>NW_027671403.1:0-1287440 GCF_964165515.1 Mesoplodon bidens
CACTTGGGACTGAGAGGATTGGTGAGATTTGGTGAGCAAATGCAGACCCTTTAAAGAAAAAATGCATGGCCCCCATTCCATGTGTCCCAACTCTCCATGTTGAAGGGAATATTACTACAGGTATAACATGTACGGGAAACCTAGAGAATGGACACACTGTGAATACAAAAGGCTTCTAAAACTCAAAGAGTAATCCCTCTCCTGGTGCTCCCAACTTGGAGAGACAACCCCTTTAACCTCCTGGTTCGCACAGGTTGCCAATTTGGCAGAGGATGGAAGGGAAGAGGGAAAACCAATGAGAGAGTAGCTGTTAGGCATTTGGACGGGCACATGTTCCTCTAATTTCCCGGCAGGAAGAAGAATTAACCAGAGTCTCAGGCACCCACCGGGAACCAGTATAGATCCTGAACCAAAATTTTGGACTTGCGTACAGCTCACAAAAAACGAGTTGAAAATTGTAGCTCAGGGGCACAGCAATTCACAAAGTGGCAGAGTAATAAAGGACAACTATCGTCCAAAAATCTGTTGAGGGAAGGCAACGAGGCGGACTTGAAAGCGAGGCAGAATAGCAGGAAAGAGATTTCAAGAGGTACGTTGGAATCGCCTTTAAAGCACAGGAAGAGGGGCACAACTTCGACAATGACGCACTTGGCCAAAAAGGGCGTATGCGTTTCCCCCTGAATATATTCAGGAGAAAACGCATACGCCCTTTTTGGCCAAGCAAGCAAGCGGGCAATGCAAATCTGCACTACAAAGAAGTATTACTTCCCACCGGTCAAAAGGGACATCCACAAAATGTGTCAAAACCAGAAAGGCAAGACAGGCCCTGGAGAACAGGGAGCCTTGTTATGCTGATGGGCGGGATGTAAATTGCCAACTGCCTCACTGGAGGAGTGCATTGCGTTCCCTAAAACAAGTAAACAACAGAGCTACAGAGCCAAGAGCACTTCCAGTCTAGGGAATATACCTTGGCAAAACTGAAAATCAATAAGACAGAGCCACCCCCAAATTTAGGGCTGCACTGCTTACAAGAACCTCAACTTGGGGACACCTTAAATATCCCAGGAAATATAAAAATGGTTCCAAAAACTGTGGTATTTATGTACGATGGAATATCCCTCAGCCATGAAATCAATGTCATAAGACCAGGAACAGCAAAGTGAGTGGATTCAGGTACGATGATGTTAAATGAAATAAGTCACACAGAAAAAGAAACTTATCATAAGATATCACTTATGAAGATCTTGTAAACATGGCTACACATGAACTGAGTTAGGAAAGAGAACAGAGTCTCACATTTAGAAAACACTCTTATGCCTGCTTAAGGGGAAAGGAGAGGTGGGGTGATGCATAAAACCAGAGTTTGATATAAGCACAGGTACCATTTCTAAAACCAACTGTGGAATAGACAAGACCTACACCTTCCTCAGTGAAAGGGACACAAAATCCCATATTTCCCGCAGACGAATAGATCTGACTAGTAAGGAACTTAAAACCTATGTATTGATATGTCTCTGTAAGGGAATCAAGTGTGTCTAGACTGGCATAAACATGGCAGCGAGAATCAGCTCAAACCCACTATAAAAAAGAATTTCAAAAACAAAACTAAAAACAGGGAAATTCTTTACATTTCCTTCAGGGGCTCTGATGAAACCTGGAACGACCCTATCTACAATGACAGAGGGATGTGGCATAAGGCTGGACACTTGGGACTGAGAGGATAGGTGAGATTGGGTGAGCAAATGCAGACCCTTTACAGCAAAAATGCATGGCCCCCATTCCATGGGTCCCAACTCTCCATGTTGAAGGGAATATTACTACAGCTATCACATGTACGGGAAACCTAGAGAATGGACACACTGTGTATACAAAAGGTATCTAAAACTCAACGAGTAGTCCCTCTCCTGGTGCTCCGGTTTGACTTTCCAACTGCTTTACTATCAATCTCCCAACTTGGAGAGACAACCCCTTTAACCTCCTGGTTCGCAGAGGTTGCCAAATTGGCAGAGGATGGAAGGGAAGAGGGAGAACCAATGAGAGAGTAGCTGTTAGGCATTTGCACGGGCACATATCACTCTAATTTCCCGGCAGGAAGAAGAATTAACCAGAGTCTCAGCCACCCACCGGGAACCAGTATAGGTCCTGAACCAAAATTTTGGACTTGCGTACAGCTCACAAAAAACGAGTTGAAAAATGGAGCTCAGGGGCACAGCAATTCAAAAACTGACAGAGTAATAAAGGACAACTATCGTCCAAAAATCTATTGAGGGAAGGCAACGAGGCGGACTTGAAAGCGAGGCAGAATAGCAGGGAACAGATTTCAAGAGGTACGTTGGAATCGCCTTTAAAGCACAGGAAGAGGGGAACAACTTCGACAATGACGCACTTGGCCAAAAACGGCGTATGCGTTTTCTCCCGAATATATTCAGGAGAAAACGCATACGCCCTTTTTGGCCAAGCAAGCACGCGGGCAATGCAAATCTGCACTACAAAGAAGTATCACTTCCCACCGGTCAAAAGGGACATCCACAAAATGTGTAAAAACCAGAAAGTCAAGACAGGCCATGGAGAACAGGGAGCCTTGTTATGCTGATGGGCGGGATGTAAATTGCCAACTGCCTCACTGGAGGAGTGCATTGCGTTCCCTAAAACAAGTAAACAACAGAGCTACAGAGCCAAGGGCACTTCCAGTCTAGGGAATATACCTTGGGAAAACTGAAAATCAATAAGACAAAGCCACCCCCAAATTTAGGGTTGCACTGCTTACAAGAACCTCAACTTGGGTACACTTTAAATATACCAGGAAATATAAAAATGGTTCAAAAAACTGTGGTATTTATGTAAGATGGAATATCCCTCAGCCATGAAATCAATGTCATATGACCAGGAGCAGCAAAGTGAGTGGATTCAGGTACGATGATTCTAAGTGAAATAAGTCACACAGGGAAAGAAACTTATCATAAGATATCACTTATGAAGATCCTGTTAACATGGCTACACATGAACTGAGTTAGGAAAGAGAACAGAGTCTCACATTTAGAAAACACTCTTATGCCTGCTTAAGGGGAAAGGAGAGGTGGGGTGATGCATAAAACCAGAGTTTGATATAAGCACAGGTACCATGTCTAAAACCAACTGTGGAATAGACAACACCTACACCTTCCTCAGTGAAAGGGACTCAAAACACCATATTTCCCGCAGAGGAATTGATCTGACTAGTAAGAATCTTAAAACCTATGTATTGAAATGTCTCTGTAAGGGAATCAAGTGTGTCTAGACTGGCATAAACATGGCAGCGAGAATCAGCTCAAACCCACTATAAAAAGAATTTCAATAACAAAACCAAAAAACAGGGAAATTCTTTCCATTTCCTTCAGGGTCTCTGATGAAACCTGGAATGACCTTATCTACAAGGACAGCTAGATGTGGCATAAGGCTGGACACTTGGGACTGAGAGGATTGGTGAGATTGGGTGAGCAAATGCAGACCGTTTAAAGCAAAAATGCATGGCCCCCATTCCATGGATCCCAACTCTCCATGTTGAAGGGAATATTGCTTCAGCTATTAAATGTACGGGAAACATAGAGAATGGACACACTTTGAAGACAAAAGGTTTCTAGTTCTCAACGAGTAGTACCTATCCTGGTGCTCCGGTTTGACTTTCCAACTGCTTTACTATCAATCTCCCAACACGGAGAGACCATCCCATTAAACTCCTGGTTCGCACAGGTTGCCAATTTGGCAGAGGATGGAAGGGAAGAGGGAGAAGCAATGAGAGAGTAGCTTTTAGGCATTTGGACGGGCACATGTCACTCTAATTTCTTTACATTTCCTTCAGGGTCTCTGATGAAACCTGGAATGACCCTATCTACAATGGCAGCAGCATGTGGCTTAAGGCTGGACACTTGGGACTGAGAGTATTGGTGAGATTTGGTGAGCAAATGCAGACCCTTTAAAGAAAAAATGCATGGCCCCCATTCCATGTGTCCCAACTCTCCATGTTGAAGGGAATATTACTACAGGTATAACATGTACGGGAAACCTAGAGAATGGACACACTGTGAATACAAAAGGCTTCTAAAACTCAAAGAGTAATCCCTCTCCTGGTGCTCCCAACTTGGAGAGACAACCCCTTTAACCTCCTGGTTCGCACAGGTTGCCAATTTGGCAGAGGATGGAAGGGAAGAGGGAAAACCAATGAGAGAGTAGCTGTTAGGCATTTGGACGGGCACATGTTCCTCTAATTTCCCGGCAGGAAGAAGAATTAACCAGAGTCTCAGGCACCCACCGGGAACCAGTATAGATCCTGAACCAAAATTTTGGACTTGCGTACAGCTCACAAAAAACGAGTTGAAAATTGTAGCTCAGGGGCACAGCAATTCACAAAGTGGCAGAGTAATAAAGGACAACTATCGTCCAAAAATCTGTTGAGGGAAGGCAACGAGGCGGACTTGAAAGCGAGGCAGAATAGCAGGAAAGAGATTTCAAGAGGTACGTTGGAATCGCCTTTAAAGCACAGGAAGAGGGGCACAACTTCGACAATGACGCACTTGGCCAAAAAGGGCGTATGCGTTTCCCCCTGAATATATTCAGGAGAAAACGCATACGCCCTTTTTGGCCAAGCAAGCAAGCGGGCAATGCAAATCTGCACTACAAAGAAGTATTACTTCCCACCGGTCAAAAGGGACATCCACAAAATGTGTCAAAACCAGAAAGGCAAGACAGGCCCTGGAGAACAGGGAGCCTTGTTATGCTGATGGGCGGGATGTAAATTGCCAACTGCCTCACTGGAGGAGTGCATTGCGTTCCCTAAAACAAGTAAACAACAGAGCTACAGAGCCAAGAGCACTTCCAGTCTAGGGAATATACCTTGGCAAAACTGAAAATCAATAAGACAGAGCCACCCCCAAATTTAGGGCTGCACTGCTTACAAGAACCTCAACTTGGGGACACCTTAAATATCCCAGGAAATATAAAAATGGTTCCAAAAACTGTGGTATTTATGTACGATGGAATATCCCTCAGCCATGAAATCAATGTCATAAGACCAGGAACAGCAAAGTGAGTGGATTCAGGTACGATGATGTTAAATGAAATAAGTCACACAGAAAAAGAAACTTATCATAAGATATCACTTATGAAGATCTTGTAAACATGGCTACACATGAACTGAGTTAGGAAAGAGAACAGAGTCTCACATTTAGAAAACACTCTTATGCCTGCTTAAGGGGAAAGGAGAGGTGGGGTGATGCATAAAACCAGAGTTTGATATAAGCACAGGTACCATTTCTAAAACCAACTGTGGAATAGACAAGACCTACACCTTCCTCAGTGAAAGGGACACAAAATCCCATATTTCCCGCAGACGAATAGATCTGACTAGTAAGGAACTTAAAACCTATGTATTGATATGTCTCTGTAAGGGAATCAAGTGTGTCTAGACTGGCATAAACATGGCAGCGAGAATCAGCTCAAACCCACTATAAAAAAGAATTTCAAAAACAAAACTAAAAACAGGGAAATTCTTTACATTTCCTTCAGGGGCTCTGATGAAACCTGGAACGACCCTATCTACAATGACAGAGGGATGTGGCATAAGGCTGGACACTTGGGACTGAGAGGATAGGTGAGATTGGGTGAGCAAATGCAGACCCTTTACAGCAAAAATGCATGGCCCCCATTCCATGGGTCCCAACTCTCCATGTTGAAGGGAATATTACTACAGCTATCACATGTACGGGAAACCTAGAGAATGGACACACTGTGTATACAAAAGGTATCTAAAACTCAACGAGTAGTCCCTCTCCTGGTGCTCCGGTTTGACTTTCCAACTGCTTTACTATCAATCTCCCAACTTGGAGAGACAACCCCTTTAACCTCCTGGTTCGCAGAGGTTGCCAAATTGGCAGAGGATGGAAGGGAAGAGGGAGAACCAATGAGAGAGTAGCTGTTAGGCATTTGCACGGGCACATATCACTCTAATTTCCCGGCAGGAAGAAGAATTAACCAGAGTCTCAGCCACCCACCGGGAACCAGTATAGGTCCTGAACCAAAATTTTGGACTTGCGTACAGCTCACAAAAAACGAGTTGAAAAATGGAGCTCAGGGGCACAGCAATTCACAAACTGACAGAGTAATAAAGGACAACTATCGTCCAAAAATCTATTGAGGGAAGGCAACGAGGCGGACTTGAAAGCGAGGCAGAATAGCAGGGAACAGATTTCAAGAGGTACGTTGGAATCGCCTTTAAAGCACAGGAAGAGGGGAACAACTTCGACAATGACGCACTTGGCCAAAAACGGCGTATGCGTTTTCTCCCGAATATATTCAGGAGAAAACGCATACGCCCTTTTTGGCCAAGCAAGCACGCGGGCAATGCAAATCTGCACTACAAAGAAGTATCACTTCCCACCGGTCAAAAGGGACATCCACAAAATGTGTAAAAACCAGAAAGTCAAGACAGGCCATGGAGAACAGGGAGCCTTGTTATGCTGATGGGCGGGATGTAAATTGCCAACTGCCTCACTGGAGGAGTGCATTGCGTTCCCTAAAACAAGTAAACAACAGAGCTACAGAGCCAAGGGCACTTCCAGTCTAGGGAATATACCTTGGGAAAACTGAAAATCAATAAGACAAAGCCACCCCCAAATTTAGGGTTGCACTGCTTACAAGAACCTCAACTTGGGTACACTTTAAATATACCAGGAAATATAAAAATGGTTCAAAAAACTGTGGTATTTATGTAAGATGGAATATCCCTCAGCCATGAAATCAATGTCATATGACCAGGAGCAGCAAAGTGAGTGGATTCAGGTACGATGATTCTAAGTGAAATAAGTCACACAGGGAAAGAAACTTATCATAAGATATCACTTATGAAGATCCTGTTAACATGGCTACACATGAACTGAGTTAGGAAAGAGAACAGAGTCTCACATTTAGAAAACACTCTTATGCCTGCTTAAGGGGAAAGGAGAGGTGGGGTGATGCATAAAACCAGAGTTTGATATAAGCACAGGTACCATGTCTAAAACCAACTGTGGAATAGACAACACCTACACCTTCCTCAGTGAAAGGGACTCAAAACACCATATTTCCCGCAGAGGAATTGATCTGACTAGTAAGAATCTTAAAACCTATGTATTGAAATGTCTCTGTAAGGGAATCAAGTGTGTCTAGACTGGCATAAACATGGCAGCGAGAATCAGCTCAAACCCACTATAAAAAGAATTTCAATAACAAAACCAAAAAACAGGGAAATTCTTTCCATTTCCTTCAGGGTCTCTGATGAAACCTGGAATGACCTTATCTACAAGGACAGCTAGATGTGGCATAAGGCTGGACACTTGGGACTGAGAGGATTGGTGAGATTGGGTGAGCAAATGCAGACCGTTTAAAGCAAAAATGCATGGCCCCCATTCCATGGATCCCAACTCTCCATGTTGAAGGGAATATTGCTTCAGCTATTAAATGTACGGGAAACATAGAGAATGGACACACTTTGAAGACAAAAGGTTTCTAGTTCTCAACGAGTAGTACCTATCCTGGTGCTCCGGTTTGACTTTCCAACTGCTTTACTATCAATCTCCCAACACGGAGAGACCATCCCATTAAACTCCTGGTTCGCACAGGTTGCCAATTTGGCAGAGGATGGAAGGGAAGAGGGAGAAGCAATGAGAGAGTAGCTTTTAGGCATTTGGACGGGCACATGTCACTCTAATTTCTTTACATTTCCTTCAGGGTCTCTGATGAAACCTGGAATGACCCTATCTACAATGGCAGCAGCATGTGGCTTAAGGCTGGACACTTGGGACTGAGAGGATTGGTGAGATTTGGTGAGCAAATGCAGACCCTTTAAAGAAAAAATGCATGGCCCCCATTCCATGTGTCCCAACTCTCCATGTTGAAGGGAATATTACTACAGGTATAACATGTACGGGAAACCTAGAGAATGGACACACTGTGAATACAAAAGGCTTCTAAAACTCAAAGAGTAATCCCTCTCCTGGTGCTCCCAACTTGGAGAGACAACCCCTTTAACCTCCTGGTTCGCACAGGTTGCCAATTTGGCAGAGGATGGAAGGGAAGAGGGAAAACCAATGAGAGAGTAGCTGTTAGGCATTTGGACGGGCACATGTTCCTCTAATTTCCCGGCAGGAAGAAGAATTAACCAGAGTCTCAGGCACCCACCGGGAACCAGTATAGATCCTGAACCAAAATTTTGGACTTGCGTACAGCTCACAAAAAACGAGTTGAAAATTGTAGCTCAGGGGCACAGCAATTCACAAAGTGGCAGAGTAATAAAGGACAACTATCGTCCAAAAATCTGTTGAGGGAAGGCAACGAGGCGGACTTGAAAGCGAGGCAGAATAGCAGGAAAGAGATTTCAAGAGGTACGTTGGAATCGCCTTTAAAGCACAGGAAGAGGGGCACAACTTCGACAATGACGCACTTGGCCAAAAAGGGCGTATGCGTTTCCCCCTGAATATATTCAGGAGAAAACGCATACGCCCTTTTTGGCCAAGCAAGCAAGCGGGCAATGCAAATCTGCACTACAAAGAAGTATTACTTCCCACCGGTCAAAAGGGACATCCACAAAATGTGTCAAAACCAGAAAGGCAAGACAGGCCCTGGAGAACAGGGAGCCTTGTTATGCTGATGGGCGGGATGTAAATTGCCAACTGCCTCACTGGAGGAGTGCATTGCGTTCCCTAAAACAAGTAAACAACAGAGCTACAGAGCCAAGAGCACTTCCAGTCTAGGGAATATACCTTGGCAAAACTGAAAATCAATAAGACAGAGCCACCCCCAAATTTAGGGCTGCACTGCTTACAAGAACCTCAACTTGGGGACACCTTAAATATCCCAGGAAATATAAAAATGGTTCCAAAAACTGTGGTATTTATGTACGATGGAATATCCCTCAGCCATGAAATCAATGTCATAAGACCAGGAACAGCAAAGTGAGTGGATTCAGGTACGATGATGTTAAATGAAATAAGTCACACAGAAAAAGAAACTTATCATAAGATATCACTTATGAAGATCTTGTAAACATGGCTACACATGAACTGAGTTAGGAAAGAGAACAGAGTCTCACATTTAGAAAACACTCTTATGCCTGCTTAAGGGGAAAGGAGAGGTGGGGTGATGCATAAAACCAGAGTTTGATATAAGCACAGGTACCATTTCTAAAACCAACTGTGGAATAGACAAGACCTACACCTTCCTCAGTGAAAGGGACACAAAATCCCATATTTCCCGCAGACGAATAGATCTGACTAGTAAGGAACTTAAAACCTATGTATTGATATGTCTCTGTAAGGGAATCAAGTGTGTCTAGACTGGCATAAACATGGCAGCGAGAATCAGCTCAAACCCACTATAAAAAAGAATTTCAAAAACAAAACTAAAAACAGGGAAATTCTTTACATTTCCTTCAGGGGCTCTGATGAAACCTGGAACGACCCTATCTACAATGACAGAGGGATGTGGCATAAGGCTGGACACTTGGGACTGAGAGGATAGGTGAGATTGGGTGAGCAAATGCAGACCCTTTACAGCAAAAATGCATGGCCCCCATTCCATGGGTCCCAACTCTCCATGTTGAAGGGAATATTACTACAGCTATCACATGTACGGGAAACCTAGAGAATGGACACACTGTGTATACAAAAGGTATCTAAAACTCAACGAGTAGTCCCTCTCCTGGTGCTCCGGTTTGACTTTCCAACTGCTTTACTATCAATCTCCCAACTTGGAGAGACAACCCCTTTAACCTCCTGGTTCGCAGAGGTTGCCAAATTGGCAGAGGATGGAAGGGAAGAGGGAGAACCAATGAGAGAGTAGCTGTTAGGCATTTGCACGGGCACATATCACTCTAATTTCCCGGCAGGAAGAAGAATTAACCAGAGTCTCAGCCACCCACCGGGAACCAGTATAGGTCCTGAACCAAAATTTTGGACTTGCGTACAGCTCACAAAAAACGAGTTGAAAAATGGAGCTCAGGGGCACAGCAATTCACAAACTGACAGAGTAATAAAGGACAACTATCGTCCAAAAATCTATTGAGGGAAGGCAACGAGGCGGACTTGAAAGCGAGGCAGAATAGCAGGGAACAGATTTCAAGAGGTACGTTGGAATCGCCTTTAAAGCACAGGAAGAGGGGAACAACTTCGACAATGACGCACTTGGCCAAAAACGGCGTATGCGTTTTCTCCCGAATATATTCAGGAGAAAACGCATACGCCCTTTTTGGCCAAGCAAGCACGCGGGCAATGCAAATCTGCACTACAAAGAAGTATCACTTCCCACCGGTCAAAAGGGACATCCACAAAATGTGTAAAAACCAGAAAGTCAAGACAGGCCATGGAGAACAGGGAGCCTTGTTATGCTGATGGGCGGGATGTAAATTGCCAACTGCCTCACTGGAGGAGTGCATTGCGTTCCCTAAAACAAGTAAACAACAGAGCTACAGAGCCAAGGGCACTTCCAGTCTAGGGAATATACCTTGGGAAAACTGAAAATCAATAAGACAAAGCCACCCCCAAATTTAGGGTTGCACTGCTTACAAGAACCTCAACTTGGGTACACTTTAAATATACCAGGAAATATAAAAATGGTTCAAAAAACTGTGGTATTTATGTAAGATGGAATATCCCTCAGCCATGAAATCAATGTCATATGACCAGGAGCAGCAAAGTGAGTGGATTCAGGTACGATGATTCTAAGTGAAATAAGTCACACAGGGAAAGAAACTTATCATAAGATATCACTTATGAAGATCCTGTTAACATGGCTACACATGAACTGAGTTAGGAAAGAGAACAGAGTCTCACATTTAGAAAACACTCTTATGCCTGCTTAAGGGGAAAGGAGAGGTGGGGTGATGCATAAAACCAGAGTTTGATATAAGCACAGGTACCATGTCTAAAACCAACTGTGGAATAGACAACACCTACACCTTCCTCAGTGAAAGGGACTCAAAACACCATATTTCCCGCAGAGGAATTGATCTGACTAGTAAGAATCTTAAAACCTATGTATTGAAATGTCTCTGTAAGGGAATCAAGTGTGTCTAGACTGGCATAAACATGGCAGCGAGAATCAGCTCAAACCCACTATAAAAAGAATTTCAATAACAAAACCAAAAAACAGGGAAATTCTTTCCATTTCCTTCAGGGTCTCTGATGAAACCTGGAATGACCTTATCTACAAGGACAGCTAGATGTGGCATAAGGCTGGACACTTGGGACTGAGAGGATTGGTGAGATTGGGTGAGCAAATGCAGACCGTTTAAAGCAAAAATGCATGGCCCCCATTCCATGGATCCCAACTCTCCATGTTGAAGGGAATATTGCTTCAGCTATTAAATGTACGGGAAACATAGAGAATGGACACACTTTGAAGACAAAAGGTTTCTAGTTCTCAACGAGTAGTACCTATCCTGGTGCTCCGGTTTGACTTTCCAACTGCTTTACTATCAATCTCCCAACACGGAGAGACCATCCCATTAAACTCCTGGTTCGCACAGGTTGCCAATTTGGCAGAGGATGGAAGGGAAGAGGGAGAAGCAATGAGAGAGTAGCTTTTAGGCATTTGGACGGGCACATGTCACTCTAATTTCTTTACATTTCCTTCAGGGTCTCTGATGAAACCTGGAATGACCCTATCTACAATGGCAGCAGCATGTGGCTTAAGGCTGGACACTTGGGACTGAGAGGATTGGTGAGATTTGGTGAGCAAATGCAGACCCTTTAAAGAAAAAATGCATGGCCCCCATTCCATGTGTCCCAACTCTCCATGTTGAAGGGAATATTACTACAGGTATAACATGTACGGGAAACCTAGAGAATGGACACACTGTGAATACAAAAGGCTTCTAAAACTCAAAGAGTAATCCCTCTCCTGGTGCTCCCAACTTGGAGAGACAACCCCTTTAACCTCCTGGTTCGCACAGGTTGCCAATTTGGCAGAGGATGGAAGGGAAGAGGGAAAACCAATGAGAGAGTAGCTGTTAGGCATTTGGACGGGCACATGTTCCTCTAATTTCCCGGCAGGAAGAAGAATTAACCAGAGTCTCAGGCACCCACCGGGAACCAGTATAGATCCTGAACCAAAATTTTGGACTTGCGTACAGCTCACAAAAAACGAGTTGAAAATTGTAGCTCAGGGGCACAGCAATTCACAAAGTGGCAGAGTAATAAAGGACAACTATCGTCCAAAAATCTGTTGAGGGAAGGCAACGAGGCGGACTTGAAAGCGAGGCAGAATAGCAGGAAAGAGATTTCAAGAGGTACGTTGGAATCGCCTTTAAAGCACAGGAAGAGGGGCACAACTTCGACAATGACGCACTTGGCCAAAAAGGGCGTATGCGTTTCCTCCTGAATATATTCAGGAGAAAACGCATACGCCCTTTTTGGCCAAGCAAGCAAGCGGGCAATGCAAATCTGCACTACAAAGAAGTATTACTTCCCACCGGTCAAAAGGGACATCCACAAAATGTGTCAAAACCAGAAAGGCAAGACAGGCCCTGGAGAACAGGGAGCCTTGTTATGCTGATGGGCGGGATGTAAATTGCCAACTGCCTCACTGGAGGAGTGCATTGCGTTCCCTAAAACAAGTAAACAACAGAGCTACAGAGCCAAGAGCACTTCCAGTCTAGGGAATATACCTTGGCAAAACTGAAAATCAATAAGACAGAGCCACCCCCAAATTTAGGGCTGCACTGCTTACAAGAACCTCAACTTGGGGACACCTTAAATATCCCAGGAAATATAAAAATGGTTCCAAAAACTGTGGTATTTATGTACGATGGAATATCCCTCAGCCATGAAATCAATGTCATAAGACCAGGAACAGCAAAGTGAGTGGATTCAGGTACGATGATGTTAAATGAAATAAGTCACACAGAAAAAGAAACTTATCATAAGATATCACTTATGAAGATCTTGTAAACATGGCTACACATGAACTGAGTTAGGAAAGAGAACAGAGTCTCACATTTAGAAAACACTCTTATGCCTGCTTAAGGGGAAAGGAGAGGTGGGGTGATGCATAAAACCAGAGTTTGATATAAGCACAGGTACCATTTCTAAAACCAACTGTGGAATAGACAAGACCTACACCTTCCTCAGTGAAAGGGACACAAAATCCCATATTTCCCGCAGACGAATAGATCTGACTAGTAAGGAACTTAAAACCTATGTATTGATATGTCTCTGTAAGGGAATCAAGTGTGTCTAGACTGGCATAAACATGGCAGCGAGAATCAGCTCAAACCCACTATAAAAAAGAATTTCAAAAACAAAACTAAAAACAGGGAAATTCTTTACATTTCCTTCAGGGGCTCTGATGAAACCTGGAACGACCCTATCTACAATGACAGAGGGATGTGGCATAAGGCTGGACACTTGGGACTGAGAGGATAGGTGAGATTGGGTGAGCAAATGCAGACCCTTTACAGCAAAAATGCATGGCCCCCATTCCATGGGTCCCAACTCTCCATGTTGAAGGGAATATTACTACAGCTATCACATGTACGGGAAACCTAGAGAATGGACACACTGTGTATACAAAAGGTATCTAAAACTCAACGAGTAGTCCCTCTCCTGGTGCTCCGGTTTGACTTTCCAACTGCTTTACTATCAATCTCCCAACTTGGAGAGACAACCCCTTTAACCTCCTGGTTCGCAGAGGTTGCCAAATTGGCAGAGGATGGAAGGGAAGAGGGAGAACCAATGAGAGAGTAGCTGTTAGGCATTTGCACGGGCACATATCACTCTAATTTCCCGGCAGGAAGAAGAATTAACCAGAGTCTCAGCCACCCACCG
This sequence comes from Mesoplodon bidens, assembly GCF_964165515.1. Taxonomy (NCBI): domain Eukaryota; kingdom Metazoa; phylum Chordata; class Mammalia; order Artiodactyla; family Ziphiidae; genus Mesoplodon; species Mesoplodon bidens. Next base: position 13,833 of record NW_027671403.1, read on the forward strand.
GGAACCAGTATAGGTCCTGAACCAAAATTTTGGACTTGCGTACAGCTCACAAAAAACGAGTTGAAAAATGGAGCTCAGGGGCACAGCAATTCACAAACTGACAGAGTAATAAAGGACAACTATCGTCCAAAAATCTATTGAGGGAAGGCAACGAGGCGGACTTGAAAGCGAGGCAGAATAGCAGGGAACAGATTTCAAGAGGTACGTTGGAATCGCCTTTAAAGCACAGGAAGAGGGGAACAACTTCGACAATGACGCACTTGGCCAAAAACGGCGTATGCGTTTTCTCCCGAATATATTCAGGAGAAAACGCATACGCCCTTTTTGGCCAAGCAAGCACGCGGGCAATGCAAATCTGCACTACAAAGAAGTATCACTTCCCACCGGTCAAAAGGGACATCCACAAAATGTGTAAAAACCAGAAAGTCAAGACAGGCCATGGAGAACAGGGAGCCTTGTTATGCTGATGGGCGGGATGTAAATTGCCAACTGCCTCACTGGAGGAGTGCATTGCGTTCCCTAAAACAAGTAAACAACAGAGCTACAGAGCCAAGGGCACTTCCAGTCTAGGGAATATACCTTGGGAAAACTGAAAATCAATAAGACAAAGCCACCCCCAAATTTAGGGTTGCACTGCTTACAAGAACCTCAACTTGGGTACACTTTAAATATACCAGGAAATATAAAAATGGTTCAAAAAACTGTGGTATTTATGTAAGATGGAATATCCCTCAGCCATGAAATCAATGTCATATGACCAGGAGCAGCAAAGTGAGTGGATTCAGGTACGATGATTCTAAGTGAAATAAGTCACACAGGGAAAGAAACTTATCATAAGATATCACTTATGAAGATCCTGTTAACATGGCTACACATGAACTGAGTTAGGAAAGAGAACAGAGTCTCACATTTAGAAAACACTCTTATGCCTGCTTAAGGGGAAAGGAGAGGTGGGGTGATGCATAAAACCAGAGTTTGATATAAGCACAGGTACCATGTCTAAAACCAACTGTGGAATAGACAACACCTACACCTTCCTCAGTGAAAGGGACTCAAAACACCATATTTCCCGCAGAGGAATTGATCTGACTAGTAAGAATCTTAAAACCTATGTATTGAAATGTCTCTGTAAGGGAATCAAGTGTGTCTAGACTGGCATAAACATGGCAGCGAGAATCAGCTCAAACCCACTATAAAAAGAATTTCAATAACAAAACCAAAAAACAGGGAAATTCTTTCCATTTCCTTCAGGGTCTCTGATGAAACCTGGAATGACCTTATCTACAAGGACAGCTAGATGTGGCATAAGGCTGGACACTTGGGACTGAGAGGATTGGTGAGATTGGGTGAGCAAATGCAGACCGTTTAAAGCAAAAATGCATGGCCCCCATTCCATGGATCCCAACTCTCCATGTTGAAGGGAATATTGCTTCAGCTATTAAATGTACGGGAAACATAGAGAATGGACACACTTTGAAGACAAAAGGTTTCTAGTTCTCAACGAGTAGTACCTATCCTGGTGCTCCGGTTTGACTTTCCAACTGCTTTACTATCAATCTCCCAACACGGAGAGACCATCCCATTAAACTCCTGGTTCGCACAGGTTGCCAATTTGGCAGAGGATGGAAGGGAAGAGGGAGAAGCAATGAGAGAGTAGCTTTTAGGCATTTGGACGGGCACATGTCACTCTAATTTCTTTACATTTCCTTCAGGGTCTCTGATGAAACCTGGAATGACCCTATCTACAATGGCAGCAGCATGTGGCTTAAGGCTGGACACTTGGGACTGAGAGTATTGGTGAGATTTGGTGAGCAAATGCAGACCCTTTAAAGAAAAAATGCATGGCCCCCATTCCATGTGTCCCAACTCTCCATGTTGAAGGGAATATTACTACAGGTATAACATGTACGGGAAACCTAGAGAATGGACACACTGTGAATACAAAAGGCTTCTAAAACTCAAAGAGTAATCCCTCTCCTGGTGCTCCCAACTTGGAGAGACAACCCCTTTAACCTCCTGGTTCGCACAGGTTGCCAATTTGGCAGAGGATGGAAGGGAAGAGGGAAAACCAATGAGAGAGTAGCTGTTAGGCATTTGGACGGGCACATGTTCCTCTAATTTCCCGGCAGGAAGAAGAATTAACCAGAGTCTCAGGCACCCACCGGGAACCAGTATAGATCCTGAACCAAAATTTTGGACTTGCGTACAGCTCACAAAAAACGAGTTGAAAATTGTAGCTCAGGGGCACAGCAATTCACAAAGTGGCAGAGTAATAAAGGACAACTATCGTCCAAAAATCTGTTGAGGGAAGGCAACGAGGCGGACTTGAAAGCGAGGCAGAATAGCAGGAAAGAGATTTCAAGAGGTACGTTGGAATCGCCTTTAAAGCACAGGAAGAGGGGCACAACTTCGACAATGACGCACTTGGCCAAAAAGGGCGTATGCGTTTCCTCCTGAATATATTCAGGAGAAAACGCATACGCCCTTTTTGGCCAAGCAAGCAAGCGGGCAATGCAAATCTGCACTACAAAGAAGTATTACTTCCCACCGGTCAAAAGGGACATCCACAAAATGTGTCAAAACCAGAAAGGCAAGACAGGCCCTGGAGAACAGGGAGCCTTGTTATGCTGATGGGCGGGATGTAAATTGCCAACTGCCTCACTGGAGGAGTGCATTGCGTTCCCTAAAACAAGTAAACAACAGAGCTACAGAGCCAAGAGCACTTCCAGTCTAGGGAATATACCTTGGCAAAACTGAAAATCAATAAGACAGAGCCACCCCCAAATTTAGGGCTGCACTGCTTACAAGAACCTCAACTTGGGGACACCTTAAATATCCCAGGAAATATAAAAATGGTTCCAAAAACTGTGGTATTTATGTACGATGGAATATCCCTCAGCCATGAAATCAAAGTCATAAGACCAGGAACAGCAAAGTGAGTGGATTCAGGTACGATGATGTTAAATGAAATAAGTCACACAGAAAAAGAAACTTATCATAAGATATCACTTATGAAGATCTTGTAAACATGGCTACACATGAACTGAGTTAGGAAAGAGAACAGAGTCTCACATTTAGAAAACACTCTTATGCCTGCTTAAGGGGAAAGGAGAGGTGGGGTGATGCATAAAACCAGAGTTTGATATAAGCACAGGTACCATTTCTAAAACCAACTGTGGAATAGACAAGACCTACACCTTCCTCAGTGAAAGGGACACAAAATCCCATATTTCCCGCAGACGAATAGATCTGACTAGTAAGGAACTTAAAACCTATGTATTGATATGTCTCTGTAAGGGAATCAAGTGTGTCTAGACTGGCATAAACATGGCAGCGAGAATCAGCTCAAACCCACTATAAAAAAGAATTTCAAAAACAAAACTAAAAACAGGGAAATTCTTTACATTTCCTTCAGGGGCTCTGATGAAACCTGGAACGACCCTATCTACAATGACAGAGGGATGTGGCATAAGGCTGGACACTTGGGACTGAGAGGATAGGTGAGATTGGGTGAGCAAATGCAGACCCTTTACAGCAAAAATGCATGGCCCCCATTCCATGGGTCCCAACTCTCCATGTTGAAGGGAATATTACTACAGCTATCACATGTACGGGAAACCTAGAGAATGGACACACTGTGTATACAAAAGGTATCTAAAACTCAACGAGTAGTCCCTCTCCTGGTGCTCCGGTTTGACTTTCCAACTGCTTTACTATCAATCTCCCAACTTGGAGAGACAACCCCTTTAACCTCCTGGTTCGCAGAGGTTGCCAAATTGGCAGAGGATGGAAGGGAAGAGGGAGAACCAATGAGAGAGTAGCTGTTAGGCATTTGCACGGGCACATATCACTCTAATTTCCCGGCAGGAAGAAGAATTAACCAGAGTCTCAGCCACCCACCGGGAACCAGTATAGGTCCTGAACCAAAATTTTGGACTTGCGTACAGCTCACAAAAAACGAGTTGAAAAATGGAGCTCAGGGGCACAGCAATTCACAAACTGACAGAGTAATAAAGGACAACTATCGTCCAAAAATCTATTGAGGGAAGGCAACGAGGCGGACTTGAAAGCGAGGCAGAATAGCAGGGAACAGATTTCAAGAGGTACGTTGGAATCGCCTTTAAAGCACAGGAAGAGGGGAACAACTTCGACAATGACGCACTTGGCCAAAAACGGCGTATGCGTTTTCTCCCGAATATATTCAGGAGAAAACGCATACGCCCTTTTTGGCCAAGCAAGCACGCGGGCAATGCAAATCTGCACTACAAAGAAGTATCACTTCCCACCGGTCAAAAGGGACATCCACAAAATGTGTAAAAACCAGAAAGTCAAGACAGGCCATGGAGAACAGGGAGCCTTGTTATGCTGATGGGCGGGATGTAAATTGCCAACTGCCTCACTGGAGGAGTGCATTGCGTTCCCTAAAACAAGTAAACAACAGAGCTACAGAGCCAAGGGCACTTCCAGTCTAGGGAATATACCTTGGGAAAACTGAAAATCAATAAGACAAAGCCACCCCCAAATTTAGGGTTGCACTGCTTACAAGAACCTCAACTTGGGTACACTTTAAATATACCAGGAAATATAAAAATGGTTCAAAAAACTGTGGTATTTATGTAAGATGGAATATCCCTCAGCCATGAAATCAATGTCATATGACCAGGAGCAGCAAAGTGAGTGGATTCAGGTACGATGATTCTAAGTGAAATAAGTCACACAGGGAAAGAAACTTATCATAAGATATCACTTATGAAGATCCTGTTAACATGGCTACACATGAACTGAGTTAGGAAAGAGAACAGAGTCTCACATTTAGAAAACACTCTTATGCCTGCTTAAGGGGAAAGGAGAGGTGGGGTGATGCATAAAACCAGAGTTTGATATAAGCACAGGTACCATGTCTAAAACCAACTGTGGAATAGACAACACCTACACCTTCCTCAGTGAAAGGGACTCAAAACCCCATATTTCCCGCAGAGGAATTGATCTGACTAGTAAGAATCTTAAAACCTATGTATTGATATGTCTCTGTAAGTGAATCAAGTGTGTCCAGACTGGCATAAACATGGCAGTGAGAATCAGCTCAAACCCACTATAAAAAGGAATTTCAAAAACAAAACCAAAAAACAGGGAAATTCTTTACATTTCCTTCAGGGTCTCTGAAGAAACCTGGAATGACCCTATCTACAATGACAGCTGGATGTGGCATAAGGCTGGACACTTGGGACTGAGAGGATTGGTGAGATTGGGTGAGCAAATGCAGACCCTTTAAAGAAAAAATGCATGGCCCCCATTCCATGGGTCCCAACTCTCCATGTTGAAGGGAATATTACTACAGCTATAACATGTACGGGAAACCTAGAGAATGGACACAATGTGAATACAAAAGGTTTCTAAATCTCAACGAGTAGTCCCACTCTTGGAGCTCCGGTTTGACATTCCAACTGCTTTACTATCAATCTCCCAACTTGGAGAGACAAACACTTTAACCTCCTGGTTTGCAGAGTTTGCCAGTTTGGCAGAGGATGGAAGGGAAGAGGGAGAACCAATGAGAGAGTAGCTGTTAGGCATTTGGACGGGCACATGTCACTCTAATTTCCCGGCAGGAAGAAGAATTAACCAGAGTGTCAGCCAACCACCGGGAACCAGTATAGGTCCTGAACCAAAATTTTTGACTTGCGTACAGCTCACAAAAAACGAGTTGAAAAATGGAGCTCAGGTGCACAGCAATTCACAAACTGGCAGAGTAATAAAGGACAACTATCGTCCAAAAATCTGTTGAGGGAAGGCAATGAGGCGGACTTGAAAGCGAGGCAGAATAGCAGGAAACAGATTTCAAGAGGTACGTTGGAATCGCCTTAAAAGCACAGGAAGAGGGGCACAACTTCGACAATGACGCACTTGGCCAAAAAGGGCGTATGCGTTTTCTCCTGAATATATTCAGGAGAAAACGCATACGCCCTTTTTGGCCAAGCAAGCAAGCGGGCAATGCAAATCTGCACTACAAAGAAGTATCACTTCCCACCGGTCAAAAGGGACATCCACAAAATGTGTAAAAACCAGAAAGGCAAGACAGGCCCTGGAGAACAGGGAGCCTTGTTATGCTGATGGGCGGGATGTAAATTGCCAACTGCCTCACTGGAGGAGTGCATTGTGTTCCCTAAAACAAGAAAACAACAGAGCTACAGAGCCAAGGGCACTTCCAGTCTCGGGAATATAGCTTGGGAAAACTGAAGATCAATAAGACAGAGCCACCCCCAAATTTAGGGCTGCACTGCTTACAAGAACCTCAACTTGGGTACACCTTCAATATCCCAGGAAATATGAAAATGGTTCAAAAAATTGTGGTATTTATGTACGATGGAATATCCCTCAGCCATGAAATCAATGTCATAAGACCAGGAGCAGCAAAGTGAGTGGATTCAGGTACGATGATTCTAAGTGAAATAAGTCACACAGAAAAACAAACTTATCATAAGATATCACTTATGAAGATCCTGTAAACATGGCTACACATGAACTGAGTTAGGAAAGAGAACAGAGTCTCACATTTAGAAAACACTCTTATGCCTGCTTAAGGGGAAAGGAGAGGTGGGGTGATGCATAAAACCAGAGTTTGATATAAGCACAGGTACCATTTCTAAAACCAACTGTGGAATAGACAAGACCTACACCTTCCTCAGTGAAAGGGACTCAAAACCACATATTTCCCGAAGAGGAATAGATCTGATTAGTAAGAATCATAAACCTATGTATTGATATGTCTCTGTAAGGGAATCAAGTGTGTCTAGACTGGCATAAACATGGCAGCGAGAATCAGCTCAAACTCACTATAAAAAGGAATTTCAAAAACAAAACCAAAAAACAGGGAAATTCTTTACATTTCCTTCAGGGTCTCTGATGAAATCTGGAATGACCCTATCTACAATGACAGCTGGATGTGGCATAAGGCTGGACACTTGGGATTGAGAGGATTGGTGAGATTGGGTGAGCAAATGCAGACCCTTTAAAGCAAAAATGAATGGCCCCCATTCCATGGATCCCAACTCTCCATGTTGAAGGGAATATTACTACAGCTATAACATGTACGGGCAACCTAGAGAATGGAAACACTGTGAATACAAAAGGTTTCTAAAACTCAACGTGTAGTCCCTCTCCTGGTGCTCCGGTTTGACTTTCCAACTGCTTTACTATCAATCTCCCAAATTGGAGAGACAACCCCTTTAACCTCCTCGTTCGCACAGGTTGCTAATTTGGCGGAGGGTGGAAGGGAAGAGGGAGAACCAATGAGAGAGTAGCTGTTAGGCATTTGGACGGGCACATGTCACTCTAATTTCCCGGCAGGAAGAAGAATTAACCAGAGTCTCAGCCACCCACCGGGAACCAGTATAGGTCCTGAACCAAAATTTTGGACTTGCGTACAGCTCACAAAAAACTAGTTGAAAATTGGAGCTCAGGGGCACAGCAGTTCACAAACTGGCAGAGTAATAAAGGACAACTATCGTCCAAAAATCTGTTGAGGGAAGGCAACGAGGCGGACTTGAAAGCGAGGCAGAATAGCAGGAAACAGACTTCAAGTGGTACGTTGGAATTGCCTTTAAAGCACAGGAAGAGGGGCACAACTTCGACAATGACGCACTTGGCCAAAAAGGGCGTATGCATTTTCTCCTGAATATATTCAGGAGAAAACGCATACGCCCTTTTTGGCCAAGCAAGCAAGCGGGCAATGCAAATCTGCACTACAAAGAAGTATCATTTCCCACCGGTCAAAAGGGACATCCACAAAATGTGTAAAAACCAGAAAGGCAAGACAGACCCTGGAGAACAGGGAGCCTTGTTATGCTGATGGGCGGGATGTAAATTGCCAACTGCCTCACTGGAGGAGTTCATTGCGTTCCCTAAAACAAGTAAACAACAGAGCTACAGAGCCAAGGGCACTTCCAGTCTCGGGAATATACCTTGGGAAAACTGAAAATCAATAAGACAGAGCCACCCCCTAATTTAGGGCTGCACTGCTTACAAGAACCTCAACTTGGGTACACCTTCAATATCCCAGGAAATATAATAATGGTTCAAAAAACTGTGGTATTTATGTACGATGGAATATCCCTCAGCCATGAAATCAATGTCATAAGACCAGGAGCAGCAAAGTGAGTGGATTCAGCTACGATGATTCTAAGTGAAATAAGTCACACAGAAAAAGAAACTTATCATAAGATATCACTTATGAAGATCCTGTAAACATGGCTACACATGAACTGAGTTAGGAAAGAGAACAGAGTCTCACATTTAGAAAACACTCTTATGACTGCTTAAGGGGAAAGGATAGGTGGGGTGATGCATAAACCCAGAGTTTGATATAAGCAGAGGTACCATTTCTAAAACCAACTGTGGAATAGACAAGACCTACACCTTCCTCAGTGAAATGGAATCAAAACCCCATATTTCCCGCAGAGGAATAGATCTGACTAGTAAGAATCTTAAAACCTATGTATTGATACGTCTCTGTAAGGGAATCAAGTGTGTCCAGACTGGCATAAACATGGCAGTGAGAATCAGCTCAAACCCACTATAAAAAGGAATTTCAAAAACAAAACCAAAAAATAGGGTAATTCTTTACATTTCCTTCAGGGTTTCTGATGAAACCTGGAATGACCCTATCTACAATGACAGCTGGATGTGGCATAAGGCTGGACACTTGGGACTGGGAGGATTGGTGAGATTGGGTGAGCAAATGCAGACCCTATAAAGAAAAAATGCATGGCCCACATTCCATGGGTCCCAACTCTCCATGTTGAAGGGAATATTACTACAGCTATAACATGTACAGGAAACCTAGAGAATGGACACAATGTGAATACAAAAGGTTTCTAAAACTCAACGAGTAGTCCCTCTCTTTGAGCTCCGGTTTGACATTCCAACTGCTTTACTATCCATCTCCCAACTTGGAGAGACAAACACTTTAACCTCCTGGTTTGCAGAGTTTGCCAATTTGGCAGAGGATGGTAGGGAAGAGGGAGAACCAATGAGAGAGTAGCTGTTAGGCATTTGGACGGGCACATGTCATTCTAATTTCCCGGCAGGAAGAAGAATTAACCAGAGTCTCAGCCACCCACCGGGAACCAGTATAGGTCCTGAACCAAAAGTTTGGACTTGCGTACAGCTCACAAAAAACGAGTTGAAAAATGGAGCTCAGGGGCACAGCAATTCACAAACTGGCAGAGTAATAAAGGACAACTATCGTCCAAAAATCTGTTGAGGGAAGGCAACGAGGCGGACTTGAAAGCGAGGCAGAATAGCAGGAAACAGATTTCAAGAGCTATGTTGGAATCGCCTTTAAAGCACAGGAAGAGGGGCACAACTTCGACAATGATGCACTTGGCCAAAAAGGGTGTATGCGTTTTCTCCTGAATATATTGAGGAGAAATCGCATATGCCCTTTTTGGCCAAGCAAGCACGCGGGCAATGCAAATCTATGCTACAAAGAAGTATCACTTCCCACCGGTCAAAAGGGACATCCACAAAATGTGTAAAAACCAGAAAGGCAAGACAGGCCCTGGAGAACAGGGAGACTTGTTATGCTGATGGGCGGGATGTAAATTGCCAACTGCCTCACTGGAGGAGTGCATTACGTTCCCTAAAACAAGTAAACAACAGAGCTACAGAGCCAAGGGCACTTCCAGTCTCGGGAATATACCTTGGGAAAACTGAAAATCAATAAGACACAGCCACACGTAATTTAGGGCTGCACTGCTTACAAGAACCTCAACTTGGGTACACCTTAAATATCCCAGGAAATATAAAAATGGTTCAAAATCTGTGGTATTTATGTACGATGGAATATCCCTCAGCCATGAAATCAATGTCATAAGACCAGGAGCAGCAAAGTGAGTGGATTCAGGTACGATGATTCTAAGTGAAATAAGTCACACAGAAAAAGAAACTTATCATAAGATATCACTTATGAAGATCCTGTAAACATGCCTACAGATGAACTGAGGTACGAAACAGAACAGGGTCTCACATTCAGAAAACACTCTTATGCCTGCTTAAGGGGAAAGAGAGGTGGGGTGATGCATAAAACCAGAGATTGATATAAGCACAGGTACCATTTCTAAAACCAACTGTGGAATAGACAAGACCTACACCTTCCTCAGTGAAAGGGACTCAAAACCCCATATTTCCCGCAGAGGAATAGATCTGACTAGTAAGAATCTTAAAACCTATGTAATGATATGTCTCTGTAAGGGAATCAAGTGTGTCTAGACTGGCATAAACATGGCAGCGAGAATCAGCTCAAACCCATTATAAAAAGGAATTTCAAAAACAAAACCAAAAAACAGGGAAATTCTTTACATTTCCTTCAGGGTCTCTGATGAAACTTGGAATGACCCTATCTACAATGACAGCTGGATGTGGCATAAGGCTGGACACTTGGGAATGAGAGGATTGGTGAGATTGGGTGAGCAAATGCAGACCCTTTAAAGCAAAAATGCATGGCCCCCATTCCATGGGTCCCAACTCTCCATATTGAAGGGAATATTACTACAGCTATAACATGTACGGTAAACCTAGAGAATGTACACACTGTGAATACAAAAGGTTTCCAAAACTCAACGAGTAGTCCCTCTCCTGGTGCTCAGGTTTGACTTTCCAACTACTTTACTATCAATCTCCCAACTTGGAGAGACAACCCCTTTAACCTCCTGGTTCGCACAGGTTGCCAATTTGGCAGAGGATGGAAGGGAAGAGGTAGTACCAATGAGAGAGTAGCTGTTAGGCATATGGACGGGCACATGTCACTCTAATTTCCCGGCAGGAAGAAGAATTAACCAGAGTCTCAGCCACCCACCGGGAACCAGTATACATCCTGAACCAAAATTTTGGACTTGCGTACAGCTCACAAAAAACGAGTTGAAAAATGGTGCTCAGGGGCACAACAATTCACAAACTGTCAGAGTAATAAAGGACAACTATCGTCCAAAAATCTGTTGAGGGACGGCAACGAGGCGGACTTGAAAGCGAGACAGAATAGCAGGAAATAGATTTCAAGAGGTACGTTGGAATCGCCTTTAAAGCACAGGAAGAGGGGAAAAACTTCGACAATGACGCAATTGGCCCAAAAGTGTGTATGAGTTTTCTCCTGAATATATTCAGGAGAAAACGCATACGCCCTTTTTGGCCAAGCAAGCAAGCGGGCAATGCAAAACTACACTACAAATAAGTATCACTTCTTACCGGTCAAAAGGGACATCCGCAAAATGTGTAAAAACCAGAAAGGCAAGACAGGCCCTGGAGAACAGGGAGCCTTGTTATGCTGATGGGCAGGATGTAAATTGCCAAATGCCTCACTGGAGGAGTGCATTGCATTCCCTAAAACAAGTAAACAACAGAGCTACAGAGCCAAGGGCACTTCCAGTCTCGGGAATATACCTTGGGAAAACTGAAAATCAATAAGACAGAGCCACCCCCAAATTTAGGGCTGCACTGCTTACAAGAACCTCAACTTGGGTACACCTTAAATATCCCAGGAAATATAAAAATGGTTCAAAAAACTGTGGTATTTATGTACGATGGACTATCCCTCAGCCATGAAATCAATGTCATAATACCAGGAGCAGCAAAGTGAGTGGATTCAGGTAGGATGATTCTAAGTGAAATAAGTCACACAGAAAAAGAAACTTATCATAAGATATCACTTATGATGATCCTGTAAACATGGCTACACATGAACTGAGTTAGAAAAGAAAACAGAGTCTCACATTTAGAAAACACTCTTATGTGCCTGCTTAAGGGGAAAGGAGAGGTGGGGTGATGCATAAAACCAGAGTTTGATATAAGTACAGGTACCATTTCTAAAATCAACTATGGAATAGACAAGACCTACACCTTCCTCAGTGAAAGGGACTCAAAACCCCATATTTCCCGCAGAGGAATAGATCTGACTAGTAAGAATCTTAAAACCTATGTATTGATATGTCTCTGTAAGGGAGACAAGTTTGTCTAGACTGGCATAAACATGGCAGCGAGAATCAGCTCAAATCCACTATAAAAAGGAATTTCAAAAACAAAACCAAAAAACAGGGAAATTCTCTATATTTCCTTCAGGGTCTCTGATGAAACCTGGAATGACCCTATCTACAATGACAGCTGGTTGTGGCATAAGGCTGGACACTTGGGACTGAGAGGATTGGTGAGATAGGGTGAGCAAATGCAGACCCTTTAAAGCAAAAATGCAAGGCCCGCATTCCATGGGTCCCAACTCTCCATGTTGAAGGGAATATTACTACAGCTATAACATGTACGGGAAACCTAGAGAATGGACACACTGTGAATACAAAACGTTTCTAAAACACAACGAGTAGTCCCTCTCTTGGTGCTCCGGTTTGACTTTCCAACTGCTTTACTATCAATCTCCCAACTTGGAGAGACAACCCCTTTAACCTCCTGGTTCGCACAGGTTGCCAATTTGGGAGAGGATGGAAGGGAAGAGGGAGAAACAATGAGAGAGTAGCTGCTAGGCATTTGGACGGGCACATGTCACTCTAATTTCCCGGCAGGAAGAAGAATTAACCAGAGTCTCAGCCACCCACCGGGAACCAGTATAGGTCCTGAACCAAAATTTTGGACTTGCGTACAGCTCACAAAAAACGAGTTGAAAAATGGAGCTCAGGGGCACAGCAATTCACAAACTGGCAGAGTAATAAAGGACAACTATCGTCCAAAAATCTGCTGAAGGAAGGCAACGAGGCGGACTTGAAAGCGAGGCAGAATAGCAGGAAACAGATTTCAAGAGGTACGTGGAATCGCCTTTAAAGCACAGGAAGAGGGGCACAACTTCGACAATGACGCACTTGGCCAAAAAGGGCGTATGCATTTTCTCCTGAATATATTCAGGAGAAAACGCATACGCCCTTTTTGGCCAAGCAAGCAAGCGGGCAATGCAAATCTGCACTACAAAGAAGTATCACTTCCCACCGGTCAAAAGGGACATCCACAAAATGCGTAAAAACCAGAAAGGCAAGACAGGCCCTGGAGAACAGGGAGCCTTGTTATGCTGATGGGCGGGATGTAAATTGCCAACTGCTTCACTGAAGTAGTGCATTGCGTTCCATAAAACAAGTAAACAACAGAGCTACAGAGCCAAGGGCACTTCCAGTCTCGGGAATATACCTTGGGAAAACTTAAAATCAATAAGACACAGCCACCCCAAGTTTAGGGCTGCACTGCTTACAAGAACCTCAACTTGGGTACACCTTCAATATCCCAGGAAATATAAAAGTGGTTCAAAAAATTGTGGTATTTATGTACGATGGAATATCCCTCAGCCATGAAATCAATGTCATAAGACCAGGAGCAGCAAAGTGAGTGGATTCAGGTACGATGATTCTAAGTGAAATAAGTCACACAGAAAAAGAAACTTATCATAAGATATCACTTATGAAGATCCTGTAAACATGGCTACACATGAACTGAGTTAGGAAACAGAACAGAGTCTCACATTCAGAAAACACTCTTATGCCTGCTTAAGGGGAAAGGAGAGGTGGGGTGATGCATAAAACCAGAGTTTGATATAAGCACTGGTACCATTTCTAAAACCAACTGTGGAATAGACAAGACCTACACCTTCCTCAGTGAAAGGGACTCAAAACCCCATATTTCCCGCAGAGGAATAGATCTGACTAGTAAGAATCTTAAAACCTATGTAATTATATGTCTCTGTAAGGGAATCAAGTGTGTCTAGACTGGCATAAACATGGCAGCGAGAATCAGATCAAACCCACTATAAAAAGGAATTTCAAAAACAAAACCAAAAAACAGGGAAATTCTTTACATTTCCTTCAGGGTCTCTGATGAAACCAGGAATGACCCTATATACAATGACAGCTGGTTGTGGCATAAGGCTGGACACTTGGGACTGAGAGGATTGGTGAGATAGGGTGAGCAAATGCAGACCCTTTAAAGCAAAAATGCAAGGCCCGCATTCTATGGGTCCCAACTCTCCATGTTGAAGGGAATATTACTACAGCTATAACATGTACGGGAAACCTAGAGAATGGACACACTGTGAATACAAAACGTTTCTAAAACACAACGAGTAGTCCCTCTCTTGGTGCTCCGGTTTGACTTTCCAACTGCTTTACTATCAATCTCCCAACTTGGAGAGACAACCCCTTTAACCTCCTGGTTCGCACAGGTTGCCAATTTGGGAGAGGATGGAAGGGAAGTGGGAGAAACAATGAGAGAGTAGCTGCTAGGCATTTGGACGGGCACATGTCACTCTAATTTCCCGGCAGGAAGAAGAATTAACCAGAGTCTCAGCCACCCACCGGGAACCAGTATAGGTCCTGAACCAAAATTTTGGACTTGCGTACAGCTCACAAAAAACGAGTTGAAAAATGGAGCTCAGGGGCACAGCAATTCACAAACTGGCAGAGTAATAAAGGACAACTATCGTCCAAAAATCTGCTGAAGGAAGGCAACGAGGCGGACTTGAAAGCGAGGCAGAATAGCAGGAAACAGATTTCAAGAGGTACGTGGAATCGCCTTTAAAGCACAGGAAGAGGGGCACAACTTCGACAATGACGCACTTGGCCAAAAAGGGCGTATGCGTTTTCTCCTGAATATATTCAGGAGAAAACGCATACGCCCTTTTTGGCCAAGCAAGCAAGCGGGCAATGCAAATCTGCACTACAAAGAAGTATCACTTCCCACCGGTCAAAAGGGACATCCACAAAATGCGTAAAAACCAGAAAGGCAAGACAGGCCCTGGAGAACAGGGAGCCTTGTTATGCTGATGGGCGGGATGTAAATTGCCAACTGCTTCACTGAAGGAGTGCATTGCGTTCCATAAAACAAGTAAACAACAGAGCTACAGAGCCAAGGGCACTTCCAGTCTAGGGAATATACCTTGGGAAAACTGAAAATCAATAAGACACAGCCACCCCAAATTTAGGGCTACACTGCTTACAAGAACCTCAACTTGGGTACACCTTCAATATCCCAGGAAATATAAAAGTGGTTCAAAAAATTGTGGTATTTATGTATGATGGAATATCCCTCAGCCATGAAATCAATGTCATAAGACCAGGAGCAGCAAAGTGAGTGGATTCAGGTACGATGATTCTAAGTGAAATAAGTCACACAGAAAAAGAAACTTATCATAAGATATCACTTATGAAGATTCTGTAAACATGGCTACACATGAACTGAGTTAGGAAACAGAACAGAGTCTCACATTCAGAAAACACTCTTATGCCTGCTTAAGGGGAAAGGAGAGGTGGGTTGATGCATAAAACCAGAGTTTGATATAAGCACTGGTACCATTTCTAAAACCAACTGTGGAATAGACAAGACCTACACCTTCCTCAGTGAAAGGGACTCAAAACCCCATATTTCCCGCAGAGGAATAGATCTGACTAGTAAGAATCTTAAATCCTATGTATTGATATGTCTCTGTAAGGGAATCAAGTGTGTCTAGACTGGCATAAACATGGCAGCGAGAATCAGCTCAAACCCACTATAAAAAGGAATTTCAAAAACAAAACCAAAAAACAGGGAAATTCTTTACATTTTCTTGAGGGTCTCTGATGAAACCCGGAATGACCCTATCTACAATGACAGCTGGATGTGGCATAAGGCTGGACACTTGGGACTGAGAGGATTGGTGAGATTGGGTGAGCAAATGCAGACCCTTTAAAGCAAAATTGCATGGCCCCCATTCCATGGGTCCCAACTCTCCCTGTTGAAGGGAATATTACTACAGCTATAACATGTACGGGAAACCTAGAGAATGGACACACTGTGAATACAAAAGGTTTCTAAAACTCAACGAGTAGTCCCTCCCTTGGTGCTCCGGTTTGACTTTCCAACAGCTTTACTATCAATCTCCCAACTTGGAGAGACATCCCCTTTAACCTCCTCGTTCGCACAGGTTGCCAATTTGGCAGAGGATGGAAGGGAAGAGGGAGAACCAATGAGAGAGTAGCTGTTAGGCAATTGGACGGGCACATGTCACTCTAATTTCCCGGCAGCAAGAAGAATTAACCAGAGTCTCAGCCACCCACCGGGAACCAGTATAGGTCCTGAACCAAAATTTTGGACTTGCGTACAGCTCACAGAAAACGAGTTGAAAAATGGAGCTCAGGGGCACAGAAATTCACAAACAGGCAGAGTACTAAAGGACAAATATCGTCCAAAAATCTGTTGAGGGAAGGCAACGACTCAGACTTGAAAGCGAGGCAGAATAGCAGGAAACAGATTTCAAGAGGTACGTTGGAATCGCCTTTAAAGCACAACAAGAGGGGAACAACTTCGACAATGACGCACTTGGCCAAAAAGGGCGTATGCGTTTTCTCCTGAATAAATTCAGGTGAAAACGCACACGCCCTTTTTCGCCAAGCAAGCAAGCGGGCAATGCAAAACTGCACTACAACTAAGTATCACTTCCCACCAGTCAAAAGGGACATCCACAAAATGTGTAAAAACCAGAAAGGCAAGACAGGCCCTGGAGATCAGGTAGCCTTGTTATGCTGATGGGCGGGATGTAAATTGCCAACTGCCTCACTGGAGGAGTGCATTGCGTTCCCTAAAACAAGTAAACAACAGAGCTACAGAGCCAAGGGCACTTCCAGTCTAGGGAATATACCTTGGGAAAACTGAAAATCAATAAGACAGAGCCACCCCCAAATTTAGGGCTGCACTACTTACAAGAACCTCAACTTGGGTACACCTTAAATATCCCAGGAAATATAAAAATGGTTCCAAAAACTGTGGTATTTATGTACGATGGAATATCCCTCAGCCATGAAATCAATGTCATAAGACCAGGAGCAGCAAAGTAAGTGGATTCAGGTACGATGATTCTAAGTGAAATATGTCACACAGAAAAAGAAACTTATCATAAGATATCACTTATGAAGATCCTGTAAACATGGCTACACATGAACTGAGTTAGGAAAGAGAACAGAGTCTCACATTTAGAAAACACTCTTATGCCTGCTTAAGAGGAAAGGAGAGGTGGGGTGATGCATAAACCCAGAGTTTGATATAAGCACAGGTACCATTTCTAAAACCAACTGTGGAATAGACAAGACCTACACCTTCCTCAGTGAAAGGGACTCAAAACCCCATATTTCCCGCAGAGGAATAGATCTGACTAGTAAGAATATTAAAACCTATGTATTGATACGTCTCGGTAAGGGAATCAAGTGTGTCTAGATTGGCATTAACATGGCAGCGAGAATCAGCTCAAACCCACTATAAAAAGGAGTTTCCAAAACAAAACCAAAAAACAGGGAAATTCTTTACATTTCCTTCAGGGTCTCTGATGAAACCTGGAATGACCCTATCTACAATGACAGCTGGATGTGGCATAAGGCTGGACAC
The DNA here is from genome assembly GCF_964165515.1 of Mesoplodon bidens. NCBI lineage: Eukaryota > Metazoa > Chordata > Mammalia > Artiodactyla > Ziphiidae > Mesoplodon > Mesoplodon bidens. The sequence continues at coordinate 31,221 of NW_027671403.1, forward strand.
TTGGGACTGAGAGGATTGGTGAGATTGGCTGAGCAAATGCAGACCCTTTAAAGCAAAAATGCATGGCCCCCATTCCATGGGTCCCAACTCTCCATGTTGAAGGGAATATTACTACACCTATAACATGTACGGGAAACCTAGAGAATGGACACACTGTGAATACAAAAGGTTTCTAAAACTCAACGAGTAGTCCCTCTCTTGGTGCTCTGGTTTGACTTTCCAACTTCTTTACTATCAATCTCCCAACTTGGAGAGACAACCCCTTTAACCTCCTGGTTCGCACAAGTTGCCAATTTGGCAGAGCCTGGAAGGGAAGAGGGAGAACCAATGAGAGAGTAGCTGTTAGGCATTTGGACGGGCACATGTCACTCTAATTTCCCGGCAGGAAGAAGAATTAACCAGAGGCTCAGCCACCCACCGGGAACCCGTATAGGTCCTGAACCAAAATTTTGGACTTGCGTACAGCTCACAGAAAACGAGTTGGAAAATGGAGCTCAGGGCACAGCAATTCACAAACTGGCAGAGTACTAAAGGACAAATATCGTCCAAAAATCTGTTGAGGGAAGGCAACGAGGCGGACTTGAAAGCGAGGCAGAATAGCAGGAAAGAGATTTCAAGAGGTACGTTGGAATCGCCTTTAAAGCACAGGAAGAGGGGCACAACTTCGACAATGACGCACTTGGCCAAAAAGGGCGTAAGGGTTTTCACCTGAATATATTCAGGAGAAAATGCATACGCCCTTTTTGGCCAAGCAAGCAAGCGGGCAATGCAAATCTGCACTACAAAGAAGTATCACTTCCCACCGCTCAAAAGGGACATCCACAAAATGTGTAAAAACCAGAAAGGCAGGACAGGCCCTGGAGAACAGGGAGCCTTGTTATGCTGATGTGCGGGATGTAATTGCCAAGCGCCTCACTGGAGGAGTGCATTGCGTACCCTGAAACAAGTAAACAACAGAGCTACAGAGCCAAAGGCACTTCCAGTCTAGGGAATATACCTTGGGAAAACTGAAAATCAATAAGACAGAGCCACCCCCAAATTTAGGGCTGCACTGCTTACAAGAACCTCAACTTGGGTACACCTTAAATATCCCAGGAAATATAAAAATGGTTCCAAAAACTGTGGTATTTATGTACGATGGAATATCCCTCAGCCATGAAATCAATGTCATAAGACCAGGAGCAGCAAAGTAAGTGGATTCAGGTACGATGATTCTAAGTGAAATAAGTCACACAGAAAAAGAAACTTATCATAAGATATCACTTATGAAGATCCTGTAAACATGGCTACACATGAACTGAGTTAGGAAAGAGAACAGAGTCTCACATTTAGAAAACACTCTTATGCCTGCTTAAGGGGAAAGGAGAGGTGGGGTGATGCATAAAACCAGAGTTTGATATAAGCACAGGTACCATTTCTAAAACCAACTGTGGAATAGACAAGACCTACACCTTCCTCAGTGAAAGGGACACAAAACCCCATATTCCCCGCAGACGAATAGATCTGACTAGTAAGAATCTTAAAACCTATGTATTGATATGTCTCTGTAAGGGAATCAAGTGTGTCTAGACTGGCATAAACATGGCAGCGAGAATCAGCTCAAACCCACTATAAAAATGAATTTCAAAAACAAAACCAAAAAACAGGGAAATTCTTTACATTTCCTTCAGGGGCTCTGATGAAACCTGGAATGACCCTATCTACAATGACAGCTGGATGTGGCATAAGGCTGGACACTTGGGACTGAGAGGATTGGTGAGATTGGGTGAGCAAATGCAGACCCTTTAAAGCAAAAATGCATGTCCCCCATTCCATGAGTCCCAACTCTCCATGTTGAAGGGAATATTACTAAAGCTATAACATGTACGGGAAACCTGGAGAATGGACACACTGTGAATACAAAAGGTTTCTAAAACTCAAAGAGTAGTCCCTCTCCTGGTGCTCCGGTTTGACTTTCCAACTGCTTTACTATCAATCCCCCAACTTGGAGAGACCATCCCATTAACCTCCTCGTTCGCACAGGTTGCCAATTTGGCAGAGGATGGAAGGGAAGAGGGAGAACCAATGAGAGAGTAGCTGTTAGGCATTTGGAAGGGCACATGTCACTCTAATTTCCCGTCAGGAAGAAGAATTAACCAGAGTCTCAGCCACCCACCGGGAACCAGTATAGATCCTGAACCAAAATTTTGGACTTGCGTACAGCTCACAAAAAACGAGTTGAAAAATGGAGCTCAGGGGCACAGCAATTCACAAAGTGGCAGAGTAATAAAGGACAACTATCGTCCAAAAATCTGTTGAGGGAAGGCAGCGAGGCAGACTTGAAAACGAGGCAGAATAGCAGGAAACAGATTTCAAGAGGTACGTTGGAATCGCCTTTAAAGCACAGGAAGAGGGGCACAACTTCGACAATGACGCACTTGGCCAAAAAGGGCGTATGCGTATTCTCCTGAATATATTCAGGAGAAAACGCATACGACCTTTTTGGCCAAGCAAGCAAGCGGGCAATGCAAATCTGCACTACAAAGAAGTATCACTTACCACCGCTCAAAAGGGACATCCACAAAATGTGTAAAAACCAGAAAGGCAAGACAGGCCCTGGAGAACAGGGAGCCTTGTTATGCTGATGGGCGGGATGTAATTGCCAAGTGCCTCACTGGAGGAGTGCATTGCGTTCCCTGAAACAAGTAAACAACAGAGCTACAGAGCCAAAGGCACTTCCAGTCTAGGGAATATACCTTGGGAAAACTGAAAATCAATAAGACAGAGCCACCCCCAAATTTAGGGCTGCACTGCTTACAAGAACCTCAACTTGGGTACACCTTAAATATCCCAGGAAATATAAAAATGGTTCCAAAAACTGTGGTATTTATGTACGATGGAATACCCTCAGCCATGAAATCAATGTCATAAGACCAGGAGCAGCAAAGTAAGTGGATTCAGGTACGATGATTCTAAGTGAAATAAGTCACACAGAAAAAGAAACTTATCATAAGATATCACTTATGAAGATCCTGTAAACATGGCTACACATGAACTGAGTTAGGAAAGAGAACAGAGTCTCACATTTAGAAAACACTCTTATGCCTGCTTAAGGGGAAAGGAGAGGTGGGGTGATGCATAAAACCAGAGTTTGATATAAGCACAGGTACCATTTCTAAAACCAACTGTGGAATAGACAAGACCTACACCTTCCTCAGTGAAAGGGACACAAAACCCCATATTTCCCGCAGACGAATAGATCTGACTAGTAAGAATCTTAAAACCTATGTATTGATATGTCTCTGTAAGGGAATCAAGTGTGTCTAGACTGGCATAAACATGGCAGCGAGAATCAGCTCAAACCCACTATAAAAATGAATTTCAAAAACAAAACCAAAAAACAGGGAAATTCTTTACATTTCCTTCAGGGGCTCTGATGAAACCTGGAATGACCCTATCTACAATGACAGCTGGATGTGGCATAAGGCTGGACACTTGGGACTGAGAGGATTGGTGAGATTGGGTGAGCAAATGCAGACCCTTTAAAGCAAAAATGCATGTCCCCCATTCCATGAGTCCCAACTCTCCATGTTGAAGGGAATATTACTAAAGCTATAACATGTACGGGAAACCTAGAGAATGGACACACTGTGAATACAAAAGGTTTCTAAAACTCAACAAGTAGTCCCTCTCCTGGTGCTCCGGTTTGACTTTCCAACTGCTTTACTATCAATCCCCCAACTTGGAGAGACCATCCCATTAACCTCCTCGTTCGCACAGGTTGCCAATTTGGCAGAGGATGGAAGGGAAGAGGGAGAACCAATGAGAGAGTAGCTGTTAGGCATTTGGACGGGCACATGTCACTCTAATTTCCCGGCAGGAAGAAGAATTAACCAGAGTCTCAGCCCCCCACCGGGAACCAGTATAGGTCCTGAACCAAAATTTTGGACTTGTGTACAGCTCACAAAAAACGAGTTGAAAAATGGAGCTCAGGGCCACAGCAATTCACAAAGTGGCAGAGTAATAAAGGACAACTATCGTCCAAAAATCTGTTGAGGGAAGGCAACGACTCAGACTTGAAAGCGAGGCAGAATAGCAGGAAACAGATTTCAAGAGGTACGTTGGAATCGCCTTTAAAGCACAGGAAGAGGGGCACAACTTCGACAATGACGCACTTGGCCAAAAAGGGCGTATGCGTTTTCTCCTGAATATATTCAGGAGAAAACGCATACGCCCTTTTTGGACAAGCAAACAAGCGGGCAATGCAAATCTGCAATACAAAGAAGTATCACTTCCCACTGGTCAAAAGGGACATCCACAAAATGTGTAAAAACCATAAAGGCAAGACAGGCCCTGGAGAACAGGGAGCCTTGTTATGCTGATGGGCGGGATGTAAATTGCCAACTGTCTCACTGGAGGAGTGCATTGCGTTCCCTAAAACAAGTAAACAACAGACCTGCAGAGCCGAGGGCACTTCCAGTCTTGGGTATATACCTTGGGAAAACTGAAAATCAATAAGACAGAGCCACCCCCAAATTTAGGGCTGCTTTGCTTACAAGAACCTCAACTTGGGTACACCTTAAATATCACAGGAAATATAAAAATGGTAAAAAAACCTGTGGTATTTTTGTACGATGGAATATCCCTCAGCCATGAAATCAATGTCATAAGACCAGGAGCAGCAAAGTGAGTGGATTCACGTACGATGATTCTAAGTGAAATAAGTCACACAGGAAAAGAAACTTATCATAAGATATCACTTATGAAGATCCTGTTAACATGGCTACACATGAACTGAATTAGGAAAGAGAAGAGAGTCTCACATTTAGAAAACACTTTTATGCCTGCTTAAGGGTAAAGGAGAGGTGGGGTGATGCATAAAACCAGAGTTTGATATAAGCACAGGTACCATTTCTAAAACCAACTGTGGAATAGACAAGGCCTACACCTTCCTCAGTGAAAGGGACACAAAACCCCATATTTCACGCAGAGGAATAGATCTGATTAGTAATAATCTTAAAACCTATGTATTGATATGTCTCTGTAAGGGAATCTAGTGTGTCTAGACTGGCATAAACATGGCAGCGAGAATCAGCTCAAACCCACTATAAAAAGGAATTTCAAAAACAAAACCAAAAAACAGGGAAATTCTTTACATTTCTTTCAGGGTCTCTGATGAAACCTGAATGACCCTATCTACAATGACAGCTGGATGTGGCATAAGGATGGACACTTGGGACTGAGAGGATTGGTGAGATTGGGTGAGCAAATGCAGACCCTTTAAAGCAAAAATGCATGGAACCCATTCCATGGGTCCCAGCTCTCCATGTTGAAGGGAATATTACTACAGATATAACATGTACCGGAAACCTAGAGAATGGACACACTGTGAATACAAAAGGTTTCTAAAACTCAACGAGTAGTCTCTCTCCTAGTGCTCCGGTTTGACTTTCAACTGCTTTACTATCTATCCCCCAACTGGGAGAGACAACCCCTTTAACCTCATGGTTCGCACAGGTTGCCAATTTGGCAGAGGATGGAAGGGAAGAGGGAGAACCAATGAGAGAGTAGCTGTTAGGCATTTGGACGGGCACATGTCACTCTAATTTCCCGGCAGGAAGAAGAATTAACCAGAGGCTCAGCCACCCACCGGGAACCACTATAGGTCCTGAACCAAAATTTTGGACTTGCGTACAGCTCACAAAAAACGAGTTGAAAAATGGAGCTCAGGGACACAGCAATTCACAAACTGGCAGAGTAATAAAGGACAACTATCGTCCAAAAATCTGTTGAGGGAAGGCAACGAGGCGGACTTGAAAGCGAGGCAGAATAGCAGGAAACAGATTTCAAGAGGTACTTTGGAATCGCCTTGAAAGCACAGGAAGAGGGGCACAACTTCGACAATGACGCACTTGGCCAAAAAGGGCGTATGCGTTTTCTCCTGATATATTCAGGAGAAAACGCATACGCCCTTTTTGGCCAAGCAAGCACGCGGGCAATGCAAATCTGCACTACAAAGAAGTATCACTTCCCACCGGTCAAAAGGGACATCCACAAAATGTGTAAAAACCAGATAGGCAAGACAGGCCATGGAGAACAGGGAGCCTTGTTATGCTGATGGGCGGGATGTAAATTGCCAAGTGCGTCACTGGAGGAGTGAATTGCTTTCCCTAAAACAAGTAAACAACAGAGCTACAGAGCAAAGGGCACTTCCAGTCTAGGGAATATACCTTGGGAAAACTGAAAATCAATAAGACAGAGCCACCCCCAAATTTAGGGCGGCACTGCTTCCAAGAACCTCAACTTGGGTACACCTTAAATATCCCAGGAAATATATAAACGGTTCTAAAAACTGTGGTATTTATGTAAGATGGAATATCCCTCAGCCATGAAATCAATGTCATAAGACCAGGAGCAGCAAAGTGAGTGGATTCACGTACGATGATTCTAAGTGAAATAAGTCACACATGGAAAGAAACTTATCATAATATATCACTTATGAAGATCCTGTTAACATGGCTACACATGAACTGAGTTAGGAAAGAGAACAGAGTCTCACATTTAGAAAACACTCTTATGCCTGCTTAAGGGGAAAGGATAGGTGGGGTGATGTATAAAACCAGAGTTTGATATAAGCACAGGTACCATTTCTAAAACCAACTGTTGAATAGACAAGACCTACACCATCCTCAGTGAAAGGGATTCAAAAACCCATATTTCCCGCAGAGGAATAGATCTGACTAGTAAGAATCTTAAAACCTATGTATTGATATGTCTCTGTAAGGGAATCAAGTGTGTCTAGACTGGCATAAACATGGCAGCAAGAATCCGCTCAAACCCACTATTAAAAGGAATGTCAAAAACAAAACCAAAAAACAGGGAAATTCTTTACATTTCCTTCAGGGTCTCTGATGAAACCTGGAATGACCCTATCTACAATGACAGCTGGATGTGGCATAAGGATGGACACTTGGGACTGAGAGGATTGGTGAGATTGGGTGAGCAAATGCAGACCCTTTAATGCAAAAATGCATGTCCCCCATTCCATGAGTCCCAACTCTCCATGTTGATGGGAATATTACTACAGCTATAACATGTACGGGAAACCTAGTGTATGGACACACTGTGAATACAAAAGGTTTCTAAAACTCAACGAGTAGTCCCTCTCCTGGTGCTCCGGTTTGACTTTCAACTGCTTTACTATCTATCCCCCAACTTGGAGAGACAGCTCCTTTAACCTCCTGGTTCGCACAGGTTGCCAATTTGGCAGAGGATGGAAGGGAAGAGGGAAAACCAATGAGAGAGTAGCTGTTAGGCATTTGGACGGGCACATGTTACTCTAATTTCCCGGCAGGAAGAAGAATTAACCAGAGTCTCAGGCACCCACCGGGAACCAGTATAGATCCTGAACCAAAATTTTGGACTTGCGTACAGCTCACAAAAAAGGAGTTGAAAATTGGAGCTCAGGGGCACAGCAATTCACAAACTCGCAGAGTAATAAAGGACAACTATCGTCCAAAAATCTGTTGAGGGAAGGCAACGAGGCGGACTTGAAAGCGAGGCAGAATAGCAGGAAACAGATTTCAAGAGGTACGTTGGAATCGCCTTTAAAGCACAGGAAGAGGGGCACAACTTCGACAATGACGCACTTGGCCAAAAAGGCCGTATGCGTTTCCTCCTGAATATATTCAGGAGGAAACTCATACGCCCTTTTTGGCCAAGCAAGCAAGCGGGCAATGCAAATCTGCACTACAAAGAAGTATCACTTCCCACCGGTCCAAAGGGACATCCACAAAATGTGTCAAAACCAGAAAGGCAAGACAGGCCCTGGAGAACATGGAGCCTTGTTATGCTGATGGGCGGGATGTAAATTGCCAACTGCCTCACTGGAGGAGTGCATTGCGTTCCCTAAAACAAGTAAACAACAGAGCTACAGAGCCAAGAGCACTTCCAGTCTAGGGAATATACCTTGGCAAAACTGAAATTCAATAAGACAGAGCCACCCCCAAATTTAGGGCTGCACTGCTTACAAGAACCTCAACTTGGGGACAACTTAAATATCCCAGGAAATATAAAAATGCTTCCAAAAACTGTGGTATTTATGTACGATGGAATATCCCTCAGCCATGAAATCAATGTCATAAGACCAGGAGCAGCAAAGTGAGTGGATTCAGCTACGATGATTCTAAGTGAAATAAGTCACACAGAAAAAGAAACTTATCATAAGATATCACTTATGAAGATCTTGTAAACATGGCGACACATGAACTGAGTTAGGAAAGAGAACAGAGTCTCACATTTAGAAAACACTCTTATGCCTGCTTAAGGGGAAAGGAGAGGTGGGGTGATGCATAAAATCAGAGTCTGATATAAGCACAGGTACCATTTCTAAAACCAACTGTGGAATAGACAAGACCAACACCTTCCTCAGTGAAAGGGACTCAAAACCCCATATTTCCCGCAGACGAATAGATCTGACTAGTAAGAATCTTAAAACCTATGTACTGATATGTCTCTGTAAGGGAATCAAGTGTGTCCAGACTGGCATAAACATGGCAGCGAGAATCAGCTCAAACCCACTATAAAAAGGAATTTCAAAAACAAAACCAAAAAACTGGGAAGTTCTTTACATTTCCTTCAGGGTCTCTGATGAAACCTGGAATGACCCTATCTACAATGACAGCTGGATTTGGCATGAGGCTGGACACTTGGGACTGAGAGGATTGGTGAGGTTGGGTGAGCAAATTCAGACCCTTTAAAGCAAAAATGCATGTCCCCCATTCCATGAGTCCCAACTCTCCATGATGAAGGGAATATTACTACAGCTATAACATGTACGGGAAACCTAGAGAATGGACACACTGTGAATACAAAAGGTTTCTAAAACTCAACGAGTAGTCCCTATCCTGGTGCTCCGGTTTGACTTTCCAACTGCTTTCCTATCAATGTACCAACTTGGAGAGACAACCCCTTTAACCTCCTGGTTCGAACAGGTTGCCAATTTGGCAGAGGATGGAAGGGAAGAGGGAGAACCAATGAGAGAGTAGCTGTTAGGCATTTGGACGAGCACATGTCACTCTAATTTCCCGGCAGGAAGAAGAATTAACCAGAGGCTCAGCGACCCACCGGGAACCACTATAGTTCCTGAACCAAAATTTTGGACTTGCGTACAGCTCACAAAAAACGAGTTGAAAAATGGAGCTCAGGGGCACAGCAATTCACAAAGTGGCAGAGTAATAAAGGACAACTATCGTCCAAAAATCTGTTGAGGGAAGGCAACGAGGCGGACTTGAAAGCGAGGCAGAATAGCAGGAAACAGATTTCAAGAGGTACGTTGGAATCGCCTTGAAAGCACAGGAAGAGGGGCACAACTTCGACAATGACGCACTTGGCCAAAAAGGGCGTATGCGTTTTCTCCTGAATATATTCAGGAGAAAACGCATACGCCCTTTTTGGCCAAGCAAGCAAGCGGGCAATGCAAATCTGCACTACAAAGAAGTATCACTTCCCACCGGTCAAAAGAGACATCCACAAAATGTGTAAAAACCAGAAAGGCAAGACAGGCCCTGGAGAACAGGGATCCTTGTTATGCTGATGGGCGGGATGTAAATTGCCAAGTGCCTCATAGGAGGAGTGCATTGCGTTCCCTAAAACAAGTAAACAACAGAGCTACAGAGCCAAGGGCACTTCCAGTCTAGGGAATATACCTTGGGAAAACTGAAAATCAATAAGACAGAGCCACCCCCAAATTTAGGGCTGCACTGCTTACAAGAACCTCAACTTGGGTACACCTTAAATATCCCAGGAAATATAAAAATGGTTCAAAAAACTGTGGTATTTATGTACGATGGAATATCCCTCAGCCATGAAATCAATGTCATAAGACCAGGAGCAGCAAAGTGAGTGGATTCAGGTACGATGATTCTAAGTGAAATAAGTCACACAGAAAAAGAAACTTATCATAAGATATCACTTATGAAGATCCTGTAAACATGGCTACACATGAACTGAGTTAGGAAAGAGAACAGAGTCTCACATTTAGAAAACACTCTTATGCCTGCTTAAGGGGAAAGGAGAGGTGGGGTGATGCATAAAACCAGAGTTTGATATAAGCACAGGTACCATGTCTAAAACCAACTGTGGAATAGACAACACCTACACCTTCCTCAGTGAAAGGGACTCAAAACACCATATTTCCCGCAGAGGAATTGATCTGACTAGTAAGAATCTTAAAACCTATGTATTGAAATGTCTCTGTAAGGGAATCAAGTGTGTCTAGACTGGCATAAACATGGCAGCGAGAATCAGCTCAAACCCACTATAAAAAGAATTTCAATAACAAAACCAAAAAACAGGGAAATTCTTTCCATTTCCTTCAGGGTCTCTGATGAAACCTGGAATGACCTTATCTACAAGGACAGCTAGATGTGGCATAAGGCTGGACACTTGGGACTGAGAGGATTGGTGAGATTGGGTGAGCAAATGCAGACCGTTTAAAGCAAAAATGCATGGCCCCCATTCCATGGATCCCAACTCTCCATGTTGAAGGGAATATTGCTTCAGCTATTAAATGTACGGGAAACATAGAGAATGGACACACTTTGAAGACAAAAGGTTTCTAGTTCTCAACGAGTAGTACCTATCCTGGTGCTCCGGTTTGACTTTCCAACTGCTTTACTATCAATCTCCCAACACGGAGAGACCATCCCATTAAACTCCTGGTTCGCACAGGTTGCCAATTTGGCAGAGGATGGAAGGGAAGAGGGAGAAGCAATGAGAGAGTAGCTTTTAGGCATTTGGACGGGCACATGTCACTCTAATTTCTTTACATTTCCTTCAGGGTCTCTGATGAAACCTGGAATGACCCTATCTACAATGGCAGCAGCATGTGGCTTAAGGCTGGACACTTGGGACTGAGAGGATTGGTGAGATTTGGTGAGCAAATGCAGACCCTTTAAAGAAAAAATGCATGGCCCCCATTCCATGTGTCCCAACTCTCCATGTTGAAGGGAATATTACTACAGGTATAACATGTACGGGAAACCTAGAGAATGGACACACTGTGAATACAAAAGGCTTCTAAAACTCAAAGAGTAATCCCTCTCCTGGTGCTCCCAACTTGGAGAGACAACCCCTTTAACCTCCTGGTTCGCACAGGTTGCCAATTTGGCAGAGGATGGAAGGGAAGAGGGAAAACCAATGAGAGAGTAGCTGTTAGGCATTTGGACGGGCACATGTTCCTCTAATTTCCCGGCAGGAAGAAGAATTAACCAGAGTCTCAGGCACCCACCGGGAACCAGTATAGATCCTGAACCAAAATTTTGGACTTGCGTACAGCTCACAAAAAACGAGTTGAAAATTGTAGCTCAGGGGCACAGCAATTCACAAAGTGGCAGAGTAATAAAGGACAACTATCGTCCAAAAATCTGTTGAGGGAAGGCAACGAGGCGGACTTGAAAGCGAGGCAGAATAGCAGGAAACAGATTTCAAGAGGTACGTTGGAATCGCCTTTAAAGCACAGGAAGAGGGGCAAAACTTCGACAATGACGCACTTGGCCAAAAAGGGCGTATGCGTTTCCTCCTGAATATATTCAGGAGAAAACGCATACGCCCTTTTTGGCCAAGCAAGCAAGCGGGCAATGCAAATCTGCACTACAAAGAAGTATTACTTCCCACCGGTCAAAAGGGACATCCACAAAATGTGTCAAAACCAGAAAGGCAAGACAGGCCCTGGAGAACAGGGAGCCTTGTTATGCTGATGGGCGGGATGTAAATTGCCAACTGCCTCACTGGAGGAGTGCATTGCGTTCCCTAAAACAAGTAAACAACAGAGCTACAGAGCCAAGAGCACTTCCAGTCTAGGGAATATACCTTGGCAAAACTGAAAATCAATAAGACAGAGCCACCCCCAAATTTAGGGCTGCACTGCTTACAAGAACCTCAACTTGGGGACACCTTAAATATCCCAGGAAATATAAAAATGGTTCCAAAAACTGTGGTATTTATGTACGATGGAATATCCCTCAGCCATGAAATCAATGTCATAAGACCAGGAACAGCAAAGTGAGTGGATTCAGGTACGATGATGTTAAATGAAATAAGTCACACAGAAAAAGAAACTTATCATAAGATATCACTTATGAAGATCTTGTAAACATGGCTACACATGAACTGAGTAAGGAAAGAGAACAGAGTCTCACATTTAGAAAACACTCTTATGCCTGCTTAAGGGGAAAGGAGAGGTGGGGTGATGCATAAAACCAGAGTTTGATATAAGCACAGGTACCATTTCTAAAACCAACTGTGGAATAGACAAGACCTACACCTTCCTCAGTGAAAGGGACACAAAATCCCATATTTCCCGCAGACGAATAGATCTGACTAGTAAGGAACTTAAAACCTATGTATTGATATGTCTCTGTAAGGGAATCAAGTGTGTCTAGACTGGCATAAACATGGCAGCGAGAATCAGCTCAAACCCACTATAAAAAAGAATTTCAAAAACAAAACTAAAAACAGGGAAATTCTTTACATTTCCTTCAGGGGCTCTGATGAAACCTGGAACGACCCTATCTACAATGACAGAGGGATGTGGCATAAGGCTGGACACTTGGGACTGAGAGGATAGGTGAGATTGGGTGAGCAAATGCAGACCCTTTACAGCAAAAATGCATGGCCCCCATTCCATGGGTCCCAACTCTCCATGTTGAAGGGAATATTACTACAGCTATCACATGTACGGGAAACCTAGAGAATGGACACACTGTGTATACAAAAGGTATCTAAAACTCAACGAGTAGTCCCTCTCCTGGTGCTCCGGTTTGACTTTCCAACTGCTTTACTATCAATCTCCCAACTTGGAGAGACAACCCCTTTAACCTCCTGGTTCGCAGAGGTTGCCAAATTGGCAGAGGATGGAAGGGAAGAGGGAGAACCAATGAGAGAGTAGCTGTTAGGCATTTGCACGGGCACATATCACTCTAATTTCCCGGCAGGAAGAAGAATTAACCAGAGTCTCAGCAACCCACCGGGAACCAGTATAGGTCCTGAACCAAAATTTTGGACTTGCGTACAGCTCACAAAAAACGAGTTGAAAAATGGAGCTCAGGGGCACAGCAATTCACAAACTGACAGAGTAATAAAGGACAACTATCGTCCAAAAATCTATTGAGGGAAGGCAACGAGGCGGACTTGAAAGCGAGGCAGAATAGCAGGGAACAGATTTCAAGAGGTACGTTGGAATCGCCTTTAAAGCACAGGAAGAGGGGAACAACTTCGACAATGACGCACTTGGCCAAAAACGGCGTATGCGTTTTCTCCCGAATATATTCAGGAGAAAACGCATACGCCCTTTTTGGCCAAGCAAGCACGCGGGCAATGCAAATCTGCACTACAAAGAAGTATCACTTCCCACCGGTCAAAAGGGACATCCACAAAATGTGTAAAAACCAGAAAGGCAAGACAGGCCATGGAGAACAGGGAGCCTTGTTATGCTGATGGGCGGGATGTAAATTGCCAACTGCCTCACTGGAGGAGTGCATTGCGTTCCCTAAAACAAGTAAACAACAGAGCTACAGAGCCAAGGGCACTTCCAGTCTAGGGAATATACCTTGGGAAAACTGAAAATCAATAAGACAAAGCCACTCCCAAATTTAGGGTTGCACTGCTTACAAGAACCTCAACTTGGGTACACTTTAAATATACCAGGAAATATAAAAATGGTTCAAAAAACTGTGGTATTTATGTAAGATGGAATATCCCTCAGCCATGAAATCAATGTCATATGACCAGGAGCAGCAAAGTGAGTGGATTCAGGTACGATGATTCTAAGTGAAATAAGTCACACAGGGAAAGAAACTTATCATAAGATATCACTTATGAAGATCCTGTTAACATGGCTACACATGAACTGAGTTAGGAAAGAGAACAGAGTCTCACATTTAGAAAACACTCTTATGCCTGCTTAAGGGGAAAGGAGAGGTGGGGTGATGCATAAAACCAGAGTTTGATATAAGCACAGGTACCATTTCTAAAACCAACTGTGGAATAGACAAGACCTACACCTTCCTCAGTGAAAGGGACTCAAAACCCCATATTTCCCGCAGAGGAATATATATGACTAGTAAGAATCTTAAAACCTATGTATTGATATGTCTCTGTAAGTGAATCAAGTGTGTCCAGACTGGCATAAACATGGCAGTGAGAATCAGCTCAAACCCACTATAAAAAGGAATTTCAAAAACAAAACCAAAAAACAGGGAAATTCTTTACATTTCCTTCAGGGTCTCTGAAGAAACCTGGAATGACCCTATCTACAATGACAGCTGGATGTGGCATAAGGCTGGACACTTGGGACTGAGAGGATTGGTGAGATTGGGTGAGCAAATGCAGACCCTTTAAAGAAAAAATGCATGGCCCCCATTCCATGGGTCCCAACTCTCCATGTTGAAGGGAATATTACTACAGCTATAACATGTACGGGAAACCTAGAGAATGGACACAATGTGAATACAAAAGGTTTCTAAATCTCAACGAGTAGTCCCACTCTTGGAGCTCCGGTTTGACATTCCAACTGCTTTACTATCAATCTCCCAACTTGGAGAGACAAACACTTTAACCTCCTGGTTTGCAGAGTTTGCCAGTTTGGCAGAGGATGGAAGGGAAGAGGGAGAACCAATGAGAGAGTAGCTGTTAGGCATTTGGACGGGCACATGTCACTCTAATTTCCCGGCAGGAAGAAGAATTAACCAGAGTGTCAGCCAACCACCGGGAACCAGTATAGGTCCTGAACCAAAATTTTTGACTTGCGTACAGCTCACAAAAAACGAGTTGAAAAATGGAGCTCAGGTGCACAGCAATTCACAAACTGGCAGAGTAATAAAGGACAACTATCGTCCAAAAATCTGTTGAGGGAAGGCAATGAGGCGGACTTGAAAGCGAGGCAGAATAGCAGGAAACAGATTTCAAGAGGTACGTTGGAATCGCCTTAAAAGCACAGGAAGAGGGGCACAACTTCGACAATGACGCACTTGGCCAAAAAGGGCGTATGCGTTTTCTCCTGAATATATTCAGGAGAAAACGCATACGCCCTTTTTGGCCAAGCAAGCAAGCGGGCAATGCAAATCTGCACTACAAAGAAGTATCACTTCCCACCGGTCAAAAGGGACATCCACAAAATGTGTAAAAACCAGAAAGGCAAGACAGGCCCTGGAGAACAGGGAGCCTTGTTATGCTGATGGGCGGGATGTAAATTGCCAACTGCCTCACTGGAGGAGTGCATTGTGTTCCCTAAAACAAGAAAACAACAGAGCTACAGAGCCAAGGGCACTTCCAGTCTCGGGAATATAGCTTGGGAAAACTGAAGATCAATAAGACAGAGCCACCCCCAAATTTAGGGCTGCACTGCTTACAAGAACCTCAACTTGGGTACACCTTCAATATCCCAGGAAATATGAAAATGGTTCAAAAAATTGTGGTATTTATGTACGATGGAATATCCCTCAGCCATGAAATCAATGTCATAAGACCAGGAGCAGCAAAGTGAGTGGATTCAGGTACGATGATTCTAAGTGAAATAAGTCACACAGAAAAACAAACTTATCATAAGATATCACTTATGAAGATCCTGTAAACATGGCTACACATGAACTGAGTTAGGAAAGAGAACAGAGTCTCACATTTAGAAAACACTCTTATGCCTGCTTAAGGGGAAAGGAGAGGTGGGGTGATGCATAAAACCAGAGTTTGATATAAGCACAGGTACCATTTCTAAAACCAACTGTGGAATAGACAAGACCTACACCTTCCTCAGTGAAAGGGACTCAAAACCACATATTTCCCGAAGAGGAATAGATCTGATTAGTAAGAATCATAAACCTATGTATTGATATGTCTCTGTAAGGGAATCAAGTGTGTCTAGACTGGCATAAACATGGCAGCGAGAATCAGCTCAAACTCACTATAAAAAGGAATTTCAAAAACAAAACCAAAAAACAGGGAAATTCTTTACATTTCCTTCAGGGTCTCTGATGAAATCTGGAATGACCCTATCTACAATGACAGCTGGATGTGGCATAAGGCTGGACACTTGGGATTGAGAGGATTGGTGAGATTGGGTGAGCAAATGCAGACCCTTTAAAGCAAAAATGAATGGCCCCCATTCCATGGATCCCAACTCTCCATGTTGAAGGGAATATTACTACAGCTATAACATGTACGGGCAACCTAGAGAATGGAAACACTGTGAATACAAAAGGTTTCTAAAACTCAACGTGTAGTCCCTCTCCTGGTGCTCTGGTTTGACTTTCCAACTGCTTTACTATCAATCTCCCAAATTGGAGAGACAACCCCTTTAACCTCCTCGTTCGCACAGGTTGCTAATTTGGCGGAGGGTGGAAGGGAAGAGGGAGAACCAATGAGAGAGTAGCTGTTAGGCATTTGGACGGGCACATGTCACTCTAATTTCCCGGCAGGAAGAAGAATTAACCAGAGTCTCAGCCACCCACCGGGAACCAGTATAGGTCCTGAACCAAAATTTTGGACTTGCGTACAGCTCACAAAAAACTAGTTGAAAATTGGAGCTCAGGGGCACAGCAGTTCACAAACTGGCAGAGTAATAAAGGACAACTATCGTCCAAAAATCTGTTGAGGGAAGGCAACGAGGCGGACTTGAAAGCGAGGCAGAATAGCAGGAAACAGACTTCAAGTGGTACGTTGGAATTGCCTTTAAAGCACAGGAAGAGGGGCACAACTTCGACAATGACGCACTTGGCCAAAAAGGGCGTATGCATTTTCTCCTGAATATATTCAGGAGAAAACGCATACGCCCTTTTTGGCCAAGCAAGCAAGCGGGCAATGCAAATCTGCACTACAAAGAAGTATCATTTCCCACCGGTCAAAAGGGACATCCACAAAATGTGTAAAAACCAGAAAGGCAAGACAGACCCTGGAGAACAGGGAGCCTTGTTATGCTGATGGGCGGGATGTAAATTGCCAACTGCCTCACTGGAGGAGTTCATTGCGTTCCCTAAAACAAGTAAACAACAGAGCTACAGAGCCAAGGGCACTTCCAGTCTCGGGAATATACCTTGGGAAAACTGAAAATCAATAAGACAGAGCCACCCCCTAATTTAGGGCTGCACTGCTTACAAGAACCTCAACTTGGGTACACCTTCAATATCCCAGGAAATATAATAATGGTTCAAAAAACTGTGGTATTTATGTACGATGGAATATCCCTCAGCCATGAAATCAATGTCATAAGACCAGGAGCAGCAAAGTGAGTGGATTCAGCTACGATGATTCTAAGTGAAATAAGTCACACAGAAAAAGAAACTTATCATAAGATATCACTTATGAAGATCCTGTAAACATGGCTACACATGAACTGAGTTAGGAAAGAGAACAGAGTCTCACATTTAGAAAACACTCTTATGACTGCTTAAGGGGAAAGGATAGGTGGGGTGATGCATAAACCCAGAGTTTGATATAAGCAGAGGTACCATTTCTAAAACCAACTGTGGAATAGACAAGACCTACACCTTCCTCAGTGAAATGGAATCAAAACCCCATATTTCCCGCAGAGGAATAGATCTGACTAGTAAGAATCTTAAAACCTATGTATTGATACGTCTCTGTAAGGGAATCAAGTGTGTCCAGACTGGCATAAACATGGCAGTGAGAATCAGCTCAAACCCACTATAAAAAGGAATTTCAAAAACAAAACCAAAAAATAGGGTAATTCTTTACATTTCCTTCAGGGTTTCTGATGAAACCTGGAATGACCCTATCTACAATGACAGCTGGATGTGGCATAAGGCTGGACACTTGGGACTGGGAGGATTGGTGAGATTGGGTGAGCAAATGCAGACCCTATAAAGAAAAAATTCATGGCCCACATTCCATGGGTCCCAACTCTCCATGTTGAAGGGAATATTACTACAGCTATAACATGTACAGGAAACCTAGAGAATGGACACAATGTGAATACAAAAGGTTTCTAAAACTCAACGAGTAGTCCCTCTCTTTGAGCTCCGGTTTGACATTCCAACTGCTTTACTATCCATCTCCCAACTTGGAGAGACAAACACTTTAACCTCCTGGTTTGCAGAGTTTGCCAATTTGGCAGAGGATGGTAGGGAAGAGGGAGAACCAATGAGAGAGTAGCTGTTAGGCATTTGGACGGGCACATGTCATTCTAATTTCCCGGCAGGAAGAAGAATTAACCAGAGTCTCAGCCACCCACCGGGAACCAGTATAGGTCCTGAACCAAAAGTTTGGACTTGCGTACAGCTCACAAAAAACGAGTTGAAAAATGGAGCTCAGGGGCACAGCAATTCACAAACTGGCAGAGTAATAAAGGACAACTATCGTCCAAAAATCTGTTGAGGGAAGGCAACGAGGCGGACTTGAAAGCGAGGCAGAATAGCAGGAAACAGATTTCAAGAGCTATGTTGGAATCGCCTTTAAAGCACAGGAAGAGGGGCACAACTTCGACAATGATGCACTTGGCCAAAAAGGGTGTATGCGTTTTCTCCTGAATATATTGAGGAGAAATCGCATATGCCCTTTTTGGCCAAGCAAGCACGCGGGCAATGCAAATCTATGCTACAAAGAAGTATCACTTCCCACCGGTCAAAAGGGACATCCACAAAATGTGTAAAAACCAGAAAGGCAAGACAGGCCCTGGAGAACAGGGAGACTTGTTATGCTGATGGGCGGGATGTAAATTGCCAACTGCCTCACTGGAGGAGTGCATTACGTTCCCTAAAACAAGTAAACAACAGAGCTACAGAGCCAAGGGCACTTCCAGTCTCGGGAATATACCTTGGGAAAACTGAAAATCAATAAGACACAGCCACACGTAATTTAGGGCTGCACTGCTTACAAGAACCTCAACTTGGGTACACCTTAAATATCCCAGGAAATATAAAAATGGTTCAAAATCTGTGGTATTTATGTACGATGGAATATCCCTCAGCCATGAAATCAATGTCATAAGACCAGGAGCAGCAAAGTGAGTGGATTCAGGTACGATGATTCTAAGTGAAATAAGTCACACAGAAAAAGAAACTTATCATAAGATATCACTTATGAAGATCCTGTAAACATGCCCACAGATGAACTGAGGTACGAAACAGAACAGGGTCTCACATTCAGAAAACACTCTTATGCCTGCTTAAGGGGAAAGAGAGGTGGGGTGATGCATAAAACCAGAGATTGATATAAGCACAGGTACCATTTCTAAAACCAACTGTGGAATAGACAAGACCTACACCTTCCTCAGTGAAAGGGACTCAAAACCCCATATTTCCCGCAGAGGAATAGATCTGACTAGTAAGAATCTTAAAACCTATGTAATGATATGTCTCTGTAAGGGAATCAAGTGTGTCTAGACTGGCATAAACATGGCAGCGAGAATCAGCTCAAACCCATTATAAAAAGGAATTTCAAAAACAAAACCAAAAAACAGGGAAATTCTTTACATTTCCTTCAGGGTCTCTGATGAAACTTGGAATGACCCTATCTACAATGACAGCTGGATGTGGCATAAGGCTGGACACTTGGGAATGAGAGGATTGGTGAGATTGGGTGAGCAAATGCAGACCCTTTAAAGCAAAAATGCATGGCCCCCATTCCATGGGTCCCAACTCTCCATATTGAAGGGAATATTACTACAGCTATAACATGTACGGTAAACCTAGAGAATGTACACACTGTGAATACAAAAGGTTTCCAAAACTCAACGAGTAGTCCCTCTCCTGGTGCTCAGGTTTGACTTTCCAACTACTTTACTATCAATCTCCCAACTTGGAGAGACAACCCCTTTAACCTCCTGGTTCGCACAGGTTGCCAATTTGGCAGAGGATGGAAGGGAAGAGGTAGTACCAATGAGAGAGTAGCTGTTAGGCATATGGACGGGCACATGTCACTCTAATTTCCCGGCAGGAAGAAGAATTAACCAGAGTCTCAGCCACCCACCGGGAACCAGTATACATCCTGAACCAAAATTTTGGACTTGCGTACAGCTCACAAAAAACGAGTTGAAAAATGGTGCTCAGGGGCACAACAATTCACAAACTGTCAGAGTAATAAAGGACAACTATCGTCCAAAAATCTGTTGAGGGACGGCAACGAGGCGGACTTGAAAGCGAGACAGAATAGCAGGAAATAGATTTCAAGAGGTACGTTGGAATCGCCTTTAAAGCACAGGAAGAGGGGAAAAACTTCGACAATGACGCAATTGGCCCAAAAGTGTGTATGAGTTTTCTCCTGAATATATTCAGGAGAAAACGCATACGCCCTTTTTGGCCAAGCAAGCAAGCGGGCAATGCAAAACTACACTACAAATAAGTATCACTTCTTACCGGTCAAAAGGGACATCCGCAAAATGTGTAAAAACCAGAAAGGCAAGACAGGCCCTGGAGAACAGGGAGCCTTGTTATGCTGATGGGCAGGATGTAAATTGCCAAATGCCTCACTGGAGGAGTGCATTGCATTCCCTAAAACAAGTAAACAACAGAGCTACAGAGCCAAGGGCACTTCCAGTCTCGGGAATATACCTTGGGAAAACTGAAAATCAATAAGACAGAGCCACCCCCAAATTTAGGGCTGCACTGCTTACAAGAACCTCAACTTGGGTACACCTTAAATATCCCAGGAAATATAAAAATGGTTCAAAAAACTGTGGTATTTATGTACGATGGACTATCCCTCAGCCATGAAATCAATGTCATAATACCAGGAGCAGCAAAGTGAGTGGATTCAGGTAGGATGATTCTAAGTGAAATAAGTCACACAGAAAAAGAAACTTATCATAAGATATCACTTATGATGATCCTGTAAACATGGCTACACATGAACTGAGTTAGAAAAGAAAACAGAGTCTCACATTTAGAAAACACTCTTATGTGCCTGCTTAAGGGGAAAGGAGAGGTGGGGTGATGCATAAAACCAGAGTTTGATATAAGTACAGGTACCATTTCTAAAACCAACTGTGGAATAGACAAGACCTACACCTTCCTCAGTGAAAGGGACTCAAAACCCCATATTTCCCGCAGAGGAATAGATCTGACTAGTAAGAATCTTAAAACCTATGTATTGATATGTCTCTGTAAGGGAGACAAGTTTGTCTAGACTGGCATAAACATGGCAGCGAGAATCAGCTCAAATCCACTATAAAAAGGAATTTCAAAAACAAAACCAAAAAACAGGGAAATTCTCTATATTTCCTTCAGGGTCTCTGATGAAACCTGGAATGACCCTATCTACAATGACAGCTGGTTGTGGCATAAGGCTGGACACTTGGGACTGAGAGGATTGGTGAGATAGGGTGAGCAAATGCAGACCCTTTAAAGCAAAAATGCAAGGCCCGCATTCCATGGGTCCCAACTCTCCATGTTGAAGGGAATATTACTACAGCTATAACATGTACGGGAAACCTAGAGAATGGACACACTGTGAATACAAAACGTTTCTAAAACACAACGAGTAGTCCCTCTCTTGGTGCTCCGGTTTGACTTTCCAACTGCTTTACTATCAATCTCCCAACTTGGAGAGACAACCCCTTTAACCTCCTGGTTCGCACAGGTTGCCAATTTGGGAGAGGATGGAAGGGAAGAGGGAGAAACAATGAGAGAGTAGCTGCTAGGCATTTGGACGGGCACATGTCACTCTAATTTCCCGGCAGGAAGAAGAATTAACCAGAGTCTCAGCCACCCACCGGGAACCAGTATAGGTCCTGAACCAAAATTTTGGACTTGCGTACAGCTCACAAAAAACGAGTTGAAAAATGGAGCTCAGGGGCACAGCAATTCACAAACTGGCAGAGTAATAAAGGACAACTATCGTCCAAAAATCTGCTGAAGGAAGGCAACGAGGCGGACTTGAAAGCGAGGCAGAATAGCAGGAAACAGATTTCAAGAGGTACGTGGAATCGCCTTTAAAGCACAGGAAGAGGGGCACAACTTCGACAATGACGCACTTGGCCAAAAAGGGCGTATGCATTTTCTCCTGAATATATTCAGGAGAAAACGCATACGCCCTTTTTGGCCAAGCAAGCAAGCGGGCAATGCAAATCTGCACTACAAAGAAGTATCACTTCCCACCGGTCAAAAGGGACATCCACAAAATGCGTAAAAACCAGAAAGGCAAGACAGGCCCTGGAGAACAGGGAGCCTTGTTATGCTGATGGGCGGGATGTAAATTGCCAACTGCTTCACTGAAGTAGTGCATTGCGTTCCATAAAACAAGTAAACAACAGAGCTACAGAGCCAAGGGCACTTCCAGTCTCGGGAATATACCTTGGGAAAACTTAAAATCAATAAGACACAGCCACCCCAAGTTTAGGGCTGCACTGCTTACAAGAACCTCAACTTGGGTACACCTTCAATATCCCAGGAAATATAAAAGTGGTTCAAAAAATTGTGGTATTTATGTACGATGGAATATCCCTCAGCCATGAAATCAATGTCATAAGACCAGGAGCAGCAAAGTGAGTGGATTCAGGTACGATGATTCTAAGTGAAATAAGTCACACAGAAAAAGAAACTTATCATAAGATATCACTTATGAAGATCCTGTAAACATGGCTACACATGAACTGAGTTAGGAAACAGAACAGAGTCTCACATTCAGAAAACACTCTTATGCCTGCTTAAGGGGAAAGGAGAGGTGGGGTGATGCATAAAACCAGAGTTTGATATAAGCACTGGTACCATTTCTAAAACCAACTGTGGAATAGACAAGACCTACACCTTCCTCAGTGAAAGGGACTCAAAACCCCATATTTCCCGCAGAGGAATAGATCTGACTAGTAAGAATCTTAAAACCTATGTAATTATATGTCTCTGTAAGGGAATCAAGTGTGTCTAGACTGGCATAAACATGGCAGCGAGAATCAGCTCAAACCCACTATAAAAAGGAATTTCAAAAACAAAACCAAAAAACAGGGAAATTCTTTACATTTCCTTCAGGGTCTCTGATGAAACCAGGAATGACCCTATATACAATGACAGCTGGTTGTGGCATAAGGCTGGACACTTGGGACTGAGAGGATTGGTGAGATAGGGTGAGCAAATGCAGACCCTTTAAAGCAAAAATGCAAGGCCCGCATTCCATGGGTCCCAACTCTCCATGTTGAAGGGAATATTACTACAGCTATAACATGTACGGGAAACCTAGAGAATGGACACACTGTGAATACAAAACGTTTCTAAAACACAACGAGTAGTCCCTCTCTTGGTGCTCCGGTTTGACTTTCCAACTGCTTTACTATCAATCTCCCAACTTGGAGAGACAACCCCTTTAACCTCCTGGTTCGCACAGGTTGCCAATTTGGGAGAGGATGGAAGGGAAGTGGGAGAAACAATGAGAGAGTAGCTGCTAGGCATTTGGACGGGCACATGTCACTCTAATTTCCCGGCAGGAAGAAGAATTAACCAGAGTCTCAGCCACCCACCGGGAACCAGTATAGGTCCTGAACCAAAATTTTGGACTTGCGTACAGCTCACAAAAAACGAGTTGAAAAATGGAGCTCAGGGGCACAGCAATTCACAAACTGGCAGAGTAATAAAGGACAACTATCGTCCAAAAATCTGCTGAAGGAAGGCAACGAGGCGGACTTGAAAGCGAGGCAGAATAGCAGGAAACAGATTTCAAGAGGTACGTGGAATCGCCTTTAAAGCACAGGAAGAGGGGCACAACTTCGACAATGACGCACTTGGCCAAAAAGGGCGTATGCGTTTTCTCCTGAATATATTCAGGAGAAAACGCATACGCCCTTTTTGGCCAAGCAAGCAAGCGGGCAATGCAAATCTGCACTACAAAGAAGTATCACTTCCCACCGGTCAAAAGGGACATCCACAAAATGCGTAAAAACCAGAAAGGCAAGACAGGCCCTGGAGAACAGGGAGCCTTGTTATGCTGATGGGCGGGATGTAAATTGCCAACTGCTTCACTGAAGGAGTGCATTGCGTTCCATAAAACAAGTAAACAACAGAGCTACAGAGCCAAGGGCACTTCCAGTCTAGGGAATATACCTTGGGAAAACTGAAAATCAATAAGACACAGCCACCCCAAATTTAGGGCTACACTGCTTACAAGAACCTCAACTTGGGTACACCTTCAATATCCCAGGAAATATAAAAGTGGTTCAAAAAATTGTGGTATTTATGTATGATGGAATATCCCTCAGCCATGAAATCAATGTCATAAGACCAGGAGCAGCAAAGTGAGTGGATTCAGGTACGATGATTCTAAGTGAAATAAGTCACACAGAAAAAGAAACTTATCATAAGATATCACTTATGAAGATTCTGTAAACATGGCTACACATGAACTGAGTTAGGAAACAGAACAGAGTCTCACATTCAGAAAACACTCTTATGCCTGCTTAAGGGGAAAGGAGAGGTGGGTTGATGCATAAAACCAGAGTTTGATATAAGCACTGGTACCATTTCTAAAACCAACTGTGGAATAGACAAGACCTACACCTTCCTCAGTGAAAGGGACTCAAAACCCCATATTTCCCGCAGAGGAATAGATCTGACTAGTAAGAATCTTAAATCCTATGTATTGATATGTCTCTGTAAGGGAATCAAGTGTGTCTAGACTGGCATAAACATGGCAGCGAGAATCAGCTCAAACCCACTATAAAAAGGAATTTCAAAAACAAAACCAAAAAACAGGGAAATTCTTTACATTTTCTTGAGGGTCTCTGATGAAACCCGGAATGACCCTATCTACAATGACAGCTGGATGTGGCATAAGGCTGGACACTTGGGACTGAGAGGATTGGTGAGATTGGGTGAGCAAATGCAGACCCTTTAAAGCAAAATTGCATGGCCCCCATTCCATGGGTCCCAACTCTCCCTGTTGAAGGGAATATTACTACAGCTATAACATGTACGGGAAACCTAGAGAATGGACACACTGTGAATACAAAAGGTTTCTAAAACTCAACGAGTAGTCCCTCCCTTGGTGCTCCGGTTTGACTTTCCAACAGCTTTACTATCAATCTCCCAACTTGGAGAGACATCCCCTTTAACCTCCTCGTTCGCACAGGTTGCCAATTTGGCAGAGGATGGAAGGGAAGAGGGAGAACCAATGAGAGAGTAGCTGTTAGGCAATTGGACGGGCACATGTCACTCTAATTTCCCGGCAGCAAGTAGAATTAACCAGAGTCTCAGCCACCCACCGGGAACCAGTATAGGTCCTGAACCAAAATTTTGGACTTGCGTACAGCTCACAGAAAACGAGTTGAAAAATGGAGCTCAGGGGCACAGAAATTCACAAACAGGCAGAGTACTAAAGGACAAATATCGTCCAAAAATCTGTTGAGGGAAGGCAACGACTCAGACTTGAAAGCGAGGCAGAATAGCAGGAAACAGATTTCAAGAGGTACGTTGGAATCGCCTTTAAAGCACAACAAGAGGGGAACAACTTCGACAATGACGCACTTGGCCAAAAAGGGCGTATGCGTTTTCTCCTGAATAAATTCAGGTGAAAACGCACACGCCCTTTTTCGCCAAGCAAGCAAGCGGGCAATGCAAAACTGCACTACAACTAAGTATCACTTCCCACCAGTCAAAAGGGACATCCACAAAATGTGTAAAAACCAGAAAGGCAAGACAGGCCCTGGAGATCAGGTAGCCTTGTTATGCTGATGGGCGGGATGTAAATTGCCAACTGCCTCACTGGAGGAGTGCATTGCGTTCCCTAAAACAAGTAAACAACAGAGCTACAGAGCCAAGGGCACTTCCAGTCTAGGGAATATACCTTGGGAAAACTGAAAATCAATAAGACAGAGCCACCCCCAAATTTAGGGCTGCACTACTTACAAGAACCTCAACTTGGGTACACCTTAAATATCCCAGGAAATATAAAAATGGTTCCAAAAACTGTGGTATTTATGTACGATGGAATATCCCTCAGCCATGAAATCAATGTCATAAGACCAGGAGCAGCAAAGTAAGTGGATTCAGGTACGATGATTCTAAGTGAAATATGTCACACAGAAAAAGAAACTTATCATAAGATATCACTTATGAAGATCCTGTAAACATGGCTACACATGAACTGAGTTAGGAAAGAGAACAGAGTCTCACATTTAGAAAACACTCTTATGCCTGCTTAAGAGGAAAGGAGAGGTGGGGTGATGCATAAACCCAGAGTTTGATATAAGCACAGGTACCATTTCTAAAACCAACTGTGGAATAGACAAGACCTACCCCTTCCTCAGTGAAAGGGACTCAAAACCCCATATTTCCCGCAGAGGAATAGATCTGACTAGTAAGAATATTAAAACCTATGTATTGATACGTCTCGGTAAGGGAATCAAGTGTGTCTAGATTGGCATTAACATGGCAGCGAGAATCAGCTCAAACCCACTATAAAAAGGAGTTTCCAAAACAAAACCAAAAAACAGGGAAATTCTTTACATTTCCTTCAGGGTCTCTGATGAAACCTGGAATGACCCTATCTACAATGACAGCTGGATGTGGCATAAGGCTGGACACTTGGGACTGAGAGGATTGGTGAGATTGGCTGAGCAAATGCAGACCCTTTAAAGCAAAAATGCATGGCCCCCATTCCATGGGTCCCAACTCTCCATGTTGAAGGGAATATTACTACACCTATAACATGTACGGGAAACCTAGAGAATGGACACACTGTGAATACAAAAGGTTTCTAAAACTCAACGAGTAGTCCCTCTCTTGGTGCTCTGGTTTGACTTTCCAACTTCTTTACTATCAATCTCCCAACTTGGAGAGACAACCCCTTTAACCTCCTGGTTCGCACAAGTTGCCAATTTGGCAGAGCCTGGAAGGGAAGAGGGAGAACCAATGAGAGAGTAGCTGTTAGGCATTTGGACGGGCACATGTCACTCTAATTTCCCGGCAGGAAGAAGAATTAACCAGAGGCTCAGCCACCCACCGGGAACCCGTATAGGTCCTGAACCAAAATTTTGGACTTGCGTACAGCTCACAGAAAACGAGTTGGAAAATGGAGCTCAGGGCACAGCAATTCACAAACTGGCAGAGTACTAAAGGACAAATATCGTCCAAAAATCTGTTGAGGGAAGGCAACGAGGCGGACTTGAAAGCGAGGCAGAATAGCAGGAAAGAGATTTCAAGAGGTACGTTGGAATCGCCTTTAAAGCACAGGAAGAGGGGCACAACTTCGACAATGACGCACTTGGCCAAAAAGGGCGTAAGGGTTTTCTCCTGAATATATTCAGGAGAAAATGCATACGCCCTTTTTGGCCAAGCAAGCAAGCGGGCAATGCAAAACTGCACTACAAAGAAGTACCACTTCCCACCGGTCAAAAGGGACATCCACAAAATGTGTAAAAACCAGAAAGGCAAGACAGGCCCTGGAGAACAGGGAGACTTGATATGCTGATGGGCGGGATGTAAATTGCCAACTGCCTCACTGGAGGAGTGCATTGCGTTCCATAAAACAAGTAAACAACAGAGCTACAGAGCCAAGGGCACTTCCAGTCTCGGGAATATACCTTGGGAAAACTGAAAATCAATAAGACAGAGCCACCCCCAAATTTAGGGCTGCTCTGTTTACAAGAACCTCAACTTGGATACACCTTAAATATCCCAGGAAATATAAAAATGGTTCAAAAAACTGTGGTATTGATGTACGATGGAATATCCCTCAGCCATGAAATCAATGTCATAAGACCAGGAGCAGCAAAGTGAGTGGATTCAGGTACGATGATTCTAAGTGAAATAAGTCACACAGAAAAACAAACTTATCATAAGATATCACTTATGAAGATCCTGTAAACATGGCTACACATGAACTGAGTTAGGAAAGAGAACAGAGTCTCACATTTAGAAAACACTCTTATGCCTGCTTAAGGGGAAAGGAGAGGTGGGGTGATGCATAAAACCAGAGTTTGATATAAGCACAGGTACCATTTCTAAAACCAACTGTGGAATAGACAAGACCTACACCTTCCTCAGTGAAAGGGACTCAAAACCCCATATTTCCCGCAGAGGAATAGATCTGACTAGTAAGAATCTTAAAACCTATGTAATGATATGTCTCTGTAAGGGAATCAAGTGTGTCTAGACTGGTATAAACATGGCAGCGAGAATCAGCTCAAACCCACTATAAAAAGGAATTTCAAAAACAAAACCAAAAAACAGGGAAATTCTTTACATTTCCTTCAGGGTCTCTGATGAAACCTGGAATGACCCTATCTACAATGACAGCTGGATGTGGCATAAGGCTGGACACTTAGAACTGAGAGGATTGGTGAGATTGGGTGAGGAAATGCAGACCCTTTAAAGCAAATATGCATGGCCCCCATTCCATGGGTCCCAACTCTCCATGTTGAAGGGAATATTACTACAGCTATAACATGTACGGGAAACCTAGAGAATGGACACACTGTGAATACAAAAGGTTTCTAAAACTCAACGAGTATTCCCTCTCTTGGTGCTCCGGTTTGACTTTCCAACTGCTTTACTATCTATCTCCCAACTTGGAGAGACATCCCCTTTAACCTCCTCGTTCGCACAGGTTGCCAAATTGGCAGAGGATGGAAGGGAAGTGGGAGAACTAATGAGAGAGTAGCTGTTAGGCATTTGGACGGGCACATGTCACTCTAATTTCCCGGCAGGAAGAAGAATTAACCAGAGTCTCAGCCACCCACCGGGAACCAGTATAGGTCCTGAACCAAAATTTTGGACTTGCGTACAGCTCACAAAAAACGAGTTGAAAAATGGAGCTCAGGGGCACAGCAAATCACAAACTGGCAGAGTAATAAAGGACAACTATCGTCCAAAAATCTATTGAGGGAAGGCAACGAGGCGGACTTGAAAGCGAGGCAGAATAGCAGGAAAGAGATTTCAAGAGGTACGTTGGAATCGCCTTTAAAGCACAGGAAGAGGGGCACAACTTCGACAATGACGCACTTGGCCAAAAAGGGCGTAAGGGTTTTCTCCTGAATATATTCAGGAGAAAACGCATACGCCCTTTTTGGCCAAGCAAGCAAGCGGGCAATGCATATCTGCACTACAAAGAAGTATCACTTCCCACAGGTCAAAAGGGACATCCACTAAATGTGTAAAAACCAGAAAGGCAAGACAGGGCCTGGAGAACAGGGAGCCTTGTTATGCTGATGGGCGGGATGTAAATTGCCAACTGACTCACTGGAGGAGTGCATTGCATTCCCTAAAACAAGCAAACAACAGAGCTACAGAGCAAAGGGCACTTCCAGTCTCGGGAATATACCTTGGGAAAACTGAAAATCAATAAGACAGACCCACCCCCAAATTTAGGGCTGCAATGCTTACAAGAACCTCAACTTGGGTACAACTTCAATATCCCAGGAAATATAAAAATGGTTCAAAAAATTGTGGTATTTATGTACGATGGAATATCCCTCAGCCATGAAATCAATGTCATAAGACCAGGAGCAGCAAAGTGAGTGGATTCAGTTACGATGATTCTAAGTGAAATAAGTCACACAGATAAAGAAACTTATCATAAGATATCACTTACGAAGATCCTGTAAACATGGCTACACATGAATTGAGTTAGGAAAGAGAACAGAGTCTCACATTTAGAAAACAATCTTATGCCTTCTTAAGGGGAAAGGTGAGGTGGGGTGATGCTTAAAACAAGAGTTTGATATAAGCACAGGTACCATTTCTAAAACCAACTGTGGAATAGACAAGACCTACAACTTCCTCAGTGAAAGGGATTCAAAACCCCATATTTCCCGCAGAGGAATAGATCTGACTAGTAAGAATCTTAAAACCTATGTATTGATATGTCACTGTAAGGGAATCAAGTGTGTCTAGACTGGCATAAACATGGCAGTGAGAATCAGCTAAAACCCACTATAAAAAGGAATTTCAAAAACAAAACCAAAAAACAGGGAAATTCTTTACATTTCCTTCAGGGTCTCTGATGAAACCTGGAATGACCCTATCTACAATGACAGCTGGATGTGGCATAAGGCTGGACACTTAGAACTGAGAGGATTGGTGAGATTGGGTGAGGAAATGCAGACCCTTTAAAGCAAATATGCATGGCCCCCATTCCATGGGTCCCAACTCTCCATGTTGAAGGGAATATTACTACAGCTATAACATGTACGGGAAACCTAGAGAATGGACACACTGTGAATACAAAACGTTTCTAAAACACAACGAGTAGTCCCTCTCTTGGTGCTCCGGTTTGACTTTCCAACTGCTTTACTATCAATCTCCCAACTTGGAGAGACAACCCCTTTAACCTCCTGGTTCGCACAGGTTGCCAATTTGGGAGAGGATGGAAGGGAAGAGGGAGAAACAATGAGAGAGTAGCTGCTAGGCATTTGGACGGGCACATGTCACTCTAATTTCCCGGCAGGAAGAAGAATTAACCAGAGTCTCAGCCACCCACCGGGAACCAGTATAGGTCCTGAACCAAAATTTTGGACTTGCGTACAGCTCACAAAAAACGAGTTGAAAAATGGAGCTCAGGGGCACAGCAATTCACAAACTGGCAGAGTAATAAAGGACAACTATCGTCCAAAAATCTGCTGAAGGAAGGCAACGAGGCGGACTTGAAAGCGAGGCAGAATAGCAGGAAACAGATTTCAAGAGGTACGTGGAATCGCCTTTAAAGCACAGGAAGAGGGGCACAACTTCGACAATGACGCACTTGGCCAAAAAGGGCGTATGCATTTTCTCCTGAATATATTCAGGAGAAAACGCATACGCCCTTTTTGGCCAAGCAAGCAAGCGGGCAATGCAAATCTGCACTACAAAGAAGTATCACTTCCCACCGGTCAAAAGGGACATCCACAAAATGCGTAAAAACCAGAAAGGCAAGACAGGCCCTGGAGAACAGGGAGCCTTGTTATGCTGATGGGCGGGATGTAAATTGCCAACTGCTTCACTGAAGTAGTGCATTGCGTTCCATAAAACAAGTAAACAACAGAGCTACAGAGCCAAGGGCACTTCCAGTCTCGGGAATATACCTTGGGAAAACTTAAAATCAATAAGACACAGCCACCCCAAGTTTAGGGCTGCACTGCTTACAAGAACCTCAACTTGGGTACACCTTCAATATCCCAGGAAATATAAAAGTGGTTCAAAAAATTGTGGTATTTATGTACGATGGAATATCCCTCAGCCATGAAATCAATGTCATAAGACCAGGAGCAGCAAAGTGAGTGGATTCAGGTACGATGATTCTAAGTGAAATAAGTCACACAGAAAAAGAAACTTATCATAAGATATCACTTATGAAGATCCTGTAAACATGGCTACACATGAACTGAGTTAGGAAACAGAACAGAGTCTCACATTCAGAAAACACTCTTATGCCTGCTTAAGGGGAAAGGAGAGGTGGGGTGATGCATAAAACCAGAGTTTGATATAAGCACTGGTACCATTTCTAAAACCAACTGTGGAATAGACAAGACCTACACCTTCCTCAGTGAAAGGGACTCAAAACTCCATATTTCCCGCAGAGGAATAGATCTGACTAGTAAGAATCTTAAAACCTATGTAATTATATGTCTCTGTAAGGGAATCAAGTGTGTCTAGACTGGCATAAACATGGCAGCGAGAATCAGATCAAACCCACTATAAAAAGGAATTTCAAAAACAAAACCAAAAAACAGGGAAATTCTTTACATTTCCTTCAGGGTCTCTGATGAAACCAGGAATGACCCTATATACAATGACAGCTGGTTGTGGCATAAGGCTGGACACTTGGGACTGAGAGGATTGGTGAGATAGGGTGAGCAAATGCAGACCCTTTAAAGCAAAAATGCAAGGCCCGCATTCCATGGGTCCCAACTCTCCATGTTGAAGGGAATATTACTACAGCTATAACATGTACGGGAAACCTAGAGAATGGACACACTGTGAATACAAAACGTTTCTAAAACACAACGAGTAGTCCCTCTCTTGGTGCTCCGGTTTGACTTTCCAACTGCTTTACTATCAATCTCCCAACTTGGAGAGACAACCCCTTTAACCTCCTGGTTCGCACAGGTTGCCAATTTGGGAGAGGATGGAAGGGAAGTGGGAGAAACAATGAGAGAGTAGCTGCTAGGCATTTGGACGGGCACATGTCACTCTAATTTCCCGGCAGGAAGAAGAATTAACCAGAGTCTCAGCCACCCACCGGGAACCAGTATAGGTCCTGAACCAAAATTTTGGACTTGCGTACAGCTCACAAAAAACGAGTTGAAAAATGGAGCTCAGGGGCACAGCAATTCACAAACTGGCAGAGTAATAAAGGACAACTATCGTCCAAAAATCTGCTGAAGGAAGGCAACGAGGCGGACTTGAAAGCGAGGCAGAATAGCAGGAAACAGATTTCAAGAGGTACGTGGAATCGCCTTTAAAGCACAGGAAGAGGGGCACAACTTCGACAATGACGCACTTGGCCAAAAAGGGCGTATGCGTTTTCTCCTGAATATATTCAGGAGAAAACGCATACGCCCTTTTTGGCCAAGCAAGCAAGCGGGCAATGCAAATCTGCACTACAAAGAAGTATCACTTCCCACCGGTCAAAAGGGACATCCACAAAATGCGTAAAAACCAGAAAGGCAAGACAGGCCCTGGAGAACAGGGAGCCTTGTTATGCTGATGGGCGGGATGTAAATTGCCAACTGCTTCACTGAAGGAGTGCATTGCGTTCCATAAAACAAGTAAACAACAGAGCTACAGAGCCAAGGGCACTTCCAGTCTAGGGAATATACCTTGGGAAAACTGAAAATCAATAAGACACAGCCACCCCAAATTTAGGGCTACACTGCTTACAAGAACCTCAACTTGGGTACACCTTCAATATCCCAGGAAATATAAAAGTGGTTCAAAAAATTGTGGTATTTATGTATGATGGAATATCCCTCAGCCATGAAATCAATGTCATAAGACCAGGAGCAGCAAAGTGAGTGGATTCAGGTACGATGATTCTAAGTGAAATAAGTCACACAGAAAAAGAAACTTATCATAAGATATCACTTATGAAGATTCTGTAAACATGGCTACACATGAACTGAGTTAGGAAACAGAACAGAGTCTCACATTCAGAAAACACTCTTATGCCTGCTTAAGGGGAAAGGAGAGGTGGGTTGATGCATAAAACCAGAGTTTGATATAAGCACTGGTACCATTTCTAAAACCAACTGTGGAATAGACAAGACCTACACCTTCCTCAGTGAAAGGGACTCAAAACCCCAGATTTCCCGCAGAGGAATAGATCTGACTAGTAAGAATCTTAAATCCTATGTATTGATATGTCTCTGTAAGGGAATCAAGTGTGTCTAGACTGGCATAAACATGGCAGCGAGAATCAGCTCAAACCCACTATAAAAAGGAATTTCAAAAACAAAACCAAAAAACAGGGAAATTCTTTACATTTTCTTGAGGGTCTCTGATGAAACCCGGAATGACCCTATCTACAATGACAGCTGGATGTGGCATAAGGCTGGACACTTGGGACTGAGAGGATTGGTGAGTTTGGGTGAGCAAATGCAGACCCTTTAAAGCAAAATTGCATGGCCCCCATTCCATGGGTCCCAACTCTCCCTGTTGAAGGGAATATTACTACAGCTATAACATGTACGGGAAACCTAGAGAATGGACACACTGTGAATACAAAAGGTTTCTAAAACTCAACGAGTAGTCCCTCCCTTGGTGCTCCGGTTTGACTTTCCAACAGCTTTACTATCAATCTCCCAACTTGGAGAGACATCCCCTTTAACCTCCTCGTTCGCACAGGTTGCCAATTTGGCAGAGGATGGAAGGGAAGAGGGAGAACCAATGAGAGAGTAGCTGTTAGGCAATTGGACGGGCACATGTCACTCTAATTTCCCGGCAGCAAGAAGAATTAACCAGAGTCTCAGCCACCCACCGGGAACGAGTATAGGTCCTGAACCAAAATTTTGGACTTGCGTACAGCTCACAGAAAACGAGTTGAAAAATGGAGCTCAGGGGCACAGAAATTCACAAACAGGCAGAGTACTAAAGGACAAATATCGTCCAAAAATCTGTTGAGGGAAGGCAACGACTCAGACTTGAAAGCGAGGCAGAATAGCAGGAAACAGATTTCAAGAGGTACGTTGGAATCGCCTTTAAAGCACAACAAGAGGGGAACAACTTCGACAATGACGCACTTGGCCAAAAAGGGCGTATGCGTTTTCACCTGAATAAATTCAGGTGAAAACGCACACGCCCTTTTTCGCCAAGCAAGCAAGCGGGCAATGCAAAACTGCACTACAACTAAGTATCACTTCCCACCAGTCAAAAGGGACATCCACAAAATGTGTAAAATCCAGAAAGGCAAGACAGGCCCTGGAGATCAGGTAGCCTTGTTATGCTGATGGGCGGGATGTAAATTGCCAACTGCCTCACTGGAGGAGTGCATTGCGTTCCCTAAAACAAGTAAACAACAGAGCTACAGAGCCAAGGGCACTTCCAGTCTAGGGAATATACCTTGGGAAAACTGAAAATCAATAAGACAGAGCCACCCCCAAATTTAGGGCTGCACTACTTACAAGAACCTCAACTTGGGTACACCTTAAATATCCCAGGAAATATAAAAATGGTTCCAAAAACTGTGGTATTTATGTACGATGGAATATCCCTCAGCCATGAAATCAATGTCATAAGACCAGGAGCAGCAAAGTAAGTGGATTCAGGTACGATGATTCTAAGTGAAATATGTCACACAGAAAAAGAAACTTATCATAAGATATCACTTATGAAGATCCTGTAAACATGGCTACACATGAACTGAGTTAGGAAAGAGAACAGAGTCTCACATTTAGAAAACACTCTTATGCCTGCTTAAGAGGAAAGGAGAGGTGGGGTGATGCATAAACCCAGAGTTTGATATAAGCACAGGTACCATTTCTAAAACCAACTGTGGAATAGACAAGACCTACACCTTCCTCAGTGAAAGGGACTCAAAACCCCATATTTCCCGCAGAGGAATAGATCTGACTAGTAAGAATATTAAAACCTATGTATTGATACGTCTCGGTAAGGGAATCAAGTGTGTCTAGATTGGCATTAACATGGCAGCGAGAATCAGCTCAAACCCACTATAAAAAGGAGTTTCCAAAACAAAACCAAAAAACAGGGAAATTCTTTACATTTCCTTCAGGGTCTCTGATGAAACCTGGAATGACCCTATCTACAATGACAGCTGGATGTGGCATAAGGCTGGACACTTGGGACTGAGAGGATTGGTGAGATTGGCTGAGCAAATGCAGACCCTTTAAAGCAAAAATGCATGGCCCCCATTCCATGGGTCCCAACTCTCCATGTTGAAGGGAATATTACTACACCTATAACATGTACGGGAAACCTAGAGAATGGACACACTGTGAATACAAAAGGTTTCTAAAACTCAACGAGTAGTCCCTCTCTTGGTGCTCTGGTTTGACTTTCCAACTTCTTTACTATCAATCTCCCAACTTGGAGAGACAACCCCTTTAACCTCCTGGTTCGCACAAGTTGCCAATTTGGCAGAGCCTGGAAGGGAAGAGGGAGAACCAATGAGAGAGTAGCTGTTAGGCATTTGGACGGGCACATGTCACTCTAATTTCCCGGCAGGAAGAAGAATTAACCAGAGGCTCAGCCACCCACCGGGAACCCGTATAGGTCCTGAACCAAAATTTTGGACTTGCGTACAGCTCACAGAAAACGAGTTGGAAAATGGAGCTCAGGGCACAGCAATTCACAAACTGGCAGAGTACTAAAGGACAAATATCGTCCAAAAATCTGTTGAGGGAAGGCAACGAGGCGGACTTGAAAGCGAGGCAGAATAGCAGGAAAGAGATTTCAAGAGGTACGTTGGAATCGCCTTTAAAGCACAGGAAGAGGGGCACAACTTCGACAATGACGCACTTGGCCAAAAAGGGCGTAAGGGTTTTCTCCTGAATATATTCAGGAGAAAATGCATACGCCCTTTTTGGCCAAGCAAGCAAGCGGGCAATGCAAAACTGCACTACAAAGAAGTACCACTTCCCACCGGTCAAAAGGGACATCCACAAAATGTGTAAAAACCAGAAAGGCAAGACAGGCCCTGGAGAACAGGGAGACTTGATATGCTGATGGGCGGGATGTAAATTGCCAACTGCCTCACTGGAGGAGTGCATTGCGTTCCATAAAACAAGTAAACAACAGAGCTACAGAGCCAAGGGCACTTCCAGTCTCGGGAATATACCTTGGGAAAACTGAAAATCAATAAGACAGAGCCACCCCCAAATTTAGGGCTGCTCTGTTTACAAGAACCTCAACTTGGATACACCTTAAATATCCCAGGAAATATAAAAATGGTTCAAAAAACTGTGGTATTGATGTACGATGGAATATCCCTCAGCCATGAAATCAATGTCATAAGACCAGGAGCAGCAAAGTGAGTGGATTCAGGTACGATGATTCTAAGTGAAATAAGTCACACAGAAAAACAAACTTATCATAAGATATCACATATGAAGATCCTGTAAACATGGCTACACATGAACTGAGATAGGAAAGAGAACAGAGTCTCACATTTAGAAAACACTCTTATGCCTGCTTAAGGGGAAAGGAGAGGTGGGGTGATGCATAAAACCAGAGTTTGATATAAGCACAGGTACCATTTCTAAAACCAACTGTGGAATAGACAAGACCTACACCTTCCTCAGTGAAAGGGACTCAAAACCCCATATTTCCCGCAGAGGAATAGATCTGACTAGTAAGAATCTTAAAACCTATGTAATGATATGTCTCTGTAAGGGAATCAAGTGTGTCTAGACTGGCATAAACATGGCAGCGAGAATCAGCTCAAACCCACTATAAAAAGGAATTTCAAAAACAAAACCAAAAAACAGGGAAATTCTTTACATTTCCTTCAGGGTCTCTGATGAAACCTGGAATGACCCTATCTACAATGACAGCTGGATGTGGCATAAGGCTGGACACTTAGAAATGAGAGGATTGGTGAGATTGGGTGAGGAAATGCAGACCCTTTAAAGCAAATATGCATGGCCCCCATTCCATGGGTCCCAACTCTCCATGTTGAAGGGAATATTACTACAGCTATAACATGTACGGGAAACCTAGAGAATGGACACACTGTGAATACAAAAGGTTTCTAAAACTCAACGAGTAATCCCTCTCTTGGTGCTCCGGTTTGACTTTCCAACTGCTTTACTATCTATCTCCAAACTTGGAGAGACATCCCCTTTAACCTCCTGGTTCGCACAGGTTGCCAATTTGGCAGAGGATGGAAGGGAAGTGGGAGAACTAACGAGAGAGTAGCTGTTAGGCATTTGGACGGGCACATGTCACTCTAATTTCCCGGCAGGAAGAAGAATTAACCAGAGTCTCAGCCACCCACCGGGAACCAGTATAGGTCCTGAACCAAAATTTTGGGCTTGCGTACAGCTCACAAAAAACGAGTTGAAAAATGGAGCTCAGGGGCACAGCAAATCACAAACTGGCAGAGTAATAAAGGACAACTATCGTCCAAAAATCTGTTGAGGGAAGGCAACGAGGCGGACTTGAAAGCGAGGCAGAATAGCAGGAAAGAGATTTCAAGAGGTACGTTGGAATCGCCTTTAAAGCACAGGAAGAGGGGCACAACTTCGACAATGACGCACTTGGCCAAAAAGGGCGTAAGGGTTTTCTCCTGAATATATTCAGGAGAAAACGCATACACCCTTTTTGGCCAAGCAAGCAAGCGGGCAATGCATATCTGCACTACAAAGAAGTATCACTTCCCACAGGTCAAAAGGGACATCCACTAAATGTGTAAAAACCAGAAAGGCAAGACAGGGCCTGGAGAACAGGGAGCCTTGTTATGCTGATGGGCGGGATGTAAATTGCCAACTGACGCACTGGAGGAGTGCATTGCATTCCCTAAAAGAAGCAAACAACAGAGCTACAGAGCAAAGGGCACTTCCAGTCTCGGGAATATACCTTGGGAAAACTGAAAATCAATAAGACAGACCCACCCCCAAATTTAGGGCTGCAATGCTTACAAGAACCTCAACTTGGGTACAACTTCAATATCCCAGGAAATATAAAAATGGTTCAAAAAATTGTGGTATTTATGTACGATGGAATATCCCTCAGCCATGAAATCAATGTCATAAGACCAGGAGCAGCAAAGTGAGTGGATTCAGTTACGATGATTCTAAGTGAAATAAGTCACACAGATAAAGAAACTTATCATAAGATATCACTTACGAAGATCCTGTAAACATGGCTACACATGAATTGAGTTAGGAAAGAGAACAGAGTCTCACATTTAGAAAACAATCTTATGCCTTCTTAAGGGGAAAGGTGAGGTGGGGTGATGCTTAAAACAAGAGTTTGATATAAGCACAGGTACCATTTCTAAAACCAACTGTGGAATAGACAAGACCTACAACTTCCTCAGTGAAAGGGATTCAAAACCCCATATTTCCCGCAGAGGAATAGATCTGACTAGTAAGAATCTTAAAACCTATGTATTGATATGTCACTGTAAGGGAATCAAGTGTGTCTAGACTGGCATAAACATGGCAGTGAGAATCAGCTAAAAACCACTATAAAAAGGAATTTCAAAAACAAAACCAAAAAAACAGGGAAATTCTTTACATTTCCTTCAGGGTCTCTGATGAAACCTGGAATGACCCTATCTACAATGACAGCTGGATGTGGAATAAGGCTGGACACTTGGGACTGAGAGGATTGGTGAGATTGGGTGAGCAAATGCAGACCCTTTAAAGCAAAATTGCATGGCCCCCATTCCATGGGTCCCAACTCTCCCTGTTGAAGGGAATATTACTACAGCTATAACATGTACGGGAAACCTAGAGAATGGACACACTGTGAATACAAAAGGTTTCTAAAACTCAACGAGTAGTCCCTCCCTTGGTGCTCCGGTTTGACTTTCCAACAGCTTTACTATCAATCTCCCAACTTGGAGAGACATCCCCTTTAACCTCCTCGTTCGCACAGGTTGCCAATTTGGCAGAGGATGGAAGGGCAGAGGGAGAACCAATGAGAGAGTAGCTGTTAGGCAATTGGACGGGCACATGTCACTCTAATTTCCCGGCAGCAAGAAGAATTAACCAGAGTCTCAGCCACCCACCGGGAACGAGTATAGGTCCTGAACCAAAATTTTGGACTTGCGTACAGCTCACAGAAAACGAGTTGAAAAATGGAGCTCAGGGGCACAGAAATTCACAAACAGGCAGAGTACTAAAGGACAAATATCGTCCAAAAATCTGTTGAGGGAAGGCAACGACTCAGACTTGAAAGCGAGGCAGAATAGCAGGAAACAGATTTCAAGAGGTACGTTGGAATCGCCTTTAAAGCACAACAAGAGGGGAACAACTTCGACAATGACGCACTTGGCCAAAAAGGGCGTATGCGTTTTCTCCTGAATAAATTCAGGTGAAAACGCACACGCCCTTTTTCGCCAAGCAAGCAAGCGGGCAATGCAAAACTGCACTACAACTAAGTATCACTTCCCACCAGTCAAAAGGGACATCCACAAAATGTGTAAAAACCAGAAAGGCAAGACAGGCCCTGGAGATCAGGTAGCCTTGTTATGCTGATGGGCGGGATGTAAATTGCCAACTGCCTCACTGGAGGAGTGCATTGCGTTCCCTAAAACAAGTAAACAACAGAG
Source organism: Mesoplodon bidens (assembly GCF_964165515.1). NCBI lineage: Eukaryota > Metazoa > Chordata > Mammalia > Artiodactyla > Ziphiidae > Mesoplodon > Mesoplodon bidens. Next base: position 70,845 of record NW_027671403.1, read on the forward strand.
CTACAGAGCCAAGGGCACTTCCAGTCTAGGGAATATACCTTGGGAAAACTGAAAATCAATAAGACAGAGCCACCCCCAAATTTAGGGCTGCACTACTTACAAGAACCTCAACTTGGGTACACCTTAAATATCCCAGGAAATATAAAAATGGTTCCAAAAACTGTGGTATTTATGTACGATGGAATATCCCTCAGCCATGAAATCAATGTCATAAGACCAGGAGCAGCAAAGTAAGTGGATTCAGGTACGATGATTCTAAGTGAAATATGTCACACAGAAAAAGAAACTTATCATAAGATATCACTTATGAAGATCCTGTAAACATGGCTACACATGAACTGAGTTAGGAAAGAGAACAGAGTCTCACATTTAGAAAACACTCTTATGCCTGCTTAAGAGGAAAGGAGAGGTGGGGTGATGCATAAACCCAGAGTTTGATATAAGCACAGGTACCATTTCTAAAACCAACTGTGGAATAGACAAGACCTACACCTTCCTCAGTGAAAGGGACTCAAAACCCCATATTTCCCGCAGAGGAATAGATCTGACTAGTAAGAATATTAAAACCTATGTATTGATACGTCTCGGTAAGGGAATCAAGTGTGTCTAGATTGGCATTAACATGGCAGCGAGAATCAGCTCAAACCCACTATAAAAAGGAGTTTCCAAAACAAAACCAAAAAACAGGGAAATTCTTTACATTTCCTTCAGGGTCTCTGATGAAACCTGGAATGACCCTATCTACAATGACAGCTGGATGTGGCATAAGGCTGGACACTTGGGACTGAGAGGATTGGTGAGATTGGCTGAGCAAATGCAGACCCTTTAAAGCAAAAATGCATGGCCCCCATTCCATGGGTCCCAACTCTCCATGTTGAAGGGAATATTACTACACCTATAACATGTACGGGAAACCTAGAGAATGGACACACTGTGAATACAAAAGGTTTCTAAAACTCAACGAGTAGTCCCTCTCTTGGTGCTCTGGTTTGACTTTCCAACTTCTTTACTATCAATCTCCCAACTTGGAGAGACAACCCCTTTAACCTCCTGGTTCGCACAAGTTGCCAATTTGGCAGAGCCTGGAAGGGAAGAGGGAGAACCAATGAGAGAGTAGCTGTTAGGCATTTGGACGGGCACATGTCACTCTAATTTCCCGGCAGGAAGAAGAATTAACCAGAGGCTCAGCCACCCACCGGGAACCCGTATAGGTCCTGAACCAAAATTTTGGACTTGCGTACAGCTCACAGAAAACGAGTTGGAAAATGGAGCTCAGGGCACAGCAATTCACAAACTGGCAGAGTACTAAAGGACAAATATCGTCCAAAAATCTGTTGAGGGAAGGCAACGAGGCGGACTTGAAAGCGAGGCAGAATAGCAGGAAAGAGATTTCAAGAGGTACGTTGGAATCGCCTTTAAAGCACAGGAAGAGGGGCACAACTTCGACAATGACGCACTTGGCCAAAAAGGGCGTAAGGGTTTTCTCCTGAATATATTCAGGAGAAAACGCATACGCCCTTTTTGGCCAAGCAAGCAAGCGGGCAATGCATATCTGCACTACAAAGAAGTATCACTTCCCACAGGTCAAAAGGGACATCCACTAAATGTGTAAAAACCAGAAAGGCAAGACAGGGCCTGGAGAACAGGGAGCCTTGTTATGCTGATGGGCGGGATGTAAATTGCCAACTGACTCACTGGAGGAGTGCATTGCATTCCCTAAAACAAGCAAACAACAGAGCTACAGAGCAAAGGGCACTTCCAGTCTCGGGAATATACCTTGGGAAAACTGAAAATCAATAAGACAGAGCCACCCCCAAATTTAGGGCTGCACTGCTTACAAGAACCTCAACTTGGGTACACCTTAAATATCCCAGGAAAGATAAAAATGGTTCAAAAAACTGTGGTATTTATGTACGATGGAATATCCCTCAGCCATGAAATCAATGTCATAAGACCAGGAGCAGCAAAGTGAGTGGATTCAGGTACGATGATTCTAAGTGAAATAAGTCACACAGAAAAAGAAACTTATCATAAGATATCACTTATGAAGATCCTGTAAACATGGCTCCACATGAACTGAGTTAGGAAAGAGAACAGAGTCTCACATTTAGAAAACACTCTTATGCCTGCTTAAGGGGAAAGGAGAGGTGGGGTGATGCATAAAACCAGAGTTTGATATAAGCACAGGTACCATTTCTAAAACCAACTGTGGAATAGACAAGACCTACAACTTCCTCAGTGAAAGGGATTCAAAACCCCATATTTCCCGCAGAGGAATAGATCTGACTAGTAAGAATCTTAAAACCTATGTATTGATATGTCACTGTAAGGGAATCAAGTGTGTCTAGACTGGCATAAACATGGCAGTGAGAATCAGCTAAAACCCACTATAAAAAGGAATTTCAAAAACAAAACCAAAAAAACAGGGAAATTCTTTACATTTCCTTCAGGGTCTCTGATGAAACCTGGAATGACCCTATCTACAATGACAGCTGGATGTGGAATAAGGCTGGACACTTGGGACTGAGAGGATTGGTGAGATTGGGTGAGCAAATGCAGACCCTTTAAAGCAAAATTGCATGGCCCCCATTCCATGGGTCCCAACTCTCCCTGTTGAAGGGAATATTACTACAGCTATAACATGTACGGGAAACCTAGAGAATGGACACACTGTGAATACAAAACGTTTCTAAAACACAACGAGTAGTCCCTCTCTTGGTGCTCCGGTTTGACTTTCCAACTGCTTTACTATCAATCTCCCAACTTGGAGAGACAACCCCTTTAACCTCCTGGTTCGCACAGGTTGCCAATTTGGGAGAGGATGGAAGGGAAGAGGGAGAAACAATGAGAGAGTAGCTGCTAGGCATTTGGACGGGCACATGTCACTCTAATTTCCCGGCAGGAAGAAGAATTAACCAGAGTCTCAGCCACCCACCGGGAACCAGTATAGGTCCTGAACCAAAATTTTGGACTTGCGTACAGCTCACAAAAAACGAGTTGAAAAATGGAGCTCAGGGGCACAGCAATTCACAAACTGGCAGAGTAATAAAGGACAACTATCGTCCAAAAATCTGCTGAAGGAAGGCAACGAGGCGGACTTGAAAGCGAGGCAGAATAGCAGGAAACAGATTTCAAGAGGTACGTGGAATCGCCTTTAAAGCACAGGAAGAGGGGCACAACTTCGACAATGACGCACTTGGCCAAAAAGGGCGTATGCATTTTCTCCTGAATATATTCAGGAGAAAACGCATACGCCCTTTTTGGCCAAGCAAGCAAGCGGGCAATGCAAATCTGCACTACAAAGAAGTATCACTTCCCACCGGTCAAAAGGGACATCCACAAAATGCGTAAAAACCAGAAAGGCAAGACAGGCCCTGGAGAACAGGGAGCCTTGTTATGCTGATGGGCGGGATGTAAATTGCCAACTGCTTCACTGAAGTAGTGCATTGCGTTCCATAAAACAAGTAAACAACAGAGCTACAGAGCCAAGGGCACTTCCAGTCTCGGGAATATACCTTGGGAAAACTTAAAATCAATAAGACACAGCCACCCCAAGTTTAGGGCTGCACTGCTTACAAGAACCTCAACTTGGGTACACCTTCAATATCCCAGGAAATATAAAAGTGGTTCAAAAAATTGTGGTATTTATGTACGATGGAATATCCCTCAGCCATGAAATCAATGTCATAAGACCAGGAGCAGCAAAGTGAGTGGATTCAGGTACGATGATTCTAAGTGAAATAAGTCACACAGAAAAAGAAACTTATCATAAGATATCACTTATGAAGATCCTGTAAACATGGCTACACATGAACTGAGTTAGGAAACAGAACAGAGTCTCACATTCAGAAAACACTCTTATGCCTGCTTAAGGGGAAAGGAGAGGTGGGGTGATGCATAAAACCAGAGTTTGATATAAGCACTGGTACCATTTCTAAAACCAACTGTGGAATAGACAAGACCTACACCTTCCTCAGTGAAAGGGACTCAAAACTCCATATTTCCCGCAGAGGAATAGATCTGACTAGTAAGAATCTTAAAACCTATGTAATTATATGTCTCTGTAAGGGAATCAAGTGTGTCTAGACTGGCATAAACATGGCAGCGAGAATCAGATCAAACCCACTATAAAAAGGAATTTCAAAAACAAAACCAAAAAACAGGGAAATTCTTTACATTTCCTTCAGGGTCTCTGATGAAACCAGGAATGACCCTATATACAATGACAGCTGGTTGTGGCATAAGGCTGGACACTTGGGACTGAGAGGATTGGTGAGATAGGGTGAGCAAATGCAGACCCTTTAAAGCAAAAATGCAAGGCCCGCATTCCATGGGTCCCAACTCTCCATGTTGAAGGGAATATTACTACAGCTATAACATGTACGGGAAACCTAGAGAATGGACACACTGTGAATACAAAACGTTTCTAAAACACAACGAGTAGTCCCTCTCTTGGTGCTCCGGTTTGACTTTCCAACTGCTTTACTATCAATCTCCCAACTTGGAGAGACAACCCCTTTAACCTCCTGGTTCGCACAGGTTGCCAATATGGGAGAGGATGGAAGGGAAGTGGGAGAAACAATGAGAGAGTAGCTGCTAGGCATTTGGACGGGCACATGTCACTCTAATTTCCCGGCAGGAAGAAGAATTAACCAGAGTCTCAGCCACCCACCGGGAACCAGTATAGGTCCTGAACCAAAATTTTGGACTTGCGTACAGCTCACAAAAAACGAGTTGAAAAATGGAGCTCAGGGGCACAGCAATTCACAAACTGGCAGAGTAATAAAGGACAACTATCGTCCAAAAATCTGCTGAAGGAAGGCAACGAGGCGGACTTGAAAGCGAGGCAGAATAGCAGGAAACAGATTTCAAGAGGTACGTGGAATCGCCTTTAAAGCACAGGAAGAGGGGCACAACTTCGACAATGACGCACTTGGCCAAAAAGGGCGTATGCGTTTTCTCCTGAATATATTCAGGAGAAAACGCATACGCCCTTTTTGGCCAAGCAAGCAAGCGGGCAATGCAAATCTGCACTACAAAGAAGTATCACTTCCCACCGGTCAAAAGGGACATCCACAAAATGCGTAAAAACCAGAAAGGCAAGACAGGCCCTGGAGAACAGGGAGCCTTGTTATGCTGATGGGCGGGATGTAAATTGCCAACTGCTTCACTGAAGGAGTGCATTGCGTTCCATAAAACAAGTAAACAACAGAGCTACAGAGCCAAGGGCACTTCCAGTCTAGGGAATATACCTTGGGAAAACTGAAAATCAATAAGACACAGCCACCCCAAATTTAGGGCTACACTGCTTACAAGAACCTCAACTTGGGTACACCTTCAATATCCCAGGAAATATAAAAGTGGTTCAAAAAATTGTGGTATTTATGTATGATGGAATATCCCTCAGCCATGAAATCAATGTCATAAGACCAGGAGCAGCAAAGTGAGTGGATTCAGGTACGATGATTCTAAGTGAAATAAGTCACACAGAAAAAGAAACTTATCATAAGATATCACTTATGAAGATTCTGTAAACATGGCTACACATGAACTGAGTTAGGAAACAGAACAGAGTCTCACATTCAGAAAACACTCTTATGCCTGCTTAAGGGGAAAGGAGAGGTGGGTTGATGCATAAAACCAGAGTTTGATATAAGCACTGGTACCATTTCTAAAACCAACTGTGGAATAGACAAGACCTACACCTTCCTCAGTGAAAGGGACTCAAAACCCCAGATTTCCCGCAGAGGAATAGATCTGACTAGTAAGAATCTTAAATCCTATGTATTGATATGTCTCTGTAAGGGAATCAAGTGTGTCTAGACTGGCATAAACATGGCAGCGAGAATCAGCTCAAACCCACTATAAAAAGGAATTTCAAAAACAAAACCAAAAAACAGGGAAATTCTTTACATTTTCTTGAGGGTCTCTGATGAAACCCGGAATGACCCTATCTACAATGACAGCTGGATGTGGCATAAGGCTGGACACTTGGGACTGAGAGGATTGGTGAGTTTGGGTGAGCAAATGCAGACCCTTTAAAGCAAAATTGCATGGCCCCCATTCCATGGGTCCCAACTCTCCCTGTTGAAGGGAATATTACTACAGCTATAACATGTACGGGAAACCTAGAGAATGGACACACTGTGAATACAAAAGGTTTCTAAAACTCAACGAGTAGTCCCTCCCTTGGTGCTCCGGTTTGACTTTCCAACAGCTTTACTATCAATCTCCCAACTTGGAGAGACATCCCCTTTAACCTCCTCGTTCGCACAGGTTGCCAATTTGGCAGAGGATGGAAGGGAAGAGGGAGAACCAATGAGAGAGTAGCTGTTAGGCAATTGGACGGGCACATGTCACTCTAATTTCCCGGCAGCAAGAAGAATTAACCAGAGTCTCAGCCACCCACCGGGAACGAGTATAGGTCCTGAACCAAAATTTTGGACTTGCGTACAGCTCACAGAAAACGAGTTGAAAAATGGAGCTCAGGGGCACAGAAATTCACAAACAGGCAGAGTACTAAAGGACAAATATCGTCCAAAAATCTGTTGAGGGAAGGCAACGACTCAGACTTGAAAGCGAGGCAGAATAGCAGGAAACAGATTTCAAGAGGTACGTTGGAATCGCCTTTAAAGCACAACAAGAGGGGAACAACTTCGACAATGACGCACTTGGCCAAAAAGGGCGTATGCGTTTTCACCTGAATAAATTCAGGTGAAAACGCACACGCCCTTTTTGGCCAAGCAAGCAAGCGGGCAATGCAAAACTGCACTACAACTAAGTATCACTTCCCACCAGTCAAAAGGGACATCCACAAAATGTGTAAAATCCAGAAAGGCAAGACAGGCCCTGGAGATCAGGTAGCCTTGTTATGCTGATGGGCGGGATGTAAATTGCCAACTGCCTCACTGGAGGAGTGCATTGCGTTCCCTAAAACAAGTAAACAACAGAGCTACAGAGCCAAGGGCACTTCCAGTCTAGGGAATATACCTTGGGAAAACTGAAAATCAATAAGACAGAGCCACCCCCAAATTTAGGGCTGCACTACTTACAAGAACCTCAACTTGGGTACACCTTAAATATCCCAGGAAATATAAAAATGGTTCCAAAAACTGTGGTATTTATGTACGATGGCATATCCCTCAGCCATGAAATCAATGTCATAAGACCAGGAGCAGCAAAGTAAGTGGATTCAGGTACGATGATTCTAAGTGAAATATGTCACACAGAAAAAGAAACTTATCATAAGATATCACTTATGAAGATCCTGTAAACATGGCTACACATGAACTGAGTTAGGAAAGAGAACAGAGTCTCACATTTAGAAAACACTCTTATGCCTGCTTAAGAGGAAAGGAGAGGTGGGGTGATGCATAAACCCAGAGTTTGATATAAGCACAGGTACCATTTCTAAAACCAACTGTGGAATAGACAAGACCTACACCTTCCTCAGTGAAAGGGACTCAAAACCCCATATTTCCCGCAGAGGAATAGATCTGACTAGTAAGAATATTAAAACCTATGTATTGATACGTCTCGGTAAGGGAATCAAGTGTGTCTAGATTGGCATTAACATGGCAGCGAGAATCAGCTCAAACCCACTATAAAAAGGAGTTTCCAAAACAAAACCAAAAAACAGGGAAATTCTTTACATTTCCTTCAGGGTCTCTGATGAAACCTGGAATGACCCTATCTACAATGACAGCTGGATGTGGCATAAGGCTGGACACTTGGGACTGAGAGGATTGGTGAGATTGGCTGAGCAAATGCAGACCCTTTAAAGCAAAAATGCATGGCCCCCATTCCATGGGTCCCAACTCTCCATGTTGAAGGGAATATTACTACACCTATAACATGTACGGGAAACCTAGAGAATGGACACACTGTGAATACAAAAGGTTTCTAAAACTCAACGAGTAGTCCCTCTCTTGGTGCTCTGGTTTGACTTTCCAACTTCTTTACTATCAATCTCCCAACTTGGAGAGACAACCCCTTTAACCTCCTGGTTCGCACAAGTTGCCAATTTGGCAGAGCCTGGAAGGGAAGAGGGAGAACCAATGAGAGAGTAGCTGTTAGGCATTTGGACGGGCACATGTCACTCTAATTTCCCGGCAGGAAGAAGAATTAACCAGAGGCTCAGCCACCCACCGGGAACCCGTATAGGTCCTGAACCAAAATTTTGGACTTGCGTACAGCTCACAGAAAACGAGTTGGAAAATGGAGCTCAGGGCACAGCAATTCACAAACTGGCAGAGTACTAAAGGACAAATATCGTCCAAAAATCTGTTGAGGGAAGGCAACGAGGCGGACTTGAAAGCGAGGCAGAATAGCAGGAAAGAGATTTCAAGAGGTACGTTGGAATCGCCTTTAAAGCACAGGAAGAGGGGCACAACTTCGACAATGACGCACTTGGCCAAAAAGGGCGTAAGGGTTTTCTCCTGAATATATTCAGGAGAAAATGCATACGCCCTTTTTGGCCAAGCAAGCAAGCGGGCAATGCAAAACTGCACTACAAAGAAGTACCACTTCCCACCGGTCAAAAGGGACATCCACAAAATGTGTAAAAACCAGAAAGGCAAGACAGGCCCTGGAGAACAGGGAGACTTGATATGCTGATGGGCGGGATGTAAATTGCCAACTGCCTCACTGGAGGAGTGCATTGCGTTCCATAAAACAAGTAAACAACAGAGCTACAGAGCCAAGGGCACTTCCAGTCTCGGGAATATACCTTGGGAAAACTGAAAATCAATAAGACAGAGCCACCCCCAAATTTAGGGCTGCTCTGTTTACAAGAACCTCAACTTGGATACACCTTAAATATCCCAGGAAATATAAAAATGGTTCAAAAAACTGTGGTATTGATGTACGATGGAATATCCCTCAGCCATGAAATCAATGTCATAAGACCAGGAGCAGCAAAGTGAGTGGATTCAGGTACGATGATTCTAAGTGAAATAAGTCACACAGAAAAACAAACTTATCATAAGATATCACATATGAAGATCCTGTAAACATGGCTACACATGAACTGAGTTAGGAAAGAGAACAGAGTCTCACATTTAGAAAACACTCTTATGCCTGCTTAAGGGGAAAGGAGAGGTGGGGTGATGCATAAAACCAGAGTTTGATATAAGCACAGGTACCATTTCTAAAACCAACTGTGGAATAGACAAGACCTACACCTTCCTCAGTGAAAGGGACTCAAAACCCCATATTTCCCGCAGAGGAATAGATCTGACTAGTAAGAATCTTAAAACCTATGTAATGATATGTCTCTGTAAGGGAATCAAGTGTGTCTAGACTGGCATAAACATGGCAGCGAGAATCAGCTCAAACCCACTATAAAAAGGAATTTCAAAAACAAAACCAAAAAACAGGGAAATTCTTTACATTTCCTTCAGGGTCTCTGATGAAACCTGGAATGACCCTATCTACAATGACAGCTGGATGTGGCATAAGGCTGGACACTTAGAAATGAGAGGATTGGTGAGATTGGGTGAGGAAATGCAGACCCTTTAAAGCAAATATGCATGGCCCCCATTCCATGGGTCCCAACTCTCCATGTTGAAGGGAATATTACTACAGCTATAACATGTACGGGAAACCTAGAGAATGGACACACTGTGAATACAAAAGGTTTCTAAAACTCAACGAGTAATCCCTCTCTTGGTGCTCCGGTTTGACTTTCCAACTGCTTTACTATCTATCTCCAAACTTGGAGAGACATCCCCTTTAACCTCCTGGTTCGCACAGGTTGCCAATTTGGCAGAGGATGGAAGGGAAGTGGGAGAACTAACGAGAGAGTAGCTGTTAGGCATTTGGACGGGCACATGTCACTCTAATTTCCCGGCAGGAAGAAGAATTAACCAGAGTCTCAGCCACCCACCGGGAACCAGTATAGGTCCTGAACCAAAATTTTGGGCTTGCGTACAGCTCACAAAAAACGAGTTGAAAAATGGAGCTCAGGGGCACAGCAAATCACAAACTGGCAGAGTAATAAAGGACAACTATCGTCCAAAAATCTGTTGAGGGAAGGCAACGAGGCGGACTTGAAAGCGAGGCAGAATAGCAGGAAAGAGATTTCAAGAGGTACGTTGGAATCGCCTTTAAAGCACAGGAAGAGGGGCACAACTTCGACAATGACGCACTTGGCCAAAAAGGGCGTAAGGGTTTTCTCCTGAATATATTCAGGAGAAAACGCATACACCCTTTTTGGCCAAGCAAGCAAGCGGGCAATGCATATCTGCACTACAAAGAAGTATCACTTCCCACAGGTCAAAAGGGACATCCACTAAATGTGTAAAAACCAGAAAGGCAAGACAGGGCCTGGAGAACAGGGAGCCTTGTTATGCTGATGGGCGGGATGTAAATTGCCAACTGACGCACTGGAGGAGTGCATTGCATTCCCTAAAAGAAGCAAACAACAGAGCTACAGAGCAAAGGGCACTTCCAGTCTCGGGAATATACCTTGGGAAAACTGAAAATCAATAAGACAGACCCACCCCCAAATTTAGGGCTGCAATGCTTACAAGAACCTCAACTTGGGTACAACTTCAATATCCCAGGAAATATAAAAATGGTTCAAAAAATTGTGGTATTTATGTACGATGGAATATCCCTCAGCCATGAAATCAATGTCATAAGACCAGGAGCAGCAAAGTGAGTGGATTCAGTTACGATGATTCTAAGTGAAATAAGTCACACAGATAAAGAAACTTATCATAAGATATCACTTACGAAGATCCTGTAAACATGGCTACACATGAATTGAGTTAGGAAAGAGAACAGAGTCTCACATTTAGAAAACAATCTTATGCCTTCTTAAGGGGAAAGGTGAGGTGGGGTGATGCTTAAAACAAGAGTTTGATATAAGCACAGGTACCATTTCTAAAACCAACTGTGGAATAGACAAGACCTACAACTTCCTCAGTGAAAGGGATTCAAAACCCCATATTTCCCGCAGAGGAATAGATCTGACTAGTAAGAATCTTAAAACCTATGTATTGATATGTCACTGTAAGGGAATCAAGTGTGTCTAGACTGGCATAAACATGGCAGTGAGAATCAGCTAAAACCCACTATAAAAAGGAATTTCAAAAACAAAACCAAAAAAACAGGGAAATTCTTTACATTTCCTTCAGGGTCTCTGATGAAACCTGGAATGACCCTATCTACAATGACAGCTGGATGTGGAATAAGGCTGGACACTTGGGACTGAGAGGATTGGTGAGATTGGGTGAGCAAATGCAGACCCTTTAAAGCAAAATTGCATGGCCCCCATTCCATGGGTCCCAACTCTCCCTGTTGAAGGGAATATTACTACAGCTATAACATGTACGGGAAACCTAGAGAATGGACACACTGTGAATACAAAAGGTTTCTAAAACTCAACGAGTAGTCCCTCCCTTGGTGCTCCGGTTTGACTTTCCAACAGCTTTACTATCAATCTCCCAACTTGGAGAGACATCCCCTTTAACCTCCTCGTTCGCACAGGTTGCCAATTTGGCAGAGGATGGAAGGGCAGAGGGAGAACCAATGAGAGAGTAGCTGTTAGGCAATTGGACGGGCACATGTCACTCTAATTTCCCGGCAGCAAGAAGAATTAACCAGAGTCTCAGCCACCCACCGGGAACGAGTATAGGTCCTGAACCAAAATTTTGGACTTGCGTACAGCTCACAGAAAACGAGTTGAAAAATGGAGCTCAGGGGCACAGAAATTCACAAACAGGCAGAGTACTAAAGGACAAATATCGTCCAAAAATCTGTTGAGGGAAGGCAACGACTCAGACTTGAAAGCGAGGCAGAATAGCAGGAAACAGATTTCAAGAGGTACGTTGGAATCGCCTTTAAAGCACAACAAGAGGGGAACAACTTCGACAATGACGCACTTGGCCAAAAAGGGCGTATGCGTTTTCTCCTGAATAAATTCAGGTGAAAACGCACACGCCCTTTTTCGCCAAGCAAGCAAGCGGGCAATGCAAAACTGCACTACAACTAAGTATCACTTCCCACCAGTCAAAAGGGACATCCACAAAATGTGTAAAAACCAGAAAGGCAAGACAGGCCCTGGAGATCAGGTAGCCTTGTTATGCTGATGGGCGGGATGTAAATTGCCAACTGCCTCACTGGAGGAGTGCATTGCGTTCCCTAAAACAAGTAAACAACAGAGCTACAGAGCCAAGGGCACTTCCAGTCTAGGGAATATACCTTGCGAAAACTGAAAATCAATAAGACAGAGCCACCCCCAAATTTAGGGCTGCACTACTTACAAGAACCTCAACTTGGGTACACCTTAAATATCCCAGGAAATATAAAAATGGTTCCAAAAACTGTGGTATTTATGTACGATGGAATATCCCTCAGCCATGAAATCAATGTCATAAGACCAGGAGCAGCAAAATAAGTGGATTCAGGTACGATGATTCTAAGTGAAATATGTCACACAGAAAAAGAAACTTATCATAAGATATCACTTATGAAGATCCTGTAAACATGGCTACACATGAACTGAGTTAGGAAAGAGAACAGAGTCTCACATTTAGAAAACACTCTTATGCCTGCTTAAGAGGAAAGGAGAGGTGGGGTGATGCATAAACCCAGAGTTTGATATAAGCACAGGTACCATTTCTAAAACCAACTGTGGAATAGACAAGACCTACACCTTCCTCAGTGAAAGGGACTCAAAACCCCATATTTCCCGCAGAGGAATAGATCTGACTAGTAAGAATATTAAAACCTATGTATTGATACGTCTCGGTAAGGGAATCAAGTGTGTCTAGATTGGCATTAACATGGCAGCGAGAATCAGCTCAAACCCACTATAAAAAGGAGTTTCCAAAACAAAACCAAAAAACAGGGAAATTCTTTACATTTCCTTCAGGGTCTCTGATGAAACCTGGAATGACCCTATCTACAATGACAGCTGGATGTGGCATAAGGCTGGACACTTGGGACTGAGAGGATTGGTGAGATTGGCTGAGCAAATGCAGACCCTTTAAAGCAAAAATGCATGGCCCCCATTCCATGGGTCCCAACTCTCCATGTTGAAGGGAATATTACTACACCTATAACATGTACGGGAAACCTAGAGAATGGACACACTGTGAATACAAAAGGTTTCTAAAACTCAACGAGTAGTCCCTCTCTTGGTGCTCTGGTTTGACTTTCCAACTTCTTTACTATCAATCTCCCAACTTGGAGAGACAACCCCTTTAACCTCCTGGTTCGCACAAGTTGCCAATTTGGCAGAGCCTGGAAGGGAAGAGGGAGAACCAATGAGAGAGTAGCTGTTAGGCATTTGGACGGGCACATGTCACTCTAATTTCCCGGCAGGAAGAAGAATTAACCAGAGGCTCAGCCACCCACCGGGAACCCGTATAGGTCCTGAACCAAAATTTTGGACTTGCGTACAGCTCACAGAAAACGAGTTGGAAAATGGAGCTCAGGGCACAGCAATTCACAAACTGGCAGAGTACTAAAGGACAAATATCGTCCAAAAATCTGTTGAGGGAAGGCAACGAGGCGGACTTGAAAGCGAGGCAGAATAGCAGGAAAGAGATTTCAAGAGGTACGTTGGAATCGCCTTTAAAGCACAGGAAGAGGGGCACAACTTCGACAATGACGCACTTGGCCAAAAAGGGCGTAAGGGTTTTCTCCTGAATATATTCAGGAGAAAATGCATACGCCCTTTTTGGCCAAGCAAGCAAGCGGGCAATGCAAAACTGCACTACAAAGAAGTACCACTTCCCACCGGTCAAAAGGGACATCCACAAAATGTGTAAAAACCAGAAAGGCAAGACAGGCCCTGGAGAACAGGGAGACTTGATATGCTGATGGGCGGGATGTAAATTGCCAACTGCCTCACTGGAGGAGTGCATTGCGTTCCATAAAACAAGTAAACAACAGAGCTACAGAGCCAAGGGCACTTCCAGTCTCGGGAATATACCTTGGGAAAACTGAAAATCAATAAGACAGAGCCACCCCCAAATTTAGGGCTGCTCTGTTTACAAGAACCTCAACTTGGATACACCTTAAATATCCCAGGAAATATAAAAATGGTTCAAAAAACTGTGGTATTGATGTACGATGGAATATCCCTCAGCCATGAAATCAATGTCATAAGACCAGGAGCAGCAAAGTGAGTGGATTCAGGTACGATGATTCTAAGTGAAATAAGTCACACAGAAAAACAAACTTATCATAAGATATCACATATGAAGATCCTGTAAACATGGCTACACATGAACTGAGTTAGGAAAGAGAACAGAGTCTCACATTTAGAAAACACTCTTATGCCTGCTTAAGGGGAAAGGAGAGGTGGGGTGATGCATAAAACCAGAGTTTGATATAAGCACAGGTACCATTTCTAAAACCAACTGTGGAATAGACAAGACCTACACCTTCCTCAGTGAAAGGGACTCAAAACCCCATATTTCCCGCAGAGGAATAGATCTGACTAGTAAGAATCTTAAAACCTATGTAATGATATGTCTCTGTAAGGGAATCAAGTGTGTCTAGACTGGCATAAACATGGCAGCGAGAATCAGCTCAAACCCACTATAAAAAGGAATTTCAAAAACAAAACCAAAAAACAGGGAAATTCTTTACATTTCCTTCAGGGTCTCTGATGAAACCTGGAATGACCCTATCTACAATGACAGCTGGATGTGGCATAAGGCTGGACACTTAGAACTGAGAGGATTGGTGAGATTGGGTGAGGAAATGCAGACCCTTTAAAGCAAATATGCATGGCCCCCATTCCATGGGTCCCAACTCTCCATGTTGAAGGGAATATTACTACAGCTATAACATGTACGGGAAACCTAGAGAATGGACACACTGTGAATACAAAAGGTTTCTAAAACTCAACGAGTAATCCCTCTCTTGGTGCTCCGGTTTGACTTTCCAACTGCTTTACTATCTATCTCCAAACTTGGAGAGACATCCCCTTTAACCTCCTGGTTCGCACAGGTTGCCAATTTGGCAGAGGATGGAAGGGAAGTGGGAGAACTAACGAGAGAGTAGCTGTTAGGCATTTGGACGGGCACATGTCACTCTAATTTCCCGGCAGGAAGAAGAATTAACCAGAGTCTCAGCCACCCACCGGGAACCAGTATAGGTCCTGAACCAAAATTTTGGGCTTGCGTACAGCTCACAAAAAACGAGTTGAAAAATGGAGCTGAGGGGCACAGCAAATCACAAACTGGCAGAGTAATAAAGGACAACTATCGTCCAAAAATCTGTTGAGGGAAGGCAACGAGGCGGACTTGAAAGCGAGGCAGAATAGCAGGAAAGAGATTTCAAGAGGTACGTTGGAATCGCCTTTAAAGCACAGGAAGAGGGGCACAACTTCGACAATGACGCACTTGGCCAAAAAGGGCGTAAGGGTTTTCTCCTGAATATATTCAGGAGAAAACGCATACACCCTTTTTGGCCAAGCAAGCAAGCGGGCAATGCATATCTGCACTACAAAGAAGTATCACTTCCCACAGGTCAAAAGGGACATCCACTAAATGTGTAAAAACCAGAAAGGCAAGACAGGGCCTGGAGAACAGGGAGCCTTGTTATGCTGATGGGCGGGATGTAAATTGCCAACTGACGCACTGGAGGAGTGCATTGCATTCCCTAAAAGAAGCAAACAACAGAGCTACAGAGCAAAGGGCACTTCCAGTCTCGGGAATATACCTTGGGAAAACTGAAAATCAATAAGACAGACCCACCCCCAAATTTAGGGCTGCAATGCTTACAAGAACCTCAACTTGGGTACAACTTCAATATCCCAGGAAATATAAAAATGGTTCAAAAAATTGTGGTATTTATGTACGATGGAATATCCCTCAGCCATGAAATCAATGTCATAAGACCAGGAGCAGCAAAGTGAGTGGATTCAGTTACGATGATTCTAAGTGAAATAAGTCACACAGATAAAGAAACTTATCATAAGATATCACTTACGAAGATCCTGTAAACATGGCTACACATGAATTGAGTTAGGAAAGAGAACAGAGTCTCACATTTAGAAAACAATCTTATGCCTTCTTAAGGGGAAAGGTGAGGTGGGGTGATGCTTAAAACAAGAGTTTGATATAAGCACAGGTACCATTTCTAAAACCAACTGTGGAATAGACAAGACCTACAACTTCCTCAGTGAAAGGGATTCAAAACCCCATATTTCCCGCAGAGGAATAGATCTGACTAGTAAGAATCTTAAAACCTATGTATTGATATGTCACTGTAAGGGAATCAAGTGTGTCTAGACTGGCATAAACATGGCAGTGAGAATCAGCTAAAACCCACTATAAAAAGGAATTTCAAAAACAAAACCAAAAAAACAGGGAAATTCTTTACATTTCCTTCAGGGTCTCTGATGAAACCTGGAATGACCCTATCTACAATGACAGCTGGATGTGGAATAAGGCTGGACACTTGGGACTGAGAGGATTGGTGAGATTGGGTGAGCAAATGCAGACCCTTTAAAGCAAAATTGCATGGCCCCCATTCCATGGGTCCCAACTCTCCCTGTTGAAGGGAATATTACTACAGCTATAACATGTACGGGAAACCTAGAGAATGGACACACTGTGAATACAAAAGGTTTCTAAAACTCAACGAGTAGTCCCTCCCTTGGTGCTCCGGTTTGACTTTCCAACAGCTTTACTATCAATCTCCCAACTTGGAGAGACATCCCCTTTAACCTCCTCGTTCGCACAGGTTGCCAATTTGGCAGAGGATGGAAGGGCAGAGGGAGAACCAATGAGAGAGTAGCTGTTAGGCAATTGGACGGGCACATGTCACTCTAATTTCCCGGCAGCAAGAAGAATTAACCAGAGTCTCAGCCACCCACCGGGAACGAGTATAGGTCCTGAACCAAAATTTTGGACTTGCGTACAGCTCACAGAAAACGAGTTGAAAAATGGAGCTCAGGGGCACAGAAATTCACAAACAGGCAGAGTACTAAAGGACAAATATCGTCCAAAAATCTGTTGAGGGAAGGCAACGACTCAGACTTGAAAGCGAGGCAGAATAGCAGGAAACAGATTTCAAGAGGTACGTTGGAATCGCCTTTAAAGCACAACAAGAGGGGAACAACTTCGACAATGACGCACTTGGCCAAAAAGGGCGTATGCGTTTTCTCCTGAATAAATTCAGGTGAAAACGCACACGCCCTTTTTCGCCAAGCAAGCAAGCGGGCAATGCAAAACTGCACTACAACTAAGTATCACTTCCCACCAGTCAAAAGGGACATCCACAAAATGTGTAAAAACCAGAAAGGCAAGACAGGCCCTGGAGATCAGGTAGCCTTGTTATGCTGATGGGCGGGATGTAAATTGCCAACTGCCTCACTGGAGGAGTGCATTGCGTTCCCTAAAACAAGTAAACAACAGAGCTACAGAGCCAAGGGCACTTCCAGTCTAGGGAATATACCCTGCGAAAACTGAAAATCAATAAGACAGAGCCACCCCCAAATTTAGGGCTGCACTACTTACAAGAACCTCAACTTGGGTACACCTTAAATATCCCAGGAAATATAAAAATGGTTCCAAAAACTGTGGTATTTATGTACGATGGAATATCCCTCAGCCATGAAATCAATGTCATAAGACCAGGAGCAGCAAAGTAAGTGGATTCAGGTACGATGATTCTAAGTGAAATATGTCACACAGAAAAAGAAACTTATCATAAGATATCACTTATGAAGATCCTGTAAACATGGCTACACATGAACTGAGTTAGGAAAGAGAACAGAGTCTCACATTTAGAAAACACTCTTATGCCTGCTTAAGAGGAAAGGAGAGGTGGGGTGATGCATAAACCCAGAGTTTGATATAAGCACAGGTACCATTTCTAAAACCAACTGTGGAATAGACAAGACCTACACCTTCCTCAGTGAAAGGGACTCAAAACCCCATATTTCCCGCAGAGGAATAGATCTGACTAGTAAGAATATTAAAACCTATGTATTGATACGTCTCGGTAAGGGAATCAAGTGTGTCTAGATTGGCATTAACATGGCAGCGAGAATCAGCTCAAACCCACTATAAAAAGGAGTTTCCAAAACAAAACCAAAAAACAGGGAAATTCTTTACATTTCCTTCAGGGTCTCTGATGAAACCTGGAATGACCCTATCTACAATGACAGCTGGATGTGGCATAAGGCTGGACACTTGGGACTGAGAGGATTGGTGAGATTGGCTGAGCAAATGCAGACCCTTTAAAGCAAAAATGCATGGCCCCCATTCCATGGGTCCCAACTCTCCATGTTGAAGGGAATATTACTACACCTATAACATGTACGGGAAACCTAGAGAATGGACACACTGTGAATACAAAAGGTTTCTAAAACTCAACGAGTAGTCCCTCTCTTGGTGCTCTGGTTTGACTTTCCAACTTCTTTACTATCAATCTCCCAACTTGGAGAGACAACCCCTTTAACCTCCTGGTTCGCACAAGTTGCCAATTTGGCAGAGCCTGGAAGGGAAGAGGGAGAACCAATGAGAGAGTAGCTGTTAGGCATTTGGACGGGCACATGTCACTCTAATTTCCCGGCAGGAAGAAGAATTAACCAGAGGCTCAGCCACCCACCGGGAACCCGTATAGGTCCTGAACCAAAATTTTGGACTTGCGTACAGCTCACAGAAAACGAGTTGGAAAATGGAGCTCAGGGCACAGCAATTCACAAACTGGCAGAGTACTAAAGGACAAATATCGTCCAAAAATCTGTTGAGGGAAGGCAACGAGGCGGACTTGAAAGCGAGGCAGAATAGCAGGAAAGAGATTTCAAGAGGTACGTTGGAATCGCCTTTAAAGCACAGGAAGAGGGGCACAACTTCGACAATGACGCACTTGGCCAAAAAGGGCGTAAGGGTTTTCTCCTGAATATATTCAGGAGAAAACGCATACGCCCTTTTTGGCCAAGCAAGCAAGCGGGCAATGCATATCTGCACTACAAAGAAGTATCACTTCCCACAGGTCAAAAGGGACATCCACTAAATGTGTAAAAACCAGAAAGGCAAGACAGGGCCTGGAGAACAGGGAGCCTTGTTATGCTGATGGGCGGGATGTAAATTGCCAACTGACGCACTGGAGGAGTGCATTGCATTCCCTAAAAGAAGCAAACAACAGAGCTACAGAGCAAAGGGCACTTCCAGTCTCGGGAATATACCTTGGGAAAACTGAAAATCAATAAGACAGACCCAACCCCAAATTTAGGGCTGCAATGCTTACAAGAACCTCAACTTGGGTACAACTTCAATATCCCAGGAAATATAAAAATGGTTCAAAAAATTGTGGTATTTATGTACGATGGAATATCCCTCAGCCATGAAATCAATGTCATAAGACCAGGAGCAGCAAAGTGAGTGGATTCAGTTACGATGATTCTAAGTGAAATAAGTCACACAGATAAAGAAACTTATCATAAGATATCACTTACGAAGATCCTGTAAACATGGCTACACATGAATTGAGTTAGGAAAGAGAACAGAGTCTCACATTTAGAAAACAATCTTATGCCTTCTTAAGGGGAAAGGTGAGGTGGGGTGATGCTTAAAACAAGAGTTTGATATAAGCACAGGTACCATTTCTAAAACCAACTGTGGAATAGACAAGACCTACAACTTCCTCAGTGAAAGGGATTCAAAACCCCATATTTCCCGCAGAGGAATAGATCTGACTAGTAAGAATCTTAAAACCTATGTATTGATATGTCACTGTAAGGGAATCAAGTGTGTCTAGACTGGCATAAACATGGCAGTGAGAATCAGCTAAAACCCACTATAAAAAGGAATTTCAAAAACAAAACCAAAAAACAGGGAAATTCTTTACATTTCCTTCAGGGTCTCTGATGAAACCTGGAATGACCCTATCTACAATGACAGCTGGATGTGGATTAAGGCTGGACACTTGGGACTGAGAGGATTGGTGAGATTGGGTGAGCAAATGCAGACCCTTTAAAGCAAAAATGCATGGCCCGCATTCCATGGGACCGAACTCTCCATGTTGAAGGGAATATTACTACAGCTATAACATGTACGGGAAACCTAGAGAATGGACACACTGTGAATACAAAAGTTTTCCAAAACTCACAGAGTAATCCCTCTCCTGGTGCTCCGGTTTGACTTTCCAACTGCTTTACTATAAATCTCCCAACTTGGAGAGACAAACCCTTTAACCTCCTCATTCGCACAGGTTGCCAATTTGGCAGAGGATGGAAGGGAAGAGGGAGAACAAATGAGAGAGTAGCTGTTAGGCATATGGACGGGCACATGCCACTCTAATTTCCCGGCAGGAAGAAGAATTAACCAGAGTCTCAGCCACCCACCGGGAACAAATATAGGTCCTGAACCAAAATTTTGGACTTGCGTACAGCTCACAAAAAACGAGTTGAAAAATGGAGCTCAGGGGCTCAGCAATTCACAAACTGGCAGAGTAATAAAGGACAACTATCGTCCAAAAATCTGTTGAGGGAAGGCAACTAGGCGGACTTGAATGCGAGGCTAAATAGCAGGAAACAGATTTCAAGAGGTACGTTGGAATCGGATTTAAAGCACAGGAAGAGGGGAACAACTTCGGCAATGACACACTTGGCTAAAATGGGTGTATGCGTTTTCTCCTGAATATATTCAGGAGAAAATGCATACGCCCTTTTTGGCCAAGCATGCAAGCGGGCAATGCAAAACTGCACTACAAATAAGTACCACTTCCCACCGGTCAAAAGGGACATCCACAAAATGTGTAAAAACCAGAAAGGCAAGACAGGCCCTGGAGAACAGGGAGCCTTGTTATGCTGTTGGGCGGGATGTAAATTGCCCACTGCCTCACTGGAGGCGTGCATTGCGTTCCATAAAACAAGTAAACAACACAGCTACAGAGCCAAGGGCACATCCAGTCTAGGGAATATACCTTGGGAAAACTGAAAATCAATAAGACAGAGCCACCTCAAATTTAGGGCTGCTCTGCTTACAAGAACCTCAACTTGGGTACACCTTCAATATCCCTGGAAATATAAAAATGGTTCAAAAAACTGTGGTATTTATGTACGACGGAATATCCCTCAGCCATGAAATCAATGTCAAAAGACCAGCAGCAGCAAAGTGAGTGGATTCAGGTACGATGATTCTAAGTGAAATAAGTCACACAGAAAAAGAAACTTAATATAAGATATCACTTATGAAGATCCTGTAAACATGGCTCCACATGAACTGAGTTAGGAAAGAGAACAGAGTCTAACATTTAGAAAACACTCTTATGCCTGCTTAAGGGGAAAGGAGAGGTGGGGTGATGCATAAAACCAGAGTTTGATATAAGCACAGGTACCATTTCTAAAACCAACTCTGGAATAGACAAGACCTACACCTTCCTCAGTGAAAGGGACTCAAAACCACATATTTCCCGAAGAGGAATAGATCTGATTAGTAAGAATCTTAAAACCTATGTATTGATATGTCTCTGTAAGGGAACCAAGTGTGTCTAGACTGGCATAAACATGGCAGCGAGAATCAGTTCAAACCCACTATAAAAAGGAATTTCAAACACACAACAGAAAAACAGGGAAATTCTTTAGAATTCCTTCAGGGTCTCTGATGAATCCTGGAATGACCCTATCTACAATGACAGCTGGATGTGGCATAAGGCTGGACACTTGGGACTGAGAGGATTGGTGAGATTGGGTGAGCAAATGCAGACCCTTTAAAGTAAAAATGCATGGTCCCCATTCCATGGGTCCCAACTCTCCATGTTGAAGGGAATATTACTAGAGTTATAACATGTACGGGATACCAAGAGAATGGACACACTGTGAATACAAAAGGTTTCTAAAACTCAACGAGTAGTCCCTCTCCTGGTGCTCCGGTTTGACTTGCCAACGGCTTTACTATCAATCTCCCACCTTGGAGAGACAGCCCCTTTAACCTCCTGGTTTGCACAGGTTGCCAATTTGCCAGAGGATGGAAAGGAAGAGGGAGAACCAATGAGATACTAGCTGTTAGGCATTTGGACGGGGACATGCCACTCTAAATTCCCGGCAGGAAGAAGAAATAACCAAAGTCTCAGCCACCCACCGGGAAACAGTATAGGTCCTGAAACAAAATTTTGGAATTGCGTGGAGCTCACAAAAAATGAGTTGAAAAATGGAGCTCAGGGGCACAGCAATTCACAAACTGGCAGAGTAATAAAGGACAACTCTTGTCCAAAAATCTGTTGAGGGAAGGCAACGAGATGGACTTGAAAGCGAGTCAGAATAGCACGAAACAGATTTCAAGAGGTACGTTGGAATCACCTTTAAAGCACAGGAAGAGCGGCACATCTTCAATAGTGACGCACTTGGCCAAAAAGGGCGTATGTGTTTTCTCCAGAATATATTCAGGAGAAAACGCATACGCCCTTTCTGGCCAATTAAGCAAGGCACACAATGCAAATCCACAGTACAAAGAATTGTCACTTCCCACCGTTCAAAAGGTACATCCACAAAATGTGTAAAAACCAGAAAGGCAAGACAGGCCTTGGAGAACAGGGAGCCTCGTTATGCTGATGGGCGGGATGTAAATTGCCCACTGCATCACTGGAGGAGTGCATTGTGTTCCCTAAAACAAGAAAACAACAGAGCTACAGAGCCAAGGGCACTTCCAGTCTAGGGAATATACCTTCGGAAAACTGAAAATCAATAAGTCAGAGCCACCCCGAAATTTAGGGCTGCACTGCTTACAAGAACCTCAAATTGGGTACACTTTCAATATCCCAGGAAACATAAAAATGGTTCAAAAATGTGTGGTACTTATGTATGATGGAATATCCCTCAGCCAAGAAATCAATGTCATAAGACCAGGAGCAGCAAAGTGAGTGGATTCAGTTACGATGATTCTAAGTGAAATAAGTCACACAGATAAAGAAACTTATCATAAGATATCACTTATGAAGATCCTGTAAACATGGCTACACATGATCTGAGTTAGGAAAGAGAACAGAGTCTCACATTTAGAAAACACTCTTATGCCTGCTGAAGGGGAAAGGAGAGGTGGGGTGATGCATAAAACCAGAGTTTGATATAAGCACAGGTACGTTTCTAAAACCAACTTTGGAATAGAAAAGACCTACACCTTCCTCAGTGAAAGGGACTCAAAACCCCATATTTCCCGCAGAGGAATATATCTGACGTGTAAGAATCTTAAAACCTATGTATTGATATGTCTCCGTAAGGGAATCAAGTGTGTCTAGACAGGCATAAACATGGCAGCGAGAATCAGCTCAAACCCACTATAAAAAGGAATTTCAAAAACAAAACCAAGAACAGGGTAATTCTTTACAATTCCTTCAGGGTCTCTGATGAAACCTGCAATGACCCTATCTACAATGACTGCTGGATGTGGCATAAGGGTGGACACTTGGGACTGAGAGGATTGGAGAGATTGGGTGAGTAAATGCAGACACTTTAAAGCGAAAATGCATGGCCCCCATTCCATGGGTCCCAACTCTCCATGTTGAAGGGAATATAACTACAGCTATAACATGTACGGGAAACCTAGAGAATGGACACACTGTGAATAAAAAACGTTTCTAAAACTCAACGAATAGTCCCTCTATTGGTGCTCTGGTTTGACTTTCCAACTGCTTTACTATCAATCTCCCAACTTGGAAAGACAGCCCCTTTAACCTCCTGGTTCGCACAGGTTGCCAATTTGGCAGAGGATGGAAGGGAAGAGGGAGAACCAATGAGAGACTAGCTGTTAGGCATTTGGACGGGCACATGTCACTCTAATTTCCCGGCAGGAAGAAGAATTAACCAAATTCTCAGCCAACCACTGGGAACCAGTATAGGTCCTGAACCAAAATTTTGGACTTGTGTTCAGCTCACAAAAAAATAGTTGAAAAATGGAGCTCAGGGGCACAGCAATTCACAAACTGGCAGAGTAATAAAGGACAACTATCGTCCAAAAATCTGTTGAGGGAAGGCAACGAGGCGGACTTGAAAGCGAGGCAGAATAGCAGGAAACAGATTTCAAGAGGTACGTTGGAATCACCTTTAAAGCACAGGAAGAGGGGCACAACTTCGACAATGACGCACTTGGCCAAAAATGGCGTATACATTTTCCCCTGAATATATTCAGGAGAAAACGCATACGCCCTTTTTGGCCAAGCAAGCAAGCAGGCAATGCAAATTTGCACTACAAAGAAGTATCACTTACTTCTGGTCAAAAGGGACATCCACAAAATGTGTAAAAACCTGAAAGGCAAGACAGGCCCTGGAGATCAGGGAGCATTCTTATGCTGATGGGCGGGATGTAAATTGCCAACTGCCTCACTGGAGGTGTACATTGTGTTCCCTAAAACAAGTATACAACAGAGCTACAGACCCAAGGGCACTTCCAGTCTAGGGAATATACCTTGGGAAAACTGAAAATAAATAAGACAGAGCCACCCCCAAATTTAGGGCTGCACTGCTTACAAGAACCTCAACTTGGGTACACTTTAAATATCACAGGAAATATAAAAATGGTTCAAAAAATTGTTGTACTTACGTACGATGGAATATCCGTCAGCCATGAAATCAATGTAAAAAGACCAGGAGCAGCAAAGTGAGTGGATTCAGATACGATGATTCTAAATGAAATAAGTCACACAGAAAAGGAAACTTATCATAAGATATCACTTATGAAGATCCTGTAAGCATGGCTACACATGAACTGAGTTAAGAAAGAGAACAGAATCACACATTTAGAAAACACTCTTTTGCCTGCTTAATGGGGAAGGAGAGGTGGGGTGATGCATAAAACCAGAGTTTGATATAAGCACAGTTACCGTTTGTAAAACCAACTTAAGAATAGACAAGACCTACACCTTCCTCAGTGAAAGGGACTCAAAATCCCATATTACGCACAGAGGAACAGATCTGACTAGTAAGAATCTTAAAACCTATGTGTTGATATGTCTCCATAGGGGAACCAAGTGTGTCTAGACTGGCATAAACATGGTAGCGAGAATCAGTTCAAACCCACTATAAAAAGGAATTTCAAACACACAACAGAAAAACAGGGAAATTCTTTAGAATTCCTTCAGGGTCTCTGATGAATCCTGGAATCACCCTATCTACAATGACAGCTGGATGTGGCATAAGGCTGGGCACTTGGGACTGAGAGGATTGGTGAGATTGGGTGAGCAAATGCAGACCCTTTAAAGTAAAAATGCATGGTCCCCATTCCATGGGTCGCAACTCTGCATGTTGAAGGGAATATTACTAGAGTTATAACATGTACGGGAAACCAAGAGAATGGACACACTGTGAATACAAAAGGTTTCTGAAACTCAACGAGTAGTCCCTCTCCTGGTGCTCCGGTTTGACTTTCCAACTGCTTTACTATCAATCTCCCACCTTGGAGAGACAGCCCCTTTAACCTCCTGGTTTGCACAGGTTGCCAATTTGCCAGAGGATGGAAAGGAAGAGGGAGAACCAATGAGATACTAGCTGTTAGGCATTTGGACGGGGACATGCCACTCTAAATTCCCGGCAGGAAGAAGAAATAACCAAAGTCTCAGCCACCCACCGGGAAACAGTATAGGTCCTGAAACAAAATTTTGGAATTGCGTGGAGCTCACAAAAAATGAGTTGAAAAATGGAGCTCAGGGGCACAGCAATTCACAAACTGGCAGAGTAATAAAGGACAACTCTTGTCCAAAAATCTGTTGAGGGAAGGCAACGAGATGGACTTGAAAGCGAGTCAGAATAGCAGGAAACAGATTTCAAGAGGTACGTTGGAATCGCCTTTAAAGCACAGGAAGAGGGGCACATCTTCAACAATGACGCACTTTGCCAAAAGGGGCGTATGTGTTTTCTCCGGAATATATTCAGGAGAAAACGCATACGCCCTTTCTGGCCAATTAAGCAAGGCACACAATGCAAATCCACACTACAAAGAATTGTCACTTCCCACCGGTCAAAAGGTACATCCACAAAATGTGTAAAAACCAGAAAGGCAAGACAGGCCCTGGAGAACAGGGAGCCTCGTTATGCTGATGGGCGGGATGTAAATTGCCCACTGCATCACTGGAGGAGTGCATTGTGTTCCCTAAAACAAGAAAACAACAGAGCTACAGAGCCAAGGGCACTTCCAGTCTAGGGAATATACCTTGGGAAAACTGAAAATCAATAAGACAGAGCCACCCCCAAATTTAGGGCTGCACTGCTTACAAGAACCTCAACTTGGGTACACCTTCAATATCCCAGGAAATATAAAAATGGTTCAAAAATGTGTGGTACTTATGTACGATGGAATATCCCTCAGCCAAGAAATCAATGTCATAAGACCAGGAGCAGCAAAGTGAGTGGATTCAGTTACGATGATTCTAAGTGAAATAAGTCACACAGATAAAGAAACTTATCATAAGATATCACTTATGAAGATCCTGTAAACATGGCTACACATGATCTGAGTTAGGAAAGAGAACAGAGTCTCACATTTAGAAAACACTCTTATGCCTGCTTAAGGGGAAAGGAGAGGTGGGGTGATGCATAAAACCAGAGTTTGATATAAGCACAGGTACGTTTCTAAAACCAACTTTGGAATAGAAAAGACCTACACCTTCCTCAGTGAAAGGGACTCAAAACCCCATATTTCCCGCAGAGGAATATATCTGACGTGTAAGAATCTGAAAACCTATGTATTGATATGTCTCCGTAAGGGAATCAAGTGTGTCTAGACAGGCATAAACATGGCAGCGAGAATCAGCTCAAACCCACTATAAAAAGGAATTTCAAAAACAAAACCAAGAACAGGGTAATTCTTTACAATTCCTTCAGGGTCTCTGATGAAACCTGCAATGACCCTATCTACAATGACTGCTGGATGTGGCATAAGGGTGGACACTTGGGACTGAGAGGATTGGAGAGATTGGGTGAGCAAATGCAGACCCTTTAAAGCGGAAATGCATGGCCCCCATTCCATGGGTCCCAACTCTCCATGTTGAAGGGAATATTACTACAGCTATAACATGTACGGGAAACCTAGAGAATGGACACACTGTGAATAAAAAACGTTTCTAAAACTCAACGAATTGTCCCTCTATTGGTGCTCTGGTTTGACTTTCCAACTGCTTTACTATCAATCTCCCAACTTGGAAAGACAGCCCCTTTAACCTCCTGGTTCGCACAGGTTGCCAATTTGGCAGAGGATGGAAGGGAAGAGGGAGAACCAATGAGAGACTAGCTGTTAGGCATTTGGACGGGCACATGTCACTCTAACTTCCCGGCAGGAAGAAGAATTAACCAAATTCTCAGCCAACCACTGGGAACCAGTATAGGTCCTGAACCAAAATTTTGGACTTGCGTTCAGCTCACAAAAAAATAGTTGAAAAATGGAGCTCAGGGGCACAGCATTTCACAAACTGGCAGAGTAATAAAGGACAACTATCGTCCAAAAATCTGTTGAGGGAAGGCAACGAGGCGGACTTGAAAGCGAGGCAGAATAGCAGGAAACAGATTTCAAGAGGTACGTTGGAATCACCTTTAAAGCACAGGAAGAGGGGCACAACTTCGACAATGACGCACTTGGCCAAAAATGGCGTATACATTTTCCCCTGAATATATTCAGGAGAAAACGCATACGCCCTTTTTGGCCAAGCAAGCAAGCAGGCAATGCAAATTTGCACTACAAAGAAGTATCACTTACTTCTGGTCAAAAGGGACATCCACAAAATGTGTAAAAACCTGAAAGGCAAGACAGGCCCTGGAGATCAGGGAGCATTCTTATGCTGATGGGCGGGATGTAAATTGCCAACTGCCTCACTGGAGGTGTACATTGTGTTCCCTAAAACAAGTATACAACAGAGCTACAGACCCAAGGGCACTTCCAGTCTAGGGAATATACCTTGGGAAAACTGAAAATAAATAAGACAGAGCCACCCCCAAATTTAGGGCTGCACTGCTTACAAGAACCTCAACTTGGGTACACTTTAAATATCACAGGAAATATAAAAATGGTTCAAAAAATTGTTGTACTTACGTACGATGGAATATCCGTCAGCCATGAAATCAATGTAAAAAGACCAGGAGCAGCAAAGTGAGTGGATTCAGATACGATGATTCTAAATGAAATAAGTCACACAGAAAAGGAAACTTATCATAAGATATCACTTATGAAGATCCTGTAAGCATGGCTACACATGAACTGAGTTAAGAAAGAGAACAGAATCACACATTTAGAAAACACTCTTTTGCCTGCTTAATGGGGAAGGAGAGGTGGGGTGATGCATAAAACCAGAGTTTGATATAAGCACAGTTACCGTTTGTAAAACCAACTTAAGAATAGACAAGACCTACACCTTCCTCAGTGAAAGGGACTCAAAACCCCATATTACGCACAGAGGAACAGATCTGACTAGTAAGAATCTTAAAACCTATGTGTTGATATGTCTCCATAGGGGAACCAAGTGTGTCTAGACTGGCATAAACATGGTAGCGAGAATCAGTTCAAACCCACTATAAAAAGGAATTTCAAACACACAACAGAAAAACAGGGAAATTCTTTAGAATTCCTTCAGGGTCTCTGATGAATCCTGGAATCACCCTATCTACAATGACAGCTGGATGTGGCATAAGGCTGGGCACTTGGGACTGAGAGGATTGGTGAGATTGGGTGAGCAAATGCAGACCCTTTAAAGTAAAAATGCATGGTCCCCATTCCATGGGTCGCAACTCTGCATGTTGAAGGGAATATTACTAGAGTTATAACATGTACGGGAAACCAAGAGAATGGACACACTGTGA
This sequence comes from Mesoplodon bidens, assembly GCF_964165515.1. NCBI lineage: Eukaryota > Metazoa > Chordata > Mammalia > Artiodactyla > Ziphiidae > Mesoplodon > Mesoplodon bidens. The sequence goes on from NW_027671403.1 coordinate 99,598, forward strand.
ATACAAAAGGTTTCTGAAACTCAACGAGTAGTCCCTCTCCTGGTGCTCCGGTTTGACTTTCCAACTGCTTTACTATCAATCTCCCACCTTGGAGAGACAGCCCCTTTAACCTCCTGGTTTGCACAGGTTGCCAATTTGCCAGAGGATGGAAAGGAAGAGGGAGAACCAATGAGATACTAGCTGTTAGGCATTTGGACGGGGACATGCCACTCTAAATTCCCGGCAGGAAGAAGAAATAACCAAAGTCTCAGCCACCCACCGGGAAACAGTATAGGTCCTGAAACAAAATTTTGGAATTGCGTGGAGCTCACAAAAAATGAGTTGAAAAATGGAGCTCAGGGGCACAGCAATTCACAAACTGGCAGAGTAATAAAGGACAACTCTTGTCCAAAAATCTGTTGAGGGAAGGCAACGAGATGGACTTGAAAGCGAGTCAGAATAGCAGGAAACAGATTTCAAGAGGTACGTTGGAATCGCCTTTAAAGCACAGGAAGAGGGGCACATCTTCAACAATGACGCACTTTGCCAAAAGGGGCGTATGTGTTTTCTCCGGAATATATTCAGGAGAAAACGCATACGCCCTTTCTGGACAATTAAGCAAGGCACACAATGCAAATCCACACTACAAAGAATTGTCACTTCCCACCGGTCAAAAGGTACATCCACAAAATGTGTAAAACCCAGAAAGGCAAGACAGGCCCTGGAGAACAGGGAGCCTCGTTATGCTGATGGGCGGGATGTAAATTGCCCACTGCATCACTGGAGGAGTGCATTGTGTTCCCTAAAACAAGAAAACAACAGAGCTACAGAGCCAAGGGCACTTCCAGTCTAGGGAATATACCTTGGGAAAACTGAAAATCAATAAGTCAGAGCCACACCCAAATTTAGGGCTGCACTGCTTACAAGAACCTCAACTTGGGTACACCTTCAATATCCCAGGAAATATAAAAATGGTTCAAAAATGTGTGGTACTTATGTACGATGGAATATCCCTCAGCCAAGAAATCAATGTCATAAGACCAGGAGCAGCAAAGTGAGTGGATTCAGTTACGATGATTCTAAGTGAAATAAGTCACACAGATAAAGAAACTTATCATAAGATATCACTTATGAAGATCCTGTAAACATGGCTACACATGATCTGAGTTAGGAAAGAGAACAGAGTCTCACATTTAGAAAACACTCTTATGCCTGCTTAAGGGGAAAGGAGAGGTGGGGTGATGCATAAAACCAGAGTTTGATATAAGCACAGGTACGTTTCTAAAACCAACGTTGGAATAGAAAAGACCTACACCTTCCTCAGTGAAAGGGACTCAAAACCCCATATTTCCCGCAGAGGAATATATCTGACGTGTAAGAATCTTAAAACCTATGTATTGATATGTCTCCGTAAGGGAATCAAGTGTGTCTAGACAGGCATAAACATGGCAGCGAGAATCAGCTCAAACCCACTATAAAAAGGAATTTCAAAAACAAAACCAAGAACAGGGTAATTCTTTACAATTCCTTCAGGGTCTCTGATGAAACCTGCAATGACCCTATCTACAATGACTGCTGGATGTGGCATAAGGGTGGACACTTGGGACTGAGAGGATTGGAGAGATTGGGTGAGCAAATGCAGACCCTTTAAAGCGGAAATGCATGGCCCCCATTCCATGGGTCCCAACTCTCCATGTTGAAGGGAATATTACTACAGCTATAACATGTACGGGAAACCTAGAGAATGGACACACTGTGAATAAAAAACGTTTCTAAAACTCAACGAATTGTCCCTCTATTGGTGCTCTGGTTTGACTTTCCAACTGCTTTACTATCAATCTCCCAACTTGGAAAGACAGCCCCTTTAACCTCCTGGTTCGCACAGGTTGCCAATTTGGCAGAGGATGGAAGGGAAGAGGGAGAACCAATGAGAGACTAGCTGTTAGGCATTTGGACGGGCACATGTCACTCTAACTTCCCGGCAGGAAGAAGAATTAACCAAATTCTCAGCCAACCACTGGGAACCAGTATAGGTCCTGAACCAAAATTTTGGACTTGCGTTCAGCTCACAAAAAAATAGTTGAAAAATGGAGCTCAGGGGCACAGCAATTCACAAACTGGCAGAGTAATAAAGGACAACTATCGTCCAAAAATCTGTTGAGGGAAGGCAACGAGGCGGACTTGAAAGCGAGGCAGAATAGCAGGAAACAGATTTCAAGAGGTACGTTGGAATCACCTTTAAAGCACAGGAAGAGGGGCACAACTTCGACAATGACGCACTTGGCCAAAAATGGCGTATACATTTTCCCCTGAATATATTCAGGAGAAAACGCATACGGCCTTTTTGGCCAAGCAACCAAGCAGGCAATGCAAATTTGCACTACAAAGAAGTATCACTTACTTCTGGTCAAAAGGGACATGCACAAAATGTGTAAAAACCAGAAAGGCAAGACAGGCCCTGGAGATCAGGGAGCATTCTTATGCTGATGGGCGGGATGTAAATTGCCAACTGCCTCACTGGAGGTGTACATTGTGTTCCCTAAAACAAGTATACAACAGAGCTACTGACCCAGGGGCACTTCCAGTCTAGGGAATATACCTTGGGAAAACTGAAAATCAATAAGACAGAGCCGCCCCCAAATTTAGGGCTGCACTGCTTACAAGAACCTCAACTTGGGTACACTTTAAATATCCCAGGAAATATAAAAATGGTTCAAAAAATTGTTGTACTTACGTACGATGGAATATCCGTCAGCCATGAAATCAATGTAAAAAGACCAGGAGCAGCAAAGTGAGTGGATTCAGGTACGATGATTCTAAATGAAATAAGTCACACAGAAAAGGAAACTTATCATAAGATATCACTTATGAAGATCCTGTAAACATGGCTACACATGAACTGAGTTAAGAAAGAGAACAGAATCACACATTTAGAAAACACTCTTTTGCCTGCTTAATGGGGAAGGAGAGGTGGGGTGATGCATAAAACCAGAGTTTGATATAAGCACAGTTACCGTTTGTAAAACTAACTTAAGAATAGACAAGACCTACACCTTCCTCAGTGAAAGGGACTCAAAACCCCATATTACGCACAGAGGAACAGATCTGACTAGTAAGAATCTTAAAACCTATGTGTTGATATGTCTCCATAGGGGAACCAAGTGGGTCTAGACTGGCATAAACATGGCAGCGAGAATCAGTTCAAACCCACTATAAAAAGGAATTTCAAACACACAACAGAAAAACAGGGAAATTCTTTAGAATTCCTTCAGGGTCTCTGATGAATCCTGGAATGACCCTATCTACAATGACAGCTGGATGTGGCATAAGGCTGGACACTTGGGACTGAGAGGATTGGTGAGATTGGGTGAGCAAATGCAGACCCTTTAAAGTAAAAATGCATGGTCCCCATTCCATGGGTCGCAACTCTCCATGTTGAAGGGAATATTACTAGAGTTATAACATGTACGGGAAACCAAGAGAATGGACACACTGTGAATACAAAAGGTTTCTAAAACTCAACGAGTAGTCCCTCTCCTGGTGCTCCGGTTTGACTTTCCAACTGCTTTACTATCAATCTCCCACCTTGGAGAGACAGCCCCTTTAACCTCCTGGTTTGCACAGGTTGCCAATTTGCCAGAGGATGGAAAGGAAGAGGGAGAACCAATGAGATACTAGCTGTTAGGCATTTGGACAGGGACATGCCACTCTAAATTACCGGCAGGAAGAAGAAATAACCAAAGTCTCAGCCACCCACCAGGAAACAGTATAGGTCCTGAAACAAAATTTTGGAATTGCGTGGAGCTCACAAAAAACGAGTTGAAAAATGGAGCTCAGGGGCACAGCAATTCACAAACTGGCAGAGTAATAAAGGACAACTCTTTTCCAAAAATCTGTTGAGGGAAGGCAACGAGATGGACTTGAAAGCGAGTCAGAATAGCAGGAAACAGATTTCAAGAGGTACGTTGGAATCGCCTTTAAAGCACAGGAAGAGGGGCACATCTTCAACAATGACGCACTTGGCCAAAAAGGGCGTATGTGTTTTCTCCGGAATATATTCAGGAGAAAACGCATACGCCCTTTCTGTCCATTTAAGCAAGGCACACAATGCAAATCCACACTACAAAGAATTGTCACTTCCCACCGGTCAAAAGGTACATCCACAAAATGTGTAAAAACCAGAAAGGCAAGACAGGCCCTGGAGAACAGGGAGCCTCGTTATGCTGATGGGCGGGATGTAAATTGCCCACTGCATCACTGGAGGAGTGCATTGTGTTCCCTAAAGCAAGAAAACAACAGAGCTACAGAGCCAAGGGCACTTCCAGTCTAGGGAATATACCTTGGGAAAACTGAAAATCAATAAGACAGACCCACCCCCAAATTTAGGGCTGCACTGCTTACAAGAACCTCAACTTGGGTACACCTTCAATATCCCAAGAAATATAAAAATGGTTCAAAAATGTGTGGTACTTATGTACGATGGAATATCCCTCAGCCAAGAAATCAATGTCATAAGACCAGGAGCAGCAAAGTGAGTGGATTCAGGTACGATGATTCTAAGTGAAATAAGTCACACAGACAAAGTAACTTATCATAAGATATCACTTATGAAGATCCTGTAAACATGGCTACACATGTACTGAGTTAAGAAAGAGAACAGAGTCTCACATTTAGAAAACACTCTTATGCCTGCTTAAGGGGGAAGGAGAGGTGTGGTGATGCATAAAACCAGAGTTTCATATAAGCACGGGTATCGTTTCTAAAACCAACTGTGGAATAGACAAGACCTACACCTTCCTCAGTGAAAGGGACTGAAAACCCCATATTTCCCACAGAGGAATAGATCTGACTAGTAAGAATCTTAAAACCTATGTATTGATATGTCTCCGTAAGGGAATCAAGTTTTTCTAGACTGGCATAAACATGGCAGCGAGAATCAGCTCAAACCCACTATAAAAAGGAATTTCAAAAACAAAACCAAAAAACAGGGAAATTCTTTACAAATCCTTCAGGGTCTCTGATCAAACCTGGTATCACCCTATCTACAATGATAGCTGGATGTGGCATAAGGCTGGACACTTGGGACTGAGAGGATTGGTGAGATTGGGTGAGCAAATGCAGACCCTTTAAAGCAAAAATGCATGGCCCCCATTCCATGGGTCCCAACTCTCCAATTTGAAGGGAATATTACTACAGCTATAACATGTACGGAAACCTAGAGAATGGACACACTGTGAATACAAAAGGTTTCTAAAACTCAAAGAATAGTCCCTCTCCTGGTGCTCCGGTTTGAATTTCCAACTGCTTTACTATCAATCTTTCTACATGGAGAGAAAGCCCCTTTAAGCTCCTGGTTCGCACAGCTTGCCAATTTGGCAGAGGATGGAAGGGAAGAGGGAGAACCAATGAGAGAGTAGCTGTTAGGCATTTGGACGGGCACATGTCACTCTAATTTCCCGGCAGGAAGATGAATTAACCAAAATCTCAGCCACCCACCAGGAACCAGTATAGGTCCTGAACCAAAATTTTGGAATTGCATGCAGCTCACAAAAAATGAGTTGAAAAATGGAGCTCAGGGGCACAGCAATTCACAAACTGGCAGAGTAATAAAGGACAACTATTGTCCAAAAATCTGTTGAGGGAAGGCAACGAGATGGACTTGAAAGCGAGGCAGAAGAGCAGGAAACAGATTTCAAGAGGTACGTTGGAATCGCCTTTAAAGCACAGGAAGAGGGGCACAACTTCGACAATGATGCACTTGGCCAAAAAGGGCGTATGTGTTTTCTCCTGAATATATTCAGGAGAAAACACATACGCCCTTTTTGTCCAAGCAAGCAAGCGGGCAATGCAAATCTGCACTACAAAGAAGTATCACTTCCCACCGGTCAAAAGGGACATCCACAAAATGTGTAAAAACCAGAAAGGCAAGACAGGCCCTGGAGAACAGGGAGCATTGTTCTGCTGATGGGCGGGACGAAAATTGCCCACTGCCTCACTGGAGGAGTGCACTGTGTTCCCCAAAACAAGAAAACAACAGAGCTACAGAGCCAAGGCCACTTCCAGTCTAGGGTATATACCTTGGGAAAACTGAAAATCAATAAGACAGAGCCACCCCCAAATTTAGGGCTGCACTGCTTACAAGAACGTCAACTTGGGTACACCTTAAATATCCCAGGAAATATAAAAATGGTTCAAAAATTTGCGGTATTTATGTACGATGGAATATCCCTCAGCCATGAAATCAATGTCATAAGTCCAGGAGCAGCAAAGTGAGTGGATTCAGGTACGATGATTCTAAGTGAAATAAGGCACACAGACAAAGAAACTTATCATAAGATATCACTTATGAAGAACCTGTAAACATGGCTACACATGAATTGAGTTAAGAAAGAGAACAGAGTCTCACATTTAGAAAACACTCTTATGCCTGCTTAAGGGGGAAGGAGAGGTGGGGTGATGCATAAATCCAGAGTTTGATATAATCACGGGTACCGTTTCTAAAACCAACTTTGGTATAGACAAGACCTACACCTTCCTCAGTGAAAGGGACTCAAAACGCCATATTTCCCACAGAGGAATACATCTGACTAGTAAGAATCTTAAAACCTATGTATTGATATGTTTCCATAAGGGAATCAAGTGTGTCTAGACTGGCATAAACATGGCAACGAGAATCAGCTCAAACCCACTATGAAAAGGAATTTCAAAAACAAAACCAAAAAACAGGGAAATTCTTTACAATTCCTTCAGTGTCTCTGATGAAACCTGGAATGACCCTGTCTACAATGACAGCTGGATGTGGCATAAGGGTGGACACTTGGGACTGAGAGGATTGGTGAGATTGGGTGAGCAAATTCAGACCCTTTAACGCGAAAATGCATGGCCCCCATTCCATGGGTCCCAACTCTCCATGTTGAAGGGAATATTACTACAGCTATAACATATAGGGGAAACCTAGAGAATGGACACACTGTGAATACAAAAGGTTTCTAAAACTCAACAAATAGTCCCTCTCCTGGTGCTCCGGTTTGACTTTGCAACAGCTTTACTATCAACTTCCCAACTTGGAAAGACAGCCCCTTTAACCTCCTGGTTCGCAGAGGCTGCCAATTTGTCAGAGGATTGAAAGAAAGAAGGAGACCCAATGAGAGAGTAGCTGTTAGGCATTTGGACGGGCACATGTCACTCTAATTTCCCAGCAGGAAGAAGTATTAACCAAAGTCTCAGCCACCCACCGGGAACCAGTAGAGATCGTGAACCAAAATTTTGGACTTCCGTTCAGCTCACAAAAAACGAGTTGAAAAATGGAGCTCAGGGGCACAGCAATTCACAAACTGGCAGAGTAATAAAGGACATCTATCGTCCAAAAATCTGTTGAGGGAATGCAACGAGGCGGACTTGAAAGCGAAGCAGAATAGCAGGAAACAGATTTCAAGAGGTACATTGGAATCGCCTTTAAAGCACAGGAAGAGGGGCACAACTTCAAAAATGATGCACTTGGCCAAAAAGGGCGTATGCGTTTTCTCCTGAATATATTCAGGAGAAAACGTATACGCCCTTTTTGTCCAAGCAAGCAAGCGGGCAATGCAAATCTGCACTACAAAGAAGTATCACTTCCCACCGGTCCAAAGGGACATCCACAATATGTGTAAAACCAGAAAGGCAAGACAGGCCCTGGAGAACAGGGAGCCTTGTTATGCTGATGGGCGGGATGTAAATTGCCAACTGCCTCACTGGAGGAGTGCATTGCGTTCCCTAAAACAAGTAAACAACAGAGCTACAGAGCCAAGTGCACTTCCAGTCTTGGGAATATACCTTGGGAAAACTGAAAATCAATAAGACAGAGCCACCCCCAAATTTAGGGCTGCACTGCTTACAAGAACCTCAACTTGGGCACACCTTGAATATCCCAGGAAATATAAAAATGGTTCAAAAAACTGTGGTATTTATGTACAATGGAATATACCTCAGCCATGAAATCAATGTCATAAGACCAGGAGAAGCAAAGTGAGTGGATTCAGGTACGATGATTCTAAGTGAAATAAGTCACACAGAAAAAGAAACTTATCATAAGATATCACTTACGAAGATCCTCTAATCATGGCTACACATGAACTGAGTTAGGAAAGAGAACAGAGTCTCACATTTAGAAAACACTGTTATGCCTGCTTAAGGGGGAAGTAGAGGTGGGGTGATGCATAAAACCAGAGTTTGATATAAGCACGGGTACCGTTTCTAAAACCAACTTTGGAATAGACAAGACCTACACCTTCCTCAGTGAAAGGGACTCAAAACCACATATTTCCCGCAGTGGAATAGATCTCACTAGTAAGAATCTTAAAACCTATGTACAGATATGTCTCTGTAAGGGAATCAAGTGTGTCTAGACTGGCATAAACATGGCAGCGAGAATCAGCTCAAACCGACTATAAAAAGGAATTTCAAAAACAAAACCAAAAAACAGGGAAATTCTTTACAATTCCTTCAGGGTCTCTGATGAAACCTGGAATGACCCTATCTATAATGACAGCTGGATGTGGCCTAAGGCTGGTAACTTGGGACTGAGAGGATTGGTGTGATTGGGTGAGCAAATGCAGACCCTTTTAAGCAAAAATGCATGGCCCCCATTCCATGGGTCGCAACTCTCCAGGTTGAAGGGAATATTACTACAGCTATAACATGTACGGGAAACCTAGAGAATGTACACACTGTGAATACAAAAGGTTTCTAAATCTCAACGAATAGTCCCTCTCCTGGTGCTCCGGTTTGACTTTCCAACTGCTTTACTATCAATCTCCCTACTTGGAGAGACAGCCCCTTTAAGCTCCTGGTTTGCACAGGTTGCCAATTTGCCAGAGGATGGAATGGAAGAGGGAGAAGCAATGAGAGACTAGGTGTTAGGCATTTGGACGGGGAAATGTCACTCTAAATTCCCGGCAGGAAGAAGATTTAACCAAAGTCTCAGCCACCCACCGGGAACCAGTATAGGTCCTGAACCAAAATTTTGGACTTGCGTTCAGCTCACAGGAAACGAGTTGAAAAATGGAGCTCAGGGGCACAGCAATTCACAAAACGGCAGAGTAATAAAGAACAACTATCTTGCTAAAATCTGTTGAGGGAAGGGAACGAGGCGGACTTGAAAGCGAGGCAGAATAGCAGGAAACAGATTTCAAGAGGTACGTTGGAATCGCCTTTAAAGCACAGGAAGAGGTGCACAACTTCGACAATGACGCACTTGGCCAAAAAGGGTGTATGCGTTTTCTCCTGAATATATTCAGGAGAAATCGCATACACCCTTTTTGGCCAAGCAAGCAAGCGGGCAATGCAAATCGGCACTACAAAGAAGTATCACTTCCCACCGGTCCAAAGGGACATCCACAATATGTGTAAAACCAGAAAGGCAAGACAGGCCCTGGAGAACAGGGAGCCTTGTTATGCTGATGGGCGGGATGTAAATTGCCAACTGCCTCACTGGAGGAGTGCATTGCGTTCCCTAAAACAAGTAAACAACAGAGCTACAGAGCCAAGTGCACTTCCAGTCTCGGGAATATAGCTTGGGAAAACTGAAAATCAATAAGACACAGCCACCCCAAATTTAGGGCTACACTGCTTACAAGAACCTCAACTTGGGTACACCTTCAATATCCCAGGAAATATAAAAGTGGTTCAAAAAATTGTGGTATTTATGTACGATGGAATATCCCTCAGCCATGAAATCAATGTCATAAGACCAGGAGCAGCAAAGTGAGTGGATTCAGGTACGATGATTCTAAGTGAAATAAGTCACACAGAAAAAGAAACTTATCATAAGATATCACTTATGAAGATTCTGTAAACATGGCTACACATGAACTGAGTTAGGAAACAGAACAGAGTCTCACATTCAGAAAACACTCTTATGCCTGCTTAAGGGGAAAGGAGAGGTGGGGTGATGCATAAAACCAGAGTTTGATATAAGCACTGGTACCATTTCTAAAACCAACTGTGGAATAGACAAGACCTACACCTTCCACAGTGAAAGGGACTCAAAACCCCATATTTCCCGCAGAAGAATAGATCTGACTAGTAAGAATCTTAAATCCTATGTATTGATATGTCTCTGTAAGGGAATCAAGTGTGTCTAGACTGGCATAAACATGGCAGCGAGAATCAGCTCAAACCCACTATAAAAAGGAATTTCAAAAACAAAACCAAAAAACAGGGAAATTCTTTACATTTTCTTGAGGGTCTCTGATGAAACCCGGAATGACCCTATCTACAATGACAGCTGGATGTGGCATAAGGCTGGACACTTGGGACTGAGAGGATTGGTGAGATTGGGTGAGCAAATGCAGACCCTTTAAAGCAAAATTGCATGGCCCCCATTCCATGGGTCCCAACTCTCCCTGTTGAAGGGAATATTACTACAGCTATAACATGTACGGGAAACCTAGAGAATGGACACACTGTGAATACAAAAGGTTTCTAAAACTCAACGAGTAGTCCCTCCCTTGGTGCTCCGGTTTGACTTTCCAACAGCTTTACTATCAATCTCCTAACTTGGAGAGACATCCCCTTTAACCTCCTCGTTCGCACAGGTTGCCACTTTGGCAGAGGATGGAAGGGAAGAGGGAGAACCAATGAGAGAGTAGCTGTTAGGCAATTGGACGGGCACATGTCACTCTAATTTCCCGGCAGCAAGAAGAATTAACCAGAGTCTCAGCCACCCACCGGGAACCAGTATAGGTCCTGAACCAAAATTTTGGACTTGCGTACAGCTCACAGAAAACGAGTTGAAAAATGGAGCTCAGGGGCACAGAAATTCACAAACAGGCAGAGTACTAAAGGACAAATATCGTCCAAAAATCTGTTGAGGGAAGGCAACGACTCAGACTTGAAAGCGAGGCAGAATAGCAGGAAACAGATTTCAAGAGGTACGTTGGAATCGCCTTTAAAGCACAGGAAGAGGGGCACAACTTCGACAATGACGCACTTGGCCAAAAAGGGCGTATGCGTTTTCTCCTGAATATATTCAGGAGAAAACGCATACGCCCTTTTTGGCCAAGCAAGCAAGCGGGCAATGCAAATCAGCACTACAAAGAAGTATCACTTCCCACCGGTCAAAAGGGACATCCACAAAATGCGTATAAACCAGAAAGGCAAGACAGGCCCTGGAGAACAGGGAGCCTTGTTATGCTGATGGGCGGGATGTAAATTGCCAACTGCTTCAGTGAAGGAGTGCATTGCGTTCCATAAAACAAGTAAACAACAGAGCTACAGAGCCAAGGGCACTTCCAGTCTCGGGAATATACCTTGGGAAAACTGAAAATCAATAAGACACAGCCACCCCAAATTTAGGGCTACACTGCTTACAAGAACCTCAACTTGGGTACACCTTCAATATCCCAGGAAATATAAAAGTGGTTCAAAAAATTGTGGTATTTATGTACGATGGAATATCCCTCAGCCATGAAATCAATGTCATAAGACCAGGAGCAGCAAAGTGAGTGGATTCAGGTACGATGATTCTAAGTGCAATAAGTCACACAGAAAAAGAAACTTATCATAAGATATCACTTATGAAGATTCTGTAAACATGGCTACACATGAACTGAGTTAGGAAACAGAACAGAGTCTCACATTCAGAAAACACTCTTATGCCTGCTTAAGGGGAAAGGAGAGGTGGGGTGATGCATAAAACCAGAGTTTGATATAAGCACTGGTACCATTTCTAAAACCAACTGTGGAATAGACAAGACCTACACCTTCCTCAGTGAAAGGGACTCAAAACCCCATATTTCCCGCAGAGGAATAGATCTGACTAGTAAGAATCTTAAATCCTATGTATTGATATGTCTCTGTAAGGGAATCAAGTGTGTCTAGACTGGCATAAACATGGCAGCGAGAATCAGCTCAAACCCACTATAAAAAGGAATTTCAAAAACAAAACCAAAAAACAGGGAAATTCTTTACATTTTCTTGAGGGTCTCTGATGAAACCCGGAATGACCCTATCTACAATGACAGCTGGATGTGGCATAAGCCTGGACACTTGGGACTGAGAGAATTGGTGAGATTGGGTGAGCAAATGCAGACCCTTTAAAGCAAAATTGCATGGCCCCCATTCCATGGGTCCCAACTCTCCCTGTTGAAGGGTATATTACTACAGCTATAACATGTACGGGAAACCTAGAGAATGGACACACTGTGAATACAAAAGGTTTCTAAAACTCAACGAGTAGTCCCTCCCTTGGTGCTCCGGTTTGACTTTCCAACAGCTTTACTATCAATCTCCCAACTTGGAGAGACAACCCCTTTAACCTCCTCGTTCGCACAGGTTGCCAATTTGGCAGAGGATGGAAGGGAAGAGGGAGAACCAATGAGAGAGTAGCTGTTAGGCAATTGGACGGGCACATGTCACTCTAATTTCCCGGCAGCAAGAAGAATTAACCAGAGTCTCAGCCACCCACCGGGAACCAGTATAGGTCCTGAACCAAAATTTTGGACTTGCGTACAGCTCACAGAAAACGAGTTGAAAAATGGAGCTCAGGGGCACAGAAATTCACAAACAGGCAGAGTACTAAAGGACAAATATCGTCCAAAAATCTGTTGAGGGAAGGCAACGACTCAGACTAGAAAGCGAGGCAGAATAGCAGGAAACAGATTTCAAGAGGTACGTTGAAATCGCCTTTAAAGCACAACAAGAGGGGAACAACTTCGACAATGACGCACTTGGCCAAAAAGGGCGTATGCGTTTTCTCCTGAATAAATTCAGGAGAAAACGCACACGCCCTTTTTCGCCAAGCAAGCAAGCGGGCAATGCAAAACTGCACTACAACTAAGTATCACTTCCCACCAGTCAAAAGGGACATCCACAAAATGTGTAAAAACCAGAAAGGCAAGACAGGCCCTGGACATCAGGTAGCCTTGTTATGCTGATGGGCGGGATGTAAATTGCCAACTGCCTCACTGGAGGAGTGCATTGCGTTCCCTAAAACAAGTAAACAACAGAGCTACAGAGCCAAGGGCACTTCCAGTCTAGGGAATATACCTTGGGAAAACTGAAAATCAATAAGACAGAGCCACACCCAAATTTAGGGCTGCACTGCTTACAAGAACCTCAACTTGGGTACACCTTAAATATCCCAGGAAATATAAAAATGGTTCCAAAAACTGTGGTATTTATGTACGATGGAATATCCCTCAGCCATGAAATCAATGTCATAAGACCAGGAGCAGCAAAGTAAGTGGATTCAGGTACGATGATTCTAAGTGAAATATGTCACACAGAAAAAGAAACTTATCATAAGATATCACTTATGAAGATCCTGTAAACATGGCTACACATGAACTGAGTTAGGAAAGAGAACAGAGTCTCACATTTAGAAAACACTCTTATGCCTGCTTAAGAGGAAAGGAGAGGTGGGGTGATGCATAAACCCAGAGTTTGATATAAGCACAGGTACCATTTCTAAAACCAACTGTGGAATAGACAAGACCTACACCTTCCTCAGTGAAAGGGACTCAAAACCCCATATTTCCCGCAGAGGAATAGATCTGACTAGTAAGAATATTAAAACCTATGTATTGATACGTCTCGGTAAGGGAATCAAGTGTGTCTAGATTGGCATAAACATGGCAGCGAGAATCAGCTCAAACCCACTATAAAAAGGAGTTTCCAAAACAAAACCAAAAAACAGGGAAATTCTTTACATTTCCTTCAGGGTCTCTGATGAAACCTGGAATGACCCTATCTACAATGACAGCTGGATGTGGCATAAGGCTGGACACTTGGGACTGAGAGGATTGGTGAGATTGGGTGAGCAAATGCAGACCATTTAAAGCAAAAATGCATGGCCCCCATTCCATGGGTCCCAACTCTCCATGTTGAAGGGAATATTACTACACCTATAACATGTACGGGAAACCTAGAGAATGGACACACTGTGAATACAAAAGGTTTCTAAAACTCAACGAGTAGTCCCTCTCTTGGTGCTCTGGTTTGACTTTCCAACTTCTTTACTATCAATCTCCCAACTTGGAGAGACAACCCCTTTAACCTCCTGGTTCGCACAAGTTGCCAATTTGGCAGAGCCTGGAAGGGAAGAGGGAGAACCAATGAGAGAGTAGCTGTTAGGCATTTGGACGGGCACATGTCACTCTAATTTCCCGGCAGGAAGAAGAATTAACCAGAGTCTCAGCCACCCACCGGGAACCCGTATAGGTCCTGAACCAAAATTTTGGACTTGCGTACAGCTCACAGAAAACGAGTTGGAAAATGGATCTCAGGGCACAGCAATTCACAAACTGGCAGAGTACTAAAGGACAAATATCGTCCAAAAATCTGTTGAGGGAAGGCAACGAGGCGGACTTGAAAGCGAGGCAGAATAGCAGGAAAGAGATTTCAAGAGGTACGTTGGAATCGCCTTTAAAGCACAGGAAGAGGGGCACAACTTCGACAATGACGCACTTGGCCAAAAAGGGCATAAGGGTTTTCTCCTGAATATATTCAGGAGAAAATGCATACGCCCTTTTTGGCCAAGCAAGCAAGCGGGCAATGCAAAACTGCACTACAAATAAGTACCACTTCCCACCGGTCAAAAGGGACATCCACAAAATGTGTAAAATCCAGAAAGGCAAGACAGGCCCTGGAGAACAGGGAGACTTGATATGCTGATGGGCGGGATGTAAATTGCCAACTGCCTCACTGGAGGAGTGCATTGCGTTCCATAAAACAAGTAAACAACAGAGCTACAGAGCCAAGGGCACTTCCAGTCTCGGGAATATACCTTGGGAAAACTGAAAATCAATAAGACAGACCCACCCCCAAATTTAGGGCTGCAATGCTTACAAGAACCTCAACTTGGGTACAACTTCAATATCCCAGGAAATATAAAAATGGTTCAAAAAATTGTGGTATTTATGTACGATGGAATATCCCTCAGCCATGAAATCAATGTCATAAGACCAGGAGCAGCAAAGTGAGTGGATTCAGTTACGATGATTCTAAGTGAAATAAGTCACACAGATAAAGAAACTTATCATAAGATATCACTTACGAAGATCCTGTAAACATGGCTACACATGAATTGAGTTAGGAAAGAGAACAGAGTCTCACATTTAGAAAACAATCTTATGCCTTCTTAAGGGGAAAGGAGAGGTGGGGTGATGCTTAAAACAAGAGTTTGATATAAGCACAGGTACCATTTCTAAAACCAACTGTGGAATAGACAAGACCTACAACTTCCTCAGTGAAAGGGATTCAAAACCCCATATTTCCCGCAGAGGAATAGATCTGACTAGTAAGAATCTTAAAACCTATGTATTGATATGTCACTGTAAGGGAATCAAGTGTGTCTAGACTGGCATAAACATGGCAGTGAGAATCAGCTCAAACCCACTATAAAAAGGAATTTCAAAAACAAAACCAAAAAACAGGGAAATTCTTTACATTTCCTTCAGGGTCTCTGATGAAACCTGGAATGACCCTATCTACAATGACAGCTGGATGTGGAATAAGGCTGGACACTTGGGACTGAGAGGATTGGTGAGATTGGGTGAGCAAATGCAGACCCTTTAAAGCAAAAATGCATGGCCCGCATTCCATGGGACCGAACTCTCCATGTTGAAGGGAATATTACTACAGCTATAACATGTACGGGAAACCTAGAGAATGGACACACTGTGAATACAAAAGTTTTCCAAAACTCACAGAGTAATCCCTCTCCTGGTGCTCCGCTTTGACTTTCCAACTGCTTTACTATAAATCTCCCAACTTGGAGAGACAAACCCTTTAACCTCCTCATTCGCACAGGTTGCCAATTTGGCAGAGGATGGAAGGGAAGAGGGAGAACAAATGAGAGAGTAGCTTTTAGGCATATGGACGGGCACATGCCACTCTAATTTCCCGGCAGGAAGAAGAATTAACCAGAGTCTCAGCCACCCACCGGGAACAAATATAGGTCCTGAACCAAAATTTTGGACTTGCGTACAGCTCACAAAAAACGAGTTGAAAAATGGAGCTCAGGGGCTCAGCAATTCACAAACTGGCAGAGCAATAAAGGACAACTATCGTCCAAAAATCTGTTGAGGGAAGGCAACTAGGCGGACTTGAATGCGAGGCTAAATAGCAGGAAACAGATTTCAAGAGGTACGTTGGAATCGGATTTAAAGCACAGGAAGAGGGGAACAACTTCGAAAATGACACACTTGGCTAAAATGGGTGTATGCGTTTTCTCCTGAATATATTCAGGAGAAAATGCATACGCCCTTTTTGGCCAAGCATGCAAGCGGGCAATGCAAAACTGCACTACAAATAAGTACCACTTCCCACCGGTCAAAAGGGACATCCACAAAATGTGTAAAAACCAGAAAGGCAAGACAGGCCCTGGAGAACAGGGAGCCTTGTTATGCTGTTGGGCGGGATGTAAATTGCCCACTGCCTCACTGGAGGCGTGCATTGCGTTCCATAAAACAAGTAAACAACACAGCTACAGAGCCAAGGGCACATCCAGTCTAGGGAATATACCTTGGGAAAACTGAAAATCAATAAGACAGAGCCACCTCAAATTTAGGGCTGCTCTGCTTACAAGAACCTCAACTTGGGTACACCTTAAATATCCCTGGAAATATAAAAATGGTTCAAAAAACTGTGGTATTTATGTACGACGGAATATCCGTCAGCCATGAAATCAATGTCAAAAGACCAGCAGCAGCAAAGTGAGTGGATTCAGGTACGATGATTCTAAGTGAAATAAGTCACACAGAAAAAGAAACTTAATATAAGATATCACTTATGAAGATCCTGTAAACATGGCTCCACATGAACTGAGTTAGGAAAGAGAACAGAGTCTCACATTTAGAAAACACTCTTATGCCTGCTTAAGGGGAAAGGAGAGGTGGGGTGATGCATAAAACCAGAGTTTGATATAAGCACAGGTACCATTTCTAAAACCAACTGTGGAATAGACAAGACCTACACCTTCCTCAGTGAAAGGGACTCAAAACCACATATTTCCCGAAGAGGAATAGATCTGATTAGTAAGAATCTTAAAACCTATGTATTGATATGTCTCTGTAAGGGAACCAAGTGTGTCTAGACTGGCATAAACATGGCAGCGAGAATCAGTTCAAACCCACTATAAAAAGGAATTTCAAACACACAACAGAAAAACAGGGAAATTCTTTAGAATTCCTTCAGGGTCTCTGATGAATCCTGGAATGACCCTATCTACAATGACAGCTGGATGTGGCATAAGGCTGGACACTTGGGACTGAGAGGATTGGTGAGATTGGGTGAGCAAATACAGACCCTTTAAAGTAAAAATGCATGGTCCCCATTCCATGGGTCCCAACTCTCCATGTTGAAGGGAATATTACTAGAGTTATAACATGTACGGGAAACCAAGAGAATGGACACACTGTGAATACAAAAGGTTTCTAAAACTCAACGAGTAGTCCCTCTCCTGGTGCTCCGGTTTGACTTGCCAACGGCTTTACTATCAATCTCCCACCTTGGAGAGACAGCCCCTTTAACCTCCTGGTTTGCACAGGTTGCCAATTTGCCAGAGGATGGAAAGGAAGAGGGAGAACCAATGAGATACTAGCTGTTAGGCATTTGGACGGGGACATGCCACTCTAAATTCCCGGCAGGAAGAAGAAATAACCAAAGTCTCAGCCACCCACCGGGAAACAGTATAGGTCCTGAAACAAAATTTTGGAATTGCGTGGAGCTCACAAAAAATGAGTTGAAAAATGGAGCTCAGGGGCACAGCAATTCACAAACTGGCAGAGTAATAAAGGACAACTCTTGTCCAAAAATCTGTTGAGGGAAGGCAACGAGATGGACTTGAAAGCGAGTCAGAATAGCAGGAAACAGATTTCAAGAGGTACGTTGGAATCACCTTTAAAGCACAGTAAGAGCGGCACATCTTCAATAGTGACGCACTTGGCCAAAAAGGGCGTATGTGTTTTCTCCAGAATATATTCAGGAGAAAACGCATACGCCCTTTCTGGCCAATTAAGCAAGGCACACAATGAAAAACCACACTACAAAGAATTGTCACTTCCCACCGGTCAAAAGGTACATCCACAAAATGTGTAAAAACCAGAAAGGCAAGACAGGCCTTGGAGAACAGGGAGCCTCGTTATGCTGATGGGCGGGATGTAAATTGCCCACTGCATCACTGGAGGAGTGCATTGTGTTCCTTAAAACAAGAAAACAACAGAGCTACAGAGCCAAGGGCACTTCCAGTCTAGGGAATATACCTTCGGAAAACTGAAAATCAATAAGTCAGAGCCACCCCCAAATTTAGGGCTGCACTGCTTACAAGAACCTCAAATTGGGTACACTTTCAATATCCCAGGAAACATAAAAATGGTTCAAAAATGTGTGGTACTTATGTACGATGGAATATCCCTCAGCCAAGAAATCAATGTCATAAGACCAGGAGCAGCAAAGTGAGTGGATTCAGTTACGATGATTCTAAGTGAAATAAGTCACACAGATAAAGAAACTTATCATAAGATATCACTTATGAAGATCCTGTAAACATGGCTACACATGATCTGAGTTAGGAAAGAGAACAGAGTCTCACATTTAGAAAACACTCTTATGCCTGCTGAAGGGGAAAGGAGAGGTGGGTTGATGCATAAAACCAGAGTTTGATATAAGCACAGGTACGTTTCTAAAACCAACTTTGGAATAGAAAAGACCTACACCTTCCTCTGTGAAAGGGACTCAAATCCCCATATTTCCCGCAGAGGAATATATCTGACGTGTAAGAATCTTAAAACCTATGTATTGATATGTCTCCGTAAGGGAATCAAGTGTGTCTAGACAGGCATAAACATGGCAGCGAGAATCAGCTCAAACCCACTATAAAAAGGAATTTCAAAAACAAAACCAAGAACAGGGTAATTCTTTACAATTCCTTCAGGGTCTCTGATGAAACCTGCAATGACCCTATCTACAATGACTGCTGGATGTGGCATAAGGGTGGACACTTGGGACTGAGAGGATTGGAGAGATTGGGTGAGCAAATGCAGACACTTTAAAGCGAAAATGCATGGCCCCCATTCCATGGGTCCCAACTCTCCATGTTGAAGGGAATATAACTACAGCTATAACATGTACGGGAAACCTAGAGAATGGACACACTGTGAATAAAAAACGTTTCTAAAACTCAACGAATAGTCCCTCTATTGGTGCTCTGGTTTGACTTTCCAACTGCTTTACTATCAATCTCCCAACTTGGAAAGACAGCCCCTTTAACCTCCTGGTTCGCACAGGTTGCCAATTTGGCAGAGGATGGAAGGGAAGAGGGAGAACCAATGAGAGACTAGCTGTTAGGCATTTGGACGGGCACATGTCACTCTAATTTCCCGGCAGGAAGAAGAATTAACCAAATTCTCAGCCAACCACTGGGAACCAGTATAGGTCCTGAACCAAAATTTTGGACTTGTGTTCAGCTCACAAAAAAATAGTTGAAAAATGGAGCTCAGGGGCACAGCAATTCACAAACTGGCAGAGTAATAAAGGACAACTATCGTCCAAAAATCTGTTGAGGGAAGGCAACGAGGCGGACTTGAAAGCGAGGCAGAATAGCAGGAAACAGATTTCAAGAGGTACGTTGGAATCACCTTTAAAGCACAGGAAGAGGGGCACAACTTCGACAATGACGCACTTGGCCAAAAATGGCGTATACATTTTCCCCTGAATATATTCAGGAGAAAACGCATACGCCCTTTTTGGCCAAGCAAGCAAGCAGGCAATGCAAATTTGCACTACAAAGAAGTATCACTTACTTCTGGTCAAAAGGGACATCCACAAAATGTGTAAAAACCTGAAAGGCAAGACAGGCCCTGGAGATCAGGGAGCATTCTTATGCTGATGGGCGGGATGTAAATTGCCAACTGCCTCACTGGAGGTGTACATTGTGTTCCCTAAAACAAGTATACAACAGAGCTACAGACCCAAGGGCACTTCCAGTCTAGGGAATATACCTTGGGAAAACTGAAAATAAATAAGACAGAGCCACCCCCAAATTTAGGGCTGCACTGCTTACAAGAACCTCAACTTGGGTACACTTTAAATATCACAGGAAATATAAAAATGGTTCAAAAAATTGTTGTACTTACGTACGATGGAATATCCGTCAGCCATGAAATCAATGTAAAAAGACCAGGAGCAGCAAAGTGAGTGGATTCAGATACGATGATTCTAAATGAAATAAGTCACACAGAAAAGGAAACTTATCATAAGATATCACTTATGAAGATCCTGTAAGCATGGCTACACATGAACTGAGTTAAGAAAGAGAACAGAATCACACATTTAGAAAACACTCTTTTGCCTGCTTAATGGGGAAGGAGAGGTGGGGTGATGCATAAAACCAGAGTTTGATATAAGCACAGTTACCGTTTGTAAAACCAACTTAAGAATAGACAAGACCTACACCTTCCTCAGTGAAAGGGACTCAAAACCCCATATTACGCACAGAGGAACAGATCTGACTAGTAAGAATCTTAAAACCTATGTGTTGATATGTCTCCATAGGGGAACCAAGTGTGTCTAGACTGGCATAAACATGGTAGCGAGAATCAGTTCAAACCCACTATAAAAAGGAATTTCAAACACACAACAGAAAAACAGGGAAATTCTTTAGAATTCCTTCAGGGTCTCTGATGAATCCTGGAATCACCCTATCTACAATGACAGCTGGATGTGGCATAAGGCTGGGCACTTGGGACTGAGAGGATTGGTGAGATTGGGTGAGCAAATGCAGACCCTTTAAAGTAAAAATGCATGGTCCCCATTCCATGGGTCGCAACTCTGCATGTTGAAGGGAATATTACTAGAGTTATAACATGTACGGGAAACCAAGAGAATGGACACACTGTGAATACAAAAGGTTTCTGAAACTCAACGAGTAGTCCCTCTCCTGGTGCTCCGGTTTGACTTTCCAACTGCTTTACTATCAATCTCCCACCTTGGAGAGACAGCCCCTTTAACCTCCTGGTTTGCACAGGTTGCCAATTTGCCAGAGGATGGAAAGGAAGAGGGAGAACCAATGAGATACTAGCTGTTAGGCATTTGGACGGGGACATGCCACTCTAAATTCCCGGCAGGAAGAAGAAATAACCAAAGTCTCAGCCACCCACCCAGAAACAGTATAGGTCCTGAAACAAAATTTTGGAATTGCGTGGAGCTCACAAAAAATGAGTTGAAAAATGGAGCTCAGGGGCACAGCAATTCACAAAGTGGCAGAGTAATAAAGGACAACTCTTGTCCAAAAATCTGTTGAGGGAAGGCAACGAGATGGACTTGAAAGCGAGTCAGAATAGCAGGAAACAGATTTCAAGAGGTACGTTGGAATCGCCTTTAAAGCACAGGAAGAGGGGCACATCTTCAACAATGACGCACTTGGCCAAAAAGGGCGTATGTGTTTTCTCCGGAATATATTCAGGAGAAAACGCATACGCCCTTTCTGGCCAATTAAGCAAGGCACACAATGCAAATCCACACTACAAAGAATTGTCACTTCCCACCGGTCAAAAGGTACATCCACAAAATGTGTAAAAACCAGAAAGGCAAGACAGGCCCTGGAGAACAGGGAGCCTCGTTATGCTGATGGGCGGGATGTAAATTGCCCACTGCATCACTGGAGGAGTGCATTGTGTTCCCTAAAACAAGAAAACAACAGAGCTACAGAGCCAAGGGCACTTCCAGTCTAGGGAATATACCTTGGGAAAACTGAAAATCAATAAGTCAGAGCCACCCCCAAATTTAGGGCTGCACTGCTTACAAGAACCTCAACTTGGGTACACCTTCAATATCCCAGGAAATATAAAAATGGTTCAAAAATGTGTGCTACTTATGTACGATGGAATATCCCTCAGCCAAGAAATCAATGTCATAAGACCAGGAGCAGCAAAGTGATTGGATTCAGTTACGATGATTCTAAGTGAAATAAGTCACACAGATAAAGAAACTTATCATAAGATATCACTTATGAAGATCCTGTAAACATGGCTACACATGATCTGAGTTAGGAAAGAGAACAGAGTCTCACATTTAGAAAACACTCTTATGCCTGCTTAAGGGGAAAGGAGAGGTGGGGTGATGCATAAAACCAGAGTTTGATATAAGCACAGGTACGTTTCTAAAACCAACTTTGGAATAGAAAAGACCTACACCTTCCTCAGTGAAAGGGACTCAAAACCCCATATTTCCCGCAGAGGAATATATCTGACGTGTAAGAATCTGAAAACCTATGTATTGATATGTCTCCGTAAGGGAATCAAGTGTGTCTAGACAGGCATAAACATGGCAGCGAGAATCAGCTCAAACCCACTATAAAAAGGAATTTCAAAAACAAAACCAAGAACAGGGTAATTCTTTACAATTCCTTCAGGGTCTCTGATGAAACCTGCAATGACCCTATCTACAATGACTGCTGGATGTGGCATAAGGGTGGACACTTGGGACTGAGAGGATTGGAGAGATTGGGTGAGCAAATGCAGACCCTTTAAAGCGGAAATGCATGGCCCCCATTCCATGGGTCCCAACTCTCCATGTTGAAGGGAATATTACTACAGCTATAACATGTACGGGAAACCTAGAGAATGGACACACTGTGAATAAAAAACGTTTCTAAAACTCAACGAATTGTCCCTCTATTGGTGCTCTGGTTTGACTTTCCAACTGCTTTACTATCAATCTCCCAACTTGGAAAGACAGCCCCTTTAACCTCCTGGTTCGCACAGGTTGCCAATTTGGCAGAGGATGGAAGGGAAGAGGGAGAACCAATGAGAGACTAGCTGTTAGGCATTTGGACGGGCACATGTCACTCTAACTTCCCGGCAGGAAGAAGAATTAACCAAATTCTCAGCCAACCACTGGGAACCAGTATAGGTCCTGAACCAAAATTTTGGACTTGCGTTCAGCTCACAAAAAAATAGTTGAAAAATGGAGCTCAGGGGCACAGCAATTCACAAACTGGCAGAGTAATAAAGGACAACTATCGTCCAAAAATCTGTTGAGGGAAGGCAACGAGGCGGACTTGAAAGCGAGGCAGAATAGCAGGAAACAGATTTCAAGAGGTACGTTGGAATCACCTTTAAAGCACAGGAAGAGGGGCACAACTTCGACAATGATGCACTTGGCCAAAAATGGCGTATACATTTTCCCCTGAATATATTCAGGAGAAAACGCATACGGCCTTTTTGGCCAAGCAAGCAAGCAGGCAATGCAAATTTGCACTACAAAGAAGTATCACTTACTTCTGGTCAAAAGGGACATGCACAAAATGTGTAAAAACCAGAAAGGCAAGACAGGCCCTGGAGATCAGGGAGCATTCTTATGCTGATGGGCGGGATGTAAATTGCCAACTGCCTCACTGGAGGTGTACATTGTGTTCCCTAAAACAAGTATACAACAGAGCTACTGACCCAGGGGCACTTCCAGTCTAGGGAATATACCTTGGGAAAACTGAAAATCAATAAGACAGAGCCGCCCCCAAATTTAGGGCTGCACTGCTTACAAGAACCTCAACTTGGGTACACTTTAAATATCCCAGGAAATATAAAAATGGTTCAAAAAATTGTTGTACTTACGTACGATGGAATATCCGTCAGCCATGAAATCAATGTAAAAAGACCAGGAGCAGCAAAGTGAGTGGATTCAGGTACGATGATTCTAAATGAAATAAGTCACACAGAAAAGGAAACTTATCATAAGATATCACTTATGAAGATCCTGTAAACATGGCTACACATGAACTGAGTTAAGAAAGAGAACAGAATCACACATTTAGAAAACACTCTTTTGCCTGCTTAATGGGGAAGGAGAGGTGGGGTGATGCATAAAACCAGAGTTTGATATAAGCACAGTTACCGTTTGTAAAACTAACTTAAGAATAGACAAGACCTACACCTTCCTCAGTGAAAGGGACTCAAAACCCCATATTACGCACAGAGGAACAGATCTGACTAGTAAGAATCTTAAAACCTATGTGTTGATATGTCTCCATAGGGGAACCAAGTGGGTCTAGACTGGCATAAACATGGCAGCGAGAATCAGTTCAAACCCACTATAAAAAGGAATTTCAAACACACAATAGAAAAACAGGGAAATTCTTTAGAATTCCTTCAGGGTCTCTGATGAATCCTGGAATGACCCTATCTACAATGACAGCTGGATGTGGCATAAGGCTGGACACTTGGGACTGAGAGGATTGGTGAGATTGGGTGAGCAAATGCAGACCCTTTAAAGTAAAAATGCATGGTCCCCATTCCATGGGTCACAACTCTCCATGTTGAAGGGAATATTACTAGAGTTATAACATGTACGGGAAACCAAGAGAATGGACACACTGTGAATACAAAAGGTTTCTAAAACTCAACGAGTAGTCCCTCTCCTGGTGCTCCGGTTTGACTTTCCAACTGCTTTACTATCAATCTCCCACCTTGGAGAGACAGCCCCTTTAACCTCCTGGTTTGCACAGGTTGCCAATTTGCCAGAGGATGGAAAGGAAGAGGGAAAACCAATGAGATACTAGCTGTTAGGCATTTGGACGGGGACATGCCACTCTAAATTACCGGCAGGAAGAAGAAATAACCAAAGTCTCAGCCACCCACCGGGAAACAGTATAGGTCCTGAAACAAAATTTTGGAATTGCGTGGAGCTCACAAAAAACGAGTTGAAAAATGGAGCTCAGGGGCACAGCAATTCACAAACTGGCAGAGTAATAAAGGACAACTCTTTTCCAAAAATCTGTTGAGGGAAGGCAACGAGATGGACTTGAAAGCGAGTCAGAATAGCAGGAAACAGATTTCAAGAGGTACGTTGGAATCGCCTTTAAAGCACAGGAAGAGGGGCACATCTTCAACAATGACGCACTTGGCCAAAAAGGGCGTATGTGTTTTCTCCGGAATATATTCAGGAGAAAACGCATACGCCCTTTCTGTCCATTTAAGCAAGGCACACAATGCAAATCCACACTACAAAGAATTGTCACTTCCCACCGGTCAAAAGGTACATCCACAAAATGTGTAAAAACCAGAAAGGCAAGACAGGCCCTGGAGAACAGGGAGCCTCGTTATGCTGATGGGCGGGATGTAAATTGCCCACTGCATCACTGGAGGAGTGCATTGTGTTCCCTAAAGCAAGAAAACAACAGAGCTACAGAGCCAAGGGCACTTCCAGTCTAGGGAATATACCTTGGGAAAACTGAAAATCAATAAGTCAGAGCCACCCCCAAATTTAGGGCTGCACTGCTTACAAGAACCTCAACTTGGGTACACCTTCAATATCCCAAGAAATATAAAAATGGTTCAAAAATGTGTGGTACTTATGTACGATGGAATATCCCTCAGCCAAGAAATCAATGTCATAAGACCAGGAGCAGCAAAGTGAGTGGATTCAGGTACGATGATTCTAAGTGAAATAAGTCACACAGACAAAGAAACTTATCATAAGATATCACTTATGAAGATCCTGTAAACATGGCTACACATGTACTGAGTTAAGAAAGAGAACAGAGTCTCACATTTAGAAAACACTCTTATGCCTGCTTAAGGGGGAAGGAGAGGTGTGGTGATGCATAAAACCAGAGTTTCATATAAGCACGGGTATCGTTTCTAAAACCAACTGTGGAATAGACAAGACCTACACCTTCCTCAGTGAAAGGGACTGAAAACCCCATATTTCCCACAGAGGAATAGATCTGACTAGTAAGAATCTTAAAACCTATGTATTGATATGTCTCCGTAAGGGAATCAAGTTTTTCTAGACTGGCATAAACATGGCAGCGAGAATCAGCTCAAACCCACTATAAAAAGGAATTTCAAAAACAAAACCAAAAAACAGGGAAATTCTTTACAAATCCTTCAGGGTCTCTGATCAAACCTGGTATCACCCTATCTACAATGATAGCTGGATGTGGCATAAGGCTGGACACTTGGGACTGAGAGGATTGGTGAGATTGGGTGAGCAAATGCAGACCCTTTAAAGCAAAAATGCATGGCCCCCATTCCATGGGTCCCAACTCTCCAAGTTGAAGGGAATATTACTACAGCTATAACATGTACGGGAAACATAGAGAATGGACACACTGTGAATACAAAAGGTTTCTAAAACTCAAAGAATAGTCCCTCTCCTGGTGCTCCGGTTTGAATTTCCAACTGCTTTACTATCAATCTTTCTACATGGAGAGAAAGCCCCTTTAAGCTCCTGGTTCGCACAGCTTGCCAAATTGGCAGAGGATGGAAGGGAAGAGGGAGAACCAATGAGAGAGTAGCTGTTAGGCATTTGGACGGGCACATGTCACTCTAATTTCCCGGCAGGAAGATGAATTAACCAAAATCTCAGCCACCCACCAGGAACCAGTATAGGTCCTGAACCAAAATTTTGGAATTGCATGCAGCTCACAAAAAATGAGTTGAAAAATGGAGCTCAGGGGCACAGCAATTCACAAACTGGCAGAGTAATAAAGGACAACTATTGTCCAAAAATCTGTTGAGGGAAGGCAACGAGATGGACTTGAAAGCGAGGCAGAAGAGCAGGAAACAGATTTCAAGAGGTACGTTGGAATCGCCTTTAAAGCACAGGAAGAGGGGCACAACTTCAACAATGATGCACTTGGCCAAAAAGGGCGTATGTGTTTTCTCCTGAATATATTCAGGAGAAAACACATACGCCCTTTTTGGCCAAGCAAGCAAGCGGGCAATGCAAATCTGCACTACAATGAAGTATCACTTCCCACCGGTCAAAAGGGACATCCACAAAATGTGTAAAAACCAGAAAGGCAAGACAGGCCCTGGAGAACAGGGAGCATTGTTCTGCTGATGGGCGGGATGAAAATTGCCCACTGCCTCACTGGAGGAGTGCACTGTGTTCCCCAAAACAAGAAAACAACAGAGCTACAGAGCCAAGGCCACTTCCAGTCTAGGGTATATACCTTGGGAAAACTGAAAATCAATAAGACAGAGCCACCCCCAAATTTAGGGCTGCACTGCTTACAAGAACGTCAACTTGGGTACACCTTAAATATCCCAGGAAATATAAAAATGGTTCAAAAATTTGCGATATTTATGTACGATGGAATATCCCTCAGCCATGAAATCAATGTCATAAGTCCAGGAGCAGCAAAGTGAGTGGATTCAGGTACGATGATTCTAAGTGAAATAAGGCACACAGACAAAGAAACTTATCATAAGATATCACTTATGAAGAACCTGTAAACATGGCTACACATGAACTGAGTTAGGAAAGAGAACAGAGTCTCACATTTAGAAAACACTGTTATGCCTGCTTAAGGGGGAAGTAGAGGTGGGGTGATGCATAAAAACAGAGTTTGATATAAGCACGGGTACCGTTTCTAAAACCAACTTTGGAATAGACAAGACCTACACCTTCCTCAGTGAAAGGGACTCAAAACCACATATTTCCCGCAGTGGAATAGATCTCACTAGTAAGAATCTTAAAACCTATGTACAGATATGTCTCTGTAAGGGAATCAAGTGTGTCTAGACTGGCATAAACATGGCAGCGAGAATCAGCTCAAACCAACTATAAAAAGGAATTTCAAAAACAAAACCAAAAAACAGGGAAATTCTTTACAATTCCTTCAGGGTCTCTGATGAAACCTGGAATGACCCTATCTATAATGACAGCTGGATGTGGCCTAAGGCTGGTAACTTGGGACTGAGAGGATTGGTGTGATTGGGTGAGAAAATGCAGACCCTTTTAAGCAAAAATGCATGGCCCCCATTCCATGGGTCGCAACTCTCCAGGTTGAAGGGAATATTACTACAGCTATAACATGTACGGGAAACCTAGAGAATGTACACACTGTGAATACAAAAGGTTTCTAAATCTCAACGAATAGTCCCTCTCCTGGTGCTCCGGTTTGACTTTCCAACTGCTTTACTATCAATCTCCCTACTTGGAGAGACAGCCCCTTTAAGCTCCTGGTTTGCACAGGTTGCCAATTTGCCAGAGGATGGAATGGAAGAGGGAGAAGCAATGAGAGACTAGGTGTTAGGCATTTGGACGGGGAAATGTCACTCTAAATTCCCGGCAGGAAGAAGATTTAACCAAAGTCTCAGCCACCCACCGGGAACCAGTATAGGTCCTGAACCAAAATTTTGGACTTGCGTTCAGCTCACAGAAAACGAGTTGAAAAATGGAGCTCAGGGGCACAGCAATTCACAAAACGGCAGAGTAATAAAGAACAACTATCTTGCTAAAATCTGTTGAGGGAAGGGAACGAGGCGGACTTGAAAGCGAGGCAGAATAGCAGGAAACAGATTTCAAGAGGTACGTTGGAATCGCCTTTAAAGCACAGGAAGAGGTGCACAACTTCGACAATGACGCACTTGGCCAAAAAGGGTGTATGCGTTTTCTCCTGAATATATTCAGGAGAAATCGCATACACCCTTTTTGGCCAAGCAAGCAAGCGGGCAATGCAAATCGGCACTACAAAGAAGTATCACTTCCCACCGGTCAAAAGGGACATCCACAAAATGTGTAAAAGCCAGAAAGGCAAGACAGGCCCTGGAGAACAGGGAGCCTTGTTATGCTGATGGGCGGGATGAAAATAGCCAACTGCCTAACTGGAGGAGTGCATTGTGTTCCCTAAAACAAGTAAACAACTGAGCTACAGAGCCAAGGGCACTTCCAGTCTCGGGAATATACCTTTGGAGAACTGAAAATCAATAAGACAGAGCCACCCCCAAATTTAAGGCTGCACTGCTTACAAGAACCTCAACTTGGGTACACCTTAAATATCCCAGGAAATATAAAAAAGGTTCAAAAATTGTGGTACATACGTACGATGGTATATCCCTCAGCCATGAAATCAATGTCATAAGACCAGGAGCAGCAAAGTGAGTGGATTCAGGTACGATGATTCTAAGTGAAATAAGTCACACAGAAAAAGAAACTTATCATAAGATATCACTTATGAAGATCCTGTAAACATGGCTACACATGAACTGAGTTAGGAAAGAGAACAGAGTCTCACATTTAGAAAACACTCTTATGCCTGTTTAAGGGGGAAGCAGAGGTGGGGTAATGCATAAAACCAGAGTTTGATATAAGCACAGGTACCGTTTCTAAAACCTACCGTGTATTAGACTAGACCAACACCTTCCTCAGTGAAAGGGACCCAAAACCCCATATTTCCCGCAGAGGAATAGATCTGACTAGTAAGAATCTTACAACCTATGTATTGATATGTCTCCATAAGGGAATGAAGTGTGTCTAGACTGGCATAAACATGGCAGCGAGAATCAGCTCAAACCCACTATAAAAAGGAATTTCAAAAACAAAACCAAAAAACAGGGAAATTCTTTACAATTCCTTCAGGGTCTCTGATGAATCCTGGAATGACCCTATCTACAATGACAGCTGGATGTGGCATAAGCCTGGACATTTGGTACTGAGAGGATTGGTGAGATTGGGTGAGCAAATGCAGACCCTACAAAGCAATAATGCCTGGCCCCCATTCCATGGGACCCATCTCTCCAGATTGAAGGTTATATTACTACAGCTATAACATGTACGGGAAACCTAGAGAATGGACACACTGTGAATACAAAAGGTTTCTAAAACTCAATGAATAGTCCCTCTCCTCGTGCTCCGGTTTGACATTCCAACTGCTTTACTATCAATCTCCCAACTTGGAGAGACAGCCCCTTTAACCTCCTGGTTCGCACAGGTTGCCAATTTGGCAGAGGATGGAAGGGAAGAGGGAGAACAAATGAGAGAGCAGATCTTAGACATTTGGACGGGCACATGTCACTCTAATTTCCCGGCAGGAAGAAGAATTAACCAAAGTCTCAGCCACCCACCAGGAACCAGTAGAGGTCCTGATCCAAAATTTTGAACTTGAGTTCAGCTCACAAAAAAAGAGTTGAAAAATGGAGCTCAGGGGCACAGCAATTCACAAACTGGAAGAGTAATAAAGGACAACTATCGTCCAAAAATCTTTTGAGGGAAGCCTACGAGGCGGACATGAATGCGAGGCAGAATAGGAGGAAACAGATTTCAAGAGGTACATTGGAATCGCCTTTAAAGTACAGGCAGAGGGGAACTACTTCATCAGTGATGCACTTGTCCAAAAGGGCATATGCGTTTTCTTCTCAATATATTCAAGAAAAAATGCATACGCACTTTTTAGCCAAGCAAGCAAGCAAGTAATGCAAATCTGCACTACAAGAACGATCACTTCCCACTGGTCAAAAGGGACATCCACAAAGTGTGTAAAAACCGGAAAGGCAAGACAGGCCCTGGAGAACAGGGAGTCTTGTTAGGCTAATGGGCCGGATGTAAATTTCTAAATGCCTCTCTGGGGGAGTGCATTGTGTTCCCTAAAACAAATAAAAAACAGACCTACCGAGCCAATGGCAGTTTCAGTCTATGGAATATACATTTGGAAAAATGAAAATCAGTAAGACAGAGCCACCCCAAAATTTAGGGCTGCACTGCTTACACGAACCTCAACTTGGGTACACCTTAAATGTCCCAGGAAAGAAAAAATATGGTTCAAGAAATTGTGGTACTTACGTACGATTGAATATCCCTTATCCATGAAATCAATGTCATAATGCCAGTAGCAGCAAAATGAGTGGATTCAGGTACAATGATTCTAAGTGAAATAAGTCACATTGAAAAAGAAACTTATCATAAGATATCACTTACAAAGGTCCTGTAACCGTGGCTACACATGAACTGAGTTAGGAAAGATAACAGAGTAACAAATCTTATCATAAGTTATCACTCATAGGGTGAATGTACACATGGCTACACATTAAATGGATTACAAACACTACAGAGTCACACATTTAGAAAACAATCTTCTGCCTGCTTAACGGGAAAGCCGAGGTGGGGTGATGCATATAACCACAGTTTTAAATTAACACAGATACCGTTACCTAAACCAAGTATGTAATAGACAGCACCTACTCCCCGCACAATGAACTGGACTCAACACCCCCTATTCATTGCAGAGGAATATATCTGACTCTAAGAATTTTAATACATATGTATTCTCATGTCTCCATAAAGAAAGCATATGTGTGTATAATGGCATGAACACAGCACTGAAATTCAGCTAACCCCCCTTATAAATATAAGTTTCAAAAGCAAAATGCAAAAACAGCGAAACAGAGAGAAATCTTAAAACTTACGTTTAGGGCCTGTGGTCCAACCTGGATTGACCACCTTTACACCCACAGCTGGATGAGACATAAGACTGGACACTTGGGGCTGACAAGATTGCTGAGGTTGTGTGAGCAAAACAACGCCACTTAGAGCAATACTGTGTGCTACCCATTCTAGTGGTCCCAACTCTCCCGGTTTAAGGGAATCTTCCTACAGTTAAAACATGCATGGGAAACGCAGTGGATGGTACACTGTGTAATTGGGAAAGTTTTCTAAAAGGTACCTCATTTTTCCTTTCGTCATGCTCGGCTTCACCATTCCATCTGCATTACTAAAAATCTCCCCACTTGGAGTGTCAGTGCCTTTACCCTCCTTTTATGCACAGTTTGCAAATTGTGCAGAGGATGAACAGGAAGAGGGGAAACAAATGAGAGATTAGCTGTAGGTGTTTGGATGGGCACATATCACTCTACTTTCCCATCAGGAAGAAGCATTAACCAAAGGCTCAGCCTGAAGCCCTGGAACAAGACTAGGGCCTAAAGCCATCCTGCGGTATTGCAGCCAGCTCACAAATAGGCGGTTTGAAAAATGGATATCAGGGGCACAGCAATTCACAAACTTGCAGAGTTATAAAGGACAACTATCATCCAGAAATATAATGAGGTAAGGCCGTGAAGAGGATTTGAATGCAAGGCAGAATTGAAGGAAACAGATTTCAAGAGGTACATTGGAGTCATCTTTAAAGCACATGAAAAGCGACAGAACTCCAACAATGGTGCCCTTGGCAGAAAAGGGAGTATGTGTATTTTCTTGAATATATTCGGGAAAAAATGCATACGCCCTTTTTGGCCAAGCAAGCCATCAGGCATTGAAAATCCACACTACATAGAAGTGTCCCTTACCTCCGGTCAAAAGGGCCATCCACAAATAGTGTAAAAACCACAAATGCAGGACAGGCCATGGAGAAAAGGGAGCCTGGTTACACCGAGGGACAGGATGTAAATTGCCAACAGCCTCTCTGGAGAACTGTATGTTGTTTTCTAAAACAGAGCTACAGAGCATAGCACACTTCCACTCATGGGCGTGTATTTTGGGAAAACTAAAAATCCGCAACACACAGCCAGCGCAAAGTTTAGGGCTGCTCTGTTTACAAGAACCTCGAATTCGGTACACTTTAAATATCCCAGGAAAGGAAAAAAATGGATATAGATGTCATGGTACTTATATAAAATGGAATGGCACTCAGACATAAAATCAATGTCATAAGGCCAATAGCAGCATAATGAGTGGCTTTAGGTACGATAATGCTAAGTGAAATGAGCCACAAAGAAACAGAAACTTATTGTAATATATCACTTATAGAGGGAATGTAAACATGGCTACACATGAACTGAATTTCAAAAGAGAACAGAGTTACACATTTAGAAAACACACTTATGCCTCCTTAAGGGGAAAGGAGACGTGGGGTGATGTGTAAAAGCAGAGTTTGAAATTAGCACAGATACCATTCCATATACCAAATATGTAATAGACAAGACCTACTCCTTTCTCAATGAACTGGACACAAAACACCCTATTCACTGAAGAGGAATTTATCTGACTGGTAACAATCTGGAAACCTATGTATTTATATGTCTCCATAATGGAATCAAGTGTATGTAGATTGGCATAAACACAGATCAATGGAACAGGACAGAAAGCCCAGAGAGAAACCTACATACCTATGGCTATCTCATCTATGACAAAGGAGCTAAGGATATACAATGGAGAAAAGACAGTCTCTTCAGTAATTGGTGCTGGGAAAACTGGACCCCTACACATAAAAGAATGAAATTAGAACACTCCATAACACCATACACAAAAATAAACTCTAAATGGATTAGAGATCTAAATATAAG
This sequence comes from Mesoplodon bidens, assembly GCF_964165515.1. Taxonomy (NCBI): domain Eukaryota; kingdom Metazoa; phylum Chordata; class Mammalia; order Artiodactyla; family Ziphiidae; genus Mesoplodon; species Mesoplodon bidens. Next base: position 132,621 of record NW_027671403.1, read on the forward strand.
ACCAGACACTATAAAACACTTAGAGGAAACCATAGGCAGAACACTCTATGACATAAATCACAGCAAGATCCTTTTTGACTCACCTTCTAGAGAAATGGAAATAAAAACAGAAATCAACAAATGGGACCTAATGAAACTTAAAAGCTTTTACACGGTACAGGAAAACATAAACAAGCTGCAAAAACAACCCTCAGAATGGGAGAAAATATTTTCAAATGAAGCAATTGACAAAGGATTAATCTCCAAACTTTACAAGCACCTCATGTAGCTCAATATCACAAAAACAAACAACCCAATCCAAAAACGGCCAGAAGACCTAAATAGACATTTCTCCAAAGAAGATATACAGATTACCAAGAAACATATGAAAGGATGCTGAACATCACTAATCATTAGAGAAATGCAAATCATAACTATCGTGAGGTATCACCACACAGCAGTCAGAGTGGCAATCATCAAAAAAATCTACAAAACAATAAATGCTGGAGAGGCCTTTATTGGAGAAAAGGGAACACACTTGCACTGTGGGTGGGAATGTAAATTGATATGGGCACTAAGGAGAACAGTATGGAGGTTCCTCTAAATAACTAACAATAGAGGTACCATACGACACAACAATCCAACTACTGGGCATTTGCCTTGCGAAAACCATAATTCAAAAAGAGTTATGTACAAAAAAGTTCATTGCAGCTCTATGTACAATAGCTTGGACATGGAAGCAACCTAAGTGTCCATCGACAGATGAATGGATAAAGAAGATCTGGCACATATATACAATGGAATATTACTCAGCCATAAAAAGAAGCAAAACTGAGTTATTTGTACTGAGGTGGATGGACTTAGAATCTGTCCTACACAGTGAAGTAAGTCAGAAAGTGAAAAACAAATACTGTATGTTAACAGAGATATACGGGATCTAATGAAGAAAAAAAAAAGATTTTGAAGAACCTAGTGGCAGGACAGGATTAAGGACACAGACGTAGAGAAAGGACTTGAGGACACCGGAAGGGGGATGGGTAAGCTGAGACGAAGTGACAGAGTGGCATGGACATAAATACATTACCAAATGTAACACCGATAGCTACTGAGAATCAGCCACATCGACCAGGGAGATCAGCTCGGTGCTTTGTGACCACATAAAGGGGTGGGATATGGAATGTGGGAGGGAGATGCAAGAGGGAGGGGATCTGGTGATATTTGTATATGTATAGATGATTCACTTTGTTATACAGCAGAAACTAACACTCCATTGTAAAACAATTATACTCCAATAAACGTGTAAAAGGAAAAAAAAACGAAAGCCCAGGGTTAAACCTACACACCTATGGTCAACTAATCTATGACAAAGGAGGCAAGACTATACAATGGAGATAAGACAGTCTCTTCAATCGTTGGTGCTGGGAAATATGGACAACTACATGTAAAAGAATGAAATTAGAACACTCCCCAACACCATACATAAAAATATATTCAAAATGGATTAGAGACCTTAATGTAAGACCGGACAGTATAAAATTCTGAGAGGAAAACTTACGAAGGATACTCTGACGTAAATCACAGCAAGATCTTTTTTGATCCACCTCCTATAGTAATGAAATAAAAAAGAAAACTAAACAGATGGGACCTAATGAAATGTAAAAGCTTTTGCAAAGCAAAGGAAACAACAAACAAGACGAAAAGACAACCCTCAGAATGGCAGAACATATTTGCCAATGAATCAATGGACAAATGATTAATCTCCAATATATATAAACAGCTCTTGCAGCTCAATATTAATAAAACAAACAACCCAATACAAAAATGGAAGAAGATCTAAATAGACATTTCTTCCAAGAAGACATAGAGATGGCCAGTACGCACATGAAAATCTGCTCAACATCACTAATTATTAGAGAAATGGAAATCGAAACTACAATGAGGTATCACGTCACACCTGTTAGAATGGGCATCATCAGAAAATCTACAAACAACAAATGCAGGAGAGGGTGTGGAGAAAAGGAACCGTCTTCCACTATTGCTGGGAATGTAAATCGATATAGTCTCTATGGAGAACAGTATGGAGGTTCCTTAAAAAAACTAAAAATAGAATTACCATATCATCCAGCAATCCCACTACTGGGCATATACCCAGAGAAAACCATAAATCAAAAAGACACATTCACCACAATGTTCATTGCAGCACTATTTACAATAGCCAGGTAATGAAAGCAACCTAAGTGCCCATAGAGAGATGAATGGATAAAGATGTGGTACATATATACAATGGAATATTACTCAGCCATACATCGGAATGAAATTGGGTCATTTGTAGAGACCTTGATGGATCTAGAGACTGTCATACAGAGTGAAGTAAGTCAGAAAGAGAAAAACAAATATTGTATGTTAATGCATATATGTGGAACCTAGAAAAATGGTACAGATGAACCGGTTTGCAGGGCAGAGATAGAGACACAGATGTAGAGAACAAACATATGGACACCAAGGGGGGAACGCCATGTGAGGGTGGTGGTGGGATGAATTGGGAGAGTGGGATTCACATGTGCACACATAAGTATAAAATAGATATCCAGTAAGAACCTGCTGTATAAAAGAAATAAATAAATTTTTAAAAAATTAAAAATAAATAACATTAAATAAAATAAACCAAAAAAACGTTTTCCCTTCACATAGACGTCTTTATATTAATGCATTATTTCCATGTTTATATCTCCAAATTTAAAAAAAAGAGGAAAAAATAAAATCTACCTTGAACCAAAAAGAAAAAAAGAAAACAAAAAAACAAAAAAACAAAAAAAACAGAACCCACCAGTTATACAGAGGAAAATCATATCAGGGCACTTGATCCAGTTGTAAAAAATTCTTAAGTTGGTCAGAGGTGGGAAATCGTCTCCCATGCAGTGAGCAGCGCTCCCCCCCCCACAAGGAACATCCTCATTGCAAAGCTGGGTGACTGTGTCGAGGCGTCTGTGAGTAAATGTGAGCTGAGCCCCAGGCCTGCTGCAGCTGAACTCTTCCCACCCTTTCCAGGTAAAACAGCTGAATATGTACAAGAACTTGCAAGCCTAGAGGAAGGGCTGTGGAGCCACACCAGCGACAGCACGCAGGCCAACTTGGTGCCTGCTGGCCAGCCAGGATGGTCCTGGCCCCAGATGCTCTTCTGGAAGCTTTCCATTTCCCTACCTGAGATACCCCTCCTGCCACGACCCCCACTGCTTTTTTACTTCCTCACCTCTGCCTGGGGAGAAATTCCAGCGGCAGGTATGGGTGACACATCCTCTTCTTTAGCAGGTGGCAGCCTGGCAACTCCTGCAGAAAGTCCAGCAGAGCCCCACTCACACTGGGCCACCCACAAAGCCATGGCCCCTCACTCCCTCCCACCACCCCAGCCCCGACACTGCTGACGGGGCAGAGAATATGGCGTCAGGCACAGCTACAGGGGCTCTTGCTGACTGGAGAGGAGTTTATATTGACCTTAACCCAGGCACACCTAGGGAGGGCTGGCAGGCAGTGTCAGGCTGCCCAAATCAGCCAATCCTCACCCCTCAGGGGATCACAGTTGCAGAAAATGAACCTTGCTAAACAGGCCACGGCCAAGGAACAGGTGTGGGCTCTTGAGAGTCAGGATAGACAAGGGGCTTCAGCTGCGGCTTTTTTTCTCATCATTTTATCTGGTCCATGAGTGGAAAACAACTTCAAGAAGACCCTATACTAATGAGAGGAACCCAGGAGTCAGGGAGAGGAGTGATGGTGGGTGGAGACAGAGGCCTGGTGCCCTGGCTGCAGTGGAAGTGTCTGGAATACCAGGCCGAGAGAGGCTGCACAGAGTGATAGCCAGGGTCACAGACCTGTCAGGGCTGCTGTTTGTTAGTTCAAGTCCTGCTCTGAGGCGTTCTGTGTCAGCTGTGAGCGACAGGTGAGATGGGGTTTCTCTGCAAGGTGGGCTATGTGCACAGTTCTTGTGTGTCCAGCCCTGCTTGGGTACCTGCCCAGGGGAGCTCCGTATCCTGGGAAGGGCCTGGATATGAGAGCCCAATGGGCTGCTGGGTAACTGCACAGGTGAGCTCCATACGCTGGGAGGGACATGACCACGAGGGCCCCGTGGGCTGAGGGGTGGGGGGTGCAGCCCAGGTGAGCTCCATATCCTGGGATTGGCCTGACCACGAGAGTCCCATTGGCTGCTGGAGACCTGGTAAAGGATATCAGGACAGTCAGTGAAGCCACCGAGGATATACATCCAGTAGCTCCTATTTCCTACACCCTGCTGGTCATTCTACCATCCACCAGGCCATGGCATTCTGTATTAGACTTCAATGATGCTTTCTTCTGTATTCCATTCATCTCAGAGTCACAAGGATTTTTGGCTTGTGAGTGGCAGGACACAACATGCAACCAAAGCAATAATGCTGGGCCATCCTTCCCCAATGGTTCAAAAATACCCACACCATCATTGGGGAAATGTCCTCTAAAGACCTAAAAGTTCTACCTCTGTAAAAGGGAACCCTCCTTCAATATGCAGAAGACATTCTGATCACCAGGCCTACTAAAGACGCCTCTGAACTACCTAGTCAAGAAAGGATAGAAGGTGTCCAAGAAAAAGGCTCAAATATCCCCGGCTAAGGTGACATGCCTGGGCTTCATTGTCACAGATATTCGGAGAAACACATCCCAGGATAGGGAAGAAGCCATTTGCAGCCTTACCTCTTCTAAAACTAGAAGACAGCTTAGGGGTTCCTGGGGAGGCCAAGGTTTTCTGCATCTGGATCCCTAACTACAGTCTAATAGCTGGGCCTCTACATGAAACACTGACACGAAAAGATGATGATCCTTTTGAATAGAATCCAGAAGCAGCCTTTCAAGAATGGAAAGAGCAGTCAATTCAGACCCTTGCACAGGATCTCCCTAATTTAGCTAAACCCTTTGACCTTTACATACCCAGTCATAGGTTAATCGCCCTTGGAGCCTTAGTGCAAAAACTGGGACCACTTGAAATGGAGCAACAAAAGAATGCCCTTCAGGTATGATAAACTATGGTCACCAAGGGCTTTGCCCACCGACTCATCAGGCCAGGATACTGGGGTATCTAAAAAGCTGAATCAGAAGCCCGCAAGGCCAGCTCCCTCCTAAGGGAAAAGGACCCCACGTGGTGATCCTAACCACCCATCATGCCCTGAAGTTGCAGGGGTCGCTCTGTGGACACACTGACCTCAAGTGAGGAGGCCCTCCAACTCCAACCTCCAGAGAGACAAACGGGGGCAACAGGCCCCCAAAATGACTCGTGTTACCATCACTTGACCTGGAGTTTCTCTCAGAAAACAACAAGACTGTGCCCCGAAAGAGCAGACTACTGCTTGCAGGACTTACTGCACCCAGAGGGGAGCTAATAAGCTTGGCGGGGGATACATATATCATGCTTTCACCATAGAAAGCCCTACAGACACCGCAGTGATGATGGTCAATATGACCGGCTGGACTGCTGGATACTTCTAAAGGCCGTTGACTCAGTGGACGTCATGGTCCTGGATCACCACTGACCCTGGACTGTCTGGGAGTTGTGCGGGCAGGGCTCTGACACATGGTGCTGTTTGTACATTAATTCAGGGACTTAATTAAAGAAAGCACAGACTAGTGGTCAGAGCATCTAGGCTGGCAAAAAACATCAGCCTAAGGTCGCCGAATAAATGTGGGGTGGGGTGAAACCTGCCACCGCAGCATCTCTGCGCATCTCTTTCCTGGAACCTTAAAGGTCATTAGAATCTATAACACTTCCAATGCTGGTGCTCAGGCGGACGAGAAGTGAGGCAGGAGGCCTTGGGACAATCAACCTCACCTGGAGGCTGGTGGGGAGACGTTTTGCCCCTCCCACCATGTATCAGGGCTCCCACCACAGCATGAAGCAGTTATAAAAGAGGGGTCTGCACCCTCAACACCCCAAGAATGAGGAACGGAACAAAAAGCCGAGGAGGTGTTCATCTCCGGCAACGTCATTAAAAACTCCTGGGAGATAAAAAGAGAATCTGGACAATAAAATAAAGTCTAACCTGTTTTTCCTTTGTGCTTTGTCTAATTTCACGTGCTCCTAGGGTTCCGCATGCAGAGGTCCCAAACCCGGCACTTCAGACCCGATTTCCTAGTGCAGAATGGCTGGGTCGACACCTCAGCTAGCGGGGTCCCATGCAGACTCCGCGGCATAGAGCCTGAGCTGCAGCCAACCCAGCCCTCGAGAGCTCCATCCCCTCCCTCCCACTGACGCTGCCGGGATCCCTACACAGCATCCCAGCCCACAGCCCGTGGGGGAGTGCACGCTCTCACCTCTCCTTTCTGTTTTCAAAATAATGTTTCCTTTGCTTCTGAACCAAACTCAGTCTTGATCTGTTGGCTCCAATGACACTGGGCACGGGGACTCCTGTTGGGGTCCACTCTGGAGGATCAGTTACAGAAATTGAGAACATTGTAACTTCAATGAACAGATGTGTGAGCCAAACTGTAGTTAACCTAGAGCAGTGTATAACGCTCGGGTAAAATAAGATGTTTCTAAGACTTACATTTGATATTTCCATCACTTTCCTATAAGCAAGTTCAGTGAAGACGTTTGTCTTATTTGTCAGGTCAACATTAGAGAAATGAAGGGATTTATTTCCATGGATGTACATCGAATACTCTTGGCTGAAGCTTCAATCGTGTTTTCAATGCTTTTCCATTGAAAATGATACCTCTCTTTCAGCTCCCCCATTTCTGAGAAGTATAAAATCTTATAATTTATTATTACCAAAGGGGAAAGGTAGGAGAAGGGATAAATTAACAGTTTGGGATTAACACATACACACTGCTATGTATAAAATAGATTATCAACAAGGAACTACTGTATAGCACAGGGAACTACACTGAATATTTTGCAATAACCTATAAGGGGAAATAATCTGAAAAAGAATAGATATTTTTATTGACATCATCTATCAATGACAGATAAAATGTAACCTAAGCAAGGCCAATGGTGAGCGCTTCTGACCCTGAAGATTTCAATCATCTAAAGTTTGGGCTCTGCCTATTTCCCAAGGCCCTTAATGGACATGCGTGTAGCCGTAGCTTAAAAATTCCCCAGTTTGGGGTTCGGGGAGGCACTGATTTGGAAAAATCCCTGGTGTTCTCCTTACATGCACGGGACCCTTCCTACAGCTAAAACATGCCTGTCACACCTAGAGGATGGTACACCATTTGATCGGAAAGAGTTTGGAAATTGCACCTCATCTCCTCATAGCCTGGTGCTTGGGTTCACCCCTCCAGCATCTTTCCTAACAACCTCCTCACTTGGGCATATCAGCACCGTCAACATCCTGTTGCACACAGTTTGGAATTTGTCCAGAGGATGAAGCGGAAGGATGAGAAAAATTTAGAGACAAGTCTTAGGTATTCGGACAGGCACATGCCACTCTAATTTCCAATCCGGAAGACAAATTCATCAAAGGCTAGAATTGCCCACGGAAACAGAATAGGGCTAGAGGAAATCCCGCTGTTTTGTGTCCAGTTTCCATAAACACAAGTTGAATAATGGAACTCAGGGTCACTAAAATTCATGAAACTGCAGAGTTGAAAATATCTATCGTCGAAAAATGTCTTGAGGTAAGTCACAGAAAAGGACTTGTAAGCAAGGGAGAGTGGCAGGAAACATATTTGAACAGGTAGAAAGGACTCCCCGTTAAAGTACAAGAAAAGGGTCTGAACATCGCCAATGATGCTGTTGGCCAAAAAGGGCGTATGCATTTTTCCTGAATATATTCAAGTAAAGGCCATACACACTTTTTATCCAACCAAACAGGTGGACACTGGAAATCAATACTACAAAATGTATTACTTCACATCAGTCAGAAGGGCCATCCACGTAAAGTGTAAACACCAGAAATGCAGGACAGGGCGAGGAGAAAAGGGAGCCCTGTGAGGCTGTTAGTGGAAATGCAATTTGCCAACAGCCACTCTGGAGAAGAGTATTGTGTTTGCTAAAACATCTACAAAATGAGCTACAGAGCATAGGGCACTTGCACTCATGGGCGTATACCTTGGGAAAAACAAAAATCGACAGAAAACAGGCACCCCAACGTTTACCACCTCTCTGTTAAAAAGGGCCTCAACTTGGATATAACCTAAATGTCCCTGGAAGGATAAAATGGATAAAAGAGATGGGGTACTTATGTAGAGTGGAATATTACTCATCCAGAAATCAATGAAATAAGGCCAGTTGGAACAACTCTGGAGGAGTTACATACGATCATTCTAAGTGACATATGTCAGAAAGAAAAAGACACATATCATAAGATGTCACTTAAAGGTGGAATCAAAAATGGCTACACATGAAATAAATTACAATACAGAAACATAGTCAAATATGTAGAAAATAGACATAAGGCTGCTAAATGGGAAAGGTGGGGAATGGTGAGGTATTATCCAGGAGGTTGAAATTAGCAAAGATACCATTCCAAGTACCAAATTGAATAACTGACAAGGCCTACACGGTACCTCAAAGAACTGCACTCAGCCCACTCAAGTCACTGGAAAATAATTCATATGACTGGTAAGCATCTGAAAAGGAATTTATTGTTGTCTCACAGTACATGAATCAAGTGGATGTACAGGAACAAAAAACAGAGCTTTGAAAATCAGCTGTAACCAATATAAAAATAAATTTAAAACTATTTATAAAAAAAGTGAGACAGACAAAAATTCTTAGAACTTTTGTTGAAGGTCTACGATGTAACATGAATTGGACACATGTAGACCCACAGCAGGATGATATATAAGGCTGGAAGCTATGCACGCTAAGAGATGTTAGAGAGGCTTGGTGAGAAAATGCAGACCTTTTAAAGTAATACTGCCTGGTACCCATTCCATGGGTCCCAAATCTGCAGGTTCAAGGGAATCTTCTGACAGTGAAAACATGCCTGGGAAACCGAGATGAATGTACACCATGTGCTCAGGAAAAGGTGTCTACAATGCACCTCATTTTTGATCTCCTGGTCCTGAGGTTCGCCATTCCAGCCACATTACTAACAATCTCTCCACTTGGAGAATCAGCACCTTTAACCTCCTGTTTTACACAGTTTTCAATTTGTGCAGAGGATAAATGGGAAGAGGGGGAACCAATGAGAGGTTAGCTGTAGGAGTTTTGACAGGCACATGCCACTCTATTTTCCCATTAGGAAGAAGAATTAACCAAAGGCTCAGCCTGCCTCCCCAGAACCGGAATAGGGCCGGAAGCAATCCAATGGTTTGGCATACAGCACACAAAAAATGCGAGTTGCAAAATGCAGCTCAGGAGCAGACAATTCAAAGACCTGCAAAGATATAAATGATAACCAACGTCCAAAAATATATTCAGGTAAGGCAACGAAGAGGATCTGAATGAGAGGCAGAATTGCAGGAAACAGATTTCAAAAGGTAGATTCTACTCACATTTAAATCATATGAAAAGCAGCAGAATTTCTAAAATGATGCAGTTGGGCCAAAGGGTGTATGTGTTTTTTTTCGTGAATATCTTCAGGAAAAAAACACAGACAGAGTTTTTGGCCAACCAAGCAAGAGGGAAATGCATATCCGCACAACAAAGAAGTCTCAATTTCCACTGCTCAGAAAGGCCATCCAAAAAATGTGTACAAACCAGAAATGCAGGAGAGGCCATGGGAAAGAGGGAGCCAAGTCATGCTGATGGGTGGGGTATAAATATCCAAGAGCCACTCTGAAGAAGTGTATGCTGTTTCCTAAAACATCTAAAATACAAAGCCCCCGAGCAAAGGGGACTTCAACTCATGGGCATATAACTTGGGAAGACTAAATATCAATAAGACATAGGCACCCCAAACTTTAGGGCTGCTCTGCATACAAGAACCTCAACTTTGGTACACCTAAAATATCCCAGGAGAAACAGAAATGCATAAAGAACTTGTGGTAATTTTGTACAACAGAATATCACTCAGACGTGAAATCAATGTATATAAGGCCAGTAGCAGCATAATGAGTGGATTTAAGTATGATGATTCTAAGGGAAATTAGTCACACAGAAAAAGAATCTTATCATAAGATATCACTTATAGAGGAAATGTCAATATCACAACACATGAACTGAATTAGGAAAGAGAACAGAGTCTCACATTTAGAAAAAAAAATCTTATGCATGCTTCAGGAGAAAGGAGAGGTGGGGTGATGCATAAAACCAGAGTTTGATATTAACACAGGTACCATTCCATAAACCAAATACAGAATAGACAAGACCTACAACTTCCTCAGTGAACGGGACTCAACACCCCTATTTCCCGCATAGGTATATATCTGACTAGTAAGAATCTTAAAACCTATGTATTAATATGTCTTCGTAAGGGAACCAATTGTGTCTAGACCGGCATAAACAAGTCAGTGATAATCAGCTCAACCCCATTATAAACATGAATTTCAAAAACAAAACCAAAAAACAGCGAAATTCTTACGCAATTCCTTCAAAGGTTCTGATGAAACCTGGAATGACCCTATCGGCAAAGACAGCTGGATGAGACATAAGGCTGGAGACTTGGGACTGAGAGGACTGGTGAGATTGGGAGAGAAAATGCAGACCCTTAAAGTAGTAATGCATGCAACCATTCCATGGGTCCCAAATCTCCAGGTAGAAGGGAATATCACTACAGTTATAACATGTATGGGAAACCTAGAGAATGGACAACCTGTCATGGCAAAAGGTTTCTAAAACTCTCCTAATTTTTCTTCTCCTTGTATTCCAGTTTGGTATTCCAACTGCTTTACTATCAATCTCGCAACTTAGCAGAGTCAGCCCCTATAACCTCCTGGTTCACACAGTTTGCTAATTGTGCAGAGGATGAAATGGAAGAGGGAGAACCTATCAGAGAGTAGATGTAGGCATTTGGACGGGCACATGTCACTCTAATTTCCCGTCAGGAAGAAGAATTAACCAAAGCCTCAGCCACCCACAGGGAACCAATATAGCCACCCCTGGAACCAGTATAGGTCCTGAAGCAAAATTGTGGATTTGCGGCCAGCTCTCAAAAATGGGATTTGAAAATTGGGACTCAGGGGCACAGCAATTCACCAACCTGCAGAGTTATAAAGGACTACTCTCTTCCAAAATCTGTTGAGGGAAGGTAAAGAAGGGGACTTGAAAATGAGGCAGAATTGCACAAAACATATTTCAAGAGGTAAATTGTAATCGCCTTTAAAGCACAGGAAAAGCATCACAACTTGGACAGTGATGCCCTTGGCCAAAAAGGGCGTATGCCTTTTCTCCTGAATATATTCAGGAGAAAACGCATACGCCCTTTCTGGCCAATTAAGCAAGGCACACAATGCAAATCCACACTACAAAGAATTGTCACTTCCCACCGGTCAAAAGGGACATCCGAATATCTGTAAAAACCAGAAAGGCAAGAGAGAGTTGACAAGGGCATGAAGCAATGTGATCCCAATGGTTATGGAGGAATGTGATGACAAGCGCATGGAGCATTGTGATGACAAGATTATGTAGCATTTTGCTGACAAAGGCAAGGAGCATTGTGATGACAAGGTTCATGGAGCACTGTGATGACAAGCGTCACGGAGCATTGTGATTACAGGGATCATGGAGCATTAGGATGACAAGGGCATGGATCACTGTGATGACAAGGGTCATGGAGCATTTTGATGACAAGAGTCCCAGATCGTTGTGTTGTCAGGGTTCATGGAGCGTTGTGATGACAGTGGTCATGGAGCATTGTGATGACAGGAGTCATGGAGCATTGTGATGAGATGGTGATGGAGCATTGGGCTGAAAATGCTCATGGAGTATTGTGATGAAAGGGTTCATGGAGCATTGTGATGACAAGGTACTGGAGCACTGTGATGAGAAGACCATGGAGCCTTGTGATGACAAGTCTCATGGAGCATTCTGATGAAAAGGGGCATGGAGCATTGTGATTACAGGAGTCTTGGAGCATTGTGATGACAAGGACATGAAGCATTAGGATGAGAAGGCCATGGAGCGTTCTGATGACATGCATCATGGAGCTTTGTGATGACAAGGGCATGGAGCATTGTGATTACAGGGTTCTTGGAGCACTGTGATGAAAAGGGTATGGATCATTGTCATGAAAAAGGCATGGAGCCTTGTCATGACAGGGTTCAAGGAGCATACTGATGGCAAGTGTCTGGGAGCATTGTGATGACAAGGGTATTGAGAATTGTGATGACAAAGGTCATGGAGCATTGTGATGAGAAGACAATGGATAATTGTTATGACAAGTGTCATGGGGCGTTGTGATGATAAGTGTTATGGAACATTGTGATCACAAGGATTTGGAGCATTGTGATGGCAGAGGTCATGGAGCATTTTGATTTCATTGTGATGACCATAGCCTGAACCATTATGATGTTGCACATGGTGCATTGTGATGACAGGGTTCATGGAGCATTGAGATGAAAAGGGGCATGGAGTATTGTTATTACAGGAGTCTTGGAGCATTGTGATGACATGGGCATGGAGCATCATGAATGAGAAGGCCATGGAGCATTCTGATGACATGCGTCATGGAGCTTTGTGATGACAAGGGCATGTAGCATTGTGATTACAGGGTTCTTGGAGCATTGTGATGACAAGGGTCATTGAGCCTTGTGATGACAAGGCTGTGGAACATTGTGATGGCAGTGGTCATGAAGCATTGTTATGACAGGGGTAATGGAGCATTGTGATGAGAAGGGCATGGAACATTGGTCTGAAATGTTTCATGGATTATTGTGATGAGAGTGGGCATGGAGCATTGTGATGACAAGGGCAATGAACACTGTGATACATGGGTCATGGTGGATTGTAATGACAAGGGCATGGAGCATTGTGATGAGAAGGGCATCGGGCATTGTGATGACAAGCATCATGGGGCTTTGTGATGACAAGGACATGGAACAATGTGATGAGAGGGTTCATGGAGCTTTGTGATGAAAAAGACTTGGAGCATTTTGATGACAGGGGCATGGAGGATTGGTCTGATAAATTTCATGGATAATTGTGTTGAGAGTGGGCATGGCACATTGTGATGACAAGGGCATGGAGCATTGGGAAGACAAGGTCATGGAATATTGTGAAGACAGGTGTCTGGGAGCATTGTGATGACATATTTCATGGACCATTGTGATGACAATGGCATGGAGCATTGTGATGCCAAGTGTTATGGAGGATTGTGATGACAAAGGTAATGGAACATTGTGATGACAAGGGCTTGGAGCATTGTGATGACAAGGGCATGGAGCATTGTGATGACAACGGTCATTGAGAATTTTGATGAAAAGGTCGTGAAGCATTGTGATGACAAAGGCATGGAGCTTGCTATGACAGGGGTCATGGGACATTGCAATGACAAGTGCATGGAGAATTGTGATGACAAGAGCATGTAACATTGTGATGAGAACTGTCATGGAGCAGTGTGATGAGAACTGTCATGGTGCATTGTGATGACAAGGACGAGGAGAATTGTGATAACAAGGGACATGGAGTATTGTGATGATCAGGGCATGGAGCATTGTGATGGCAAGACCGTGGAGCACTGTGATGAGAAGACCATGGATAATTGTGATGACGAGCATCATGGAGCACTGTAATGACAAGGGACATGGAGCATTGTGATGACAGGTGTCATGGAGCATTGTGATGACAGGGGTCATGGATCATTGTGATGACAAGTGTCACGGAGCATTCTGATGACAAGCTTGTGGAGTATTGTGATGACAATGACATGGAGCATTGTGATGAAAAGGGCATGGATCATTGTGATGAAAAATGCATGGAGACATGTCATGACAGGTTTCAAGGAGCATACTGACGAAAAGTGTCAGGGAGCATTGTGATGACAAGTGTATTGAGAATTGTGATGACAAAGGTCATGGAGCATTGTGATGAGAAGTCCATGGATAACTGTGATGACCAGCGGCATGGGGCGTTGTGATGGCAAGTGTTATGGAACATTGTGATCACAAGGGTTTGGAGCATTGTGATGACAGAGGTCATGGAGAATTTTGATTTCATTGTGATGACAATAGCATGAAGCATTATGATAGTGGGCATGGTGCATTGTGATGACAGGGTTCATGGAGCAATGAGATGAAAAGGGGCATGGAGCATGGTGATTACAGGGTCTTGGAGCATTGTGGTGGCAAGGGTCATGGAGCCTTGTGATGACAAGGCCGTGGAATATGGTGATGGAAGGGATCATGGAGCATTGTTATGACAGGGGTAATGGAGCATTGTGATGAAAAGGCCATGGAGCATTGGGCTGAAAATATTCATGGAGTATTGTGATGACAGGGGTCATGGAGCATTGTGATGACAATGGAATGGAGCAATGTGATGACAAGTTCCTGGAGCATTGTGATGAGAAAACCATGGAGCCTTATAATGAAAAGTCTCATGGAGCATTCTGATGAAAAGGGGCATGGAGCATTGTGATTACAGTGGTCTTGGAGCATTGTGATGACAAGGGCATGGAGCATTGTGATGAGAAGGCAATGGAGCATTCTAACAGGCGTCATGGAGCTTTGTGATGACAAGGGCATGGAGCATTGTGATTACAGGGGTCTTGGAGCATTGTGATGAAAAGAGCATGGATCATTCTTATGAAAAATACATGGAGCCTTGGCATGACAGGTTTCAAGGAGCATACAGACAACAAGTGTCAGGGAGCATTTTGATGACCAGTGTATTGAGCACTGTGATGACAAAGGTCATGGATCATTGTGATGATAAGGACATGGAGTATTGTGATGACAAGCACATGGAGCTTGCTATGACAGGGGTCATGGAGCATTGTGATGACAAGTGCATTGAGAATTGTGATGACAAAGCATGTAACACTTTGATGAGAAGTGTCATGGAGCATAGTGATGCCAGGAACGTGGAGAATTGTGATGACAGTGACATGGAGCAGTGTGATGACCAGGGCATGGAGCATTGTGATGGCAAGACCGTGGAGCATTGTGATGAGAAGACCATGGATAATTTTGATGACAAGCCTCATGGAGCACTGTAATGACAAGGGGTGTGGAGCATTGTGATGACAGGGGTCATGGAGCATTGTTATGACAGGGGTAATGGAGCATTGTGATGAGAAGTGCATGGAGCATTGGTCTGAAATATTTCATGGATTATTGTGATGAGAGTGGGCATGGAGCATTGTGATGACAAGAGCACGGAACACAGTGATACATGTGTCATGGAGGATTGTAATGACAAGGGCATGGAGCATTGTGATGAAAAGGGCATCGAGTAGTGTGATGGCAAGTGTCATGGAGCTTTTTGATGACAATTGCATGGATCAATGTGATGAGAGGGTCCATGGAGCACTGTGGTGTCAATGGCATGGAGCATTGTGATGACAAGGGTCATGGAGCTTTGTGATGTCAAAGGTCATGGAGCATTTTGATGACAAGTGTGTGGTGCATTGTGATGAGAAGGGCAGGGAGCATTGTGATGACAGGTTCATGGAGCAATTTGATGAAAAGGCTCATGGAACATTTTGATGACAATGGTTATGGAATATTGTGATGTCAGGGGTCATGGAGCATTTTGATGAAAACGGTCATGGAGCATTTTGATGACAGGGGTTATGGAGCACTGTGATGTCAGGGTTCATCGAACATTGTGATGATAAGTGCATGTAGCATTGTGATGACAGGAGTCATGGAACACTGTGATGACAGCGGTGAGGGAGTACTGTGATGAATAGTGATGTAACATTGTGATATCAGTGGTGAGAGAGCATTTTGATGAGAAGTGCATGGAGCATTGTGATGACAAAGTATAAGGAGCATTGTGATGACAAGATTGTGGAGCACTGTGATGACAAGCACATGGCACATTGTGATGACAAGGGTCATGGAGCATTGTGCTGACAAGCCCATGGTGCATTGTGATGACAAGGGTCATGGAGCATTGTGTTGAGAAAGGCATAGAGCATTGTGATGATATGGGTCAAAGAGCATTGTGATGAAAACTTCATGGAGCACTGTGGTTAAAAAGTCATAGAGACTGTTGATGACGAAGGCATGGACCATTGTGATGACAAGGGCATGGAGCATTGGCCTAATAAGTTTCATGGATTATTGCGATGACAGTTGGAATGGCGCACTGTGATGGCAAGGGAATGGAGAATTGTGATGACAAGGTCGTGCAGTATTATGAAGACAGGTGTCAGGGAGCATTGTGATGACATATGTAATGGCCCATTGTGATGACAGTGGCATGGAGCATTGTGATGCCAAGTGTCATGGAGGATTATGATGACAAAGATAATGGAGCATTGTGATGACAATGGCTTGGAGTATTGTGATGACAAGGGTCAGGGAGCATTGTGCCAACAAGTACATGGAGAATTGTGATGACAAGGGTCATGGAGCATTCTGATGACAATCTTGTGGAGTATTTTGATGACAATGGCATGGAGCATTGTGATGAAAATGGCATGGGACATTGTGATGAAAAAGGCATGGAGCCTTTTTGTGACAGGGTTCAAGGAGCATTCTGACGGGGAGCATTGTGATGACAAGTGTATTGAGCATTGTGATGACAAAGGTCATGGAGCATTGTGACAATAAGGGCATGGAGTATTGAGATGACAGGCGTCATGGAGAGTTGTGATGACAAGTGTTATGGAACATTGTGATCACAAGAGTTTGGAGCATTGTGATGACAGAGGTCATGGATCATTTTGATTTCAAGGAGCATGGAGCATTGTGATGACCAGGGCATGAAGCAATGTGATCCCAAGTTTCATGGAGGATCGTGATGACAATGGTAATGGAGTATTGTGATGACAAGTGCATGGAGTATTGTGATGACAAGAGCATATAACATTGTGATGAGAAGTGCCATGGAGCACTGTGATGACGAGGATGTGGAGAATTGTGAGGACAAGGGACATTGAGCTGCGAGATGACCAGGGCATGGAGCATTCTGATGGCAAAACCGTGGAACATTGAGATGAGAAGACCTTGAGTAATTGTGATGACGAGCATCATGGAGCACTGTAATGAAAAGGGTCATGAAGCACTGTGATGACTGGTGTCAGGGAGCATTGAGATGACAGGGGTCATGGAGCATTGTGATAACAAGAGCATGTAATGTTGTGATGAGAAGTGTCATGTAGCATCGTGATGACAAGGACGAGGAGAATTGTGATGACAAGGGACATGGAGCATTGTGATAACTAGGACATGGTGCAATGTGATGACAGGGGTCATGGAGCATTATTATGACAAGGGCCATGGTGCATTCTCACATAAGATATCACTTATGAAGGGAATGTAAACATGGCTACATATGAACTGAATTAGGAAACAGAACAGTGTCTCAGATTTAGGAAACACTCTTATGCTTGCTTAAGGGGAAAGGAGAGGTGGGGAGATGCACAAAACCAGAGTTTGATATTAGCACAGGTACCGTTCCATAATCCAAATACAGAATAGACAAGAACTACTCCTTCCATAGTGAACGGGACTCAAAACCCCTATTTCCAGCAGAGGAATAGATCTCACTAGTAAGAATCTTAAAATCAGTGTATTTATATGTCTCTGTAAGGGAATCAATTTTGTCTAGACTGGCAAAAACAAGTCAGGGATAATCAGCTCAACCCCATTATAAAACTGAATTTGAAAAACAAAACAAAATAAAAAAAACAGCGATATTCTTACACAATTCCTTCAAGGGCTCTGATGCAACCTGGAATGACAGTATCTACAACAACAGCTGGAAGAGACATAAGGCTGGACACATGGGACTGAGGGGATGGGTGAGATAGGTGGCGAAAATGCAGTCCCTTTAAAGCAATAATGCGTGCCACCAATTCGATGGGTGCCAACTCTCCAGGTTGAAGGTATTATTACTACAGCTATAAAATGTACGCAAAACCTAGAGAGTGGACACACAGTGAATACGAAAGGTTTCTAAAACTCAACGAACAGTCCCTCTCCTGGTGCTCCGGTTTGACTTTCCAACTGCTTTACTATCAATCTCCCAAATTGGAGAGACAACCCCTTTAACCTCCTGGTTCCCACTGGTGGCCAATCTGGCTGAGGATGAAAGGGAAGAGGGAGGACCAATGAGAGAGTAGCTGTTAGGCATTTGGACGGGCACATGTCACTCTAATTTCCCGGTAGGAAGAAGAATTACCCAAAGTCTCAGCCAGCCACCGGGAACCAGTATAGTTCATGAACCAAAATTTTGGACGTGCGTTCAGCTCACAAAAAAACGAGTTGAAAAATTGAGCTCATGGGCACAGCAATTCACAAACTGGCAGATTAATAAAGGACAACCATCATCCAAAAATCTGTTGAGGGAAGGCAACGAGGCCAACTTGAAAGCGAGGCAGAATAGCAGGAAACAGATTTCAAGAGGTATGTAGGAATTGCCTGTAAAGCACAGGAAGAGGGGCACAACTTCGACAAAGATGCACTTGCCCAAAAAGGGTGTATGTGTTTTCTCCTGAATATATTCAGGAGAAAACGCATACGCCCTTTTTGGCCAAGCAAGCAAGCGGGCAATGCAAATGTGCACTACAAAGAAGTACCTCTTCACACCGGTCAAAAGGGATATCCACAAAATGTGTAAAAACCGGAGGGCAAGACAGGCCCTGGAGAACAGGAGCCTTGTTATGCTGATGGGCGGGATGTAAATTGCCAACTGCCTCACTGGAGGAGTGCATTGTGTTCCCTAAAACAAGTAAACAACACAGCTACAGAGCCAAGGGCATTTCCAGTCTAGGGAATATACCTTGGGAAACCCTAAAATCAATATGGCAGAGCCAACACCGAATTAAGGGCTGCACTGCTTACAAGAGCCTCAACTTGGGCACACCTTAAATATCCCAGTAATATAAAAATGGTTCAAAAAACTGTCCTACTTACGTACGATGGAATATCCCTCAGCCATGAAATCAAAGTCATAAGACCAGGAGCAGCAAAGTGAGTGGATTCAGGTACAAGGTTCTAAGTGAAATAAGTCACACAGAAAAAGAAACTTATCATAAGATATCACTTATGAAGATCCTGTAAACATGGCTACACATGAACTGAGTTAGGAAAGAGAACAGAGTCTCACATTTAGAAAACACTCTTATGCCTGCTTCAGGGGGAAGGAGAGGTGGGGAGATGCATAAAACCAGAGTTTGATATAAGCACAGCTTCCATTCCAAAAACCAATTATGGAATAGACAAGACAGACACCTTCCAGTGAAAGGGACTCAAAACACCATATTTCCCACACAGGAATAGATCTCACTAGTAAGAATCTTAAAACCTATGTATTGATATGTCTCCATAAGGGAATCAAGTGTGTCTAGACTGGCATAAACATGGCAGCGAGAATCAGCTCAAACCCACTATAAAGAGGAATTTCAAAAACAAATCAAAAAAACAGGGAAATCCTTTACAATTCCTTCAGGGTCTCTGACGAATCCTGGCATGCCCCTATCTACAATGACAGCTGGATGTGGCATAAGGCAGGACACTTGGGACTGAGAGCATTGGTGAGATTGGGTGAGCAAATGAAGACCCTTTAAAGCAATAATGCAAGGCCCCCATTCCATGGGTCCCAACTCTCCTGGTTGAAGGGAATATTACTAAAGCTATAACATGTACGGGAAACCTAGAGAATGAACACACTGTGAATACGAAAGGTTTCTAAAACTCAACGAATAGTCCCTCGCCTGGTGTTCCGGTTTGACTTTCCAACTGCTTTACTATCAAACTCCCAACTTGGAGAGACAGCCCCTTTAAGCTCCTGGTTCGAACACGTTGCCAATATGGCAGAGGATGAAAGGGAAGAGGAAGAACCAATGAGAGAGTAGCTGTTAGGCATTTGGACGGGCACATGTCACTCTAATTTCCCGGCAGGAAGAAGAATTAACCAAAGTCTCAGCCACCCACCCGGAACCAGTATATGTTCTGAACCAATATTTTGGAGTTGCATTCAGCTCACAAAAGCGAGTGGAAAAATGGAGCTCAGGGGCACAGAAATTCATAAACTGGCAGAGTAATAAAGGACAACTATCATCAAAAAGTCTGCTGAGGGAAGACAAGGAGGCCAACTTGAATGCGAGGCAGAATAGCAGGAAACAGATTTCAAGAGGTACGTAGGAATCGCCTTTAAAGCACAGGAAGAGGGGCACAACTTCGACAATGATGCACTTGGCCAAAAAATGCGTATGCATTTTGTCTTGAATATATTCAGGAGAAAACGCATACGCCCTTTTTGGCTAAGCAAGCAAGCGGGCAATGCAAATCTGCACTACAAAGAAGTATCTCTTCCCACCGGTCAAAAGGGACATCCAAAAATGTGTAAAAACCAGAAAGGCAAGACAGGCACTGGAGAACAGGAGCCTTGATTTGCTGATGGGCGGGAGGTAAATTGCCCACTGCCTCACTGGAGGAGTGCATTGTGTTCCCTAAAACAAGTAAACAACAGAGCTATAGAGCCAGGGACATTTCCAGTCTACGGAATATACCTTGGGAAAACTGAAAATCAATATTTCACAGCCATCCCCAAATTCAGGGCTGCACTTCTTACAAGAACCTCAACTTGGGTACACCTTAAATATCCCAGGAAATATAAAAATGGTTCAAAAAATTGTGGTACTTACGTACTATGGAATATCCCTCAGCCTTGAAATCAATGTCATAACACCAGTAGCAGCAAAGTGAGTGGATTCAGGTATGATGATTCTAAGTGAAATAAATCACACAGAAAAAGAAACATATCATACGATATCACTAATGAAGATCCTGTAAACATGGTATACATGAACTGGGTTAGGATGGAGAACAGAGTCTCACATCGAGAAAACCCTCTTATGCCTGCTTAAGGGGGAAAGAGAGGTGCGGTGATGCATAAAACCAGAGTTTGATATAAGCCCAGGTACCGATCCAAAAACCAACTAAGGAATAGACAAGACCTACACCTTCCTCAGTGAAAGGGACTCAAAAACCCATATTTCCCGCAGAGGAATAGATCTCACTAGTAAGAATCTTAAAACCTATGTATTGATATGTCACCATTAGGGAATCAAGTGCGTCTAGACTGGCATAAACATAGCTGCGAGAATCTGCTTAAACACACAATAGAAAGGAATTTCAAAAAGAAATTAAAAAACAGGGAAATACTTTACAATACCTTCAGGGTCTATGATGAACCCTGGAATGACCCTATCTACAATGACAGCTGGATGTGGCATAAGGCTGGACACTTGGGACTGAGAGGATTGTTGAGATTGGGTGAGCAAACGCAGACGCTTTAAAGCAATAATGCCTGGCCCCAATTCGATGGTTCACAACTCTACAGGTTGAAGGGAATATCACTACAGCTATAACATGTACGGGAAACCTAGAGAATGGACACACTGTGAATACGAAAGGTTTCTAAAACTCAACGAATTGTCCCGCTCCTTGTGCTCCGGTTTGACTTTCCAACGGCTTTACTATCAATCTCCCATCTTGGAGAGACAGACCCTTTAACCTCCTTGTTCGCACAGGTTGCCAATTTGGCAGAGGATGGAAGGGAATAGGGAGCACCAATGAGACACTAGCTATTAGGCACTTGGACGGGCACATTTCACTCTAATTTCCCGGCAGGAAGAAGAATTAACCAAAGTCTCAGCCACCCACCGGGAAACAGTATAGGTTCTGAACCAAAATTTTGGACTTGCGTTCAGTTCACAAAAAACGACATGAAAAATGGAGCTCAGGGGCACAGCAATTAACAAACTGGCAGAGTAATAAAGGAAAACTATCGTCCAAAAATCTGTTGAGGGAAGGCAACGAGGCGGACTTTAAAGCGAGGCAGAATAGCAGGAAGCAGATTTCAAGAGGTACGTTTGAATCGCCTGTAAAGCACAGGAAAAGGGGCACAACGTTGAGAATGATGCACTTGGGCAAAAAGGGCATATGGATTTTCTCCTGAATATATTCAGGAGAAAATGCATACACCCTTTTTGGCCGAGAAAGCAAGCGGGCAATGCAAATCTGCACTACAAAGAGGTATCACTTCCCACTGGTAACAAGGGACATCCAGAAAATGTGTAAAAACCAGAAAGGCAAAACAGGCCCTGGAGAACAGGGAGCCATGTTGTGCTAATAGGCGGGAAGTAAATTGCCAACTGCATCACTGGACGAGTGCATTGTGTTCCCTAAAACAAATAAACAACAGAGCTACTGAGCCAAGCACACTACCAGTCTAGGGAATATACATTGGGATCCCTGAAAATCAATAAGAGAGTGCCACCACCAAATTTAGGGCTGCACTGCTTTCAAGAACCTCAACTTGGGTACACCTTAAGTATCCCAGGAAATATAAAAATGGTTCAAGAAATTGTGGTACTTACGTACGATGGAATATCCCTCAGCCATGAAACCAATGTCACAAGACCAGTAGCAGAATAGTGACTGGATTCAGGTACGATGATTCTAAGTGAAATATGTCACACAGAAAAACAAACTTATCATAAGATATCACTTATGAAGAACCTGTAAACATGGCTACATATGAACTGTGTTAAGAAAGTGATCAGAGACTCACATTTAGAAAAGACTCTTATGCCTGCTAAAGGTGGAAGGAGAGGTGGGTTGATGCATAAAACCAGTTTGATATAACCACAGGTACCGTTCCAAAAACCAACTGTGATATAGACAAGACCTACAGCTTCCTCAGGGAAAGGGACTCAAAACCCCATATATCCAGCAGAGGAATGGATCTGACTTGTAAGAATCTTAAAACCTATGTATTGCTATGTCTCCATAAGGGAATCAAGTGTGTCTAGACTAGCATAAACATGGCTGCGTGAATCAGCTCAAACACACTATAAAAAGGAATTTCAAAAACAAAACAAAAAAATAGGGAAATTCTTTACAATTCCTTCAGGGTCTCTGATGAAACCTGTAATGACCCTATGTACAATGACCGCTGGATGTGGCATAAGGCTGGACACTTGGGACTGAGAGGATTGGTGAGATTGGGTGAGCAAATGCAGACCCTTCAAATCAATAATGCATGGCCCCCATTCCATGGGACCCAACTCTCCAGATTGAAGGTTATATTACTACAGCTATAACATGTACGGGAAACCTAGAGAATGGACACACTGTGAATACAAACGGTTTCCAGAACTCAATGAATAGTCCCTCTCCAGGTGCTCCGGTTTGACATTCCAACTGCTTTACTATCAATCTCCCAACTTGGAGAGACAGCCCATTTAACCTCCTGGTTCGCACAGGTTGCCAATTTGGCAAAGGATGGAAGGGAAGAGGGACAACCAATGAGAGAGCAGCTGTTAGACATTTGGACGGGCACATATCACTCTAATTTCCCGGCAGGAAGAAGAATTAACCAACGTCTCAGCCACCCACCAGGAACCAGTAGAGGTCCTGATCCAAAATTTTGGACTTGCGTACAGCTCACAAAAAACGAGTCGAAAAATGGAGCTCAGGGGCACAGCAATTCACAAACTGGCAGAGTAATAAAGGACAACTATAGACCAAAAATCTGTTGAGGGAAGGCAACAAGGCAGACTTGAAATCGAGGCAGAATAGCAGGAAACAGATTTCAAGAGGTACTTTGGAATCGCCTGTAAAGCACAGGAAGAGGGGCACAACTGCGACAATGACGCACTGGGCCAAAAAGGACGAACACATTTTCCCCTGAACATATTCAGGAGAAAACACATACGCCCTTTTTGGCCAAGCAAGCAAGCAGGCAATGCAAATCTGCACGACAAAGAAGTATCACTAACCTCCTGTCAAAAGGGATATCCACAAAATGTGTAAAAAACAGAAAGTCAAAACAGGCCCTTGAGAACAGGGAGCATTTTTATGCTGATGGGCGGGATGTAAATTGCAAACTGCCTACTGGAGGAGTGCATTGTGATCCCTAAAACAAGTAAACAACACAGCTACAGAGCCAAGGGCACTTCCATTCTAGGGAATATACCTTGGGAAAACTGAATATTAATAAGACAGAGCCACCCACAAATTTAGGGCTGCCCTGCTTACAAGAAACTCAACTTGGGTACACCTTAAATATCCCAGGAA
The DNA here is from genome assembly GCF_964165515.1 of Mesoplodon bidens. Taxonomy (NCBI): domain Eukaryota; kingdom Metazoa; phylum Chordata; class Mammalia; order Artiodactyla; family Ziphiidae; genus Mesoplodon; species Mesoplodon bidens. The sequence continues at coordinate 156,705 of NW_027671403.1, forward strand.
ATATAAAAATGGTTCAAAAAACTGTGGTATTTATGTACAATGGAATATCCCTCAGCCATGAAATCAATGTCATAAGACCAGGAGCAGCAAAGTGAGTGGATTCAGGTACGATGATTCTAAGTGAAACAAGTCACACAGAAAAAGAAACTTACCATAAGATATCACTTATGAAGATCCTGTAAACATGGCTACACAAGAACTGAGTTAGGAAAGAGAACAGAGTCTCACATTTAGAAAACACTCGTATGCCTGCTTAAGGGGAAAGGAGAAGTTGGGTGATGCATAAAACCAGAGTTTGATAGAAGCACAGGTACCATTTCTATAACCAACTGTGGAATAGACAAGACCTACACCTTCCTCAGTGAAAGGGACTCAAAACACCATATTTCCCGCCGAGGAATAGATCACACTAGTAAGAATCTTAAAACTTATGTATTGATATGTCTCTGTAAAGGAATCAAGTGTGTCTAGACTGGCATAAACGTGGCAGCGAGAATCAGCTCAAACCCACTATAAAAAGGAATTTCAAAAACAAAACCAAAAAACAGGGAAATTCTTTACATTTCCTTCAGGGTCTCTGATGAAACCTGGTATGACCCTATCTACAATGACAGCTGGATGTGGCATAAGGCTGGACACTTGGGACTGAGAGGATTGGTGAGATTGGGAGAGCAAATGCAGACCCTTTAAAGCAGAAATGCATGGCCCCCATTCCATGGGTCCCAACTCTCCATGTGGAAGGGAATATTACTACAGCTATAACATGTACGGGAAACCTAGAGAATGGACACACTGTGAATACAAAAGTTTTCTAAAACTCAACGCGTAGTCCCTCTCCTGGTGCTCCGGTTTGACTTTCCAACTGCTTTACTATCAATCTCCCAACTTGGAGAGACAGCCCCTTTAACCTCGTGGTTCGCACAGGTTGCCAATTTGGCAGAGGATGGAAGGGAAGAGGGAGAACCAATGAGAGAGTAGCTGTTAGGCATTTGGACGGGCACATGTCACTCTAATTTCCCGGCAGGAAGAAGAATTAACCAGAGTCTCAGCCCCCCACCGGGAACCAGTATAGGTCTTGAACCAAAATTTTGGACTTGCGTACAGCTCACAAAAAACGAGTTGAAAAATGGAGCTCAGGGGCACAGGAATTCACAAACTGGCAGAGTAATAAAGGACAACTATCGTCCAAAAATCTGTTGAGGGAAGGCAACGAGGCGGACTTGAAAGAGAGGCAGAATAGCAGGAAACAGATTTCAAGAGGTATTTGGAATCACCTTTAAAGCACAGGAAGAGGGGCACAACTTCGAAAATGATGCACTTTGCCAAAAAGGGTGTATGCGTTTTCTCCTGAATATATTCAGGAGAAAACGCATACGCCCTTTTTGGCCAAGCAAGCACGCGGGCAATGCAAATCTACGCTACAAAGAAGTATCACTTCCCACCGGTCAAAAGGGACATCCACAAAATGTGTAAAAACCAGAAAGGAAAGACAACCCTGGAGAACAGGGAGCCTTGTTATGCTGATGGGCGGGATGTAAATTGCCAACTGCCTCACTGGAGGAGTGCATTGCGTTCCCTAAAACAAGTAAACAACACAGCTACAGAGCCAAGGGCACTTCCAGTCTAGGGAATATACCTTGGGAAAACTGAAAATCAATAAGACAGAGCCACCCTCAAATTTAGGGCTGCACTGCTTACAAGAACCTCATCTTGGGTACACCTTAAATATCCCAGGAAATATAAAAATGGTTCAAAAACTCTGGTATTTATGTACGATGGAATATCCCTCAGCCATGAAATCAATGTCATAAGACCAGGAGCAGCAAAGTGAGTGGATTCAGGTACGATGATTCTAAGTGAAATAAGTCACACAGAAAAAGAAACTTATCATAAGATATCACTTATGAATATCCTGTAAACATGGCTCCCCATGAACTGAGTTAGGAAACAGAACAGAGTCTCACATTTAGAAAACACTCTTATGCCTGCTTAAGGGGAAAGGAGAGGTGGGGTGATGCATAAAAACAGAGTTTGATATAAGCACAGGTACCATTTCTATAACCAACTGTGGAATAGACAAGACCTACACCTTCCTCAGTGAAAGGGACTCAAAACCCCATACTTCCCGCAGAGGAATAGATCACACTAGTAAGAATCTTAAAACTTATGTATTGATATGTCTCTGTAAAGGAATCAAGTGTGTCTAGACTGGCATAAACGTGGCAGCGAGAATCAGCTCAAACCCACTATAAAAAGGAATTTCAAAAACAAAACCAAAAAACAGGGAAATTGTTTACATTTCCTTCAGGGTCTCTGATGAAACCTGGAATGACCCTATCTACAATGACAGCTGGATGTGGCATAATGCTGGACACTTGGGACTGAGAGGATTGGTGAGATTGGGTGAGCAAATGCAGACCCTTTAAAGCAGAAATGCATGGCCCCCATTCCATGGGTCCCAACTCTCCATGTGGAAGGGAATATTACTACAGCTATAACATGTACGGGAAACCTAGAGAATGGACACACTGTTAATACAAAAGGTTTCTAAAACTCAACGAGTAGTCCCTCTCCTGGTGCTCCGGTTTGACTTTCCAACTGCTTTACTATCAATCTCCCAACTTGGAGAGACAGCCCCTTTAACCTCATGGTTCGCACAGGTTGCCAATTTGGCAGAGGATGGAAGGGAAGAGGGAGAACCAATGAGAGAGTAGCTGTTAGGCATTTGGACGGGCACATGTCACTCTAATTTCCCGGCAGGAAGAAGAATTAACCAGAGTCTCAGCCCCCCACCGGGAACCAGTATAGGTCCTGAACCAAAATTTTGGACTTGCGTACAGCTCACAAAAAACGAGTTGAAAAATGGAGCTCAGGGGCACAGGAATTCACAAACTGGCAGAGTAATAAAGGACAACTATCGTCCAAAAATCTGTTGAGGGAAGGCAACGAGGCGGACTTGAAAGCGAGGCAGAATAGCAGGAAACAGATTTCAAGAGGTATTTGGAATCACCTTTAAAGCACAGGAAGAGGGGCACAACTTCGAAAATGATGCACTTGGCCAAAAAGGGCGTATGCGTTTTCTCCTGAATATATTCAGGAGAAAACGCATACGCCCTTTTTGGCCAAGCAAGCACGCGGGCAATGCAAATCTACGCTACAAAGAAGTATCACTTCCCACCGGTCAAAAGGGACATCCACAAAATGTGTAAAAACCAGAAAGGAAAGACAACCCTGGAGAACAGGGAGCCTTGTTATGCTGATGGGCGGGATGTAAATTGCCAACTGCCTCACTGGAGGAGTGCATTGCGTTCCCTAAAACAAGTAAACAACAGAGCTACAGAGCCAAGGGCACTTCCAGTCTAGGGAATATACCTTGGGAAAACTGAAAATCATTAAGACAGAGCCACCCCCAAATATAGGGCTGCACTGCTTACAAGAACCTCAACTTGGGTACACCTTAAATATCCCAGGAAATATAAAAATGGTTCAAAAACTCTGGTATTTATGTACGATGGAATATCCCTCAGCCAAGAAATCAATGTCATAAGACCAGGAGCAGCAAAGTGAGTGGATTCAGGTACGAGGATTCTAAGTGAAATAAGTCACACAGAAAAAGAAACTTATCATAAGATATCACTTATGAAGATCCTGTAAACATGGCTCCACATGAACTGAGTTAGGAAACAGAACAGAGTCTCACATTTAGAAAACACTCTTATGCCTGCTTAAGGGGAAAGGAGAGGTGGGGTGATGCATAAATACAGAGTTTGATATAAGCACAGGTACCATTTCTATAACCAACTGTGGAATAGACAAGAGCTACACCTTCCTCAGTGAAAGGGACTCAAAACCCCATATTTCCCGCAGAGGAATTGATCACACTAGTAAGAATCTTAAAACTTATGTATTGATATGTCTCTGTAAAGGAATCAAGTGTGTCTAGACTGGCATAAACGTGGCAGCGAGAATCAGCTCAAACCCACTATAAAAAGGAATTTCAAAAACAAAACCAAAAAACAGGGAAATTCTTTACATTTCCTTCAGGGTCTCTGATGAAACCTGGAATGACCCTATCTACAATGACAGCTGGATGTGGCATAAGGCTGGACACTTGGGACTGAGAGGATTGGTGAGATTGGGTGAGCAAATGCAGACCCTTTAAAGCAGAAATGCATGGCCCCCATTCCATGGGTCCCAACTCTCCATGTTGAAGGGAATATTACTACAGCTATAACATGTACGGGAAACCTAGAGAATGGACACACTGTGAATACAAATGTTTTCTAAAACTCAACGAGTAGTCCCTCTCCTGGTGCTCCGGTTTGACTTTCCAACTGCTTTACTATCAATCTCCCAACTTGGAGAGACAGCCCCTTTAACCTCGTGGTTCGCACAGGTTGCCAATTTGGCAGAGGATGGAAGGGAAGAGGGAGAACCAATGAGAGAGTAGCTGTTAGGCATTTGGACGGGCACATGTCACTCTAATTTCCCGGCAGGAAGAAGAATTAACCAGAGTCTCAGCCCCCCACAGGGAACCAGTATAGGTCCTGAACCAAAATTTTGGACTTGCGTACAGCTCACAAAAAACGAGTTGAAAAATGGAGCTCAGGGGCACAGGAATTCACAAACTGGCAGAGTAATAAAGGACAACTATCGTCCAAAAATCTGTTGAGGGAAGGCAACGAGTCGGACTTGAAAGCGAGGCAGAATAGCAGGAAACAGATTTCAAGAGGTACGTTGGAATCGCCTTTAAAGCACAGGAAGAGGGGCACAACTTCGACAGTGATGCACTTGGCCAAAAAGTGCGTATGCATTTTCTCCTGAATATATTCAGGAGAAAACCCATACGCCCTTTTTGGCCAAGCAAGCAAGCGGGCAATGCAAATCTGCACTACAAAGAAGTATCACTTCCCACCGGTCAAAAGGGACATCCACAAAATGTGTAAAAACCAGAAAGGCAAGACAGGCCCTGGAGAACAGGGAGACTTGCTATGCTGATGGGCGGGATGTAAATTGCCAACTGCCTCACTGGAGGAGTGCATTGCGTTCCCTAAAACAAGTAAACAACAGAGCTACAGAGCCAAGGGCACTTCCAGTCTAGGGAATATACCTTGGGAAAACTGAAAATCAATAAGACAGAGCCACCCCCAAATTTAGGGCTGCACTGCTTACAAGAACCTCAACTTGGGTACACCTTAAATATCCCAGGAAAGATAAAAATGGTTCAAAAAACTGTGGTACTTATGTACGATGGAATATCCCTCAGCCATGAAATCAATGTCATAAGACCAGGAGCAGCAAAGTGAGTGGATTCAGGTACGATGATTCTAAGTGAAATAAGTCACACAGAAAAAGAAACTTATCATAAGATATCACTTATGAAGATCCTGTAAACATGGCTCCACATGAACTGAGTTAGGAAAGAGAACAGAGTCTCACATTTAGAAAACACTCTTATGCCTGCTTAAGGGGAAAGGAGAGGTGGGGTGATGCATAAAACCAGAGTTTGATATAAGCACAGGTACCATTTCTATAACCAACTGTGGAATAGACAAGACCTACACCTTCCTCAGTGAAAGGGACTAAAAACCCCATATTTCCCGCAGAGGAATAGATCTGACTAGTAAGAATCTTAAAACCTATGTATTGATATGTCTCTGTAAGGGAATCAAGTGTGTCTAGACTGGCATAAACATGGCAGCGAGAATCAGCTCAAACCCACTATAAAAAGGAATTTCAAAAACAAAACCAAAAAACAGGGAAATTGTTTACATTTCCTTCAGGGTCTCTGATGAAACCTGGAAAGACCCTATCTACAATGACAGCAGGATGTGGCATAAGGCTGGACACTTGGGACTGAGAGGATTGGTGAGACTGGGTGAGCAAATGCAGACCCTTTAAAGCAAAAATGCATGGCCCCCATTCCATGGGTCCCAACTCTCCATGTTGAAGGGAATATTACTACAGGTATAACATGTACGGGAAACCTAGAGAATGGACACACTGTGAATACAAAAGATTTCTAAAACTCAACGAGTAGTCCCTCTCCTGGTGCTCCGGTTTGACTTTCAAAGTGCTTTACTATCAATCTCCCAACTTGGAGAGACAGCCCCTTTAACCTCCTGGTTCGCTCAGGTTGCCAATTTGGCAGAGGATGGAAGGGAAGAGGGAGAACCAGTGAGAGAGTAGCTGTTAGGCATTTGGACGGGCACATGTCACTCTAATTTCCCGGCAGGAAGACGAATTAACCAGAGGCTCAGCCACCCACCGGGAAACAGTATAGGTCCTGAACCAAAATTTTGGACTTGCGTACAGCTCACAAAAAACGAGTTGAAGAATGGAGCTCATGGGCACAGCAATTCACAAACTGGCAGAGTAATAAAGGACAACTATCGTCCAAAAATCTGTTGAGGGAAGGCAACGAGGCAGACATTAAAGCGAGGCAGAATAGCAGGAAACAGATTTCAAGAGGTACGTTGGAATCGCCTTTAAAGCACAGGAAGAGGGGCACAACATCGACAATAATGCACTTGACCAAAAAGGGCGTATGCGTTTTCTCCTGAATATATTCAGGAGAAAACGCATACGCCCTTTTTGGCCAAGCAAGCAAGCGGGCAATGCAAATCTGCACTACAAAGAAGTATCACTTCCCACCGGTCAAAAGGGACATCCACAAAATGTGTAAAAACCAGAAAGGAAAGACAGGCCCTGGAGAACAGGGAGCCTTGTTATGCTGATGGGCGGGATGTAAATTGCCAACTGCCTCACTGGAGGAGTGCATTGCGTTCCCTAAAACAAGTAAACAACAGAGCTTCAGAGCCAAGGGCACTTCCAGTCTAGGGAATATACCTTGGGAAAACTGAAAATCAATAAGACAGAGCCACCCCCAAATTTAGGGCTGCACTGCTTACAAGAACCTCAACTTGGGTACACCTTAAATATCCCAGGAAATATAAAAATGGTTCAAAAAACTGTGGTATTTATGTACGATGGAATATCCCTCAGCCATGAAATCAATGTCATAAGACCAGGAGCAGCAAAGTGAGTGGATTCAGGTACGATGATTCTAAGTGAAATAAGTCACACAGAAAAAGAAACTTATCATAAGATATCACTTATGAAGATCCTGTAAACTTGGCTCCACATGAACTGAGTTAGGAAAGAGAACAGAGTCTCACATTTAGAAAACACTCTTATGCCTGCTTAAGGGGAAAGGAGAGGTGGGGTGATGCATAAAACCAGAGTTTGATATAAGCACAGGTACCATTTCTAAAACCAACTGTGGAATAGACAAGACCTACACCTTCCTCAGTGAAAGGGACTCAAAACCCCATATTTCCCGCAGAGGAAAACATCTGACTAGTAAGAATCTTAAAACCTATGTATTGATATGTCTCTGTAAGGGAATCAAGTATGTCTAGACTGGCATAAACATGGCAGCGAGAATCAGCTCAAACCGACTATAAAAAGGAATTTCAAAAACAAAACCAAAAAACAGGGAAATTCTTTACATTTCCTTCAGGGTCTCTGATGAAACCTGGAATGACCCTATATACAATGACAGCTGGATGTGGCATAAGGCTGGACACTTGGGACTGAGAGGATTGGTGAGATTGGGTGAGCAAATGCAGACCCCTTAAAGCAAAAATGCATGGCCCCCATTCCATGGGTCCCAACTCTCCATGTTGAAGGGAATATTACTTCAGCTATAACATGTACGGGAATCCTAGAGAATGGACACACTGTGAATACAAAAGGTTTCTAAAACTCAACGTGTAGTCCCTCTCCTGGTGCTCCGGTTTGACTTGCCAACTGCTTTACTATCAATCTCCCAACTTGGAGAGACAGCCCCTTTAACCTCCTGGTTTGCACAGGTTGCCAATTTGGCAGAGGATGGAAGGGAAGAGGGAGAACCAATGAGAGAGTAGCTGTTAGGCTTTTGGACGGGCACATGTCACACTAATTTCTCGGCAGGAAGAAGAATTAACCAGAGTCCCAGCCCCCCACCGGGAACGAGTATAGGTCCTGAGCCAAAATTTTGGACTTGCGTACAGCTCACAAAAACGATTTGAAAAATGGAGCTCAGGGGCACAGCAATTCACAAACTGGCAGAGTAATAAAGGACAACTATCGTTCAAAAATCTGTTGAGGGAAGGCAACGAGGCGGACTTGAAAGCGAGGCAGAATAGCAGGAAACAGATTTCAAGTGGTACGTTGGAATCGCCTTTAAAGCACAGGAAGAGGGGCACAACTTCGACAATGATGCACTTGGTCAAAAAGGGCGTATGCGTTTTCTCCTGAATATATTCAGGAGAAAACGCATACGCACTTTTTGGTCAAGCAAGCACGCGGGCAATGCAAATCTACGCTACAAAGAAGTATCACTTCCCACCGGTCAAAAGGGACATCCACAAACTGTGTAAAAACCAGAAAGGAAAGACAGGCCCTGGAGAACAGGGAGCCTTGTTATGCTGATGGGCGGGATGTAAATTGCCAACTGCCTCACTGGAGGAGTGCATTGCGTTCCCTAAAACAAGTAAACAACAGAGCTTCAGAGCCAAGGGCACTTCCAGTCTAGGGAATATACCTTGGGAAAACTGAAAATCAATAAGACAGAGCCACCCCCAAATTTAGGGCTGCACTGCTTACAAGAACCTCAACTTGGGTACACCTTAAATATCCCAGGAAATATAAAAATGGTTCAAAAAACTGTGGTATTTATGTACGATGGAATATCCCTCAGCCATGAAATCAATGTCATAAGACCAGGAGCAGCAAAGTGAGTGGATTCAGGTACGATGATTCTAAGTGAAATAAGTCACACAGAAAAAGAAACTTATCATAAGATATCACTTATGAAGATCCTGTAAACTTGGCTCCACATGAACTGAGTTAGGAAAGAGAACAGAGTCTCACATTTAGAAAACACTCTTATGCCTGCTTAAGGGGAAAGGAGAGGTGGGGTGATGCATAAAACCAGAGTTTGATATAAGCACAGGTACCATTTCTAAAACCAACTGTGGAATAGACAAGACCTACACCTTCCTCAGTGAAAGGGTCTCAAAACCCCATATTTCCCGCAGAGGAAAACATCTGAGTAGTAAGAATCTTAAAACCTATGTATTGATATGTCTCTGTAAGGGAATCAAGTATGTCTAGACTGGCATAAACATGGCAGCGAGAATCAGCTCAAACCGACTATAAAAAGGAATTTCAAAAACAAACCAAAAAACAGGGAAATTCTTTCCATTTCCTTCAGGGTCTCTGATGAAACCTGGAATGACCCTATATACAATGACAGCTGGATGTGGCATAAGGCTGGACACTTGGGACTGAGAGGATTGGTGAGATTGGGTGAGCAAATGCAGACCCCTTAAAGCAAAAATGCATGGCCCCCATTCCATGGGTCCCAACTCTCCATGTTGAAGGGAATATTACTTCAGCTATAACATGTACGGGAATCCTAGAGAATGGACACACTGTGAATACAAAAGGTTTCTAAAACTCAACGTGTAGTCCCTCTCCTGGTGCTCCGGTTTGACTTGCCAACTGCTTTACTATCAATCTCCCAACTTGGAGAGACAGCCCCTTTAACCTCCTGGTTTGCACAGGTTGCCAATTTGGCAGAGGATGGAAGGGAAGAGGGAGAACCAATGAGAGAGTAGCTGTTAGGCTTTTGGACGGGCACATGTCACACTAATTTCTCGGCAGGAAGAAGAATTAACCAGAGTCCCAGCCCCCCACCGGGAACGAGTATAGGTCCTGAGCCAAAATTTTGGACTTGCGTACAGCTCACAAAAAACGATTTGAAAAATGGAGCTCAGGGGCACAGCAATTCACAAACTGGCAGAGTAATAAAGGACAACTATCGTTCAAAAATCTGTTGAGGGAAGGCAACGAGGCGGACTTGAAAGCGAGGCAGAATAGCAGGAAACAGATTTCAAGTGGTACGTTGGAATCGCCTTTAAAGCACAGGAAGAGGGGCACAACTTCGACAATGATGCACTTGGTCAAAAAGGGCGTATGCGTTTTCTCCTGAATATATTCAGGAGAAAACGCATACGCACTTTTTGGTCAAGCAAGCACGCGGGCAATGCAAATCTACGCTACAAAGAAGTATCACTTCCCACCGGTCAAAAGGGACATCCACAAACTGTGTAAAAACCAGAAAGGCAAGACAGGCCCTGGAGAACACAGAGCCTTGTTATGCTGATGGGCGGGATGTAAATTGCCAACTGCCTCACTGGAGGAGTGCATTGCGTTCCCTAAAACAAGTAAACAACAGAGCTACAGAGCCAAGGGCACTTCCAGTCTAGGGAATATACCTTGGGAAAACTGAAAATCAATAAGACAGAGCCACCCCCAAATATAGGGCTGCACTGCTTACAAGAACGTCAACTTGGGTACACCTTAAATATCCCAGGGAAGATAAAAATGGTTCAAAAAACTGTGGTATTTATGTACGATAGAATATCCCTCAGCCATGAAATCAATGTCATAAGACCAGGAGCAGCAAAGTGAGTGGATTCAGGTACGATGATTCTAAGTGAAAGAAGTCACACAGAAAAAGAAACTTATCATAAGATATCACTTATGAAGATCCTGTAAACATGGCTCCACATGAACTGAGTTAGGAAAGAGAACAGAGTCTCACATTTAGAAAACACTCTTATGCCTGCTTAAGGGGAAAGGGGAGGTGGGGTGATGCATAAAACCAGAGTTTGATATAAGCACAGGCACAATTTCTATAACCAACTGTGGAATAGACAAGACCTACACCTTCCTCAGTGAAAGGGACTTAAAACCCCATATTTCCCGCAGAGGAATAGAACTGACTAGTAAGAATCTTAAAACCTATGTATTGATATGTCTCTGTAAAGGAATCAAGTGTGTCTAGACTGGCATAAACATGGCAGCGAGAATCAGCTCAAACCCACTATAAAAAGGAATTTCAAAAACAAAACCAAAAAACACGGAAATTGTTTACATTTCCTTCAGGGTCTCTGATGAAACCTGGAATGAACCTATCTACAATGACAGCTGGATGTGGCATACGGCTGGACACTTGGGACTGAGAGGATTGGTGAGATTGGGTGAGCAAATGCACACCCTTTAAAGCAAAAATGCATGGGCCCCATTCCATGGGTCCCAACTCTCCATGTTGAAGGGAATATTACTACAGGTATAACATGTACGGGAAACCTAGAGAATGGACACACTGTGAAAACAAAAGGTTTCTAAAACTCAATGAGTAGTCCCTCTCCTGGTGCTCCGGTTTGACTTTCCAACTGCTTTACTATCAATCTCCCAACTTGGAGAGACAGCCCCTTTAACCTCCTGGTTCGCACATGTTGCCAATTTGGCAGAGGATGGAAGGGAAGAGGGAGAACCAATGAGAGAGTAGCTGTTAGGCATTTGGAAGGGCACATGTCACTCTAATTTCCCGGCAGGAAGAAGAATTAACCAGAGTCTCAGCCCCCCACCGGGAACCAGTATAGGTCCTGAACCAAAATTTTGGACTTGCGTACAGCTCACAAAAAACGAGTTGAAAAATGGAGCTCAGGGGCACAGCAATTCACAAACAGGCAGAGTAATAAAGGACAACTATCGTCCAAAAATCTGTTGAAGGAAGGCAACGAGGCGGACTTGAAAGCGAGGCAGAATAGCAGGAAACAGATTTCAAGAGGTACGTTGGAATCGCCTTTAAAGCACAGGAAGAGGGGCACAACTTCGACAATGATGCACTTGGCCAAAAAGGGCGTATGTGTTTTCCCCTGAATATATTCAGGAGAAAACGCATACGCCGTTTTTGGCCAAGCAAGCACACGGGCAATGCAAATCTACGCTACAAAGAAGTATCACTTCCCACCGGTCAAAAGGGACATCCACAAAATGTGTAAAAACCAGAAAGGCAAGACAGGCCCTGGAGAACAGGGAGCCTTGTTATGCTGATGGGCGGGATGTAAATTGCCAACTGCCTCACTGGAGGAGTGCATTGCGTTCCCTAAAACAAGTAAACAACAGAGCTACAGAGCCAAGGGCACTTCCAGTCTAGGGAATATACCTTGGGAAAACTGAAAATCAATAAGACAGAGCCACCCCCAAATTTAGGGCTGCACTGCTTACAAGAACCTCAACTTGGGTTCACCTTAAATATCCCAGGAAAGATAAAAATGGTTCAAAAAACTGTGGTATTTATGTACGATGGAATATCCCTCAGCCATGAAATCAATGTCATAAGACCAGGAGCAGCAAACTGAGTGGATTCAGGTACGATGATTCTAAGTGAAATAAGTCACACAGAAAAAGAAACTTATCATAAGATATCACTTATGAAGATCCTGTAAACATGGCTCCACATGAACTGAGTTAGGAAAGAGAACAGAGTCTCACATTTAGAAAACACTCTTATGCCTGCTTAAGGGGAAAGGAGAGGTGGGGTGATGCATAAAACCAGAGTTTGATATAAGCACAGGTACCATTTCTATAACCAACTGTGGAATAGACAAGACCTACACCTTCCTCAGTGAAAGGGACTCAAAACCCCATATTTCCCGCAGAGGAATAGATCTGACTAGTAAGAATCTTAAAACCTATGTATTGATATGTCTCTGTAAGGGAATCAAGTGTGTCTAGACTGGCATAAACATGGCAGCGAGAATCAGCTCAAACCCACTATAAAAAGGAATTTCAAAAACAAAACCAAAAAACAGGGAAATTGTTTACATTTCCTTCAGGGTCTCTGATGAAACCTGGAAAGACCCTATCTACAATGACAGCAGGATGTGGCATAAGGCTGGACACTTGGGACTGAGAGGATTGGTGAGACTGGGTGAGCAAATGCAGACCCTTTAAAGCAAAAATGCATGGCCCCCATTCCATGGGTCCCAACTCTCCATGTTGAAGGGAATATTACTACAGGTATAACATGTACGGGAAACCTAGAGAATGGACACACTGTGAATACAAAAGATTTCTAAAACTCAACGAGTAGTCCCTCTCCTGGTGCTCCGGTTTGACTTTCAAAGTGCTTTACTATCAATCTCCCAACTTGGAGAGACAGCCCCTTTAACCTCCTGGTTCGCTCAGGTTGCCAATTTGGCAGAGGATGGAAGGGAAGAGGGAGAACCAGTGAGAGAGTAGCTGTTAGGCATTTGGACGGGCACATGTCACTCTAATTTCCCGGCAGGAAGACGAATTAACCAGAGGCTCAGCCACCCACCGGGAAACAGTATAGGTCCTGAACCAAAATTTTGGACTTGCGTACAGCTCACAAAAAACGAGTTGAAGAATGGAGCTCATGGGCACAGCAATTCACAAACTGGCAGAGTAATAAAGGACAACTATCGTCCAAAAATCTGTTGAGGGAAGGCAACGAGGCAGACATTAAAGCGAGGCAGAATAGCAGGAAACAGATTTCAAGAGGTACGTTGGAATCGCCTTTAAAGCACAGGAAGAGGGGCACAACATCGACAATAATGCACTTGACCAAAAAGGGCGTATGCGTTTTCTCCTGAATATATTCAGGAGAAAACGCATACGCCCTTTTTGGCCAAGCAAGCAAGCGGGCAATGCAAATCTGCACTACAAAGAAGTATCACTTCCCACCGGTCAAAAGGGACATCCACAAAATGTGTAAAAACCAGAAAGGAAAGACAGGCCCTGGAGAACAGGGAGCCTTGTTATGCTGATGGGCGGGATGTAAATTGCCAACTGCCTCACTGGAGGAGTGCATTGCGTTCCCTAAAACAAGTAAACAACAGAGCTTCAGAGCCAAGGGCACTTCCAGTCTAGGGAATATACCTTGGGAAAACTGAAAATCAATAAGACAGAGCCACCCCCAAATTTAGGGCTGCACTGCTTACAAGAACCTCAACTTGGGTACACCTTAAATATCCCAGGAAATATAAAAATGGTTCAAAAAACTGTGGTATTTATGTACGATGGAATATCCCTCAGCCATGAAATCAATGTCATAAGACCAGGAGCAGCAAAGTGAGTGGATTCAGGTACGATGATTCTAAGTGAAATAAGTCACACAGAAAAAGAAACTTATCATAAGATATCACTTATGAAGATCCTGTAAACTTGGCTCCACATGAACTGAGTTAGGAAAGAGAACAGAGTCTCACATTTAGAAAACACTCTTATGCCTGCTTAAGGGGAAAGGAGAGGTGGGGTGATGCATAAAACCAGAGTTTGATATAAGCACAGGTACCATTTCTAAAACCAACTGTGGAATAGACAAGACCTACACCTTCCTCAGTGAAAGGGACTCAAAACCCCATATTTCCCGCAGAGGAAAACATCTGACTAGTAAGAATCTTAAAACCTATGTATTGATATGTCTCTGTAAGGGAATCAAGTATGTCTAGACTGGCATAAACATGGCAGCGAGAATCAGCTCAAACCGACTATAAAAAGGAATTTCAAAAACAAAACCAAAAAACAGGGAAATTCTTTACATTTCCTTCAGGGTCTCTGATGAAACCTGGAATGACCCTATATACAATGACAGCTGGATGTGGCATAAGGCTGGACACTTGGGACTGAGAGGATTGGTGAGATTGGGTGAGCAAATGCAGACCCCTTAAAGCAAAAATGCATGGCCCCCATTCCATGGGTCCCAACTCTCCATGTTGAAGGGAATATTACTTCAGCTATAACATGTACGGGAATCCTAGAGAATGGACACACTGTGAATACAAAAGGTTTCTAAAACTCAACGTGTAGTCCCTCTCCTGGTGCTCCGGTTTGACTTGCCAACTGCTTTACTATCAATCTCCCAACTTGGAGAGACAGCCCCTTTAACCTCCTGGTTTGCACAGGTTGCCAATTTGGCAGAGGATGGAAGGGAAGAGGGAGAACCAATGAGAGAGTAGCTGTTAGGCTTTTGGACGGGCACATGTCACACTAATTTCTCGGCAGGAAGAAGAATTAACCAGAGTCCCAGCCCCCCACCGGGAACGAGTATAGGTCCTGAGCCAAAATTTTGGACTTGCGTACAGCTCACAAAAACGATTTGAAAAATGGAGCTCAGGGGCACAGCAATTCACAAACTGGCAGAGTAATAAAGGACAACTATCGTTCAAAAATCTGTTGAGGGAAGGCAACGAGGCGGACTTGAAAGCGAGGCAGAATAGCAGGAAACAGATTTCAAGTGGTACGTTGGAATCGCCTTTAAAGCACAGGAAGAGGGGCACAACTTCGACAATGATGCACTTGGTCAAAAAGGGCGTATGCGTTTTCTCCTGAATATATTCAGGAGAAAACGCATACGCACTTTTTGGTCAAGCAAGCACGCGGGCAATGCAAATCTACGCTACAAAGAAGTATCACTTCCCACCGGTCAAAAGGGACATCCACAAACTGTGTAAAAACCAGAAAGGAAAGACAGGCCCTGGAGAACAGGGAGCCTTGTTATGCTGATGGGCGGGATGTAAATTGCCAACTGCCTCACTGGAGGAGTGCATTGCGTTCCCTAAAACAAGTAAACAACAGAGCTTCAGAGCCAAGGGCACTTCCAGTCTAGGGAATATACCTTGGGAAAACTGAAAATCAATAAGACAGAGCCACCCCCAAATTTAGGGCTGCACTGCTTACAAGAACCTCAACTTGGGTACACCTTAAATATCCCAGGAAATATAAAAATGGTTCAAAAAACTGTGGTATTTATGTACGATGGAATATCCCTCAGCCATGAAATCAATGTCATAAGACCAGGAGCAGCAAAGTGAGTGGATTCAGGTACGATGATTCTAAGTGAAATAAGTCACACAGAAAAAGAAACTTATCATAAGATATCACTTATGAAGATCCTGTAAACTTGGCTCCACATGAACTGAGTTAGGAAAGAGAACAGAGTCTCACATTTAGAAAACACTCTTATGCCTGCTTAAGGGGAAAGGAGAGGTGGGGTGATGCATAAAACCAGAGTTTGATATAAGCACAGGTACCATTTCTAAAACCAACTGTGGAATAGACAAGACCTACACCTTCCTCAGTGAAAGGGTCTCAAAACCCCATATTTCCCGCAGAGGAAAACATCTGAGTAGTAAGAATCTTAAAACCTATGTATTGATATGTCTCTGTAAGGGAATCAAGTATGTCTAGACTGGCATAAACATGGCAGCGAGAATCAGCTCAAACCGACTATAAAAAGGAATTTCAAAAACAAACCAAAAAACAGGGAAATTCTTTCCATTTCCTTCAGGGTCTCTGATGAAACCTGGAATGACCCTATATACAATGACAGCTGGATGTGGCATAAGGCTGGACACTTGGGACTGAGAGGATTGGTGAGATTGGGTGAGCAAATGCAGACCCCTTAAAGCAAAAATGCATGGCCCCCATTCCATGGGTCCCAACTCTCCATGTTGAAGGGAATATTACTTCAGCTATAACATGTACGGGAATCCTAGAGAATGGACACACTGTGAATACAAAAGGTTTCTAAAACTCAACGTGTAGTCCCTCTCCTGGTGCTCCGGTTTGACTTGCCAACTGCTTTACTATCAATCTCCCAACTTGGAGAGACAGCCCCTTTAACCTCCTGGTTTGCACAGGTTGCCAATTTGGCAGAGGATGGAAGGGAAGAGGGAGAACCAATGAGAGAGTAGCTGTTAGGCTTTTGGACGGGCACATGTCACACTAATTTCTCGGCAGGAAGAAGAATTAACCAGAGTCCCAGCCCCCCACCGGGAACGAGTATAGGTCCTGAGCCAAAATTTTGGACTTGCGTACAGCTCACAAAAAACGATTTGAAAAATGGAGCTCAGGGGCACAGCAATTCACAAACTGGCAGAGTAATAAAGGACAACTATCGTTCAAAAATCTGTTGAGGGAAGGCAACGAGGCGGACTTGAAAGCGAGGCAGAATAGCAGGAAACAGATTTCAAGTGGTACGTTGGAATCGCCTTTAAAGCACAGGAAGAGGGGCACAACTTCGACAATGATGCACTTGGTCAAAAAGGGCGTATGCGTTTTCTCCTGAATATATTCAGGAGAAAACGCATACGCACTTTTTGGTCAAGCAAGCACGCGGGCAATGCAAATCTACGCTACAAAGAAGTATCACTTCCCACCGGTCAAAAGGGACATCCACAAACTGTGTAAAAACCAGAAAGGCAAGACAGGCCCTGGAGAACACAGAGCCTTGTTATGCTGATGGGCGGGATGTAAATTGCCAACTGCCTCACTGGAGGAGTGCATTGCGTTCCCTAAAACAAGTAAACAACAGAGCTACAGAGCCAAGGGCACTTCCAGTCTAGGGAATATACCTTGGGAAAACTGAAAATCAATAAGACAGAGCCACCCC
The DNA here is from genome assembly GCF_964165515.1 of Mesoplodon bidens. NCBI lineage: Eukaryota > Metazoa > Chordata > Mammalia > Artiodactyla > Ziphiidae > Mesoplodon > Mesoplodon bidens. The sequence goes on from NW_027671403.1 coordinate 174,022, forward strand.
CAAATATAGGGCTGCACTGCTTACAAGAACGTCAACTTGGGTACACCTTAAATATCCCAGGGAAGATAAAAATGGTTCAAAAAACTGTGGTATTTATGTACGATAGAATATCCCTCAGCCATGAAATCAATGTCATAAGACCAGGAGCAGCAAAGTGAGTGGATTCAGGTACGATGATTCTAAGTGAAAGAAGTCACACAGAAAAAGAAACTTATCATAAGATATCACTTATGAAGATCCTGTAAACATGGCTCCACATGAACTGAGTTAGGAAAGAGAACAGAGTCTCACATTTAGAAAACACTCTTATGCCTGCTTAAGGGGAAAGGGGAGGTGGGGTGATGCATAAAACCAGAGTTTGATATAAGCACAGGCACAATTTCTATAACCAACTGTGGAATAGACAAGACCTACACCTTCCTCAGTGAAAGGGACTTAAAACCCCATATTTCCCGCAGAGGAATAGAACTGACTAGTAAGAATCTTAAAACCTATGTATTGATATGTCTCTGTAAAGGAATCAAGTGTGTCTAGACTGGCATAAACATGGCAGCGAGAATCAGCTCAAACCCACTATAAAAAGGAATTTCAAAAACAAAACCAAAAAACACGGAAATTGTTTACATTTCCTTCAGGGTCTCTGATGAAACCTGGAATGAACCTATCTACAATGACAGCTGGATGTGGCATACGGCTGGACACTTGGGACTGAGAGGATTGGTGAGATTGGGTGAGCAAATGCACACCCTTTAAAGCAAAAATGCATGGGCCCCATTCCATGGGTCCCAACTCTCCATGTTGAAGGGAATATTACTACAGGTATAACATGTACGGGAAACCTAGAGAATGGACACACTGTGAAAACAAAAGGTTTCTAAAACTCAATGAGTAGTCCCTCTCCTGGTGCTCCGGTTTGACTTTCCAACTGCTTTACTATCAATCTCCCAACTTGGAGAGACAGCCCCTTTAACCTCCTGGTTCGCACATGTTGCCAATTTGGCAGAGGATGGAAGGGAAGAGGGAGAACCAATGAGAGAGTAGCTGTTAGGCATTTGGAAGGGCACATGTCACTCTAATTTCCCGGCAGGAAGAAGAATTAACCAGAGTCTCAGCCCGCCACCGGGAACCAGTATAGGTCCTGAACCAAAATTTTGGACTTGCGTACAGCTCACAAAAAACGAGTTGAAAAATGGAGCTCAGGGGCACAGGAATTCACAAACTGGCAGAGTAATAAAGGACAACTATCGTCCAAAAATCTGTTGAGGGAAGGCAACGAGGCCGACTTGAAAGCGAGGCAGAATAGCAGGAAACAGATTTCAAGAGGTACGTTGGAATCGCTTTTAAAGCACAGGAAGAGGGGCACAACTTCGACAGTGATGCACTTGGCCAAAAAGGGCGTATGCATTTTCTCCTGAATATATTCAGGAGAAAACCCATACGCCCTTTTTGGCCAAGCAAGCAAGCGGGCAATGGAAATCTGCACTACAAAGAAGTATCACTTCCCACCGGTCAAAAGGGACATCCACAAAATGTGTAAAAACCAGAAAGGAAAGACAGGCCCTGGAGAACAGGGAGCCTTGTTATGCTGATGGGCGGGATGTAAATTGCCAACTGCCTCACTGGAGGAGTGCATTGCGTTCCCTAAAACAAGTAAACAACAGAGCTACAGAGCCAAGGGCACTTCCAGTCAAGGGAATATACCTTGGGAAAACTGAAAATCAATAAGACAGAGCCACCCCCAAATTTAGGGCTGCTCTGCTTACAAGAACCTCAACTTGGGTACACCTTAAATATCCCAGGAAATATAAAAATGGTTCAAAAACCTGTGGTATTTATGTACGATGGAATATCCCTCAGCCATGAAATCAATGTCATAAGACCAGGAGCAACAAAGTGAGTGGATGCAGGTACGATGATTCTAAGTGAAATAAGTCACACAGAAAAAGAAACTTATCATAAGATATCACTTATGAAGATCCTGTAAACATGGCTACACATGAACTGAGTTAGGAAAGAGAACAGAGTCTCACATTTAGAAAACACTCTTATGCCTGCTTAAGGGGAAAGGAGAGGTGGGGTGATGCATAAAACCAGAGTTTGATATAAGCACAGGTACCATTTCTAAAACCAACTGTGGAATAGACAAGACCTACACCTTCCTCAGTGAAAGGGACTCAAAACCCCATATTTCCCGCAGAGGAATAGATCTGACTAGTAAGAATCTTAAAACCTATGTATTGATATGTCTCTGTAAGGGAATCAAGTGTGTCTAGACTGGCATAAACATGGCAGCGAGAATCAGCTCAAACGAAGTATAAAAAGGAATTTCAAAAACAAAACCAAAAAAGAGGGAAATTCTTTACATTTCCTTCAGGGTCTCTGATGAAACCTGGAATGACCCTATCTACAATGACAGCTGGATGTGGCATAAGGCTGGACACTTGGGACAGAGAGGATTGGTGAGATTGGGTGAGCAAATGCAGACCTTTAAAAGCAACAATGCATGGCCCCCATTCCATGGGTCCCAACTCTCCATGTTGAAGGGAATATTACTACAGCTATAACATGTACGGGAAACCTAGAGAATGGACACACTGTGAATACAAAAAGTTTCTAAAACTCAACGAGTAGTCCCTCTCCTGGTGCTCCGGTTTGACCTTCCAACTGCTTTACTATCAATCTTCCACCTTGGAGAGACAGCCCCTTTAAGCTCCTGGTTCGCACAGGTTGCCAATTTGGCAGAGGATGGAAGGGAAGAGGGAGAACCAATGAGAGAGTAGCTGTTAGGCTTTTGGACGGGCACATGTCACTCTAATTTCCAGGCAGGAAGAATTATTAACCAGAGTCTCAGCCACCCACCGGGAACCAGTAAAGTTCCTGAACCAAAATTTTGGTCTTGCGTACATCTCACAAAAAACGAGTTGAAAAATGGAGCTCAGGGGCACAGCAATTCACAAACTAGCAGAGTAATAAAGGAAAACTGTCGTCCAAAAATCTGTTGAGGGAAGGCAACGAGGCGGACTTGAAAGCGAGGCAGAATAGCAGGAAACAGATTTCAAGAGGTACGTTGGAATTGCCTTTAAAGCACAGAAAGAGGGGCACAACTTCGACAATGATGCACTTGGCCAAAAAGGGCGTATGCGTTTTCTCCTGAATATATTCAGGAGAAAACGCATACGACTTTTTGGCCAAGCAAGCACGCGGGCAATGCAAATCTGCACTACAAAGAAGTATCACTTCCCACCGGTCAAAAGGGACATCCACAAAATGTGTAAAAACCAGAAAGGCAAGACAGGCCCTGGAGAACAGGGAGCCTTGTTATTCTGATGGGCGGGATGTAAATTTCCAACTGCCTCACTGGAGGAGTGCATTGCGTTCCCTAAAACAAGTAAACAACAGAGCTACAGAGCCAAGGGCACTTCCAGTCTCAGGAATATACCTTGGGAAAACTGAAAATCAATAAGCCAGAGCCACCCCCAAATTTAGGGCTGCTCTGCTTACAAGAACCTCAACTTGAGTACACCTTAAATATCCCAGGAAATATAAAAATGGTTCAAAAACCTGTGGTATTTATGTACGATGGAATATCCCTCAGCCATGAAATCAATGTCATAAGACCAGGAGCAGCAAAGTGAGTGGATTCAGGTACGATGATTCTAAGTGAAATAAGTCACACAGAAAAAGAAACTTATCATAAGATATCACTTATGAAGATCCTGTAAACATGGCTACACAGGAACTGAGTTAGGAAAGAGAACAGAGTCTCACATTTTGAAAACACTCTTATGCCTGCTTAAGGGGAAAGGAGAGGTGGGGTGATGCATAAAACCAGAGTTTGATATAAGCACAGGTACCATTTCTAAAACCAACTGTGGAATAGACAAGACCTACACCTTCCTCAGTGAAAGGGACTCAAAACCCCATATTTCCCGCAGAGGAATCGATCTGACTAGTAAGAATCTTAAAACCTATGTATTGATATGTCTCTGTAAGTGAATCAAGTGTGTCTAGACTGGCATAAACATGGCAGCGAGCATCAGCTCAAACCCACTATAAAAAGGAATTTCAAAAACAAAACCTAAAAACAGGGAAATTCTTTACATTTCCTTCAGGGTCTCTGATGAAACCTGGAATGACCCTATCTACAAGGACAGCTGGATGTGGCATAAGGCTGGACACTTGGGACTGAGAGGATTGGTGAGATTGGGTGAGCAAATGCAGACCCTTAAAGGCAACAATGCATGGCCCCCTTTCCATTTGTCCCAACTCTCCATGTTGAAGGGAATATTACTACAGCTATAACATGTACGGGAAACCTAGAGAATGGACACACTGTGAATACAAAATGTTTCTAAAACTCAACGAGTAGTCCCTCTCCTGGTGCTCCGGTTTGACTTTCCAACTGCTTTACTATCAATCTCCCAACTTGGAGAGACAACCCCTTTAACCTCCTCGTTCGCACAGGTTGCCAATTTGGCAGAGGATGGAAGGAAAGAGGGAGAACCAATGAGAGAGTAGCTGTTAGGCATTTGGACGGGCACATATCACTCTAATTTCCCGGCAGGAAGAAGAATTGACCAGAGTCTCAGCCACCCACCGGGAAACAGTATAGGTCCTGAACCAAAATTTTGGACTTGCGTACAGCTCACAAAAAACGAGTTGAAAAATGGAGCTCAGGGGCACAGCAATTCACAAACTGGCAGAGTAATAAAGGACAACTATCGTCCAAAAATCTGTTGAGGGAGGCAACGACCCGGACTTGAAAGCGAGGCAGAATAGCAGGAAACAGATTTCAAGAGGTACGTTGGAATCGCCTTTAAAGCACAGGAGGAGGGGCACAACTTCGACAATGACGCACTTGGCCAAATAGGGCGTATGCGTTTTCTCCTGAATATATTCAGGAGAAAACGCATACGACTTTTTGGCCAAGCAAGCACGCGGGCAATGCAAATATGAACTACAAAGGAGTATCACTTCCCACCGGTCAAAATGGACATCCAAAAAATGTGTAAAAACCAGAAAGGCAAGACAGGCCCTGGAGAACAGGGAGCCTTGTTATTCTGATGGGCGGGATGTAAATTTCCAACTGCCTCACTGGAGGAGTGCATTGCGTTCCCTAAAACAAGTAAACAACAGAGCTACAGAGCCAAGGGCACTTCCAGTCTCAGGAATATACCTTGGGAATACTGAAAATCAAGAAGACAGAGCCACACCCAAATTTAGGGCTGCTCTGCTTACAAGAACCTCAACTTGGGTACACCTTAAATATCCCAGGAAATATAAAAATGGTTCAAAAAACTGTGGTATTTATGTACGATGGAATATCCCTCAGCCATGAAATCAATGTCATAAGACCAGGAGCAGCAAAGTGAGTGGATTCAGGTACGATGATTCTAAGTGAAATAAGTCACACAGAAAAAGAAACTTATCATAAGATATCACTTATGAAGATCCTGTAAACATGGCTACACATGAACTGAGTTAGGAAAGAGAACAGAGTCTCACATTTAGAAAACACTCTTATGCCTGCTTAAGGGGAAAGGAGAGGTGGGGTGATGCATAAAACCAGAGTTTGATATAAGCACAGGTACCATTTCTAAAACCAACTGTGGAATAGACAAGACCTACACCTTCCTCAGTGAAAGGGACTCAAAACCCCATATTTCCCGCAGAGGAATAGATCTGACTAGTAAGAATCTTAAAACCTATGTATTGATATGTCTCTGTAAGGGAATCAAGTGTGTCTAGACTGGCATAAACATGGCAGCGAGAATCAGCTCAAAGCCACTATAAAAATGAATTTCAAAAACAAAACCAAAAAACAGGGAAATTCTTTACATTTCCTTCAGGGTCTCTGATGAAACCTGGAATGACCATATCTACAATGACAGCTGGATGTGGCATAAGGCTGGACACTTGGGACAGAGAGGATTGGTGAGATTGGGTGAGCAAATGCAGACCCTTAAAAGCAACAATGCATGGACCCCATTCCATGGGTCCCAACTCTCCATGTTGAAGGGAATATTACTAAAGCTATAACATGTACGGGAAACCTAGAGAATGGACACACTGTGAATACAAAAGGTTTCTAAAACTCAACGAGTAGTCCCTCTCCTGGTGCTCCGGTTTGATTTTCCAACTGCTTTACTATCAATCTCCCAACTTGGAGAGACCACCCCTTTAACCTCCTCGTTCGCACAGGTTGCCAATTTGGCAGAGGATGGAAGGGAAGAGGGAGAACCAATGAGAGAGTAGCTGTTAGGTATTTGGACGGGCACATACCACTCTAATTTCCCGGCAGGAAGAAGAATTGACCAGAGTCTCAGCCACCCACCGGGAACCAGTATAGGTCCTGAACCAAAATTTTGGACTTGCGTACAGCTCACAAAAAACGAGTTGAAAAATGGAGCTCAGGGGCACAGCAATTCACAAACTGGCAGAGTAATAAAGGACAACTATCGTCCAAAAATCTGCTGAGGGAAGGCAACGACCCGGACTTGAAAGCGAGGCAGAATAGCAGGAAACAGATTTCAAGAGGTACGTTGGAATCGCCTTTAAAGCACAGGAAGAGGGGAACAATTTCGACAATGACGCACTTGGCCAAAAAGGGCGTATGCGTTTTTTCCTGAATATATTCAGGAGAAAACGCATACGCCCTTTTTGGCCAAGCAAGCAAGCGGGCAATGCAAATCTGCACTACAAAGAAGTATCACTTCCCACCGGTCAAAAGGGACATCCACAAAATGTGTAAAAACCAGAAAGGCAAGACAGGCCCTGGAGAACAGGGAGCCTTGTTATGCTGATGGGCGGGATGTAAATTGCCAACTGCCTCACTGGAGGAGTGCATTGCGTTCCCTAAAACATGTAAACAACAGAGCTACAGAGCCAAGGGCACTTCATGTCTCAGGAATATACCTTGGGGAAACTGAAAATCAATAAGACAGAGCCACCCCCAAATTTAGGGCTGCTCTGCTTACAAGAACCTCAACTTGGGTACACCTTAAATATCCCAGGAAATATAAAAATGGTTCAAAAAACTGTGGTATTTATGTACGATGGAATATCCCTCAGCCATGAAATCATTGTCATAAGACCAGGAGCAGCAAAGTGAGTGGATTCAGGTACGATGATTCTAAGTGAAATAAGTCACACAGAAAAAGAAACTTATCATAAGATATCACTTATGAAGATCCTGTAAACATGGCTCCACATGAACTGAGTTAGGAAAGAGAACAGAGTCTCACATTTAGAAAACACTCTTATGCCTGCTTAAGGGGAAAGGAGAGGTGGGGTGATGCATAAAACCAGAGTTTGATATAAGCACAGGTACCATTTCTAAAACCAACTGTGGAATAGACAAGACCTACACCTTCCTCAGTGAAAGAGACTCAAAACCCCATATTTCCCGCAGAGGAATAGGTCTGACTAGTAAGAATCTTAAAACCTATGTATTGATATGTCTCTGTAAGGGAATCAAGTGTGTCTAGACTGGCGTAAACATGGCAGCGAGAATCAGCTCAAACCCACTATAAAAAGGAATTTCAAAAACAAACCCAAAAAACAGGGAAATTCTTTACATTTCCTTCAGGGTCTCTGATGAAACCTGGAATGACCCTAACTACAAGGACAGCTGGATGTGGCATAAGGCTGGACAGTTGGGACTGAGAGGATTGGTGAGATTGGGAGAGCAAATGCAGACCCTTAAAAGCAACAATGCATGGCCCCCATTCCATGGGTCCCAACTCTCCATGTTGAAGGGAATATTACTACAGCTATAACATGTACGGGAAACCTAGAGAATGGACACACTGTGAATACAAATGGTTTCTAAAACTCAACGAGTAGTCCCTCTCCTGTTGCTCCGGTTTGACTTTCCAACTGCTTTACTATCAATCTCCCAACTTGGAGAGACAACCCCTTTAACCTCCTCGTTCGCACAGGTTGCCAATTAGGCCGAGGATGGAAGGAAAGAGGGAGAACCAATGAGAGAGTAGCTGTTAGGCATTTGGACGGGCACATATCACTCTAATTTCCCGGCAGGAAGAAGAATTGACCAGAGTCTCAGCCACCCACCGGGAACCAGTATAGGTCCTGATCCAAAATTTTGGACTTGCGTACAGCTCACAAAAAACGAGTTGAAAAATGGAGCTCAGGGGCACAGCAATTCACAAACTGGCAGAGTAATAAAGGACAACTATCGTCCAAAAATCTGTTGAGGGAAGGCAACGACCCGGACTTGAAAGCGAGGCAGAATAGCAGGAAACAGATTTCAAGAGGTACGTTGGAATCGCCTTTAAAGCACAGGAAGAGGGGAACAACTTCGACAATGATGCACTTGGCCAAAAAGGGCGTATGCGTTTTCTCCTGAATATATTCAGGAGAAAACGCATACGCCCTTTTTGGCCAAGCAAGCAAGCGGGCAATGCAAATCTGCACTACAAAGAAGTATCACTTCCCACCGGTCAAAAGGGACATCCACAAAATGTGTAAAAACCAGAAAGGCAAGACAGGCCCTGGAGAACAGGGAGCCTTGTTATGCTGATGGGCGGGATGTAAATTGCCAACTGCCTCACTGGAGGAGTGCATTGCGTTCCCTAAAACAAGTAAACAACAGAGCTACCGAGCCAAGGGCACTTCCAGTCTCAGGAATATACCTTGGGAAAACTGAAAATCAATAAGACAGAGCCACCCCCAAATTTAGGGCTGCTCTGCTTACAAGAACCTCACCTTGGGTACACCTTAAATATCCTAGGAAATATAAAAATGGTTCAAAAAACTGTGGTATTTATGTACGATGGAATATACCTCAGCCATGAAATCAATGTCATAAGACCAGGAGCAGCAAAGTGAGTGGATTCAGGTATGATGATTCTAAGTGAAATAAGTCACACAGAAAAAGAAACTTATCATAAGATATCACTTATGAAGATCCTGTAAACATGGCTACACATGAAATGAGTTAGGAAAGAGAACAGAGTCTCACAATTAGGAAACACTCTTATGCCTGCTTAAGGGGAAAGGAGAGGTGGGGTGATGCATAAATCCAGAGTTTGATATAAGCACAGGTACCATTTCTAAAACCAACTGTGGAATAGACAAGACCTACACCTTCCTCAGTGAAAGGGACTCAAAACCCCATATTTCCCGCAGAGGAATAGATCTGACTAGTAAGAATCTTAAAACCTATGTATTGATATGTCTCTGTAAGGGAATCAAGTGTGTCTAGACTGGCATAAACATGGCAGCGAGAATCAGCTCAAACCCACTATAAAAAGGAATTTCAAAAACAAAACCAAAAAACAGGGAAATTCTTTACATTTCCTTCAGGGTCTCTGATGAAACCTGGAATGACCCTAACTACAAGGACAGCTGGATGTGGCATAAGGCTGGACACTTGGGACTGAGAGGATTGGTGAGATTGGGTGAGCAAATGCAGACCCATTAAAGCAAAAATGCATGGCCCCCATTCCATGGGTCCCAAATCTCCATGTTGAAGGGAATATTACTACAGCTATAACATGTACGGGAAACCTAGAGAATGGACACACGGTGAATACAAAAGGTTTCTAAAACTCAACGAGTAGTCCCTCTCCTGGTGCTCCGGTTTGACTTTCCAACTGCTTTACTATCAATCTCCCAACTTGGAGAGACAACCCCTTTAAACTCGTCGTTCGCACAGGTTGCCAATTTGGCAGAGGATGGAAGGAAAGAGGGAGAACCAATGAGAGAGTAGCTGTTAGGCATTTGGACTGGCACATATCACTCTAATTTCCCGGCAGGAAGAAGAATTGACCAGAGTCTCAGCCACCCACCGGGAACCAGTATAGGTCCTGAACCAAAATTTTGGACTTGCGTACAGCTCACAAAAAACGAGTTGAAAAATGGAGCTCAGGGGCACAGCAATTCACAAACTGGCAGAGTAATAAAGGACAACTATCGTCCAAAAATCTGTTGAGGGAAGGCAACGACCCAGACTTGAAAGCGAGGCAGAATAGCTGGAAACAGATTTCAAGAGGTACGTTGGAATCGCCTTTAAAGCACAGGAAGAGGGGCACAACTAAGACAATGACGCACTTGGCCAAAAAGGGCGTATGCGTTTTCTCCTGAATATATTCAGGAGAAAACGCATACGCCCTTTTTGGCCAAGCAAGCACGCGGGCTATGCAAATCTGCACTACAAAGAAGTATCACTTCCCACCGGTCAAAAGGGACATCCACAAATTGTGTAAAAACCAGAAAGGCAAGACAGGCCCTGGAGAACAGGGAGCCTTGTTATGCTGATGGGCGGGATGGAAATTGCCAACTGCCTCACTGGAGGAGTGCATTGCGTTCCCTAAAACATGTAAACAACAGAGCTACAGAGCCAAGGGCACTTCCAGTCTCGGGAATATACCTTGGGAAAACTGAAAATCAATAAGACAGAGACACCCCCAAATTTAGGGCTGCTCTGCTTACAAGAACCTCAACTTGGGTACACCTTAAATATCCCAGGACATATAAAAATGGTTCAAAAAACTGTGGTATTTATGTACGATGGAATATCCCTCAGCCATGAAATCAATGTCATAAGACCAGGAGCAGCAAAGTGAGTGGATTCAGGTACGATGATTCTAAGTGAAATAATTCACACAGGAAAATAAACTTATCATACGATATCACTTATGAAGATCCTGTTAACATGGCTACACATGAACTGAGTTAGGAAAGAGAACAGAGTCTCACATTTAGAAAACGCTCTTATGCCTGCTTAAGGGGAAAGGAGAGGTGGGGTGATGCATAAAAGCAGAGTTTGATATAAGCACAGGTACCATTTCTAAAACCAACTGTGGAATAGACAAGACCTACACCTTCCTCAGTGAAAGGGACTCAAAACCCCATATTTCCCGCAGAGGAATAGATCTGACTAGTAAGAATCTTAAAACCTATGTATTGATATGTCTCTGTAAGGGAATCAAGTGTGTCTAGACTGGCATAAACATGGCAGCGAGAATCAGCTCAAACCCACTATAAAAAGGAATTTCAAAAACAAAACCAAAAAACAGGGAAATTCATTACATTTCCTTCAGGGTCTCTGATGAATCCTGGAATGACCCTATCTCCAATGACAGCTGGATGTGGCATAAGGCTGGACACTTGGGACTGAGAGGATTGGTGAGATTGGGTGAGCAAATGCAGACCCTTTAAAGCAAAAATGCATGGCCCCCATTCCATGGGTCCCAACTCTCCATGTTGAAGGGAATATTACTACAGCTATAACATGTACGGGAAACCTAGGGAATGGACACACTGTGAATACAAAAAGTTTCTAAAACTCAAAGAGTAGTCCCTCTCCTGGTGCTCCGGTTTGACCTTCCAACTGCTTTACTATCAATCTTCCAACTTGGAGAGACAGCCCCTTTAAGCTCCTGGTTCGCACAGGTTGCCAATTTGGCAGAGGATGGAAGGGAAGAGAGAGAACCAATGAGAGATTAGCTGTTAGGGATTTGGACGGGCACATGTCACTCTAATTTCCCGGCAGGAAGAAGAATTAACCAGAGTCTCAGATACCCACCGGGAACCAGTATAGGTCCTGAAACAAAATTTTGGACTTGAGTACAGCTCACAAAATACGAGTTGAAAAATGGAGCTCAGGGGCACAGCAATTCACAAACTGGCAGAGTAATAAAGGAAAACTATCGTCCAAAAGTCTGTTGAGGGAAGGCAACGAGGCAGACTTGAAAGCGAGGCAGAATAGCAGGAAACAGATTTCAAGAGGTACGTTGGAATCGCCTTTAAAGCACAGGAAGAGGGGCACAACTTCGACAATGACGCACTTGGCCAAATAGGGCGTATGCGTTTTCTCCTGAATATATTCAGGAGAAAACGCATACGACTTTTTGGCCAAGCAAGCACGCGGGCAATGCAAATATGAACTACAAAGGAGTATCACTTCCCACCGGTCAAAATGGACATCCAAAAAATGTGTAAAAACCAGAAAGGCAAGACAGGCCCTGGAGAACAGGGAGCCTTGTTATGCTGATGGGCGGGATGTAAATTGCCAACTGCCTCACTGGAGGAGTGCATTGCGTTCCCTAAAACAAGTAAACAACAGAGCTACAGAGCCAAGGGCACTTCCAGTCTCAGGAATATACCTTGGGAAAACTGAAAATCAATAAGACAGAGCCACCCCCAAATTTAGGGCTGCTCTGCTTACAAGAACCTCAACTTGGGTACACCTTAAATATCCCAGGAAATATAAAAATGGTTCAAAAAACTGTGGTATTTATGTACGATGGAATATCCCTCAGCCATGAAATCAATGTCATAAGACCAGGAGCAGCAAAGTGAGTGGATTCAGGTACGATGATTCTAAGTGAAATAAGTCACACAGAAAAAGAAACTTATCATAAGATATCACTTATGAAGATCCTGTAAACATGGCTACACATGAACTGAGTTAGGAAAGAGAACAGAGTCTCACATTTAGAAAACACTCTTATGCCTCCTTAAGGGGAAAGGAGAGGTGGGGAGATGCATAAAACCAGAGTTGGATATAAGCACAGGTACCATTTCTAAAACCAACTGTGGAATAGAGAAGACCTACACCTTCCTCAGTGAAAGGGACTCAAAACCCCATATTTCCCGCAGAGGAATCGATCTGACTAGTAAGAATCTTAAAACCTATGTATTGATATGTCTCTGTAAGGGAATCAAGTGTGTCTAGACTGGCATAAACATGGCAGCGAGAATCAGCTCAAACCCACTATAAAAAGGAATTTCAAAAACAAAACCAAAAAACAGGGAAATGCTTTACATTTCCTTCAGGGTCTCTGATGAAACCTGGAATGACCCTATCTACAAGGACAGCTGGATGTGGCATAAGGCTGGACACTTGGGACTGAGAGGATTGGTGAGATTGGGTGAGCAAATGCAGACCCTTTAAAGCAAAAATGCATGGCCCCCATTCCATGGGTCCCAACTCTCCATGTTGAAGGGAATATTACTACAGGTATAACATGTACGGGAAACCTAGAGAATGGACACACTGTGAATACAAAGGGTTTCTAAAACTCAACGAGTAGTCCCTCTCCTGGTGCTCCGGTTTGACTTTCCAACTGCTTTACTATCAATCTCCCAACTTGGAGAGACAACCCCTTTAACCTCCTCGTTCGCACAGGTTGAAAATATGGCAGAGGATGGAAGGAAAAAGGAAGAACCAATGAGAGAGTAGCTGTTAGGCATTTGGACGGGCACATGTCACTCTAATTTCCAGGCAGGAAGAATTATTAACCAGAGTCTCAGCCACCCACTGGGAAGCAGTAAAGGTCCTGAACCAAAATTTTGGTCTTGCGTACATCTCACAAAAAACGAGTTGAAAAATGGAGCTCAGGGGCACAGCAATTCACAAACAGGCAGAGTAATAAAGGACAACTGTCGTCCAAAAATCTGTTGAGGGAAGGCAACGACCCGGACTTGAAAGCGAGGCAGAATAGCAGGAAACAGATTTCAATAGGTACGTTGGAATCACCTTTAAAGCACAGGAAGAGGGGCACAACTTCGACAATGACGCACTTGGCCAAAAAGGGCGTATGCGTTTTCTCCTGAATACATTCAGGAGAAAACGCATACGACTTTTTGGCCAAGCAAGCACGCGGGCAATGCAAATCTGCACTACAAAGAAGTATCACTTCCCACCGGTCAAAAGGGACATCCACAAAATGTGTAAAAACCAGAAAGGCAAGACAGGCCCTGGAGAACAGGGAGCCTTGTTATGCTGATGGGCGGGATGTAAATTGCCAACTGCCTCACTGGAGGAGTGCATTGCGTTCCCTAAAACAAGTAAACAACAGAGCTACAGAGCCAAGGGCACTTCCAGTCTCAGGAATATACCTGGGAAAACTGAAAATCAATAAGACAGAGCCACCTCCAAATTTAGGGCTGCTCTGCTTACAAGAACCTCAACTTGGGTACACCTTAAATATCACAGGAAATATAAAAATGGTTCAAAAAACTGTGGTATTTATGTACGATGGAATATACCTCAGCCATGAAATCAATGTCATAAGACCAGGAGCAGCAAAGTGAATGGATTCAGGTACGATGATTCTAAGTGAAATAAGTCACACAGAAAAAGAAACTTATCATAAGATATCACTTATGAAGATTCTGTAAACATGGCTCCACATGAACTGAGTTAGGAAAGAGAACAGAGTCTCACATTTAGAAAACACTCTTATGCCTGCTTAAGGGGAAAGGAGAGGTGGGGTGATGCATAAAACCAGAGTTTGATGTAAGCACAGGTACCATTTCTAAAACGAACTGTGGAATAGACAAGACCTACACCTTCCTCAGGGAAAGGGAATTAAAACCCCATATTTCCCGCAGAGGATTAGATCTGACTAGTAAGAATCTTAAAACCTATGTATTGATATGTCTCTGTAAGGGAATCAAGTGTGTCTAGACTGGCAAAAACATGGCAGCGAGAATCAGCTCAAACCCACTATAAAAAGGAATTTCAAAAACAAAACCAAAAAACACGGAAATGCTTTACATTTCCTTCAGGGTCTCTGATGAAACCTGGAATGACCCTATCTACAAGGACAGCTGGATGTGGCATAAGGCTGGACACTTGGGACTGAGAGGATTGGTGAGATTGGGTGAGCAAATGCAGACCCTTTAAAGCAAAAATGCATGGCCCCCATTCCATGGGTCCCAACTCTCCATGTTGAAGGGAATATTACTACAGCTATAACATGTACGGGAAACCTAGAGAATGGACACACTGTGAATACAAAAGGTTTCTAAAACTCAACGAGTAGTCCCTCTCCTGGTGCTCCGGTTTGACTTTCCAACTGCTTTACTATCAATCTCCCAACTTGGAGAGACAACCCCTTTAACCTCCTCGTTCGCACAGGTTGCCAATTTGGCAGAGGATGGAAGGGAAGAGGGAGAACCAATGAGAGAGAAGCTGTTAGGCATTTGGACGGGCACATGTCACTCTAATTTCCAGGCAGGAAGCAGAATTAACCAGAGTCTCTGACACCCACCGGGAACCAGTAAAGGTCCTGAACCAAAATTTTGGTCTTGCGTACAGCTCACAAAAAACGAGTTGAAAAATGGAGCTCAGGGGCACAGCAATTCACAAATTGGCAGAGTAATAAAGGACAACTATCGTCCAAAAATCTGTTGAGGGAAGGCAACGAGGCGGACTTGAAAGCGAGGCGGAATAGCAGGAAACAGATTTCAAGAGGTACGTTGGAATCGCCTTTAAAGCACAGGAAGAGGGGCACAACTTCGACAATGATGCACTTGGCCAAAAAGGGCGTATGCGTTTTCTCCTGAATATATTCAGGAGAAAACGCATACGACTTTTGGCCAAGCAAGCACGCGGGCAATGCAAATCTGCACTACAAAGAAGTATCACTTCCCACCGGTCAAAAGGGACATCCACAAAATGTGTAAAAACCAGAAAGGCAAGACAGGCCCTGGAGAAGTGGGAGCCTTGTTATGCTGATGGGCGGGATGTAAGTTGCCAACTGCCTCACTGGAGGAGTGCATTGCGTTCCCTAAAACAAGTAAACAACAGAGCTACAGAGCCAAAGGCACTTCCAGTCTCGGGAATATACCTTGGGAAAACTGAAAATCAATAAGCCAGAGCCACCCCCATATTTAGGGCTGCTCTGCTTACAGGAACCTCAACTTGGGTACAAATTAAATATCCCAGGAAATATAAAAATGGTTCAAAAACCTGTGGTATTTATGTACGATGGAATATCCCTCAGCCATGAAATCAATGTCATAAGACCAGGAGCAGCAAAGTGAGTGGATTCAGGTACGATGATTCTAAGTCAAATAAGTCACACAGAAAAAGAAACTTATCATAAGATATCACTTATGAAGATCCTGTAAACATGGCTACACATGAACTGAGTTAGGAAAGAGAACAGAGTCTCACATTTTGAAAACACTCTTATGCCTGCTTAAGGGGAAAGGAGAGGTGGGGTGATGCATAAAACCAGAGTTTGATATAAGCACAGGTACAATTTCTATAACCAACTGTGGAATAGACAAGACCTACACCTTCCTCAGTGAAAGGGACTCAAAACCCCATATTTCCCGCAGAGGAATCGATCTGACTAGTAAGAATCTTAAAACCTATGTATTGATATGTCTCTGTAAGGGAATCAAGTGTGTCTAGACTGGCATAAACATGGCAGCGAGAATCAGCTCAAACCCACTATAAAAAGGAATTTCAAAAACAAAACCAAAAAACAGGGAAATTCTTTACATTTCCTTCAGGGTCTCTGATGAAACCTGGAATGACCCTATCTACAATGACAGCTGGATGTGGCATACGGCTGGACACTTGGGACTGAGAGGATTGGTGAGATTGATTGAGCAAATGCAGACCCTTAAAGGCAACAATGCATGGCCCCCATTCCATGGGTCCCAACTCTCCATGTTGAAGGGAATATTACTACAGCTATAACATGTACGGGAAACCTAGAGAATGGACACACTGTGAATACAAAAGGTTTCTAAAACTCAACGAGTAGTCCCTCTCCTGGTGCTCCGGTTTGACTTTCCAACTGCTTTACTATCAATCTCCCAACTTGGAGAGACAACCCCTTTAACATCCTCGTTCGCACAGGTTGCCAATTTGGCAGAGGATGGAAGGAAAGAGGGAGAACCAATGAGAGAGTAGCTGTTAGGCATTTGGACGGGCACATATCACTCTAATTTCCCGGCAGGAAGAAGAATTGACCAGAGTCTCAGCCACCCACCGGGAACCAGTATAGGTTCTGAACCATAATTTTGG
Source organism: Mesoplodon bidens (assembly GCF_964165515.1). NCBI lineage: Eukaryota > Metazoa > Chordata > Mammalia > Artiodactyla > Ziphiidae > Mesoplodon > Mesoplodon bidens. The sequence continues at coordinate 190,820 of NW_027671403.1, forward strand.
ACTTGCGTACAGCTCACAAAAAACGAGTTGAAAAATGGAGCTCAGGGGCACAGCAATTCACAAACTGGCAGAGTAATAAAGGACAACTATCGTCCAAAAATCTGTTGAGGGAAGGCAACGACCTGGACTTGAAAGCGAGGCAGAATAGCAGGAAACAGATTTCAAGAGGTACGTTGGAATCGCCTTTAAAGCACAGGAAGAGGGGCACAACTTCGACAATGACGCACTTGGCCAAATAGGGTGTATGCGTTTTCTCCTGAATATATTCAGGAGAAAACGCATACGGACTTTTTGGCCAAGCAAGCACGCGGGCAATGCAAATCTGCACTACAAAGAAGTATCACTTCCCACCGGTCAAAAGGGACATCCACAAAATGTGTAAAAACCAGAAAGGCAAGACAGGCCCTGGAGAACAGGGAGCCTTGTTATGCTGATGGGCGGGATGTAAATTGCCAACTGCCTCACTGGAGGAGTGCATTGCGTTCCCTAAAACAAGTAAACAACAGAGCTACAGAGCCAAGGGCACTTCCAGTCTAGGGAATATACCTTGGGAAAACTGAAAATCAATAAGACAGAGCCACCCCCAAATTTAGGGCTGCACTGCTTACAAGAACCTCAACTTGGGTACACCTTAAATATCCCAGGAAATATAAAAATGGTTCAAAAACCTGTGGTATTTATGTACGATGGAATATCCCTCAGCCATGTAATCAATGTCATAAGACCAGGAGCAGCAAAGTGAGTGGATTCAGTTACGATGATTCTAAGTGAAATAAGTCACACAGAAAAAGAAACTTATCATAAGATATCACTTATGAAGATCCTGTAAACATGGCTCCACATGAACTGAGTTAGGAAAGAGAACAGAGTCTCACATTTAGAAAACACTCTTATGCCTGCTTAAGGGGAAAGGAGAGGTGGGGTGATGCATAACCAGAGTTTGATATAAGCACAGGTACCATTTCTAAAACCAACTGTGGAATAGACAAGACCTACACCTTCCTCAGGGAAAGGGAATTAAAACCCCATATTTCCCGCAGAGGATTAGATCTGACTAGTAAGAATCTTAAAACCTATGTATTGATATGTCTCTGTAAGGGAATCAAGTGTGTCTAGACTGGCAAAAACATGGCAGCGAGAATCAGCTCAAACACATTATAAAAAGGAATTTCAAAAACAAAACCAAAAAACACGGAAATGCTTTACATTTCCTTCAGGGTCTCTGATGAAACCTGGAATGACCCTCTCTACAAGGACAGCTGGATGTGGCATAAGGCTGGACACTTGGGACTGAGAGGATTGGTGAGATTGGGTGAGCAAATGCAGACCCTTTAAAGCAAAAATGCATGGCCCCCATTCCATGGGTCCCAACTCTCCATGTTGAAGGGAATATTACTACAGCTATAACATGTACGTGAAACCTAGAGAATGGACACACTGTGAATACAAAAAGTTTCTAAAACTCAAAGAGTAGTCCCTCTCCTGGTGCTCCGGTTTGACTTTCCAACTGCTTTACTATCAATCTTCCAACTTGGAGAGACAGCCCCTTTAAGCTCCTGGTTCGCACAGGTTGCCAATTTGGCAGAGGATGGAAGGGAAGAGGGAGAACCAATGAGAGAGTAGCTGTTAGGCTTTTGGACGGGCACATGTCACTCTAATTTCCTGGCAGGAAGAAGAATTAACCAGAGTCTCAGCCCCACACCGGGAACGAGTATAGGTCCTGAACCAAAATATTGGACTTGAGTACAGCTCACAAAATACGAGTTGAAAAATGGAGCTCAGGGGCACAGCAATTCACAAATTGGCAGAGTAATAAAGGACAACTGTCGTCCAAAAATCTGTTGAGGGAAGGCAACGAGGCGGACTTGAAAGCGAGGCAGAATAGCAGGAAACAGATTTCAAGAGGTACGTTGGAATCGCCTTTAAAGCACAGGAAGAGGGGCACAACTTCGACAATGATGCACTTGGCCAAAAAGGGCGTATGCGTTTTCTCCTGAATATATTCAGGAGAAAACGCATACGACTTTTTGGCCAAGCAAGGACGCGGGCAATGCAAATCTGCACTACAAAGAAGTATCACTTCCCACCGGTCAAAAGGGACATCCACAAAATGTGTAAAAACCAGAAAGGCAAGACAGGCCCTGGAGAAGAGGGAGCCTTGTTATGCTGATGGGCGGGATGTAAGTTGCCAACTGCCTCACTGGAGGAGTGCATTGCGTTCCCTAAAACAAGTAAACAACACAGCTACAGAGCCAAGGGCACTTCCAGTCTCAGGAATATACCTTGGGAAAACTGAAAATCAATAAGACAGACCCACCCCCAAATTTAGGGCTGCTCTGCTTACAAGAACCTCAACTTGGGTACACCTTAAATATCCCAGGAAATATAAAAATGGTTCAAAAAACTGTGGTATTTATGTACGATGGAATATCCCTCAGCCATGAAATCATTGTCATAAGACCAGGAGCAGCAAAGTGAGTGGATTCAGGTACGATGATTCTAAGTGAAATAAGTGACACAGAAAAAGAAACTTATCATAAGATATCACTTATGAAGATCCTGTAAACATGGCTACACATGAACTGAGTTAGGAAAGGGAACAGAGTCTCACATTTAGAAAACACTCTTATGCCTGCTTAAGGGGAAAGGAGAGGTGGGGTGATGCATAAAACCAGAGTTTGATATAAGCACAGGTACCATTTCTAAAACCAACTGTGGAATAGACAAGACCTACACCTCCCTCAGTGAAAGGGACTCAAAACCCCATATTTCCCGCAGAGGAATAGATCTGACTAGTAAGAATCTTAAAACCTATGTAATGATATGTCTCTGTAAGGGAATCAAGTGTGTCTAGACTGGCATAAACATGGCAGCGAGAATCAGCTCAAACCCACTATAAAAAGGAATTTCAAAAACAAAACCAAAAAACAGGGAAATTCTTTACATTTCCTTCAGGGTCTCTGATGAAACCTGGAATGACCCTATCTACAAGGACAGCTGGATGTGGCATAAGGCTGGACACTTGGGACTGAGAGGATTGGTGAGATTGGGTGAGCAAATGCAGACCCTTAAAAGTAAAAATGCATGGCCCCCATTCCATGGGTCCCAACTCTCCATGTTGAAGGGAATATTACTACAGCTATAACATGTACGGGAAACCTAGAGAATGGACACACTGTGAATACAAAAGGTTTCTAAAACTCAACGAGTAGTCCCTCTCCTGGTGCTCCGGTTTGACTTTCCAACTGCTTTACTATCAATCTCCCAACTTGGAGAGACAACCCCTTTAACCTCCTCGTTCGCACAGGTTGCCAATTTGGCAGAGGATGGAAGGGAAGAGAGAGAACCAATGAGAGAGTAGCTGTTAGGGATTTGGACGGGCACATGTCACTCTAATTTCCCGGCAGGAAGAAGAATTAACCAGAGTCTCAGCCACCAACCGGTAACCAGTATAGGTCCTGAACCAAAATTTTGGACTTGAGTACAGCTCACAAAAAACGAGTTGAAAAACGGAGCTCAGGGGCACAGCAATTCACAAACTGGCAGAGTAATAAAGGACAACTATCGTCCAAAAATCTGTTGAGGGAAGGCAACGAGGCGGACTTGAATGCGAGGCAGAATAGCAGGAAACTGATTTCAAGAGATACGTTGGAATCGCCTTTAAAGCACAGGAAGAGGGGCACAACTTCGACAATGACGCACTTGGCCATAAAGGGCATATGCGTTTTCTCCTGAATACATTCAGGAGAAAACGCATACGCCCTTTTTGGCCAAGCAAGCAAGCGGGCAATGCAAATCGGCACTACAAGAAGTATCACTTCCCACCGGTCAAAAGGGACATCCACAAAATGTGTAAAAACCAGAAAGGCAAGACAGGCCCTGGAGAACAGGGAGCCTTGTTATGCTGATGGGCGGGATGTAAATTGCGAACTGCCTCACTGGAGGAGTGCATTGCGTTCCCTAAAACAAGTAAACAACAGAGCTACAGAGCCAAGGGCACTTCCAGTCTCAGGAATATACCTTGGGAAAACTGAAAATCAATAAGACAGAGCCACCCCCAAATTTAGGGCTGCTCTGCTTACAAGAACCTCAACTTGGGTACACCTTAAATATCCCAGGAAATATAAAAAGGGTTCAAAATACTATGGTATTTATGTACGATGGAATATCCCTCAGCCATGAAATCAATGTCATAAGACCAGGAGCAGCAAAGTGAGTGGATTCAGGTACGATGATTCTAAGTGAAATAAGTCACACAGAAAAAGAAACTTATCATAAGATATCACATATGAAGATCCTGTAAACATGGCTACACAGGAACTGAGTTAGGAAAGAGAACAGAGTCTCACATTTAGAAAACACTCTTATGCCTGCTTAAGGGGAAAGGAGAGGTGGGGTGATGCATAAAACCAGAGTTTGATATAAGCACCGGTACCATTTCTAAAACCAACTGTGGAATAGACAAGACCTACACCTTCCTCAGTGAAAGGGACTCAAAACCCCATATTTACCGCAGAGGTGTCGATCTGACTAGTAAGAATCTTAAAACCTATGTATTGATATGTCTCTGTAACGGAATCAAGTGTGTCTAGACTGGCATAAACATGGCAGCGAGAATCAGCTCAAACCCACTATAAAAAGGAATTTCAAAAACAAAACCAAAAAACAGGGAAATTCTTTACATTTCCTTCAGGGTCTCTGATGAAACCTGGAATGACCCTATCTACAATGACAGCTGGATGTGGCATACGGCTGGACACTTGGGACTGAGAGGATTGGTGAGATTGGGTGAGCAAATGCAGACCCTTAAAGGCAACAATGCATGGCCCCCATTCCATGGGTCCCAACTCTCCATGTTGAAGGGAATATTACTACAGCTATAACATGTACGGGAAACCTAGAGAATGGACACACTGTGAATACAAAAGGTTTCTAAAACTCAACGAGTAGTCCCTCACCTGGTGCTCCGGTTTGACCTTCCAACTGCTTTACTATCAATCTCCCAACTTGGAGAGACAACCCCTTTAACATCCTCGTTCGCACAGGTTGCCAATTTGGCAGAGGATGGAAGCAAAGAGGGAGAACCAATGAGAGAGTAGCTGTTAGGCATTTGGACGGGCACATATCACTCTAATTTCCCGGCAGGAAGAAGAATTGACCAGAGTCTCAGCCACCCACCGGGAACCAGTATAGGTTCTGAACCATAATTTTGGACTTGCGTACAGCTCACAAAAAACGAGTTGAAAAATGGAGCTCAGGGGCACAGCAATTCACAAACTGGCAGAGTAATAAAGGACAACTAACGTCCAAAAATCTGTTGAGGGAAGGCAACGACCTGGACTTGAAAGCGAGGCAGAATAGCAGGAAACAGATTTCAAGAGGTACGTTGGAATCGCCTTTAAAGCACAGGAAGAGGGGAACAACTTCGACAATGACGCACTTGGCCAAAAAGGGTGTATGCGTTTTTTCCTGAATATATTCAGGAGAAAACGCATACGCCCTTTTTGGCCAAGCAAGCAAGCGGGCATTGCAAATCGGCACTACAAAGAAGTATCACTTCCCACCGGTCAAAAGGGACATCCACAAAATGTGTAAAAACCAGAAAGGCAAGACAGGCCCTGGAGAACAGGGAGCCTTGTTATGCTGATGGGCGGGATGTAAATTGCCAACTGCCTCACTGGAGGAGTGCATTGCGTTCCCTAAAACATGTAAACAACAGAGCTACAGAGCCAAGTGCACTTCCAGTCTAGGGAATATCCCTTGGGAAAACTGAAAATCAATAAGACAGAGCCACCCCCAAATTTAGGGCTGCACTGCTTACAAGAACCTCAACTTGGGTACACCTTAAATATCCCAGGAAATATAAAAATTGTTCAAAAAACTGTGGTATTTATGTACGATGGAATATCCCTCAGCCATGAAATCAATGTCATAAGACCAGGAGCAGCAAAGTGAGTGGATTCAGGTACGATGATTCTAAGTGAAATAAGTCACAAAGGAAAATAAACTTATCATACGATATCACTTATGAAGATCCTGTTAACATGGCTACACATGAACTGAGTTAGGAAAGAGAACAGAGTCTCACATTTAGAAAACACTCTTATGCCTGCTTAAGGGGAAAGGAGAGGTGGGGTGATGCATAAAACCAGAGTTTGATATAAGCACAGGTACCATTTCTAAAACCAACTGTGGAATAGACAAGACCTACACCTTCCTCAGTGAAAGGGACTCAAAACCCCATATTTCCCACAGAGGAATAGATCTGACTAGTAAGAATCTTAAAACCTATGTATTGATATGTCTCTGTAAGGGAATCAAGTGTGTCTAGACTGGCATAAACATGGCAGCGAGAATCAGCTCAAACCCACTATAAAAAGGAATTTCAAAAACAAAACCAAAAAACAGGGAAATTCATTACATTTCCTTCAGGGTCTCTGATGAATCCTGGAATGACCCTATCTCCAATGACAGCTGGATGTGGCATAAGGCTGGACACTTGGGACTGAGAGGATTGGTGAGACTGGGTGAGCAAATGCAGACCCTTCGAAGCAAAAATGCATGGCCCCCATTCCATGGGTCCCAACTCTCCATGTTGAAGGGAATATTACTACAGCTATAACATGTATGGGAAACCTAGAGAATGGACACACTGTGAATACAAAAAGTTTCTAAAACTCAACGAGTAGTCCCTCTCCTGGTGCTCCGGTTTGACCTTCCAACTGCTTTACTATCAATCTTCCAACTTGGAGAGACAGACCCTTTAAGCTGCTCGTTCGCACAGGTTGCCAATTTGGCAGAGGATAGAAGGAAAGAGGGAGAACCAATGAGAGAGTAGCTGTTAGGCATTTGGACGGGCACATATAACTCTAATTTCCCGGCAGGAAGAAGAATTTACCAGAGTCTCAGCAACCCACCGGGAACCAGTATAGGTCTTGAACCAAAATTTTGGACTTGCGTACAGCTCACAAAAAACGAGTTGAAAAATGGAGCTCAGGGGCACAGCAATTCACAAACTGGCAGAGTAATAAAGGACAAGTATCGTTCAAAAATCTGTTGAGGGAAGGCAACGATCCGGACTTGAAAGCGAGGCGGAATAGCAGGAAACAGATTTCAAGAGGTACGTTGGAATCGCCTTTAAAGCACAGGAAGAGGGGCACAACTTCGACAATGACGCACTTGGCCAAATAGGGTGTATGCGTTTCCTCCTGAATATATTCAGGAGAAAACGCATATGACTTTTTGGCCAAGCAAGCATGCGGGTAATGCAAATCTGCACTACAAAGAAGTATCACTTCCCACCGGTCAAAAGGGACATCCACAAAATGTGTAAAAACCAGAAAGGCAAGACAGGCCCTGGAGAACAGGGAGCCTTGTTATGCTGATGGGCAGGATGTAAGTTGCCAACTTCCTCACTAGAGGAGTGCATTGCTTCCCTAAAACAAGTAAACAACAGAGCTACAGAGCCAAGGGCACTTCCTGTCAAGGGAATATACCTAGGGAAAACTGAAAATCAATAAGACAGAGCCACCCCCAAATTTAGGGCTGCTCTGCTTACAAGAACCTCAACTTGGGTACACATTAAATATCCCGGAAATATAAAAATGGTTCAAAAAACTGTGGTATTTATGTACGATGGAATATCCCTCAGCCATGAAATCAATGTCATAAGACCAGGAGCAGCAAAGTGACTGGATTCAGGTACGATGATTCTAAGTGAAATAAGTCACACAGAAAAAGAAACTTATCATAAGATATCACTTATGAAGATCCTGTAAACATGGCTCCACATGAACTGAGTTAGGAAAGAGAACAGAGTCTCACATTTAGAAAACACTCTTATGCCTGCTTAAGGGGAAAGGAGAGGTGGGGTGATTCATAAAAGCAGAGTTTGATATAAGCACAGGTACCATTTCTAAAACCAACTGTGGAATAGACAAGACCTACACCTTCCTCAGTGAAAGGGACTCAAAACCCCATATTTCCCGCAGAGGAATAGATCTGACTAGTAAGAATCTTAAAACCTATGTATTGATATGTCTCTGTAAGGGAATCAAGTGTGTCTAGACTGGCATAAACATGGCAGCGAGAATCAGCTCAAACCCACTATAAAAAGGAATTTCAAAAACAAAACCAAAAAACAGGGAAATTCATTACATTTCCTTCAGGGTCTCTGATGAATCCTGGAATGACCCTATCTCCAATGACAGCTGGATGTTGCATAAGGCTGGACACTTGGGACTGAGAGGATTGGTGAGATTGGGTGAGCAAATGCAGACCCTTTGAAGCAAAAATGCATGGCCCCCATTCCATGGGTCCCAACTCTCCATGTTGAAGGGAATATTACTACAGCTATAACATGTACGGGAAACCTAGAGAATGGACACACTGTGAATACAAAAATTTTCTAAAACTCAACGTGTAGTCCCTCTCCTGGTGCTCCGGTTTGACCTTCCAACTGCTTTACTATCAATCTTCCAACTTGGAGAGACAGCCCCTTTCAGCTCCTGGTTCGCACAGGTTGCCAATTTGGCAGAGGATGGAAGGGAAGAGGGAGAACCAATGAGAGAGTAGCTGTTAGGCATTTGTACGGGCACATGTCACTCTAACTTCCCGGCAAGAAGAAGAAATGACCAGAGTCTCAGCCACCAACCGGGAACCAGTATAGGTCCTGAACCAAAATTTTGGACTTGAGTACATGTCACAAAAAACGAGTTGAAAAACGGAGCTCAGGGGCACAGCAATTCACAAACTGGCAGAGTAATAAAGGACAACTATCGTCCAAAAATCTGTTGAGGGAAGGCAACGAGGCGGACTTGAAAGCGAGGCAGAATAGCAGGAAACAGATTTCAAGAGATACGTTGGAATCGCCTTTAAAGCACAGGAAGAGGGGCACAACTTCGACAATGACGCACTTGGCCATAAAGGGCGTATGCGTTTTCTCCTGAATACATTCAGGAGAAAACGCATACGCCCTTTTTGGCCAAGCAAGCAAGCGGGCAATGCAAATCGGCACTACAAGAAGTATCACTTCCCACCGGTCAAAAGGGACATCCACAAAATGTGTAAAAACCAGAAAGGCAAGACAGGCCCTGGAGAACAGGGAGCCTTGTTATGCTGATGGGCGGGATGTAAATTGCCAACTGCCTCACTGGAGGAGTGCATTGCGTTCCCTAAAACAAGTAAACAACAGAGCTACAGAGCCAAGGGCACTTCCAGTCTCAGGAATATACCTTGGGAAAACTGAAAATCAATAAGACAGAGCCACCCCCAAATTTAGGGCTGCTCTGCTTACAAGAACCTCAACTTGGGTACACCTTAAATATCCCAGGAAATATAAAAAGGGTTCAAAAAACTGTGGTATTTATGTACGATGGAATATCCCTCAGCCATGAAATCAATGTCATAAGACCAGGAGCAGCAAAGTGAGTGGATTCAGGTACGATGATTCTAAGTGAAATAAGTCACACATAAAAAGAAACTTATCATAAGATATCACTTATGAAGATCCTGTAAACATGGCTACACAGGAACTGAGTTAGGAAAGAGAACAGAGTCTCACATTTAGAAAACGCTCTTATGACTGCTTAAGGGGAAAGGAGAGGTGGGGTGATGCATAAAACCAGAGTTTGATATAAGCACAGGTACCATTTCTAAAACCAACTGTGGAATAGACAAGACCTACACCTTCCTCAGTGAAAGGGACTCAAAACCCCATATTTCCCGCAGAGGAATAGATCTGACTAGTAAGAATCTTAAAACCTATGTATTGATATGTCTCTGTAAGGGAATCAAGTGTGTCTAGACTGGCGTAAACATGGCCGCGAGAATCAGCTCAAAGCCACTATAAAAAGGAATTTCAAAAACAAAACCAAAACACAGGGAAATTCTTTCCATTTCCTTCAGGGTCTCTGATGATTCCTGGAATGACCCTATCTACAATGACAGCTGGATGTGGCATAAGGCTGGACACTTGGGACTGAGAGGATTGGTGAGATTGGGTGAGCAAATGCAGACCCTTAAAAGTAAAAATGCATGGCCCCCATTCCATGGGTCCCAACTCTCCATGTTGAAGGGAATATTATTACAGCTATAACATGTACGGGAAACCTAGAGAATGGACACTCTGTGAATACAAAAGGTTTCTAAAACTCAACGTGTAGTCCCTCTCCTGGTGCTCCGGTTTGACCTTCCAACTGCTTTACTATCAAACTTCCAACTTGGAGAGACAGCCCCTTTCAGCTCCTGGTTCGCACAGGTTGCCAATTTGGCAGAGGATGGAAGGGAAGAGAGAGAACCAATGAGAGAGTAGCTGTTAGGGATTTGGACGGGCACATGTCACTCTAATTTCCCGGCAGGAAGAAGAATTAACCAGAGTCTCAGCTACCCACCGGGAACAAGTATAGCTCGTGAAACAAAATTTTGGACTTGAGTACAGCTCACAAAATACGAGTTGAAAAATGGAGCTCAGGGGCACAGCAATTCACAAACTGGCAGAGTAATAAAGGACAACTATCGTCCAAAAATCTGTTGAGGGAAGGCAACGAGGCGGACTTGAAAGCGAGGCAGAATAGCAGGAAACCGATTTCAAGAGGTACGTTGGAATCGCCTTTAAAGCACAGGAAGAGGGGAACAACTTCGACAATGACGCACTTGGCCAAAAAGTGCGTATGCGTTTTTTCCTGAATATATTCAGGAGAAAACGCATACGCCCTTTTTGGCCAAGCAAGGACGCGGGCAATGCAAATCTGCACTACAAAGAAGTATCACTTCCCACCGGTCAAAAGGGACATCCACAAAATGTGTAAAAACCAGAAAGGCAAGACAGGCCCTGGAGAACAGGGAGCCTTGTTATGCTGATGGGCGGGATGTAAATTGCCAACTGCCTCACTGGAGGAGTGCATTGCGTTCCCTAAAACAAGTAAACAACAGAGCTACAGAGCCAAGGGCACTTCCAGTCTAGGGAATATACCTTGGGAAAACTGAAAATCAATAAGACAGAGCCACCCCCAAATTTAGGGCTGCTCTGCTTACAAGAACCTCAACTTGGGTACACCTTAAATATCCCAGGAAATATAAAAATGGTTCAAAAACCTGTGGTATTTATGTACGATGGAATATACCTCAGCCATGAAATCAATGTCATAAGACCAGGAGCAGCAAAGTGAGTGGATTCAGGTACGATGATTCTAAGTGAAATAAGTCACACAGAAAAAGAAACTTATCATAAGATATCACTTATGAAGATCCTGTAAACATGGCTCCACATGAACTGAGTTAGGAAAGAGAACAGAGTCTCACATTTAGAAAACACTCTTATGCCTGCTTAAGGGGAAAGGAGAGGTGGGGTGATGCATAAAACCAGAGTTTGATATAAGCACAGGTACAATTTCTATAACCAACTGTGGAATAGACAAGACCTACACCTTCCTCAGTGAAAGGGACTCAAAACCCCATATTTCGCGCAGAGGAATCGATCTGACTAGTAAGAATCCTAAAACCTATGTATTGATATGTCTCTGTAAAGGAATCAAGTGTGTCTAGACTGGCATAAACATGGCAGCGAGAATCAGCTCAAACCCACTATAAAAAGGAATTTCAAAAACAAAACCAAAAAACAGGGAAATTCTTTACATTTCCTTCAGGGTCTCTGATGAAACCTGGAATGACCCTATCTACAATGACAGCTGGATGTGGCATACGGCTGGACACTTGGGACTGAGAGGATTGGTGAGATTGGGTGAGCAAATGCAGACCCTTAAAGGCAACAATGCATGGCCCCCATTCCATGGGTCCCAACTCTCCATGTTGAAGGGAATATTACTACAGCTATAACATGTACGGGAAACCTAGAGAATGGACACACTGTGAATACAAAAGGTTTCTAAAACTCAACGAGTAGTCCCTCTCCTGGTGCTCCGGTTTGACTTTCCAACAGCTTTACTATCAATCTCCCAACTTGGAGAGACAACCCCTTTAACCTCCTCGTTCGGACAGGTTGCCAATTTGGCAGAGGATGGAAGGGAAGAGGGAGAACCAGTGAGAGAGAAGCTGTTAGGCATTTGGACGGGCACATGTCACTCTAATTTCCAGGCAGGAAGCAGAATTAACCAGAGTCTCTGACACCCACCGGGAACCAGTAAAGGTCCTGAACCAAAATTTTGGTCTTGCGTACAGCTCACAAAAAACGAGTTGAAAAATGGAGCTCAGGGGCACAGCAATTCACAAATTGGCAGAGTAATAAAGGACAACTATCGTCCAAAAATCTGTTGAGGGAAGGCAACGAGGCGGACTTGAAAGCGAGGCGGAATAGCAGGAAACAGATTTCAAGAGGTACGTTGGAATCGCCTTTAAAGCACAGGAAGAGGGGCACAACTTCGACAATGATGCACTTGGCCAAAAAGGGCGTATGCGTTTTCTCCTGAATATATTCAGGAGAAAACGCATACGACTTTTTGCCAAGCAAGCACGCGGGCAATGCAAATCTGCACTACAAAGAAGTATCACTTCCCACCGGTCAAAAGGGACATCCACAAAATGTGTAAAAACCAGAAAGGCAAGACAGGCCCTGGAGAAGAGGGAGCCTTGTTATGCTGATGGGCGGGATGTAAGTTGCCAACTGCCTCACTGGAGGAGTGCATTGCGTTCCCTAAAACAAGTAAACAACAGAGCTACAGAGCCAAGGGCACTTCCAGTCTCGGGAATATACCTTGGGAAAACTGAAAATCAATAAGCCAGAGCCACCCCCAAATTTAGGGCTGCTCTGCTTACAAGAACCTCAACTTGGGTACAACTTAAATATCCCAGGAAATATAAAAATGGTTCAAAAACCTGTGGTATTTATGTACGATGGAATATCCCTCAGCCATGAAATCAATGTCATAAGACCAGGAGCAGCAAAGTGAGTGGATTCAGGTACGATGATTCTAAGTGAAATAAGTCACACAGAAAAAGAAACTTATCATAAGATATCACTTATGAAGATCCTGTAAACATGGCTACACATGAACTGAGTTAGGAAAGAGAACAGAGTCTCACATTTTGAAAACAGTCTTATGCCTGCTTAAGGGGAAAGGAGAGGTGGGGTGATGCATAAAACCAGAGTTTGATATAAGCACAGGTACAATTTCTATAACCAACTGTGGAATAGACAAGACCTACACCTTCCTCAGTGAAAGGGACTCAAAACCCCATATTTCCCGCAGAGGAATCGATCTGAGTAGTAAGAATCTTAAAACCTATGTATTGATATGTCTCTGTAAGGGAATCAAGTGTGTCTAGACTGGCATAAACATGGCAACGAGAATCAGCTCAAACCCACTATAAAAAGGAATTTCAAAAACAAAACCAAAAAACAGGGAAATTCTTTACATTTCCTTCAGGGTCTCTGATGAAACCTGGAATGACCCTATCTACAATGACAGCTGGATGTGGCATACGGCTGGACACTTGGGACTGAGAGGATTGGTGAGATTGGGTGAGCAAATGCAGACCCTTTAAAGCAAAAATGCATGGCCCCCATTCCATGGGTCCCAACTCTCCATGTTGAAGGGAATATTACTACAGCTATAACATGTACGGGAAACCTAGAGAATGGACACACTGTGAATACAAAAGGTTTCTAAAACTCAACGAGTATACCCTCTCCTGGTGCTCCGGTTTGACTTTCCAACTGCTTTACTATCAATCTCCCAACTTGGAGAGACAACCCCTTTAACCTCCTGGTTCGCACAGCTTGCGAATTTGGCACAGGATTGAAGGGAAGAGGGAGAACCAATGAGAGAGTAGCTGTTAGGCTTTTGGACGGGCACATGTCACTCTAATTTCCCGGCAGGAAGAAGAATTAACCAGAGTCTCAGCCCCACACTGGGAACGAGTATAGGTCCAAAACCAAAATTTTGGACTTGCGTACAGCTCACAAAAAACGAGTTGAAAAATGGAGCTCAGGGGCACAGCAATTCACAAACTGGCAGAGTAATAAAGGACAACTATCGTCCAAAAATCTATTGAGGGAAGGCAACGAGGTGGACTTGAAAGCGAGGCAGAATAGCAGGAAACAGATTTCAAGAGGTACGTTGGAATCACCTTTAAAGCACAGGAAGAGGGGCACAACTTCGACAATGATGAACTTGGCCAAAAAGGGCGTATGCGTTTTCTCCTGAATATATTCAGGAGAAAAATCATACGCCATTTTTGGCCAAGCAAGCAAGCTGGCAATGCAAATCTGCACTACAAAGAAGTATCACTTCCCACCGGTAAAAAGAGACATCCACAAAATGTGTAAAAACCAGAAAGGCAAGACAGGCCCTGGAGAACTGGGAGCCTTGTTATGCTGATGGGCGGGATGTAAATTGCCAACTGCCTCACTGGGGGTGTGCATTGCATTCCCTAAAACAAGTAAACAACAGAGCTACAGAGCCAAGGGCACTTCCAGTCTAGGGAATATACCTTGGGAAAACTGAAAATCAATAAGACAGAGCCACCCCCAAATTTAGGGCTGCACTGCTTACAAGAACCTCAACTTGGGTACACCTTAAATATCCCAGGAAATATAAAAATGGTTCAAAAAACTGTGGTATTTATGTACGATGGAATATCCCTCAGCCATGAAATCAATGTCATAAGACCAGGAGCAGCAAAGTGAATGGATTCAGGTACGATGATTCTAAGTGAAATAAGTCACACAGAAAAAGAAACTTATCATAAGATATCACTTATGAAGATCCTGTAAACATGGCTACACATGAACTGAGTTAGGAAAGAGAACAGAGTCTCACATTTAGAAAACACTCTTATGCCTGCTTAAGGGGAATGGAGAGGTGGGGTGATGCATAAAACCAGAGTTTGATATAAGCACAGGTACCATTTCTATAACCAACTGTGGAATAGACAAGACCTACACCTTCCTCTGTGAAAGGGACTCAAAACCCCATATTTCCCGCAGAGGAATAGATCTGACTAGTAAGAATCTTCAAACCTATGTATTGATATGTCTCTGTAAGGGAATCAAGTATGTCTAGACTGGCATAAACATGGCAGCGAGGATCAGCTCAAACCCACTATAAAAAGGAATTTCAAAAACAAAACCAAAAAACAGGGAAATTCTTTCCATTTCCTTCAGGGTCTCTGATGAAACCTGGAATGACCTATCTACAATGACAGCTGGATGTGGCATAAGGCTGGATACTTGGGACTGAGAGGATTGGTGAGATTGCGTGAGCAAATGCAGACCCTTTAAAGCAAAAATGCATGGCCCCCATTCCATGGGTCACAACTCTCCATGTTGAAGGGAATATTACTACAGCTATAACATGTACGGGAAACCTAGAGAATGGACACACAGTGAATACAAAAGGTTTCTAAAACTCAAGGAGTAGTCCCTTTCCTGGTGCTCCGGTTTGACTTTCCAACTGCTTTACTATCAATCTCCCAACTTGGAGAGACAACCCCTTTAACCTCCTGGTAAGCACAGGTTGCCAATTTGGCAGAGGATGGAAGGGAAGAGGGAGAACCAATGAGAGAGTAGCTGTTAGGCATTAGGACGGGCACATGTCACTCTAATTTCCCGGCAGGAAGAAGAATTAACCAGAGTCTCAGCCCCACACCGGGAACCAGTATAGGTCCTGCATCAAAATTTTGGACTTGCGTACAGCTCACAAAAAACGAGTTGAAAAATGGAGCTGGGGGCACAGCAATTCACAAATTGGCAGAGTAATAAAGGACAACTATCGTCCAAAAATCTGTTGAGGGAAGGCATCGAGGCGGACTTGAATGCGAGGCAGAATAGCAGGAACCAGATTTCAAGAGGTACGTTGGAATCACCCTTAAAGCACAGGAAGAGGGGCACAACTTCGACAATGATGCACTTCGCCAAAAAGGGCGTATGTGTTTTCTCCTGAATATATTCAGGAGAAAACCCAAACGCCCTTTTTGGCCAAGCAATCAAGCGGGCAATGGAAATCTGCACTACAAAGAAGTATCACTTCCCACCGGTCAAAAGGGACATCCACAAAATGTGTAAAAACCAGAAAGGCAAGACAGGCCCTGGAGAACAGGGAGACTTGCTATGCTGATGGGCGGGATGTACATTGCCAACTGCCTCATTGGAGGAGTGCACTGCGTTCCCTAAAACAAGTAAACAACAGAGCTTCAGAGCCAAGGGCACTTCCAGTCTAGGGAATATACCTTGGGAAAACTGAAAATCAATAAGACAGAGCCACCCCGAAATTTAGGGCTGCACTGCTTACAAGAACCTCAACTTGGGTACACCTTAAATATCCCAGGAAATATAAAAATGGTTCAAAAAACTGTGGTATTTATGTCCGATGGAATATCCGTCAGCCATGAAATCAATGTCATAAGACCAGGAGCAGCAAAGTGAATGGATTCAGGTACGATGATTCTAAGTGAAATAAGTCACACATAAAAAGAAACTTATCATAAGATATCACTTATGAAGATCCTGTAAACATGGCTACACATGAACTGAGTTAGGAAAGAGAACAGAGTCTCACATTTAGAAAACACTCTTATGCCTGCTTAAGGGGAAAGGAGAGGTGGGGTGACGCATAAAACCAGAGTTTGATATAAGCACAGGTACCATTTCTAAAACCAACTGTGGAATAGACAAGACCTACACCTTCCTCAGTGAAAGGGACTCAAAACCCCATATTTCCCACAGAGGAATAATTCTGACTAGTAAGAATCTTAAAACCTATGTATTGATATGTCACTGTAAGGGAATCATGTGTGTCTAGACTGGCATAAACATGGCAGCGATAATCAGCTCAAACCCACTATAAAAATGAATTTCAAAAACAAAACCAAAAAACAGGGAAATTCTTTACATTTCCTTCAGGGTCTCTGATGAAACCTGGAATGACCCTATCTACAATGACAGCTGGATGTGGCATAAGGCTGGACACCTGGGACTGAGAGGATTGGTGAGATAGGGTGAGTAAAGGCAGACCCTTTAAAGCAAAAATTCATGGTCCCCATTCCATGGGTCCCAACTCTCCATGTTGAAGGGAATATTACTACAGCTATAACATGTACGGGAAACCTAGAGAATGGACACACAGTGAATACAAAAGGTTTCTAAAACTCAACGAGTAGTCCCTCTCCTGGTGCTCCGGTTTGACTTTCCAACTGCTTTACTATAAATCTCCCAACTTGGAGAGACAACCCCTTTAACCTCCTGGTTCGCACAGCTTGCGAATTTGGCACAGGATGGAAGGGAAGAGGGAGAACCAATGAGAGAGTAGCTGTTAGGCTTTTGGACGGGCACATGTCACTCTAATTTCCCGGCAGGAAGAAGAATTAACCAGAGTCTCAGCCCCACACTGGGAACGAGTATAGGTCCAAAACCAAAATTTTGGACTTGCGTACAGCTCACAAAAAACGAGTTGAAAAATGGAGCTCAGGGGCACAGCAATTCACAAACTGGCAGAGTAATAAAGGACAACTATCGTCCAAAAATCTATTGAGGGAAGGCAACGAGGTGGACTTGAAAGCGAGGCAGAATAGCAGGAAACAGATTTCAAGAGGTACGTTGGAATCACCTTTAAAGCACAGGAAGAGGGGCACAACTTCGACAATGATGAACTTGGCCAAAAAGGGCGTATGCGTTTTCTCCTGAATATATTCAGGAGAAAAATCATACGCCCTTTTTGGCCAAGCAAGCAAGCTGGCAATGCAAATCTGCACTACAAAGAAGTATCACTTCCCACCGGTAAAAAGAGACATCCACAAAATGTGTAAAAACCAGAAAGGCAAGACAGGCCCTGGAGAACTGGGAGCCTTGTTATGCTGATGGGCGGGATGTAAATTGCCAACTGCCTCACTGGGGGTGTGCATTGCATTCCCTAAAACAAGTAAACAACAGAGCTACAGAGCCAAGGGCACTTCCAGTCTAGGGAATATACCTTGGGAAAACTGAAAATCAATAAGACAGAGCCACCCCCAAATTTAGGGCTGCACTGCTTACAAGAACCTCAACTTGGGTACAACTTAAATATCCCAGGAAATATAAAAATGGTTCAAAAAACTGTGGTATTTATGTACGATGGAATATCCCTCAGCCATGAAATCAATGTCATAAGACCAGGAGCAGCAAAGTGAATGGATTCAGGTACGATGATTCTAAGTGAAATAAGTCACACAGAAAAAGAAACTTATCATAAGATATCACTTATGAAGATCCTGTAAACATGGCTACACATGAACTGAGTTAGGAAAGAGAACAGAGTCTCACATTTAGAAAACACTCTTATGCCTGCTTAAGGGGAATGGAGAGGTGGGGTGATGCATAAAACCAGAGTTTGATATAAGCACAGGTACCATTTCTATAACCAACTGTGGAATAGACAAGACCTACACCTTCCTCTGTGAAAGGGACTCAAAACCCCATATTTCCCGCAGAGGAATAGATCTGACTAGTAAGAATCTTAAAACCTATGTATTGATATGTCTCTGTAAGGGAATCAAGTATGTCTAGACTGGCATAAACATGGCAGCGAGGATCAGCTCAAACCCACTATAAAAAGGAATTTCAAAAACAAAACCAAAAAACAGGGAAATTCTTTCCATTTCCTTCAGGGTCTCTGATGAAACCTGGAATGACCTATCTACAATGACAGCTGGATGTGGCATAAGGCTGGATACTTGGGACTGAGAGGATTGGTGAGATTGCGTGAGCAAATGCAGACCCTTTAAAGCAAAAATGCATGGCCCCCATTGCATGGGTCCCAAATCTCCATGTTGAAGGGAATATTACTTCAGCTATATCATGTACGGGAAACCTAGAGAATGGACACACTGTGAATACAAAAGGTTTCTAAAACTCAACGAGTAGTCCCTCTCCTGGTGCTCAGGTTTGACATTCCAACTGCTTTACTATCAATCTCCCAACTTGGAGAGACAACCCCTTTAACCTCCTGGTTCGCACAGGTTGCCAATTTGGCAGAGGATGGAAGGGAAGAGGGAGAACCAATGAGAGAGTAGCTGTTAGGCATTTGGACGGGCACATGTCACTCTAATTTCCAGGCAAGAAGAAGAATTAACCAGAGTCTCAGCCACCCACCGGGAACCAGTATAGGTCCTGAACCAAAATTTTGGACTTGCGTACAGCTCACAAAAAACGAGTTGAAAAATGTAGCTCAGGGGCACAGCAATTCACAAACTGGCAGAGTAATAAAGGACAACTATCGTCCAAAAATCTGTTGAGGGAAGGCAACAAGGTGGACTTCAACGCGAGTCAGAATAGCAGGAAACAGATTTCAAGAGGTACGTTGGAATCGCCTTTAAAGCACAGGAAGAGGTGCACAACTTCGACAATGACGCACTTGGCCATAAAGGGTGTATGCGTTTTCTCCTGAACATATTCAGGAGAAAACGAATACGCCCTTTTTGGCCAAGGAAGCAAGCGGGCAATGCAAATCTGCACTACAAAGAAGTATCACTTCCCACCGGTCAAAAGGGACATCCACAAAATGTGTAAAAACCAGAAAGGCAAGACAGGCCCTGGAGAACAGGGAGCCTTGTTTTGCTGATGGGCGGGATGTAAATTGCCAACTGCCTTACTGGAGGAGTGCATTGCGTTCCCTAAAACAAGTAAACAACAGAGCTACAGAGCCAAGGGCACATCCAGTCTAGGGAATATACCTTTGGAAAACTGAAAATCAATAAGACAGAGCCACCCCCAAATTTAGGGCTGCACTGCTTACAAGAACCTAAACTTGGGTACACCTTAAATATCACAGGAAATATAAAAATGGTTCAAAAAACTGTGTTACTTATGTACGATGGAATATCCCTCAGCCATGAAATCAATGTCATAAGACCAGGAGCAGCAAAGTGAGTGGATTCAGGTACGATGATTGTAAGTGAAATAAGTCACACAGAAAAAGAAACTTATCATAAGATATCACTTATGAAGATCCTGTTAACATGGCTACTCATGAACTGAGTTAGGAAAGAGAACAGAGTCTCACATTTAGAAAACACTCTTATGCCTGCTTAAGGCGAAAGGAGAGGTGGGGTGATGCATAAAACCAGAGTTTGATATAAGCACTGGTACCATTTCTAAAACCAACTGTGGAATGGAGAAGACCTACACCTTCCTCAGTGAAAGGGACTCAAAACCCCATATTTCCCGCAGAGGAATAGATCTGACTAGTAAGAATCTTAAAACCTATGTATAGATATTTTTCTGTAAGGGAATCAAGTGTGTCTAGACTGGCATAAACATGGCAGCGAGAATCAGCTCAAACTCACTATCAAAAGGAATTTCAAAAACAAAACCAAAAAACAGGGAAATTCTTTATATTTCCTTCAGGGTCTCTGATGAAACCTGGAATGACCCTCTCTACAATGACAGCTGGATGTGGCATAAGGCTGGACACTTGGGACTGAGAGGATTGGTGAGATTGGGTGAGCAAATGCAGACCCTTTAAAGCAAAATTGCATGGCCCCCATTCCATGGGTCCCAACTCTCCATGTTGAAGGGAATATTACTACAGCTATAACATGTACGGGAAACCTAGAGAATGGACACACTGTGAATACAAAAGGTTTTTAAAACTCAATGAGTAGTCCCTCTCCTGGTGCTCCTGTTTGACTTTCCATCTGCTTTACTATCAATCTCCCAACTTGGAGAGACAACCCCTTTAAACTCCTCGTTCGCACAGGTTGCCAATTTGGCACAGGATGGAAGGGAAGAGGGAGAACCAATGAGAGAGTAGCTGTTAGGCATTTGGACGGGCACATGTCACTCTAATTTCCCGGCAAGAAGAAGAATTAACCAGAGTATCAGCCACCCACCCGGAACCAGTATAGGTCATGAACCAAAATTTTGGACTTGCGTACAGCTCACAAAAAACGAGTTGAAAAATGGAGCTCAGGGGCACAGCAATTCACAAACTGGCAGAGTAATAAAGGACAACTATCGTCCAAAAATCTGTTGAGGGAAGGCAACGAGGCGGACATGAAAGCGAGGCAGAATAGCAGGAAAGAGATTTCAAGAGGTACGTTGGAATCGCCTTTAAAGCACAGGAAGAGGGGAACAACCTCGACAATGACGCACTTGGCCAAAATTGCGTATGCGTTTTTTCCTGAATATATTCAGGAGAAAACGCATATGCCCATTTTGGCCAAGCAAGCAAGCGGGCAATGCAAATCTCCACTACAAAGAAGTATCACTTCCTACCGGTCAAAAGGGACATCCACAAAATGTGTAAAAATCAGAAAGGCAAGAAAGGCCCTGGAGAACAGGGAGCCTTGTTATGCTGATGGGCGGGATGTAAATTGCCAACTGCCTCACTGGAGGAGTGCCTTGCGTTCCCTAAAACAAGTAAACAACAGAGCTACAGAGCCAAGGGCACTTCCAGTCTAGGGAATATACCTTGGGAAAACTGAAAATCAATAAGACAGAGCCACCACCAAATTTAGGGCTGTACTGCTTACAAGAACCTCAACTTGGGTACACCTTAAATATCAGAAGAAATATAAAAATGGTTCAAAATATTGTGGTATTTATGTAAGATTGAATATCCCTCCGCCATGAAATCAATGTCATAAGACCAGGAGCAGCAAAGTGAGTGGATTCAGGTACGATGATTCTAAGTGAAGTAAGTCACACAGGAAAAGAAACTTATCATAAGATATCACTTATGAAGATTCTGTTAACATGGCTACACTTGAACTGAGTTAGGAAAGAGAACAGAGTCTCACATTTAGAAAACACTCTTATGCCTGCTTAAGGGGAAAGGAGAGGTGGGGTGATGCATAAAACCAGAGTTTGTTATAAGCACAGGTACCATTTCTAAAACCAACTGTGAAATAGACAAGACCTACACCTTCCTCAGTGAAAGGGACTCAAAACCCCATATTTCCCGCAGAGCAATAGATCTGACTAGTAAGAATCTTAAAACCTATGTATTGATATGTCTCTGTAAGGGAATCAAGTGTGTCTAGACTGGCATAAACATGGCAGCGAGAATCAGCTCAAACCCACTATAAAAAGGAATTTCAAAAACAAAACCAAAAAACAGGGAAATTCTTTACATTTCCTTCAGGGTCTCTGATGAAACCTGGAATGACCCTATCTACAATGACAGCTGGAAGTGGGATAAGGCTGGACACTTGGGACTGAGAGGATTGGTGAGATTGGGTGAGGAAATGCAGACTTTTTAAAGCAAAAATGCATGGCCCCCATTCCATGGGTCCCAACTCTCCATGTTGAAGGGAATATTACTACAGCTATGACATGTACGGGAAACCTAGAGAATGGACACATTGTGAATACAAAAGGTTTCTAAATCTCAACGAGTAGTCCCTCTCCTGGTGCTCCGGTTTGACTTTACAACTGCTTTACTATCAATCTCCCAACTTGGAGAGACAACACCTTTAACCTCCTCGTTCGCACAGGTTGCCAAATTGGCAGAGGATGGAAGGGAAGAGGGAGAACCAATGAGAGAGTAGCTGTTAGGCATTTGGACGGGCACATATCACTCTAATTTCCAGGCAGGAAGAAGAATTGACCAGAGTCTCAGCCACCCACCGGGAACCAGTATAGGTCCTGAACAAAAATTTTGGTCTTGCGTACAGCTCACCAAAAACGAGTTGAAAAATGGAGCTCAGGGGCACAGCAATTCACAAACTGGCAGAGTAATAAAGGAAAACTATCGTCCAAAAATCTGTTGAGGGAAGGCAACGAGGCGGACTTGAAAGCGAGGCAGAATAGCAGGAAACAGATTTCAAGAGGTACGTTGGAATCGCCTTTAAAGCACAGGAAGAGGGGCACAACTTCGACAATGATGCACTTGGCCAAAAAGGGCGTATGCGTTTTCTCCTGAATATATTCAGGAGAAAACGCATACGCACTTTTTGGCCAAGCAAGCACGCGGGCAATGCAAATGTGCACTACAAAGAAGTATCACTTCCCACCGGTCAAAAGGGACATCCACAAAATGTGTAAAAACCTGAAAGGCAAGACAGGCCCTGGAGAACAGGGAGCCTTATTATGCTGAAGGGCGGGATGTAAATTGCCAACTGCCTCACTAGAGGAGTGCATTGCGTTCCCTAAAACAAGTAAACAACAGAGCTACAGAGCCAAGGGCACTTCCAGTCTCAGGAATATACCTTGGGCAAACTGAAAATCAATAAGACAGAGCCACCCCCAAATTTAGGGCTGCTCTGCTTACAAGAACCTCAACTTGGGTACACCTTAAATATCCCAGGAAATATAAAAATGGTTCAAAAAACTGTGGTATTTATGTACGATGTAATATCCCTCAGCCATGAAATCAATGTCATAAGACCAGGAGCAGCAAAGTGAGTGGATTCAGGTACGATGATTCTAAGTGAAATAAGTCACACAGGAAAAGAAACTTATCATAAGATATCACTTATGAAGATCCTGTTAACATGGGTACACATGAACTGAGTTAGGAAAGAGAACAGAGTCTCACATTTAGAAAACACTCTTATGCCTGCTTAAGGGGAAAGGAGAGGTGGGGTGATGCATAAAACCAGAGTTTGATATAAGCACAGGTACCATTTCTAAAACCAACTGTGGAATAGACAAGACCTACACCTTCCTCAGTGAAAGGGACTCAAAACCCCATATTTCCCACAGAGGAATAATTCTGACTAGTAAGAATCTTAAAACCTATGTATTGATATGTCACTGTAAGGGAATCATGTGTGTCTAGACTGGCATAAACATGGCAGCGATAATCAGCTCAAACCCACTATAAAAATGAATTTCAAAAACAAAACCAAAAAACAGGGAAATTCTTTACATTTCCTTCAGGGTCTCTGATGAAACCTGGAATGACCCTATCTACAATGACAGCTGGATGTGGCATAAGGCTGGACACCTGGGACTGAGAGGATTGGTGAGATAGGGTGAGTAAAGGCAGACCCTTTAAAGCAAAAATTCATGGTCCCCATTCCATGGGTCCCAACTCTCCATGTTGAAGGGAATATTACTACAGCTATAACATGTACGGGAAACCTAGAGAATGGACACACAGTGAATACAAAAGGTTTCTAAAACTCAACGAGTAGTCCCTCTCCTGGTGCTCCGGTTTGACTTTCCAACTGCTTTACTATAAATCTCCCAACTTGGAGAGACAACCCCTTTAACCTCCTGGTTCGCACAGCTTGCGAATTTGGCACAGGATGGAAGGGAAGAGGGAGAACCAATGAGAGAGTAGCTGTTAGGCTTTTGGACGGGCACATGTCACTCTAATTTCCCGGCAGGAAGAAGAATTAACCAGAGTCTCAGCCCCACACTGGGAACGAGTATAGGTCCAAAACCAAAATTTTGGACTTGCGTACAGCTCACAAAAAACGAGTTGAAAAATGGAGCTCAGGGGCACAGCAATTCACAAACTGGCAGAGTAATAAAGGACAACTATCGTCCAAAAATCTATTGAGGGAAGGCAACGAGGTGGACTTGAAAGCGAGGCAGAATAGCAGGAAACAGATTTCAAGAGGTACGTTGGAATCACCTTTAAAGCACAGGAAGAGGGGCACAACTTCGACAATGATGAACTTGGCCAAAAAGGGCGTATGCGTTTTCTCCTGAATATATTCAGGAGAAAAATCATACGCCCTTTTTGGCCAAGCAAGCAAGCTGGCAATGCAAATCTGCACTACAAAGAAGTATCACTTCCCACCGGTAAAAAGAGACATCCACAAAATGTGTAAAAACCAGAAAGGCAAGACAGGCCCTGGAGAACTGGGAGCCTTGTTATGCTGATGGGCGGGATGTAAATTGCCAACTGCCTCACTGGGGGTGTGCATTGCATTCCCTAAAACAAGTAAACAACAGAGCTACAGAGCCAAGGGCACTTCCAGTCTAGGGAATATACCTTGGGAAAACTGAAAATCAATAAGACAGAGCCACCCCCAAATTTAGGGCTGCACTGCTTACAAGAACCTCAACTTGGGTACACCTTAAATATCCCAGGAAATATAAAAATGGTTCAAAAAACTGTGGTATTTATGTACGATGGAATATCCCTCAGCCATGAAATCAATGTCATAAGACCAGGAGCAGCAAAGTGAATGGATTCAGGTACGATGATTCTAAGTGAAATAAGTCACACAGAAAAAGAAACTTATCATAAGATATCACTTATGAAGATCCTGTAAACATGGCTACACATGAACTGAGTTAGGAAAGAGAACAGAGTCTCACATTTAGAAAACACTCTTATGCCTGCTTAAGGGGAATGGAGAGGTGGGGTGATGCATAAAACCAGAGTTTGATATAAGCACAGGTACCATTTCTATAACCAACTGTGGAATAGACAAGACCTACACCTTCCTCTGTGAAAGGGACTCAAAACCCCATATTTCCCGCAGAGGAATAGATCTGACTAGTAAGAATCTTAAAACCTATGTATTGATATGTCTCTGTAAGGGAATCAAGTATGTCTAGACTGGCATAAACATGGCAGCGAGGATCAGCTCAAACCCACTATAAAAAGGAATTTCAAAAACAAAACCAAAAAACAGGGAAATTCTTTCCATTTCCTTCAGGGTCTCTGATGAAACCTGGAATGACCTATCTACAATGACAGCTGGATGTGGCATAAGGCTGGATACTTGGGACTGAGAGGATTGGTGAGATTGCGTGAGCAAATGCAGACCCTTTAAAGCAAAAATGCATGGCCCCCATTGCATGGGTCCCAAATCTCCATGTTGAAGGGAATATTACTTCAGCTATATCATGTACGGGAAACCTAGAGAATGGACACACTGTGAATACAAAAGGTTTCTAAAACTCAACGAGTAGTCCCTCTCCTGGTGCTCAGGTTTGACATTCCAACTGCTTTACTATCAATCTCCCAACTTGGAGAGACAACCCCTTTAACCTCCTGGTTCGCACAGGTTGCCAATTTGGCAGAGGATGGAAGGGAAGAGGGAGAACCAATGAGAGAGTAGCTGTTAGGCATTTGGACGGGCACATGTCACTCTAATTTCCAGGCAAGAAGAAGAATTAACCAGAGTCTCAGCCACCCTCCGGGAACCAGTATAGGTCCTGAACCAAAATTTTGGACTTGCGTACAGCTCACAAAAAACGAGTTGAAAAATGTAGCTCAGGGGCACAGCAATTCACAAACTGGCAGAGTAATAAAGGACAACTATCGTCCAAAAATCTGTTGAGGGAAGGCAACGAGGTGGACTTCAACGCGAGTCAGAATAGCAGGAAACAGATTTCAAGAGGTACGTTGGAATCGCCTTTAAAGCACAGGAAGAGGTGCACAACTTCGACAATGACGCACTTGGCCATAAAGGGTGTATGCGTTTTCTCCTGAACATATTCAGGAGAAAACGAATACGCCCTTTTTGGCCAAGGAAGCAAGCGGGCAATGCAAATCTGCACTACAAAGAAGTATCACTTCCCACCGGTCAAAAGGGACATCCACAAAATGTGTAAAAACCAGAAAGGCAAGACAGGCCCTGGAGAACAGGGAGCCTTGTTTTGCTGATGGGCGGGATGTAAATTGCCAACTGCCTCACTGGAGGAGTGCATTGCGTTCCCTAAAACAAGTAAACAACAGAGCTACAGAGCCAAGGGCACATCCAGTCTAGGGAATATACCTTTGGAAAACTGAAAATCAATAAGACAGAGCCACCCCCAAATTTAGGGCTGCACTGCTTACAAGAACCTAAACTTGGGTACACCTTAAATATCACAGGAAATATAAAAATGGTTCAAAAAACTGTGTTACTTATGTACGATGGAATATCCCTCAGCCATGAAATCAATGTCATAAGACCAGGAGCAGCAAAGTGAGTGGATTCAGGTACGATGATTGTAAGTGAAATAAGTCACACAGAAAAAGAAACTTATCATAAGATATCACTTATGAAGATCCTGTTAACATGGCTACTCATGAACTGAGTTAGGAAAGAGAACAGAGTCTCACATTTAGAAAACACTCTTATGCCTGCTTAAGGCGAAAGGAGAGGTGGGGTGATGCATAAAACCAGAGTTTGATATAAGCACTGGTACCATTTCTAAAACCAACTGTGGAATGGAGAAGACCTACACCTTCCTCAGTGAAAGGGACTCAAAACCCCATATTTCCCGCAGAGGAATAGATCTGACTAGTAAGAATCTTAAAACCTATGTATAGATATTTTTCTGTAAGGGAATCAAGTGTGTCTAGACTGGCATAAACATGGCAGCGAGAATCAGCTCAAACTCACTATCAAAAGGAATTTCAAAAACAAAACCAAAAAACAGGGAAATTCTTTATATTTCCTTCAGGGTCTCTGATGAAACCTGGAATGACCCTCTCTACAATGACAGCTGGATGTGGCATAAGGCTGGACACTTGGGACTGAGAGGATTGGTGAGATTGGGTGAGCAAATGCAGACCCTTTAAAGCAAAATTGCATGGCCCCCATTCCATGGGTCCCAACTCTCCATGTTGAAGGGAATATTACTACAGCTATAACATGTACGGGAAACCTAGAGAATGGACACACTGTGAATACAAAAGGTTTTTAAAACTCAATGAGTAGTCCCTCTCCTGGTGCTCCTGTTTGACTTTCCATCTGCTTTACTATCAATCTCCCAACTTGGAGAGACAACCCCTTTAAACTCCTCGTTCGCACAGGTTGCCAATTTGGCACAGGATGGAAGGGAAGAGGGAGAACCAATGAGAGAGTAGCTGTTAGGCATTTGGACGGGCACATGTCACTCTAATTTCCCGGCAAGAAGAAGAATTAACCAGAGTATCAGCCACCCACCCGGAACCAGTATAGGTCATGAACCAAAATTTTGGACTTGCGTACAGCTCACAAAAAACGAGTTGAAAAATGGAGCTCAGGGGCACAGCAATTCACAAACTGGCAGAGTAATAAAGGACAACTATCGTCCAAAAATCTGTTGAGGGAAGGCAACGAGGCGGACATGAAAGCGAGGCAGAATAGCAGGAAAGAGATTTCAAGAGGTACGTTGGAATCGCCTTTAAAGCACAGGAAGAGGGGAACAACCTCGACAATGACGCACTTGGCCAAAATTGCGTATGCGTTTTTTCCTGAATATATTCAGGAGAAAACGCATATGCCCATTTTGGCCAAGCAAGCAAGCGGGCAATGCAAATCTGCACTACAAAGAAGTATCACTTCCTACCGGTCAAAAGGGACATCCACAAAATGTGTAAAAATCAGAAAGGCAAGAAAGGCCCTGGAGAACAGGGAGCCTTGTTATGCTGATGGGCGGGATGTAAATTGCCAACTGCCTCACTGGAGGAGTGCCTTGCGTTCCCTAAAACAAGTAAACAACAGAGCTACAGAGCCAAGGGCACTTCCAGTCTAGGGAATATACCTTGGGAAAACTGAAAATCAATAAGACAGAGCCACCACCAAATTTAGGGCTGTACTGCTTACAAGAACCTCAACTTGGGTACACCTTAAATATCAGAAGAAATATAAAAATGGTTCAAAATATTGTGGTATTTATGTAAGATTGAATATCCCTCCGCCATGAAATCAATGTCATAAGACCAGGAGCAGCAAAGTGAGTGGATTCAGGTACGATGATTCTAAGTGAAGTAAGTCACACAGGAAAAGAAACTTATCATAAGATATCACTTATGAAGATTCTGTTAACATGGCTACACTTGAACTGAGTTAGGAAAGAGAACAGAGTCTCACATTTAGAAAACACTCTTATGCCTGCTTAAGGGGAAAGGAGAGGTGGGGTGATGCATAAAACCAGAGTTTGTTATAAGCACAGGTACCATTTCTAAAACCAACTGTGAAATAGACAAGACCTACACCTTCCTCAGTGAAAGGGACTCAAAACCCCATATTTCCCGCAGAGCAATAGATCTGACTAGTAAGAATCTTAAAACCTATGTATTGATATGTCTCTGTAAGGGAATCAAGTGTGTCTAGACTGGCATAAACATGGCAGCGAGAATCAGCTCAAACCCACTATAAAAAGGAATTTCAAAAACAAAACCAAAAAACAGGGAAATTCTTTACATTTCCTTCAGGGTCTCTGATGAAACCTGGAATGACCCTATCTACAATGACAGCTGGAAGTGGGATAAGGCTGGACACTTGGGACTGAGAGGATTGGTGAGATTGGGTGAGGAAATGCAGACTTTTTAAAGCAAAAATGCATGGCCCCCATTCCATGGGTCCCAACTCTCCATGTTGAAGGGAATATTACTACAGCTATGACATGTACGGGAAACCTAGAGAATGGACACATTGTGAATACAAAAGGTTTCTAAATCTCAACGAGTAGTCCCTCTCCTGGTGCTCCGGTTTGACTTTACAACTGCTTTACTATCAATCTCCCAACTTGGAGAGACAACACCTTTAACCTCCTCGTTCGCACAGGTTGCCAAATTGGCAGAGGATGGAAGGGAAGAGGGAGAACCAATGAGAGAGTAGCTGTTAGGCATTTGGACGGGCACATATCACTCTAATTTCCAGGCAGGAAGAAGAATTGACCAGAGTCTCAGCCACCCACCGGGAACCAGTATAGGTCCTGAACAAAAATTTTGGTCTTGCGTACAGCTCACCAAAAACGAGTTGAAAAATGGAGCTCAGGGGCACAGCAATTCACAAACTGGCAGAGTAATAAAGGAAAACTATCGTCCAAAAATCTGTTGAGGGAAGGCAACGAGGCGGACTTGAAAGCGAGGCAGAATAGCAGGAAACAGATTTCAAGAGGTACGTTGGAATCGCCTTTAAAGCACAGGAAGAGGGGCACAACTTCGACAATGATGCACTTGGCCAAAAAGGGCGTATGCGTTTTCTCCTGAATATATTCAGGAGAAAACGCATACGACTTTTTGGCCAAGCAAGCACGCGGGCAATGCAAATGTGCACTACAAAGAAGTATCACTTCCCACCGGTCAAAAGGGACATCCACAAAATGTGTAAAAACCTGAAAGGCAAGACAGGCCCTGGAGAACAGGGAGCCTTATTATGCTGAAGGGCGGGATGTAAATTGCCAACTGCCTCACTAGAGGAGTGCATTGCGTTCCCTAAAACAAGTAAACAACAGAGCTACAGAGCCAAGGGCACTTCCAGTCTCAGGAATATACCTTGGGCAAACTGAAAATCAATAAGACAGAGCCACCCCCAAATTTAGGGCTGCTCTGCTTACAAGAACCTCAACTTGGGTACACCTTAAATATCCCAGGAAATATAAAAATGGTTCAAAAAACTGTGGTATTTATGTACGATGTAATATCCCTCAGCCATGAAATCAATGTCATAAGACCAGGAGCAGCAAAGTGAGTGGATTCAGGTACGATGATTCTAAGTGAAATAAGTCACACAGGAAAAGAAACTTATCATAAGATATCACTTATGAAGATCCTGTTAACATGGGTACACATGAACTGAGTTAGGAAAGAGAACAGAGTCTCACATTTAGAAAACACTCTTATGCCTGCTTAAGGGGAAAGGAGAAGTGGGGTGATGCATAAAACCAGAGTTTGATATAAGCACAGGTACCATTTCTAAAACCAACTGTGGAATAGAAAAGACCTACACCTTCCTCAGTGAAAGGGACTCAAAACTCCATATTTCCCGCAGAGGAATAGATCTGACTAGTAAGAATCTTAAAACCTATGTATTGATATGTCTCTGTAAGGGAATCAAGTGTGTCTAGACTGGCATAAACATGGCAGCGAGAATCAGCTCAAACCCACTATAAAAAGGAATTTCAAAAACAAAACCAAAAAACAGGGAAATTCTTTACATTCCCTTCAGGGTCTCTGATGAAACCTGGAATGACCTTATCTACAATGACAGCTGGATGTGGCATAAGGCTGGACACTTGGGACTGAGAGGATTGGTGAGATTGGGTGAGCAAATGCAGACCCTTTAAAGCAAAAATGCATGGCCCCTATTCCATTGGTCCCAACTCTCCATGTTGAAGGGAATATTACTACAGCTATGACATGTACGGGAAACCTAGAGAATGGACACACTGTGAATACAAAAGGTTTCTAAAACTCAACGAGTAGTCCCTCTCCTGGTGCTCCGGTTTGACTTTCCAACTGCTTTACTATCAATCTCCCAACTTGGAGAGACAACCCCTTTAACCTCCTCGTTCGCACAGGTTGCCAATTTGGCAGTGGACGGAAGGGAAGAGGGAGAACCAATGAGAGAGTAGCTGTTAGGGATTTGGACGGGCACATGTCACTCTAATTTCCCGGCAGGAAGAAGAATTAACCAGAGTCTCAGCTACCCACTGGGAACCAGTATAGGTCCTGAAACAAAATTTTGGACTTGAGTACAGCTCACAAAATACGAGTTGAAAAATGGAGCTCAGGGGCACAGCAATTCACAAACTGGCAGAGTAATAAAGGACAACTATCGTCCAAAAATCTGTTGAGGGAAGGCAACGAGGCGGACTTGAAAGCGAGGCAGAATAGCAGGTAACAGATTTCAAGAGGTACGTTGGAATCGCCTTTAAAGCACAGGAAGAGGGGCACAACTTCGACAATGACGCACTTGGCGAAATAGGGCGTATGCGTTTTCTCCTGAATATATTCAGGAGAAAACGCATACGACTTTTTGGCCAAGCAAGCACGCGGGCAATGCAAATATGAACTACAAAGGAGTATCACTTCCCACCGGTCAAAAGGGACATCCACAAAATGTGTAAAAACCAGAAAGGCAAGACAGGCCCTGGAGAACAGGGAGCCTTGTTATGCTGATGGGCGGGATGTAAATTGCCAACTGCCTCACTGGAGGAGTGCATTCCGTTCCCTAAAACAAGTAAACAACAGAGCTACAGAGACTTGGGCACTTCCAGTCTCGGGAATATACCTTGGGAATACTGAAAATCAAGAAGACAGAGCCACACCCAAATTTAGGGCTGCTCTGCTTACAAGAACCTCAACTTGTGTACACCTTAAATATCCCAGGAAATATAAAAATGGTTCAAAAAACTGTGGTATTTATGTACGATGGAATATCCCTCAGCCATGAAATCAATGTCATAAGACCAGGAGCAGCAAAGTGAGTGGATTCAGGTACGATGATTCTAAGTGAAATAAGTGACACAGAAAAAGAAACTTATCATAAGATATCACTTATGAAGATCCTGTAAACATGGCTACACATGAACTGAGTTAGGAAAGAGAACAGAGTCTCACATTTAGAAAACACTCTTATGCCTGCTTAAGGGGAAAGGAGAGGTGGGGTGATGCATAAATCCAGAGTTTGATATAAGCACAGGTACCATTTCTAAAACCAACTGTGGAATAGACAAGACCTACCCCTTCCTCAGTGAAAGGGACTCAAAACCCCATATTTCCGGAAGAGGAATAGATCTGACTAGTAAGAATCTTAAAACCTATGTATTGATATGTCTCTGTAATGGAATCAAGTGTGTCTAGACTGGCGTAAACATGGCAGCGAGAATCAGCTCAAACCCAGTATAAAAAGGAATTTCAAAAACAAAACCAAAAAACAGGGAAATTCTTTATATTTCCTTCAGGGTCTCTGATGAAACCTGGAATGACCCTCTCTACAATGACAGCTGGATGTGGCATAAGGCTGGACACTTGGGACTGAGAGGATTGGTGAGATTGGGTGAGCAAATGCAGACCCTTTAAAGCAAAATTGCATGGCCCCCATTCCATGGGTCCCAACTCTCCATGTTGAAGGGAATATTACTACAGCTATAACATGTACGGGAAACCTAGAGAATGGACACACTGTGAATACAAAAGGTTTTTAAAACTCAATGAGTAGTACCTCTCCTGGTGCTCCTGTTTGACTTTCCATCTGCTTTACTATCAATCTCCCAACTTGGAGAGACAACACCTTTAACCTCCTCGTTCGCACAGGTTGCCAAATTGGCAGAGGATGGAAGGGAAGAGGGAGAACCAATGAGAGAGTAGCTGTTAGGCATTTGGACGGGCACATATCACTCTAATTTCCAGGCAGGAAGAAGAATTGACCAGAGTCTCAGCCACCCACCGGGAACCAGTATAGGTCCTGAACAAAAATTTTGGTCTTGCGTACAGCTCACCAAAAACGAGTTGAAAAATGGAGCTCAGGGGCACAGCAATTCACAAACTGGCAGAGTAATAAAGGAAAACTATCGTCCAAAAATCTGTTGAGGGAAGGCAACGAGGCGGACTTGAAAGCGAGGCAGAATAGCAGGAAACAGATTTCAAGAGGTACGTTGGAATCGCCTTTAAAGCACAGGAAGAGGGGCACAACTTCGACAATGATGCACTTGGCCAAAAAGGGCGTATGCGTTTTCTCCTGAATATATTCAGGAGAAAACGCATACGACTTTTTGGCCAAGCAAGCACGCGGGCAATGCAAATGTGCACTACAAAGAAGTATCACTTCCCACCGGTCAAAAGGGACATCCACAAAATGTGTAAAAACCTGAAAGGCAAGACAGGCCCTGGAGAACAGGGAGCCTTATTATGCTGAAGGGCGGGATGTAAATTGTCAACTGCCTCACGAGAGGAGTGCATTGCGTTCCCTAAAACAAGTAAACAACAGAGCTACAGAGCCAAGGGCACTTCCAGTCTCAGGAATATACCTTGGGCAAACTGAAAATCAATAAGACAGAGCCACCCCCAAATTTAGGGCTACTCTGCTTACAAGAACCTCAACTTGGGTACACCTTAAATATCCCAGGAAATATAAAAATGGTTCAAAAAACTGTGGTATTTATGTACGATGTAATATCCCTCAGCCATGAAATCAATGTCATAAGACCAGGAGCAGCAAAGTGAGTGGATTCAGGTACGATGATTCTAAGTGAAATAAGTCACACAGAAAAAGAAACTTCTCATAAGATATCACTTATGAAGATCCTGTAAACATGGCTAAACATGAACTGAGTTAGGAAAGAGAACAGAGTCTCACATTTAGAAAACACTCTTATTCCTGCTTAAGGGGAAAGGAGAGGTGGGGTGATGCATAAAACCAGAGTTTGATATAAGCACAGGTACCATTTCTAAAACCAACTGTGGAATAGACAAGACCTACACCTTCCTCAGTGAAAGGGACTCAAAACTCCATATTCCCCGCAGAGGAATAGATCTGACTAGTAAGAATCTTAAAACCTATGTATTGATATGTCTCTGTAAGGGAATCAAGTGTGTCTAGACTGGCATAAACATGGCAGCGAGAATCAGCTCAAACCCACTATAAAAAGGAATTTCAAAAACAAAACCAAAAAACAGGGAAATTCTTTACATTCCCTTCAGGGTCTCTGATGAAACCTGGAATGACCTTATCTACAATGACAGCTGGATGTGGCATAAGGCTGGACACTTGGGACTGAGAGGATTGGTGAGATTGGGTGAGCAAATGCAGACCCTTTAAAGCAAAAATGCATGGCCCCTATTCCATTGGTCCCAACTCTCCATGTTGAAGGGAATATTACTACAGCTATGACATGTACGGGAAACCTAGAGAATGGACACACTGTGAATACAAAAGGTTTCTAAAACTCAACGAGTAGTCCCTCTCCTGGTGCTCCGGTTTGACTTTCCAAATGCTTTACTATCAATCTCCCAACTTGGAGAGACAACCCCTTTAACCTCCTCGTTCGCACAGGTTGCCAATTTGGCAGTGGACGGAAGGGAAGAGGGAGAACCAATGAGAGAGTAGCTGTTAGGGATTTGGACGGGCACATGTCACTCTAATTTCCCGGCAGGAAGAAGAATTAACCAGAGTCTCAGCTACCCACCGGGAACCAGTATAGGTCCTGAAACAAAATTTTGGACTTGAGTACAGCTCACAAAATACGAGTTGAATAATGGAGCTCAGGGGCACAGCAATTCACAAACTGGCAGAGTAATAAAGGACAACTATCGTCCAAAAATCTGTTGAGGGAAGGCAACGAGGCGGACTTGAAAGCGAGGCAGAATAGCAGGTAACAGATTTCAAGAGGTACGTTGGAATCGCCTTTAAAGCACAGGAAGAGGGGCACAACTTCGACAATGACGCACTTGGCGAAATAGGGCGTATGCGTTTTCTCCTGAATATATTCAGGAGAAAACGCATACGACTTTTTGGCCAAGCAAGCACGCGGGCAATGCAAATATGAACTACAAAGGAGTATCACTTCCCACCGGTCAAAAGGGACATCCAAAAAATGTGTAAAAACCAGAAAGGCAAGACAGGCCCTGGAGAACAGGGAGCCTTGTTATGCTGATGGGCGGGATGTAAATTGCCAACTGCCTCACTGGAGGAGTGCATTCCGTTCCCTAAAACAAGTAAACAACAGAGCTACAGAGCCAAGGGCACTTCCAGTCTCGGGAATATACCTTGGGAATACTGAAAATCAAGAAGACAGAGCCACACCCAAATTTAGGGCTGCTCTGCTTACAAGAACCTCAACTTGTGTACACCTTAAATATCCCAGGAAATATAAAAATGGTTCAAAAAACTGTGGTATTTATGTACGATGGAATATCCCTCAGCCATGAAATCAATGTCATAAGACCAGGAGCAGCAAAGTGAGTGGATTCAGGTACGATGATTCTAAGTGAAATAAGTCACACAGAAAAAGAAACTTATCATAAGATATCACTTATGAAGATCCTGTAAACATGGCTACACATGAACTGAGTTAGGAAAGAGAACAGAGTCTCACATTTAGAAAACACTCTTATGCCTGCTTAAGGGGAAAGGAGAGGTGGTGTGATGCATAAAACCAGAGTTTGATATAAGCACAGGTACCATTTCTAAAACCAACTGTGGAATAGACAAGACCTACACCTTCCTCAGTGAAAGGGACTCAAAACCCCATATTTCCGGAAAAGGAATAGATCTGACTAGTAAGAATCTTAAAACCTATGTATTGATATGTCTCTGTAAGGGAATCAAGTGTGTCTAGACTGGCGTAAACATGGCAGCGAGAATCAGCTCAAACCCACTATAAAAAGGAATTTCAAAAACAAAACCAAAAAACAGGGAAATTCTTTACATTTCCTTCAGGGTCTCTGATGAAACCTGGAATGACCCTATCTACAAGGACAGCTGGATGTGGCATAAGGCTGGACACTTGGGACTGAGAGGATTGGTGAGATAGGGTGAGCAAATGCAGACCCTTAAAAGCAACAATGCATGGCCCCCATTCCTTGGGTCCCAACTCTCCATGTTGAAGGGAATATTACTACAGCTATAACATGTACGGGAAACCTAGAGAATGGACACACTGTGAATACAAAAGGTTTCTAAAACTCAACGAGTATACCCTCGCCTGGTGCTCCGGTTTGACTTTCCACCTGCTTTACTATCAATCTCCCAACATGGAGAGAAAGCCCCTTTAACCTCCTCGTTCGCACAGGTTGCCAATTTGGCAGAGGATGGAAGGGAAGAGGGAGAACCAATGAGAGAGTAGCTGTTAGGCATTTGGACGGTCACATGTCACTCTAATTTCCAGGAAGGAAGCAGAATTAACCAGAGTCTCAGCCACCCACCGGGAACCAGTAAAGGTCCTGAACCAAAATTTTGGTCTGGCGTACAGCTCACAAAAAACGAGTTGAAAAATGGAGCTCAGGGGCACAGCAATTCACAAACTGGCAGAGTAATAAAGGACAACTGTCATCCAAAAATCTGTTGAGGGAAGGCAACGAGGCGGACTTGAAAGCGAGGCAGAAGAGCAGGAAACAGATTTCAAGAGGTACGTTGGAATCGCCTTTAAAGCATAGGAAGAGGGGCACAACTTCGACAATGACGCACTTGGCCAAAAAGGGCGTATGCGTTTTCTCCTGAATATATTCAGGAGAAAACGCATACGACTTTTTGGCCAAGCAAGCACGCGGGCAATGCAAATCTGCACTACAAAGAAGTATCACTTCCCACCGGTCAAAAGGGACATCCACAAAATGTGTAAAAACCAGAAAGGCAAGACAGGCCCTGGAGAACAGGGAGCCTTGTTATGCTGATGGGTGGGATGTAAATTGCCAACTGCCTCACTGGAGGAGTGCATTGCGTTCCCTAAAACAAGTAAACAACAGAGCTACAGAGCCAAGGGCACTTCCAGTCAAGGGAATATACCTTGGGAAAACTGAAAATCAATAAGACAGAGCCACCCCCAAATTTAGGGCTGCTCTGCTTACAAGAACCTCAACTTGGGTACACCTTAAATATCCCAGGAAATATAAAAATGGTTCAAAAACCTGTGGTATTTATGTACGATGGAATATCCCTCAGCCATGAAATCAATGTCATAAGACCAGGAGCAGCAAAGTGAGTGGATTCAGGTACGATGATTCTAAGTGAAATAAGTCACACAGAAAAAGAAACTTATCATAAGATATCACTTATGTAGATCCTGTAAACATGGCTACACATGAACTGAGTTAGGAAAGAGAACAGAGACTCACATTTAGAAAACACTCTTATGCCTGCTTAAGGGGAAAGGAGAGGTGGGGTGATGCATAAAACCAGAGTTTGATATAAGCACAGGTACCATTTCTAAAACCAACTGTGGAATAGACAAGACCTACACCTTCCTCAGTGAAAGGGACTCAAAACCCCATATTTCCCGCAGAGGAATAGATCTGACTAGTAAGAATCTTAAAACCTATGTATTGATATGTCTCTGTAAGGGAATCAAGTGTGTCTAGACTGGCATAAACATGGCAGCGAGAATCAGCTCAAACGAACTATAAAAAGGAATTTCAAAAACAAAACCAAAAAACAGGGAAATTCTTTACATTTCCTTCAGGGTCTCTGATGAAACCTGGAATGACCCTATCTACAATGACAGCTGGATGTGGCATAAGGCTGGACACTTGGGACAGAGAGGATTGGTGAGATTGGGTGAGCAAATGCAGACCCTTAAAAGCAACAATGCATGGCCCCCATTCCATGGGTCCCAACTCTCCATGTTGAAGGGAATATTACTACAGCTATAACATGTACGGGAAACCTAGAGAATGGACACACTGTGAATACAAAAAGTTTCTAAAACTCAACGAGTAGTCCCTCTCCTGGTGCTCCGGTTTGACCTTCCAACTGCTTTACTATCAATCTTCCAACTTGGAGAGACAGCCCCTTTAAGCTCCTGGTTCGCACAGGTTGCCAATTTGGCAGAGGATGGAAGGGAAGAGGGAGAACCAATGAGAGAGTAGCTGTTAGGCTTTTGGACGGGCACATGTCACTCTAATTTCCCGGCAGGAAGAAGAATTAACCAGAGTCTCAGCCCCACACGGGGAACGAGTATAGTTCCTGAACCAAAATTTTGGACTTGAGTACAGCTCACAAAATACGAGTTGAAAAATGGAGCTCAGGGGCACAGCAATTCACAAATTGGCAGAGTAATAAAGGACAACTATCGTCCAAAAATCTGTTGAGGGAAGGCAACGAGGAGGACTAGAAAGCGAGGCAGAATAGCCGGAAACAGATTTCAAGAGGTACGTTGGAATCGCCTTTAAAGCACAGGAAGAGGGGCACAACTTCGACAATGATGCACTTGGCCAAAAAGGGCGTATGCGTTTTCTCCTGAATATATTCAGGAGAAAACGCATACGACTTTTTGGCCAACCAAGCACGCGGGCAATGCAAATCTGCACTACAAAGAAGTATCACTTCCCACCGGTCAAAAGGGACATCCACAAAATGTGTAAAAACCAGAAAGGCAAGACAGGCCCTGGAGAACAGGGAGCCTTGTTATGCTGATGGGCGGGATGTAAATTGCCAACTGCCTCACTGGAGGAGTGCATTGCGTTCCCTAAAACAAGTAAACAACAGAGCTACAGAGCCACGGGCACTTCCAGTCTCAGGAATATACCTTGGGAAAACTGAAAATCAATAAGACAGAGCCACACACAAATTTAGGGCTGCTCTGCTTACAAGAACCTCAACTTGGGTACACCTTAAATATCCCAGGAAATATAAAAATGGTTCAAAAACCTGTGGTATTTATGTACGATGGAATATCCCTCAGCCATGAAATCAATGTCATAAGACCAGGAGCAGCAAAGTGAGTGGATTCAGGTACGATGATTCTAAGTGAAATAAGTCACACAGAAAAAGAAACTTATCATAAGATATCACTTATGAAGATCCTGTAAACATGGCTACACATGAACTGAGTTAGGAAAGAGAACAGAGTCTCACATTTAGAAAACACTCTTATGCCTGCTTAAGGGGAAAGGAGAGGTGGGGTGATGCATAAAACCAGAGTTTGATATAAGCACAGGTACCATTTCTAAAACCAACTGTGGAATAGACAAGACCTACACCTTCCTCAGTGAAAGGGACTCAAAACCCCATATTTCCCGCAGAGGAATAGATCTGACTAGTAAGAATCTTAAAACCTATGTATTGATATGTCTCTGTAAGGGAATCAAGTGTGTCTAGACTGGCATAAACATGGCAGCGAGAATCAGCTCAAACCCACTATAAAAAGGAATTTCAAAAACAAAACAAAAAACAGGGAAATTCTTTACATTTCCTTCAGGGTCTCTGATGAAACCTGGAATGACCCTATCTACAATGACAGCTGGATGTGGCATAAGGATGGACACTTGGGACTGAGAGGATTGGTGAGATTGGGTGAGCAAATGCAGACCCTTAAAAGCAACAATGCATGGACCCCATTCCATGGGTCCCAACTCTCCATGTTGAAGGGAATATTACTAAAGCTATAACATGTACGGGAAACCTAGAGAATGGAAACACTGTGAATACAAAAGGTTTCTAAAACTCAACGAGTAGTCCCTCTCCTGGTGCTCCGGTTTGACTTTCCAACTGCTTTACTATCAATCTCCCAACTTGGAGAGACAACCCCTTTAACCTCCTCGTTCGCACAGGTTGCCAATTTGGCAGAGGATGGAAGGAAAGAGGAGAACCAATGAGAGAGTAGCTGTTAGGTATTTGGACGGGCACATATCACTCTAATTTCCCGGCAGGAAGAAGAATTGACCAGAGTCTCAGCCACCCACCGGGAACCAGTATAGGTCCTGAACCAAAATTTTGGACTTGCGTACAGCTCACAAAAAACGAGTTGAAAAATGGAGCTCAGGGGCACAGCAATTCACAAACTGGCAGAGTAATAAAGGACAACTATCGTCCAAAAATCTGTTGAGGGAAGGCAACGAGGCGGACTTGAAACCGAGGCAGAATAGCAGGAAACAGATTTCAAGAGGTACGTTGGAATCGCCTTTAAAGCACAGGAAGAGGGGCACAACTTCGACAATGACGCACTTGGCCAAAAAGGGCGTATGCGTTTTCTCCTGAATATATTCAGGAGAAAACGCATACGCCCTTTTTGGCCAAGCAAGCAAGCGGGCAATGCAAATCTGCACTACAAAGAAGTATCACTTCCCACCGGTCAAAAGGGACATCCACAAAATGTGTAAGAACCAGAAAGGCAAGACAGGCCCTGGAGAACAGGGAGCCTTGTTATGCTGATGGGCGGGATGTAAATTGCCAACTGCCTCACTGGAGGAGTGCATTGCGTTCCCTAAAACAAGTAAACAACAGAGCTACAGAGCCAAGGGCACTTCCAGTCTAGGGATTATACTTTGGGAAAATTGAAAATCAA
The DNA here is from genome assembly GCF_964165515.1 of Mesoplodon bidens. Classification (NCBI taxonomy): domain Eukaryota; kingdom Metazoa; phylum Chordata; class Mammalia; order Artiodactyla; family Ziphiidae; genus Mesoplodon; species Mesoplodon bidens. The sequence goes on from NW_027671403.1 coordinate 231,360, forward strand.
TAAGACAGAGCCACCCCCAAATTTAGGGCTGCACGGCTTACAAGAACCTCAACTTGGGTACACCTTAAATATCCCAGGAAATATAAAAATGGTTCAAAAAACTGTGGTATTTATGTACGATGGAATATCCCTCAGCCATGAAATCATTGTCATAAGACCAGGAGCAGCAAAGTGAGTGGATTCAGGTACGATGATTCTAAGTGAAATAAGTCACACAGAAAAAGAAACTTATCATAAGATATCACTTATGAAGATCCTGTAAACATGGCTACACATGAACTGAGTTAGGAAAGAGAACAGAGTCTCACATTTAGAAAACACTCTTATGCCTGCTTAAGGGGAAAGGAGAGGTAGGGTGATGCATAAAACCAGAGTTTGATATAAGCACAGGTACCATTTCTAAAACCAACTGTGGAATAGACAAGACCTACAGCTTCCTCAGTGAAAGGGACTCAAAACCCCATATTTCCCGCATAGGAATCGATCTGACTAGTAAGAATCTTAAAACCTATGTATTGATATGTCTCTGTAAGGGAATCAAGTGTGTCTAGACTGGCGTAAACTTGGCAGCGAGAATCAGCTCAAACCCACTATAAAAAGGAATTTCAAAAACAAAACCAAAAAACAGGGAAATTCTTTACATTTCCTTCAGGGTCTCTGATGAAACCTGGAATGACCCTAACTAGAAGGACAGCTGGATGTGGCATAAGGCTGGACAGTTGGGACTGAGAGGATTGGTGAGATTGGGTGAGCAAATGCAGACCCTTAAAAGCAACAATGCATGGCCCCCATTCCATGGGTCCCAACTCTCCATGTTGAAGGGAATATTACTACAGCTATAACATGTACGGGAAACCTAGAGAATGGACACACTGTGAATACCAAAGGTTTCTAAAACTCAACGAGTAGTCCCTCTCCTGGTGCTCCGGTTTTACTTTCCAACTGCTTTACTATCAATCTCCCAACTTGGAGAGACAACCCCTTTAACCTCCTCGTTCGCACAGGTTGCCAATTTGGCAGAGGATGGAAGGAAAGAGGGAGAACCAATGAGAGAGTAGCTGTTAGGCATTTGGACGGGCACATGTCACTCTAATTTCCCGGCAGGAAGAAGAATTAACCAGAGTCTCAGCCACCCACCGGGAACCAGTATAGGTCCTGAACCAAAATTTTGGACTTGCGTACAGCTCACAAAAAACGAGTTGAAAAATGGAGCTCAGGGGCACAGCAATTCACAAACTGGCAGAGTAATAAAGGACAACTATCGTCCAAAAATCTGTTGAGGGAAGGCAACGAGGCGGACTTGAAACCGAGGCAGAATAGCAGGAAACAGATTTCAAGAGGTACGTTGGAATCGCCTTTAAAGCACAGGAAGAGGGGCACAACTTCGACAATGACGCACTTGGCCAAAAAGGGCGTATGCGTTTTCTCCTGAATATATTCAGGAGAAAACGCATACGCCCTTTTTGGCCAAGCAAGCAAGCGGGCAATGCAAATCTGCACTACAAAGAAGTATCACTTCCCACCGGTCAAAAGGGACATCCACAAAATGTGTTAAAATCAGAAAGGCAAGACACGCCCTGGAGAACAGGGAGCCTTGTTATGCTGATGGGCGGGATGTAAATTGCCAACTGCCTAACTGGAGGATTGCATTGCGTTCCCTAAAACAAGTAAACAACAGAGCTACAGAGCCAAGGGCACTTCCAGTATAGGGAATATACCTTGGGAAAACTTTAAATCATTAAGAGAGAGCCACCCCCATATTTAGGGCTGCACTGCTTACAAGAACCTCCAATTGGGTACACCTTAAATATCCCAGGAAATATAAAAATGTTTCAAAAAACTATGGTATTGGGCTTCCCTGGTGGCGCAGTGGTTGAGAGTCAGCCTGCCGATGCAGGGGAAACGGGTTCGTGCCCCGGTCTGGGAAATTCCCACATGCCGCGGAGCGGCTGGGCCCGTGAGCCATGGCCGCTGGGCCTGTGCGTCCGGAGCCTGTGCTCCGCAATGGGAGAGGCCACAACAGTGAGAGGCCCACATACCGCAAAAAAAAAAAAAAAAAAAAAAAAAAAAAAAAAAAAAAAAAAAAAAAAACTATGGTATTTATATACGATGGAATATCCCTCAGCCATGAAATCTATGTCAAGAGACCAGGAGCAGCAAAGTAGGTGGATTCAGGTACGATGATTCTAAGTGAAATAAGTCACACAGAAAAAGAAAGTTATCATAAGATATCACTTATGAAGATCCTGTAAACATGGCTACACATGAACTGAGTTAGGAAAGAGAACAGAGTCTCACATTTAGAAAACACTCTTTTGCCTGCTTAAGGGGAAATGAGAGGTGCGGTGATGCATAAAACCAGAGTTTGATATAAACACAGGTACCATTTCTAAAACCAACTGTGGAATAGACAAGACCTACACCTTCCTAAGTGAAAGGGACTCAAAACCCATATTTCCCGCAGAGGAATAGATCTGACTAGTACGAATCTTAAAACCTATGTATTGATATGTCTCTGTAAGGGAATCAAGTGTGTCTAGACTGGCATAAACATGGCAGCGAGAATCAGCTCAAACCCACTATAAAAAGGAATTTCAAAAACAAAACCAAAAAACAGGGAAATTCTTTCCATTTCCTTCAGGGTCTCTGATGAAACCTGGAATGACCCTATCTACAGTGACAGCTGGATGTGTCATAAGGCTGGACACTTGGGACTGAGAGGATTGGTGAGATTGGGTGAGAAAATGCAGACCCTGTAAAGCAAAAATGCATGGCCCCCATTCCATGGGTCCCAACTCTCCATGTTGAAGGGAATATTAATACAGTTATAACATGTACGGGAAACCTAGAGAATGGACACACTGTGAATACAAAATGATTCTAAAACTCAACGAGTTGTCCCTCTCCTGGTGCTCCGGTTTGACTTTCCAACTGCTTTACTATCAATCTCCCAACTTGGAGAGACAACCCCTTTAACCTCCTGGTTCGCACATGTTGCCAATTTGGCAGAGGATGGAAGGGAAGACGGAGAACCAATGAGAGAGTAGCTGTTAGGCATTTGGACGGGCACATGTCACTCTAATTTCCCGGCAGGAAGAAGAATTAACCAGAGTCTCAGCCACCCACCGGGAACCAGTATAGGTCCTGAACCAAAATTTTGGACTTGCGTACAGCTCACAAAAAACGAGTTGAAAAATGGAGCTCAGGGGCACAGCAATTCACAAACTGGTAGAGTAATAAAGACAACTATCGTCCAAAAATCTGTTGAGGGAAGGCAACGAGGCGGACTTGAAAACGAGGCAGAATAGCCGGAAACAGATTTCAAGAGGTACGTTGGAATCGCCTTTAAAGCACAGGAAGAGGGGCACAACTTCGACAATGACGCACTTGGACAAAAAGGGCGTATGCGTTTTCTCCTGAATATATTCAGGAGAAAACGCATACGCCCTTTTTGGCCAAGCAAGCAAGCGGGCAATGCAAATCTGCACTACAAAGAAGTATCATTTCCCACCGGTCAAAAGGGACATCCACAAATGTGTAAAAACTAGAAAGGCAAGACAGGCCCTGGAGAACAGGGAGCCTTGTTATGCTGATGGGCGGGATGTAAATTGCCAACTGCCTCACTGGAGGATTGCATTGCGTTCCCTAAAACAAGTAAACAACAGAGCTACAGAGCCAAGGGCTCTTCCAGTCTAGGGAATATACCTTGGGAAAACTGAAAATCATTAAGAGAGATCCACCCCCAAATTTAGGGCTGCACTGCTTACAAGAACCTCCACTTGGGTACACCTTAAATATCCCAGGAAATATAAAAATGGTTCAAAAACTATGGTATTTATGTACGATGGAATATCCCTCAGCCATGAAATCTATGTCATAAAACCAGGAGCAGCAAAGTAGGTGGATTCAGGTACGATGATTCTAAGTGAAATAAGTCACACAGAAAAAGAAACTTATCATAAGATATCACTTATGAAGATCCTGTAAACATGGCTACACATGAACTGAGTTAGGAAAGAGAACAGAGTCTCACATTTAGAAAACACTCTTTTGCCTGCTTAAGGGGAAAGGAGAGGTGCGGTGATGCATAAAACCAGAGTTTGATATAAGTTCAGGTACCATTTCTAAAACCAACTGTGGAATAGTCAAGACCTACACCTTCCTCAGTGAAAGGGACTCAAAACCCCATATTTCCCACAGAGGAATAGATCTGACTAGTAAGAATCTTAAAACCTATGTATTGATATGTCTCTGTAAGGGAATCAAGTGTGTCTAGACTGGCATAAACATGGCAGCGAGAATCAGCTCAAACCCACTATAAAAAGGAAATTCAAAAACAAAACCAAAAAACACGGAAATTCTTTCCATTTCCTTCAGGGTCTCTGATGAAACCTGGAATGACCCTATCTACAATGACAGCTGGATGTGACATAAGGCTGGACACTTGGGATTGAGAGGATTGGTGAGATTGGGTGAGAAAATGCAGACCCTGTAAAGCAAAAATGCATGGCCCCCATTCCATGGGTCCCAACTCTCCAGGTGGAAGGCAATATTACTACAGCTATAACATGTACGGGAACCCAAGAGAATGGACACATTGTGAATACAAAAGGTTTATAAAACTCAACGAGTAGTCCCTCTCCTGGTGCTCCGGTTTGACTTTCCAACTGCTTTACTATCAATATCCCAACTTGGAGAGACAGCCCCTTTAACCTCCTGGTTCGCACAGGTTGCCAATTTGGCAGAGGATGGAAGGGAAGAGGGAGAACCAATGAGAGAGTAGCTGTTAGGCATTGGGACGGGCACATGTCACTCTAATTTCCCGGCAGGAAGAAGAATTAACCAGAGTCTCAGCCACCCACCGGGAACCAGAATAGTTCCTGAACCAAAATTTTGGACTTGCGTACAGCTCACAAAATACAAGTTGAAAAATGGAGCTCAGGGGCACAGCAATTCACAAACTGGCAGAGTAATAAAGGACAACTGTCGTCCAAAAATCTGTTGAGGGAAGGCAACGAGGCGGACTTGAAAGCGAGGCAGAATAGCAGGAAACAGATTTCAAGAGGTACGTTGGAATCACCTTTAAAGCACAGGAAGAGGTGCACAACTTCGACAATGACGCACTTGGCCAAAAACCGTGTATGCGTTTTCTCCTGAATATATTCAGGAGAAAACGCATACGCCCATTTTGGCCAAGCAAGCAAGCGGGCAATGCAAATCTGCACTACAAAGAAGTATCACTTCCCACCGGTCAAAAGGGACATCCACAAATGTGTAAAAACCAGAAAGGAAAGACAGGCCCTGGAGAAGAGGGAGCCTGTTATGCTGATGGGCGGGATGTAAATTTCCAACTGCCTCACTGGAGGAGTGCATTGCATTCCCTAAAAGAAGTAAACAACAGAGCTACAGAGCCATGGGCACTTCCAGTCTAGGGAATATACCTTGGGAAAACTGAAAATCAATAAGACAGAGCCACCCCCAAATTTAGGGCTGCACTGCTTACAAGAACCTCAAATTGGGTACAACTTAAATATCCCAGGAAATATAAAAATGGTTCAAAAAACTGTGATATTTATTTACGATGGAATATCCCTCAGCCATGAAATCAATGTCATAAGACCAGGAGCAGCAAAGTGAGTGGATTCAGGTACGATGATTCTAAGTGAAATAAGTCACACAGAAAAAGAAACTTATCATAAGATATCACTTATGAGGATCCTGTAAACATGGCTACATATGAACTAAGTTAGGAAAGAGAACAGAGTCTCACATTTAGAAAACACTCTTATGCCTGCTTAAGGGGAAAGGAGAGGTGGGGTGATGCATAAAACCAGAGTGTGATATAAGTACAGGTACAATTTCTAAAACCAACTGTGGAATAGACAAGACCTACACCTTCCTCAGTGAAAGGGACTCAAAACCCCATATTTCCCGCAGAGGAAGAGATCTGACTAGTAAGAATGTTAAAACATATGTATTGATATGTCTCAGTAAGGGAATCAAGTGTGTCTAGACTGGCATAAACATGGCAGCGAGAATCAGCTCAAACCCACTATAAAAAGGAATTGCAAAAACAAATCCAAACAACAGGGAAATTCTATACATTTCCTTCAGGGTTTCTGATGAAACCTGGAATGACCCTATCTACAATGACAGCTGGATGTGGCATAAGGCTGGACACTTGGGACTGAGAGGACTGGTGAGATTGGGTGAGCAAATGCAGACCCTTTAAAGCAAAAATGCATGGCCCCCAATCCATGGGTTCCAACTCTCCATGTTGAAGGGAATATTACTACAGCTATAACATGTACGGGAAACCTAGAGAATGGACACACAGTGAATACAAAAGGTTTCTAAAACTCAACGAGTAGTCCCTCTCCTGGTGCTCCGGTTTGACTTTCCAACTGCTTTACTATCAATCCCCCAACTTGGAGAGACAACCCCTTTAACCTCCTGGTTCGCACAGGTTGCCAATTTGGCAGAGGATGGAAGGGAAGAGGGAGAACCAATGAGAGAGTAGCTGTTAGGCATTGGGACGGGCACATGTCACTCTAATTTCCTGGAAGGAAGTAGAAGTAACCAGAGTCTCAGCCACCCACCGGGAACCAGTATAGGTCCTGAACCAAAATTTTGGACTTGCGTAGAGCTCAAAAAAAAAGAGTTGAAAAATGGAGCTCAGGGGCACAGCAATTCACAAACTGGCAGAGTAATAAAGGACAACTATCCTCCAAAAATCTGTTGAGGGAAGGCAACGAGGCGGACTTGAAAGCAAGGCAGAATAGCAGGAAACATATTTCAAGAGGTACGTTGGAATCGCCTTTAAAGCACAGGATGAGGGGCACAACTTCGACAATGACGCACTTGGCCAAAAAGGGCGTATGCGTTTTCTCCTGAATATATTCAGGAGAAAACGCATACGCCCTTTTTGGCCAAGCAAGCAAGCGGGCAATGCAAATCTGCACTACAAAGAAGTATCACTTCCCACCGGTCAAAAGGGACATCCACAAAATGTGTAAAAACGAGAAAGGCAAGACAGGCCCTAGAGAACAGGGAGCCTTGTTATGCTGATGGGCGGGATGTAAATTGCCAACTGCCTCACTGGAGGAGTGCATTGTGTTCCCTAAAACAAGTAAACAACAGAGCTACAGAGCCAAGGGCACTTCCAGTCTAGGGAATATACCTTGGGAAAACTGAAACTCAATAAGACAGAGCCACCCCCAAATTTAGGGCTGCACTGCTTAGAAGAACCTCAACTTGGGTACACCTTAAATATCCCAGGAAATATAAAAATGGTTCAAAAAACTGTGGTATTTGTGTACGATGGAATATCCCTCAGCCATGAAATCAATGTCATAAGACCAGGAGCAGCAAACTGAGTGGATTCAGGTACGATGATTCTAAGTGAAATAAGTCACACAGAAATAGAAACTTATCATAAGATATCACTTATGAAGATCCTGTAAACATGGCTACACATGAACTGAGTTAGGAAAGAGAACAGAGTCTCACATTTAGAAAACACTCTTATGCCTGCTTAAGGGGAAAGGAGAGGTGGGGTGATGCATAAAACCAGAGTTTGATATAAGCACAGGTACCATTTCTAAAACCAACAGTGGAATACACAAGACCTACACCTTCCTCAGTGAAAGGGACTCAAAATCCCATATTTCCCGCAGAGGAATAGATCTGACTAGTAAGAATCTTAAAACCTATGTATTGATATGTCTCTGTAAGGGAATCAAGTGTGTCTAGACTGGCATAAACATGGCAGCGAGAATCAGCTCAAACCCACTATAAAAAGGAATTTCAAAAACAAAACCAAAAAACAGGGAAATTCTTTACATTTCCTTCAGGGTCTCTGATGAATCCTGGAATGACCCTATCTACAATGACAGCTGGATGTGCCATAAGGCTGGACACTTGGGCCTGAGAGGATTGGTGAGATTGGGTGAGCAAATGCAGACCCTTTAATGCAAAAATGCAAGGCCCCCATTCCATGGTTCCCAACTCTCCATGTGGAAGGGACTGTTACTACAGCTATAACATGTACGGGAAACCTAGAGAATGGACACAATGTGAATACAAAACGTTTCTAAAACTCATTGAGTAGTCCCTATCCTGGTGCTCCGGGTTGAATTTCCAACTGCTTTACTATCAATCTCCCAAATTGGAGAGACAACCCCTTTAACCTCCTGGTTCGCACAGGTTGCCAATTTGGCAGAGGATGGAAGGGCAGAGGGAGAACCAATGAGAGAGTAGCTGTTAAGCATTTGGACGGGCACATGTCACTCTAATTTCCCGGCAGGAAGAAGAATTAACCAGAGTCTCAGCCACCCACCGGGAACCAGTATAGGTCCTGAACCAAAATTTTGGAATTGTGTACAGCTCACAAAATACGAGTTGAAAAATGGAGCTCAGGGGCACAGCAATTCACAAACTGGCAGAGTAATAAAGGACAACTATCGTCCAAAAATCTGTTGAGGGCAGGCAACGAGGCGGACTTGAAAGAGAGGCAGAATAGCAGGAAACAGATTTCAAGAGGTACGTTGGAATCGCCTTTAAAGCACAGGAAGAGGGGCACAACGTCGACAATGACGCACTTGGCCAAAAAGGGCGTATGCGTTTTCTCCTGAATATATTCAGGAGAAAACGCATACGCCCTTTTTGCCAAGCAAGCACGCGGGCAATGCAAATCTGCACTACAAAAAAGTATCACTTCCCACCGGTCAAAAGGGACATCCACAAAATGTGTAAAAACCAGAAAGGCAAGACAGGGCCTGGAGAACAGGGAGCCTTGCTATGCTGATGGGCGGGATGTAATTTGCCAACAGCCTCACTGGAGGAGTGCATTGCGTTCCCTAAAACAAGTAAACAACAGAGCTACAGAGCCAAGGGCAATTAAAGTCTCGGGAATATACCTTGGGAAACTGAAAATCAATAAGACAGAGCCACCCCCAAATTTAGGGCTGCACTGCTTACGAGAACCTCAACTTGGGTACACCTTAAATATCCCAGGAAATATAAATATGGTTGAAAAAACTGTGGTATTTATGTACGATGGAATATCCCTCAGCCATGAAATCAATGTCATAAGACCAGGAGCAGCAAAGTGAGTGGATTCAGGTACGATGATTCTAAGTGAAATAAGTCACACAGAAAAAGAAACTTATCATAAGATATCACTTATGAAGATCCTGTAAACATGGCTACACATGAACTGAGTTAGGAAAGAGAACAGAGTCTCACATTTAGAAAACATTCTTATGCCTGCTTAAGGGGAAAGGAGAGGTGGGGTGATGCATAAAACCAGAGTTTGATATAAGCACAGGTACCATTTCTAAAACCAACTGTGGAATAGACAAGACCTACACCTTCCTCAGTGAAAGGGACTCAAAACCACATATTTCCCGCAGAGGAATAGATCTGACTAGTAAGAATCTTAAAACCTATGTATTGATATGACTCAGAAAGGGAATCAAGTGTGTCTAGAATGGCAAAAACATGGCAGCGAGAATCAGCTCAAACCCACAATAAAAAGGAATTGCAAAAACAAATCCAAACAACAGGGAAATTCTTTACATTTCCTTCAGGGTTTCTGATGAAACCTGGAATGACCCTATCTACAATGACAGCTGGATGTGGCATAAGGATGGACACTTGGGACTGAGAGGATTGGTGAGATTGGGTGAGCAAATGCAGACCCTTTAAAGCAAAAATGCATGGCCCCCAATCCATGGGTCCCAACTCTCCATGTTGAAGGGAATATTACTACAGCTATAACATGTACGGGAAACCTAGAGAATGGACACACTGTGAATACAAAAGGTTTCTAAAACACAACGAGTAGTCCCTCTCCTGGTGCTCCTGTTTGACTTTCCAACTGCTTTACTATCAATCTCCCAACTTGGAGAGACAACCCCTTTAACCTCCTAGTTCGCACAGGTTGCCAATTTGGCAGAGGATGGAAGGGAAGAGGGAGAACCAATGAGAGAGTAGCGGTTAGGCATTGGGACCGGCACATGTCACTCTAATTTCCCGGCAGGAAGAAGAAGTAACCAGAGTCTCAGCCACCCACCGGGAACCAGTATAGGTCCTGAACCAAAATTTTGGACTTGCGTAGAGCTCAAAAAAAACGAGTTGAAAAATGGAGCTCAGGGACACAGCAATTCACAAACTGGCAGAGTAATAAAGGACAACTATCATCCAAAAATCTGTTGAGGGAAGGCAACAAGGCGGACTGGAAAGCAGGGCAGAATAGCAGGAAACAGATTTCAACAGGTACGTTGGAATCGACTTTAAAGCACAGGAAGAGGGTCACAACTTCGACAATGACGCACTTGGCCAAAAAGGGCGTATGCGTTTTCCCCCGAATATATTCAGGAGAAAACGCATACACCCTTTTTGGCCAAGCAAGCAAGCGGACAATGCAAATCTGCACTACAAAGAAGTATCACTTCCCACCGGTCAAAAGGGACATCCACAAATGTGTAAAAACCAGAAAGGCAAGACATGCCCTGAAGAAGAGGGAGCCTTGTTATCCTGATGGGCATGATGTAAATTGCCAACTGCCTCACTGGAGGAATGCATTGCGTTCCCTAAAACAAGTAAACAACAGAGCTACAGAACCAAGGGCACTTCCACTCTAGGGAATATACCTTAGGAAAACTGAAAATCAATAAGACAGAGCCACCCCCAAATTTAGGGCTGCACTGCTTACGAGAACCTCAACTTGGGTACACCTTAAATATCCCAGGAAATATAAATATGGTTGAAAAAACTGTGGTATTTATGTACGATGGAATATCCCTCAGTCATGAAATCAATGTCATAAGACCAGGAGCAGCAAAGTGAGTGGATTCAGGTACGATGATTCTAAGTGAAATAAGTCACAGAGAAAAAGAAACTTATCATAAGATATCACTTATGAAGATCCTGTAAACATGGCTACACATGAACTGAGTTAGGAAAGAGAACAGAGTCTCACATTTAGAAAACACTCTTATGCCTGCTTCAGGGGAATGGAGAGGTGGGGTGATGCATAAAACCAGAGTTTGATATAAGCACAGGTACCATTTCTATAACCAACTGTGGAATAGACAAAACCTACACATTCCTCAGTGAAAGGGACTCAAAACCCCATATTTCCCGCACAGGAATAGATCTGACTAGTAAGAATCTTAAAACCTATGTATTGATATGTCTCTGTAAGGGAAACAAGTGTGTCTAGACTGGCATAAACATGGCAGCGAGAATAAGCTCAAACCCACTATAAAATGAATTTCAAAAACAAAACCAAAAAACAGGGAAATTCTTTACATTTCCTTCAGGGTCTCTGATGAAACCTGGAATGACCCTATCTACAATGACAGGTGGATGTGGCATACGGCGGGACACTTGGGAGTGAGAGGATTGGTGAGATTGGGTGAGCAAATGCAGACACTTTAAAGCAAAAATGCATGGCCCCCATTCCATGGGTTCCAACTCTCCATGTTGAAGTGAATATTACGACAGCTATAACATGTATGGGAAACCTAGAGAATGGACACACTGTGAATACAAAAGGTTTCTAAAACTCAACGCATAGTCCCTCTCCTGGTGCTCCGGTTTGACTTTCCAACTGCTTTACTATCAATCTCCCAACTTGGAGAGACAGCCGCTTTAACCTCCTGGTTCGCAAAGGTTGCCAATTTGGCAGAGGATGGAAGGGAAGAGGGAGAACCAATGAGAGAGTAGCTGTTAGGCTTTTCGACGGGCACATGTCACTCTAATTTCCCGGCAGGAAGAAGAATTAACCAGCGTCTCAGCCACCCGCCGGGAACCAGTATATGTCCTGAACCAAAATTTTGGACTTGCGTACAGCTCACAAAAACGAGTTGAAAAATGGAGCTCAGGGGCACAGCAATTCACAAACTGGCAGAGTAATAAGGACAACTATCGTCCAAAAATCTGTTGAGGGAAGGCAACGAGGCGGACTTGAAAGCGAGGCAGAATAGCAGGAAACAGATTTCAAGAGGTACGTTGGAATCGCCTTTAAAGCACAGGAAGAGGGGCACAACTTCGACAATGACACACTTGGCCAAAAAGGGCGTATGTGTTTTCTCCTGAATATATTCAGCAGAAAACGCATACGCCCTTTTTGGCCAAGCAAGCAAGCGGGCAATGCAAATCTGCACTACAAAGAAGTATCATTTCCCACCGGTCAAAAGGGACATCCACAAAATGTGTAAAAACCAGAAAGGCAAGACAGGCCCTAGAGAACAGGGAGCCTTGTTATGCTGATGGGCGGGATGTAAATTACCAACTGCCTCACTGGAGGCGTGCATTGCCTTCCCTAAAACAAGTAAACAACAGAGCTACAGCGACAAGGGCACTTCCACTCTAGGGAATATACCTTGGGAAAACTGAAAAGCAATAAGACAGAGCCACCCCCAAATTTAGGGCTGCACTGCATACAAGAACCTCAACTTGGGTACACCTTAAATATCCCAGGAAATATAAAAATGGTTCAAAAAACTGTGGTATTTATGTACGATGGAATATCCCTCAGCCATGAAATCAATGTCATAAGACCAGGAGCAGCAAAGTAAGTGGATTCAGGTACGATGATTCTAAGTGAAATAAGTCACACAGAAAAAGAAACTTATCATAAGATATCACTTATGAAGATCCTGTAAACATGGCTACACATGAACTGAGTTAGGAAAGAGAACAGAGTCTCACATTTAGAAAACATTCTTATGCCTGCTTAAGGGGAAAGGAGAGGTGGGGTGATGCATAAAACCAGAGTTTGATATAAGCACAGGTACCACTTATAAAACCAACTGTGGAATAGACAAGACCTACACCTTCCTCATTGAAAGGGACACAAAACCCCATATTTCCCGCAGAGGAATAGATCTGACTAGTGAGAATCTTAAAACCTAATATTGATATGTCTCTGTAAGGGAATCAAGTGTGTCTAGACTGGCATAAACATGGCAGCGAGAATCAGCTCAAACCCACTATAAAAAGGAATTTCGAAAACAAAACCAAAAAAACAGGGAAATTCTTTACATTTTCTTCAGGGTCTCTGATGAAACCTGGAATGACCGTATCTACAATGACAGCTGGATGTGGCATAAGTCTGGACACTAGGGACTGAGAGCATTTGTGAGATTGGGTGAGCAAATGCAGACCATTTAAAGCAAAAATGCATGGCCCCCTTTCCATGGGTCCCAACTCTCCATGTTGAAGGGAATATTACTACAGCTATAACATGTACGGGAAACCTAGAGAATGGACACACTGTGATTACAAAAGGTTTCTAAAACTCAACGAGTAGTCTGTCTCCTGGTGCTCCGGTTTTACTTTCCAAGTGCTTTACTATCAATCTCCCAACTTGGAGAGATAACCCGTTTAAACTCCTGGTTCGCACAGGTTGCCAATTTGGCAGAGGATGGAAGGGAAGAGGGAGAACCAATGAGAGAGTAGCTGTTAGGCATTTGGACCTGCACATGTCACTCTAATTTCCCGGCAGGAAGAAGAATTAACCAGAGTCTCAGCCACCCACCGGGAACCAGAATAGGTCCTGAACCAAAATTTTGGACTTGCGTACAGCTCACAAAATACAAGTTGAAAAATGGAGCTCAGGGGCACAGCAATTCACAAACTGGCAGAGTAATAAAGGACGACTATCGTCCAAAAATCTGTTGAGGGAAGGCAACGAGGCGGACTTGAAAGCGAGGCAGAATAGCAGGAAACAGATTTCAAGAGGTACGTTGGAATCACCTTTAAATCACAGGAAGAGGGGCACAACTTCGACAATGACGCACTTGGCCAAAAAGGGCGTATGCGTTTTCTCCTGAATATATTCAGGAGAAAACGCATACGCCCTCTTTGGCCAAGCAAGCAAGCGGGCAATGCAAATCTGCACTACAAAGAAGTATCACTTCCCACTGGTCAAAAGGGACATCCACAAATGTGTAAAAACCAGAAAGGAAAGACAGGCCCTGGAGAAGAGGGAGCCTGTTATGCTGATGGGCGGGATGTAAATTGCCAACTGCCTCACTGGAGGAGTGCATTGCGTTCCCTAAAAGAAGTAAACAACAGATCTACAGAGACTTGGGCACTTCCAGTCTAGGGAATATACCTTGGGAAAACTGAAAATCAATAAGACAGAGCCACCCACAAATTTAGGGCTGCACTGCTTACAAGAACCTCAACTTGGGTACAACTTAAATATCCCAGGAAATATAAAAATGTTTCAAAAAACTGTGATATTTATTTACGATGGAATATCCCTCAGCCATGAAATCAATGTCATAAGACCAGGAGCAGCAAAGTGAGTGGATTCAGGTACGATGATTCTAAATGAAATAAGTCACACAGAAAAATAAACTTATCATAAGATATCACTTATGAGGATCCTGTAAACATGGCTACACATGAACTGAGTTAGGAAATAGAACAGAGTCTCACATTTAGAAAACACTCTTATGACTGCTTAAGGGGAAAGGAGAGGTGGGGTGATGCATAAAACCAGAGTTTGATATAAGTACAGGTACCATTTCTAAAACCAACTGTGGAATAGACAAGACCTACACCTTCCTCAGTGAAAGGGACTCAAAACCACATATTTCCCGCAGAGGAATAGATCTGACTAGTAAGAATCTTAAAACCTATGTATTGATATGACTCAGAAAGGGAATCAAGTGTGTCTAGAATGGCAAAAACATGGCAGCGAGAATCAGCTCAAACCCACAATAAAAAGGAATTGCAAAAACAAATCCAAACAACAGGGAAATTCTTTACATTTCCTTCAGGGTTTCTGATGAAACCTGGAATGACCCTATCTACAATGACAGCTGGATGTGGCATAAGGATGGACACTTGGGACTGAGAGGATTGGTGAGATTGGGTGAGCAAATGCAGACCCTTTAAAGCAAAAATGCATGGCCCCCAATCCATGGGTCCCAACTCTCCATGTTGAAGGGAATATTACTACAGCTATAACATGTACGGGAAACCTAGAGAATGGACACACTGTGAATACAAAAGGTTTCTAAAACACAACGAGTAGTCCCTCTCCTGGTGCTCCTGTTTGACTTTCCAACTGCTTTACTATCAATCTCCCAACTTGGAGAGACAACCCCTTTAACCTCCTGGTTCGCACAGGTTGCCAATTTGGCAGAGGATGGAAGGGAAGAGGGAGAACCAATGAGAGAGTAGCGGTTAGGCATTGGGACCGGCACATGTCACTCTAATTTCCCGGCAGGAAGAAGAAGTAACCAGAGTCTCAGCCACCCACCGGGAACCAGTATAGGTCCTGAACCAAAATTTTGGACTTGCGTAGAGCTCAAAAAAAACGAGTTGAAAAATGGAGCTCAGGGACACAGCAATTCACAAACTGGCAGAGTAATAAAGGACAACTATCATCCAAAAATCTGTTGAGGGAAGGCAACAAGGCGGACTGGAAAGCAGGGCAGAATAGCAGGAAACAGATTTCAACAGGTACGTTGGAATCGCCTTTAAAGCACAGGAAGAGGGTCACAACTTCGACAATGATGCACTTGGCCAAAAAGGGCGTATGCGTTTTCCCCCGAATATATTCAGGAGAAAACGCATACACCCTTTTTGGCCAAGCAAGCAAGCGGACAATGCAAATCTGCACTACAAACAAGTATCACTTCCCACCGGTCAAAAGGGACATCCACAAATGTGTAAAAACCAGAAAGGCAAGACAGGCCCTGAAGAAGAGGGAGCCTTGTTATCCTGATGGGCATGATGTAAATTGCCAACTGCCTCACTGGAGGAATGCATTGCGTTCCCTAAAACAAGTAAACAACAGAGCTACAGAACCAAGGGCACTTCCACTCTAGGGAATATACCTTAGGAAAACTGAAAATCAATAAGACAGAGCCACCCCCAAATTTAGGGCTGCACTGCTTACGAGAACCTCAACTTGGGTACACCTTAAATATCCCAGGAAATATAAATATGGTTGAAAAAACTGTGGTATTTATGTACGATGGAATATCCCTCAGTCATGAAATCAATGTCATAAGACCAGGAGCAGCAAAGTGAGTGGATTCAGGTACGATGATTCTAAGTGAAATAAGTCACAGAGAAAAAGAAACTTATCATAAGATATCACTTATGAAGATCCTGTAAACATGGCTACACATGAACTGAGTTAGGAAAGAGAACAGAGTCTCACATTTAGAAAACACTCTTATGCCTGCTTCAGGGGAATGGAGAGGTGGGGTGATGCATAAAACCAGAGTTTGATATAAGCACAGGTACCATTTCTATAACCAACTGTGGAATAGACAAAACCTACACATTCCTCAGTGAAAGGGACTCAAAACCCCATATTTCCCGCACAGGAATAGATCTGACTAGTAAGAATCTTAAAACCTATGTATTGATATGTCTCTGTAAGGGAAACAAGTGTGTCTAGACTGGCATAAACATGGCAGCGAGAATAAGCTCAAACCCACTATAAAATGAATTTCAAAAACAAAACCAAAAAACAGGGAAATTCTTTACATTTCCTTCAGGGTCTCTGATGAAACCTGGAATGACCCTATCTACAATGACAGGTGGATGTGGCATACGGCGGGACACTTGGGACTGAGAGGATTGGTGAGATTGGGTGAGCAAATGCAGACACTTTAAAGGAAAAATGCATGGCCCCCATTCCATGGGTTCCAACTCTCCATGTTGAAGTGAATATTACGACAGCTATAACATGTATGGGAAACCTAGAGAATGGACACACTGTGAATACAAAAGGTTTCTAAAACTCAACGCATAGTCCCTCTCCTGGTGCTCCGGTTTGACTTTCCAACTGCTTTACTATCAATCTCCCAACTTGGAGAGACAGCCGCTTTAACCTCCTGGTTCGCAAAGGTTGCCAATTTGGCAGAGGATGGAAGGGAAGAGGGAGAACCAATGAGAGAGTAGCTGTTAGGCTTTTCGACGGGCACATGTCACTCTAATTTCCCGGCAGGAAGAAGAATTAACCAGCGTCTCAGCCACCCGCCGGGAACCAGTATATGTCCTGAACCAAAATTTTGGACTTGCGTACAGCTCACAAAAACGAGTTGAAAAATGGAGCTCAGGGGCACAGCAATTCACAAACTGGCAGAGGAATAAGGACAACTATCGTCCAAAAATCTGTTGAGGGAAGGCAACGAGGCGGACTTGAAAGCGAGGCAGAATAGCAGGAAACAGATTTCAAGAGGTACGTTGGAATCGCCTTTAAAGCACAGGAAGAGGGGCACAACTTCGACAATGACAAACTTGGCCAAAAAGGGCGTATGTGTTTTCTCCTGAATATATTCAGCAGAAAACGCATACGCCCTTTTTGGCCAAGCAAGCAAGCGGGCAATGCAAATCTGCACTACAAAGAAGTATCGTTTCCCACCGGTCAAAAGGGACATCCACAAAATGTGTAAAAACCAGAAAGGCAAGACAGGCCCTAGAGAACAGGGAGCCTTGTTATGCTGATGGGCGGGATGTAAATTACCAACTGCCTCACTGGAGGCGTGCATTGCCTTCCCTAAAACAAGTAAACAACAGAGCTACAGCGACAAGGGCACTTCCACTCTAGGGAATATACCTTGGGAAAACTGAAAAGCAATAAGACAGAGCCACCCCCAAATTTAGGGCTGCACTGCATACAAGAACCTCAACTTGGGTACACCTTAAATATCCCAGGAAATATAAAAATGGTTCAAAAAACTGTGGTATTTATGTACGATGGAATATCCCTCAGCCATGAAATCAATGTCATAAGACCAGGAGCAGCAAAGTAAGTGGATTCAGGTACGATGATTCTAAGTGAAATAAGTCACACAGAAAAAGAAACTTATCATAAGATATCACTTATGAAGATCCTGTAAACATGGCTACACATGAACTGAGTTAGGAAAGAGAACAGAGTCTCACATTTAGAAAACATTCTTATGCCTGCTTAAGGGGAAAGGAGAGGTGGGGTGATGCATAAAACCAGAGTTTGATATAAGCAGAGGTACCATTTCTAAAACCAACTGTGGAATAGACAAGACCTACACCTTCCTCATTGAAAGGGACACAAAACCCCATATTTCCCGCAGAGGAATAGATCTGACTAGTGAGAATCTTAAAACCTAATATTGATATGTCTCTGTAAGGGAATCAAGTGTGTCTAGACTGGCATAAACATGGCAGCGAGAATCAGCTCAAACCCACTATAAAAAGGAATTTCAAAAACAAAACCAAAAAAACAGGGAAATTCTTTACATTTTCTTCAGGGTCTCTGATGAAACCTGGAATGACCGTATCTACAATGACAGCTGGATGTGGCATAAGTCTGGACACTAGGGACTGAGAGCATTGGTGAGATTGGGTGAGCAAATGCAGACCATTTAAAGCAAAAATGCATGGCCCCCATTCCATGGGTCCCAACTCTCCATGTTGAAGGGAATATTACTACAGCTATAACATGTACGGGAAACCTAGAGAATGGACACACTGTGATTACAAAAGGTTTCTAAAACTCAACGAGTAGTCTGTCTCCTGGTGCTCCGGTTTTACTTTCCAAGTGCTTTACTATCAATCTCCCAACTTGGAGAGATAACCCGTTTAAACTCCTGGTTCGCACAGGTTGCCAATTTGGCAGAGGATGGAAGGGAAGAGGGAGAACCAATGAGAGAGTAGCTGTTAGGCATTTGGACCTGCACATGTCACTCTAATTTCCCGGCAGGAAGAAGAATTAACCAGAGTCTCAGCCACCCACCGGGAACCAGAATAGGTCCTGAACCAAAATTTTGGACTTGCGTACAGCTCACACAATACAAGTTGAAAAATGGAGCTCAGGGGCACAGCAATTCACAAACTGGCAGAGTAATAAAGGACGACTATCGTCCAAAAATCTGTTGAGGGAAGGCAACGAGGCGGACTTGAAAGCGAGGCAGAATAGCAGGAAACAGATTTCAAGAGGTACGTTGGAATCACCTTTAAAGCACAGGAAGAGGGGCACAACTTCGACAATGACGCACTTGGCCAAAAAGGGCGTATGCGTTTTCTCCTGAATATATTCAGGAGAAAACGCATACGCCCTCTTTGGCCAAGCAAGCAAGCGGGCAATGCAAATCTGCAGTACAAAGAAGTATCACTTCCCACTGGTCAAAAGGGACATCCACAAATGTGTAAAAACCAGAAAGGAAAGACAGGCCCTGGAGAAGAGGGAGCCTGTTATGCTGATGGGCGGGATGTAAATTGCCAACTGCCTCACTGGAGGAGTGCATTGCGTTCCCTAAAAGAAGTAAACAACAGATCTACAGAGACTTGGGCACTTCCAGTCTAGGGAATATACCTTGGGAAAACTGAAAATCAATAAGACAGAGCCACCCACAAATTTAGGGCTGCACTGCTTACAAGAACCTCAACTTGGGTACAACTTAAATATCCCAGGAAATATAAAAATGTTTCAAAAAACTGTGATATTTATTTACGATGGAATATCCCTCAGCCATGAAATCAATGTCATAAGACCAGGAGCAGCAAAGTGAGTGGATTCAGGTACGATGATTCTAAATGAAATAAGTCACACAGAAAAATAAACTTATCATAAGA
The DNA here is from genome assembly GCF_964165515.1 of Mesoplodon bidens. Lineage (NCBI taxonomy): Eukaryota > Metazoa > Chordata > Mammalia > Artiodactyla > Ziphiidae > Mesoplodon > Mesoplodon bidens. The sequence continues at coordinate 250,959 of NW_027671403.1, forward strand.
TATCACTTATGAGGATCCTGTAAACATGGCTACACATGAACTGAGTTAGGAAATAGAACAGAGTCTCACATTTAGAAAACACTCTTATGACTGCTTAAGGGGAAAGGAGAGGTGGGGTGATGCATAAAACCAGAGTTTGATATAAGTACAGGTACCATTTCTAAAACCAACTGTGGAATAGACAAGACCTACACCTTCCTCAGTGAAAGGGACTCAAAACCACATATTTCCCGCAGAGGAATAGATCTGACTAGTAAGAATCTTAAAACCTATGTATTGATATGACTCAGAAAGGGAATCAAGTGTGTCTAGAATGGCAAAAACATGGCAGCGAGAATCAGCTCAAACCCACAATAAAAAGGAATTGCAAAAACAAATCCAAACAACAGGGAAATTCTTTACATTTCCTTCAGGGTTTCTGATGAAACCTGGAATGACCCTATCTACAATGACAGCTGGATGTGGCATAAGGATGGACACTTGGGACTGAGAGGATTGGTGAGATTGGGTGAGCAAATGCAGACCCTTTAAAGCAAAAATGCATGGCCCCCAATCCATGGGTCCCAACTCTCCATGTTGAAGGGAATATTACTACAGCTATAACATGTACGGGAAACCTAGAGAATGGACACACTGTGAATACAAAAGGTTTCTAAAACACAACGAGTAGTCCCTCTCCTGGTGCTCCTGTTTGACTTTCCAACTGCTTTACTATCAATCTCCCAACTTGGAGAGACAACCCCTTTAACCTCCTGGTTCGCACAGGTTGCCAATTTGGCAGAGGATGGAAGGGAAGAGGGAGAACCAATGAGAGAGTAGCGGTTAGGCATTGGGACCGGCACATGTCACTCTAATTTCCCGGCAGGAAGAAGAAGTAACCAGAGTCTCAGCCACCCACCGGGAACCAGTATAGGTCCTGAACCAAAATTTTGGACTTGCGTAGAGCTCAAAAAAAACGAGTTGAAAAATGGAGCTCAGGGACACAGCAATTCACAAACTGGCAGAGTAATAAAGGACAACTATCATCCAAAAATCTGTTGAGGGAAGGCAACAAGGCGGACTGGAAAGCAGGGCAGAATAGCAGGAAACAGATTTCAACAGGTACGTTGGAATCGCCTTTAAAGCACAGGAAGAGGGTCACAACTTCGACAATGACGCACTTGGCCAAAAAGGGCGTATGCGTTTTCCCCCGAATATATTCAGGAGAAAACGCATACACCCTTTTTGGCCAAGCAAGCAAGCGGACAATGCAAATCTGCACTACAAAGAAGTATCACTTCCCACCGGTCAAAAGGGACATCCACAAATGTGTAAAAACCAGAAAGGCAAGACAGGCCCTGAAGAAGAGGGAGCCTTGTTATCCTGATGGGCATGATGTAAATTGCCAACTGCCTCACTGGAGGAATGCATTGCGTTCCCTAAAACAAGTAAACAACAGAGCTACAGAACCAAGGGCACTTCCACTCTAGGGAATATACCTTAGGAAAACTGAAAATCAATAAGACAGAGCCACCCCCAAATTTAGGGCTGCACTGCTTACGAGAACCTCAACTTGGGTACACCTTAAATATCCCAGGAAATATAAATATGGTTGAAAAAACTGTGGTATTTATGTACGATGGAATATCCCTCAGTCATGAAATCAATGTCATAAGACCAGGAGCAGCAAAGTGAGTGGATTCAGGTACGATGATTCTAAGTGAAATAAGTCACAGAGAAAAAGAAACTTATCATAAGATATCACTTATGAAGATCCTGTAAACATGGCTACACATGAACTGAGTTAGGAAAGAGAACAGAGTCTCACATTTAGAAAACACTCTTATGCCTGCTTCAGGGGAATGGAGAGGTGGGGTGATGCATAAAACCAGAGTTTGATATAAGCACAGGTACCATTTCTATAACCAACTGTGGAATAGACAAAACCTACACATTCCTCAGTGAAAGGGACTCAAAACCCCATATTTCCCGCACAGGAATAGATCTGACTAGTAAGAATCTTAAAACCTATGTATTGATATGTCTCTGTAAGGGAAACAAGTGTGTCTAGACTGGCATAAACATGGCAGCGAGAATAAGCTCAAACCCACTATAAAATGAATTTCAAAAACAAAACCAAAAAACAGGGAAATTCTTTACATTTCCTTCAGGGTCTCTGATGAAACCTGGAATGACCCTATCTACAATGACAGGTGGATGTGGCATACGGCGGGACACTTGGGACTGAGAGGATTGGTGAGATTGGGTGAGCAAATGCAGACACTTTAAAGCAAAAATGCATGGCCCCCATTCCATGGGTTCCAACTCTCCATGTTGAAGTGAATATTACGACAGCTATAACATGTATGGGAAACCTAGAGAATGGACACACTGTGAATACAAAAGGTTTCTAAAACTCAACGCATAGTCCCTCTCCTGGTGCTCCGGTTTGACTTTCCAACTGCTTTACTATCAATCTCCCAACTTGGAGAGACAGCCGCTTTAACCTCCTGGTTCGCAAAGGTTGCCAATTTGGCAGAGGATGGAAGGGAAGAGGGAGAACCAATGAGAGAGTAGCTGTTAGGCTTTTCGACGGGCACATGTCACTCTAATTTCCCGGCAGGAAGAAGAATTAACCAGCGTCTCAGCCACCCGCCGGGAACCAGTATATGTCCTGAACCAAAATTTTGGACTTGCGTACAGCTCACAAAAACGAGTTGAAAAATGGAGCTCAGGGGCACAGCAATTCACAAACTGGCAGAGGAATAAGGACAACTATCGTCCAAAAATCTGTTGAGGGAAGGCAACGAGGCGGACTTGAAAGCGAGGCAGAATAGCAGGAAACAGATTTCAAGAGGTACGTTGGAATCGCCTTTAAAGCACAGGAAGAGGGGCACAACTTCGACAATGACAAACTTGGCCAAAAAGGGCGTATGTGTTTTCTCCTGAATATATTCAGCAGAAAACGCATACGCCCTTTTTGGCCAAGCAAGCAAGCGGGCAATGCAAATCTGCACTACAAAGAAGTATCGTTTCCCACCGGTCAAAAGGGACATCCACAAAATGTGTAAAAACCAGAAAGGCAAGACAGGCCCTAGAGAACAGGGAGCCTTGTTATGCTGATGGGCGGGATGTAAATTACCAACTGCCTCACTGGAGGCGTGCATTGCCTTCCCTAAAACAAGTAAACAACAGAGCTACAGCGACAAGGGCACTTCCACTCTAGGGAATATACCTTGGGAAAACTGAAAAGCAATAAGACAGAGCCACCCCCAAATTTAGGGCTGCACTGCATACAAGAACCTCAACTTGGGTACACCTTAAATATCCCAGGAAATATAAAAATGGTTCAAAAAACTGTGGTATTTATGTACGATGGAATATCCCTCAGCCATGAAATCAATGTCATAAGACCAGGAGCAGCAAAGTAAGTGGATTCAGGTACGATGATTCTAAGTGAAATAAGTCACACAGAAAAAGAAACTTATCATAAGATATCACTTATGAAGATCCTGTAAACATGGCTACACATGAACTGAGTTAGGAAAGAGAACAGAGTCTCACATTTAGAAAACATTCTTATGCCTGCTTAAGGGGAAAGGAGAGGTGGGGTGATGCATAAAACCAGAGTTTGATATAAGCACAGGTACCATTTCTAAAACCAACTGTGGAATAGACAAGACCTACACCTTCCTCATTGAAAGGGACACAAAACCCCATATTTCCCGCAGAGGAATAGATCTGACTAGTGAGAATCTTAAAACCTAATATTGATATGTCTCTGTAAGGGAATCAAGTGTGTCTAGACTGGCATAAACATGGCAGCGAGAATCAGCTCAAACCCACTATAAAAAGGAATTTCAAAAACAAAACCAAAAAAACAGGGAAATTCTTTACATTTTCTTCAGGGTCTCTGATGAAACCTGGAATGACCGTATCTACAATGACAGCTGGATGTGGCATAAGTCTGGACACTAGGGACTGAGAGCATTGGTGAGATTGGGTGAGCAAATGCAGACCATTTAAAGCAAAAATGCATGGCCCCCATTCCATGGGTCCCAACTCTCCATGTTGAAGGGAATATTACTACAGCTATAACATGTACGGGAAACCTAGAGAATGGACACACTGTGATTACAAAAGGTTTCTAAAACTCAACGAGTAGTCTGTCTCCTGGTGCTCCGGTTTTACTTTCCAAGTGCTTTACTATCAATCTCCCAACTTGGAGAGATAACCCGTTTAAACTCCTGGTTCGCACAGGTTGCCAATTTGGCAGAGGATGGAAGGGAAGAGGGAGAACCAATGAGAGAGTAGCTGTTAGGCATTTGGACCTGCACATGTCACTCTAATTTCCCGGCAGGAAGAAGAATTAACCAGAGTCTCAGCCACCCACCGGGAACCAGAATAGGTCCTGAACCAAAATTTTGGACTTGCGTACAGCTCACAAAATACAAGTTGAAAAATGGAGCTCAGGGGCACAGCAATTCACAAACTGGCAGAGTAATAAAGGACGACTATCGTCCAAAAATCTGTTGAGGGAAGGCAACGAGGCGGACTTGAAAGCGAGGCAGAATAGCAGGAAACAGATTTCAAGAGGTACGTTGGAATCACCTTTAAAGCACAGGAAGAGGGGCACAACTTCGACAATGACGCACTTGGCCAAAAAGGGCGTATGCGTTTTCTCCTGAATATATTCAGGAGAAAACGCATACGCCCTCTTTGGCCAAGCAAGCAAGCGGGCAATGCAAATCTGCACTACAAAGAAGTATCACTTCCCACTGGTCAAAAGGGACATCCACAAATGTGTAAAAACCAGAAAGGAAAGACAGGCCCTGGAGAAGAGGGAGCCTGTTATGCTGATGGGCGGGATGTAAATTGCCAACTGCCTCACTGGAGGAGTGCATTGCGTTCCCTAAAAGAAGTAAACAACAGATCTACAGAGACTTGGGCACTTCCAGTCTAGGGAATATACCTTGGGAAAACTGAAAATCAATAAGACAGAGCCACCCACAAATTTAGGGCTGCACTGCTTACAAGAACCTCAACTTGGGTACAACTTAAATATCCCAGGAAATATAAAAATGTTTCAAAAAACTGTGATATTTATTTACGATGGAATATCCCTCAGCCATGAAATCAATGTCATAAGACCAGGAGCAGCAAAGTGAGTGGATTCAGGTACGATGATTCTAAATGAAATAAGTCACACAGAAAAATAAACTTATCATAAGATATCACTTATGAGGATCCTGTAAACATGGCTACACATGAACTGAGTTAGGAAATAGAACAGAGTCTCACATTTAGAAAACACTCTTATGACTGCTTAAGGGGAAAGGAGAGGTGGGGTGATGCATAAAACCAGAGTTTGATATAAGTACAGGTACCATTTCTAAAACCAACTGTGGAATAGACAAGACCTACACCTTCCTCAGTGAAAGGGACTCAAAACCACATATTTCCCGCAGAGGAATAGATCTGACTAGTAAGAATCTTAAAACCTATGTATTGATATGACTCAGAAAGGGAATCAAGTGTGTCTAGAATGGCAAAAACATGGCAGCGAGAATCAGCTCAAACCCACAATAAAAAGGAATTGCAAAAACAAATCCAAACAACAGGGAAATTCTTTACATTTCCTTCAGGGTTTCTGATGAAACCTGGAATGACCCTATCTACAATGACAGCTGGATGTGGCATAAGGATGGACACTTGGGACTGAGAGGATTGGTGAGATTGGGTGAGCAAATGCAGACCCTTTAAAGCAAAAATGCATGGCCCCCAATCCATGGGTCCCAACTCTCCATGTTGAAGGGAATATTACTACAGCTATAACATGTACGGGAAACCTAGAGAATGGACACACTGTGAATACAAAAGGTTTCTAAAACACAACGAGTAGTCCCACTCCTGGTGCTCCTGTTTGACTTTCCAACTGCTTTACTATCAATCTCCCAACTTGGAGAGACAACCCCTTTAACCTCCTGGTTCGCACAGGTTGCCAATTTGGCAGAGGATGGAAGGGAAGAGGGAGAACCAATGAGAGAGTAGCGGTTAGGCATTGGGACCGGCACATGTCACTCTAATTTCCCGGCAGGAAGAAGAAGTAACCAGAGTCTCAGCCACCCACCGGGAACCAGTATAGGTCCTGAACCAAAATTTTGGACTTGCGTAGAGCTCAAAAAAAACGAGTTGAAAAATGGAGCTCAGGGACACAGCAATTCACAAACTGGCAGAGTAATAAAGGACAACTATCATCCAAAAATCTGTTGAGGGAAGGCAACAAGGCGGACTGGAAAGCAGGGCAGAATAGCAGGAAACAGATTTCAACAGGTACGTTGGAATTGCCTTTAAAGCACAGGAAGAGGGTCACAACTTCGACAATGACGCACTTGGCCAAAAAGGGCGTATGCGTTTTCCCCCGAATATATTCAGGAGAAAACGCATACACCCTTTTTGGCCAAGCAAGCAAGCGGACAATGCAAATCTGCACTACAAAGAAGTATCACTTCCCACCGGTCAAAAGGGACATCCACAAATGTGTAAAAACCAGAAAGGCAAGACAGGCCCTGAAGAAGAGGGAGCCTTGTTATCCTGATGGGCATGATGTAAATTGCCAACTGCCTCACTGGAGGAATGCATTGCGTTCCCTAAAACAAGTAAACAACAGAGCTACAGAACCAAGGGCACTTCCACTCTAGGGAATATACCTTAGGAAAACTGAAAATCAATAAGACAGAGCCACCCCCAAATTTAGGGCTGCACTGCTTACGAGAACCTCAACTTGGGTACACCTTAAATATCCCAGGAAATATAAATATGGTTGAAAAAACTGTGGTATTTATGTACGATGGAATATCCCTCAGTCATGAAATCAATGTCATAAGACCAGGAGCAGCAAAGTGAGTGGATTCAGGTACGATGATTCTAAGTGAAATAAGTCACAGAGAAAAAGAAACTTATCATAAGATATCACTTATGAAGATCCTGTAAACATGGCTACACATGAACTGAGTTAGGAAAGAGAACAGAGTCTCACATTTAGAAAACACTCTTATGCCTGCTTCAGGGGAATGGAGAGGTGGGGTGATGCATAAAACCAGAGTTTGATATAAGCACAGGTACCATTTCTATAACCAACTGTGGAATAGACAAAACCTACACATTCCTCAGTGAAAGGGACTCAAAACCCCATATTTCCCGCAGAGGAATAGATCTGACTAGTAAGAATCTTAAAACCTATGTATTGATATGTCTCTGTAAGGGAAACAAGTGTGTCTAGACTGGCATAAACATGGCAGCGAGAATAAGCTCAAACCAACTATAAAATGAATTTCAAAAACAAAACCAAAAAACAGGGAAATTCTTTACATTTCCTTCAGGGTCTCTGATGAAACCTGGAATGACCCTATCTACAATGACAGGTGGATGTGGCATACGGCGGGACACTTGGGACTGAGAGGATTGGTGAGATTGGGTGAGCAAATGCAGACACTTTAAAGCAAAAATGCATGGCCCCCATTCCATGGGTTCCAACTCTCCATGTTGAAGTGAATATTACGACAGCTATAACATGTATGGGAAACCTAGAGAATGGACACACTGTGAATACAAAAGGTTTCTAAAACTCAACGCATAGTCCCTCTCCTGGTGCTCCGGTTTGACTTTCCAACTGCTTTACTATCAATCTCCCAACTTGGAGAGACAGCCGCTTTAACCTCCTGGTTCGCAAAGGTTGCCAATTTGGCAGAGGATGGAAGGGAAGAGGGAGAACCAATGAGAGAGTAGCTGTTAGGCTTTTCGACGGGCACATGTCACTCTAATTTCCCGGCAGGAAGAAGAATTAACCAGCGTCTCAGCCACCCGCCGGGAACCAGTATATGTCCTGAACCAAAATTTTGGACTTGCGTACAGCTCACAAAAACGAGTTGAAAAATGGAGCTCAGGGGCACAGCAATTCACAAACTGGCAGAGTAATAAGGACAACTATCGTCCAAAAATCTGTTGAGGGAAGGCAACGAGGCGGACTTGAAAGCGAGGCAGAATAGCAGGAAACAGATTTCAAGAGGTACGTTGGAATCGCCTTTAAAGCACAGGAAGAGGGGCACAACTTCGAAAATGACACACTTGGCCAAAAAGGGCGTATGTGTTTTCTCCTGAAAATATTCAGCAGAAAACGCATACGCCCTTTTTGGCCAAGCAAGCAAGCGGGCAATGCAAATCTGCACTACAAAGAAGTATCATTTCCCACCGGTCAAAAGGGACATCCACAAAATGTGTAAAAACCAGAAAGGCAAGACAGGCCCTAGAGAACAGGGAGCCTTGTTATGCTGATGGGCGGGATGTAAATTACCAACTGCCTCACTGGAGGCGTGCATTGCCTTCCCTAAAACAAGTAAACAACAGAGCTACAGCGACAAGGGCACTTCCACTCTAGGGAATATACCTTGGGAAAACTGAAAAGCAATAAGACAGAGCCACCCCCAAATTTAGGGCTGCACTGCATACAAGAACCTCAACTTGGGTACACCTTAAATATCCCAGGAAATATAAAAATGGTTCAAAAAACTGTGGTATTTATGTACGATGGAATATCCCTCAGCCATGAAATCAATGTCATAAGACCAGGAGCAGCAAAGTAAGTGGATTCAGGTACGATGATTCTAAGTGAAATAAGTCACACAGAAAAAGAAACTTATCATAAGATATCACTTAGGAAGATCCTGTAAACATGGCTACACATAAAGTGAGTTAAGAAACAGAACAGAGTCTCACATTTAGAAAACACTGTTATGCCCACTTAAGGGGGAAGGAGAGGTGGGGTGATGCATAAAACCAGAGTTAATATAAGCACATATACCGCTTGTAAAACCAACTGTGGAATTGACAAGACCTATACCTTCCTCAGTGAAAGGGACTCAAAACCCCATATTTCCCGCAGAGGAATAGATCTGACTAGTAATTATCTTAAAACCTATGTTTTGACATATCCCCGTAAGGGAATCAAGTGGGTTTAGACTGGCATAAACATGGCAGCGAGAATCAGCTCAAACCCACTATAAAAAGGAAATTGAAAAGAAAAACCCAAAAAACAGGGAAATTCTTTACAATTCCTTCAGGGTCTCTGATGAAACCTGGAATGACCCTATCTACAATGACAGCTGGATGTGGCATAAGGCTGGACACATGGGACTGAGAGGATTGGTGAGATTGGGTGAGCAAATGCAGACCTTTTAAGCCATAATGCATGGCCCCCATTGCATGGGTCCCAACTCTCCAGGTTGTAGGGAATATTACTACAGCTGTAACATGTACGGGAAACCTAGAGAATGGACACACTGTGAATACAAAAATTTTCTAAAACTCAATGAGTAGTCCCTCTCCTGGTGCTCCGGTGACTTTCCAACTGCTTTACTATCAATCTCCCAACTTTGAGAGACAAGCCCTTTAACCTCCTCGTTCGCACAGGTTGCCAATTTGGCAGAGGATGGAAAGGAAGAGGGAGAACCAAAGACAGAGTAGCTGTTAGGCATTTGGACGGGGACATATCAGTCTAATTTCCCGGCAGGAAGAAGAAATAACCAGTTTCTCAGCCACCCACCGGGAACCAGTATAGGTACTGAACCAAAATTTTGGTCTTGCGTACAGCTCACAAAAATCGAGTTGAAAAATGGAGCTCAGGGGCACAGCAATTCACAAACTGGCAGAGTAATAAAGGACAACTATCGTCCAAAAATCTGTTGAGGGAAGGCAACGAGGCGGACTTGAAAGCGAGGCAGAATAGCAGGAAACAGATTTCAAGAGGTACGTTGGAATCGCATTTAAAGGAAAGGAAGAGGGGCACAACTTCGACAATGATGCACTTGGCCAAAAAGGGCGTATGCGTTTTCTCCTGAATATATTCAGGAGAAAACGCATACGCCCTTTTTGGCCAAGCAAGCAAGCGGGCAATGCAAATCTGCACTACAAAGAAGTATCACTTCCCACCTGTCAAAAGGGACATCCACAAAATGTGTAAAAACCAGAAAGGCAAGACTGACCCTGGAGAACAGGGAGCCTTGTTATGCTGATGGGTGGGATGTAAATTGCCAACTGCCTCACTGGAGGAGTGCATTGCGTTCCCTAAAACAAGTAAACAACAGAGCTACAGAGCCAAGGGCACATCCAATCTAAGGAATATACCTTGGGAAAACTGAAAATCAATAAGAGAGAGCCACCCCCTAATTTAGGGCTGCACTGCTTACAAGAACCTCAACTTGGGTACACCTTAAATATCCCAGGAAATATAAAAATGGTTCAAAAAACTGTGGTATTTATGTACGATGGAATATCCCTCAGCCATGAAATCAATGTCATAAGACCAGGAGCAGCAAAGTAAGTGGATTCAGGTACGATGATTCTAAGTGAAATAAGTCACACAGACAAAGAAACTTATCATAAGATATCACTTATGAAGACCCTGTAAACATGGCTACACATGAACTGAGTTAGGAAAGAGAACAGAGTCTCACATTTAGAAAACACTCTTATGCCTGCTTAAGGGGAAAGGAGAGGTGGGGTGATGCATAAAATCAGAGTTTGATATAAGCACAAGTACCATTTCTAAAACCAACTGTGGAATAGACAAGACCTATACCTTCCTCAGTGAAAGGGACTCAAAACCCCATTTTCCCGCAGAGGAATAGATCTGACTAGTAAGAATCTTAAAACCTATGTATTGATATGTCTCTGTAAGGGAATCAAGTGTGTCTAGACTGGCATAAACATGGCAGCGAGAATCAGCTCAAACCCACTATAAAGAGGAATTTCAAAAACAAAACCAAAAAATAGGGAAATTCTTTACATTTCCTTCAGGGTCTCTGATGAAACCTGGAATGACCCTATCTACAATGACAGCTGGATGTGGCATAAGGCTGGACACATGGGACTGAGAGGATTGGTGAGATTGGGTGAGCAAAGGCAGACCCTTTAAAGCAAAAATGCATGGCCCCCATTCCATGGGTCCCAACTCTCCATGTTGAAGGGAATATTACTACAGCTATCACATGTACGGGAAACCAAGAGAATGGACACACTGTGAATACAAAAGGTTTCTAAAACTCAACGAGTAGTCCCTCTCCTGGTGCTCCGGTGACTTTCCAACTGCTTTACTATCAATATCCCAACTTTGAGAGAAAACCCCTTTAACCTCCTCGTTCGCACAGGTTGCCAATTTGGCAGAGGATGGAAGGGAAGAGGGAGAACCAATGAAGAGTAGCTGTTAGGCATTTGGAAGGGCCCATGCCACTCTAATTTCCCGGCAGGAAGAAGAATTAACCAAAGTCTCAGCCTCCCACCGGGAACTAGTATAGGTACTGAACCAAAATTTTGGACTTGCGTTCAACTCACAAAAAAACGAGTTGAAAAATGGAGCTCAGGGGTAGAGCAATTAACAAACTAGCAGAGAAATAAAGGACAACCATCGTCCAAAAATCTGTTGAGGGAAGGCAACGAAGCGGACTTGAAAGCGAGGCAGAATAGCAGGAAACAGATTTCAAGAGGTATGTTGGAATCACCTTTAAAGCACAGGAAGAGGGGCACAACTTCGATAATGATGCACTGGGCCAAAAAGGGCATACATTTTCACCTGAATATATTCAGGAGAAAATGCATACGCCCGCTTTGGCCAAGCAAGCAAGCGGGCAATGCAAATCTGCACTACAAAGAAGTATCTCTTCCCACCGGTCAAAAGGGACATCCACAAAATATGTAAAAACCAGAAATGCAAGACAGGCCATGGAGAAGAGGGAGCCTTGTTATGCTGATGGGCGGGATGTAAATTGCCAACTGCCTCACTGGAGGAGTGCATTGTGTTCCCTAAAACAAGTAAAAAACAGGGCTACAGAGCCAAGGGCACTTCCAGTCAAGGGCATATACCTTGGCAAAACTTAAAATCAATAAGACAGAGCCACCCCCAAATTTAGGGCTGCACTGATTACAAGAACCTCAACTTGTGTATACCTTTAATATCCCAAGAAATATAAAAATGGTTCAAAAAATTGTGGTAATTATGTACGATGGAATATCCCTCAACCATGTAATCAATGTCATAAGACCAGGAGCAGCAAAGTGATTGGATTCCGGTTCGATGATTCTAAGTGAAATAAGTCACACAGAAAAAGAGACATATCATAAAATATCACTTATGAAGATCCTGTAAACATGGCTACACATGAACTGAGTTAGGAAAGAGAACAGACTCTCACGTTTAGAAAACACTGTTATGCCTGCTTAAGGGGGAAGGAGAGGTGGGGTGATGCATAAAACCAGAGTTTGATATAAACACGGGTACCGTTTCTAAAACCAACTTTGGATTAGACAAGACCTACACCTTCCTCATTGAAAGGGACTCAAAACCCCATATTTCCCGCAGAGCAATAATCTGACTAGTAAGAATTTTAAACCTATGTATTGATGTGTCTCCATAAGGGAATCAAGTGTGTCTTGACTGACATAAACATGGCAGCGAGAATCAGCTCAAACCCACTATAAAAAGGAATTTCAAAAACAAAACCAAAAAACAGGGAAATTCTTTACAATTCCTTCAGGGTCTCTGATGAAACCTGGAATGACCCTATCTACAATAAAAGCTGGATGTGGCATAAGGCTGGACATTTGGGACTGAGAGGATTGGTGAGATTGGGTGAGCAAATGAAGACCATATAAAGCAGAAATGCATGGCCCCCATGCCATGGTCCCAACTCTGCAGTTTGAAGGGAATATTACTACAGCTATAACATGTACCGGAAACCTAGAGAATGGACACACTGTGAATACAAAAGATTTCTATAACTCAATGAATAGGCCCTCTCCTGGTTCTCCGGTTTGACTTTCCAACTGCTTTACTATCAATCTTCCAACTTGGAGAGACAGCCCCTTTAAGCTCCTGGTTCGCACAGGTTGCCAATTTGGCAGAGGATGGAAGGGAAGAGGGTGAACCAATGAGAGAGTAGCTGTTAGGCATTTCGACGGGCACATGTCACTCTAATTTCCCGGCAGGAAGAAGAATTAACCAGAGTCTCAGCCACCCACCGGGAACTATTATAGGTCCTGAACCAAAATTTTGGACTTGCGTACCGCTCACAAAAAACGAGTTGAAAAATGGAGCTCAGGATCACAGCAATTCACAAACTGGCAGAGTAATAAAGGACAACTATCGTCCAAAAATCTGTTGAGGGAAGGCAACGAGGCGGACTTGAAAGCGAGGCAGAATAGCAGGAAACAGATTTCAAGAGTTACGTTGGAATCGCCTTTACAGCACCGGAAGAGGGGCACAACTTCGACAATGATGCACTTGGCCAAAAATGGCGTATGCGTTTTCTCCTGAATATATTCAGGAGAAAACGCATACGCCGTTTTTGGCCAAGCAAGCAAGTGGGCAATGCAAATCCGCACTACAAAGAAGTATCACTTCCCACCGGTCAAAAGGGACATCCACAAAATGTGTAAAAACCAGAAAGGCAAGACAGGCCCTGGAGAACAGGGAGCCTTGTTATGCTGATGGGCGGGATGTAAATTGCCAACTGCCTCACTGGAGGAGTGCATTGCGTTCTCTAAAACAAGTAAACAACAGAGCTACAGAGCCAAGGGCACTTCCAGTCTAGGGAATATACCTTGGGAAAACTGAAAATCAATAAGACAGAGCCACCCCCAAATTTTGGGCTGCACTGCTAACAAGAACCCCAACTTGGGTACACCTTAAATATCCCAGGAAATATAAAAATGGTTCAAAAAATTGTGGTACTTATGTAAAAGGGACTATCCCTCAACCATGAAATCAATGTCATAAGACCAGGGGCAACAAAGTGAGTGGATTCAGGTACGATGATTCTAAGTGAAATAAGTCACACAGAAAAAGAAACTTATCATAATATATCACTTATGAAGATCCTGTAAAAATGGCTACACATGAACTGAGTTAGGAAAGAGAACAGAGTCTCACATTTACAAAACACTCTTATGCCTGTTTAAGGGGGAAGGAGAGGTGGGGTGATGCATGAAACCAGAGTTTGATATAAGCACAGGTACTGTTTCTAAAACCAACCGTGGAATAGAATAGATCTACACCTTCCTCAGTGAAAGGGACTCAAAACCCCATATTTCCCACAGAGGAATAGATTTGACTAGTAAGAATCTTAAAACCTATGTATTAATATGTCTCAGTAAGGGAATCAAATGTGTCTAGACTGGCATAAACATGGCAGCGAGAATCAGCTCAAACCCACTATAAAATGGATTACAAAAACAAAACCTAAAAACAGGGAAATTCTTTCCAATTCCTTCAGGGTCTATGATGAAACCTGGAATGACCCTATCTACAATGACAGCTGGATGTGGCATAAGGCTGGACACTTGGGACTGAGAGGATTGGTGAGATTCGGTGAGGAAATGCAGACCCTGTAAAGCAAAATTGCATGGCCCCCATTCCATGGGTCCCAACTCCCCATGTTGAAGGGAATATTACTACAGCTATAACATGTACGGGAAACCTAGAGAATGGACACACTGTGAATACAAAAGCTTTCAATACTCCACGAATAGTCCCTCTCCTGGTGCTCTGGTTTGACTTTCCAATTGATTTACTATCAATCTTCCACCTTGGAGAGACAGCCCCTTTAAGCTCGTGGTACCCACAGGTTGCCAATATGGCAGAGGATGGAAGCGAAGAGGGAGAACCAATGAGAGAGTAGCTGTTAGGTATTTGGACGGGCACATGTCACTCTAAACCTCCGGCAGGAAGAAGAATTAACCAAAGTCTCAGCCTCCCACCGTGAACCAGTATAGGTACTGAACCAAAATTTTGGACTTGCGTTCAGCTCACAACAAAACGAGTTGAAAAATGGAGCTCAGGGGCACAGCAATTCACAAAGTGGCAGAGCAATAAAGGACAACTATCGTCCAAAAATCAGTTGAGGGAAAGCCACGAAGCGGACTTGAAAGCGAGGCAGAATAGCAGGAAACAGATTTCAAGAGGTATGTTGGAATCACCTTTAAAGCACAGGAAGAGGGGCACAACTTCGATAATGATGCACTGGGCCAAAAAGGCATATATATTTTCAGCTGAATATATTCAGGAGTAAATGCATACGCCCGTCTTGGCCAAGCAAGCAAGCGGGCAATGCAAATCTTCACTACAAAGAAGTATCTCTTCCCACCGGTCAAAATGGACATCCACAAAATATGTAAAAATCAGAAAGCCAAGACAGGGCCTGGAGAACCGGGAGCCTTGTTATGCTCATGGGCGGGATGTAAATTGCCAACTGCCTCACTGGAGGAGTGCATTGTGTTCCCTAAAACAAGTAAACAACAGAGCTACAGAGCCAAGGGCACATCCAGTCTAGGGAATATACCTTGGGAAAACTGAAAATCAATAAGACAGAGCCACCCCCAAATTTAGGGCTGCACTGCTTACAAGAACCTCAACTTGGGTATACATTTAATATCCCAGGAAATATAAAAATGGTTTAAATAATTGTGGTACTTATGTACGATGGAATATCCCTCAACCATGAAATCAATGTCATAAGACCAGGAGCAGCAAAGTGAGTGGATTCAGGTACGATGATTCTAAGTGAAGTCACAAAGAAAAAGAAACATATCATAAGATATCACTTATGAAGATCCTGTAAACATGGCTACACATGAACTGAGTTAGGAAAGAGAACAGAGTCTCACATTTAGAAAACACTGTTATGCCTGCTTAATGGGGAAGGAGAGTTGGGGTGATGCATAAAACCAGAGTTTGATATAAGCACGGGTACCGTTTCTAAAACCAACTTTGGAATAGACAAGACCTACACCTTCCTCAGTGAAAGGGACTCAAAACCCCATATTTCCCACAGAGGAATAGATCTGACTAGTAAGAATCTTAAAACCTATGTATTGATATGTCTCCATAAGGGAATCAAGTGTGTCTAGACTGGCATAAACATGGCAGCGAGAATCAGCTCAAACCCACTATAAAAAGGAATTTCAAAAACAAAACCGAAAAACAGGGAAATTCTTGACATTTCCTTCAGGGTCTCTGATGAAACCTGGAATGACCCTATTTACAATGACAGCTGGATGTGGCATAAGGCTGGACACTTGGGACTGAGAGGATTGGTGAGATTGGGTGAGCAAATGAACACCGTATAAGCAAAATTGCATGGCCCCCTTTCCATGGGTCACAACTCTCCAGGTTGAAGGGAATATTACTACAACTATAATATGTACGGGAAACCTAGAGAATGGACACACTGTGAATACAAAAGGATTCTATAACTCAACGAATAGTCCCTCTCCTGGTGCTCTGGTTTGACTTTCCAACTGCTTTACTATCAATCTTCCAACTTGGAGAGACAGCCACTTTAAGCTCCTGGTTCGCACAGGTTGCCAATTTAGCAGAGGATGGAAGGGAAGAGGGAGAACCAATGAGAGAGTAGCTGTTAGGCATTTCGACGGGTACATGTCACTCTAATTTCCCGGCAGGAAGAAGAATTAACCAGAGTCTCAGCCACCCACCGGGAACCAGTATAGGTTCTGAACCAAAATTTTGGACTTGCGTAGAGCTCACAAAAAACGAGTTGAAAAATGGATCTCAGGGGCACAGCAATTCACAAACTGGCAGAGTAATAAAGGACAACTATCGTCCAAAAATCTGTTGAGGGTAGGCAACGAGGCGGACTTGAAAGCGAGGCAGAACAGCAGGAAACAGATTTCAAGAGGTACGTTGGAATCGCCTTTAAAGCACAGGAAGAGGGGCACAAATTCGACAATGAGGCACTTGGCCAAAAAGGGCGTATGCGTTTTCTCCTGAATATATTCAGGAGAAAACGCATACGCCCTTTTTGGCCAAGCAAGCACGCGGGCAATGCAAATCTGCACTACAAAGAAGTATCACTTCCCACCGGTCAAAAGGGACGTCCACAAAATGTGTAAAAACCAGAAAGGCAAGACAGGCCCTGGAGAACAGGGAGCCTTGTTATGCTGATGGGCGGGATGTAAATTCCCAACTGCCTCACTGGAGGAGTGCATTGCGTTCTCTAAAAGAAGTAAACAACAGAGCTACAGAGCCAAGGGCACTTCCAGTCTAGGGAATATACCTTGGGAAAACTGAAAATCAATAAGACAGAGCTACCCCCTAATTTAGGGCTGCACTGCTTACAAGAACCTCAACTTGGGTACCCCTTCAATAACCCAGGAAATATAAAAATGGTTCAAAAAACTGTGGTATTTATGTACGATGGAATATCCCTCAGCCATGAAATCAATGTCATAAGACTAGGAGCAGCAAAGTGAGTGGATTCAGGTACGATGATTCTAAGTGAAATAAGTCACCCAGAAAAAGAAACTTATCATAAGATATCACTTATGAAGATCATGTAAACATTGGTACACATGAACTGAGTTAGGAAAGAGAACAGAGTCTCACATTTAGAAAACACTCTTATGCCTGCTTAAGGGGAAAGGAGAGGTGGGGTGATGCATAAAACCAGAGTTTGATATAGGCACAGGTACCATTTCTAAAACCAACATAGGAATAGACAAGACCTACACCTTCCTCAGTGAAAGGGACACAAACCCCATATTTCCCGCAGAGGAATAGATCTGACTAGTAAGAAACTTAAAACCTATGTATTGATATGTCTCTTTAAGGGAATCAAGTGTGTCTAGAAAGGCATAAACAATGCAGCGAGAATCAGCTCAAACAAACTATAAAAAGGAATTTCAAAAAGAAACCCAAAAAACAGGGAAATTCTTTACATTTCCTTCAGGGTCTCTGATGAAACCTGGAATGACCCTATCTACAATTACAGCTGGATGTCGTATAAGGCTGGACACTTGGGACTGAGAGGTTTGGTGAGATTGGTTGAGCAAATGCAGACCCTTTAAAGCAAAGATGCATGGCCCGCATTCCATGGGTCCCTACTCTCCATGTTGAAGGGAATATTACTACAGCTATAACATGTACGGGAAACATAGAGAATGGACACACTGTGAATACAAAAGGTTTCTAAAACTCAACAAATAGTCCCTCTCCTGGTGCTCCGGTTTGACTTTCCAACTGATTTACTATCAATCTTCCAACTTGGAGAGTCAGCCCCTTTAAGCTCGTGGTACACACAGGTTGCCAATTTGGCAGAGGATGGAAGGGAAGAGGGAGAACCAATGAAGAGTAGCTGTTAGGCATTTGGATGGGCCCATGCCACTCTAATTTCCCGGCAGGAAGAAGAATTAACCAAAGTCTCAGCCTCCCACCGGGAACTAGTATAGTTACTGAACCAAAATTTTGGACTTGCGTTCAACTCACAATAAACGAGTTGAAAAATGGAGCTCAGGGTTAGAGCAATTCACAAACTGGCAGAGAAATAAAGGACAACCATCATCCAAAAATCTGTTGAGGGAAGGCAATGAAGCGGACTTGAAAGCGAGGCAGAATAGCAGGAAACAGATTTCAAGAGGTATGTTGGAATCACCTTTAAAGCACAGGAAGAGGGGCACAACTTCGATAATGATTCACTGGGCCAAAAAGGGCATATACATTTTCACCTGAATATATTCAGGAGAAAATGCATACGCCCATTTTGGCCAAGCAAGCAAGCGGGCAATGCAAATCTGCACTACAAAGAAGTATCTCTTCCCACCGGTCAAAAGGGACATCCACAAAATATGTAAAAACCAGAAAGGCAAGACAGGCCGTGGAGAACAGGGAGCCTTGTTATGCTTATGGGCGGGATGTAAATTGCCAACTGCCTCACTGGAGGAGTGCATTGTGTTCCCTAAAACAAGTAAAAAACAGGGCTACAGAGCCAAGGGCACTTCCAGTCAAGGGCATATACCTTGGGAAAACTTAAAATCAATAAGACAGAGCCACCCCCAAATTTAGGGCTGCACTGCTTACAAGAACCTCAACTTGTGTATACCTTTAATATCCCAAGAAATATAAAAATGGTTCAAAAAATTGTGGTAATTATGTACGATGGAATATCCCTCAACAATGAAATCAATGTCATAAGACCAGGAGCAGCAAAGTGAGTGGATTCAGGTTCGATGATTCTAAGTGAAATAAGTCACAAAGAAAAAGAGACATATCATAAAATATCACTTATGAAGATCCTGTAAACATGGCTACACATGAACTGAGTTAGGAAAGAGAACAGACTCTCACATTTAGAAAACACTGTTATGCCTGCTTAAGGGGGAAGGAGAGGTGGGGCAATGCATAAAACCAGAGTTTGATATAAGCACGGGTACCGTTTCTAAAACCAACTTTGGATTAGACAACACCTACACCATCCTCAGTGAAAGGGACTCAAAACCCCATATTTCCCGCAGAGGAATTGATCTGACTAGTAAGAATTTTAAACCTATGTATTGATATGTCTCCATAAGGGAATCAAGTGTGTCTTGACTGACATAAACATGGCAGCGAGAATCAGCTCAAACCCACTATAAAAAGGAATTTCAAAAACAAAACCAAAAAACCGGGAAATTCTTTACAATTCCTTCAGGGTCTCTGATGAAACCTGGAATGACCCTATCTACAATAAAAGCTGGATGTGGCATAAGGCTGGACATTTGGGACTGAGAGGATTGGTGAGATTGGGTGAGCAAATGAAGACCCTATAAAGCAGAAATGCATGGCCCCCATGCCATGGTCCCAACTCTGCAGTTTGAAGGGAATATTACTACAGCTATAACATGTACCGGAAACCTAGAGAATGGACACACTGTGAATACAAAAGGTTTCTATAACTCAATGAATAGGCCCTCTCCTGGTTCTCCGGTTTGACTTTCCAACTGCTTTACTATCAATCTTCCAACTTGGAGAGACAGCCCCTTTAAGCTCCTGGTTCGCACAGGTTGCCAATTTGGCAGAGGATGGAAGGGAAGAGGGTGAACCAATGAGAGAGTAGCTGTTAGGCTTTTCGACGGGCACATGTCACTCTAATTTCCCGGCAGGAAGAAGAATTAACCAGAGTCTCAGCCACCCACCGGGAACTAGTATAGGTCCTGAACCAAAATTTTGGACTTGCGTACAGCTCACAAAAAACGAGTTGAAAAATGGAGCTCAGGATCACAGCAATTCACAAACTGGCAGAGTAATAAAGGACAACTATCGTCCAAAAATCTGTTGAGGGAAGGCAACGAGGCGGACTTGAAAGCGAGGCAGAATAGCAGGAAACAGATTTCAAGAGTTACGTTGGAATCGCCTTTACAGCACCGGAAGAGGGGCACAACTTCGACAATGATGCACTTGGCCAAAAACGGCGTATGCTTTTTTTCCTGAATATATTCAGGAGAAAACGCATACGCCGTTTTTGGCCAAGCAAGCAAGTGGGCAATGCAAATCCGCACTACAAAGAAGTATCACTTCCCACCGGTCAAAAGGGACATCCACAAAATGTGTAAAAACCAGAAAGGCAAGACAGGCCCTGGAGAACAGGGAGCCTTGTTATGCTGATGGGCGGGATGTAAATTGCCAACTGCCTCACTGGAGGAGTGCATTGCGTTCTCTAAAACAAGTAAACAACAGAGCTACAGAGCCAAGGGCACTTCCAGTCTAGGGAATATACCTTGGGAAAACTGAAAATCAATAAGACAGAGCCACACCCAAATTTTGGGCTGCACTGCTTACAAGAACCCCAACTTGGGTACACCTTAAATATCCCAGGAAATATAAAAATGGTTCAAAAAATTGTGGTACTTATGTAAAATAGACTATCCCTCAACCATGAAATCAATGTCATAAGACCAGGAGCAACAAAGTGAGTGGATTCCGGTACGATGATTCTAAGTGAAATAAGTCACACAGAAAAAGAAACTTATCATAAGATATCACTTATGAAGATCCTGTAAAAATGGCTACACATGAACTGAGTTAGGAAAGAGAACAGAGTCTCAAATTTACAAAACACTCTTATGCCTGTTTAAGGGGGAAGGAGAGGTGGGGTGATGCATAAAACCAGAGTTTGATATAAGCACAGGTACCATTTCTAAAACCAACTGTGGAATAGACAAGACCTACACCTTCCTCAGTGAAAGGGACTCAAAACCCCATATTTCCCGCAGAGGAATAGATCTGACTAGTAAGAATCTTAAAACCTATGTATTGATATGTCTCTGTAAGGGAATCAAGTGTGTCTAGACTGGCATAAACATGGCAGCGAGAATCAGCTCAAACCCACTATAAAAAGGAATTTCAAAAACAAAACCAATAAACAGGGAAATTCTTTACATTTCCTTCAGGGTCTCTGATGAAACCTGGAAAGACCCTATCTACAATGACAGCTGGATGTGGCATAAGGCTGGACACTTGGGACTGAGAGGATTGGTGAGATTGGGTGAGCAAATGCAGACCCTTTAAAGCAAAAATGCATGGCCCCCATTCCATGGGTCCCAACTCTCCATGTTGAAGGGAATATTACTACAGCTATAACATGTACGTGAAACCTAGAGAATGGACACACAGTGAATACAAAAGGTTTCTAAAACTCAACGAGTAGTCCCTCTCCTGGTGCTCCGGTTTGACTTTCAAACTGCTTTACTTTCAGTCTCCCACCTTGGAGAGACAACCCCTTTAACCTCCTCGTTCGCACAGGTTGCCAATTTTGCAGAGGATGGAAGGGAAGAGGGAGAACCAATGAGAGAGTAGCTGTTAGGCATTTGGACGGGCACATGTCACTCTAATTTCCCGGCAGGAAGAAGAATTAACCAGAGTCTCAGCCACCCACCGGGAAGAAGTATAGGTCCTGAACCAAAACTTTGGACTTGCGTACAGCTCACAAAAAACGAGTTGAAAAATGGAGCTCAGGTTCACAGCAATTCACAAACTGGCAGAGTAATAAAGGACAACTATCTTCCAAAAATCTGTTGAGGGAAGGCAACGAGTCGGACATGAAAGCGAGGCAGAATAGCAGGAAACAGATTTGAAGAGGTACGTTGGAATCACCTTTAAAGCACAGGAAGAGGGGCACAATTTCGACAATGACGCACATGGCCAAAAAGGGCGTATGCGTTTTCCCCTGAATATATTCAGGAGAAAACGCATACGCCCTTTATGGCCAAGCAAAGAAGCGGGCAATGCAAATCTGCACTACAAAGAAGTATCACTTCCCACCGGTCAAAAGGGACATCCACAAAATGTGTAATAACCAGAAAGGCAACAGGCCCTGGAGAACAGGGAGCCTTGTTATGCTGATGGGCGGGATGTAAATTGCCAACTGCCTCACTGGAGGAGTGCATTGTGTTCCCTAAAAGAAGTAAACCACAGAGCTACAGAACCAAGGGCACTTCCAGTCTAGGGAATATACCTTGGGAAAACTGAAAATCAATAAGACAGAGCCACCGCCAAATTTAGGGCTGCACTGCTTACAAGAACCTCAACTTGGGTACACCTTAAATATCCCAGGAAATATAAAAATGGTTCAAAAAACTGTGGTATTTATGTACGATGGAATGTCACTCAGCCATGAAATCAATGTCATAAGACCAGGAGCAGCAAAGTGAGTGGATTCAGGTACGATGATTCTAAGTGAAATAAGTCACCCAGAAAAAGAAACTTATCATAAGATATCACTTATGAAGATCATGTAAACATTGGTACACATGAACTGAGTTAGGAAAGAGAACAGAGTCTCACATTTAGAAAACACTCTTATGCCTGCTTAAGGGGAAAGGAGAGGTGGGGTGATGCATAAAACCAGAGTTTGATATAGGCACAGGTACCATTTCTAAAACCAACATAGGAATAGACAAGACCTACACCTTCCTCAGTGAAAGGGACACAAACCCCATATTTCCCGCAGAGGAATAGATCTGACTAGTAAGAAACTTAAAACCTATGTATTGATATGTCTCTTTAAGGGAATCAAGTGTGTCTAGAAAGGCATAAACAATGCAGCGAGAATCAGCTCAAACAAACTATAAAAAGGAATTTCAAAAAGAAACCCAAAAAACAGGGAAATTCTTTACATTTCCTTCAGGGTCTCTGATGAAACCTGGAATGACCCTATCTACAATTACAGCTGGATGTCGTATAAGGCTGGACACTTGGGACTGAGAGGTTTGGTGAGATTGGTTGAGCAAATGCAGACCCTTTAAAGCAAAGATGCATGGCCCGCATTCCATGGGTCCCAACTCTCCATGTTGAAGGGAATATTACTACAGCTATAACATGTACGGGAAACATAGAGAATGGACACACTGTGAATACAAAAGGTTTCTAAAACTCAACAAATAGTCCCTCTCCTGGTGCTCCGGTTTGACTTTCCAACTGATTTACTATCAATCTTCCAACTTGGAGAGTCAGCCCCTTTAAGCTCGTGGTACACACAGGTTGCCAATTTGGCAGAGGATGGAAGGGAAGAGGGAGAACCAATGAAGAGTAGCTGTTAGGCATTTGGATGGGCCCATGCCACTCTAATTTCCCGGCAGGAAGAAGAATTAACCAAAGTCTCAGCCTCCCACCGGGAACTAGTATAGTTACTGAACCAAAATTTTGGACTTGCGTTCAACTCACAATAAACGAGTTGAAAAATGGAGCTCAGGGTTAGAGCAATTCACAAACTGGCAGAGAAATAAAGGACAACCATCATCCAAAAATCTGTTGAGGGAAGGCAATGAAGCGGACTTGAAAGCGAGGCAGAATAGCAGGAAAAAGATTTCAAGAGGTATGTTGGAATCACCTTTAAAGCACAGGAAGAGGGGCACAACTTCGATAATGATTCAATGGGCCAAAAAGGGCATATACATTTTCACCTGAATATATTCAGGAGAAAATGCATACGCCCATTTTGGCCAAGCAAGCAAGCGGGCAATGCAAATCTGCACTACAAAGAAGTATCTCTTCCCACCGGTCAAAAGGGACATCCACAAAATATGTAAAAACCAGAAAGGCAAGACAGGCCGTGGAGAACAGGGAGCCTTGTTATGCTTATGGGCGGGATGTAAATTGCCAACTGCCTCACTGGAGGAGTGCATTGTGTTCCCTAAAACAAGTAAAAAACAGGGCTACAGAGCCAAGGGCACTTCCAGTCAAGGGCATATACCTTGGGAAAACTTAAAATCAATAAGACAGAGCCACCCCCAAATTTAGGGCTGCACTGCTTACAAGAACCTCAACTTGTGTATACCTTTAATATCCCAAGAAATATAAAAATGGTTCAAAAAATTGTGGTAATTATGTACGATGGAATATCCCTCAACAATGAAATCAATGTCATAAGACCAGGAGCAGCAAAGTGAGTGGATTCAGGTTCGATGATTCTAAGTGAAATAAGTCACAAAGAAAAAGAGACATATCATAAAATATCACTTATGAAGATCCTGTAAACATGGCTACACATGAACTGAGTTAGGAAAGAGAACAGACTCTCACATTTAGAAAACACTGTTATGCCTGCTTAAGGGGGAAGGAGAGGTGGGGCAATGCATAAAACCAGAGTTTGATATAAGCACGGGTACCGTTTCTAAAACCAACTTTGGATTAGACAACACCTACACCATCCTCAGTGAAAGGGACTCAAAACCCCATATTTCCCGCAGAGGAATTGATCTGACTAGTAAGAATTTTAAACCTATGTATTGATATGTCTCCATAAGGGAATCAAGTGTGTCTTGACTGACATAAACATGGCAGCGAGAATCAGCTCAAACCCACTATAAAAAGGAATTTCAAAAACAAAACCAAAAAACCGGGAAATTCTTTACAATTCCTTCAGGGTCTCTGATGAAACCTGGAATGACCCTATCTACAATAAAAGCTGGATGTGGCATAAGGCTGGACATTTGGGACTGAGAGGATTGGTGAGATTGGGTGAGCAAATGAAGACCCTATAAAGCAGAAATGCATGGCCCCCATGCCATGGTCCCAACTCTGCAGTTTGAAGGGAATATTACTACAGCTATAACATGTACCGGAAACCTAGAGAATGGACACACTGTGAATACAAAAGGTTTCTATAACTCAATGAATAGGCCCTCTCCTGGTTCTCCGGTTTGACTTTCCAACTGCTTTACTATCAATCTTCCAACTTGGAGAGACAGCCCCTTTAAGCTCCTGGTTCGCACAGGTTGCCAATTTGGCAGAGGATGGAAGGGAAGAGGGTGAACCAATGAGAGAGTAGCTGTTAGGCTTTTCGACGGGCACATGTCACTCTAATTTCCCGGCAGGAAGAAGAATTAACCAGAGTCTCAGCCACCCACCGGGAACTAGTATAGGTCCTGAACCAAAATTTTGGACTTGCGTACAGCTCACAAAAAACGAGTTGAAAAATGGAGCTCAGGATCACAGCAATTCACAAACTGGCAGAGTAATAAAGGACAACTATCGTCCAAAAATCTGTTGAGGGAAGGCAACGAGGCGGACTTGAAAGCGAGGCAGAATAGCAGGAAACAGATTTCAAGAGTTACGTTGGAATCGCCTTTACAGCACCGGAAGAGGGGCACAACTTCGACAATGATGCACTTGGCCAAAAACGGCGTATGCTTTTTTTCCTGAATATATTCAGGAGAAAACGCATACGCCGTTTTTGGCCAAGCAAGCAAGTGGGCAATGCAAATCCGCACTACAAAGAAGTATCACTTCCCACCGGTCAAAAGGGACATCCACAAAATGTGTAAAAACCAGAAAGGCAAGACAGGCCCTGGAGAACAGGGAGCCTTGTTATGCTGATGGGCGGGATGTAAATTGCCAACTGCCTCACTGGAGGAGTGCATTGCGTTCTCTAAAACAAGTAAACAACAGAGCTACAGAGCCAAGGGCACTTCCAGTCTAGGGAATATACCTTGGGAAAACTGAAAATCAATAAGACAGAGCCACACCCAAATTTTGGGCTGCACTGCTTACAAGAACCCCAACTTGGGTACACCTTAAATATCCCAGGAAATATAAAAATGGTTCAAAAAATTGTGGTACTTATGTAAAATAGACTATCCCTCAACCATGAAATCAATGTCATAAGACCAGGAGCAACAAAGTGAGTGGATTCCGGTACGATGATTCTAAGTGAAATAAGTCACACAGAAAAAGAAACTTATCATAAGATATCACTTATGAAGATCCTGTAAAAATGGCTACACATGAACTGAGTTAGGAAAGAGAACAGAGTCTCAAATTTACAAAACACTCTTATGCCTGTTTAAGGGGGAAGGAGAGGTGGGGTGATGCATAAAACCAGAGTTTGATATAAGCACAGGTACCATTTCTAAAACCAACTGTGGAATAGACAAGACCTACACCTTCCTCAGTGAAAGGGACTCAAAACCCCATATTTCCCGCAGAGGAATAGATCTGACTAGTAAGAATCTTAAAACCTATGTATTGATATGTCTCTGTAAGGGAATCAAGTGTGTCTAGACTGGCATAAACATGGCAGCGAGAATCAGCTCAAACCCACTATAAAAAGGAATTTCAAAAACAAAACCAATAAACAGGGAAATTCTTTACATTTCCTTCAGGGTCTCTGATGAAACCTGGAAAGACCCTATCTACAATGACAGCTGGATGTGGCATAAGGCTGGACACTTGGGACTGAGAGGATTGGTGAGATTGGGTGAGCAAATGCAGACCCTTTAAAGCAAAAATGCATGGCCCCCATTCCATGGGTCCCAACTCTCCATGTTGAAGGGAATATTACTACAGCTATAACATGTACGTGAAACCTAGAGAATGGACACACAGTGAATACAAAAGGTTTCTAAAACTCAACGAGTAGTCCCTCTCCTGGTGCTCCGGTTTGACTTTCAAACTGCTTTACTTTCAGTCTCCCACCTTGGAGAGACAACCCCTTTAACCTCCTCGTTCGCACAGGTTGCCAATTTTGCAGAGGATGGAAGGGAAGAGGGAGAACCAATGAGAGAGTAGCTGTTAGGCATTTGGACGGGCACATGTCACTCTAATTTCCCGGCAGGAAGAAGAATTAACCAGAGTCTCAGCCACCCACCGGGAAGAAGTATAGGTCCTGAACCAAAACTTTGGACTTGCGTACAGCTCACAAAAAACGAGTTGAAAAATGGAGCTCAGGTTCACAGCAATTCACAAACTGGCAGAGTAATAAAGGACAACTATCTTCCAAAAATCTGTTGAGGGAAGGCAACGAGGCGGACTTGAAAGCGAGGCAGAATAGCAGGAAACAGATTTGAAGAGGTACGTTGGAATCACCTTTAAAGCACAGGAAGAGGGGCACAATTTCGACAATGACGCACATGGCCAAAAAGGGCGTATGCGTTTTCCCCTGAATATATTCAGGAGAAAACGCATACGCCCTTTATGGCCAAGCAAAGAAGCGGGCAATGCAAATCTGCACTACAAAGAAGTATCACTTCCCACCGGTCAAAAGGGACATCCACAAAATGTGTAATAACCAGAAAGGCAACAGGCCCTGGAGAACAGGGAGCCTTGTTATGCTGATGGGCGGGATGTAAATTGCCAACTGCCTCACTGGAGGAGTGCATTGTGTTCCCTAAAAGAAGTAAACCACAGAGCTACAGAACCAAGGGCACTTCCAGTCTAGGGAATATACCTTGGGAAAACTGAAAATCAATAAGACAGAGCCACCGCCAAATTTAGGGCTGCACTGCTTACAAGAACCTCAACTTGGGTACACCTTAAATATCCCAGGAAATATAAAAATGGTTCAAAAAACAGTGGTATTTATGTACGATGGAATGTCACTCAGCCATGAAATCAATGTCATAAGACCAGGAGCAGCAAAGTGAGTGGATTCAGGTACGATGATTCTAAGTGAAATAAGTCACACAGAAAAAGAACCTTATCATAAGATATCACTTATGAAGATCCTGTAAACATGGCTACACATGAACTGAGTTAGGAAAGAGAACAGAGTCTCACATTTAGAAAACACTCTTATCCCTGCTTAAGGGGAAAGGAGAGGTGGGGTGATGCATAAAACCAGAGTTTTATATAGGCACAGGTACCATTTCTAAAACCAACATAGGAATAGACAAGACCTACACCTTCCTCAGTGAAAGGGACACAAACCCCATATTTCCCGCAGAGGAATAGATCTGACTAGTAAGAAACTTAAAACCTATGTATTGATATGTCTCTTTAAGGGAATCAAGTGTGTCTAGAAAGGCATAAACAATGCAGCGAGAATCAGCTCAAACACACTATAAAAAGGAATTTCAAAAACAAACCCAAAAAACAGGGAAATTCTTTACATTTCCTTCAGGGTCTCTGATGAAACCTGGAATGACCCTATCTACAATTACAGCTGGATGTCGTATAAGGCTGGACACTTGGGACTGAGAGGTTTGGTGAGATTGGTTGAGCAAATGCAGACCCTTTAAAGCAAAGATGCATGGCCCGCATTCCATGGGTCCCAACTCTCCATGTTGAAGGGAATATTACTACAGCTATAACATGTATGGGAAACATAGAGAATGGACACACTGTGAATACAAAAGGTTTCTAAAACTCAACGAATAGTCCCTCTTCTGGGGCTCCGGTTTGACTTTCCAACTGATTTACTATCAACCTTCCAACTTGGAGAGTCAGCCCCTTTAAGCTCGTGGTACGCACAGGTTGCCAATTTGGCAGAGGATGGAAGGGAAGAGGGAGAACCAATGAAGAGTAGCTGTTAGGCATTTGGATGGGCCCATGCCACTCTAATTTCCCGGCAGGAAGAAGAATTAACCAAAGTCTCAGCCTCCCACCGGGAACTAGTATAGTTACTGAACCAAAATTTTGGACTTGCGTTCAACTCACAATAAACGAGTTGAAAAATGGAGCTCAGGGTTAGAGCAATTCACAAACTGGCAGAGAAATAAAGGACAACCATCATCCAAAAATCTGTTGAGGGAAGGCAACGAAGCGGACTTGAAAGCGAGGCAGAATAGCAGGAAAGAGATTTCAAGAGGTATGTTGGAATCACCTTTAAAAAACAAGAAGAGGGGCACAACTTCGATAATGATGCACTGGGCCAAAAAGGGCATATACATTTTCACCTGAATATATTCAGGAGAAAATGCATACGCCCGTTTTGGCCAAGCAAGCAAGCGGGCAATGCAAATCTGCACTACAAAGAAGTATCTCTTCCCCCCGGTCAAAAGGGACATCCACAAAATATGTAAAAACCAGAAAGGCAAGACAGGCCCTGGAGAACAGGGAGCCTTGTTATGCTGATGGGCGGGATGTAAATTGCCAACTGCCTCACTGGAGGAGTGCATTGTGTTCCCTAAACCAAGTAAAAAACAGGGCTACAGAGCCAAGGGCACTTCCAGTCAAGGGCATATACCTTGGGAAAACTTAAAATCAATAAGACAGAGCCACCCCCAAATTTAGGGCTGCACTGCTTACAAGAACCTTTACTTGTGTATACCTTTAATATCCCAAGAAATATAAAAATGGTTCAAAAAATTGTGGTAATTATGTACGATGGAATATCCCTCAACCATTAAATCAATGTCATAAGACCAGGAGCAGCAAAGTGAGTGGATTCAGGTTCGATGATTCTAAGTGAAATAAGTCACACAGAAAAAGAGACATATCATAAAATATCACTTATGAATATCCTGTAAACATGGCTACACATGAACTGAGTTAGGAAAGAGAACAGACTCTCACATTTAGAAAACACTGTTATGCCTGCTTAAGGGGGAAGGAGAGGTGGGGCAATGCATAAAACCAGAGTTTGATATAAACACGGGTACCGTTTCTAAAACCAACTTTGGATTAGACAACACCTACACCATCCTCAGTGAAAGGGACTCAAAACCCCATATTTCCCGCAGAGGAATAGATCTGACTAGTAAGAATTTTAAACCTATGTATTGATATGTCTCCATAAGGGAATCAAGTGTGTCTTGACCGACATAAACATGGCAGCGAGAATCAGCTCAAACCCACTATAAAAAGGAATTTCAAAAACAAAACCAAAAAACAGGGAAATTCTTTTCAATTCCTTCAGGGTCTCTGATGAAACCTGGAATGACCCTATCTACAATGACAGCTGGATGTGGCATAAGGCTGGACACTTGGGACTGAGAGGATTGGTGAGATTCGGTGAGCAAATGCAGACCATTTAAAGCAATAATGCATGGCCCCCATTCCATGGGTCCCAACTCCCCATGTTGAAGGGAATATTACTACAGCTATAACATGTACGGGAATCCTAGAGAATGGACACACTGTGAATACAAAAGCTTTCAAAACTCCACGAATAGTCCCTCTCCTGGTGCTCTGGTTTGACTTTCCAATTGATTTACTATCAATCTTCCACCTTGGAGAGACGACCCCTTTAAGCTCGTGGTACCCACAGGTTGCCAATTTGGCAGAGGATGGAAGGGAAGAGGGAGAACCAATGAGAGAATAGCTGTTAGGTATTTGGACGGGCACATGTCACTGTAAATCTCCGGCAGGAAGACGAATTAACCAAAGTCTCAGCCTCCCACCGCGAACCAGTATAGGTACTGAACCAAAATTTTGGACTTGCGTTCAGCTCACAACAAAACGAGTTGAAAAATGGAGCTCAGGGGCACAGCAATCCACAAACTGGCAGAGCAATAAAGGACAACTATCGTCCAAAAATCAGTTGAGGGAAAGCCACGAAGCGGACTTGAAAGCGAGGCAGAATAGCAGGAAACAGATTTCAAGAGGTATGTTGGAATCACCTTTAAAGCACAGGAAGAGGGGCACAACTTCGATAATGATGCACTGGGCCAAAAAGGCATATACATTTTCAGCTGAATATATTCAGGAGAAAATGCATACGCCCGTCTTGGCCAAGCAAGCAAGCGGGCAATGCAAATCTTCACTACAAAGAAGTATCTCTTCCCACCGATCAAAATGGACATCCACAAAATATGTAAAAATCAGAAAGCCAAGACAGGGCCTGGAGAACAGGGAGCCTTGTTATGCTCATGGGCGGGATGTAAATTGCCAACTGCCTCACTGGAGGAATGCATTGTGTTCCCTAAAACAAGTAAACAACAGAGCTACAGAGCCAAGGGCACTTCCAGTCTAGGGAATATACATTGGGAAAACAGAAAATCAATAAGACAGAGCCTCCCCCAAATTTAGGGCTGCACTGCTTACAAGAACCTCAACTTGGTTATACTTTTAATATCCCAGGAAATATAAAAATGGTTTAAAAAATTGTGGTACTTATGTACGATGGAATATGCCTCAGCCATGAAATCAATGTCATAAGACCAGGAGCAGCAAAGTGAGTGGATTCAGGTACGATGATTCTAAGTGAAATAAGTCACACTGAAAAAGAAACTTATCATAAGATATCACTTATGAAGATCCTGTAAACATGGCTACACATGAACTGAGTAAGGAAAGGGAACAGAGTCTCACATTTAGAAAACACTCTTATGCCTGCTTAAGGGGAAAGGAGAGGTGGGGTGAGGCATAACATCAGAGTTTGATATAAGCACAGATACCGTTCTAAAAACCAAGTTTGTAATAGACAAGACCTACACCTTCCTCAGTGAAAGGGACTCAAAACCCCATATTTCCCACAGAGGAATAGATCTGACTAGTAGGAATCTTAAAACCTATGTATTGATGTGACTCTGTAAGGGAATCAAGTGTGTCTACACAGGCATAACCTTGGCAGAGAGAATCACGTCAAATCCACTATAATAAGGATTTTCAAGAACAAAACAAAACAAAAAAACAGGGAAATTCTTTATATTTCCTTCAGAGTCTCTGACAAAACCTGGAATGACCCTATCTACAATTACAGCTGGATGTGGCATAAGGCTGGACACTTGGGACTGAGAGGATTGGTGAGATTTGGTGAGCAAATGAAGACCCTATAAAGCAAAATTGCATGGCCCCCTTTCCATGGGTCCCAACTCTCCAGGTTGAAGGGAATATTACTACAGCTATAACATGTAGGGGAAACCTAGAGAATCGACACACTGTGAATACAAAAGGATTCTATAACTCAACGAATAGTCCCTCTCCTGGTGCTCTGGTTTCACTTTCCAACTGCTTTACTATCAATCTTCCAACTTGGAGAGACAGCCCCTTTAAGCTCCTGGTTCGCACAGGTTGCCAATTTTGCAGAGGATGGAAGGGAAGAGGGAGAAGCAATGAGAGAGTAGCTGTTAGGCAATTCGACGGGCACATGTCACTCTAATTTCTCGGCAGGAAGAAGAATTAACCAGAGTCTCAGCCACCCACCGGGAACTAGTATAGGTCCTGAACCAAAATTTTGGACTTGCGTACAGCTCACAAAAAAAGAGTTGAAAAATGGAGCTCAGGATCACAGCAATTCACAAACTGGCAGAGTAATAAAGGACACCTATCGTCCAAAAAACTGTTGAGGGAAGGCAACGAGGCGGACTTGAAAGAGAGGCAGAAAAGCAGGAAATAGATTTCAAGAGGTACGTTGGAATCGCCTTTAAAGCACAGGAAGAGGGGCACAACTTCGACAATGACGCACTTGGCCAAAAAGGGCGTATGCGTTTTCTCCTGCATATATTCAGGAGAAAACGCATACGCCCTTTTTGGCCAAGCAAGCAAGCGGGCAATGCAAATCTGCACTACAAAGAAGTATCACTTCCAACCGGTCAAAAGGGACATCCACAAATGTGTAAAAACCAGAAAGGCAAGAGAGGCCCTGGAGAACAGGGAGCCTTGTTATGCTGATGGGCGGGATGTAAATTGCCAACTGCCTCACTGGAGGAGTGCATTGCGTTCCCTAAAACAAGTAATCAACAGAGCTACAGAGGCAAGGGCACACCCAATCTAGGGAATATACCTTGGGAAAACTGAAAATCAATAAGACAGAGCCACCCCAAATTTAAGGGCTGCACTGCTTACAAGAACCTCAACTTGGGTACACCTTAAATATCCCAGGAAATATAAAAATTGTTCAAAAAACTGTGGTACTTTCATACGATGGAATATCCCTCACCCATGAAATCAATGTCATAAGACCAGTAGCAGCAAAGTGAGTGGATTCAGGTATGAAGATTGTAAGTGAAATAAGTCACAGAGAAAAAGAAACATCATAACATATCACTTATGAAGACCCTGTAAACATGGCTACACATGAACTGAGTTAGGAAAAAGAACAGAATGTCACATTTAGAAAACACTCTTATGCCTGCTTAAGGGGAAAGGAGAGGTGGCGTGACGCATAAAACCAGAGTTTGATATAAGCACAGGTACCGTTCCAAAAACCATCTATGGAATAGACTAGACCTCCAGCTTCCTCAGTTAAAGGGACTCAAAACGCCATATTTCCCACAGAGGAATAGTTCTGACTAGTAATAATCTTAAAACCTATGTATTGATATGTCTCTGTAAGGGAATCAAGTGTGTCTAGACTGGCTTAATCATGGCAGCGCGAATCAGCTCAAACCCACTATAAAAAGAATTTCAAAAACTATACCAAAAACAGGGAAATTCTTTACAATTCCTTCAGAGTCTCTGATGAATCCTGGAATGACACTATCTACAATGACAGCTGGATGTGGCATAAGGATGACACATGGGCTTGAGAGTATTGGTGAGATTGGGTGAGCAAATGCAGACCATTGAAAACAATAATGCATTGCACCCATTCCATGGGTCCCAACTCTACAGGTTGAAGGGTATATTACTACTGCTATAACATGTATGGGAGACCTAGAGGATGGACACACTGTAAATACGAAATGTTTCTAAAACTCAACAAATAGTCCCTCTCCTGGTGTTCTGGTTTCACATTCCAACTGCTTTAGAATCAATCTCCCAAATTGGAGAGACAGCCCCTTTAACCTCCTGGTTTGCACAGGATGCCAGTTTGGCAGAGGATGGAAGGGAAGAGGGAAAACCAATGAGAGAGTAGCTGATAGGCATTTGGACGGGCACAAGTCACTCTAATTTACCGGCAGGAAGAAGAATTAAACAAAGTCTCAGACACCCACTGGGATCCAGTATAGTTCCTGAACCAAAATTTTGGACTTGCGTTCAGCTCACAAACATCGAGTTGAAAAATGGAGCTCAGGGGCACAGCAATTCACAAACTGGCAGAGTAATAAAGGAAATCTATCGTCCAAAAATCTGTTGAGGGAAGGCAACGAGGCAGACTTGAAAGCAATGCAGAATAGCAGGAAACAGATTTCAAGAGGTATGTAGGAATTGCCTGTAAAGCACAGGAAGAGGGGCACATCTTCCACAATGATGCACTTGGCCAAGAAGGGCGTATATCTTTTCTACTGAATATATTCAGGAGAAAACGCATACGCCCTTTTTGGCCAAGCAAGCCAGCGAGCAATGCAAATCTGCACTACAAAAAAGTATCACTTCCCACAGGTCAAAAGGAACATCCACAAAATGGGTAAAAACCAGAAAGGCACGACAGGCTCTAGAGAACAGGGAGCCTTGTTATGCTGATGAGCGGGATGTAAATTGCCAACTGCCGCACTGGAGAAGTGAATTGTGTTCCCTGAAAAAAGTAAACAACAGAGCTACAAGGCAAAGGCACTTCTAGTCTAGGGAATATACCTTGGGAAAACTGAAAATCAATAAGACAGAGCAAGCCCCAAATTTAGGGCTGCACTGCTAACAAGAACCTCAACTTGGGTACAATTTAAATATCCCAGGAAATATAAAAATGGTTCAAAAATTGTGGTACTTACGTAGGATGGAATATACCTCAGCCATGCAATCAATGTCATAAGACCAGTTGCAGCAAAGGGAGTGGATTCAGATACGAAGATTCTAAGTGAAATAAGTCACACAGAAAAAGAAACATCATAAGATATCACTTATGAAGATCCTGTAAACATGGCTACACATGAACTGAGTTAGGAAAGAGAACAGAATCTCACATTTAGAAAACACTCTTATGCCTGTTTAAGGGGCAAGGAGAGGTGGGGTGATACATAAAACCAGAGTTGGTATAAACACAGGTACCGTTCCAAAAATCAACTATGGAATAGACTAGACCTACAGCTTCCTCAGTGAAAGGGAATCAAAACCCCATAGTTCCCACAAAGGAATAGATCTGACTAGTAAGAATGTTAAATCCTATATATTGATATGTCTCCGTCAGGGAATCAAGTGTGTCTAGACTGACATAAACATGGCAGCGAGAATCAGCTCAAGTCCACTATAAAATGGAATTTCAAAAACAAAACCAAAAAACAGGGAAATTCTTTACAATTCCTTCAGGGTCTATGATGAAACCTGGAATGATCCTATCTACAATGACAGCTGGATGTGGCATAAGGCTGGACCCTTGGGACTGAGAGGATTGTTGAGATATGGTGAGCAAACGCAGACCTTTTAAAGCAATAATGCATGGGCCCATTCGATGTTTCGCAACTCTCCAGGTTGAAGGGTATATCACTGCAGCTATAGCATGTACGTGTAACCTAGAGAATGGACACACTGTGAATACGAAAGGTTTCTAAAACTCAAAGAATAGTCCCTCACCTTGTGCTCCAGTTTGACTTTCCAACGCCTTTACTATCAATCTCCCAACTTGGAGAGACAGCCCCTTTAACCTCGTGTTTCGCACAGGTTGCCAGTTTGGCAGAGGATGGAAGGGAAGAGGGAGAACCAATGAGAGACTAGCTGTTAGGCATTTGGACGGGCACATGTCACTCTAATTTCCCGGCAGGAAGAAGAATTTACCAAACACTTAGCCACCCACCGGGAACCAGTATATGTCCTGAACCAAAATTTTGGACTTGCGTTCAGCTCACAAAAAACGAGATGAAATATCGAGCTCAGGAAAACAGCAATTCACAAACTGGCAGAGTAATAAAGGACAACTATCGTCCAAAAATCTGTTGAGGGAAGGCAACGAGGCGGACTTCAAAGCGAGGCAGAATAGCAGGAAACAGATTTCAAGAGGTACGTAGGAATCGCCTGTAAAGCACAGGAAGAAGGCACAACTTCGCGAATGAGGCACTTGGGCAAAAAGGGGGTATGCGTTTTCTCCTGAATATATTCAGGAGAAATGGCATACATCCTTTCTGGCCAAGCAAGAAAGCAGGCAATGCAAATCTGCACTAAAAAGAAGTATCACTTCCCACTGTTAAAAAGGGACATCCAGAAAATGTGTAAAAACCAGAAAGGCAAGACAGGCCCTGGAGAACAGGGAGCCATGTTGTGCTGATGGGCGGGATGTAAATTCCGAACTGCCTCACGGGAGGAGTGCATGGTGTTCCCTAAAACAAGTAAACAACAGAGCTATAGAGCCAAGGGCACTTCCAGCCTAGGGAATATACCTTGGGAAAACTGAAAATCAATAAGGCAGAGCCTCCCCCAAATATAGGGCTGCACTGCTTACAAAAACCTCAACTTGGGTACACCTTAAATATCCCAGGAAATATAAAAATGGTACAAAAAATTGTGGTACTTACGTACGATGGAATATCCCTCAGCCGTGAAATCAATGTCATAAGACCAGTAGCAGCAAAGTGAGTGGATTCAGGTACGATGATTCTAAGTGAAATAAGTCACACAGAAAAAGAAACATCATACCATATCACTTATGAAGATCCTGTAAACATGGCTACACATGAGCTGAGTTAGGAAAGAGAACAGTGTCTCACATTTAGAAAACACTCTTATGCATGCTTAAGGGGGAAGGAGAGGTGGGGTGATGCATAAAACCAGTGTTTGATATAAGCACAAGTACCATTCCAAAAACAAATTGTGGAATAGAAATACCTTCACCTTCCTCAGTGAAAGGGACTCAAAACCCCACATTTACCGCAGAAATATAGATGTGACTAATAAGAATCTTAAAACTTATGTATTGATATGTCTCCGTATGGGACTCTAGTGTGTCTAGACTGGCATAAACATGGCAGCGTGAATCAGCTCAAACCCACTATAAAAAGGAATTTCAAAACAAAACAAAAAAACAGGAAAATTCTTTACAATTCCTTCAGGGTCTCTGATGAAACCTGGAATGACCCTATCTACAATGACAGCTGGATGTGGCATAAGGCTGGACACTTGGGACTGAGAGGATTGGTGAGTTTGGGTGAGCAAATGCAGGCCCTTTAAAGCAGTAATGCATGGCCCCCATTCCATGGTACCCAACTCTCCAGATTGAAGGGAATATTACTACAGCTATAACATGTACGGGAAACCTAGTGAATGGACACATTGTGAATACAAAAGGTTTCTAAAACTCAATGAATAGTCCCTCTCCTGGGGCTCTGGTTTGACTTTCCAACTGCTTTACTATCAATCTCCCAACTTGGAGAGACAGCCCCTTTAACCTCCTGGTTCGCACAGGTTGCCAATTTGGCAGAGGATGGAAGGGAAGAGGGAGAACCAATGAGAGAGCTGCTGTTAGACATTTGGACGGGCACATGTCACTCTAATTTCCCGGCAGGAAGAAGAATTAACCAATTGTCTCAGCCACCCAACAGGAACCAGTAGAGGTCCTGAACCAAAATTTTGGACTTCCGTTCAGTTCACAAATAACGAGTTGAAAAATGGAGCTCAGGGCACAGCAATTCACAAACTGGCAGATTAATAAAGGACAACTATCTTCCAAAAATCTTTTGAGGGAAGCCAACGAGGCGGACATGAATGCGAGGCAGAATAGCAGGAAACAGATTTCAAGAGGTACATTGGAATCGCCTTTAAAGTACATGCAGAGGGGAACTACTTCATCAGTGATGCAGTTGTCCAAAAGGGCATATGCGTTTTCTTCTGAATATATTCAAGAAAAAATGCATACGCCATTTTTGGCCAAGCAAGCAAGTAGGTAATGCAAATCTGCACTACAAGAACGATCACTTCCCACTGGTCAAAAGGGACATCCGAAAAATGTGTAAAAACCAGAAAGGCAAGACAGGCCCTGGGGAACAGGGAGTCTTGTTAGGCTAATGGGCAGGATGTAAATTTCTAAATGCCTATCTGGGGGAGTGCATTGTGTTCCCTGAAACAAATGAAAAACAGCGCTACAGAGCCAATGGCATTTCCAGTCTAGGGAATATATATTTGGAAAAATGAAAATCAGTATGACAGAGCCACCCGAAAATTTAGGGCTGCACTGCTTACACGTACCTCAACTTGGGTAGACCTTAAATGTCTCAGGAAAGAAAAAATATGGTTCAAGAAATTGTGGTCCTTACGTACGATTGAATATCCCTTAGCCATGAAATCAATGTCATAAGGCCAGTAGCAGCAAAATAGTGGATTCAGGTACAATGATTCTAAATGAAAAAAGTCACATTGAAAAAGAAACTTATCATAAGATATCACTTACAAAGGTCCTGTAACCATGGCTACACATGAACTGAGTTAGGAAAGATAACAGAGTAACAAATCTTATCATAAGTTATCACTCATAGGGTGAATGTACACATGGCTACACATGAACTGGATTACAAACACTACAGAGTCACACATTTAGAAAACAATCTTCTGCCTGCTTAACGGGAAAGCCGAGGTGGGGTGATGCATAAAACCACAGTTTTAAATTAACACAGATACCGTTACCTAAACCAGGTATGTAATAGACAACACCTACTCCCCGCACAATGAACTGGACTCAACACCCCCTATTCATTGCCGAGGAATATATCTGACTCTAAGAATTTTAAAACATATGTATTCTCATGTCTCCATAAAGAAAGCATATGTGTGTATAATGGCATGAACACAGCACTGAAATTCAGCTAAACCCCCTTATAAAAATAAGTTTCAAAAGCAAAATGCTAAAACAGCGAAACAGAGAGAAATCTTAAAAATTACGTTCAGGGCCTGTGACCCAACCTGGATTGACCACCTTTACACCCACAGCTGGATGAGACATAAGACTGGACACTTGGGGCTGACAAGATTGCTGAGGTTGTGTGAGCAAAAGAACGCCACTTAGAGCAATACTGTGTGTTACCCATTCTAGTGGTCCCAACTCTCCCGGTTTAAGGGAATCTTCCTACAGTTAAAACATGCATGGGAAACACAGTGGATGGTACACTGTGTAATTGGGAAAGTTTTCTAAAAGGTACCTCATTTTTCCTTTCGTCGTGCTCGGCTTCACCATTCCATCTGCATTACTAAAAATCTCCCCACTTGGAGTGTCAGCGCCTTTACCCTCCTTTTATGCACAGTTTGCAAATTGTGCAGAGGATGAACAGGAAGAGGGGAAACAAATGAGAGTTTAGCTGTAGGTGTTTGGATGGGCACATAGCACTCTACTTTCCCATCAGGAAGAAGCATTAACCAAAGGCTCAGCCTTGAAGCCCTGGAACCAGACTAGGGCCTAAAGCCATTCTGCGGTATTGCAGCCAGCTCACAAATAGGCGGTTTGAAAAATGGATATCAGGGGCACAGCAATTCACAAACTTGCAGAGTTATAAAGGACAACTATCATCCAGAAATATATTGAGGTAAGGCCGTGAAGAGGATTTGAATGCAAGGCAGAATTGAAGGAAACAGATTTCAAGAGGTACATTGGAGTCATCTTTAAAGCACATGAAAAGCGACAGAACTCCAACAATGGTGCCCTTGGCAGAAAAGGGAGTATGTGTATTTTCTTGAATATATTCGGGAAAAAATGCATACGCCCTTTTTGGCCAAGCAAGCCATCAGGAATTGAAAATCCACACTACATAGAAGTGTCCCTTACCTCCAGTCAAAAGGGCCATCCACAAATAGTGTAAAAACCACAAATGCAGGACAGGCCATGGAGAAAAGGGAGCCTGGTTACACCGATGGACAGGATGTAAATTGCCAACAGCCTCTCTGGAGAACTGTATGTTGTTTTCTAAAACAGAGCTACAGAGCATAGCACACTTCCACTCATGGGCGTGTATTTTGGGAAAACTAAAAATCCGCAACACACAGCCAGCGCAAAGTTTAGGGCTGCTCTGTTTACAAGAACCTCGAATTCGGTACACTTTAAATATCCCAGGAAAGGAAAAAAAATGGATATAGATGTCATGGTACTTATATACAATGGAATGTCACTCAGACATAAAATCAATGTCATAAGGCCAATAGCAGCATAATGAGTGGCTTTAGGTACGATAATGCTAAGTGAAATGAGCCACAAAGAAACAGAAACTTATTGTAATATATCACTTATAGA
Organism: Mesoplodon bidens; assembly: GCF_964165515.1. Taxonomy (NCBI): domain Eukaryota; kingdom Metazoa; phylum Chordata; class Mammalia; order Artiodactyla; family Ziphiidae; genus Mesoplodon; species Mesoplodon bidens. The sequence goes on from NW_027671403.1 coordinate 290,996, forward strand.
GGGAATGTAAACATGGCTACACATGAACTGAATTTCAAAAGAGAACAGAGTTACACATTTAGAAAACACACTTATGCCTCCTTAAGGGGAAAGGTGACGTAGGGTGATGTGTAAAAGCAGAGTTTGAAATTAGCACAGATACCATTCCATATACCAAATATGTAATAGACAAGACCTACTCCTTTCTCAATGAACTGGACACAAAACACCCTATTCACTGAAGAGGAATTTTTCTGACTGGTAACAATCTGGAAACCTATGTATTTATATGTCTCCATAATGGAATCAAGTGTATGTAGATTGGCATAAACACAGATCAATGGAACAGAACAGAAAGCCCAGAGAGAAACCTACATACCTATGGCTATCTCATCTATGACAAAGGAGCTAAGAATATACAATGGAGAAAAGACAGTCTCTTCAGTAATTGGTGCTGGGAAAACTGGACCCCTACACATAAAAGAATGAAATTAGAACACTCCATAACACCATACACAAAAATAAACTCTAAATGGATTAGAGATCTAAATATAAGACCAGACACTATAAAACACTTAGAGGAAACCATAGGCAGAACACTCTATGACATAAATCACAGCAAGATCCTTTTTGACACACCTTCTAGAGAAATGGAAATAAAAACAGAAATCAACAAATGGGACCTAATGAAACTTAAAAGCTTTTACACGGTACAGGAAAACATAAACAAGCTGCAAAAACAACCCTCAGAATGGGAGAAAATATTTTCAAATGAAGCAATTGACAAAGGATTAATCTCCAAACTTTACAAGCACCTCATGTAGCTCAATATCACAAAAACAAACAACCCAATCCAAAAACGGCCAGAAGACCTAAATAGACATTTCTCCAAAGAAGATATACAGATTACCAAGAAACATATGAAAGGATGCTGAACATCACTAATCATTAGAGAAATGCAAATCATAACTATCGTGAGGTATCACCACACAGCAGTCAGAGTGGCAATCATCAAAAAAATCTACAAAACAATAAATGCTGGAGAGGCCTTTATTGGAGAAAAGGGAACACACTTGCACTGTGGGTGGGAATGTAAATTGATATGGGCACTAAGGAGAACAGTACGGAGGTTCCTCTAAATAACTAACAATAGAGGTACCATACGACACAACAATCCAACTACTGGGCATTTGCCTTGCGAAAACCATAATTCAAAAAGAGTTATGTACAAAAAAGTTCATTGCAGCTCTATTTACAATAGCTTGGACATGGAAGCAACCTAAGTGTCCATCGACAGATGAATGGATAAAGAAGATCTGGCACATATATACAATGGAATATTACTCAGCCATAAAAAGAAGCAAAACTGAGTTATTTGTACTGAGGTGGATGGACTTAGAATCTGTCCTACACAGTGAAGTAAGTCAGAAAGTGAAAAACAAATACTGTATGTTAACAGAGATATACGGGATCTAATGAAGAAAAAGAAAGATTTTGAAGAACCTAGTGGCAGGACAGGATTAAGGACACAGACGTAGAGAAAGGACTTGAGGACACCGGAAGGGGGATGGGTAAGATGACACGAAGTGACAGAGTGGCATGGACATAAATACATTACCAAAGGTAACACCGATAGCTACTGAGAATCAGCCACATCGACCAGGGAGATCAGCTCGGTGCTTTGTGACCACATAAAGGGGTGGGATATGGAATGTGGAAGGGAGATGCAAGAGGGAGGGGATCTGGTGATATTTGTATATGTATAGATGATTCACTTTGTTATACAGCAGAAACTAACACTCCAATGTAAAACAATTATACTCCAATAAACGTGTAAAAGGAAAAAAAAAAAGAAAGCCCAGGGTTAAACCTACACCCCTATGGTCAACTAATCTATGACAAAGGAGGCAAGACTATACAATGGAGATAAGACAGTCTCTTCAATCATTGGTGCTGGGAAATATGGACAGCTACATGTAAAAGAATGAAATTAGAACACTCCCCAACACCATACATAAAAATATATTCAAAATGGATTAGAGACCTTAATGTAAGACCGGACAGTATAAAATTCTGAGAGGAAAACTTACGAAGGATACTCTGACGTAAATCACAGCAAGATCTTTTTTGATCCACCTCCTATAGTAATGAAATAAAAAAGAAAACTAAACAGATGGGACTTAATGAAATGTAAAAGCTTTTGCAAACAAAGGAAACAACAAACAAGACGAAAAGACATCCCTCAGAATGGCAGAACATATTTGCCAATGAATCAATGGACAAATGATTAATCTCCAATATATATAAACAGCTCATGCAGCTCAATATTAATAAAACAAACAACCCAATACAAAAATGGAAGAAGATCTAAATAGACATTTCTTCCAAGAAGACATAGAGATGGCCAGTACGCACATGAAAATCTGCTCAACATCACTAATTATTAGAGAAATGGAAATCGAAACTACAATGAGGTATCACGTCACACCTGTTAGAATGGGCATCATCAGAAAATCTACAAACAACAAATGCTGGAGAGGGTGTGGAGAAAAGGAACCGTCTTCCACTATTGCTGGGAATGTAAATCGATATAGTCTCTATGGAGAACAGTATGGAGGTTCCTTAAAAAACTAAAAATAGAATTACCCTATAATCCAGCAATCCCACTACTGGACATATACCCAGAGAAAACCATAAATCAAAAAGACACATTCACCACAATGTTCATTGCAGCATTATTTACAATAGCCAGGTAATGAAAGCAACCTAAGTGCCCATAGAGAGATGAATGGATAAAGATGTGGTACATATATACAATGGAATATTACTCAGCCATACATCGGAATGAAATTGGGTCATTTGTAGAGACCTTGATGGATCTAGAGACTGTCATACAGAGTGAAGTAAGTCAGAAAGAGAAAAACAAATATTGTATGTTAATGCATATATGTGGAACCTAGAAAAATGGTACAGATGAACCGGTTTGCAGGGCAGAGATAGAGACACAGATGTAGAGAACAAACATATGGACACCAAGGGGGGAACGCCATGTGAGGGTGGTGGTGGGATGAATTGGGAGAGTGGGATTCACATGTGCACACATAAGTATAAAATAGATATCCAGTAAGAACCTGCTGTATAAAAGAAATAAATAAATTTTTAAAAAATTAAAAATAAATAACATTAAATAAAATAAACCAAAAAAACGTTTTCCCTTCACATAGACGTCTTTATATTAATGCATTATTTCCATGTTTATATCTCCAAATTTAAAAAAAAGAGGAATAAATAAAATCTACCTTGAACCAAAAAGAAAAAAAGAAAAAAAAAAAAAAACAGAACCCACCAGTTATACAGAGGAAAATCATATCAGGGCACTTGATCCAGTTGTAAAAAATTCTTAAGTTGGTCAGAGGTGGGAAATCGTCTCCCATGCAGTGAGCAGCGCCCCCCCCCACAAGGAACATCCTCATTGCAAAGCTGGGTGACTGTGTCGAGGCGTCTGTGAGTAAATGTGAGCTGAGCCCCAGTCCTGCTGCAGCTGAACTCTTCCCACCCTTTCCAGGTAAAACAGCTGAATATGTACAAGAACTTGCAAGCCTAGAGGAAGGGCTGTGGAGCCACACCAGTGACAGCATGCAGGCCAACTTGGTGCCTGCTGGCCAGCCAGGATGGTCCTGGCCCCAGATGCTCTTCTGGAAGCTTTCCATTTCCCTACCTGAGATACCCCTCCTGCCACGGCCCCCACTGCTTTTTTACTTCCTCACCTCTGCCTGGGGAGAAATTCCAGCGGCAGGTATGGGTGACACATCCTCTTCTTTAGCAGGTGGCAGCCTGGCAACTCCTGCAGAAAGTCCAGCAGAGCCCCACTCACACTGGGCCACCCACAAAGCCATGGCCCCTCACTCCCTCCCACCACCCCAGCCCCGACACTGCTGATGGGGCAGAGAATATGGCGTCAGGCACAGCTACAGGGGCTCTTGCTGACTGGAGAGGAGTTTATATTGACCTTAACCCAGTCACACCTAGGGAGGGCTGGCAGGCAGTGTCAGGCTGCCCAAATCAGCCAATCCTCACCCCTCAGGGGATCACAGTTGCAGAAAATGAACCTTGCTAAACAGGCCACAGCCAAGGAACAGGTGTGGGCTCTTGAGAGTCAGGATAGACAAGGGGCTTCAGCTGCGGCTTTTTTTCTCATCATTTTATCTGGTCCATGAGTGGAAAACAACTTCAAGAAGACCCTATACTAATGAGAGGAACCCAGGAGTCAGGGAGAGGAGTGATGGTGGGTGGAGACAGAGGCCTGGTGCCCTGGCTGCAGTGGAAGTGTCTGGAAGACCAGGCTGAGAGAGGCTGCACAGAGTGATAGCCAGGGTCACAGACCTGTCAGGGCTGCTGTTTGTTAGTTCAAGTCCTGCTCTGAGGCGTTCTGTGTCAGCTGTGAGCGACAGGTGAGATGGGGTTTCTCTGCAAGGTGGGCTATGTGCACAGTTCTTGTGTGTCCAGCCCTGCTTGGGTACCTGCCCAGGGGAGCTCCGTATCCTGGGAAGGGCCTGGATATGAGAGCCCAAAGGGCTGCTGGGTAACTGCACAGGTGAGCTCCATACGCTGGGAGGGACATGACCACGAGGGCCCCGTGGGCTGAGGGGTAGGAGTTGCAGCCCAGGTGAGCTCCATATCCTGGGATTGGCCTGACCACGAGAGTCCCATTGGCTGCTGGAGACCTGGTAAAGGATATCAGGACAGTCAGTGAAGCCACCGAGGATATACATCCAGTAGCTCCTATTTCCTACACCCTGCTGGTCATTCTACCATCCACCAGGCCATGGCATTCTGTATTAGACTTCAATGATGCCTTCTTCTGTATTCCATTCATCTCAGAGTCACAAGGATTTTTGGCTTGTGAGTGGCAGGACACAACATGCAACCAAAGCAATAATGCTGGGCCATCCTTCCCCAATGGTTCAAAAATACCCACACCATCATTGGGGAAATGTCCTCTAAAGACCTAAAAGTTCTACCTCTGTAAAAGGGAACCCTCCTTCAATATGCAGAGGACATTCTGATCACCAGGCCTACTAAAGACGCCTCTGAACTACCTAGTCAAGAAAGGATAGAAGGTGTCCAAGAAAAAGGCTCAAATATCCCAGGCTAAGGTGACATGCCTGGGCTTCATTGTCACAGATATTCGGAGAAACACATCCCAGGATAGGGAAGAAGCCATTTGCAGCCTTACCTCTTCTAAAACTAGAAGACAGCTTAGGGGTTCCTGGGGAGGCCAAGGTTTTCTGCATCTGGATCCCTAACTACAGTCTAATAGCTGGGCCTCTACATGAAACACTGACACGAAAAGATGATGATCCTTTTGAATAGAATCCAGAAGCAGCCTTTCAAGAACGGAAAGAGCAGTCAATTCAGACCCTTGCACAGGATCTCCCTAATTTAGCTAAACCCTTTGACCTTTACATACCCAGTCATAGGTTAATTGCCCTTGGAGCCTTAGTGCAAAAACTGGGACCACTTGAAATGGAGCAACAAAAGAATGCCCTTCAGGTATGATAAACTATGGTCACCAAGGGCTTTGCCCACCGACTCATCAGGCCAGGATACTGGGGTATCTAAAAAGCTGAATCAGAAGCCCGCAAGGCCAGCTCCCTCCTAAGGGAAAAGGACCCCACGTGGTGATCCTAACCACCCATCATGCCCTGAAGTTGCAGGGGTCGCTCTGTGGACACACTGACCTCGAGTGAGGAGGCCCTCCAACTCCAACCTCCAGAGAGACAAACGGGGGCAACGGGCCCCCATAATGACTCGTGTGACCATCACTTGACCTGGAGTTTCTCTCAGAAAACAACAAGACTGTGCCCCGAAAGAGCAGACTACTGCTTGCAGGACTTACTGCACCCAGAGGGGAGCTAATAAGGTTGGCGGGGGATATATATATCATGCTTTCACCATAGAAAGCCCTACAGACACCGCGGTGATGATGGTCAATATGACCGGCTGGACTGCTGGATACTTCTAAAGGCCGTTGACTCAGTGGACGTCATGGTCCTGGATCACCACTGACCCTGGACTGTCTGGGAGTTGTGCGGGCAGGGCTCTGACACATGGTGCTGTTTGTACATTAATTCAGGGACCTAATTAAAGAAAGCACAGACTAGTGGTCAGAGCATCTAGGCTGGCAAAAAACATCAGCCTAAGGTCGCCGAATAAATGTGGGGTGGGGTGAAACCTGCCACCGCAGCATCTCTGCGCATCTCTTTCCTGGACCCTTAAAGGTCATTAGAATCTATAACACTTCCAATGCTGGTGCTCAGGCGGACGAGAAGTGAGGCAGGAGGCCTTGGGACAATCAACCTCACCTGGAGGCTGGTCGGGAGACGTTTTGCCCCTCCCACCATGTATCAGGGCTCCCACCACAGCATGAAGCAGTTACAAAAGAGGGGTCTGCACCCTCAACACCCCAAGAATGAGGAACGGAACAAAAAGCCGTGGAGGTGTTCATCTCCGGCAACGTTCATTAAAAACTCCTGGGAGATAAAAAGAGAATCTGGACAATAAAATAAAGTCTAACCTGTTTTTCCTTTGTGCTTTGTCTAATTTCACGTGCTCCTAGGGTTCCGCATGCAGAGGTCCCAAACCCGGCACTTCAGACCCGATTTCCTAGTGCAGAATGGCTGGGTCGACACCTCAGCTAGCGGGGTCCCATGCAGACTCCGCGGCATAGAGCCTGAGCTGCAGCCAACCCAGCCCTCGAGAGCTCCATCCCCTCCCTCCCACTGACGCTGCCGGGATCCCTACACAGCAGCCCAGCCCACAGCCCGTGGGGGAGTGCACGCTCTCACCTCTCCTTTCTGTTTTCAAAATAATGTTTCCTTTGCTTCTGAACCAAACTCAGTCTTGATCTGTTGGCTCCAATGACACTGGGCACGGGGACTCCTGTTGGGGTCCACTCTGGAGGATCAGTAACAGAAATTGAGAACATTGTAACTTCAATGAACAGATGTGTGAGCCAAACTGTAGTTAACCTAGAGCAGTGTATAACGCTCGGGTAAAATAAGATGTTTCTAAGACTTACATTTGATATTTCCATCACTTTCCTATAAGCAAGTTCAGTGAAGACGTTTGTCTTATTTGTCAGGTCAACATTAGAGAAATGAAGGGATTTATTTCCATGGATGTACATCGAATACTCTTGGCTGAAGCTTCAATCGTGTTTTCAATGCTTTTCCATTGAAAATGATACCTCTCTTTCAGCTCCCCCATTTCTGAGAAGTATAAAATCTTATAATTTAGTATTACCAAAGGGGAAAGGTAGGAGAAGGGATAAATTAACAGTTTGGGATTAACACATACACACTGCTATGTATAAAATAGATTATCAACAAGGAACTACTGTATACCACAGGGAACTACAGTGAATATTTTGCAATAACCTATAAGGGGAAATAATCTGAAAAAGAATAGATATTTTTATTGACATCATCTATCAATGACAGATAAAATGTAACCTAAGCCAGGCCAATGGTGAGCGCTTCTGACCCTGAAGATTTCAATCATCTAAAGTTTGGGCTCTGCCTATTTCCCAAGGCCCTTAATGGACATGCGTGTAGCCGTAGCTTAAAAATTCCCCAGTTTGGGGTTCGGGGAGGCACTGATTTGGAAAAATCCCTGGTGTTCTCCTTACATGCACGGGACCCTTCCTACAGCTAAAACATGCCTGTCACACCTAGAGGATGGTACACCATTTGATCGGAAAGAGTTTGGAAATTGCACCTCATCTCCTCATAGCCTGGTGCTTGGGTTCACCCCTCCAGCATCTTTCCTAACAACCTCCTCACTTGGGCATATCAGCACCGTCAACATCCTGTTGCACACAGTTTGGAATTTGTCCAGAGGATGAAGCGGAAGGATGAGAAAAATTTAGAGACAAGTCTTAGGTATTCGGACAGGCACATGCCACTCTAATTTCCAATCCAGAAGACAAATTCATCAAAGGCTAGAATTGCCCACGGAAACAGAATAGGGCTAGAGGAAATCCCGCTGTTTTGTGTCCAGTTTCCATAAACACAAGTTGAATAATGGAACTCAGGGTCACTAAAATTCATGAAACTGCAGAGTTGAAAATATCTATCGTCGAAAAATGTCTTGAGGTAAGTCACAGAAAAGGACTTGTAAGCAAGGGAGAGTGGCAGGAAACATATTTGAACAGGTAGAAAGGACTCCCCGTTAAAGTACAAGAAAAGGGTCTGAACATCGCCAATGATGCTGTTGGCCAAAAAGGGCGTATGCATTTTTCCTGAATATATTCAAGTAAAGGCCATACACACTTTTTATCCAACCAAACAGGTGGACACTGGAAATCAATACTACAAAATGTATCACTTCACATCAGTCAGAAGGGCCATCCACGTAAAGTGTAAACACCAGAAATGCAGGACAGGGCGAGGAGAAAAGGGAGCCCTGTGAGGCTGATAGTGGAAATGCAATTTGCCAACAGCCACTCTGGAGAAGAGTATTGTGTTTGCTAAAACATCTACAAAATGAGCTACAGAGCATAGGGCACTTGCACTCATGGGCGTATACCTTGGGAAAAACAAAAATCGACAGAAAACAGGCACCCCAACGTTTACCACCTCTCTGTTAAAAAGGGCCTCAACTTGGATATAACCTAAATGTCCCTGGAAGGATAAAATGGATAAAAGAGATGGGGTACTTATGTAGAGTGGAATATTACTCATCCAGAAATCAATTAAATAAGGCCAGTTGGAACAACTCTGGAGGAGTTACATACGATCATTCTAAGTGACATATGTCAGAAAGAAAAAGACACATATCATAAGATGTCACTTAAAGGTGGAATCAAAAATGGCTACACATGAAATAAATTACAATACAGAAACATAGTCAAATATGTAGAAAATAGACATAAGGCTGCTAAATGGGAAAGGTGGGGAATGGTGAGGTATTATCCAGGAGGTTGAAATTAGCAAAGATACCATTCCAAGTACCAAATTGAATAACTGACAAGGCCTACACGGTACCTCAAAGAACTGCACTCAGCCCACTCAAGTCACTGGAAAATAATTCATATGACTGGTAGGCATCTGAAAAGGAATTTCTTGTTGTCTCACAGTACATGAATCAAGTGGATGTACAGGAACAAAAAACAGAGCTTTGAAAATCAGCTGTAACCAATATAAAAATAAATTTAAAAATATTTATAAAAAAGTGAGACAGACAAAAATTCTTACAACTTTTGTTGAAGGTCTACGATGTAACATGAATTGAACACATGTAGACCCACAGCAGGATGATATATAAGGCTGGAAGCTATGCACGCTAAGAGATGTTAGAGAGGCTTGGTGAGAAAATGCAGACCTTTTAAAGTAATACTGCCTGGTACCCATTCCATGGGTCCCAAATCTGCAGGTTCAAGGGAATCTTCTGACAGTGAAAACATGCCTGGGAAACCGAGATGAATGTACACCATGTGCTCAGGAAAAGGTGTCTACAATGCACCTCATTTTTGATCTCCTGGTCCTGAGGTTCGCCATTCCAGCCACATTACTAACAATCTCTCCACTTGGAGAATCAGCACCTTTAACCTCCTGTTTTACACAGTTTTCAATTTGTGCAGAGGATAAATGGGAAGAGGGGGAACCAATGAGAGGTTAGCTGTAGGAGTTTTGACAGGCACATGCCACTCTATTTTCCCATTAGGAAGAAGAATTAACCAAAGGCTCAGCCTGCCTCCCCAGAACCGGAATAGGGCTGGAAGCAATCCAATGGTTTGGCATACAGCACACAAAAAATGCGAGTTGCAAAATGCAGCTCAGGAGCAGACAATTCAAAGACCTGCAAAGATATAAATGATAACCAACGTCCAAAAATATATTCAGGTAAGGCAACGAAGAGGATCTGAATGAGAGGCAGAATTGCAGGAAACAGATTTCAAAAGGTAGATTCTACTCACATTTAAATCATATGAAAAGCAGCAGAATTTCTAAAATGATGCAGTTGGGCAAAAGGGTGTATGTGTTTTTTTTCGTGAATATCTTCAGGAAAAAAACACAGAGTTTTTGGCCAACCAAGCAAGAGGGAAATGCATATCCGCACAACAAAGAAGTCTCAATTTCCACTGCTCAGAAAGGCCATCCAAAAAATGTGTACAAACCAGAAATGCAGGAGAGGCCATGGGAAAGAGGGAGCCAAGTCATGCTGATGGGTGGGGTATAAATATCCAAGAGCCACTCTGAAGAAGTGTATGCTGTTTCCTAAAACATCTAAAATACAAAGCCCCCGAGCAAAGGGGACTTCAACTCATGGGCATATAACTTGGGAAGACTAAATATCAATAAGACACTGGCACCCCAAACTTTAGGGCTGCTCTGCATACAAGAACCTCAACTTTGGTACACCTAAAATATCCCAGGAGAAACAGAAATGCATAAAGAACTTGTGGTAATTTTGTACAACAGAATATCACTCAGACGTGAAATCAATGTATATAAGGCCAGTAGCAGCATAATGAGTGGATTTAAGTATGATGATTCTAAGGGAAATTAGTCACACAGAAAAAGAATCTTATCATAAGATATCACTTATAGAGGAAATGTCAATATCACAACACATGAACTGAATTAGGAAAGAGAACAGAGTCTCACATTTAGAAAAAAAAATCTTATGCCTGCTTCAGGAGAAAGGAGAGGTGGGGTGATGCATAAAACCAGAGTTTGATATTAACACAGGTACCATTCCATAAACCAAATACAGAATAGACAAGACCTACAACTTCCTCAGTGAACGGGACTCAACACCCCTATTTCCCGCATAGGTATATATCTGACTAGTAAGAATCTTAAAACCTATGTATTAATATGTCTTCGTAAGGGAACCAATTGTGTCTAGACCGGCATAAACAAGACAGTGATAATCAGCTCAACCCCATTATAAACATGAATTTCAAAAACAAAACCAAAAAACAGCGAAATTCTTATGCAATTCCTTCAAAGGTTCTGATGAAACGTGGAATGACCCTATCGGCAAAGACAGCTGGATGAGACATAAGGCTGGAGACTTGGGACTGAGAGGATTGGTGAGATTGGGAGAGAAAATGCAGACCCTTAAAGTAGTAATGCATGCAACCATTCCATGGGTCCCAAATCTCCAGGTAGAAGGGAATATCACTACAGTTATAACATGTATGGGAAACCTAGAGAATGGACAACCTGTCATGGCAAAAGGTTTCTAAAACTCTCCTAATTTTTCTTCTCCTTGTATTCCAGTTTGGTATTCCAACTGCTTTACTATCAATCTCGCAACTTAGCAGAGTCAGCCCCTATAACCTCCTGGTTCACACAGTTTGCTAATTTTGCAGAGGATGAAATGGAAGAGGGAGAACCTATCAGAGAGTAGATGTAGGCATTTGGACGGGCACATGTCACTCTAATTTCCCGTCAGGAAGAAGAATTAACCAAAGCCTCAGCCACCCACAGGGAACCAATATAGCCGCCCCTGGAACCAGTATAGGTCCTGAAGCAAAATTGTGGATTTGCGGCCAGCTCTCAAAAATGGGATCTGAAAATTGGGACTCAGGGGCACAGCAATTCACCAACCTGCAGAGTTATAAAGGACTACTCTCTTCCAAAATCTGTTGAGGGAAGGTAAAGAAGGGGACTTGAAAATGGGGCAGAATTGCACAAAACATATTTCAAGAGGTAAATTGGAATCGCCTTTAAAGCACAGGAAAAGCATCACAACTTGGACAGTGATGCCCTTGGCCAAAAAGTGCGTATGCCTTTTCTCCTGAATATATTCAGGAGAAAACGCATACGCCCTTTCTGGCCAATTAAGCAAGGCACACAATGCAAATCCACACTACAAAGAATTGTCACTTCCCACCGGTCAAAAGGGACATCCGAATATCTGTAAAAACCAGAAAGGCAAGAGAGAGTTGACAAGGGCATGAAGCAATGTGATCCCAATGGTTATGGAGGAATGTGATGACAAGCGCATGGAGCATTGTGATGACAAGATTATGTAGCATTTTGCTGACAAAGGCAAGGAGCATTGTGATGACAAGTTTCATGGAGCACTGTGATGACAAGCGTCACGGAGCATTGTGATTACAGGGATCATGGAGCATTAGGATGACAAGGGCATGGATCACTGTGATGACAAGGGTCATGGAGCATTTTGATGACAAGAGTCTCAGATCATTGTGTTGTCAGGGTTCATGGAGCGTTGTGATGACAGTGGTCATGGAGCATTGTGATGACAGGAGTCATGGAGCATTGTGATGAGAAGGTGATGGAGCATTGGGCTGAAAATGCTCATGGAGTACTGTGATGAAAGGGGTCATGGAGCATTGTGATGACAAGGTACTGGAGCACTGTGATGAGAAGACCATGGAGCCTTGTGATGACAAGTCTCATGGAGCATTCTGATGAAAAGGGGCATGGAGCATTGTGATTACAGGAGTCTTGGAGCATTGTGATGACAAGGACATGAAGCATTAGGATGAGAAGGCCATGGAGCGTTCTGATGACATGCATCATGGAGCTTTGTGATGACAAGGGCATGGAGCATTGTGATTACAGGGTTCTTGGAGCACTGTGATGAAAAGGGTATGGATCATTGTCATGAAAAAGGCATGGAGCCTTGTCATGACAGGGTTCAAGGAGCATACTGATGGCAAGTGTCTGGGAGCATTGTGATGACAAGGGTATTGAGAATTGTGATGACAAAGGTCATGGAGCATTGTGATGAGAAGACAATGGATAATTGTTATGACAAGTGTCATGGGGCGTTGTGATGATAAGTGTTATGGAACATTGTGATCACAAGGATTTGGAGCATTGTGATGGCAGAGGTCATGGAGCATTTTGATTTCATTGTGATGACCATAGCCTGAACCATTATGATGTTGCACATGGTGCATTGTGATGACAGGGTTCATGGAGCATTGAGATGAAAAGGGGCATGGAGTATTGTTATTACAGGAGTCTTGGAGCATTGTGATGACATGGGCATGGAGCATCATGAATGAGAAGGCCATGGAGCATTCTGATGACATGCGTCATGGAGCTTTGTGATGACAAGGGCATGTAGCATTGTGATTACAGGGTTCTTGGAGCATTGTGATGACAAGGGTCATTGAGCCTTGTGATGACAAGGCTGTGGAACATTGTGATGGCAGTGGTCATGAAGCATTGTTATGACAGGGGTAATGGAGCATTGTGATGAGAAGGGCATGGAACATTGGTCTGAAATGTTTCATGGATTATTGTGATGAGAGTGGGCATGGAGCATTGTGATGACAAGGGCAATGAACACTGTGATACATGGGTCATGGTGGATTGTAATGACAAGGGCATGGAGCATTGTGATGAGAAGGGCATCGGGCATTGTGATGACAAGCATCATGGGGCTTTGTGATGACAAGGACATGGAACAATGTGATGAGAGGGTTCATGGAGCATTGTGATGAAAAAGACTTGGAGCATTTTGATGACAGGGGCATGGAGGATTGGTCTGATAAATTTCATGGATAATTGTGTTGAGAGTGGGCATGGCACATTGTGATGACAAGGGCATGGAGCATTGGGAAGACAAGGTCATGGAATATTGTGAAGACAGGTGTCTGGTAGCATTGTGATGACATATTTCATGGACCATTGTGATGACAATGGCATGGAGCATTGCGATGCCAAGTGTTATGGAGGATTGTGATGACAAAGGTAATGGAACATTGTGATGACAAGGGCTTGGAGCATTGTGATGACAAGGGCATGGAGCATTGTGATGACAACGGTCATTGAGAATTTTGATGAAAAGGTCGTGAAGCATTGTGATGACAAAGGCATGGAGCTTGCTATGACAGGGGTCATGGGACATTGCAATGACAAGTGCATGGAGAATTGTGATGACAAGAGCATGTAACATTGTGATGAGAACTGTCATGGAGCAGTGTGATGAGAACTGTCATGGTGCATTGTGATGACAAGGACGAGGAGAATTGTGATAACAAGGGACATGGAGTATTGTGATGATCAGGGCATGGAGCATTGTGATGGCAAGACCGTGGAGCACTGTGATGAGAAGACCATGGATAATTGTGATGACGATCATCATGGAGCACTGTAATGACAAGGGACATGGAGCATTGTGATGACAGGTGTCATGGAGCATTGTGATGACAGGGGTCATGGATCATTGTGATGACAAGTGTCACGGAGCATTCTGATGACAAGCTTGTGGAGTATTGTGATGACAATGACATGGAGCATTGTGATGAAAAGGGCATGAATCATTGTGATGAAAAATGCATGGAGACATGTCATGACAGGTTTCAAGGAGCATACTGACGAAAAGTGTCAGGGAGCATTGTGATGACAAGTGTATTGAGAATTGTGATGACAAAGGTCATGGAGCATTGAGATGAGAAGTCCATGGATAACTGTGATGACCAGCGGCATGGGGCGTTGTGATGGCAAGTGTTATGGAACATTGTGATCACAAGGGTTTGGAGCATTGTGATGACAGAGGTCATGGAGAATTTTGATTTCATTGTGATGACAATAGCATGAAGCATTATGATAGTGGGCATGGTGCATTGTGATGACAGGGTTCATGGAGCAATGAGATGAAAAGGGGCATGGAGCATGGTGATTACAGGGTCTTGGAGCATTGTGGTGGCAAGGGTCATGGAGCCTTGTGATGACAAGGCCGTGGAATATGGTGATGGAAGGGATCATGGAGCATTGTTATGACAGGGGTAATGGAGCATTGTGATGAAAAGGCCATGGAGCATTGGGCTGAAAATATTCATGGAGTATTGTGATGACAGGGGTCATGGAGCATTGTGATGACAATGGAATGGAGCACTGTGATGACAAGTTCCTGGAGCATTGTGATGAGAAAACCATGGAGCCTTATAATGAAAAGTCTCATGGAGCATTCTGATGAAAAGGGGCATGGAGCATTGTGATTACAGTGGTCTTGGAGCATTGTGATGACAAGGGCATGGAGCATTGTGATGAGAAGGCAATGGAGCATTCTAACAGGCGTCATGGAGCTTTGTGATGACAAGGGCATGGAGCATTGTGATTACAGGGGTCTTGGAGCATTGTGATGAAAAGAGCATGGATCATTCTTATGAAAAATACATGGAGCCTTGGCATGACAGGTTTCAAGGAGCATACAGACAACAAGTGTCAGGGAGCATTTTGATGACCAGTGTATTGAGCACTGTGATGACAAAGGTCATGGATCACTGTGATGATAAGGACATGGAGTATTGTGATGACAAGCACATGGAGCTTGCTATGACAGGGGTCATGGAGCATTGTGATGACAAGTGCATTGAGAATTGTGATGACAAAGCATGTAACACTTTGATGAGAAGTGTCATGGAGCATAGTGATGCCAGGAACGTGGAGAATTGTGATGACAGTGACATGGAGCAGTGTGATGACCAGGGCATGGAGCATTGTGATGGCAAGACCGTGGAGCATTGTGATGAGAAGACCATGGATAATTTTGATGACAAGCCTCATGGAGCACTGTAATGACAAGGGGTGTGGAGCATTGTGATGACAGGGGTCATGGAGCATTGTGATGACAGGGGTAATGGAGCATTGTGATGAGAAGTGCATGGAGCATTGGTCTGAAATATTTCATGGATTATTGTGATGAGAGTGGGCATGGAGCATTGTGATGACAAGAGCACGGAACACAGTGATACATGTGTCATGGAGGATTGTAATGACAAGGGCATGGAGCATTGTGATGAAAAGGGCATCGAGTAGTGTGATGGCAAGTGTCATGGAGCTTTTTGATGACAATTGCATGGATCAATGTGATGAGAGGGTCCATGGAGCATTGTGGTGGCAATGGCATGGAGCATTGTGATGCCAAGGGTCATGGAGCTTTGTGATGACAAAGGTCATGGAGCATTTTGATGACAAGGGTGTGGTGCATTGTGATTAGAAGGGCAGGGAGCATTGTGATGACAGGTTCATGGAGCAATTTGATGAAAAGGCTCATGGAACATTTTGATGACAATGGTTATGGAATATTGTGATGTCAGGGGTCATGGAGCATTTTGATGAAAACGGTCATGGAGCATTTTGATGACAGGGGTTATGGAGCACTGTGATGTCAGGGTTCATCGAACATTGTGATGATAAGTGCATGTAGCATTGTGATGACAGGAGTCATGGAACACTGTGATGACAGCGGTGAGGGAGTACTGTGATGAATAGTGATGTAACATTGTGATATCAGTGGTGAGAGAGCATTTTGATGAGAAGTGCATGGAGCATTGTGATGACAAAGTATAAGGAGCATTGTGATGACAAGATTGTGGAGCACTGTGATGACAAGCGCATGGCACATTGTGATGACAAGGGTCATGGAGCATTGTGCTGACAAGCCCATGGTGCATTGTGATGACAAGGGTCATGGAGCATTGTGTTGAGAAAGGCATAGAGCATTGTGATGATATGGGTCAAAGAGCATTGTGATGAAAACTTCATGGAGCACTGTGGTTAAAAAGTCATAGAGACTGTTGATGACGAAGGCATGGACCATTGTGATGACAAGGGCATGGAGCATTGGCCTAATAAGTTTCATGGATTATTGCGATGACAGTTGGAATGGCGCACTGTGATGGCAAGGGAATGGAGAATTGTGATGACAAGGTCGTGCAGTATTATGAAGACAGGTGTCAGGGAGCATTGTGATGACATATGTAATGGCCCATTGTGATGACAGTGGCATGGAGCATTGTGATGCCAAGTGTCATGGAGGATTCTGATGACAAAGATAATGGAGCATTGTGATGACAATGGCTTGGAGTATTGTGATGACAAGGGTCAGGGAGCATTGTGCCAACAAGTACATGGAGAATTGTGATGACAAGGGTCATGGAGCATTCTGATGACAATCTTGTGGAGTATTTTGATGACAATGGCATGGAGCATTGTGATGAAAATGGCATGGGACATTGTGATGAAAAAGGCATGGAGCCTTTTTGTGACAGGGTTCAAGGAGCATTCTGACGGGGAGCATTGTGATGACAAGTGTATTGAGCATTGTGATGACAAAGGTCATGGAGCATTGTGACAATAAGGGCATGGAGTATTGAGATGACAGGCGTCATGGAGAGTTGTGATGACAAGTGTTATGGAACATTGTGATCACAAGAGTTTGGAGCATTGTGATGACAGAGGTCATGGATCATTTTGATTTCAAGGAGCATGGAGCATTGTGATGACCAGGGCATGAAGCAATGTGATCCCAAGTTTCATGGAGGATCGTGATGACAATGGTAATGGAGTATTGTGATGACAAGTGCATGGAGTATTGTGATGACAAGAGCATATAACATTGTGATGAGAAGTGCCATGGAGCACTGTGATGACGAGGATGTGGAGAATTGTGAGGACAAGGGACATTGAGCTGCGAGATGACCAGGGCATGGAGCATTCTGATGGCAAAACCGTGGAACATTGAGATGAGAAGACCTTGAGTAATTGTGATGACGAGCATCATGGAGCACTGTAATGAAAAGGGGCATGAAGCACTGTGATGA
Source organism: Mesoplodon bidens (assembly GCF_964165515.1). Lineage (NCBI taxonomy): Eukaryota > Metazoa > Chordata > Mammalia > Artiodactyla > Ziphiidae > Mesoplodon > Mesoplodon bidens. The sequence continues at coordinate 308,577 of NW_027671403.1, forward strand.
CTGGTGTCAGGGAGCATTGAGATGACAGGGTTCATGGAGCATTGTGATTACAAGAGCATGTAATGTTGTGATGAGAAGTGTCATGTAGCATCGTGATGACAAGGACGAGGAGAATTGTGATGACAAGGGACATGGAGCATTGTGATAACTAGGACATGGTGCAATGTGATGACAGGGGTCATGGAGCATTATTATGACAAGGGCCATGGTGCATTCTCACATAAGATATCACTTATGAAGGGAATGTAAACATGGCTACATATGGACTGAATTAGGAAACAGAACAGAGTCTCAGATTTAGAAAACACTCTTATGCTTGCTTAAGGGGAAAGGAGAGGTGGGGAGATGCACAAAACCAGAGTTTGATATTAGCACAGGTACCGTTCCATAATCCAAATACAGAATAGACAAGAACTACTCCTTCCGTAGTGAACGGGACTCAAAACCCCTATTTCCAGCAGAGGAATAGATCTCACTAGTAAGAATCTTAAAATCAGTGTATTTATATGTCTCTGTAAGGGAATCAATTTTGTCTAGACTGGCAAAAACAAGTCAGGGATAATCAGCTCAACCCCATTATAAAACTGAATTTGAAAAACAAAACAAAATAAAAAAAACAGCGATATTCTTACACAATTCCTTCAAGGGCTCTGATGCAACCTGGAATGACAGTATCTACAACAACAGCTGGAATAGACATAAGGCTGGACACATGGGACTGAGGGGATGGGTGAGATAGGTGGCGAATATGCAGTCCCTTTAAAGCAATAACGCGTGCCACCAATTCGATGGGTGCCAACTCTCCAGGTTGAAAGTAATATTACTACAGCTATAAAATGTACGGAAAACCTAGAGAGTGGACACACAGTGAATACGAAAGGTTTCTAAAACTCAACGAACAGTCCCTCTCCTGGTGCTCTGGTTTGAATTTCCAAATGCTTTACTATCAATCTCCCAAATTGGAGAGACAACCCCTTTAACCTCCTGGTTCCCACTGGTGGCCAATTTGGCTGAGGATGAAAAGGAAGAGGGAGGACCAATGAGAGAGTAGCTGTTAGGCATTTGGACGGGCACATGTCACTCTAATTTCCCCGTAGGAAGAAGAACTACCCAAAGTCTCAGCCAGCCACCGGGAACCAGTATAGTTCATGGACCAAAATTTTGGACGTGCGTTCAGCTCACAAAAAAACGAGTTGAAAAATTGAGCTCATGGGCACAGCAAATCACAAACTGGCAGATTAATAAAGGACAACTATCATCCAAAAATCTGTTGAGGGAAGGCAACGAGGCCAACTTGAAAGCGAGGCAGAATAGCAGGAAACAGATTTCAAGAGGTATGTAGGAATTGCCTGTAAAGCACAGGAAGAGGGGCACAACGTCGACAAAGATGCACTTGCCCAAAAAGGGTGTATGTGTTTTCTCCTGAATATATTCAGGAGAAAACGCATACGCCCTTTTTGGCCAAGCAAGCAAGCGGGCAATGCAAATGTGCACTAGAAAGAAGTACCTCTTCACACCGGTCAAAAGGGACATCCACAAAATGTGTAAAAACCAGAGGGCAAGACAGGCCCTGGAGAACAGGAGCCTTGTTATGCTAATGGGCGGGAGGTAAATTGCCAACTGCCTCACTGGAGGAGTGCATTGTGTTCCCTAAAACAAGTAAACAACACAGCTACAGAGCCAAGGGCATTTCCAGTCTAGGGAATATACCTTGGGAAACCCTAAAATCAACATGGCAGAGCCACCACCGAATTAAGGGCTGCACTGCTTACAAGAGCCTCAACTTGGGCACACCTTAAATATCCCAGTAATATAAAAATGGTTCAAAAAACTGCGGTACTTACGAACGATGGAATATCCCTCAGCCATGAAATCAAAGTCATAAGACCAGTAGCAGCAAAGTGAGTGGATTCAGGTACAATGATTCTAAGTGAAATAAGTCACACAGTAAAAGAAACTTATCATAAGATATCACTTATGAAGATCCTGTAAACATGGCTACACATGAACTGAGTTAGGAAAGAGAAGAGAGTCTCACATTTAGAAAACACTCTTATGCCTTCTTCAGGGGGAAGGAGAGGTGGGGAGATGCATAAAACCAGAGTTTGATATAAGCACAGCTTCCATTCCAAAAACCAATTATGGAATAGACAAGACAGACACCTTCCAGTGAAAGGGACTCAAAACACCATATTTCCCACACAGGAATAGATCTCACTAGTAAGAATCTTAAAACCTATGTATTGATATGTCTCTGTAAGGGAATCAAGTGTGTCTAGACTGGCATAAACATGGCAGCGAGAATCAGCTCAAACCCACTATAAAGAGGAATTTCAAAAACAAATAAAAAAAACAGGGAAATCCTTTACAATTCCTTCAGGGTCTCTGACGAATCCTGGAATGCCCCTATCTACAATGACAGCTGGATGTGGCATAAGGCAGGACACTTGGGACTGAGAGGATTGTTGAGATTGGGTGAGGAAACGCAGACCCTTTAAAGCAATAATGCATGGCCCCAATTCGATGGTTCACAACTCTCCAGGTTGAAGGGAATATCACTACAGCTATAACATGTACGGGAAACCTAGACAATGGACACACTGTGAATACGAAAGGTTTCTAAAACTCAACGAATTGTCCCGCTCCTTGTGCTCCGGTTTGACTTTCCAACGGCTTTACTATCAATCTCCCATCTTGGAGAGACAGACCCTTTAACCTCCTTGTTCGCACAGGTTGCCAAATTGGCAGAGGATGGAAGGGAAGAGGGAGCACCAATGAGAGACTAGCTGTTAGGCACTTGGACGGGCACATTTCACTCTAATTTCCCAGCAGGAAGAAGAACTAACCAAATTCTCAGCCACCCACCGGGAACCAGTATAGGTTCTGAACCAAAATTTTGGACTTGCGTTCAGCTCACAAAAAACGACATGAAAAATGGAGCTCAGGGGCACAGCAATTAACAAACTGGCAGAGTAATAAAGGACAACTATCGTCCAAAAATCTGTTGAGGGAAGGCAACGAGGCGGACTCGAAAGCGAGGCAGAATAGCAGGAAGCAGATTTCAAGAGGTACGTTGGAATCGCCTGTAAAGCACAGGAAAAGGGGCACAACTTCGAGAATGATGCACTTGGGCAAAAAGTGTGTATGGATTTTCTCCTGAATATATTCAGGAGAAAATGCATACACCCTTTTTGGCCAAGCAAGCAAGCGGGCAATGCAAATCTGCACTACAAAGAAGTATCACTTCCCACTGGTAAAAAGGGACATCCAGAAAATGTGTAAAAACCAGAAAGGCAAAACAGGCCCTGGAGAACAGGGAGCCATGTTGTGCTAATAGGCGGGATGTAAACTGCCAACTGCATCACTGGAAGAGTGCATTGTGTTCCCTAAAACAAATAAACAACAGAACTACAGAGCCTAGCACACTACCAGTCTAGGGAATATACCTTGGGATCCCTGAAAATCAATAAGAGAGAGCCACCACCAAATTTTGGGCTGCACTGCTTTCAAGAACGTCAACTTGGGTACAACTTAAGTATCCCAGGAAATATAAAAATGGTTCAAGAAATTGTGGTACTTACATACGATGGAATATCCCGCAGCCATGAAACCAATGTCACAAGACCAGTAGAAGAAAAGTGACTGGATTCAGGTACGATGATTCTAAGTGAAATATGTCACACAGAAAAAGAAACTTATCATAAGATATCACTTATGAAGAACCTGTAAACATGGCTACATATGAACTGTGTTAAGAAAGAGATCAGAGTCTCACATTTAGAAAAGACTCTTATGCCTGCTAAAGGGGGAAGGAGAGGTGGGTTGATGCATAAAACCAGTTTGATATAACCACAGGTACCGTTCCAAAAACCAACTGTGATATAGACAAGACCTACAGCTTCCTCAGGGAAAGGGACTCAAAATCCCATATGTTCCGCAGAGGAATGGATCTGACTTGTAAGAACCTTAAAACCTATGTATTGCTATGTCTCCATAAGGGAATCAAGTGTGTCTAGACTGGCATAAACATGGCAGCGTGAATCAGCTCAAACCCACTATAAAAAGGAATTTCAAAAACAAAACAAAAAAACAGGGAAATTCTTTACAATTCCTTCAGGGTCTCTGATGAAACCTGTAATGACCATATGTACAATGACCACTGGATGTGGCATAAGGCTGGAAACTTGGGACTGAGAGGATTGGTGAGATTGGGTGAGCAAATGCAGACCCTTCAAATCAATAATGCATGGCCCCCATTCCATGGGACCTAACTCACCAGATTGAAGGTTATATTACTACAGCTATAACATGTACGGGAAACCTAGAGAATGGACACACTGTGAATACAAATGGTTCCTAAAACTCAATGAATAGTCCCTCTCCTGGTGCTCCGGTTTGACATTCCAACTGCTTTACTATCAATCTCCCAACTTGGAGAGACAGCCCCTTTAACCTCCTGGTTCGCACAGGTTGCCAATTTGGCACAGGATGGAAGGGAAGAGGGAGAACCAATGAGAGAGCAGCTGTTAGACATTTGGACGGACACATATCACTCTAATTTCCCGGCAGGAAGAATAATTAACCAAAGTCTCAGCCAGCCACCAGGAACCAGTAGAGGTCCTGATCCAAAATTTTGGACTTGCGTACAGCTCACAAAAAATGAGTTGAAAAATGGAGCTCAGGTGCACAGCAATTCACAAACTGGCAGAGTAATAAAGGACAACTATCGTCCAAAAATCTGTTGAGGGAAGGCAACGAGGCGGACTTGAAATCGAGGCAGAATAGCAGGAAACAGATTTCAAGAGGTACGTTGGAATCGCCTGTAAAGCACAGGAAGAGGGGCACAACTGCTACAATGACGCACTGGGCCAAAAAGGACGAACACATTTTCCCCTGAACATATTCAAGAGAAAACACATACGCCCTTTTTGGCCAAGCAAGCAGGTAGGCAATTCAAATCTGCACGACAAAGAAGTATCACTTACCTCCTGTCAAAAGGGATATCCACAAAATGTGTAAAAAACAGAAAGGCAAAACAGGCCCTTGAGAACAGGGAGCATTTTTATGCTGATGGGCGGGAGGTAAATTGCAAACTGCCTACTGGAGGAGTGCATTGTGATCCCTAAAACAAGTAAACAACACAGCTACAGAGCCAAGGGCACATCCAGTCTAGGGAATATACCTTGGGAAAACTGAATATCAATAAGACAGAGCCACCCCCAAATTTAGGGCTGCCCTGCTTACAAGAAACTCAACTTGGGTACACCTTAAATATCCCAGGAAATATAAAAATGGTTCAAAAAACTGTGGTATTTATGTACAATGGAATATCCCTCAGCCATAAAATCAATGTCATAAGACCAGGAGCAGCAAAGTGAGTGGATTCAGGTACGATGATTCTTAGTGAAATATGTCGCACAGAAAAAGAAACTTATCATAAGATATCACTTATGAAGATCCTGTAACATGGCTACACATGAACTGAGTTAGGAAAGAGAACAGAGTCTCACATTTAGAAAACACTCTTATGCCTGCTTAAGGGGAAAGGAGAGGTGGGGTGATGCATAAAACCAGAGTTTTATAGAAGCACAGGGACCATTTCTAAAACCAACTGTGGAATAGACAAGACCTACACCTTCCTCAGTGAAAGGGACTCAAAACCCCATATTTCCCGCAGAGGAATAGATCTGACTAGTAAGAATCTTAAAACCTATGTATTGATATGTCTCTGTAAGGGAATCAAGTGTGTCTAGACTGGCATAAACATGACAGCGAGAATCAGATCAAACCCACTATAAAAAGGAATTTCAGAAACAAAACCAAAAACAGGGAAATTATTTCCATTTCCTTTAGGGTCTCTGATGAAACCTGGAATGACCGTATCTACAATGACAGGTGGATGTGGCATAAGGCTGGACACTTGGGACTGAGAGGATTGGTGAGATTGGGTGAGCAAATTCAGACCCTTTAAAGCAAAAATGCATGGCCCCCATTCCATGGGTCCCAACTCTCCAGGTTGAAGGGAATATTACTACAGCTATAACATGTACGGGAAACCTAGAGAATGGACACACTGTGAATACAAAGGGTTTCTAAAACACAACGAGTAGTCCCTCTCCTGGTGCTCCGGTTAGACTTTCCAACTGCTTTCCTATCAATCTCCCAACTTGGAGAGTCAACCCCTTTAACCTCCTCGTTCGCAAAAGTTGCCAATTTGGCAGAGGATGGAAGGGAAGAGGGAGAACCAGTGAGAGAGTAGCTGTTAGGCATTTGGACGGGCACATGTCACTCTAGTTTCCCGGCAGGAAGAAGAATTAACCGGAGTCTCAGCCACCCACCGGGAACCAGTATAGGTCCTGAACCAAAATTTTGGACTTGCGTACAGGTCACAAAAAAAGAGTTGAAAAATTGAGCTCAGGGGCACAGCAATTCACAAACTGGCAGAGTAATAAAGGAAAACTGTCGTCCAAAAATCTGTTGAGGGAAGGCAACGAGGCAGACTTGAAAGCGAGGCAGAATAGCAGGAAACAGATTTCAAGAGGTACGTTGGAATCGCCTTTAAAGCACAGGAAGAGGGGCACAACATCGACAATGACGCTCTTGGCCAAAAAAGGCGTATGCGTTTTCTCCTGAATATATTCAGGAGAAAACGCATACGCCTTTTTTGGCCAAGCAAGCAAGCGGGCAATGCAAATCTGCACTACAAAGAAGTATGACTTCCCACCGGTCAAAAGGGACATCCACAAAATGTGTAAAAACCAGAAAGGCAAGACAGGCCCTGGAGAACAGGGAGCCTTGTTATGCTGATGGGCGGGATGTAAATTGCCAACTGCCTCACTGGAGGAGTGCATTGCGTTCCCTAAAGCAAGTAAACAACAGAGCTACAGAGCCAAGGGCACTTCCAGTCTAGGGAATATACCTTGGGAAAACTGAAAATCAATAAGACAGAGCCACCCCCAAATTTAGGGCTGCACTGCTTACAAGAACCTCAACTTGGGTACACCTTAAATATCCCCGGAAATATAAAAATGGTTCAAAAAACTGTGGTATTTATGTACGATGGAATATCCCTCAGCCATGAAATCAATGTCATAAGACCAGGAGCAGCAAAGTGAGTGGATTCAGGTACGATGATTCTAAGTGAAATAAGTCACACATAAAAGAAACTTATCATAAGATATCACTTATGAAGATCCTGTAAACATGGCTACACATGAACTGAGTTAGGAAAGAGAACAGAGTCTCACATACAGAAAACACTCTTATGCTTGCTTAAGGGGAAAGGAGAGGTGGGGTGATGCATAAAACCAGAGTTTGATATAAGCACAGATACCATTTCTAAAACCAACTGTGGAATAGACAAGACCTACACCTTCCTCAGTGAAAGGGACTCAAAACCCCATATTTCCCGCCGAGGAATAGATTTGACTAGTAAGAATCTTAAAACCTATGTATTGATATGTCTCTGTAAGGGAATCAAGTGTGTCTAGACTGGCATAAACATGGCAGCGAGAATCAGCTCAAACCCACTATAAAAAGGAATTTCAAAAACAAAACCAAAAAAACAGCGAAATTCTTTACAATTCCGTGAGGGTCTCTGATGAAACCTGGAATGACCCTATCTACAATGACAGCTGGATGTGGCATAAGGCTGGACACTTGGGACTGAGAGGATTGGTGAGATTCGGTGAGCAAATGCAGACCCTTTAAAGCAAAAATGCATGGCCCCCATTCCATGGGTCCCAACTCTCCAGGTTGAAGGGAATATTAATACAGCTATAACATGTACGGGAACCCTAGAGAATGGACACACTGTGAATACAAAAGGTTTCTAAAACTCAACGAGTAGTCCCACTCCTGGTGCTCCGGTTAGACTTTCCAACTGCTTTCCTATCAATCTCCCAACTTGGAGAGACAACCCCTTTAACCTCCTCGTTCTCAAAGGTTGCCAATTTGGCAGAGGATGGAAGGGAAGAGGTAGAACCAGTGAGAGAGTAGCTGTTAGGCATTTGGACGGGCACATGTCACTCTAATTTCCCGGCAGGAAGAAGAATTAACTAGTGTCTCAGCCTCCCACCGGGAAGCAGTATAGGTCCTGAACCAAAATTTTGGACTTGCGTACAGCTCACAAAAAACGACTTGAAAAATGGAGCACAGGGGCACAGCAATTCACAAACTGGCAGAGTAATAAAGGACAACTGTCGTCCAAAAATCTGTTGAGGGAAGGCAATGAGGCGGACTTGAAAGCGAGTCAGAATAGCAGGAAACAGATTTCAAGAGGTACGTTGGAATCGCCTTTAAAGCACAGGAAGAGGAGCACAACTTCGACAATGACGCACTTGGGCAAAATGGGCGTATGCGTTTTCTCCTGAATATATTCAGGAGAAAACGCATACGCCCTTTTTGGCCAAGCCAGCACGCGGGCAATGCAAATCTGCACTACAAAGAAGTATCACTTCCCACCGGTCAAAAGGGACATCCACAAAATGTGTAAAAACCAGAAAGTCAAGACAGGCCCTGGAGAACAGGGAGCCTTGTTATGCTGATGGGCGGGATGTAAATTGCCAACTGCTTCACTGGAGGAGTGCATTGCGTTCCCTAAAACAAGTAATCAACAGAGCTACAGAGCCAAGGGTACATCCAGTCTAGGGAATATACCTTGGGAAAACTGAAAATCAATAAGACAGAGCCACCCACAAATTTAGGGCTGCACTGCTTACAAGAACCTCAACTTGGGTACACATTAAATATCCCAGGAAATATAAAAATGGTTCAAAAAACTGTGGTATTTATGTACGATGGAATATCCCTCAGCCATGAAATCAATGTCATAAGACCAGGAGCAGCAAGGTGAGTGGATTCAGGTACGATGATTCTAAGTGAAATAAGTCACACAGAAAAAGAAACTTATCATAAGATATGACTTATGAAGATCCTGTAAACATGGCTACACATGAACTGAGTTAGGAAAGAGAACAGAGTCTCACATTTAGAAAACACTCTTATGCCTGCTTAAGGGGAAAGGAGAGGTGGGGTGATGCATAAAACCAGAGTTTGATATAAGCACAGGTACCATTTCTAAAACCAACTGTGGAATAGACAAGACCTACACCTACCTCAGTGAAAGGGACTCAAAACCCCATATTTCCCGCAGAGGAATATATCTGACTAGTAAGAATCTTAAAACCTATGCATTGATATGTCTCTGTAAGGGAATCAAGTGTGTCTAGACTGGCATAAACATGGCAGCGAGAATCAGCTCAAACCTACTATAAAAAGGAATTTCAAAAACAAAACCAAAAAACAGGGAAATTCTTTACATTTCCTTCAGGGTCTCTGATGAAACCTGGAATGACACTATCTACAATGACAGCTGGATGTGGCATAAGGCTGGACACTACGGACTGAGAGGATTGGTGAGATTGGGTGAGGAAATGCAGACACTTTAAAGCAAAAATGCATGGCCCCCATTCCATGGGTCCCAACTCTCCATGTTGAAGGGAATATTACTACAGCTATAACATGTACGGGAAACCTAGAGAATGGACACACTGTGAATACAAAAGGTTTCTAAAACTTAACGAGTAGTCCGACTCCTGGTGCTCCGGTTTGACTTTCCAACTGCTTTACTATCAATCTCCCAACTTGGAGAGACAACCCCTTTAACCTCCTGGTTCGCACAGGTTGCCAATTTGGCAGAGGATGGAAGGGAAGAGGGAGAACCAATGAGAGAGTAGCTGTTAGACATTTGGACGGGCACATGTCACTCTAATTCCCCGGCAGGGAGAAGAATTAACCAGAGTCTCAGCCAAACACCGGGAACCAGTATAGGTCCTGAACCAAAATTTTGGACTTGCGTACAGCTCACAAAAAACGAGTTGAAAAATGGAGCTCAGGGGCACAGCATTTCACAAACTGGCAGAGTAATAAAGGACAACTGTCGTCCAAAAATCTGTTGAGGGAAGGCAACGAGGCGGACTTGAAAGCGAGGCAGAATAGCAGGAAACAGATTTCAAGAGGTACGTTGGAATCACCTTTAAAGCACAGGAAGAGGGGCACAACTTCGACAATGACGCACTTGGCCAAAAAGGGCGTATGCGTTTTCTCCTGTATATATACAGGAGAAAACGCATACGCCCTTTTTGGCCAAGCAAGCAAGTGGGCAATGCAAATCTGCACTACAAAGAAGTATCACTTCCCACCGGTCAAAAGGGACATCCACAAAATGTGTAAAAACCAGAAAGGCAAGACAGGCCCTGGAGAAGAGGGATCCTTGTTATGCTGATGGGCGGGATGTAAATTGACAGCTGTCTCACAGGAGGAGTGCATTGCGTTCCCTAAAACAAGTAAACAACAGAGCTACAGAGCCAAGGGCACTTCCAGTCTAGGGAATATACCTTGGGAAAACTGAAAATCAATAAGACAGAGCCACCCCCAAATTTAGGGCTGCACTGCTTACAAGAACCTCAACTTGGGTACAACTTAAATATCCCAGGAAATATAAAAATGGTTCAGAAAACTGTGGTATTTATGTACGATGGAATATCCCTCAGACATGAAATCAATGTCATAAGACCAGGAGCCGCAAAGTGAGTGGATTCAGGTACGATGATTCTAAGTGAAATAAGTCATACAGAAAGAGAAACTTATCATAAGATATCACTTATGATGATCCTGTAAACATGGCTACACATGAACTGAGTTAGGAAAGAGAACAGAGTCTCACATTTAGAAAACACTCTTATGCCTGCTTAAGGGGAAAGGAGAGGTGGGGTGATACATAAAACCAGAGTTTGATATAAGCACAGGTACCATTTCTAAAACCAACTGTGGAATAGACAAGACCTACACCTTCCTCAGTGAAAGGGACTCAAAACCCCATATTTCCCGCAGAGGAATAGATCTGACTAGTAAGAATCTTAAAACCTATGTATTGATATGTCTCTGTATGGGAATCAAGTGTTTCTAGACTGGCATAAACATGGCAGCGAGAATCAGCCCAAACCCACTATAAAAAGGAATTTCAAAAACAAAACCAAAAAACAGGGAAATTCTTACATTTCCTTCAGGGTCTCTGATGAAACCTGGAATGACCCTATGTACAATGACAGCTGGATGTGGCATAAGGCTGGACACTTGGGACTGAGAGGACTGTTGAGATTGGGTGAGCAAATGCAGACCCTTTAAAGCAAAAATGCATGGCCCCCATTCCATGGGTCCCAACTCTCCATGTTGAAGGGAATATTACTACAGCTATAACATGTACGGGAAACCTAGAGAATGGACACACTGTGAATACAAAAGGTTTCTAAAACTCAACGAGTAGTCCCTCTCCTGGTCCTCCGGTTTGACTTTCCAACTGCTTTACTATCAATCTCCCAACTTGGAGAGACAACCCCTTTAACATCCTCGTTCGCACACGTTGCCAATTTGGCAGAGGATGGAAGGGAAGAGGGAGAACCAATGATAGGGTAGCTGTTAGGCATTTGGACGGGCACCTGTCACTAATTTCCCGGCAGGAAGAAGAATTAACCAGAGTCATAGGAAACCACCGGGGACCAGTATAGGTCCTGAACCAAAATTTTGGACTTGCGTACAGCTCACAAAAAACGAGTTGAAAAATGGAGCTCAGGGGCACAGCAATTCACAAACTGGCAGAGTAATAAAGGACAACTATCGCCCAAAAATCTGTTGAGGGAAGGCAACGAGGCGGACTTGAAAGCAAGGCAGAATAGCAGGAAACAGATTTCAAGAGGTACGTTGGAATCGCCTTTAAAGCACAGGAAGAGGGGCACAACTTCGACAATGACGCACTTGGCCAAAAACCGTGTATGCGTTTTCTCCTGAATATATTCAGGAGAAAACGCATACGCCCTTTTTGGCCAAGCAAGCACGCGGGCAATGCAAATCTGCAGTACAAAGAAGTATCACTTCCCACCGGTCAAAAGGGACATCCACAAAATGTATAAAAACCAGAAAGGCAAGACAGGCCCTGGAGAACAGGGAGCCTTGTTATGCTGATGGGCGGGACGTAAATTGCCAACTGCCTCACTGGAGGAGTGCATTGCGTTCCCTAAAACAAGTAAACAGCGGAGCTACAGAGCCAAGTGCACTTCCAGTCTAGGGAATATACCTTGGGAAAACTGAAAATCAATAAGACAGAGCCACCCCCAAATTTAGGGCCGCACTGCTTACAAGAACCTCAACTTGGGTACACCTTAAATATCCCAGGAAATATAAAAATTGTCCAAAAAACTGTGGTATTTATGTACGATGGAATATCCCTCAGCCATGAAGTCAATGTCATAAGACCAGGAGCAGCAAAGTGAGTGGATTCAGGTACGATGATTCTAAGTGAAATAAGTCACACAGAAAAAGAAACTTATCATAAGATATTACATATGAAGATCCTGTAAACATGGCTCCACATGAACTGAGTTAGGAAAGAGAACAGAGTCTCACATTTAGAAAACACTCTTATGCCTGCTTAAGGGGAAAGGAGAGGTGGGGTGATGCATAAAACCAGAGTTTGATATAAGCACAGGTACCATTTCTAAAACCAACTGTGGAATAGACAAGACCTACACCTTCCTCAGTGAAAGGGACTCAAAACCACATATTTCCCGCAGAGGAATAGATCTGACTAGTAAGAATCTTAAAACCTATGTATTGATATGTCTCTGTAAGGGAATCAAGTGTGTCTAGACTGGCATAAACATGGCAGCGAGAATCAGCTCAAACCCACTATAAAAAGGAATTTCAAAAACAAAACCAAAAAACAGGGAAATTCTTTACATTTCCTTCAGGGTCTCTGATGAAACCTGGAATGACCCTGTCTACAATGACAGCTGGATTTGGCATAAGGCTGGACACTACGGACTGAGAGGATTGGTGAGATTCGGTGAGCAAATGCAGAAACTTTAAAGCAAAAATGCATGGCCCCCATTCCATGGGTCCCAACTCTCCATGTTGAAGGGAATATTACTACAGCTATAACATGTACGGGAAACCTAGAGAATGGACACACTGTGAATACAAAAGGTTTCTAAAACTCAACGAGTAGTCCCTCTCCTGGTGCTCCGGTTTGACATTCCAACAGCTTTACTATCAATCTCCCAACTTGGAGAGACAACCCCTTTAACCTCCTCGATCTCAAAGGTTGCCAATTTGGCAGAGGATGGAAGGGAAGAGGTAGAAACAGTGAGAGAGTAGCTGTTAGGCATTTGGACGGGCACATGTCACTCTAATTTCCCGGCAGGAAGAAGAATTAACCAGTGTCTCAGCCACCCACCGGGAACCAGTATAGGTCCTGAACCAAAATTTTGGACTTGCGTACAGCTCACAATAAACGACTTGAAAAATTGAGCTCAGGGGCACAGCAATTCACAAACTGGCAGAGTAATAAAGGACAACTGTCGTCCAAAAATCTGTTGAGGGAAGGCAACGAGGCGGACTTGAAAGCGAGTCAGAATAGCAGGAAACAGATTTCAAGAGGTACGTTGGAATCGCCTTTAAAGCACAGGAAGAGGGGCACAACTTCGACAATGACGCACTTGGGCAAAATGGGCGTATGCGTTTTCTCCTGAATATATTCAGGAGAAAACGCATACGCCCTTTTTGGCCAAGCCAGCACGCGGGCAATGCAAATCTGCACTACAAAGAAGTATCACTTCCCACCGGTCAAAAGGGACATCCACAAAATGTGTAAAATCCAGAAAGTCAAGACAGGCCCTGGAGAACAGGGAGCCTTGTTATGCTGATGGGTGGTATGTAAATTGCCTACTGCCTCACTGTAGGAGTGCATTGCGTTCCCTAAAACAAGTAAACAACAGAGCTACAGAGCCAAGGGTACATCCAGTCTAGGGAATATACCTTGGGAAAACTGAAAATCAATATGACAGAGCCACCCCCAAATTTAGGGCTGCACTGCTTACAAGAACCTCAACTTGGGTACACCTTAAATATCCCAGGAAATATAAAAAATGGTTCAAAACAATGTGGTATTTATGTACGATGGAATATCCCTCAGCCATGGAATCAATGTCATAAGACCAGGAGCAGCAAGGTGAGTGGATTCAGGTACGATGATTCTAAGTGAAATAAGTCACACAGAAAAAGAAACTTATCATAAGATATCACTTATGAAGATCCTGTAAACATGGCTCCACATGAACTGAGTTAGGAAAGAGAACAGAGTCTCACATTTAGAAAACACTCTTATGCCTGCTTAAGGGGAAAGGAGAGGTGGGGTGATGCATAAAACCAGAGTTTGATATAAGCACAGGTACCATTTCTAAAACCAACTGTGGAATAGACAAGACCTACACCTTCCTCAGTGAAAGGGACTCAAAACCCCATATTTCCCGCAGAGGAATAGATCTGACTAGTAAGAATCTTAAAACCTATGCATTATTATGTCTCTCTAAGGGAATCAAGTGTGTCTAGACTGGCATAAACATGGCAGCGAGAATCAGCTCAAACCCACTATAAAAAGGAATTTCAAAAACAAAACCAAAAAACTGGGAAATTCTTTACATTTCCTTCAGGGTCTCTGATGAAACCTGGAATGACCCTATCTACAATGACAGCTGGATGTGGCATAAGGCTGGACACTACGGACTGAGAGGATTTGTGAGATTGGGTGAGCAAATGCAGACACTTTAAAGCAAAAATGCATGGCCCACATTCCATGGGTCCCAACTCTCCATGTTGAAGGGAATATTACTACAGCTATAACATGTACGGGAAACCTAGAGAATGGACACACTGTGAATACAAAAGGTTTCTAAAACTCAACGAGTAGTCCCACTCCTGGTGCTCCGGTTTGACTTTCCAACTGCTTTACTATCAATCTCCCAACTTGGAGAGACAACCCCTTTAACCTCCTGGTTCGCACAGGTTCCCAATTTTGCAGAGGATGGAAGGGATGAGGGAGAACGAATGAGAGAGTAGCTGTTAGACATTTGGACGGGCACATGTCACTCTAATTCCCTGGCAGGAAGAAGAATTAACCAGTGTCTCAGCCAAACACCGGGAACCAGTATAGGTCCTGAACCAAAATTTTGGACTTGCGTACAGCTCACAAAAAACGACTTGAATAATTGAGCTCAGGGGCACAGCAATTCACAAACTGGCAGAGTAATAAAGGACAAATGTCGTCCAAAAATCTGTTGAGGGAAGGCAACGAGGCGGACTTGAAAGCGAGGGAGAATAGCAGGAAACAGATTTCAAGAGGTACGTTGGAATCGCCTTTAAAGCACAGGAAGAGGGGCTCAACTTCGACAATGACGCACTTGGCCAAAAAGGGCGTATGCGTTTTCTCCTGAATATATTCAGGAGAAAACGCATACGCCCTTTTTGGCCATGCAAGCAAGCGTGCAATGCAAATCTGCACTACAAAGAAGTATCACTTCCCACCGGTCAAAAGGGACATCCACAAAATGTGTAAAAACCAGAAAGGCAAGACAGGCCCTGGAGAACAGGGAGCCTTGTTATGCTGATGGGCGGGATGTAAATTGCCAACTGCCTCACTGGAGGAGTGCATTGTGTTCCCTAAAAGAAGTAATCAACAGAGCTACAGAGCCAAGGGCACATCCAGTCTAGGGAATATACCTTGGGAAAACTGAACATCAATAAGACAGAGCCACCCCAAAATTTAGGGCTGCACTGCTTACAAGAACCTCAACATGGGTACACCTTAAATATCCCAGGAAATATAAAAGTGGTTCAAAAAACTGTGGTATTTATGTACGATGGAATATCCCTCAGCCATGAAATCAATGTCATAAGACCAGGAGCAGCAAAGTGAGTGGATTCAGGTACGATGATTCTAAGTGAAATAAGTCACACAGAAATAGAAACTTATCACAAGATATGACTTATGAAGATCCTGTACACATGGCTACACATGAACTGAGTTAGGAAAGAGAACAGAGTCTCACATTTAGAAAACACTCTAATGCCTGCTTAAGGGGAAAGGAGAGGTGGGGGGAAGCATAAAACCAGAGTTTGATATAAGCACAGGTACCATTTCTAAATCCAACTGTGGAATAGACAAGACCTACACCTTCCTCAGTGAAAGGGACTCAAAACCCCATATTGCCCGCAGAGGAATAGATCTGACTAGTAAGAATCTTAAAACCTATGTATTGATATGTCTCTGTAAGGGAATCAAGTGTGTCTAGACTGGCATAAACATGGCAGTGAGAATCAGCTCAAACCCACTATAAAAATGAATTTCAAAAACAAATACGAAAAACAGGGAAATTCTTTACATTTCCTTCAGGGTCTCTGAGGAAACCTTGAATGACCCTATCTACAATGACAGCTGGATGTGGCATAAGGCTGGACACTTGGGACTGAGAAGATTGGTGAGATTGGGTGAGCAAATGCAGACCCTTTAAATCAAAAATGCATGGCCCCCATTCCATGGGTCCCAACTCTCCATGTTGAAGGGAATATTACTACAGATATAACATGTACGGGAAACCTAGAGAATGGACACACAGTGAATACAAAAGGTTTCTAAAACTCAACGAGAAGTCCCTCTCCCGGTGCTCCGGTTTGACTTTCCAACTGCTTTACTATCAATCTCCCAACTTGGAGAGACAGCCAATTTAACCTCCTGGTTCGCACAGGTTGCCAATTTGGCAGAGGATGGAAGGGAAGAGGGAGAACCAATGAGAGAGTAGCTGTTAGACATTTGGACAGGCACATGTCACTCTAATTTCCCAGAAGGAAAAAGAATTAACCAGAGTCTCAGCCACCCACCGGGAACCAGTATAGGTCCTGAACCAAAATTTTGGACTTGCGTACACCTCACAAAAAACGAGCTGAAAAATGGAGCACAGTGGCACAGCAATTCACAAACTGGCAGAGTAGTAAAGGACAGCTGTCGTCCAAAAATCTGTTGAGGGAAGGCAACGAGGCGGACTTGAAAGCGAGGCAGAATAGCAGGAAACAGATTTCAAGAGGTACGTTGGAATCGCCTTTAAAGCACAGGAAGAGGGGCACAACTTCGACAATGACGCACTTGGCCAAAAAGGGCATATGTGTTTTCTCCTGAATATATTCAGGAGAAAACGCATACGACCTTTTTGGCCAAACAAGCAAGCGGGCAATGCAAATCTGCACTACAAAGAAGTATCACTTCACACCGGTCAAAAGGGACATCCACAAAATGTGTAAAAACCAGAAAGGCAAGACAGGCCCTGGAGAACAGGGAGCCTTGTTATGCTGATGGGCGGGATATAAATTGCCAACTGCCTCACTGGAGGAGTGCATTGCGTTCCCTAAAACAAGTAAACAACAGAGCTACAGAGCCAAGGGCACTTCCAGTCTAGGGAATATACCTTGGGAAAACTGAAAATCAATAAGACAGAGCCACCCCCAAATTTAGGGCTGCACTGCTTACAAGAACCTCAACTTGGGTACACCTTAAATATCCCAGGAAATATAAATATGGTTCAAAAAACTGTGGTATTTATGTACGACGGCATATCCCTCAGCCATGAAATCAATGTCATAAGACCAGGAGCAGCAAAGTGAGTGGATTCAGGTACGATGATTCTAAGTGAAATAAGTCACACAGAAAAAGAAACTTCTCATAAGATATCACTTATGAAGATCCTGTAAACATGGCTACACATGAACTGAGTTCGGAAAGATAACAGAGTCTCACATTTAGAAAACACTCTTATGCCTGCTTAAGGGGAAAGGAGAGGTGGGGTGATGCATAAAACCAGAGTTTGATATAAGCACAGGTACCATTTCTAAAACCAACTGTGGAATACACAAGACCTACACCTTCCTCAGTGAAAGGGACTCAAAACCCCATATTTACCGCAGAGGAATAGATCTGACTAGTAAGAATCTTAAAACCTATGTATTGATATGTCTCTGTAAGGGAATCAATTGTGTCTAGACTGGCATAAACATGGCAGCGAGAATCAGCTCAAACCCACTATAAAACGGAATTTCAAAAACAAAACCAAAAAACATGGAAATTCTTTACATTTCCTTCAGGGTCTCTGATGAAACCTGGAATGACCCAATCTACAATGACAGCTGGATGTGGCATAAGGCTGGACACTTGGGACTGAGAGGATTGGTGAGATTGGGTGAGCAAATGCAGACCCTTTAAAGCAAAAATGCATGGCCCCCATTCCATGGGTCCCAACTCTCCATGTTGAAGGGAATATTACTAAAGATATAACATGTACGGGAAACCTAGAGAATGGACACACAGTGAATACAAAAGGTTTCTAAAACTCAACGAGAAGTCCTTCTCCTGGTGCTCAGGTTTGACTTTGCAAGTGCTTTACTATCAATCTCCCAACATGGAGAGACAGCCCCTTTAAACTCCTGGTTCGCACAGGTGGCCAATTTGGCAGAGGATGGAAGGGAAGAGGGAGAAACAATGAGAGAGTAGCTGTTAGACATTTGGAAGGGCACATGTCACTCTAATTTCCCGGCAGGAAGAAGAATTAACCAGAGTCTCAGCCACCCACCGGGAACCAGTATATGTTCCGACCAAAATTTTGGACTTGCGTACAGCTCACAAAAAACGAGTTGAAAAATGGAGCACAGGGGCACAGCAATTCACAAACTGGCAGAGTAATAAAGGACAACTATCGTCCAAAAATCTGTTGATGGAAGGCAACGAGGCAGACTTGAAAGCGAGGCAGAATAGCAAGAAACACATTTCAAGAGGTACGTTGGAATCGCCTTTAAAGCACAGGAAGAGGGGCACAACTTCGACAGTGACACACTTGGCCAAAAAGGGCGTATGCGTTTTCTCCTGAATATATTCAGGAGAAAATGCACACGCCCTTTATGGCCAAGCAAGCAAGCGGGCAATGCAAATCTGCACTACAAAGAAGTATCACTTCCCACCGGTCAAAAGGGACATCCACAAAATGTGTAAAAACCAGAAAGGCAAGACAGGCCCTGGAGAACAGGGAGCCTTGTTATGCTGATGGGCGGGATGTAAATTGCCAACTGCCTCACTGGAGGAGTGCATTGCGTTCCCTAAAGCAAGTAAACAACAGAGCTACAGAGCCAAGGGCACTTCCAGTCTAGGGAATATACCTTGGGAAAACTGAAAATCAATAAGACAGCGCCACCCCCAAATTTAGGGCTGCACTGCTTACAAGAACCTCAACTTGGGGACACCTTAAATATCCCAGGAAATATAAAAATGGTTCAAAGAACTGTGGTATTTATGTACGATGGAATATCCCTCAGCCATGAAATCAATGTCATAAGACAAGGAGGAGCAAAGTGAGTGGATTCAGGTACGATGATTCTAAGTGAAATAAGTCACACAGAAAAAGAAACTTCTCATAAGATATCACTTATGAAGATCCTGTAAACATGGCTACACATGAACTGAGTTAGGAAAGAGAAGAGAGTCTCACATTTAGAAAACACTCTTATGCCTGCTTAAGCGGAAAGGAGAGGTGGGGTGATGCATAAAACCAGAGTCTGATATAAGCACAGGTACCATTTTTAAAACCAACTGTGGAATAGACAAGACATACACCTTCCTCAGCGAAAGGGACTAAAAACCCCATATTTCCCGCAGAGGAATAGATCTGACTAGTAAGAATCTTAAAACCTATGTATTGATATGTCGCTGTAAGGGAATCAAGTGCGTCTAGACTGGCATAAACATGGAAGCGAGAATCAGCTCAAACCGACTATAAAAAGGAATTTCAAAAACAAAACCAAAAAACAGGGAAATTCTTTACATTTCCTTCAGGGTCTCTGATGAAACCTGGAATGACCCTATCTACAATGACAGCTGGATGTGGCATAAGGCTGGACACTTGGGACTGAGAGGATTGGTTAGATTGGGTGAGCAAATGCAGACCCTTTAAAGCAAAAATGCATAGCCCCCATTCCATGGGTCCCAACTCTCCATGTTGAAGGGAATATTACTATAGCTATAACATGTACGGGAAACCTAGAGAATGGACACACTGTGAATACAAAAGGTTTCTAAAACTCAACGAGAAGTCCCTCTCCTGGTGCTCCGGTTCGACATTCCAACTGCTTTACTATCAATCTCCCTACTTGGAGAGACAATCCCTTTAACCTCCTGGTTCGCACAGGTTGCCAATTTGGCAGAGGATGGAAGGGAAGAGGGAGAACAAATGAGAGAGTAGCTGTTAGACATTTGGACGGTCACATGTCACTCTAATTCCCCGGCAGGAAGAAGAATTAACCAGAGTCTCAGCCAACCACCGGGAACCAGTATAGGTCATGAACCAAAATTTTGGACTTGCGTACAGCTCACAAAAAACGAGTTGAAAAATGGAGCTCAGGGGCACAGCAATTCACACACTGGCAGAGTAATAAAGGACAACTGTCGTCCAAAAATCTATTGAGTGAAGGCAACGTGGCGGACTTGAAAGCGAGGCAGAATAGCAGGAAACAGATTTCAACAGGTACGTTGGAATCGCCTTTAAAGCACAGGAAGAGGGGCACATCTTCGACAATGACGCACTTGGCCAAAAAGGGCGTATGCGTTTTCTCCTGAATATATTCAGGAGAAAACGCATACGCCGTTTTTGGCCAAGCAAGCAAGCGGGCAATGCAAATCTGCAGTACAAAGAAGTATCACTTCCCACCGGTCAAAAGGGATATCCACAAAATTTGTAAAAACCAGAAAGGCAAGACAGGCCCTAGAGAAGAGGGAGCCTTGTTATGCTGATGGGCGGGATGTAAATTGCCAACTGCCTCACTGGAAGAGTGCATTGCGTTCAATAAAAGAAGTAATCAACAGAGCTACAGAGCCAAGGGCACATCCAGTCTAGGGAATATACCTTGGGAAAACTGAAAATCAGTTAGACAGAGCCACCCCCAAATTTAGGGCTGCACTGCTTACAAGAACCTCAACTTGGGGACACCTTAAATATCCCAGGAAATATAAAAATGGTTCAAAAAACTGTGGTATTTATGTACGACGGAATATCCCTCAGCCATGAAATCAATGTCATAAGACCAGGAGCAGCAAAGTGAGTGGATTCAGGTACGATGATTCTAAGTGAAATAACTCACACAGAAAAAGAAACTTCTCATAAGATATCACTTATGAAGATCCTATAAACATGGCTACACATGAACTGAGTTAGGAAAGAGAACAGAGTCTCACATTTAGAAAACACTTTTATGCCTGCTTAAGGGGAAAGGAGAGGTGGGGTGATGCATAAAACCAGAGTTTGCTATAAGCACAGGTACCATTTCTAAAACCAACTGAGGAATACACAAGACCTACACCTTCCTCAGTGAAAGGGACTCAAAACCCCATATTTCCTGCAGAGGAATAGATCTGAGTAGTAAGAATCTTAAAACCTATGTATTGATATGTCTCTGTAAGGGAATCAAGTGTGTCTACATTGGCATAAACATGGCAGCGAGAATCAGCTCAAACCCACTATAAAACGGAATTTCAAAAACAAAACCAAAAAACAGGGAAATTCTTTTCATTTCCTTCAGGGTCTCTGATGAAACCTGGAATGACCCTATCTACAATGACAGCTGGATGTGGCATAAGGCTGGACACTTGGGACTGAGAGGATTGGTGAGATTGGGTGAGCAAATGCAGACCCTTTAAATCAAAAATGCATGGCCCCCATTCCATGGGTCCCAACTCTCCATGTTGAAGGGAATATTACTACAGATATAACATGTACTGGAAACCTAGAGAATGGACACACAGTGAATACAAAAGGTTTCTAAAACTCAACGAGAAGTCCCTCTCCTGGTGCTCCGGTTTGACTTTCCAACTGCTTTCCTATCAATCTCCCAACCTGGAGAGACAGCCCCTTTAACCTCCTGGTTCGCAGAGGTTGCCAATTTGGCAGAGGATGGAAGGGAAGAGGGAGAACCAATGAGAGAGTAGCTGTTAGACATTTGGACGGTCACATGTCACTCTAATTCCCCGGCAGGAAGAAGAATTTACCAGAGTCTCAGCCACCCACCTGGAACCAGTATAGGTCATGAACCAAAATTTTGGACTTGCGGACAGCTCACAAAAAACGAGTTGAAAAATGGAGCACAGGGGCACAGCAATTCACAAACAGGCAGAGTAATAAAGGACAACTATCGTCCAAAAATCTGTTGAGGGAAGGCAACGAGACGGACTTGAAAGTGAGGCCGAATAGCAGTAAACAGATTTCAAGAGGTACGTTGGAATCGCCTTTAAAGCACAGGAAGAGGGGCACAACTTCGACAGTGACACACTTGGCCAAAAAGGGCGTATGCGTTTTCTCCTGAATATATTCAGGAGAAAAAGCATACGCCCTTTTTGGCCAAGCAAGCAAGCGGGCAATGCAAATCTGCACTACAAAGAAGTATCAATTCCCACTGGACAAAAGGGACATCCACAAAATTTTTAAAAACCAGAAAGTCAAGACAGGCCCTGGAGAACAGGGAGCCTTGTTATGCTGATGGGCAGGATGTAAATTGCCAACTGCCTCACTGGAGGAGTGCATTGCGTTCCCTAAAAGAAGTAATCAACAGAGCTACAGAGCGAAGGGCACATCCAGTCTAGGGAATATACCTTGGGAAAACTGAAAATCAATAAGACAGAGCCACCCCCAAATTTAGGGCTGCACTGCTTACAAGAACCTCAACTTGGGTTCACCTTAAGTATCCCAGGAAATATAAAAATGGTTCAAAAAACTGTGGTATTTATGTATGACGGAATATCCCTCAGCCATGAAATCAATGTCATAAGACCAGGAGCAACAAAGTGAGTGGATTCAGGTACGATGATTCTAAGTGAAATAAGTCACACAGAAAAAGAAACTTCTCATAAGATATCACTTATGAAGATCCTGTAAACATGGCTACACATGAACTGAGTTAGGAAAGAGAACAGAGTCTCACATTTAGAAAACACTCTTATGCTTGCTTAAGGGGAAAGGAGAGGTGGGGTGATGCATAAAACCAGAGTTTGATATAAGCACAGGTACCATTTCTAAAACCACCTGTGGAATAGACAAGACCTACACCTTCCTCAGTGAAAGGGACTCAAAACCCCATATTTCCCGCAGAGGAATAGATCTGACTAGTAAGAATCTTAAAACCTATGTATTGATATGTCTCTGTAAGGGAATCAAGTGTGTCTAGACTGGCATAAACAAGGCAGTGAGAATCAGCTCAAACTCACTATAAAAAGGAATTTCAAAAACAAAACCAAAAAACAGGGAAATTCTTTACATTTCCTTCAGGGTCTCTGATGAAACCTGGAATGACCCTATCTACAATGACAGCTGGATGTGGCATAAGGCTGGTCCCTTGGGACTGAGAGGATTGGTGAGATTGGGTGAGCAAATGCAGTCCCTTTAAAGCAAAAACGCATGGCCCCCATTCCATGTGTCCAAACTCTCCATGTTGAAGGTAATATTACTACAGCTATAACATGTACGGGAAACCAAGAGAATGGACACACTGTGAATACAAAAGGTTTCTAAAACTCAACGAGTAGTTCCTCTCCTGGTGCTCCGGTTTGACTTTCCAACTGCTTTACTATCAATCACCCAACTTGGAGAGACAGCCCCTTTAACCTCCTGGTTCGCACAGGTTGCCAATTTGGCAGAGTATGGAAGGGAATAGGGAGAACCAATGAGAGAGTAGCTGTTAGACATTTGGACGGGCACATGTCCCTCTACTTCCCCGGCAGGAAGAAGAATTAACCAGAGTCTCAGCCAACCACCGGGAACCAGTATAGTTCCTGAACCAAAATTTTGGACTTGCGTACAGCTCACAAAAAACGAGTTGAAAAATGGAGCTCAGGGGCACAGCAATTCACAAACTGGCAGAGTAATAAAGGACAACTGTCGTCCAAAAATCTGTTGAGGGAAGGCAACGAGGCGGACTTGAAAGCGAGGCAGAATAGCAGGAAACAGATTTCAAGAGGTACGTTGGAATCGCCTTTAAAGCACAGGAAGAGGGGCACAACTTCGACAATGACGCACTTGGCCAAAAAGGGCGTATGCGTTTTCTCCTGAATATATTCAGGAGAAAACGCATACGCCCTTTTTGGCCAAGCAAGCAAGCGGGCAATGCAAATCTGCACTACAAAGAAGTATCACTTCCCACCGGTCAAAATGGACATCCACAAAATGTGTCAAAACCAGAAAGGCAAGACAGGCCCTGGAGAACAGGGAGCCTTGTTATGCTGATGGGCGGGATGTAAATTGCCCACTGCCTCACTGGAGGAGTGCATTGCGTTCCCTAAAACAAGTAAACAACAGAGCTACAGAGCCAAGGGCACTTCCAGTCTAGGGAATATACCTTGGGAAAACTGAAAATCAATAAGACAGAGCCATCCCCAAATTTAGGGCTGCACTGCTTACAGGAACCTCAACATGGGTACACCTTAAATATCCCAGGAAATATAAAAATGGTTCAAAAAACTGTGGTATTTATGTACGATGGAATATCCCTCAGCCATGAAATCAATGTCATAAGACCAGGAGCAGCAAAGTGAGTGGATTCAGGTACGATGATTCTAAGTGAAATAAGTCACACAGAAAAAGAAACTTCTCATAAGATATCACATATGAAGATCCTGTAAACATGGCTAGACATGAACTGAGTTAGGAAAGAGAACAGAGTCTCACATTTAGAAAACACTCTAATGCCTGCTTAAGGGGAAAGGAGAGGTGGGGTGATGCATAAAACCAGAGTTTGATATAAGCACAGGTACCATTTCTAAAACCAACTGTGGAATACGCAAGACCAACACCTTCCTCAGTGAAAGGGTCTCAAAACCCCATATTTGCCGCAGAGGAATAGATCTGACTAGTAAGAATCTTAAAACCTATGTATTGATATGTCTCTGTAAGGGAATCAAGTGTGTCTAGACTGGCATAAACATGGAAGCGAGAATCAGCTCAAACCCACTATAAAAAGGAATTTCAAAAACAAAACCAAAAAACAGGGAAATTCTTTACATTTCCTTCAGGGTCTCTGATGAAACCTGGAATGACCCTATCTACAATGACAGGTGGATGTGGCATATGGCTGGACACTTGGGACTGAGAGGATTGCTGAGATTGGGTGAGCAAATGCAGGCCCTTTAAAGCAAAAATGCATGGCCCCCATTCCATGGGTCCCAACTCTCCATGTTGAAGGGAATATTACTACAGCTATAACATGTACGGGAAACCTAGAGAATGGACACACTGTGAATTCAAAAGTTTTCTAAAACTCAACGAGTAGTCCCTCTCCTGGTGCTCCGGTTTGACATTCCAACAGCTTTACTATCAATCTCCCAACTTGGAGAGAAAACCCCTTTAACCTCCTCGTTCGCACAGGTTGCCAATTTGGCAGAGGATGGAAGGGAAGAGGGAGAACCAATGAGAGAGTAGCTGTTAGGCATTTGGACGGGCACATGTCACTCTAATTTCCCAGGAGGAAGAAGAATTAACCAGAGTCACAGCCACCCACCGGGAACCAGTATAGGTCCTGAACCAAAATTTTGGACTTGCGTACAGCTCACAAAATACGAGTTGAGAAATGGAGCTCAGGGGCACAGCAATTCACAAACTGACAGAGTAATAAAGGACAACTATCGTCCAAAAATCTGTTGAGGGAAGGCAACGAGGCGGACTTGAAAGCAAGGCAGAATAGCAGGAAACAGATTTCAAGAGGTACGTTGGAATCTCCTTTAAAGCACAGGAAGAGGGGCACAACTTCGACAATGACGCACTTGGCCAAAAAGGGCGTATGCGTTTTCTCCTGAATATATTCAGGAGAAAACGCATACGCCCTTTTTGGCCAAGCAAGCAAGCGGGCAATGCAAATCTGCACTACAAAGAAGTATCACTACCCACCGGTCAAAAGGGACATCCACAAAATGTGTAAAAACCAGAAAGGCAAGACAGGCCCTGGAGAACAGGGAGCCTTGTTATGCTGATGGGCGGGATGTAAATTGCCAACTGCCTCACTGGAGTAGTGCATTGCGTTCCCTAAATGAATTAATCAGCAGAGCTACAGAGCCAAGGGCACATCCAGTCTAGGGAATATACCTTTGGATAACTGAAAATCAATAAGACAGAGCCACCCCCAAATTTAGGGCTGCACTGCTTACAAGAACCTCAACATGGGTACACCTTAAATATCTCAGAAAATATAAAAATGGTTCAAAAAACTGTGTTATTTATGTACGATGGAATATCCCTCAGCCATGAAATCAATGTCATAAGACCAGGAGCAGCAAAGTGAGTGGATTCAGGTACGATGATTCTAAGTGAAATAAGTCACACAGAAAAAGAAACTTATCATAAGATATCACTTAAGAAGATCCTGTAAACATGGCTACACATGAACTGAGTTAGGAAAGAGAACAGAGTCTCACATTTAGAAAACACTCTTATACCTGCTTAAGGGGAAAGGAGAGGTGGGGTGATGCATAAAACCAGAGTTTGATATAAGCACAGGTACCATTTCTAAAACCAACTGTGGAATAGACAAGACCTACACCTTCCTCAGTGAAAGGGACTCAAAACCCCATATTTCCCGCAGAGGAATAGATCTGACTAGTAAGAATCTTAAAACCTATGTATTGATATGTCTCTCTAAGGGAATCAAGTGTGTCTAGACTGGCATAAACATGGCAGTGAGAACCAGCTCAAACCCACTATAAAAAGGAATTTCAAAAACAAAACCAAAAAACAGGGAAATTCTTTACATTTCCTTCAGGGTCTCTGATGAAACCTGGAATGACCCTATCTACAATGACAGCTGGATGTGGCATAAGGCTGGAACTTGGGACTGATAGGATTGGTGAGATTGGGTGAGCAAATGCAGACCCTTTAAAGCAAAAATGCATGGCCCCCATTCCATGGGTCCCAACTCTCCATGTTGAAGGGAATATTACTACAGCTATAACATGTAGAGGAAACCTAGAGAATGGAAACACTGTGAATACAAAAGGTTTCTAAAACTCAACGAGTAGTCCCTCACCTGGTGTTCCGGTTTCACTTTCCAACTGCTTTCCTATCAATCTCCCAACTTGGAGAGACAACCCCTTTAACCTCCTCGTTCGGACAGGATGCCAATTTGCCAGAGGATGGAAGGGAAGAGGGAGAACCAATGAGAGAGTAGCTGATAGGCATTTGGACGGGCACATGTCACTTTAATTTCCCGGCAGGAAGAAGAATTAACCAGAGTCTCAGCCACCCACCGGGAACCAGTATAGGTCCTAATAAAAATTTTGGACATGCGTACAGCTCACAAAAAACGAGTTGAAAAATGGAGCTCAGGGGCACAGCAATTCACAAACTGGCAGAGTAATAAAGGACAACTATCGTTCAAAAATCTGTTGAGGGAATGCAACGAGGCGGGCTTGAAATCAAGGCAGAATAGCAGGAAACAGATTTCAAGAGTTACCTTGGAATCGCCTTTAAAGCACAGGAAGAGGGGCACAATTTCGACAATGACGCACTTGGCCAAAAAGGGCGTATGTGTTTTCTCCGGAATATATTCAGGAGAAAACGCATACGCCCTTTTTGGCCAAGCAAGCAAGCGGGCAATGCAAATCTGCACTACAAATAAGTATCACTTCCCACCGGTCAAAAGGGACATCCACAAAATGTGTAAAAACCAGAAAGGCAAGACAGGCCCTGGAGAACAGGTAGCCTTGTTATGCTGATGGGCGGGATGTAAATTGCCAACTGCCTCACTGGAGGAGTGCATTGCGTTCCCTAAAAGAAGTAATCAACAGAGCTACAGAGCCAAGGGCACATCCTGTCTAGGGAATATAACTTGGGAAAACTGAAAATCAATAAGACAGAGCCACCCCCAAATTTAGGGCTGCACTGCTTACAAGAACCTCAACTTGGGTACACCTTAAATATCCCAGGAAATATAAAAATGGTTCAAAAAACTGTGGTATTTATGTACGATGGAATATCCCTCAGCCATGAAATCAATGTCATAAGACCAGGAGCAGCAAAGTGAGTGGATTCAGGTACGATGATTCTAAGTGAAATAAGTCACACAGAAAAAGAAACTTATCATAAGATATCACTTATGAAGATCCTGTAAACATGGCTCCACATGAACTGAGTTAGGAAAGAGAACAGAGTCTCACATTTAGAAAACACTCTTATGCCTGCTTAAGGGGAAAGGAGAGGTGGGGTGATGCATAAAACCAGAGTTTGATATAAGCACAGGTACCATTTCTAAAACCACCTGTGGAATAGACAAGACCTACACCTTCCTCAGTGAAAGGGACTCAAAACCCCATATTTCCCGCAGAGGAATAGATCTGACTAGTAAGAATCTTAAAACCTATGTATTGATATGTCTCTGTAAGGGAATCAAGTGTGTCTAGACTGGCATAAACATAGAAGTGAGAATCAGCTCAAACCAACTATAAAAAGGAATTTCAAAAACAAAACCAAAAAACAGGGAAATTCTTTACATTCCCTTCAGGGTCTCTGATGATACCTGGAATGACCCTATGTACAATGACAGCTGGATGTGGCATAAGGCTGGACACTTGGGACTGAGAGGATTGGTGAGATTGGGTGAGCAAATGCAGACCCTTTAAAGCAAAAATGCATGGCCCCCATTCCATGGGTCCCAACTCTCCATGTTGAAGGGAATATTACTATAGCTATAACATGTACGGGAAAGCTAGAGAATGGACACACTGTGAATACAAAAGGTTTCTAAAACTCAACGAGTATTCCCTCTCCTGGTGCTCCAGTTTGACTTTCCAAGTGCTTTACTATCAATCTCCCAACTTGGGGATACAACCCCTTTAACCTCCTGGTTCGCACAGGTTGCCAATTTGGCAGAGGATGGAAGGGAATAGGGAGAAACAATGAGAGAGTAGCTGTTAGGCATTTGGACGGGCACATGTCACTCTAATTTCCCGGCAGGAAGAAGAATTAACCAGAGTCACAGCAACCCACCGGGAACCAGTATAGGTCCTGAACCAAAATTTTGGACTTGCGTACAGCTCACAAAAAACGAGTTGAAAAATGGAGCTCAGGGGCACAGCATTTCACAAACTGGCAGAGTAATAAAGAACAACTGTGGTCCAAAAATCTGTTGAGGGAAGGCAACGAGGCGGAATTGAAAGCGAGGCAGAATAGCAGGAAACAGATTTCAAGAGGTACGTTGGAATCGCCTTTAAAGCACAGGATGAGGGGCACAACTTCGACAATGACGCACTTGGCCAAAAAGGGCGTATGCGTTTTCTCCTGAATATATTCAGGAGAAAACGCATACGCCCTTTTTGGCCAAGCAAGCAAGCGGGCAATGCAAATCTGCACTATAAATAAGTTTCACTTCCCACCGGTCAAAAGGGACATCCACAAAATGTGTAAAAACCAGAAAGGCAAGACAGGCCCTGGAGAACAGGGAGCCTTGTTATGCTGATGGACGTGATGTAAATTGCCAACTGCCTCACTGGAGGAGTGCATTGCGTTCCCTAAAACAAGTAAACAACAGAGCTACAGAGCCAAGGGCACTTCTAGTCTAGGGAATATACCTTGGGAAACCTGAAAATCAATAAGACAGAGCCACCCCCAAATTTAGGGCTGCACTGCTTACAAGAACCTCAACTTGGGTACACCTTAAATATCCCAGGAAATATAAAAATGGTTCGAAAAACTGTGGTATTTATGTACGATGGAATATCCCTCAGCCATGAAATCAATGTCATAAGACCAGGAGCAGCAAAGTGAGTGGATTCAGGTACGATGATTCTAAGTGAAATAAGTCACACAGAAAAAGAAACTTATCATAAGATATCACTTATGAAGATCCTGTAAACATGGCTACACATGAACTGAGTTAGGAAAGAGAACACAGTCTCACATTTAGAAAACATTCTTATGCCTGCTTAAGGGGAAAGGATAGGTGGGGTGATGCATAAAACCAGAGTTTGATATAAGCACAGGTACCATTTCTAAAATCAACTGTGGAATAGACAAGACCTACCACCTTCCTCAGTGAAAGGGACTCAAAACCCCATATTTCCCGCAGAGGAATAGATCTGACTAGTAAGAATCTTAAAACCTAGGTATTGATATGTCTCTGTAAGGGAATCAAGTGTGTCTAGACTGGCATAAACATGGCAGCGAGAATCAGCTCAAAACCAGTATAAAAAGGAATTTCAAAAACAAAACCAAAAAACAGGGAAATTCTTTACATTTCCTTCAGTGTCTCTGATGAAACCTGGAATGACCCTATCTACAATGACAGCTGGATGTGGCATAAGGCTGGACACTTGGGACTGAGAGGATTGGTGAGATTGGGTGAGCAAATGCAGACCCTTTAAAGCAAGAATGCATGGCCCCCATTCCATGGGTCCCAACTCTCCATGTTGAAGGGAATATTACTACAGCTATAACATGTACGGGAAACCTAGAGAATGGACACACTGTGAATACAAAAGGTTTCTAAAACTCAACGAGTAGTCCCTCTCCTGGTGCTCCGGTTTGTCTTTCCAACTGCTTTACTATCAATCTCCCAACTTGGAGAGACAACCCCTTTAACCTACTGGTTCGCACAGGTTGCCAATTTGGCAGAGGATGGAAGGGAAGAGGGAGAACCAATGAGAGAGTAGCTGTTAGGCATTTGGACGGGAACATGTCACTAATTTCCCTGCAGGAAGAAGAATTAACCTGAGTCTCAGCCACCCACCGGGAACCGGTATAGGTCCTGAACCAAAATTTTGGACTTGCATACAGCTCACAAAAAACGTGTTGACAAATGGAGCTCAGGGGCACAGCAATTCACAAACTGGCAGAATAATAAAGGACAACTATCGTCCAAAAATCTGTTGAGGGAAGGCAACGAGGCGGACTTGAAAGCGAGGCAGAATAGCAGGAAACAGATTTCAAGAGGTACCTTGGAATCGCCTTTAAAGCACAGGAAGTGGAGCACAATTTCGACAATGAGGCACTTGGCCAAAAAGGGCGTATGCGTTTTCTCCTGAATATATTCAGGAGAAAACGCATACGCCCTTTTTGGCCAAGCAAGCAAGCGGGCAATGCAAATCTGCACTACAAAGAAGCATCACTTCCCACCGGTCAAAAGGGACATCCACAAAATGTGTAAAAACCAGAAAGGCAAGACAGGCCCTGGAGAACAGGGAGCCTTGTTATGCTGATGGGCGGGATGTAAATTGCCAACTGCCTCACTGGAGGAGTGCATTGCGTTCCCTAAATGAAGTAATCAACAGAGCTACAGAGCAAAGGGCACATCCAGTCTAGGGAATATACCTTTGGATAACTGAAAATCAATAAGACAGAGCCACCCCCAAATTTAGGGCTGCACTGCTTACAAGAAACTCAACATTGGTACACCATAAATATCCCAGGAAATATAAAAATGGTTCAAAAAACTGTGGTATTTATGTACGATGGAATATCCCTCAGCCATGAAATCAATGTCATAAGACCAGGAGCAGCAAAGTGAGTGGATTCAGGTACGATGATTCTAAGTGAAATAAGTCACACAGAAAAAGAAACTTATCATAAGATATCACTTATGAAGATCCTGTAAACATGGCTACACATGAACTGAGTTAGGAAAGAGAACAGAGTCTCACATTTAGAAAACACTCTTATGCCTGCTTAAGGGGAAAGGAGAGGTGGGGTGATGCATAAAACCAGAGTTTGATATAAGCACAGGTACCATTTCTAAAATCACCTGTGGAATAGACAAGACCTACACCTTCCTCAGTGAAAGGGACTCAAAACCCCATATTTCCCGCAGAGGAATAGATCTGACTAGTAAGACTCTTAAAACCTATGTACTGATATGTCTCTGTAAGGGAATCAAGTGTGTCTAGACTGGCATAAACATGGCATCGAGAATCAGCTCAAACCCACTATAAAAAGGAATTTCAAAAACAAAACCAAAAAACAGGGAAATTCTTGACATTTCCTTCAGGGTCTCTGATGAAACCTGGAATGACCCTATCTACAATGACAGCTGGATGTGGCATAAGGCTGGACACTTGGGACTGAGAGGATTGGTGAGATTGCGTGAGCAAATGCAGACCCTTTAAAGCAAAAATGCATGGCCCCCATTCCATGGGTCCCAACTCTCCATGTTGAAGGGAATAATACTACAGCTATAACATGTGCGGGAAACCTAGAGAATGGACACACTGTGAATACAAAAGGTATCTAAAACTCAACGTGTAGTCCCTCACCTGGTGTTCCGGTTTCACATTCCAACTGATTTCCTATCAATCTACCAACTTGGAGAAACAACCCCTTTAACCTCCTCGTTCGCAAAGGTTGTCAATTTGGCAGAGGATGGAAGGGAAGAGGGAGAACCAATGAGAGAGTAGCTGTTAGGCATTTGGACGGGCACATGTCACTTTAATTTCCCGGCAGGAAGAAGAATTAACCAGAGTCTCAGCCACCCACCGGGAACCAGTATAGGTCCTGAACCAAAATTTTGGACTTGCGTACAGCTCACAAAAAACGAGTTGAAAAATGGAGCTCAGGGGCACAGCAATGCACAAACTGGCAGAGTAATAAAGGACAACTATCGTCCAAAAATCTGTTGAGCGAAGGCAACGAGGCGGACTTGAATGCGAGGCAGAATAGCAGGAAACAGATTTCAAGAGTTACCTTGGAATCGCCTTTAAAGCACAGGAAGAGGGGCACAATTTCGACAATGACGCACTTGGCCAAAAAGGGCGTATGTGTTTTCTCCGGAATATATTCATTAGAAAACGCATACGCCCTTTCTGGCCAAGCAAGCAAGCGGGCAATGCAAATCTGCACTACAAAGAAGTATCACTTCCCACTGGTCTAAAGGGACATCTACAAAATGTGTAAAAACCAGAAAGGCAAGACAGGCCCTGGAGAAAAGGGAGCCTTGTTATGCTGATGGGGGGGATGTAAATTGCCAACTGCCTCACTGGAGGAGTTCATTGTGTTCCCTAAAAGAAGTAATCAACAGAGCCACAGAGCCAAGGGCACATCCTGTCTAGGGAATATACCTTGGGAAAACTGAAAATCAATAAGACAGAGCCTCCCCCAAATTTAGGGCTGCACTGCTTACAAGAACCTCAACTTGGGTACACCTTAAATATCCCAGGAAATATAAAAATGGTTCAAAAAACTGTGGTATTTATGTACGATGGAATATCCCTCAGCCATGAAATCAATGTCATAAGACCAGGAGCAGCAAAGTGAGTGGATTCAGGTACGATGATTCTAAGTGAAATAAGTCACACAGAAAAAGAAACATCATAAGATATCACTTATGAAGATCCTGTAAACATGGCTCCACATGAACTGAGTTAGGAAAGAGAACAGAGTCTCACATTTAGAACACACTCTTATGCCTGTTTAAGGAGAAAGGAGAGGTGGGGTGATGCATAAAACCAGAGTTTGATATAAGCAGAGGTACCATTTCTAAAACCAACTGTGGAATAGACAAGACCTACACCTTCCTCAGTGAAAGGGACTCAAAACC
The DNA here is from genome assembly GCF_964165515.1 of Mesoplodon bidens. NCBI lineage: Eukaryota > Metazoa > Chordata > Mammalia > Artiodactyla > Ziphiidae > Mesoplodon > Mesoplodon bidens. Next base: position 342,054 of record NW_027671403.1, read on the forward strand.
CCATATTTCCCGCAGAGAAATAGATCTGACTAGTAAGAATCTTAAAATCTATGTATTGATATGTCTCTCTAAGGGAATCAAGTGTGTCTAGACTGGCATAAACATGGAAGCGAGAATCAGCTCAAACCCACTATAAAAAGGAATTTCAAAAACAAAACCAAAAAACAGGGAAATTCTTTCCATTTCCTTCAGGGTCTCTGATGAAACCTGGAATGACCCTATCTACAATGACAGGTGGATGTGGCATAAGGCTGGACACTTGGGACTGAGAGGATTGCTGAGATTGGGTGAGCAAATGCAGACCCTTTAAAGCAAAAATGCAGGGCCCCCATTCCTTGGGTCCCAACTCTCCATGTTGCAGGGAATATTACTACAGCTATAACATGTATGGGAAACCTAGAGAATGGACACACTGTGAATACAAAAGGTTTCAAAAACTCAACGAGTAGTCCCTCTCCTGGTGCTCCGGTTTGACATTCCAACAGCTTTACTATCAATCTCCCAACTTGGAGAGACAATCCCTTTAATCTCCTCGTTCGCACAGGTTGCCAATTTGGCAGAGGATGGAAGGGAAGAGGGAGAACCAATGAGAGAGTAGCTGTTAGGCATTTGGACGGGCACATGTCACTCTAACTTCCCGGCAGAAAGAAGAATTAACCAGAGTCTCAGCCACCCACCGGGAACCAGTATAGGTCCTGAACCAAAATTTTGGACTTGCGTACAGCTCACAAAAAACGAGTTGAAAAATGGAGCTCAAGGGCACAGCATTACACAAAATGGCAGAGTAATAAAGGACAACTGTCGTACAAAATTCTGTTGAGGGAAGGCAACGAGGCGGAACTGAAAGTGAGGCAGAATAGCAGGAAACAGATTTCAAGAGGTACGTTGGAATTGCCTTTAAAGCACAGGATGTGGGGCACAACTTCGACAATGACGCACTTGGCCAAAAAGGGCGTATGCGTTTTCTCCTGAATATATTCAGGAGAAAACGCATACGCCCTTTTTGGCCAAGCAAGCAAGCGGGCAATGCAAATCTGCACTACAAAGAAGTATCAATTCCCACCAGTCAAAAGGGACATCCACAAAATGTGTAAAAACCAGAAAGGCAAGACAGGCCCTGGAGAACAGGGAGCCTTGTTATGCTGATGGGCGGGATGTAAATTGCCCACAGCCTCACTGGAGGAGTGCATTGCGTTCCTTTAAACAAGTAAACAACAGAGCTACAGAGCCAAGGGCACTTCCAGTCTAGGGAATATACCTTGGGAAAACTGAAAATCAATAAGACAGAGCCACCCCCAAATTTAGGGCTGCACTGCTTACAAGAACCTCAACTTGGGTACACCTTAAATATCCCAGGAAATATAAAAATGGTTCGAAAAACTGTGGTATTTATGTACGATGGAATATCCCTCAGCCATGAAATCAATGTCATAAGACCAGGAGCAGCAAAGTGAGTGGATTCAGGTACGATGATTCTAAGTGAAATAAGTCACACAGAAAAAGAAACTTATCATAAGATATCACTTATGAAGATCCTGTAAACATGGCTACACATGAACTGAGTTCGGAAAGAGTACACAGTCTCACATTTAGAAAACATTCTTATGCCTGCTTAAGGGGAAAGGATAGGTGGGGTGATGCATAAAACCAGAGTTTGATATAAGCACAGGTACCATTTCTAAAATCAACTGTGGAATAGACAAGACCTACCACCTTCCTCAGTGAAAGGGACTCAAAACCCCATATTTCCCGCAGAGGAATAGATCTGACTAGTAAGAATCTTAAAACCTAGGTATTGATATGTCTCTGTAAGGGAATCAAGTGTGTCTAGACTGGCATAAACATGGCAGCGAGAATCAGCTCAAAACCAGTATAAAAAGGAATTTCAAAAACAAAACCAAAAAACAGGGAAATTCTTTACATTTCCTTCAGGGTCTCTGATGAAACCTGGAATGACCCTATCTACAATGACAGCTGGATGTGGCATAAGGCTGGACACATGGGACTGAGAGGATTGGTGAGATTGGGTGAGCAAATGCAGACCCTTTAAAGCAAGAATGCATGGCCCCCATTCCATGGGTCCCAACTCTCCATGTTGAAGGGAATATTACTACAGCTATAACATGTACGGGAAACCTAGAGAATGGACACTCTGTGAATACAAAAGGTTTCTAAAACTCAACGAGTAGTCCCTCTCCTGGTGCTCCGGTTTGTCTTTCCAACTGCTTTACTATCAATCTCCCAACTTGTAGAGACAACCCCTTTAACCTACTGGTTCGCACAGGTTGCCAATTTGGCAGAGGATGGAAGGGAAGAGGGAGAACCAATGAGAGAGTAGCTGTTAGGCATTTGGACGGGAACATGTCACTAATTTCCCTGCAGGAAGAAGAATTAACCTGAGTCTCAGCCACCCACCGGGAACCAGTATAGGTCCTGAACCAAAATTTTGGACTTGCATACAGCTCACAAAAAACGAGTTGACAAATGGAGCTCAGGGGCACAGCAATTCACAAACTGGCAGAATAATAAAGGACAACTATCGTCCAAAAATCTGTTGAGGGAAGGCAACGAGGCGGACTTGAAAGCGAGGCAGAATAGCAGGAAACAGATTTCAAGAGGTACCTTGGAATCGCCTTTAAAGCACAGGAAGTGGAGCACAATTTCGACAATGAGGCACTTGGCCAAAAAGGGCGTATGCGTTTTCTCCTGAATATATACAGGAGAAAACGCATACGCCCTTTTTGGCCAAGCAAGCAAGCGGGCAATGCAAATCTGCACTACAAAGAAGCATCACTTCCCACCGGTCAAAAGGGACATCCACAAAATGTGTAAAAACCAGAAAGGCAAGACAGGCCCTGGAGAACAGGGAGCCTTGTTATGCTGATGGGCGGGATGTAAATTGCCAACTGCCTCACTGGAGGAGTGCATTGCGTTCCCTAAATGAAGTAATCAACACAGCTACAGAGCAAAGGGCACATCCAGTCTAGGGAATATACCTTTGGATAACTGAAAATCAATAAGACAGAGCCACCCCCAAATTTAGGGCTGCACTGCTTACAAGAAACTCAACATTGGTACACCATAAATATCCCAGGAAATATAAAAATGGTTCAAAAAACTGTGGTATTTATGTACGATGGAATATCCCTCAGCCATGAAATCAATGTCATAAGACCAGGAGCAGCAAAGTGAGTGGATTCAGGTACGATGATTCTAAGTGAAATAAGTCACACAGAAAAAGAAACTTATCATAAGATATCACTTATGAAGATCCTGTAAACATGGCTACACATGAACTGAGTTAGGAAAGAGAACAGAGTCTCACATTTAGAAAACACTCTTATGCCTGCTTAAGGGGAAAGGAGAGGTGGGGTGATGCATAAAACCAGAGTTTGATATAAGCACAGGTACCATTTCTTAAATCACCTGTGGAATAGACAAGACCTACACCTTCCTCAGTGAAAGGGACTCAAAACCCCATATTTCCCGCAGAGGAATAGATCTGACTAGTAAGAATCTTAAAACCTATGTACTGATATGTCTCTGTAAGGGAATCAAGTGTGTCTAGACTGGCATAAACATGGCATCGAGAATCAGCTCAAACCCACTATAAAAAGGAATTTCAAAAACAAAACCAAAAAACAGGGAAATTCTTGACATTTCCTTCAGGGTCTCTGATGAAACCTGGAATGACCCTATCTACAATGACAGCTGGATGTGGCATAAGGCTGGACACTTGGGACTGAGAGGATTGGTGAGATTGGGTGAGCAAATGCAGACCCTTTAAAGCAAAAATGCATGGCCCCCATTCCATGGGTCCCAACTCTCCATGTTGAAGGGAATAATACTACAGCTATAACATGTGCGGGAAACCTAGAGAATGGACACACTGTGAATACAAAAGGTATCTAAAACTCAACGAGTAGTCCCTCACCTGGTGTTCCGGTTTCACTTTCCAACTGATTTCCTATCAATCTACCAACTTGGAGAGACAACCCCTTTAACCTCCTCGTTCGCAAAGGTTGTCAATTTGGCAGAGGATGGAAGGGAAGAGGGAGAACCAATGAGAGAGTAGCTGTTAGGCATTTGGACGGGCACATGTCACTTTAATTTCCCGGCAGGAAGAAGAATTAACCAGAGTCTCAGCCACCCACCGGGAACCAGTATAGGTAATGAACCAAAATTTTGGACTTGCGTACAGCTCACAAAAAACGAGTTGAAAAATGGAGCTCAGGGGCACAGCAATGCACAAACTGGCAGAGTAATAAAGGACAACTATCGTCCAAAAATCTGTTGAGCGAAGGCAATGAGGCGGACTTGAATGCGAGGCAGAATAGCAGGAACCAGATTTCAAGAGTTACCTTGGAATCGCCTTTAAAGCACAGGAAGAGGGGCACAATTTCGACAATGACGCACTTGTCCAAAAAGGGCGTATGTGTTTTCTCCGGAATATATTCATTAGAAAACGCATACGCCCTTTCTGGCCAAGCAAGCAAGCGGGCAATGCAAATCTGCACTACAAAGAAGTATCACTTCCCACTGGTCTAAAGGGACATCTACAAAATGTGTAAAAACCAGAAAGGCAAGACAGGCCCTGGAGAAAAGGGAGCCTTGTTATGCTGATGGGGGGGATGTAAATTGCCAACTGCCTCACTGGAGGAGTTCATTGTGTTCCCTAAAAGAAGTAATCAACAGAGCCACAGAGCCAAGGGCACATCCTGTCTAGGGAATATACCTTGGGAAAACTGAAAATCAATAAGACAGAGCCTCCCCCAAATTTAGGGCTGCACTGCTTACAAGAACCTCAACTTGGGTACACTTTAAATATCCCAGGAAATATAAAAAAGGTTCAAAAAACTGTGGTATTTATGTACGATGGAATATCCCTCAGCCATGAAATCAATGTCATAAGACCAGGAGCAGCAAAGTGAGTGGATTCAGGTACGATGATTCTAAGTGAAATAAGTCACACAGAAAAAGAAACATCATAAGATATCACTTATGAAGATCCTGTAAACATGGCTCCACATGAACAGAGTTAGGAAAGAGAACAGAGTCTCACATTTAGAACACACTCTTATGCCTGTTTAAGGAGAAAGGAGAGGTGCGGTGATGCATAAAACCAGAGTTTGATATAAGCAGAGGTACCATTTCTAAAACCAACTGTGGAATAGACAAGCCCTACACCTTCCTCAGTGAAAGGGACTCAAAACCCCATATTTCCCGCAGAGGAATAGATCTGAGTAGTAAGAAACTTAAAATCTATGTATTGATATGTCTCTCTAAGGGAATCAAGTGTGTCTAGACTGGCATAAACATGGAAGCGAGAATCAGCTCAAACCCACTATAAAAAGGAATTTCAAAAACAAAACCAAAAAACAGGGAAATTCTTTCCATTTCCTTCAGGGTCTCTGATGAAACCTGGAATGACCCTATCTACAATGACAGGTGGATGTGGCATAAAGCTGGACACTTGGGACTGAGAGGATTGCTGAGATTGGGTGAGCAAATGCAGACCCTTTAAAGCAAAAATGCAGGGCCCCCATTCCATGGGTCCCAACTCTCCATGTTGCAGGGAATATTACTACAGCTATAACATGTACGGGAAACCTAGAGAATGGACACACTGTGAATACAAAAGGTTTCAAAAACTCAACGAGTAGTCCCTCTCGTGGTGCTCCGGTTTGACATTCCAACAGCTTTACTATCAATCTCCCAACTTGGAGAGACAATCCCTTTAATCTCCTCGTTCGCACAGGTTGCCAATTTGGCAGAGGATGGAAGGGAAGAGGGAGAACCAATGAGAGAGTAGCTGTTAGGCATTTGGACGGGCACATGTCACTCTAATTTCCCGGCAGAAAGAAGAATTAACCAGAGTCTCAGCCACCCACCGGGAACCAGTATAGGTCCTGAACCAAAATTTTGGACTTGCGTACAGCTCACAAAAAACGAGTTGAAAAATGGAGCTCAAGGGCACAGCATTACACAAAATGGCAGAGTAATAAAGGACAACTGTCGTACAAAATTCTGTTGAGGGAAGGCAACGAGGCGGAACTGAAAGTGAGGCAGAATAGCAGGAAACAGATTTCAAGAGGTACGTTGGAATTGCCTTTAAAGCACAGGATGAGGGGCACAACTTCGACAATGACGCACTTGGCCAAAAAGGGCGTATGCGTTTTCTCCTGAATATATTCAGGAGAAAACGCATACGCCCTTTTTGGCCAAGCAAGCAAGCGGGCAATGCAAATCTGCACTACAAAGAAGTATCAATTCCCACCGGTCAAAAGGGACATCCACAAAATGTGTAAAAACCAGAAAGGCAAGACAGGCCCTGGAGAACAGGGAGCCTTGTTATGCTGATGGGCGGGATGTAAATTGCCCACTGCCTCACTGGAGGAGTGCATTGCGTTCCCTTAAACAAGTAAACAACAGAGCTACAGAGCCAAGGGCACTTCCAGTCTAGGGAATATACCTTGGGAAAACTGAAAATCAATAAGACAGAGCCACCCCCAAATTTAGGGCTGCACTGCTTACAAGAACCTCAACTTGGGTACACCTTAAATATCCCAGGAAATATAAAAATGGTTCGAAAAACTGTGGTATTTATGTACGATGGAATATCCCTCAGCCATGAAATCAATGTCATAAGACCAGGAGCAGCAAAGTGAGTGGATTCAGGTACGATGATTCTAAGTGAAATAAGTCACACAGAAAAAGAAACTTATCATAAGATATCACTTATGAAGATCCTGTAAACATGGCTACACATGAACTGAGTTAGGAAAGAGTACACAGTCTCACATTTAGAAAACATTCTTATGCCTGCTTAAGGGGAAAGGATAGGTGGGGTGATGCATAAAACCAGAGTTTGATATAAGCACAGGTACCATTTCTAAAATCAACTGTGGAATAGACAAGACCTACCACCTTCCTCAGTGAAAGGGACTCAAAACCCCATATTTCCCGCAGAGGAATAGATCTGACTAGTAAGAATCTTAAAACCTAGGTATTGATATGTCTCTGTAAGGGAATCAAGTGTGTCTAGACTGGCATAAACATGGCATCGAGAATCAGCTCAAAACCAGTATAAAAAGGAATTTCAAAAACAAAACCAAAAAACAGGGAAATTCTTTACATTTCCTTCAGGGTCTCTGATGAAACCTGGAATGACCCTATCTACAATGACAGCTGGATGTGGCATAAGGCTGGACACTTGGGACTGAGAGGATTGGTGAGATTGGGTGAGCAAATGCAGACCCTTTAAAGCAAAAATGCATGGCCCCCATTCCATGGGTCCCAACTCTCCATGTTGAAGGGAATAATACTACAGCTATAACATGTGCGGGAAACCAAGAGAATGGACACACTGTGAATACAAAAGGTATCTAAAACTCAACGAGTAGTCCCTCACCTGGTGTTCTGGTTTCACTTTCCAACTGATTTCCTATCAATCTACCAACTTGGAGAGACAACCCCTTTAACCTCCTCGTTCGCAAAGTTGTCAATTTGGCAGAGGATGGAAGGGAAGAGGGAGAACCAATGAGAGAGTAGCTGTTAGGCATTTGGACGGGCACATGTCACATTAATTTCCCGGCAGGAAGAAGAATTAACCAGAGTCTCAGCCACCCACCGGGAACCAGTATAGGTCCTGAACCAAAATTTTGGACTTGCGTACAGCTCACAAAAAACGAGATGAAAAATGGAGCTCAGGGGCACAGCAATGCACAAACTGGCAGAGTAATAAAGGACAACTATCGTCCAAAAATCTGTTGAGCGAAGGCAACGAGGCGGACTTGAATGCGAGGCAGAATAGCAGGAACCAGATTTCAAGAGTTACCTTGGAATCGCCTTTAAAGCACAGGAAGAGGGGCACAATTTCGACAATGACGCACTTGGCCAAAAAGGGCGTATGTGTTTTCTCCGGAATATATTCAGGAGAAAACGCATACGCCCTTTCTGGCCAAGCAAGCAAGCGGGCAATGCAAATCTGCACTACAAAGAAGTATCACTTCCCACTGGTCTAAAGGGACATCTACAAAATGTGTAAAAACCAGAAAGGCAAGACAGGCCCTGGAGAAAAGGGAGCCTTGTTATGCTGATGGGGGGGATGTAAATTGCCAACTGCCTCACTGGAGGAGTTCATTGTGTTCCCTAAAAGAAGTAATCAACAGAGCCACAGAGCCAAGGGCACATCCTGTGTAGGGAATATACCTTGGGAAAACTGAAAATCAATAAGACAGAGCCTCCCCCAAATTTAGGGCTGCACTGCTTACAAGAACCTCAACTTGGGTACACCTTAAATATCCCAGGAAATATAAAAATGGTTCAAAAAACTGTGGTATTTATGTACGATGGAATATCCCTCAGCCATGAAATCAATGTCATAAGACCAGGAGCAGCAAAGTGAGTGGATTCAGGTACGATGATTCTAAGTGAAATAAGTCACACAGAAAAAGAAACATCATAAGATATCACTTATGAAGATCCTGTAAACATGGCTCCACATGAACTGAGTTAGGAAAGAGAACAGAGTCTCACATTTAGAACACACTCTTATGCCTGTTTAAGGAGAAAGGAGAGGTGGGGTGATGCATAAAACCAGAGTTTGATATAAGCAGAGGTACCATTTCTAAAACCAACTGTGGAATAGACAAGACCTACACCTTCCTCAGTGAAAGGGACTCAAAACCCCATATTTCCCTCAGAGGAATAGACCTGACTAGTAAGAATCTAAAACCTATGTATTGATATGTCTCTGTAACGGATTCAAGTGTGTCTAGACTGGCATAAACATGGCATCGAGAATCAGCTCAAACCCACTATAAAAAGGAATTTCAAAAACAAAACCAGAAAACAGGGAAATTCTTTACATTTCCTTCAGGGTCTCTGATGAAACCTGGAATGACCCTATCTACAATGACAGCTGGATGTGGCATAAGGCTGGACACTTGGGCCTGAGAGGATTGGTGAGATTGGGTGAGCAAATGCAGACCCTTTAATGCAAAAATGCATGGCCCCCATTCCATGGGTCCCAACTCTCCATGTTGAAGGGAATATTACTACAGCTATAACATGTACGGGAAACCTAGAGAATGGACACACTGTGAATACAAAAGGTTTCTAAAACTCAACGAGTAGTCCCTCACCTGGTGTTCCGGTATGACATTCCAACTGCTTTCCTATCAATCTCCCAACTTGGAGAGACAACCCCTTTAACCTCCTCGTTCGCACATGTTGCCAATTTGGCAGAGGATGGAAGGGAAGAGGGAGAACCAATGAGAGAGTAGCTGTTAGGCATTTGGACGGGCACATGTCACTTTAATTTCCCGGCAGGAAGAAGAATTAACCAGAGTCTCAGCCACCCACCGGGAACCAGTATAGGTCCTGAACCAAAATTTTGGACTTGCGTACAGCTCACAAAAAACGAGTTGAATAATGGAGCTCAGGGGCACAGCAATTCACAAACTGGCAGATTAATAAAGGACAACTATCGTCCAAAAATCTGCTGAGGGAAGGCAACGAGGCGGACTTGAAAGCGAGGCAGAATAGCAGGAAACACATTTCAAGAGGTACATTGGAATCGCCTTTAAAGCACAGGAAGTGGGGCACAACTTCGACAATGACGCACTTGGCCAAAAAGGGCGTATGCGTTTTCTCCTGAATATATTCAGGAGAAAACACATACGCCTTTTTTGGCCAAGCAAGCAAGCGGGCAATGCAAATCTGCACTACAAAGCAGTATCACTTCCCACCGGTCAAAAGGGACATCCACAAAGTGTGTAAAAACCAGAAAGGCAAGACAGGCCCTGGAGAACAGGGAGCCTTGTTATGCTGTTTGGCGGGATGTAAATTGCCAACTGACTCACTGGAGGAGTGCATTGCGTTCCCTAAAAGAAGAAAATAACAGAGCTACAGAGCCAAGGGCACTTCCAGTCTAGGGAATATACCTTGGAAAAATGAAAATGAATAAGACAGAGGCACCCCCAAATGTAGGGCTGCACTGCTTACAAGAACCTCAACTTGGTACACCTTAAATATCCCAGGAAATATAAAAATGGTTCAAAAAACTGTGGCATTTATGTACGATGGAATATCCCTCAGCCATTAAATCAATGTCATAAGACCAATAGCAGCAAAGTGAGTGGATTCAGGTACGATGATTCTAAGTGAAATAAGTCACACAGAAAAAGAAACTTATCATAAGATATCACTTATGAAGATCCTGTAAACATGGCTACAGAGGAACTGAGTTAGGAAAGAGAACAGAGTCTCACATTTAGAAAACACTCTTATGCCTGCTTAAGGGGAAAGGAGAGGTGGGGTGATGCATAAAACCAGAGTTTGATATAAGCACAGGTACCATTTCTATAACCAACTGTGGAATAGACAAGACCTACACCTTCCTCAGTGAAAGGGACTCAAAACCCCATATTTCCCGCAGAGGAATAGATCTGACTAGTAAGAATCTTAAAACGTATGTATTGATATGTCTCTGTAAGGGAATCAAGTGTGTCCAGACTGGCATAAACATGGCAGCGAGAATCACCTCAAACCCACTATAAAAAGGAATTTCAAAAACAAAACCAAAAAACAGGGAAATTCTTTACATTTCCTTCAGGGTCTCTGATGAAACCTGGAATGACCCTATCTACAATGACAGCTGGATGTGGCATAAGGCTGGACACTTGGGACTGAGAGTATTGTTGAGATTGGGTGAGCAAATGCAGACCCTTTAAAACAAAAATGCATGGCCCCCATTCCATGGGTCCCAACTCTCCATGTTGAAGGGAATATTACTACAGCTATAATATGTACGGGAAACCTAGAGAATGGACACACTGTGAATACAAAAGGTTTCTAAAACTCAACGAGTAGTCCCTCTCCTGGTGCTCCGGTTTGACTTTCCAACTGCTTTACTATCAATCTCCCAACTTGGAGAGACAACCCTTTTAACCTCCTGGTTCGCACAAGTTTCCAATTTGGCAGAGGATGGAAAGGAAGAGGGAGAATCAATGAGAGAGTAGCTGTTAGGCATTTGGACGGGAACATGTCACTAATTTCCCGGCAGGAAGAAGAATTAACCAGAGTCTCAGCCACCCACCGGGAACCAGTATAGGTCCTGAACCAAAATTTTGGACTTGCGTACAGCTCACAAAAAACGAGTTGAAAAATGGAGCTCAGGGGCTCAGCATTTCACAAACTGGCAGAGTAATAAAAAACAACTGTCGTCCAAAAATCTGTTGAGGGAAGGCAACGAGGCGGAATTGAAAGCGAGGCAGAATAGCAGGAAACAGATTTCAAGAGGTACGTTGGAATGGCCTTTAAAGCACAGGAAGTGGGGCACAACTTCGACAATGACGCACTTGGCCAAAAAGGGCGTATGCGTTTTCTCCTGAATATATTCAGAAGAAAATGCATACACCCTTTTTGGCCAAGCAAGCAAGAGGGCAATGAAAATCTGCACTACAAAGAAGTGTCACTTCCCACCGGTCAAAAGGGACATCCACAATATGTGTAAAAACCAGTAAGGCAAGAAAGGCCCTGGAGAACAGGGAGCCTTGATATGCTGATGGGCGGGATGTAAATTGACAACTGCCTTAATGGAGGAGTGCATTGCGTTCCCTAAAAAAGAAAAAAACAGAGCTACAGAGCCTAGGGCACTTCCAGTCTAGGGAATATACCTTGGGAACACTGAAAATGAATAAGACAGAGCCACCCCCAAATTTAGGGCTGCACTGCTTACAAGAACCTCAACTTGGTACACCTTAAATATCCCAGGAAATATAAAAATGGTTCAAAAAACTGTGGCATTTATGTACGATGGAATATACCTCAGCCATGAAATCAATGTCATAAGACGAGGAGCAGCAAAGTGAGTGGATTCAGGTACGATGATTCTAAGTGAAATAAGTCACACAGAAAAAGAAACTTATCATAAGATATCACTTATGAAGATCCTGTAAACATGGCTACACATGAACTGAGTTAGGAAAGAGAACAGAGTCTCACATTTAGAAAAAACTCTTATGCCTGCTTAAGGGGAAAGGAGAGGTGGGGTGATGCATAAAACCAGAGTTTGATATAAGCACACGTACGTTTCTAAAACCAACTTTGGAATAGAAAAGACCTACACCTTCCTCATTGAAAGGGACTCAAAACCCCATATTTCCCGCAGAGGAATATATCTGACCTGTAAGAATCTTAAAACCTATGTATTGATATGTCTCCTTAAGGTAATCAAGTGTGTCTAGACAGGCATAACCTGGCAGCGAGAATCAGCTCAAGCCCACTATAAAAAGGAATTTCAAAAACAAAACCAAGAACAGGGTAATTCTTTACAATTCCTTCAGGGTCTCTGATGAAACCTGGAATGACCCTATCTACAATGACTGCTGGATGTGGCATAAGGGTGGACACTTGGGACTGAGAGGATTGGTGAGATTGGGTGAGCAAATGCAGACCCTTTAAAGCGAAAATGCATGGCCCCCATTCCATGGGTCCCAACTCTCCATGTTGAAGGGAATATTACTACAGCTCTAACATGTTCGGGAAACCTAGAGAATGGACACACTGTGAATAAAAAACGTTTCTAAAACTCAACGAATAATCCCTCTATTGGTGCTCTGGTTTGACTTTCCAACTGCTTTACTATCAATCTCCCAACTTGGAAAGACAGCCCCTTAACCTCCTGGTTCGCACGGGTTGCCAATTTGGCAGAGGATGGAAGGGAAGAGGGAGAACCAATGAGAGACTAGCTGTTAGGCATTTGGACGGGCACATGTCACTCTAATTTCCCGGGAGGAAGAAGAATTAACCAAAGTCTCAGCCAACCACTGGGAACCAGTATAGGTCCTGAACCAAAATTTTGGACTTGCGTTCAGCTCACAAAAAAATAGTTGAAAAATGGAGTTCAGGGGCACAGCAATTCACAAACTGGCAGAGTAATAAAGGACAACTATCGTCCAAAAATCTGTTGAGGGAAGGCAACGAGGCGGACTTGAAAGCGAGGCAGAATAGCAGGAAACAGATTTCAAGAGGTACGTTGGAATCGCCTTTAAAGCACAGGAAGAGGGGCACAACTTCGACGGTGATGCACTTGGCCAAAAAGGGCGTGTGCGTTTTCTCCTGAATATATTCAGGAGAAAACGCATACGCCCTTTTTGGCCAAGCAAGCACGCGGGCAATGCAAATCTACGCTACAAAGAAGTATCACTTCCCACCGGTCAAAAGGGACATCCACAAAATGTGTAAAAACCAGAAAGGCAAGACAGGCCCTGGAGATCAGGGAGCATTCTTATGCTGATGGGCGGAATGTAAATTGCCAACTGCCTCACTGGAGGTGTACATTGTGTTCCCTAATACAAGTATACAACAGAGCTACAGAGCCAAGGGCAGTTCCAGTCTAGGGAATATACCTTGGGAAAAGTGAAAATCAATAAGACAGAGCCGCCCCCAAATTTAGGGCTGCACTGCTTACAAGAACCTCAACTTGGGTACACCTTAAATATCCCAGGAAATATAAAAATGGTTCAAAAAATTGTTGTACTTACGTACGATGGAATATCCCTCAGCCATGAAATCAATGTAAAAAGAACAGGAGCAGCAAAGTGAGTGGATTCAGGTACGATGATTCTAAATGAAATAAGTCACACAGAAAAGGAAACTTATCATAAGATATCACTTATGAAGATCCTGTAAACATGGCTACACATGAACTGAGTTAAGAAAGAGAACAGAGTCACACATTTAGAAAACACTCTTTTGTCTGCTTAATGGGGAAGGAGAGGTGGGGTGATACATAAAACCAGAGTTTGATATAAGCATAGTTACCGTTTGTAAAACCAACTTAAGAATAGACAAGACCTACACCTTCCTCAGTGAAAGGGACTCAAAACCCCATATTACGCACAGAGGAACAGATCTGACTAGTAAGAATCTTAAAACCTATGTGTTGATATGTCTCCATAAGGGAAACAAGTGTGTCTAGACTGGCATAAACATGGCAGCGAGAATCAGTTCAAACCCACTATAAAAAGGAATTTCAAACACACAACAGAAAAACAGGGAAATTCTTTACAATTCCTTCAGGGTCTCTGATGAATCCTGGAATGACCATATCTACAATGACAGCTGGAGGTGGCATAAGGCTGGACACTTGGGACTGGGAGGATTGGTGAGATTGGGTGAGCAAATGCAGACACTTTAAAGTAAAAATGCATGGTCCCCATTCCATGGGTCGCAACTCTCCATGTTGAAGGGAAAATTACTACAGTTATAACATGTACGGGAAACCAAGAGAATGGACACACTGTGAATACAAAAGGTTTCTAAAACTCAACGAATAGTCCCTCTCCTGGTGCTCCGGTTTGACTTTCCAACTGCTTTACTATCAACCTCCCAACTTGGAGAGACAGCCCCTTAACCTCCTGGTTCGCACAGGTTGCCAATTTGGCAGAGGATGGAAGGGAAGAGGGAGAACCAATGACAGACTAGCTGTTAGGCATTTGGACGGCACATGTCACTCTAATTTCCCGGCAGGAAGAAGAATTAACCAAAGTCTCAGCCACCCAGCCGGAACCAGTATACGTCCTGAACCAAAATTTTGGACTTGCGTACAGCTCACAGAAAACGAGTTGAAAAATGGAGCTTAGGGGCACAGCAATTCACAAACTGCAGATTACTAAAGGACAACAATCGTCCAAAAATCTGTTGAGGGAATACAACGAGGCGGACTTGAAAGCGAGGCAGAATAGCAGGAAAGAGATTTCAAGAGGTACGTTGGAATCGCCTTTAAAGCACAGGAAGAGGGGCACAACTTCGACAATGACGCACTTGGCCAAAAAGTGCGTATGCGTTTTCTCCGGAATATATTCAGGAGAAAACGCATACGCCCTTTTTGACCAAGCAAGCAAGCGGGCAATGCAAAGCTGCACTACAAAGAAGTATCACTTCCCACCGGTCAAAAGGGACATCCACAAAATGTGTAAGAACCAGAAAGGCAAGACAGGCCCTGGAGAACAGGGAGCCTTGATATGCTCATGGGCGGGATGTAAATTGCCAACTGCCTCACTGGAGGAGTGCATTGCGTTCCCTAAAACAAGTAAACAACAGAGCTACAGAGCCAAGGGCACTTCAAGTCTAGGGAATATACCTTGGGAAAACTGAAAATCAATAAGACAGAGCCACCCCCAAATTTAGGGCTGCACTGCTTACAAGAAACTCAACTTGGGTACACCGTAAATATCCCAGGAAATATAAAAATGGTTCAAAAAACTGTGGTATTTATGTACGATGGAATATCCCTCAGCCATGAAATCAATGTCAGAAGACCAGGAGCAGCAAAGTGAGTGGATTCAGGTACGATGATTCTAAGTGAAATAAGTCACACAGAAAAAGAAACTTCTCATAAGATATCACTTATGAAGATCCTGTAAAGATGGCTACATATGAACTGAGTTAGGAAAGAGAACAGAGTCTCACATTTAGAAAACACTCTTATGCCTGCTTAATGGGAAAGGAGAGGTGGGGTGATGCATAAACCCAGAGTTTGATATAAGCACAGGTACCATTTCTAAAACCAACTGTGGAATAGACAAGACCTACACCTTCCTCAGTGAAAGTGACTCAAAACCCCATTTTTCCAGCAGAGGAATAGATCTGACTAGTAAGAATCTTAAAACCTATGTATTGATATGTCTCTGTAAGGGAATCAAGTGTGTCTAGACTGGCATAAACATGGCAGCGAGAATCAGCTCAAACCCACTATAAAAAGGAGTTTCAAAAACAAAACCAAAAAACAGGGAAATTCTTTACATTTCCTTCAGGGTCTCTGATGAAACCTGGAATGACCCTATCTACAATGACAGCTGGATGTGGAATAAGGCTGGACACTTGGGACTGAGAGGATTGGTGAGATTGGGTGAGCAAATGCAGACCCTTTAAAGCAAAAATGCATGGCCCCATTCCATGGGTCCCAACTCTCCATGTTGAAGGGAATATTACTACACCTATAACATGTACGGGAACCCTAGAGAATGGACACACTGTGAATACAAAAGGTTTCTAAAACTCAACGAGTAGTCCCTCTCTTGGTGCTCTTGTTTGACTTTCCAACTTCTTTACTATCAATCTCCCAACTTGGAGAGACAACCCCTTTAACCTCCTTGTTTGCACACGTTGCCAATTTGGCAGAGTCTGGAAGGGAAGAGGGAGAACCAATGAGAGAGTAGCTGTTAGGCATTTGGACGGGCACATGTCTCTCTAATTTCCCGGCAGGAAGAAGTATTAACCAGAGTCTCAGCCACCCACCGGGAACCAGTATAGGTCCTGAACCAAAATTTTGGACTTGCGTACAGCTCACAAAAAACGAGTTGAAAAATGGAGCTCAGGGGCACAGCAAATCACAAACTAGCAGAGTAATAATGGACAACTATCGTCCAAAAATCTGTTGAGGGAAGGCAACGAGGCGGACTTGAAAGCGAGGCAGAATAGCAGGAAAGAGATTTCAAGAGGTACGTTGGAATCGCCTTTAAAGCACAGGAAGAGGGGCACAATTTCGACAATGACGCACTTGGCCAAAAAGGGCGTATGGGTTTTCTCCTGAATATATTCAGGAGAAAACGCATACGCCCTTTTTGGCCAAGCAAGCAAGCGGGCAATGCATATCTGCACTACAAAGAAGTATCACTTCCCACCGGTCAAAAGGGACATCCACAAAATGTGTAAAAACGAGAAAGGCAAGACAGGCCCTGGAGAACAGGGAACCTTGTTGTGCTGATGGGCGGGATGTAAATTGCCAACTGCCTCACTGGAGGAGTGCATTGCGTTCCCTAAAACAAGCAAACAACAGAGCTACATAGCCAAGGGCACTTCCAGTCTCGGGAATATACCTTGGGAAAACTGAAAATCAATAACACAGAGCCACCCCCAAATTTAGGGCTGCACCGCTTACAAGAACCTCAACTTGGGTACACCTTCAATATCCCAGGAAATATTAAAATGGTTCCAAAAATTGTGGTATTTATGTACGATGGAATATCCCTCAGCCATGAAATCAATGTCATAAGACCAGGAGAAGCAAAGTGACTGGATTCAGTTACGATGATTCTAAGTGAAATAAGTCACACAGATAAAGAAACTTATCATAAGATATCAGTTACGAAGATCCTGTAAACATGGCTACACATGAACTGAGTTAGGAAAGAGAACAGAGTCTCACATTTAGAAAACACTCTTATACCTGCTTAAGGGGAAAGGAGAGGTGGGGTGATGCTTAAAACAAGAGTTTGATATAAGCACAGGTACCATTTCTAAAACCAACTGTGGAATAGACAAGACCTACACCTTCCTCAGTGAAAGGGACTCAAAACCCCATATTTCCCGCAGAGGAATAGATCTGACTAGTAAGAATCTTAAAACCTATGTATTGATATGTCTCTGTAAGGGAATCAAGTGTGTCTAGACTGGCATAAACATGGCAGTGAGAATCAGCTCATACCCACTATAAAAAGGAATTTCAAAAACAAAACCAAAAAACAGGGAAATTCTTTACATTTCGTTCAGGGTCTCTGATGAAACCTGGAATGACCCTATCTACAAGGACAGCTGGATGTGGCATAAGGCTGGACACTTGGGACTGAGAGGATTGGTGAGATTGGGTGAGCAAATGCAGACCCTTTAAAGCAAAAATGCATGGCCCCCATTCCATGGGTCCCAACTCTCCATGTTGAAGGGAATATTACTGCAGCTATAACATGTACGGGAAACCTAGAGAATGGACACACTGTGAATACAAAAGGTTTCCAAAACTCAACGAGTAATCCCTCTCCTGGTGCTCCGTTTTGACTTTCCAACTGCTTTACTATCAATCTCCCAACTTGGAGAGAAAACCCCTTTAACCTCCTCATTCGCACAGGTTGCCAATTTGGCAGAGGATGGAAGGGAAGAGGGAGAACAAATGAGAGAGTAGCTGTTAGGCATTTGGACGGGCACATGCCACTCTAATTTCCCGGCAGGAAGAAGAATTATCCAGAGTCTCAGCCACCCACCGGGAACCAATATAGGTCCTGAACCAAAATTTTGGACTTGCGTACAGCTCACAAAAAACGAGTTGAAAAATGGAGCTCAGGGGCTCAGCAATTCACAAACTGGCAGAGTAATAAAGGACAACTATCGTCCAAAAATCTGTTGAGGGAAGGCAACTAGGCGGACTTGAATGCGAGGCTAAATAGCAGGAAACAGATTTCAAGAGGTACGTTGGAATCGCATTTAAAGCGCAGGAAGAGGGGAACAACTTCGACAATGACACACTTGGCCAAAATGGGTGTATGCGTTTTCTCCTGAATATATTTAGGAGAAAACGCATACGCCCTTTTTGGCCAAGCAAGCAAGCGGGCAATGCAAAACTGCTCTACAAATAAGTACCACTTCCCACCGGTCAAAAGGGACATCCACAAAATGTGTAAAAACCAGAAAGGCAAGACAGGCCCTGGAGAACAGGGAGCCTTGTTATGCTGATGGGCGGGATGTAAATTGCCCACTGCCTCACTGGAGGAGTGCATTGCGTTCCCTATAACAAGTAAACAACACAGCTACAGAGCCAAGGGCACTTCCAGTCTCGGGAATATACCTTGGGAAAACTGAAAATCAATAAGACAGCGCCACCTCAAATTTAGGGCTGCTCTGCTTACAAGAACCTCAACTTGGGTACACCTTAAATATCCCAGTAAATATAAAAATGGTTCAAAAAACTGTGGTATTTATGTACGATGGAATATACCCCAGCCATGAAATCAATGTCATAAGACGAGGAGCATCAAAGTGAGTGGATTCAGGTACGATGATTCTAAGTGAAATAAGTCACACAGAAAAAGAAACTTATCATAAGATATCACTTATGAAGATCCTGTAAACATGGCTACACATGAACTGAGTTAGGAAAGAGAACAGAGTCTCACATTTAGAAAACACTCTTATGCCTGCTTAAGGGGAAAGGAGAGGTGGGGTGATGCATAAAACCAGAGTTTGATATAAGCACAGGTACGTTTCTAAAACCAACTTTGGAATAGAAAAGACCTACAACTTCCTCAGTGAAAGGGACTCAAAACCCCATATTTCCCGCAGAGGAATATATCTGACCTGTAAGAATCTTAAAACCTATGTATTGATATGTCTCCGTAAGGTAATCAAGTGTGTCTAGACAGGCAAAAACATGGCAGCGAGAATCAGCTCAAACCCACTATAAAAAGGAATTTCAAAAACAAAACCAAGAACAGGGTAATTCTTTACAATTCCTTCAGGGTCTCTGATGAAACCTGGAATGACCCTATCTTCAAGGACAGCTGGATGTGGCATAAGGCTGGACACTTGGGACTGAGAGGATTGGTGAGATTGGGTGAGCAAATGCAGACACTTTAACGCGAAAATGCATGGCCCCCATTCCATGGGTCCCAACTCTCCATGTTGAAGGGAATATTACTACAGCTATAACATATAGGGGAAACCTAGAGAATGGACACACTGTGAATACAAAAGTTTCTAAAACTCAACAAATAGTCCCTCTCCTGGTGCTCCGGTTTGACTTTGCAACTGCTTTACTATCAATTTCCCAACTTGGAAAGACAGCCCCTTTAACCTCTTGGTTCGCACAGGTTCCAATTAGGCAGAGGATGGAAGGGAAGAAGGAGAACCAATGAGAGAGTAGCTGTTAGGCATTTGGACGGGCACATGTCACTCTAATTTCCCAGCAGGAAGAAGAATTAACCAGAGTCTCAGCCACCCACCGGGAACCAGTATAGGTCCTGAACCAAAATTTTGGACTTGCGTACAGCTCACAAAAAACGAGTTGAAAAATGGAGCTCAGGGGCACAGCAATTCACCAACTGGCAGAGTAATAAAGGACAACTATCGTCCAAAAATCTGTTGAGGGAAGGCAACGATGTGGACCTGAAAGCGAGGCAGAATAGAAGGAAACAGATTTCAAGAGGTACGTTGTAATTGCCTTTAAAGCACAGGAAGAGGGGCACAACTTCGTAATGACGCACTTGGCCAAAAAGGGCGTATGTGTTTTCTCCTGAATATATTCAGGAGAAAACGCATACGCCCTTTTTGGCCAGCAAGCAAGCGGGCAATGGAAATCTGCACTACAAAGAAGTATCACTTCCCACCGGTCAAAAGGGACATCCACAAAATGTGTAAAAACCAGAAAGGCAAGACAGGCCCTGGAGTACAGGGAGCCTTGTTATGCTGATGGGCGGGATGTAAATTGCCAACTGCCTCACTGGAGGAGGGCATTGCGTTCCCTAAAACAAGTAAACAACAGAGCTACGGAGCCAATGGCACATCCAGTCAAGGGAATATACCTTGGGAAAACTGAAAATCAATAAGACAGAGCCACCCCCAAATTTAGGGCTGCACTGCTTACAAGAACCTCAACTTGGGTACACGTTAAATATCCCAGGAAATATAAAAATGGTTCAAAAAACTGTGGTATTTATGTACGATGGAATATCCCTCAGCCATGAAATCAATGTCATAAGACCAGGAGCAGCAAAGTGAGTGGATTCAGGTACGATGATTCTAGGTGAAATAAGTCACACAGAAAAAGAAACTTATCATAAGATATCACATATGAAGATTCTGTAAACATGGCTCCACATGAACTGAGTTAGGAAAGAGAACAGAGTCTCACATTTAGAAAACACTCTTATGCCTGCTTAAGGGGAAAGGAGAGGTGGGGTGATGCATAAAACCAGAGTTTGATATAAGCACAGGTACCATGTCTAAAACCAACTGTGGAATAGACAACACCTACACCTTCCACAGTGAAAGGGACTCAAAACCCCATATTTCCCGCAGAGGAATTGATCTGACTAGTAAGAATATTCAAACCTATGTATTGAAATGTCTCTGTAAGGGAATCAGGTGTGTCTAGACAGGCATAAACATGGCAGCGAGAATCAGCTCAAACCCACTATAAAAAGGAATTTCAAAAAAAAAACCCAAAAAACAGGGAAATTCTTTACATTTCCTTCAGGGTCTCTGATGAAACCTGGAATGACCCTATCTACAATGACAGCTGGATGTGGCATAAGGCTGGACACTTGGGACTGAGAGGAATGGTGAGATTGGTTGAGCAAATGCATACCCTTTAAAGCAAAAATGCATGGCCCCCATTCCATGGGTCCCAACTCTCCATGTTGAAGGGAATATTACTACAGCTATAACATGTACGGGAAACCTAGAGAATGGACACACTTGAATACAAAAGGTTTCTATAACTCAAAGAGTAGTCCCTCTCCTGGTGCTCCGGTTTGTCTTTCCAACTGATTTACTATCAATCTCCCAACTTGGAGAGACAACCCCTGTAACCTCCTGGTTCGCACAGGTTGCCAATTTGGCAGAGGATGGAAGGGAAGAAGGAGAACCAATGAGAGAGTAGCTGTTAGTCATTTGGACGGGCACATGTCACTCTAATTTCCCGGCAGGAAGAAGAATTAACCAAAGACTCAGCCACCCACCGTGAACCAGTATAGGTCCTGAACCAAAATTTTGGACTTGCGTACAGCTCAAAAAAAAGGGGTTGAAAAATGGAGCTCAGGGGCACAGCAATTCACAAACTGGCAGAGTAATAAAGGACAATTATCGTCCAAAAATCTGTTGAGGGAAGGCAACGAGGCGGACTTCAAAGCAAGGCAGAATAGCAGGAAACAGATATCAAAAGGTACGTTGGAATCGCCTTTAAAGCACAGGAAGAGGGGCACAACTTCGACAATGACGCACTTGGCCAAAAAGGGCGTATGCGCTTTCTCCTGAATATATTCAGGAGAAAACGCATACGCCCTTTTGGCCAAGCAAGCAAGCGGGCAATGCAAATCTGCACTCAAAAGAAGTATCACTTCCCACCGGTCAAAAGGGACATCCACAAAATGTGTAAAAACCAGAAAGGCAAGACAGGGCCTGGAGAACAGGGAGCCTTGTTATGCTGATGTGCGGGATGTAAATTGTCAAATGCCTCACTGGAGGAGTGCATTGTGTTCCATAAAACAAGTAAACAACAGAGCTACAGAGCCAAGGGCACTTCCAGTCTGGGGAATATACTTTGGGAAAACTGAAAATGAATAAGACAGAGCCACTCCCAAATTTAGGGCTGCACTGCTTACAAGAACCTCAACTTGGGTACACCATAAATATCCCAGGAAATATAAAAATGGTTCAAAAAACTGTGGTATTTATGTACGATGGAATATCCCTCAGCCATGAAATCAATGTCATAAGACCAGGAGCAGCAAAGTGAGTGGATTCAGGTACGATGATTCTAAGTGAAATAAGTCACACAGAAAAAGAAACTTATCATAAGATATCACTTACGAAGATCCTGTAAACATGGCTACACATGAACTGAGTTAGGAAAGAGAACAGAGTTTCACATTTAGAAAACACTCTTATGCCTGCTTAAGGGGAAAGGAGAGGTGGGGTTATGCATAAAACCAGAGTTTGATATAAGCACAGGTACCATTTCTAAAACCAACTGTGGAATAGACAAGACCTACACCTTCCTCAGTAAAAGGGACTCAAATACCCATATTTCCCGCAGAGGAATATATCTGACTAGTAAGAATCTTAAAACCTATGTATTGATATGTCTCTGTAAGGGAATCAAGTGTGTCTAGACTGGCATAAACATGGCATCGAGATTCAGCTCAAACACACTATAAAAAGAATTTGAAAAACAAAACCAAAAAACAGGGAAATTCTTTACATTTCCTTCAGGGTCTCTGATGAAACCTGGAATGACCCTATCTACAATGACAGCTGGATGTGGCATAAGAGTGGACACTTGGGACTGAGAGGATTGGTGAGATTGGGTGAGCAAATGCAGACCCTTTAAAGCAAAAATGCATGGCCCCCATTCCATGGGTCCGAACTCTCCATGTTGAAGGGAATATTACTACAGCTATAACATGTACGGGAAACCTAGAGAATGGACACATTGTGAATACAAAAGGTTTCTATAACTCAACGAGTAGTCCCTCTCCTGGTGCTCCAGTTTGACTTTCCAGCTGCTTTACTATCAATCTCCCAACTTGGAGATACAACCCCTTTAACCTCCTGCTTCGCACAGGTTGCCAATTTGGCAGAGGATGGAAGGGAAGAGGGAGAACAAATGAGAGAGTAGCTGTTAGGCATTTGGACGGGCACATGTCACTCTAATTTCCCGGCAGGAAGAAGAATTAACCAGAGTCTCAGCCACCCACCGGGAACCAGTATATGTCCTGAACCAAAATTTTGGACTTGCGTACAGCTCACAAAAAACGAGTTGAAAAATGGAGCTCAGGGGCACAGCAATTCACAAACTGGCAGAGTAATAAAGGACAACTATCGTCCAAAAATCTGTTGAGGGAAGGCAACGAGGCGGACTTGAAAGCAAGGCAGAATAGCAGGAAACAGATTTCAAGAGGTACGTTGGAATTGCCTTTAAAGCACAGGAAGAGGGGCACAACTTCGACAATGACGCACTTGGCCAAAAAGGGCATATGCGTTTTCTCCAGAATATATTCAGGAGAAAACGCATACGCCCTTTTTGGCCAAGCATGCAAGCGGGCAATGCAAATCTGCAGTACAAAGAAGTATCACTTCCCACCGGTCAAAAGGGACATCCACAAAATATGTAAAAACCAGAAAGGCAAGACAGGCCCTGGAGGACAGGGATCCTTGTTATGCTGATGGGCGGGATGTAAATTGCCAACTGCCTCACTGGAGGAGTGCATTGCGTTCCCTAAAACAAGTAAACAACAGAGCTACAGAGCCAAGGGCACTTGCAGTCTAGGGAATATACCTTGGGAAAACTGAAAATCAATAATACAGAGCCACTCCCAAATTTAGGGCTGCACTGCTTACAAGAACCTCAACTTGGGTACACCTTAAATATCCCAGGAAATATAAAAATGGTTCAAAAAATTGTGGTATTTATGAACGATGGAATATCCCTCAGACATGAAATCAATGTCATAAGACCAGGAGCAGCAAAGAGAGTGGATTCAGGTACGATGATTCTAAGTGAAATAAGTCACACAGAAAAAGAAACTTATCATAAGATACCACTTATGAAGATCCTGTAAACATGGCTACACATGAACTGAGTTAGGAAAGAGAACAGAGTCTCACATTTAGAAAACACTCTTATGCCTGCTTAAGGGGAAAGGATAGGTGGGGTGATGCATAAAACCAGAGTTTGATATAAGCACAGGTACCATTTCTAAAACCAACTGTGGAATAGACAAGACCTACACCTTCCTCAGTGAAAGGGACTCAAAACCCCATATTTCCCGCAGAGGAATAGATCTGGCAAGTAAGAATCTTAAAACCTATGTATTGATATATCTCTGTAAGCGAATCCAGTGTGTCTAGACTGGCATAAACATGGAAGCGAGAATCAGCGCAAACCCACTATAAAAAGGAATTACAAGAACAAAACCAAAAATCAGGGAAATTCTTTACATTTCCTTCAGGGTCTCTGATGACACCTGGAATGACCCTATCTACAATGACAGCTGGATGTGGCATAAGGCTGGACACTTGGGACTGAGAGGATTGGTGAGATTGGGTGAGCAAATGCAGACCCTTTAAAGCAAAAATGCATGGCCCCCATTCCATGGGTCCCAACTCTCCATGTTGAAGGGAATATTACTACTGCTATAACATGTACGGGAAACCTAGAGAATGGACACACTGTGAATACAAAAGGTTTCTAAAACTCAACGAGTAGTCCCGCTCCTGGTGCTCCGGTTTGACTTTTCAGCTGCTTTACTATCAATCTCCCAACTTGGAGATACAACCCCTTTAACCTCCTGGTTCGCACAGGTTGCCAATTTGGCAGAGGATGGAAGGGAAGAGGGAGAACCAATGAGAGAGTAGCTGTTAGGCATTTGGACGGGCACATGTCACTCTAATTTCCTGGCAGGAAGAAGAATTAACCAGAGTCACAGCCACCCACCGCGAACCAGTATAGGTCCTGAACCAAAATTTTGGACTTGCGTACAGCTCACAAAAAACGAGTTGAAAAATGGAGCTCAGGGGCACAGCAATTCACAAACTGGCAGAGTAATAAAGGACAACTATCGTCCAAAATCTGTTAAGGGAAGGCAACGAGGCGGACTTGAAAGCGAGGCAGAATAGCAGGAAACAGATTTCAAGAGGTACGTTGGAATCGCCTTTAAAGCACAGGAAGAGGGGCACAACTTCGACAATGACGCACTTGGCCAAAAAGGGCGTATGAGTTTTCTCCTGAATATATTCAGGAGAAAACGCATACGCCCTTTTTGGCCAAGCATGCAAGCGGGCAATGCAAATTTGCACTACAAAGAAGTATCACTTCCCACCGGTCAAAAGGGACATCCACAAAATGTGTAAAAACCAGAAAGGCAAGACAGGCCCTGGAGGTCAGGGAGCCTTGTTATGCTGATGGGCGGGATGTAAATTGCCAACTGCCTCACTGGAGGAGTGCATTGCGTTCCCTAAAACAAGTAAACAACAGAGCTACAGAGCCAAGGGCACTTGCAGTCTAGGGAATATACCTTGGGAAAACTGAAAATCAATAATACAGAGCCACTCCCAAATTTAGGGCTGCACTGCTTACAAGAACCTCATCTTGGGTACACCGTAAATATCCCAGGAAATATAAAAATGGTTCAAAAAACTGTGGTACTTATGTACGATGGAATTTCCCTCAGACATGAAATCAATGTCATAAGACCAGGAGCAGCAAAGTGAGTGGATTCAGGTACGATGATTCTTAGTGAAATAAGTCACACAGAAAAAGAAACTTATCATAAGATATCACTTATGAAGATCCTGTAAACATGGCTACACATGAACTGAGTTAGGAAAGAGAACAGAGTCTCACATTTAGAAAACACTCTTATGCCTGCTTAAGTGGAAAGGATAGGTGGGGTGATGCATAAAACCAGAGTTTGATATAAGCACAGGTACCATTTCTAAAACCAACTGTGGTATAGACAAGACCTACACCTTCCTCAGTGAAAGGGACTCAAAACCCCATATTTCCCGCAGAGGAATAGATCTGGCAAGTAAGAATCTTAAAACCTATGTATTGATTTGTCTCTGTAAGCGAATCCGGTGTGTCTAGACTGGCATAAACATGGAAGCGAGAATCAGCTCAAACCCACTATAAAAAGGAATTTCAAGAACAAAACCAAAAATCAGGGAAATTCTTTACATTTCCTTCAGGGTCTCTGATGACACCTGGAATGACCCTATCTACAATGACAGCTGGATGTGGCATAAGGCTGGACACTTGGGATTGAGAGGATTGGTGAGATTGGGTGAGCAAATGCAGACCCTTTAAAGCAAAAATGCATGGCCCCCATTCCATGGGTCCCAACTCTCCATGTTGAAGGGAATATTACTACTGCTATAACATGTACGGGAAACCTAGAGAATGGACACACTGTGAATACAAAAGGTTTCTAAAACTCAACGAGTAGCCCCTCTCCTGGTGCTCCGGTTTGACTTTTCAGCTGCTTTACTATCAATCTCCCAACTTGGAGATACAAACCCTTTAACCTCCTGGTTCGCACAGGTTGCCAATTTGGCAGAGGATGGAAGGGAAGAGGGAGAACCAATGAGAGAGTAGCTGTTAGGCATTTGGACGGGCACATGCCACTCTAATTTCCTGGCAGGAAGAAGAATTAACCAGAGTCACAGCCACCCACCGCGAACCAGTATAGGTCCTGAACCAAAATTTTGGACTTGCGTACAGCTCACAAAAAACGAGTTGAAAAATGGAGCTCAGGGGCACAGCAATTCACAAACTGGCAGAGTAATAAAGGACAACTATCTTCCAAACTCTGTTGAGGGAAGGCAACGAGGCGGACTTGAAAGCAAGGCAGAATAGCAGGAAACAGATTTCAAGAGGTACGTTGGAATCGCCTTTAAAGCACAGGAAGAGGGGCACAACTTCGACAATGACGCACTTGGCCAAAAAGGGCGTATGCGTTTTCTCCTGAATATATTCAGGAGAAAACGCATACGCCCTTTTTGGCCAAGCAAGCAAGCGGGCAATGCAAATCTGCACTACAAAGAAGTATCACTTCCCACCGGTCAAAAGGGACATCCACAAAATGTGTAAAAACCAGAAAGGCAAGACAGGCCCTGGAGAACAGGGAGCCTTGTTATGCTGATGGGCGGGATGTAAATTGCCAACTGCCTCACTGGAGGAGTGCATTGCGTTCCCTAAAACAAGTAAACAACAGAGCTACAGAGCCAAGGGCACTTGCAGTCTAGGGAATATACCTTGGGAAAACAGAAAATCAATAAGACAGAGCCACTCCCAAATTTAGGGCTGCACTGCTTACAAGAACCTCAACTTGGGTACACCTTAAATATCCCAGGAAATATAAAAATGGTTCAAAAAACTGTGGTATTTATGTACGATGGAATATCCCTCAGACATGAAATCAATGTCATAAGACCAGGAGCAGCAAAGTGAGTGGATTCAGGTACGATGATTCTAAGTGAAATAAGTCACACAGAAAAAGAAACTTATCATAAGATATCACTTATGAAGATCCTGTAAACATGGCTACACATGAACTGAGTTAGGAAAGAGAACAGAGTCTCACATTTAGAAAACACTCTTATGCCTGCTTAAGGGGAAAGGATAGGTGGGGTGATGCATAAAACCAGAGTTTGATATAAGCACAGGTACAATTTCTAAAACCAACTGTGGAATAGACAAGACCTACACCTTCCTCAGTGAAAGGGACTCAAAACCCCATATTTCCCGCAGAGGAATAGATCTGGCAAGTAAGAATCTTAAAACCTATGTATTGATATGTCTCTGTAAGGGAATCAAGTGTGTCTACACTGGCATAAACATGGAAGCGAGAATGAGCTCAAACCCACTATAAAAAAGAATTTCAAGAACAAAACCAAAAATCAGGGAAATTATTTCCATTTCCTTCAGGGTCTCTGATGACACCTGGAATGACCCTATCTACAATGACAGCTGGATGTGGCATAAGGCTGGACACTTGGGACTGAGAGGATTGGTGAGATTGGGTGAGCAAATGCAGACCCTTTAATGCAAAAATGCATGGCCCCCATTCCATGGGTCCCAACTCTCCATGTTGAAGGGAATATTACTACAGCTATAACATGTATGCGAAACCTAGAGAATGGACACACTGTGAATACAAATGGTTTGTAAAACTCAACGAGTTGTCCCTCTCCTGGTGCTCCGGTTTGACTTTCCACCTGCTTTACTATCAATCTCCCAACTTGGAGAGACAACCCCTTTAACCTCCTGGTTCGCACAGGTTGCCAATTTGGCAGAGGATGGAAGGGAAGAGGGAGAACCAATGAGAGAGTAGCTGTTAGGCATTTGGACGGGCACATGTCACTCTAATTTCCCGGCAGGAAGAAGAATTAACCAGAGTCTCAGGCACACACCGGGAACAAGTATAGGTCCTGAACCAAAATTTTGGACTTGCGTACAGCTCACAAAAACCGAGTTGAAAAATGGAGCTCAGGGGCACAGCAATTCACAAACTGGCAGAGTAATAAGGCCAACTATCGTCCAAAAATCTGTTGAGGGTAGGCAACGAGGCCGACTTGAATGCGAGGCAGAATAGCAGGAAACAGATTTTAAGAGGTACCTTGGAATCGCCTTTAAAGCACAGGAAGAGGGGCACAACTGCGACAATGACGCACTGGGCCAAAAAGGACGAACACATTTTCCCCTGAACATATTCAGGAGAAAACACATACGCCCTTTTTGGCCAAGCAAGCAAGCAAGCAATGCAAATCTGCACGACAAAGAAGTATCACTTACCTCCTGCCAAAAGGGTCATCCACAGAATGTGTAAAAACCAGAAATGCAAGACAGGCCCTGGAGAACAGGGAGCATTTTTATGCTGATGGGCGGGATGTAAATTGCAAACTGCATACTGGAGGAGTGCATTGTGATCCCTAAAACAAGTAAACAACACAGCTACAGAGCCAAGGGCACTTCCATTCTAGGGAATATACCTTGGGAAAATTGAATATCAATAAGACAGAGCCACCCCCAAATTTAGGGCTGCCCTGCTTACAAGAAACTCAACTTGGGTACACCTTAAATATCACAGGAAATATAAAAATGGTTCAAAAAACAGTGGTATTTATGTACTATGGAATATCCCTCAGCCATGAAATCAATGTCATAAGACCAGGAGCAGCAAAGTGAGTGGATTTAGGTACGATGATTCTAAGTGAAATATGTCGCACACAAAAAGAAACTTATCATAAGATATCACTTATGAAGATCCTGTAAAAATGGCTACACAAGAACTGAGTTAGGAAAGAGAACAGAGTCTCACATTTAGAAAACACTCTTATGCCTGCTTAAGGGCAAAGGAGAGGTGGGGTGATGCATAAAACCAGAGTTTGATATAAGCACAGGTACCATTTCTAAAACCAACTGTGGAATAGACAAGACCTACACCTTCCTCAGTGAAAGGGACTCAAAACCCCATATTTACCGCAGAGGAATAGATCTGACTAGTAAGAATCTTAAAACCTATGTATTGATATGTCTCTGTAAAGGAATCACGTGTGTCTAGACTGGCATAAACATGGCAGTGAGAATCAGCACAAACCCACTATAAAAAGGAATTTCAAAAACAAAACCAAAAAACAGGGAAATTATTTCCATTTCCTTCAGGGTCTCTGATGAAACCTGGAATGACCGTATCTACAATGACAGGTGGATGTGGCATAAGGCTGGACACTTGGGACTGAGAGGATTGGTGAGATTGGGTGAGCAAATGCAGACCCTTTAAAGCAAAAATGCATGGCCCCCATTCCATGGGTCCCAACTCTCCATGTTGAAGGGAATATTACTACAGCTATAACATGTACGGGAATCCTAGAGAATGGACACACTGTGAATACAAAAGGTTGCTAAAACTCAACGAGTAGTCCCTCTCCTGGTGCTCCGGTTTTACTTTCCAACTGCTTTACTATCAATCTCCCAACTTGGAGAGACAGCCCCTTTAACCTCCTGGTTCGCACAGGTTGCCAATTTGGCAGAGGATGGAAGGGAAGAGGGAGAACAAATGAGAGAGTAGCTATTAGGCATTTGGACGGGCACATGTCACTCTAATTTCCCGGCAGGAAGAAGAATTAAGCAGAGTCTCAGCCACCCAGTGGGAACCAGTATAGGTCCTGAACCAAAATTTTGGACTTGCGTACAGCTCACAAAAAACGAGTTGAAAAATGAAGCTCAGGGGCACAGCAATTCACAAACTGGCAGAGTAATAAAGGACAACTATCGTCCAAAAATTTGTTGAGGGAAGGCAACGAGGCGGACTTGAAAGCGAGGCAGAATAGCAGGAAACAGATTTCAAGAGGTACGTTGGAATCGCCTTTAAAGCACAGGAAGAGGGGCACAACTTCGACAATGATGCACTTGGCCAAAAAGGGCGTATGCGTTTTCTCCTGAATATATTCAGGAGAAAACGCATACGCCCTTTTTGGCCAAGCAAGCAAGCGGGCAATGCAAATCTGCACTCCAAATAAGTATCACTTCCCACCGGTCAAAAGGGACATCCACAGAATGTGTAAAAACC
Organism: Mesoplodon bidens; assembly: GCF_964165515.1. Lineage (NCBI taxonomy): Eukaryota > Metazoa > Chordata > Mammalia > Artiodactyla > Ziphiidae > Mesoplodon > Mesoplodon bidens. The sequence goes on from NW_027671403.1 coordinate 372,683, forward strand.
AGAAAGGCAAGACAGGCCCTGGAGAACAGGGAGCCTTGTTATGCTGATGGGCGGGATGTAAATTGCCAACTGCCTCACTGGAGGAGTGCATTGCGTTCCCTAAAAGAAGTAAACAACAGAGCTTCAGAGCCAAGGGCACTTCCAGTCTAGGGAATATACCTTGGGAAAACTGAAAATCAATAAGACAGAGCCACCCCCAAATATAGGGCTGCACTGCTTACAAGAACCTCAACTTGGGTACACCTTAAATATCACAGGAAATATAAAAATGGTTCAAAAAACTGTGGTATTTATGTACGATGGAATATCCCTCAGCCATGAAATCAATGTCATAAGATCAGGAGCAGGAAAGTGAGTGGATTCAGGTACGATGATTCTAAGTGAAATAAGTCACACAGGAAAAGAAACTTATCATAAGATATCACTTATGAAGATCCTGTAAACATGGTTCCACATGAACTGAGTTAGGAAAGAAAACAGAGTCTCACATTTAGAAAACACTCTTATGCCTGCTTAAGGGGAAAGGAGAGGTGGGGTGATGCATAAATCCAGAGTTTGGTATAAGCACAGGTACCATTTCTATAACCATCTGTGGAATAGACAAGACCTACACCTTCCTCAGTGAAAGGGACTCAAAACCCCATATTTACCGCAGAGGAATAGATCTGACTAGTAAGAATCTTAAAACCTATGTATTGATATGTCTCTGTAAAGGAATCAAGTGTGTCTAGACTGGCATAAACATGGCAGCGAGAATCAGCTCAAACGCACTATAAAAAGGAATTTCAAAAACAAAACCACAAAACAGGGAAATTCTTTCCATTTCCTTCATGGTCTCTGATGAAAACTGGAATGACCCTATCTACAATGACAGCTGGATGTGGCATAAGGCTGGACACTTTGGACTGAGAGGATTGGTGAGATTGGGTGAGCAAATGCAGACCCTTTAAAGCAAAAATGCATGGCCCCCATTCCATGGGTCCCAACTCTCCATGTTGAAGGGAATATTACTACAGCTATAACATGTACGGGAAACCTAGAGAATGGACACACTGTGAATACAAAAGGTTTCTAAAACTCAACGAGTATTCCCTCTCCTGGTGCTCCGGTTTGACTTTCCAACTGCTTTACTATCAATCTCCCAACTTGGAGAGACAGCCCCTTTAACCTCCTGGTTCGCACAGGTTGCCAATTTGGCAGAGGATGGAAGCGAAGAGAGAGAACCAATGAGAGAGTAGCTGTTAGGCATTTGGACGGGCACATGTCACTCTAATTTCCCGGCAGGAAGAAGAATTAACCAGAGTCTCAGCCCCCCACCAGGAACAAGTATAGTTCCTGAACCAAAATTTGGGACTTGCATACAGCTCACAAAAAACGAGTTGACAAATGGAGCTCAGGGGCACAGCAATTCACAAACTGGCAGAGTAATAAAGGACAACTATCGTCCAAAAATCTGTTGAGGGAAGGCAACGAGGCGGACTTGAAAGCGAGGCAGAATAGCAGGAACCAGATTTCAAGAGGTACGTTGGAATCGCCTTTAAAGCACAGGAAGAGGGGCACAACTTCGACAATGATGCACTTGGCCAAAAAGGGCGTATGCGTTTTCTCCTGAATATATTCAGGAGAAAACGCATACGCCCTTTTTGGCCAAACAAGCAAGCGGGCAATGCAAATCTGCACTACAAAGAAGTATCACTTCCCACTGGTCAAAAGGGACATCCACAAAATGTGTAAAAACCAGAAAGGCAAGACAGGCCCTGGAGAACAGGGAGCCCTGTTATGCTGATGGGCGGGATGTAAATTGCCAACTGCCTCACTGGAGGAGTGCATTGCGTTCCCTAAAACAAGTAAACAACAGAGCTACAGAGCCAAGGGCACTTCCAGTCTAGGGAATATACCTTGGGAAAACTGAAAATCAATAAGACAGAGCCACCCCCAAATTTAGGGCTGCACTGCTTACAAGAACCTCAACTTGGGTACACCATAAATATCCCTGGAAATATAAAAATGGTTCAAAAAACTGTGGTATTTATGTACGATGGAATATCCCTCAGCCATGAAATCAATGTCATAAGACCAGGAGCAGCAAAGTGAGTGGATTCAGGTACGATGATTCTAAGTGAAATAAGTCACACAGAAAAAGAAACTTATCATAAGATATCACTTATGAAGATCCTGTAAACATGGCTCCACATGAACAGAGTTAGGAAAGAGAACAGAGTCTCACATTTAGAAAACACTCTTATGCTTGCTTAAGGGGAAAGGAGAGGTGGGGTGATGCATAAAACCAGAGTTTGATATAAGCACAGGTACCATTTCTATAACCAACTGTGGAAGAGACAAGACCTACACCTTCCTCAGTGAAAGGGATTCAAAACCCCATATTTCCCGCAGAGGAATAGATCTGACTAGTAAGAATCTTAAAACCTATGTATTGATATGTCTCTGTAAGGGAATCAAGTGTGTCTAGACTGGCATAAACATGGCAGCGAGAATCAGCTCAATCCCACTATAAAAAGGAATTTCAAATACAAAACCAAAAAACAGGGAAATTCTTTCCATTTCCTTCATGGTCACTTATGAAACCTGGAATGACTCTATCTACAATGACAGCTGAATGTGGCATAAGGCTGGACACTTGGGACTGAGAGGATTGGTGAGATTGGGTGAGCAAATACAGACCCTTTAAAGCAAAAATGCATGGCCCCCATTCCATGGGTCCCAACTCTCCATGTTGAAGGGAATATTACTACAGCTATAACATGTACGGGAAACCTAGAGAATGGACACACTGTGAATACAGAAGGTTTCTAAAACTCAACGAGTAGTCCCTCTCCTGGTGCTCCGGTTTGACTTTCCAACTGCTTTACTATCAATCTCCCAACTTGGAGAGACAGCCCCTTTAACCTCCTGGTTCGCACAGGTTGCCAATTTGGCAGAGGATGGAAGGGAAGAGAGAGAACCAATGAGAGAGTAGCTGTTAGGCATTTGTACGGGCACATGTCACTCTAATTTCCCGGCAGGAAGAAGAATTAACCAGAGTCTCAGCCCCCCACCAGGAACCAGTATAGTTCCTGAACCAAAGTTTTGGACTTGCATACAGCTCACAAAAAACGAGTTGAAAAATGGAGCACAGAGGCACAGCAATTCACAAACTGGCAGAGTAATAAAGGACAATTATCGTCCAAAAATCTGTTGAGGGAAGGCAACGAGGCTGACTTGAAAGCGAGGCAGAATACCAGGAAACATATTTCAAGAGGTACGTTGGAATCGCCTTTAAAGCACAGGAAGAGGGGCACAACTTCGACAATGATGCACTTGGCCAAAAAGGGCGTATGCGTTTTCTCCTGAATATATTCAGGAGAAAACGCATACGCCCTTTTTGGCCAAGCAAGCAAGCGGGCAATGCAAATCTACACTACAAAGAAGTATCACTTCCCACCGGTCAAAAGGGACATCCACAAAATGTGTAAAAACCAGAAAGGCAAGACAGTCCCTGGAGAACAGGGAGCCTTGTTATGCTGATGGGCGGGATGTAAATTGCCAACTGCCTCACTGGAGGAGTGCATTGCGTTCCCTAGAACAAGTAAACAACAGAGCTATAGAGCCAAGGGCACATCCAGTCTAGGGAATACACCTTGGGAAAACTGAAAATCAATAAGACAGGGACACCCCCAAATTTAGGGCTGCACTGCTTACAAGAACCTCAACTCGGGTACACCTTAAATATCCCAGGAAATATAAAAATGGTTCAAAAAACTGTGGTATTTATGTACGATGGAATATCCCTCAGACATGAAATCAATGTCATAAGACCAGGAGCAGCAAAGTGAGTGGATTCAGGTACGATGATTCTAAGTGAAATTAGTCACACAGAAAAAGAAACTTATCATTAGATATCACTTATGAAGATCCTGTAAACATGGCTACACATGAACTGATTTAGGAAAGAGAACAGAGTCTCACATTTATAAAACACTCTTATGCCTGCTTAAGGGAAAAGGATAGGTGGGGTGATGCATAAAACCAGAGTTTGATATAAGCACAGGTACCATTTCTAAAACCAACTGTGGAATAGACAAGACCTACACCTTCCTCAGTGAAAGGGACTCAAAACCCCATATTTCCCGCAGAGGAATAGATCTGGCAAGTAAGAATCTTAAAACCTATGTATTGATATGTCTCTGTAAGGGAATCAAGTGTGTCTAGACTGGCAAAAACATGGAAGCGAGAATCAGCTCAAACCCACTATAAAAAGGTATTTCAAGAAAAAAACCAAAAATCAGGGAAATTATTTCCATTTCCTTCAGGGTCTCTGATGACACCTGGAATGACCCTATCTACAATGACAGCTGGATGTGGCATAAGGCTGGACACTTGGGACTGAGAGGATTGGTGAGATTGGGTGAGCAAATGCAGACCCTTTAAAGCAAAAATGCATGGCCACAATTCCACGGGTCCCAACTCTCCATGTTGAAGGGAATATTACTACAGCTATAACATGTACGGGAAACCTAGAGAATGGACACACAGTGAATACAAAAGGTTGCTAAAACTCAAAGAGTAGTCCCTCTCCTGGTGTTCCGGTTTGACTTTCCAACTGCTTTACTATCAATCTCCCAACTTGGAGAGACAACCCCTTTAACATCCTGGTTCGCACAGGTTGCCAATTTGGCAGAGGATTGAAGGGAAGTGGGAGAACCAATGAGAGAGTAGCTGTTAGGCTTTTGGACGGGCACTTGTCACTCTAATTCCCCGGCAGGAAGAAGAATTAACCAGAGTCTCAGCCAACCACCGGGAACCAGTATAGGTCCTGAACCAAAATTTTGGACTTGCGTACAGCTCACAAAAAACGAGTTGAAAAATGGAGCTCAGGGGCACAGCAATTCACAAACTGGCAGAGTAATAAAGGACAACTGTCGTCCAAAAATCTGTTGAGGGAAGGCAACGAGGTGGAGTTGAAAGCGAGGCATAATAGCAGGAAACAGATTTCAAGAGGTACCTTGGAATCGCCTTTAAAGCACAGGAAGAGGGGCACAACTTCGAAAATGACGCCCTTTTTGGCCAAGCAAGCAAACGGGCAATGCAAATCTACACTACAAAGAAGTATCACTTCCCAACGGTCAAAAGGGACATCCACAATATGTGTAAAAACCAGAAAGGCAACACAGGCCCTGGAGAACAGGGAGCGTGTTATGCTGATGGGCGGGATGTAAATTGCCAACTGCCTCACTGGAGGAGTGCATTGTGTTCCCTAAAACAAGTAAACAACAGAGCTACAGAGCCAAGGGCACTTCCAGTCTAGGGAATATACCTTGGGAAAACTGAAAATCAATAAGACAGAGCCACCCCCAAATTTAGGGCTGCACTGCTTACATAACCTCAACTTGGGTACACCTTAAATATCCCAGGAAATATAAAAATGGTTCAAAAAATTGTGGTATTTATGTACGATGGAATATCCCTCAGACATGAAATCAATGTCATAAGACCAGGAGCAGCAAAGTGAGTGGATTCAGGTACGATGATTCTAAGTGAAATAAGTCACACAGAAAAAGAAACTAATCATAAGATATCACTTATGAAGATCCTGTAATCATGGCTACACATGAACTGAGTTAGGAAAGAGAACAGTGTCTCACATTTAGAAAACACTCTTATGCCTGCTTAAGGGGAAAGGAGAGGTGGGGTGATGCATAAAACCAGAGTTTGATATAAGCACAGGTACCATTTCTAAAACCAACTGTGGAATAGACAAGACCTACACCTTCCTCAGTGAAAGGGACACAAAACCCCATATTTCCCGCAGAGGAATAGATCTGACTAGTAAGAATCTTAAAACCTATGTATTGATATGTCTCTGTAAGGGAATCAAGTGTGTCTAGACTGGCATAAACATGGCATCGAGAATCAGCTCAAACCCACTATAAAAAGGAATTTGAAAAACAAAACCAAAGAACAGGGAAATTCTTTACATTTCCTTCAGGGTCTCTGATGAAACCTGGAATGACCGTATCTACAATGACAGCTGGATGTGGCATAAGGCTGGACACTTGGGACTGAGAGGATTGGTGAGATTGGGTGAGCAAATGCAGACCATTTAAAGCAAAAATGCATGGCCCCCATTCCATGGGTCCCAACTCTCCATGTTGAAGGGAATATTACTACAGCTATAACATGTACGGAAACCTAGAGAATGGACACACTGTGAATACAAAAGGTTTCTAAAACTCAACGAGTAGTCAATCTCCTGGTGCTCCGGTTTGACTTTGCAGCTGCTTTACTATCAATCTCCCAACTTGGAGATACAACCCCTTTAACCTCCTGGTTCGCACAGGTTGCCAATTTGGCAGAGGATGGAAGGGAAGAGGGAGAACCAAATAGAGAGTAGCTGTTAGGCATTTGGACGGGCACATGTCACTCTAATTTCCCGGCAGGAAGAAGAATTAACCACAGTCACAGCCACCCACCGGGAACCAGTATAGGTCCTGAACCAAAATTTTGGACTTGCGTACAGCTCACAAAAAACGAGTTGAAAAATGGAGCTCAGGGGCACAGCAATTCACAAAGTGGCAGAGTAATAAAGGACAACTATCGTCCAAAAATCTGTTGAGGGAAGGTAACGAGGCAGACTTGAATGCGAGGCAGAATAGCAGGAAACAGATTTCAAGAGGTACGTTGGAATCGCCTTTAAAGCACAGGAAGAGGGGCACAACTTCGACAATGACGACCTTTTTTGCCAAGCAAGCAAGCGGGCAATGCAAATCTGCACTACAAAGAAGTATCACTTCCCACCGGTCAAAAGGGACATCCACAAAATGTGTAAAAACCAGAAAGGCAAGACAGGCCCTTGAGAACAGGGAGCCTTTTTATGCTGATGGGTGGGATGTAAATTGCCAACGGCCTCACTGGAGGAGTGCATTGCGTTCCCTAAAACAAGTAAACAACAGAGCTACAGAGCCAAGGGCACTTCCAGTCTAGGGAATATACCTTGGGAAAACTGAAAATCAATAAGACAGAGCCACCCCGACATTTAGGGCTGCACTGCTTACAAGAACCTCAACTTGGGTACACCTTAAATATCCCAGGAAATATAAAAATGGTTCAAAAACTGTGGTATTTATGTACGATGGAATATCCCTCAGCCATGAAATCAATGTCATAAGACCAGGAGCAGCAAAATGAGTGGATTCAGGTACGATGATTCTAAGTGAAATAAGTCACACAGAAAAAGAAACTTATCATAAGATATCACTTATGAAGATCCTGTAAACATGGCTACACATGAACTGAGTTAGGAAAGAGAACAGAGTCTCACATTTAGAAAACACTCTTATGCCTGCTTAAGGGGAAAGGAGAGGTGGGGTGATGAATAAAACCAGAGTTTGATATAAGCACAGGTACCATTTCTAAAACCAACTGTGGAATAGAAAAGACCTACACCTTCCTCAGTGAAAGGGACTCAAAACCCCTTATTTCCCGCAGAGGAATAGATCTGAATAGTAAGAATCTTAAAACCTATGTATTGATATGTCTCTGTAAGGGAATCAAGTGTGTCTAGACTGGCCTAAACATGGAAGCGAGAATCAGCTCAAACCCACTATAAAAATGAATTTCAAAAACAAAACCAAAAAACAGGGAAATTCTTTACATTTCCTTCAGGGTCTCTGATGAAACCTGGAATGACCCTATCTACAATGACAGGTGGATGTGGCATAATTCTGGAAAATTGGGACTGAGAGGATTGGTGAGATTGGGTGAGCAAATGCAGACCCTTTAAATTAAAAATGCATGGCCCCCATTCCATGGGTCCCAACTCTCCATGTTGAAGGGAATATTACTACAGCTATAACTTGTACGGGAAACCTAGAGAATGGACACACTGTGAATACAAAAGGTTTCTAAAACTCAACGGGTAGTCCCTCTCCTGGTGCTCCGGTTTGACTTCCCAGCTGCTTTACTATCAATCTCCCAACTTGGAGATACAACCCCTTTAACCTCCTGGTTCGCACAGGTTGCCAATTTGGCAGAGGATGGAAGGGAAGAGGGAGAACTAATGAGAGAGTAGCTGTTAGGCATTTGGACGGGCACATGTCACTCTAATTTCCCGGCAGGAAGAAGAATTAACCAGAGTCACAGCCTCCCACCGGGAACCAGTATAGGTCCTGAACCAAAATTTTGGACTTGCGTATAGCTCACAAAAAACGAGTTGAAAAATGGAGCTCAGGGGCACAGCAATACACAAACTGGCAGAGTAATAAAGGACAACTATCGTCAAAAATCTGTTGAGGGAAGGCAACGAGGCGGACTTGAAAGCAAGGCAGAATAGCAGGAAACAGATTTCAAGAGGTACGTTGGAATCGCCTTTAAAGCACAGGAAGAGGGGCACAACTTCGACAATGACGCACTTGGCCAAAAGGGGCGTATGCGTTTTCTCCTGAAAATATTCAGGAGAAAACGCATCTGCCCTTTTTGGCCAAGCAAGCAAGCGGGCAATGCAAATCTGCACTACAAAGAAGTATCACTTCCCACCGGTCAAAAGGGAGATCCACAAAATGTGTAAAAACCAGAAAGGCAAGACAGGCCCTGGGGAACAGGGAGCCTTATTATGCTGAAGGGCGGGATTTAAATTGCCAAATGCCTCACTGGAGGATTGCATTTTGTTCCCTAAGACAAGTAAACAACAGAGCTACAGAGCCTAGGGCACTTCCAGTCTAGGGAATATACCTTGGGAAAACTGATAATCAATAAGACAGAGCCACTCCCAAATTTAGGGCTGCACTGCTTACAAGAACCTCAACTTGGGTACACCATAAATATCCCAGGAAATATAAAAATGGTTCAAAAAACAGTGGTATTTATGTACGATGGAATATCCCTCAGCCATGAAATCAATGTCATAAGACCAGGAGCAGCAAAGTGAGTGGATTCAGGTACGATGATTCTAAGTGAAATAAGTCACACAGAAAAAGAAACTTATCATAAGATATCACTTATGAAGATCCTGTAAACATGGCTACACATGAACTGAGTTAGGAAAGAGAACAGAGTCTCACATTTAGAAAACTCTCTTATGCCTGCTTAAGGGGAAAGGAGAGGTGGGGTCATGCATAAAACCAGAGTTTGATATAAGCACAGGTACCATTTCTAAAACCAACTGTGGAATAGACAAGACCTACACCTTCCTCAGTGAAAGGGACTCAAAACCCCATATTTCCTGCAGAGAAATAGATCTGAATAGTAAGAATCTTAAAACCTATGTATTGATATGTCTCTATAGGGGAATCAAGTGTGTCTAGACTGGCATAAACATGGCAGCGAGAATCAGCTCAAACCCACTATAAAAAGGAATATGAAAAACAAAACCAAAAAGCAGGGAAATTCTTTACATTTCCTTCAGGGTCTCTGATGAAACCTGGAATGACCCTATCTACAATGACAGCTGGATGTGGCATAAGGCTGAACACTTGGGACTGAGAGGATTGGTGAGATTGGGTGAGCAAATGCAGACCCTTTAAAGCAAAAATGCATGGCCCCCATTTCATGGGTCCCAACTCTCCATGTTGAAGGGAATATTACTACAGGTATAACATGTACGGGAAACCTAGAGAATGGACACACTGTGAATACAAAAGGTTTCTAAAACTCAACGAGTAGTCGCTCTCCTGGTGCTCCGGTTTGACTTTCCAACTGCTTTCCTATCAATCTCCCAACTTGGAGATACAACCACTTTAAACTCCTGGTTCGCACAGGTTGCCAAGTTGGCAGAGGATGGAAGGGAAGAGGGAGAACCAATGAGAGAGTAGCTGTTAGGCATTTGGACGGGCACATGTCACTCTAATTTCCCGGCAGGAAGAAGAATTAACCAGAGTCACAGCCACCCACGGAGAACCAGTATAGGTCCTGAACCAAAATTTTGGACTTGCGTACAGCTCACAAAAAACGAGTTGAATAATGGAGCTCAGGGGCACAGTAATTCACATACTGGCAGAGTAATAGAGGACAACTGTCGTCCAAAAATCTGTTGAGGGAAGGCAACGAGGCGGACATGAAAGCGAGGCAGAATAGCAGGAAACAGATTTCAAGAGGTACGCTGGAATCGCCTTTAAAGCACAGGATGAGGGGCACAACTTCGACAATGACGCACTTGGCCAAAAAGGGCGTATGAGTTTTCTCCTGAATATATTCAGGAGAAAACGCATACGCCCTTTTTTGTCAAGCAAGCAAGCGGGCAATGCAAATCTGCACTACAAAGAAGTATCACTTCCCACCGGTCAAAAGGGACATCCACAAAATGTGTAAAAACCAGAAAGGCAAGACAGGCCCTAGAGAACAGGGAGCCTTGTTATGCTGATGGGCGGGATGTAAATTGCCAACTGCCTCACTGGAGGAGTGCATTGCGTTCCCTAAAGCAAGTAAACAACAGAGCTACAGAGCCAAGGTCACTTCCAGTCTAGGGAATATACCTTGGGAAAACTGAAAATCAATAAGACAGAGCCACCCCCAAATTTAGGGCTGCACTGCTTACAAGAACCTCAACTTGGGTACACCTTAAATATCCCAGGAAATAAAAAAATGTTTCAAAAAACTGTGGTATTTATGTACGATGGAATATCCCTCAGCCATGAAATCAATGTCATAAGACCAGGAGCAGCAAAGTGAGTGGATTCAGGTACGATGATTCTAAGTGAAATAAGTCACACAGAAAAGGAAACTAATCATAAGATATCACTTATGAAGATCCTGTAAACATGGCTCCACATGAACTGAGTTAGGAAAGAGAACAGAGTCTCACATTTAGAAAACACTCTTATGCCTGCTTAAGGGGAAAGGAGAGGTGGGGTGATGCATAAAACCAGAGTTTGATATAAGCACAGTTACCATTTCTAAAACCAACTGTGGAATAGACAAGACCTACACCTTCCTCATTGAAAGGGACACAAAACCCCATATTTCCCGCAGAGGAATAGATCTGACTAGTAAGAATCTTAAAACCTAATATTGATATGTCTCTGTAAGGGAATCAAGTGTGTCTCGACTGGCATAAACATGGCAGCGAGAATCAGCTCAAACCCACTATAAAAAGGAATTTCAAAAACAAAACCAAAAAACAGGGAAATTCTTTACATTTTCTTCAGGGTCTCTGATGAAACCTGGAATGACTCTATCTACAATGACAGCTGGATGTGGCATAAGTCTGGACACTAGGGACTGAGAGCATTGGTGAGATTGGGTGAGCAAATGCAGAGCAGTTAAAGCAAAAATGCATGGCCCCCATTCCATGGGTCCCAACTCTCCATGTTGAAGGGAATATTACTACAGCTATAACATGTACGGGAAACCTAGAGAATGGACACACTGTGAATACAAAAGGTTTCTAACACTCAACGAGCAGTCCCTCTCCTGGTGCTCCGGTTTGACTTTCCAACTGCTTTACTATCAATCTCCCAACTTGGAGAGATAACCCCTTTAACCTCCTGGTTCACACAGGTTGCCAATTTGGAAGAGGATGGAAGGGAAGAGGGAGAACCAATGAGAGAGTAGCTGTTAGGCATTTCGACGGGCACATGTCACGCTAATTTCCGGGCAGGAAGAAGAATTAACCAGAGTCTCAGCCACCCACCGGAAACCAGAATACGTCCTGAACCAAAATTTTGGACTTGCGTACAGCTCACAAAATACAAGTTGAAAAATGGAGCTCAGGGGCACAGCAATTCACAAACTGGCAGAGTAATAAAGGACAACTATCGTCCAAAAATCTGTTGAGGGAAGGCAACGAGGCGGACTTGAAAGCGAGGCAGAATAGCAGGAAACAGATTTCAAGAGGTACGTTGGAATCGCCTTTAAATCACAGGAAGAGGGGCACAACTTCGACAATGATGCACTTGGCCAAAAAGGGCGTATGCGTTTTCTCCTGAATATATTCAGGAGAAAACGCATACGCCCTTTTTGGCCAAGCAAGCAAGTGGGCAATGCAAATCTACACTACAAAGAAGTATCACTTCCCACGGGTCAAAAGGGACATCCACAAAATGTGTAAAAACCAGAAAGGCAAGACAGGCCCTGGAGAACAGGGAGCCTTGTTATGCTGATGGGCGGGATGTAAATTGCCAACTGCCTCACTGGAGGAGTGCATTGCGTTCCCTAAAACAAGTAAACAACAGAGCTACAGAGCCAAGGGCACTTCCAGTCTAGGGAATATACCTTGGGAAAATTGAAAATCAATAAGACAGAGCCACCCCCAAATTTAGGGCTGCACTGCTTACAAGAACCTCAACATGGGTACACCTTAAATATCCCAGGAAATATAAAAATGGTTCAAAAAACTGTGGTATTTATGTACGATGGAATATCCCTCAGCCATGAAATCAATGTCATAAGACCAGGAGCAGCAAAGTGAGTGGATTCAGGTACGATGTTTCTAAGTGAAATAAGTCACACAGAAAAAGAAACTTATCATAAGATACCACTTATGAAGATCCTGTAAACATGGCTCCACATGAACTGAGTTAGGAAAGAGAACAGAGTCTCACATTTAGAAAACACTCTTATGCCTGCTTAAGGGGAAAGGAGAGGTGGGGTGATGCATAAAACCAGAGTTTGATATAAGCACAGGTACCATTTCTATAACCAACTGTGGAACAGACAAGACCTACACCTTCCTCAGTGAAAGGGATTCAAAACCCCATATTTCCCGCAGAGGAATAGATCTGACTAGTAAGAATCTTAAAACCTATGTATTGATATGTCTCTGTAAGGGAATCAAGTGTGTCTAGACTGGCATAAACATGGCAGCGAGAATCAGCTCAAACCCACTATAAAAAGGAATTTCAAAAACAAAACCAAAAAACAGGGAAATTCTTTCCATTTCCTTCAGGGTCTCTGATGAACCTGGAATGTCCCTATCTACAATGACAGCTGGATGTGGCATAAAGCTGGACACTTGGGACTGAGAGGATTGGTGAGATTGGGTGAGCAAATGCAGACCCTTTAAAGCAAAAGTGCATGGCCCCCATTCCATGGGTCCCAACTCTCCAGGTTGAAGGGAATATTACTACAGCTATAACATGTATGGGAAACCTAGAGAATGGACACACTGTGAATACAAAAGGTTTCTAAAACTCAACGAGTAGTCCCTCTCCTGGTGCTCCGGTTTGACTTTCCAACTGCTTTACTATCAATCTCCCAACTTGGAGAGACAGCCCCTTTAACCTCCTGGTTCGCACAGGTTGCCAATTTGGCAGAGGATGGAAGGGAAGAGGGAGAACCAATGAGAGAGTAGCTGTTAGGCATTTGGACGGGCACATGTCACTCTAATTTCCCGGCAGGAAGAAGAATTAAGCAGAGTCTCAGCCCCCCACCGGGAACCAGTATATGTCCTGAACCAAAATTTTGGACTTGCGTACAGCTCACAAAAAATGAGTTGAAAAATGGAGCTCAGGGGCACAGCAATTCACAAACTGGCAGAGTAATAAAGGACAACTATCGTCCAAAAATCTGTTGAGGGAAGGCAATGAGGCGGACTTGAAAGCGAGGCAGAATAGCAGGAAACAGATTTCAAGAGGTACCTTGGAATCGCCTTTAAAGCACAGGAAGAGGGGCACTACTTCGACAATGATGCACTTGGCCAAAAAGGGCGTATGCGTTTTCTCCTGAATATATTCAGGAGAAAACGCATACGCCCTTTTTGGCCAAGCAAGCAAGCGGGCAATGCAAATCTGCACTACAAAGAAGTATCACTTCCCACCGGTCAAAAGGGACATCCACAAAATGTGTAAAAACCAGAAAGGCAAGACAGGCCCTGGAGAACAGGGACCCTTGTTATGCTGATGGGCGGGATGTAAATTGCCAACTGCCTCACTGGATGAGTGCATTGCGTTCCCTAAAACAAGTAAACAACAGAGCTACAGAGCCAAGGGCACTTCCAGTCTAGGGAATATACCTTGGGAAAACTGAAAATCAATAAGACAGAGCCACCCCCAAATTTAGGGCTGCTCTGCTAACAAGAACCTCAACTTGGGTACACCTTAAATATCCCAGGAAAGATAAAAATGGTTCAAAATTCTGGGGTATTTATGTACGATGGAATATCCCTCAGCCATGAAGTCAATGTCATAAGACCAGGAGCAGCAAAGTGAGTGGATTCAGGTACGATGATTCTAAGTGAAATAAGTCACACAGAAAAAGAATCTTATCATAAGATATCACTTATGAAGATCCTGTAAACATGGCTCCACATGAACTGAGTTAGGAAAGAGAACAGAGTCTCACATTTAGAAAACACTCTTATGCCTGCTTAAGGGGAAAGGAGAGGTGGGGTGATGCATAAAACCAGAGTTTGATATAAGCACAGGTACCATTTCTATAACCAACTGTGGAATAGACAAGACCTACACCTTCCTCAGTGTAAGGGACTCAAAACCCCATATTTCTCGCAGAGGAATAGATCTGACTAGTAAGAATCTTAAAACCTATGTATTGATATGTCTCTGTAAGGGAATCAAGTGTGTCTAGACTGGCATAAACATGGCAGCGAGAATCAGCTCAAACCCACTATAAAAAGGAATTTCAAAAACAAAACCAAAAAACAGGGAAATTCTTTCCATTTTCTTCAGGGTCTCTGATGAAACCTGGAATGACCCTATCTACAATGACAGCTGGATGTGGCATAAGGCTGGACACTTGGGACTGAGAGGATTGGTGAGATTGGGTGAGCAAATGCAGACCCTTTAAAGCAAAAATGCATGGCCCCCATTCCATGGGTCCCAACTCTCCATGTTGAAGGGAATATTACTACAGCTATAACATGTACGGGAAACCTAGAGAATGGACACACTGTGAATACAAAAGGTTTCTAAAACTCAACGAGTAGTCCCTCTCCTGGTGCTCCGATTTGACTTTCCAACTGCTTTACTATCAATCTCCCAACCTGGAGAGACAGCCCCTTTAACCTCCTGGTTCGCACAGGATGCCAATTTGGTAGAGGATGGAAGGGAAGAGGGAGAACCAATGAGAGAGTAGCTGTTAGGCATTTGGACGGGCACATGTCACTCTAATTTCCCGGCAGGAAGAAGAATTAACCAGAGTCTCAGCCCCCCACCGGGAACCAGTATAGGTCCTGAACCAAAATTTTGGACTTGCGTACAGCTCACAAAAAACGAGTTGAAAAATGGAGCTCAGGGGCACAGCAATTCACCAACTGGCAGAGTAATAAAGGACAACTATCGTCCAAAAATCTGTTGAGGGAAGGCAACGAGGCGGACTTGAAAGCGAGGCAGAATAGCAGGAAACAGATTTCAAGAGGTACGTTGGAATCGCCTTTAAAGCACAGGAAGAGGGGCACAACTTCGACAATGATGCACTTGGCCAAAAAGGGTGTATGCGTTTTCTCCTGAATATATTCAGGAGAAAATGCATACGGCCTTTTTGGCCAAGCAAGCAAGCGGGCAATGCAAATCTGCACTACAAAGAAGTATCACTTCCCACTGGTCAAAAGGGACATCCACAGAATGTGTAAAAACCAGAAAGGCAAGACAGGCCCTGGAGAACAGGGAGCCTTGTTATGCTGATGGGCGGGATGTAAATTGCCAACTGCCTCACTGGAGGAGTGCATTGCGTTCCCTAAAACAAGTAAACAACAGAGCTACAGAGCCAAGGTCACTTCCAGTCTAGGGAATATACCTTGGGAAAACTGAAAATCAATAAGACAGAGCCACCCCCAAATTTAGGGCTGCACTGCTTACAAGAACCTCAACTTGGGTACACCTTAAATATCCCTGGAAATATAAAAATGGTTCAAAAAACTGTGGTATTTATGTACGATGGAATATCCCTCAGCCATGAAATCAATGTCATAAGACCAGGAGCAGCAAAGTGAGTGGATTCAGGTACGATGATTCTAAGTGAAATAAGTCACACAGAAAAAGAAACTTATCATAAGATATCACTTATGAAGATCCTGTAAACATGGCTCCACATGAACTGAGTTAGGAAAGAGAACAGAGTCTCACATTTAGAAAACACTCTTATGCCTGCTTAAGGGGAAAGGAGAGGTGGGGTGATGCATAAAACCAGAGTTTGATATAAGCACAGGTACCATTTCTATAACCAACTGTGGACTAGACAAGACCTACACCTTCCTCAGTGAAAGGGATTCAAAACCCCATATTTCCCGCAGAGGAATAGATCTGACTAGTAAGAATCTTAAAACCTATGTATTGATATGTCTCTGTAAGGGAATCAAGTGTGTCTAGACTGGCATAAACATAGCAGCGAGAATCAGCTCAAACCCACTATAAAAAGGAATTTCAAAAACAAAACCAAAAAACAGGGAAATTCTTTCCATTTCCTTCATGGTCTCTTATGAAACCTGGAATGACCCTATCTACAATGACAGCTGGATGTGGCATAAGGCTGGACACTTTGAACTGAGAGGATTGGTGAGATTGGGTGAGCAAATACAGACCCTTTAAAGCAAAAATGCATGGCCCCCATTCCATGGGTCCCAACTCTCCATGTTGAAGGGAATATTACTACAGCTATAACATGTACGGGAAACCTAGAGAATGGACACACTGTGAATACAAAAGGTTTCTAAAACTCAACGAGTAGTCCCTCTCCTGGTGCTCCGGTTTGACTTTCCAACTGCTTTACTATCAATCTCCCAACTTGGAGAGACAGCCCCTTTAACCTCCTGGTTCGCACAGGTTGCCAATTTGGCAGAGGATGGAAGGGAAGAGGGAGAACCAATGAGAGAGTAGCTGTTAGGCATTTGGACGGGCACACGTCACTCTAATTTCCCGGCAGGAAGAAGAATTAAGCAGAGTCTCAGCCCCCCACCGGGAACCAGTATATGTCCTGAACCAAAATTTTGGACTTGCGTACAGCTCACAAAAAATGAGTTGAAAAATGGAGCTCAGGGGCACAGCAATTCACAAACTGGCAGAGTAATAAAGGACAACTATCGTCCAAAAATCTGTTGAGGGAAGGCAATGAGGCGGACTTGAAAGCGAGGCAGAATAGCAGGAAACAGATTTCAAGAGGTACCTTGGAATCGCCTTTAAAGCACAGGAAGAGGGGCACAACTTCGACAATGATGCACTTGGCCAAAAAGGGCGTATGCGTTTTCTCCTGAATATATTCAGGAGAAAACGCATACGCCCTTTTTGGCCAAGCAAGCAAGCGGGCAATGCAAATCTGCACTACAAAGAAGTATCACTTCCCACCGGTCAAAAGGGACATCCACAAAATGTGTAAAAACCAGAAAGGCAAGACAGGCCCTGGAGAACAGGGACCCTTGTTATGCTGATGGGCGGGATGTAAATTGCCAACTGCCTCACTGGAGGAGTGCATTGCGTTCCCTAAAACAAGTAAACAACAGAGCTACAGAGCCAAGGGCACTTCCAGTCTAGGGAATATACCTTGGGAAAACTGAAAATCAATAAGACAGAGCCACCCCCAAATTTAGGGCTGCTCTGCTAACAAGAACCTCAACTTGGGTACACCTTAAATATCCCAGGAAAGATAAAAATGGTTCAAAATTCTGGGGTATTTATGTACGATGGAATATCCCTCAGCCATGAAGTCAATGTCATAAGACCAGGAGCAGCAAAGTGAGTGGATTCAGGTACGATGATTCTAAGTGAAATAAGTCACACAGAAAAAGAATCTTATCATAAGATATCACTTATGAAGATCCTGTAAACATGGCTCCACATGAACTGAGTTAGGAAAGAGAACAGAGTCTCACATTTAGAAAACACTCTTATGCCTGCTTAAGGGGAAAGGAGAGGTGGGGTGATGCATAAAACCAGGGTTTGATATAAGCACAGGTACCATTTCTATAACCAACTGTGGAATAGACAAGACCTACACCTTCCTCAGTGTAAGGGACTCAAAACCCCATATTTCTCGCAGAGGAATAGATCTGACTAGTAAGAATCTTAAAACCTATGTATTGATATGTCTCTGTAAGGGAATCAAGTGTGTCTAGACTGGCATAAACATGGCAGCGAGAATCAGCTCAAACCCACTATAAAAAGGAATTTCAAAAACAAAACCAAAAAACAGGGAAATTCTTTCCATTTCCTTCAGGGTCTCTGATGAAACCTGGAATGACCCTATCTACAATGACAGCTGGATGTGGCATAAGGCTGGACACTTGGGACTGAGAGGATTGGTGAGATTGGGTGAGCAAATGCAGACCCTTTAAAGCAAAAATGCATGGCCCCCTTTCCATGGGTCCCAACTCTCCATGTTGAAGGGAATATTACTACAGCTATAACATGTACGGGAAACCTAGAGAATGGACACACTGTGAATACAAAAGGTTTCTAAAACTCAACGAGTAGTCCCTCTCCTGGTGCTCCGATTTGACTTTCCAACTGCTTTACTATCAATCTCCCAACCTGGAGAGACAGCCCCTTTAACCTCCTGGTTCGCACAGGATGCCAATTTGGTAGAGGATGGAAGGGAAGAGGGAGAACCAATGAGAGAGTAGCTGTTAGGCATTTGGACGGGCACATGTCACTCTAATTTCCCGGCAGGAAGAAGAATTAACCAGAGTCTCAGCCCCCCACCGGGAACCAGTATAGGTCCTGAACCAAAATTTTGGACTTGCGTACAGCTCACAAAAAACGAGTTGAAAAATGGAGCTCAGGGGCACAGCAATTCACAAACTGGCAGAGTAATAAAGGACAACTATCGTCCAAAAATCTGTTGAGGGAAGGCAACGAGGCGGACTTGAAAGCGAGGCAGAATAGCAGGAAACAGATTTCAAGAGGTACGTTGGAATCGCCTTTAAAGCACAGGAAGAGGGGCACAACTTCGACAATGATGCACTTGGCCAAAAAGGGCGTATGCGTTTTCTCCTGAATATATTCAGGAGAAAATGCATACGGCCTTTTTGGCCAAGCAAGCAAGCGGGCAATGCAAATCTGCACTACAAAGAAGTATCACTTCCCAGTGGTCAAAAGGGACATCCACAGAATGTGTAAAAACCAGAAAGGCAAGACAGGCCCTGGAGAACAGGGAGCCTTGTTATGCTGATGGGCGGGATGTAAATTGCCAACTGCCTCACTGGAGGAGTGCATTGCGTTCCCTAAAACAAGTAAACAACAGAGCTACAGAGCCAAGGTCACTTCCAGTCTAGGGAATATACCTTGGGAAAACTGAAAATCAATAAGACAGAGCCACCCCCAAATTTAGGGCTGCACTGCTTACAAGAACCTCAACTTGGGTACACCTTAAATATCCCAGGAAATATAAAAATGGTTCAAAAAATTGTGGTATTTATGTACGATGGAATATCCCTCAGCCATGAAATCAATGTCATAAGACCAGGAGCAGGAAAGTGAGTGGATTCAGGTACGATGATTCTAAGTGAAATAAGTCACACAGAAAAAGAAACTTATCATAAGATATCACTTATGAAGATCCTGTAAACATGGCTCCACATGAACTGAGTTAGGAAAGAGAACAGAGTCTCACATTTAGAAAACACTCTTATGCCTGCTTAAGGGGAAAGGAGAGGTGGGGTGATGTATAAATCCAGAGTTTGATATAAGCACAGGTACCATTTCTATAACCAACTGTGGAATAGACAAGACCTACACCTTCCTCAGTGAAAGGGACTCAAAACCCCATATTTACCGCAGAGGAATAGATCTGACTAGTAAGAATCTTAAACCTATGTATTGATATGTCTCTGTAAAGGAATCAAGTGTGTCTAGACTGGCATAAACATGGCAGTGAGAATCAGCTCAAACCCACTATAAAAAGGAATTTCAAAAACAAAACCACAAAACAGGGAAATTCTTTCCATTTCCTTCATGGTCTCTGATGAAACCTGGAATGACCCTATCTACAATGACAGCTGGATGTGGCATAAGGGTGGACACTTTGGACTGAGAGGATTGGTGAGATTGGGTGAGCAAATGCAGACCCTTTAAAGCAAAAATGCATGGCCCCCATTCCATGGGTCCCAACTCTCCATGTTGAAGGGAATATTACTACAGCTATAACATGTACGGGAAAACTAGAGAATGGACACACTGTGAATACAAAAGGTTTCTAAAACTCAACGAGTATTCCCTCTCCTGGTGCTCCGGTTTGACTTTCCAACTGCTTTACTATCAATCTCCCAACTTGGAGAGACAGCCCATTTAACCTCCTGGTTCGCACAGGTTGCCAATTTGGCAGAGGATGGAAGGGAAGAGAGAGAACCAATGAGAGAGTAGCTGTTAGGCATTTGGACAGGCACATGTCACTCTAATTTCCCGGCAGGAAGAAGAATTAACCAGAGTCTCAGCCCCACACCAGGAACCAGTATAGTTCCTGAACCAAAATTTGGGACTTGCATACAGCTCACAAAAAACGAGTTGAAAAATGGAGCTCAGGGGCACAGCAATTCACAAACTGACAGAGTAATAAAGGACAACTATCGTCCAAAAATCTGTTGAGGGAAGGCAATGAGGCGGACTTGAAAGCGAGGCAGAATAGCAGGAAACAGATTTCAAGAGGTACGTTGGAATCGCCTTTAAAGCACAGGAAGAGGGGCACAACTTCGACAATGACGCACTTGGCCAAAAAGGGCGTATGCGTTTTCTCCTGAATATATTCAGGAGAATACGCATACGCCCTTTTTGGCCAAGCAAGCAAGCGGGCAATGCAAATCTGCACTACAAAGATGTATCACTTCCCACTGGTCAAAAGGGACATCCACAAAATGTGTAAAAACCAGAAAGGCAAGACAGGCCCTGGAGAACAGGGAGCCCTGTTATGCTGATGGGCGGGATGTAAATTGCCAACTGCCTCACTGGAGGAGTGCATTGCGTTCCCTAAAACAATTAAACAACAGAGCTACAGAGCCAAGGGCACTTCCAGTGTAGGGAATATACCTTGGGAAAACTGAAAATCAATAAGACAGAGCCACCCCCAAATTTAGGGCTGCACTGCTTACAAGAACCTCAACTTGGGTACACCTTAAATATCCCTGGAAATATAAAAATGGTTCAAAAAACTGTGGTATTTATGTACGATGGAATATCCCTCAGCTATGAAATCAATGTCATAAGACCAGGAGCAGCAAAGTGAGTGGATTCAGGTACGATGATTCTAAAGTGAAATAAGTCACACAGAAAAAGAAACTTATCATAAGATATCACTTATGAAGATCCTGTAAACATGGCTCCACATGAACTGAGTTAGGAAAGAGAACAGAGTCTCACATTTAGAAAACACTCTTATGCCTGCTTAAGGGGAAAGGAGAGGTGGGGTGATGCATAGAACCAGAGTTTGATATAAGCACAGGTACCATTTCTATAACCAACTGTGGAATAGACAAGACCTACACCTTCCTCAGTGAAAGGGATTCAAAACCCCATATTTCCCGCAGAGGAATAGATCTGACTAGTAAGAATCTTACAACCTATGTATTGATATGTCTCTGTAAGGGAATCAAGTGTGTCTAGACTGGCATAAACATAGCAGCGAGAATCAGCTCAAACCCACTATAAAAAGGAATTTCAAAAACAAAACCAAAAAACAGGGAAATTCTTTCCATTTCCTTCATGGTCTCTTATGAAACCTGGAATGACCCTATCTACAATGACAGCTGGATGTGGCATAAGGCTGGACACTTTGAACTGAGAGGATTGGTGAGATTGGGTGAGCAAATACAGACCCTTTAAAGCAAAAATGCATGGCCCCCATTCCATGGGTCCCAACTCTCCATGTTGAAGGGAATATTACTACAGCTATAACATGTACGGGAAACCTAGAGAATGGACACACTGTGAATACAGAAGGTTTCTAAAACTCAACGAGTAGTCCCTCTCCTGGTGCTCCGGTTTGACTTTCCAACTGCTTTACTATCAATCTCCCAACTTGGAGAGACAGCCCCTTTAACCTCCTGGTTCGCACAGGTTGCCAATTTGGCAGAGGATGGAAGGGAAGAGGGAGAACCAATGAGAGAGTAGCTGTTAGGCATTTGGACGGGCACATGTCACTCTAATTTCCCGGCAGGAAGAAGAATTAAGCAGAGTCTCAGCCCCCCACCGGGAACCAGTATATGTCCTGAACCAAAATTTTGGACTTGCGTACAGCTCACAAAAAATGAGTTGAAAAATGGAGCTCAGGGGCACAGCAATTCACAAACTGGCAGAGTAATAAAGGACAACTATCGTCCAAAAATCTGTTGAGGGAAGGCAATGAGGCGGACTTGAAAGCGAGGCAGAATAGCAGGAAACAGATTTCAAGAGGTACCTTGGAATCGCCTTTAAAGCACAGGAAGAGGGGCACAACTTCGACAATGATGCACTTGGCCAAAAAGGGCGTATGCGTTTTCTCCTGAATATATTCAGGAGAAAACGCATACGCCCTTTTTGGCCAAGCAAGCAAGCGGGCAATGCAAATCTGCACTACAAAGAAGTATCACTTCCCACCGGTCAAAAGGGACATCCACAAAATGTGTAAAAACCAGAAAGGCAAGACAGGCCCTGGAGAACAGGGACCCTTGTTATGCTGATGGGCGGGATGTAAATTGCCAACTGCCTCACTGGAGGAGTGCATTGCGTTCCCTAAAACAAGTAAACAACAGAGCTACAGAGCCAAGGGCACTTCCAGTCTAGGGAATATACCTTGGGAAAACTGAAAATCAATAAGACAGAGCCACCCCCAAATTTAGGGCTGCTCTGCTAACAAGAACCTCAACTTGGGTACACCTTAAATATCCCAGGAAAGATAAAAATGGTTCAAAATTCTGGGGTATTTATGTACGATGGAATATCCCTCAGCCATGAAGTCAATGTCATAAGACCAGGAACAGCAAAGTGAGTGGATTCAGGTACGATGATTCTAAGTGAAATAAGTCACACAGAAAAAGAATCTTATCATAAGATATCACTTATGAAGATCCTGTAAACATGGCTCCACATGAACTGAGTTAGGAAAGAGAACAGAGTCTCACATTTAGAAAACACTCTTATGCCTGCTTAAGGGGAAAGGAGAGGTGGGGTGATGCATAAAACCAGAGTTTGATATAAGCACAGGTACCATTTCTATACCCAACTGTGGAATAGACAAGACCTACACCTTCCTCAGTGTAAGGGACTCAAAACCCCATATTTCTCGCAGAGGAATAGATCTGACTAGTAAGAATCTTAAAACCTATGTATTGATATGTCTCTGTAAGGGAATCAAGTGTGTCTAGACTGGCATAAACATGGCAGCGAGAATCAGCTCAAACCCACTATAAAAAGGAATTTCAAAAACAAAACCAAAAAACAGGGAAATTCTTTCCATTTCCTTCGGGGTCTCTGATGAAACCTGGAATGACCCTATCTACAATGACAGCTGGATGTGGCATAAGGCTGGACACTTGGGACTGAGAGGATTGGTGAGATTGGGTGAGCAAATGCAGACCCTTTAAAGCAAAAATGCATGGCCCCCTTTCCATGGGTCCCAACTCTCCATGTTGAAGGGAATATTACTACAGCTATAACATGTACGGGAAACCTAGAGAATGGACACACTGTGAATACAAAAGGTTTCTAAAACTCAACGAGTAGTCCCTCTCCTGGTGCTCCGATTTGACTTTCCAACTGCTTTACTATCAATCTCCCAACCTGGAGAGACAGCCCCTTTAACCTCCTGGTTCGCACAGGATGCCAATTTGGTAGAGGATGGAAGGGAAGAGGGAGAACCAATGAGAGAGTAGCTGTTAGGCATTTGGACGGGCACATGTCACTCTAATTTCCCGGCAGGAAGAAGAATTAAGCAGAGTCTCAGCCCCCCACCGGGAACCAGTATATGTCCTGAACCAAAATTTTGGACTTGCGTACAGCTCACAAAAAATGAGTTGAAAAATGGAGCTCAGGGGCACAGCAATTCACAAACTGGCAGAGTAATAAAGGACAACTATCGTCCAAAAATCTGTTGAGGGAAGGCAATGAGGCGGACTTGAAAGCGAGGCAGAATAGCAGGAAACAGATTTCAAGAGGTACCTTGGAATCGCCTTTAAAGCACAGGAAGAGGGACACAACTTCGACAATGATGCACTTGGCCAAAAAGGGCGTATGCGTTTTCTCCTGAATATATTCAGGAGAAAACGCATACGCCCTTTTTGGCCAAGCAAGCAAGCGGGCAATGCAAATCTGCACTACAAAGAAGTATCACTTCCCACCGGTCAAAAGGGACATCCACAAAATGTGTAAAAACCAGAAAGGCAAGACAGGCCCTGGAGAACAGGGACCCTTGTTATGCTGATGGGCGGGATGTAAATTGCCAACTGCCTCACTGGAGGAGTGCATTGCGTTCCCTAAAACAAGTAAACAACAGAGCTACAGAGCCAAGGGCACTTCCAGTCTAGGGAATATACCTTGGGAAAACTGAAAATCAATAAGACAGTGCCACCCCCAAATTTAGGGCTGCTCTGCTAACAAGAACCTCAACTTGGGTACACCTTAAATATCCCAGGAAAGATAAAAATGGTTCAAAATTCTGGGGTATTTATGTACGATGGAATATCCCTCAGCCATGAAGTCAATGTCATAAGACCAGGAGCAGCAAAGTGAGTGGATTCAGGTACGATGATTCTAAGTGAAATAAGTCACACAGAAAAAGAATCTTATCATAAGATATCACTTATGAAGATCCTGTAAACATGGCTCCACATGAACTGAGTTAGGAAAGAGAACAGAGTCTCACATTTAGAAAACACTCTTATGCCTGCTTAAGGGGAAAGGAGAGGTGGGGTGATGCATAAAACCAGAGTTTGATATAAGCACAGGTACCATTTCTATAACCAACTGTGGAATAGACAAGACCTACACCTTCCTCAGTGTAAGGGACTCAAAACCCCATATTTCTCGCAGAGGAATAGATCTGACTAGTAAGAATCTTAAAACCTATGTATTGATATGTCTCTGTAAGGGAATCAAGTGTGTCTAGACTGGCATAAACATGGCAGCGAGAATCAGCTCAAACCCACTATAAAAAGGAATTTCAAAAACAAAACCAAAAAACAGGGAAATTCTTTCCATTTCCTTCAGGGTCTCTGATGAAACCTGGAATGACCCTATCTACAATGACAGCTGGATGTGGCATAAGGCTGGACACTTGGGACTGAGAGGATTGGTGAGATTGGGTGAGCAAATGCAGACCCTTTAAAGCAAAAATGCATGGCCCCCTTTCCATGGGTCCCAACTCTCCATGTTGAAGGGAATATTACTACAGCTATAACATGTACGGGAAACCTAGAGAATGGACACACTGTGAATACAAAAGGTTTCTAAAACTCAACGAGTAGTCCCTCTCCTGGTGCTCCGATTTGACTTTCCAACTGCTTTACTATCAATCTCCCAACCTGGAGAGACAGCCCCTTTAACCTCCTGGTTCGCACAGGATGCCAATTTGGTAGAGGATGGAAGGGAAGAGGGAGAACCAATGAGAGAGTAGCTGTTAGGCATTTTACGGGCACATGTCACTCTAATTTCCCGGCAGGAAGAAGAATTAACCAGAGTCTCAGCCCCCCACCGGGAACCAGTATAGGTCCTGAACCAAAATTTTGGACTTGCGTACAGCTCACAAAAAACGAGTTGAAAAATGGAGCTCAGGGGCACAGCAATTCACAAACTGGCAGAGTAATAAAGGACAACTATCGTCCAAAAATCTGTTGAGGGAAGGCAACGAGGCGGACTTGAAAGCGAGGCAGAATAGCAGGAAACAGATTTCAAGAGGTATGTTGGAATCGCCTTTAAAGCACAGGAAGAGGGGCACAACTTCGACAATGATGCACTTGGCCAAAAAGGGCGTATGAGTTTTCTCCTGAATATATTCAGGAGAAAATGCATACGGCCTTTTTGGCCAAGCAAGCAAGCGGGCAATGCAAATCTGCACTACAAAGAAGTATCACTTCCCACTGGTCAAAAGGGACATCCACAGAATGTGTAAAAACCAGAAAGGCAAGACAGGCCCTGGAGAACAGGGAGCCTTGTTATGCTGATGGGCGGGATGTAAATTGACAACTGCCTCACTGGAGGAGTGCATTGCGTTCCCTAAAACAAGTAAACAACAGAGCTACAGAGCCAAGGTCACTTCCAGTCTAGGGAATATACCTTGGGAAAACTGAAAATCAATAAGACAGAGCCACCCCCAAATTTAGGGCTGCACTGCTTACAAGAACCTCAACTTGGGTACACCTTAAATATCCCAGGAAATATAAAAATGGTTCAAAAAATTGTGGTATTTATGTACGATGGAATATCCCTCAGCCATGAAATCAATGTCATAAGACCAGGAGCAGGAAAGTGAGTGGATTCAGGTACGATGATTCTAAGTGAAATAAGTCACACAGAAAAAGAAACTTATCATAAGATATCACTTATGAAGATCCTGTAAACATGGCTCCACATGAACTGAGTTAGGAAAGAGAACAGAGTCTCACATTTAGAAAACACTCTTATGCCTGCTTAAGGGGAAAGGAGAGGTGGGGTGATGTATAAATCCAGAGTTTGATATAAGCACAGGTACCATTTCTATAACCAACTGTGGAATAGACAAGACCTACACCTTCCTCAGTGAAAGGGACTCAAAACCCCATATTTACCGCAGAGGAATAGATCTGACTAGTAAGAATCTTAAACCTATGTATTGATATGTCTCTGTAAAGGAATCAAGTGTGTCTAGACTGGCATAAACATGGCAGTGAGAATCAGCTCAAACCCACTATAAAAAGGAATTTCAAAAACAAAACCACAAAACAGGGAAATTCTTTCCATTTCCTTCATGGTCTCTGATGAAACCTGGAATGACCCTATCTACAATGACAGCTGGATGTGGCATAAGGGTGGACACTTTGGACTGAGAGGATTGGTGAGATTGGGTGAGCAAATGCAGACCCTTTAAAGCAAAAATGCATGGCCCCCATTCCATGGGTCCCAACTCTCCATGTTGAAGGGAATATTACTACAGCTATAACATGTACGGGAAAACTAGAGAATGGACACACTGTGAATACAAAAGGTTTCTAAAACTCAACGAGTATTCCCTCTCCTGGTGCTCCGGTTTGACTTTCCAACTGCTTTACTATCAATCTCCCAACTTGGAGAGACAGCCCATTTAACCTCCTGGTTCGCACAGGTTGCCAATTTGGCAGAGGATGGAAGGGAAGAGAGAGAACCAATGAGAGAGTAGCTGTTAGGCATTTGGACAGGCACATGTCACTCTAATTTCCCGGCAGGAAGAAGAATTAACCAGAGTCTCAGCCCCACACCAGGAACCAGTATAGTTCCTGAACCAAAATTTGGGACTTGCATACAGCTCACAAAAAACGAGTTGAAAAATGGAGCTCAGGGGCACAGCAATTCACAAACTGACAGAGTAATAAAGGACAACTATCGTCCAAAAATCTGTTGAGGGAAGGCAATGAGGCGGACTTGAAAGCGAGGCAGAATAGCAGGAAACAGATTTCAAGAGGTACGTTGGAATCGCCTTTAAAGCACAGGAAGAGGGGCACAACTTCGACAATGACGCACTTGGCCAAAAAGGGCGTATGCGTTTTCTCCTGAATATATTCAGGAGAATACGCATACGCCCTTTTTGGCCAAGCAAGAAAGCGGGCAATGCAAATCTGCACTACAAAGATGTATCACTTCCCACTGGTCAAAAGGGACATCCACAAAATGTGTAAAAACCAGAAAGGCAAGACAGGCCCTGGAGAACAGGGAGCCCTGTTATGCTGATGGGCGGGATGTAAATTGCCAACTGCCTCACTGGAGGAGTGCATTGCGTTCCCTAAAACAATTAAACAACAGAGCTACAGAGCCAAGGGCACTTCCAGTGTAGGGAATATACCTTGGGAAAACTGAAAATCAATAAGACAGAGCCACCCCCAAATTTAGGGCTGCACTGCTTACAAGAACCTCAACTTGGGTACACCTTAAATATCCCTGGAAATATAAAAATGGTTCAAAAAACTGTGGTATTTATGTACGATGGAAGATCCCTCAGCCATGAAATCAATGTCATAAGACCAGGAGCAGCAAAGTGAGTGGATTCAGGTACGATGATTCTAAGTGAAATAAGTCACACAGAAAAAGAAACTTATCATAAGATATCACTTATGAAGATCCTGTAAACATGGCTCCACATGAACTGAGTTAGGAAAGAGAACAGAGTCTCACATTTAGAAAACACTCTTATGCCTGCTTAAGGGGAAAGGAGAGGTGGGGTGATGCATAGAACCAGAGTTTGATATAAGCACAGGTACCATTTCTATAACCAACTGTGGAATAGACAAGACCTACACCTTCCTCAGTGAAAGGGATTCAAAACCCCATATTTCCCACAGAGGAATAGATCTGACTAGTAAGAATCTTACAACCTATGTATTGATATGTCTCTGTAAGGGAATCAAGTGTGTCTAGACTGGCATAAACATAGCAGCGAGAATCAGCTCAAACCCACTATAAAAAGGAATTTCAAAAACAAAACCAAAAAACAGGGAAATTCTTTCCATTTCCTTCATGGTCTCTTATGAAACCTGGAATGACCCTATCTACAATGACAGCTGGATGTGGCATAAGGCTGGACACTTTGAACTGAGAGGATTGGTGAGATTGGGTGAGCAAATACAGACCCTTTAAAGCAAAAATGCATGGCCCCCATTCCATGGGTCCCAACTCTCCATGTTGAAGGGAATATTACTACAGCTATAACATGTACGGGAAACCTAGAGAATGGACACACTGTGAATACAGAAGGTTTCTAAAACTCAACGAGTAGTCCCTCTCCTGGTGCTCCGGTTTGACTTTCCAACTGCTTTACTATCAATCTCCCAACTTGGAGAGACAGCCCCTTTAACCTCCTGGTTCGCACAGGTTGCCAATTTGGCAGAGGATGGAAGGGAAGAGGGAGAACCAATGAGAGAGTAGCTGTTAGGCATTTGGACGGGCACATGTCACTCTAATTTCCCGGCAGGAAGAAGAATTAAGCAGAGTCTCAGCCCCCCACCGGGAACCAGTATATGTCCTGAACCAAAATTTTGGACTTGCGTACAGCTCACAAAAAATGAGTTGAAAAATGGAGCTCAGGGGCACAGCAATTCACAAACTGGCAGAGTAATAAAGGACAACTATCGTCCAAAAATCTGTTGAGGGAAGGCAATGAGGCGGACTTGAAAGCGAGGCAGAATAGCAGGAAACAGATTTCAAGAGGTACCTTGGAATCGCCTTTAAAGCACAGGAAGAGGGGCACAACTTCGACAATGATGCACTTGGCCAAAAAGGGCGTATGCGTTTTCTCCTGAATATATTCAGGAGAAAACGCATACGCCCTTTTTGGCCAAGCAAGCAAGCGGGCAATGCAAATCTGCACTACAAAGAAGTATCACTTCCCACCGGTCAAAAGGGACATCCACAAAATGTGTAAAAACCAGAAAGGCAAGACAGGCCCTGGAGAACAGGGACCCTTGTTATGCTGATGGGCGGGATGTAAATTGCCAACTGCCTCACTGGAGGAGTGCATTGCGTTCCCTAAAACAAGTAAACAACAGAGCTACAGAGCCAAGGGCACTTCCAGTCTAGGGAATATACCTTGGGAAAACTGAAAATCAATAAGACAGAGCCACCCCCAAATTTAGGGCTGCTCTGCTAACAAGAACCTCAACTTGGGTACACCTTAAATATCCCAGGAAAGATAAAAATGGTTCAAAATTCTGGGGTATTTATGTACGATGGAATATCCCTCAGCCATGAAGTCAATGTCATAAGACCAGGAGCAGCAAAGTGAGTGGATTCAGGTACGATGATTCTAAGTGAAATAAGTCACACAGAAAAAGAATCTTATCATAAGATATCACTTATGAAGATCCTGTAAACATGGCTCCACATGAACTGAGTTAGGAAAGAGAACAGAGTCTCACATTTAGAAAACACTCTTATGCCTGCTTAAGGGGAAAGGAGAGGTGGGGTGATGCATAAAACCAGAGTTTGATATAAGCACAGGTACCATTTCTATAACCAACTGTGGAATAGACAAGACCTACACCTTCCTCAGTGAAAGGGATTCAAAACCCCATATTTCCCGCAGAGGAATAGATCTGACTAGTAAGAATCTTAAAACCTATGTATTGATATGTCTCTGTAAGGGAATCAAGTGTGTCTAGACTGGCATAAACATAGCAGCGAGAATCAGCTCAAACCCACTATAAAAAGGAATTTCAAAAACAAAACCAAAAAACAGGGAAATTCTTTCCATTTCCTTCATGGTCTCTTATGAAACCTGGAATGACCCTATCTACAATGACAGCTGGATGTGGCATAAGGCTGGACACTTTGAACTGAGAGGATTGGTGAGATTGGGTGAGCAAATACAGACCCTTTAAAGCAAAAATGCATGGCCCCCATTCCATGGGTCCCAACTCTCCATGTTGAAGGGAATATTACTACAGCTATAACATGTACGGGAAACCTAGAGAATGGACACACTGTGAATACAGAAGGTTTCTAAAACTCAACGAGTAGTCCCTCTCCTGGTGCTCCTGTTTGACTTTCCAACTGCTTTACTATCAATGTCCCAACTTGGAGAGACAGCCCCTTTATCCACCTGGTTCGCACAGGTTGCCAATTTGGCAGAGGATGGAAGGGAAGAGAGAGAACCAATGAGAGAGTAGCTGTTAGGCATTTGGACGGGCACATGTCACTCTAATTTCCCGGCAGGAAGAAGAATTAACCAGAGTCTCAGCCCCGCACCAGGAACCAGTATAGTTCCTGAACCAAAGATTTGGACTTGCATACAGCTCACAAAAAACGAGTTGAAAAATGGAGCACAGGGGCACAGCAATTCACAAACTGGCAGAGTAATAAAGGACAATTATCGTCCAAAAATCTGTTGAGGGAAGGCAACGAGGCTGACTTGAAATCGAGGCAGAATAGCAGGAAACAGATTTCAAGAGGTACGTTGGAATCGCCTTTAAAGCACAGGAAGAGGGGCACAACTTCGACAATGATGCACTAGGCCAAAAAGGGCGTATGCGTTTTCTCCTGAATATATTCAGGAGAAAACTCATACGCCCTTTTTGGCCAAGCAAGCAAGTGGGCAATACAAATCTACACTACAAAGAAGTATCACTTCCCACCGGTCAAAAGGGACATCCACAAAATGTGTAAAAACCAGAAAGGCAAGACAGGCCCTGGAGAACAGGGAGCCTTGTTATGCTGATGGGCGGGATGTAAATTGCCAACTGCCTCACTGGAGGAGTGCATTGCGTTCCCTAAAACAAGTAAACAACAGAGCTACAGAGCCAAGGGCACTTCCAGTCTAGGGATTATACTTTGGGAAAATTGAAAATCAATAAGACAGAGCCACCCCCAAATTTAGGGCTGCACGGCTTACAAGAACCTCAACTTGGGTACACCTTAAATATCCCAGGAAATATAAAAATGGTTCAAAAAACTGTGGTATTTATGTACGATGGAATATCCCTCAGACATGAAATCAATGTCATAAGACCAGGAGCAGCAAAGTGAGTGGATTCAGGTACGATGATTCTAAGTGAAATAAGTCACACAGAAAAAGAAACTTATCATAAGATATCACTTATGAAGATCCTGTAAACATGGCTCCACATGAACTGAGTTAGGAAAGAGAACAGAGTCTCACATTTAGAAAACACTCTTATGCCTGCTTAAGGGGAAAGGAGAGGTGGGGTGATGCATAAAACCAGAGTTTGATATAAGCACAGGTACCATTTCTATAACCAACTGTGGAACAGACAAGACCTACACCTTCCTCAGTGAAAGGGATTCAAAACCCCATATTTCCCGCAGAGGAATAGATCTGACTAGTAAGAATCTTAAAACCTATGTATTGATATGTCTCTGTAAGGGAATCAAGTGTGTCTAGACTGGCATAAACATGGCAGCGAGAATCAGCTCAAACCCACTATAAAAAGGAATTTCAAAAACAAAACCAAAAAACAGGGAAATTCTTTCCATTTCCTTTAGGGTCTCTGATGAAACCTGGAATGACCCTATCTACAATGACAGGTGGATGTGGCATAAAGCTGGACACTTGGGACTGAGAGGATTGGTGAGATTGGGTGAGCAAATGCAGACCCTTTAAAGCAAAAATGCATGGACCCCATTCAATGGGTCCCAACTCTCCATGTTGAAGGGAATATTACTACAGCTATAACATGTATGGGAAACCTAGAGAATGGACACACTGTGAATACAAAAGGTTTCTAAAACTCAACGAGTAGTCCCTCTCCTGGTGCTCCGGTTTGACTTTCCAACTGCTTTACTATCAATCTCCCAACTTGGAGAGACAGCCCCTTTAACCTCCTGGTTCGCACAGGTTGCCAATTTGGCAGAGGATGGAAGGGAAGAGGGAGAACCAATGAGAGAGTAGCTGTTAGGCATTTGGACGGGCACATGTCACTCTAATTTCCCGGCAGGAAGAAGAATTAACCAGAGTCTCAGCCCACCACCGGGAACCAGTATAGGTCCTGAACCAAAATTTTGGACTTGCGTACAGCTCACAAAAAACGAGTTGAAAAATGGAGCTCAGTGGCACAGCAATTCACAAACTGGCAGAGTAATAAAGGACAACTATCGTCCAAAAATCTGTTGAGGGAAGGCAATGAGGCGGACTTGAAAGCGAGGCAGAATAGCAGGAAACAGATTTCAAGAGGTAACTTGGAATCGCCTTTAAAGCACAGGAAGAGGGGCACAACTTCGACAATGATGCACTTGGCCAAAAAGGGCGTATGCGTTTTCTCCTGAATATATTCAGGAGAAAACGCATACGCCGTTTTTGGCCAAGCAAGCACGCGGGCAATGCCAATCTACACTACAAAGAAGTATCACTTCGCACCGGTCAAAAGGGACATCCACAAAATGGGTAAAAACCAGAAAGGCAAGACAGGCCCTGGAGAACAGGGAGCCTTGTTATGCTGATGGGCGGGATGTAAATTGCCAACTGCCTCACTGGAGGAGTGCATTGCGTTCCCTAAAACAAGTAAACAACAGAGCTACAGAGCCAAGGGCACTTCCAGTCTAGGGAATATACCTTGGGAAAACTGAAAATCAATAAGACAGAGCCACCCCCAAATTTAGGGCTGCACTGCTTACAAGAACCTCAACTTGGGTACACCTTAAATATCCCTGGAAATATAAAAATGGTTCAAAAAACTGTGGTATTTATGTACGATGGAATATCCCTCAGCCATGAAATCAATGTCATAAGACCAGGAGGAGCAAAGTGAGTGGATTCAGGTACGATGATTCTAAGTGAAATAAGTCACACAGAAAAAGAAACTTATCATAAGATATCACTTATGAAGATCCTGTAAACATGGCTCCACATGAACTGAGTTAGGAAAGAGAACAGAGTCTCACATTTAGAAAACACTCTTATGCCTGCTTAAGGGGAAAGGAGAGGTGGGGTGATGCATAAAACCAGAGTTTGATATAAGCACAGGTACCATTTCTATAACCAACTGTGGAATAGACAAGACCTACACCTTCCTCAGTGAAAGGGACTCAAAACCCCATATTTCCCGCAGAGGAATAGATCTGACTAGTAAGAATCTTAAAACGTATGTATTGATATGTCTCTGTAGGGGAATCAAGTGTGTCTAGTCTGGCATAAACATGGCAGCGAGAATCAGCTCAAACCCACTATAAAAAGGAATTTCAAAAACAAAACCAAAAAACAGGGAAATTCTTTACATTTCCTTCAGGGTCTCTGATGAAACCTGGAATGACCCTATCTACAATGACAGCTGGATGTGGCATAAGGCTGGACACTTGGGACTGAGAGGATTGGTGAGACTGGGTGGGCAAATGCAGACCCTCTAAAGCAAAAATGCATGGCCCCCCTTCCATGGGTCCCAAATCTCCATGTTGAAGGGAATATTACTACAGCTATAACATGTACGGGAAACCTAGAGAATGGACACACTGTGAATACAAAAGGTTTCTTAAACTCAACGAGTAGTCCCTATCCTGGTGCTCCGGTTTGACTTTCCAACTGCTTTACTATCAATCTCCCAACTTGGAGAGACTGCCCCTTTAACCTCCTGGTTCGCACAGGTTGCCAATTTGGCAGAGGATGGAAGGGAAGAGGGAGAACCAATGAGAGAGTAGCTGTTAGGCATTTGGACGGGCACATGTCACTCTAATTTCCCGGCAGGAAGAAGAATTAACCAGAGTCTCAGCCCCCCAACGGGAAACAGTATAGGTCCTGAACCAAAATTTTGGACTTGCGTACAGCTCACAAAAAACGAGTTGAAAAATGGAGCTCAGGGGCACAGCAATTCACCAACTGGCAGAGTAATAAAGGACAACTATCGTCCAAAAATCTGTTGAGGGAAGGCAACGAGGCGGACTTGAAAGCGAGGCAGAATAGCAGGAAACAGATTTCAAGAGGTACGTTGGAATCGCCTTTAAAGCACAGGAAGAGGGGCACAACTTCGACAATGATGCACTTGGCCAAAAAGGGCGTATGCGTTTTCTCCTGAATATATTCAGGAGAAAACGCATACGCCCTTTTTGGCCAAGCAAGCAAGCGGGCAATGCAAATCTGCACTCCAAATAAGTATCACTTCCCACCGGTCAAAAGGGACATCCACAGAATGTGTAAAAACCAGAAAGGCAAGACAGGCCCTGGAGAACAGGGAGCCTTGTTATGCTGATGGGCGGGATGTAAATTGCCAACTGCCTCACTGGAGGAGTGCATTGCGTTCCCTAAAAGAAGTAAACAACAGAGCTTCAGAGCCAAGGGCACTTCCAGTCTAGGGAATATACCTTGGGAAAACTGAAAATCAATAAGACAGAGCCACCCCCAAATATAGGGCTGCACTGCTTACAAGAACCTCAACTTGGGTACACCTTAAATATCACAGGAAATATAAAAATGGTTCAAAAAACTGTGGTATTTATGTACGATGGAATATCCCTCAGCCATGAAATCAATGTCATAAGACCAGGAGCAGGAAAGTGAGTGGATTCAGGTACGATGATTCTAAGTGAAATAAGTCACACAGAAAAAGAAACTTATCATAAGATATCACTTATGAAGATCCTGTAAACATGGTTCCACATGAACTGAGTTAGGAAAGAAAACAGAGTCTCACATTTAGAAAACACTCTTATGCCTGCTTAAGGGGAAAGGAGAGGTGGGGTGATGCATAAATCCAGAGTTTGGTATAAGCACAGGTACCATTTCTATAACCATCTGTGGAATAGACAAGACCTACACCTTCCTCAGTGAAAGGGACTCAAAACCCCATATTTACCACAGAGGAATTGATCTGACTAGTAAGAATCTTAAAACCTATGTATTGATATGTCTCTGTAAAGGAATCAAGTGTGTCTAGACTGGCATAAACATGGCAGCGAGAATCAGCTCAAACGCACTATAAAAAGGAATTTCAAAAACAAAACCACAAAACAGGGAAATTCTTTCCATTTCCTTCATGGTCTCTGATGAAACCTGGAATGACCCTATCTACAATGACAGCTGGATGTGGCATAAGGCTGGACACTTTGGACTGAGAGGATTGGTGAGATTGGGTGAGCAAATGCAGACCCTTTAAAGCAAAAATGCATGGCCCCCATTCCTTGGGTCCCAACTCTCCATGTTGAAGGGAATATTATTACAGCTATAACATGTACGGGAAACCTAGAGAATGGACACACTGTGAATACAAAAGGTTTCTAAAACTCAACGAGTATTCCCTCTCCTGGTGCTCCGGTTTGACTTTCCAACTGCTTTACTATCAATCTCCCAACTTGGAGAGACAGCCCCTTTATCCTCCTGGTTCGCACAGGTTGCCAATTTGGCAGAGGATGGAAGCGAAGAGAGAGAACCAATGAGAGAGTAGCTGTTAGGCATTTGGACGGGCACATGTCACTCTAATTTCCCGGCAGGAAGAAGAATTAACCAGAGTCTCAGCCCCCCACCAGGAACAAGTATAGTTCCTGAACCAAAATTTGGGACTTGCATACAGCTCACAAAAAACGAGTAAAAAATGGAGCTCAGGGGCACAGCAATTCACAAACTGGCAGAGTAATAAAGGACAACTATCGTCCAAAAATCTGTTGAGGGAAGGCAACGAGGCGGACTTGAAAGCGAGGCAGAATAGCAGGAACCAGATTTCAAGAGGTACGTTGGAATCGCCTTTAAAGCACAGGAAGAGGGGCACAACTTCGACAATGATGCACTTGGCCAAAAAGGGCGTATGCGTTTTCTCCTGAATATATTCAGGAGAAAACGCATACGCCCTTTTTGGCCAAGCAAGCACGCGGGCAATGCCAATCTACACTACAAAGAAGTATCACTTCGCACCGGTCAAAAGGGACATCCACAAAATTTGTAAAAACCAGAAAGGCAAGACAGGCCCTGGAGAACAGGGAGCCTTGTTATGCTGATGGGCGGGATGTAAATTGCCAACTGCCTCACTGGAGGAGTGCATTGCGTTCCCTAAAACAAGTAAACAACAGAGCTACAGAGCCAAGGGCACTTCCAGTCTAGGGAATATACCTTGGGAAAACTGAAAATCAATAAGACAGAGCCACCCCCAAATTTAGGGCTGCACTGCTTACAAGAACCTCAACTTGGGTACACCTTAAATATCCCTGGAAATATAAAAATGGTTCAAAAAACTGTGGTATTTATGTACGATGGAATATCCCTCAGCCATGAAATCAATGTCATAAGACCAGGAGCAGCAAAGTGAGTGGATTCAGGTACGATGATTCTAAGTGAAATAAGTCACACAGAAAAAGAAACTTATCATAAGATATCACTTATGAAGATCCTGTAAACATGGCTCCACATGAACTGAGTTAGGAAAGAGAACAGAGTCTCACATTTAGAAAACACTCTTATGCCTGCTTAAGGGGAAAGGAGAGGTGGGGTGATGCATAAAACCAGAGTTTGATATAAGCACAGGTACCATTTGAATAACCAACTGTGGAATAGACAAGACCTACACCTTCCTCAGTGAAAGGGACTCAAAACCCCATATTTCCCGCAGAGGAATAGATCTGACTAGTAAGAATCTTAAAACCTATGTATTGATATGTCTCTGTAAGGGAATCAAGTGTGTCTAGACTGGCATAAACATGGCAGCGAGAATCAGCTCAAACCCACTATAAAAAGGAATTTCAAAAACAAAACCAAAAAACAGGGAAATTCTTTACATTTCCTTCAGGGTCTCTGATGAAACCTGGAATGACCCTATCTACAATGACAGCTGGATGTGGCATAAGGCTGGACACTTGGGACTGAGAGGATTGGTGAGACTGGGTGAGCAAATGCAGACCCTTTAAAGCAAAAATGCATGGCCCCCCTTCCATGGGTCCCAAATCTCCATGTTGAAGGGAATATTCCTACAGCTATAACATGTACGGGAAACCTAGAGAATGGACACACTGTGAATACAAAAGGTTTCTAAAACTCAACGAGTAGTCCCTATCCTGGTGCTCCGGTTTGACTTTCCAACTGCTTTACTATCAATCTCCCAACTTGGAGAGACTGCCCCTTTAACCTCCTGGTTCGCACAGGTTGCCAATTTGGCAGAGGATGGAAGGGAAGAGGGAGAACCAATGAGAGAGTAGCTGTTAGGCATTTGGACGGGCACATGTCACTCTAATTTCCCGGCAGGAAGAAGAATTAACCAGAGTCTCAGCCCCCCACCGGGAACCAGTATAGGTCCTGAACCAAAATTTTGGACTTGCGTACAGCTCACAAAAAACGAGTTGAAAAATGGAGCTCAGGGGCACAGCAATTCACCAACTGGCAGAGTAATAAAGGACAACTATCGTCCAAAAATCTGTTGAGGGAAGGCAACGAGGCGGACTTGAAAGCGAGGCAGAATAGCAGGAAACAGATTTCAAGAGGTACGTTGGAATCGCCTTTAAAGCACAGGAAGAGGGGCACAACTTCGACAATGATGCACTTGGCCAAAAAGGGCGTATGCGTTTTCTCCTGAATATATTCAGGAGAAAACGCATACGCCGTTTTTGGCCAAGCAAGCACGCAGGCAATGCCAATCTACACTACAAAGAATTATCACTTCGCACCGGTCAAAAGGGACATCCACAAAATGTGTAAAAACCAGAAAGGCAAGACAGGCCCTGGAGAACAGGGAGCCTTGTTATGCTGATGGGCGGGATGTAAATTGCCAACTGCCTCACTGGAGGAGTGCATTGCGTTCCCTAAAACAAGTAAACAACAGAGCTAC
The DNA here is from genome assembly GCF_964165515.1 of Mesoplodon bidens. Lineage (NCBI taxonomy): Eukaryota > Metazoa > Chordata > Mammalia > Artiodactyla > Ziphiidae > Mesoplodon > Mesoplodon bidens. Next base: position 410,934 of record NW_027671403.1, read on the forward strand.
AGAGCCAAGGGCACTTCCAGTCTAGGGAATATACCTTGGGAAAACTGAAAATCAATAAGACAGAGCCACCCCCAAATTTAGGGCTGCACTGCTTACAAGAACCTCAACTTGGGTACACCTTAAATATCCCAGGAAATATAAAAATGGTTCAAAAAACTGTGGTATTTATGTACGATGGAATATCCCTCAGCCATGAAATCAATGTCATAAGACCAGGAGCAGCAAAGTGAGTGGATTCAGGTACGATGATTCTAAGTGAAATAAGTCACACAGAAAAAGAAACTTATCATAAGATATCACTTATGAAGATCCTGTAAACATGGCTCCACATGAACTGAGTTAGGAAAGAGAACAGAGTCTCACATTTAGAAAACACTCTTATGCCTGCTTAAGGGGAAAGGAGAGGTGGGGTGATGCATAAAACCAGAGTTTGATATAAGCACAGGTACCATTTCTATAACCAACTGTGGAATAGACAAGACCTACACCTTCCTCAGTGAAAGGGACTCAAAACCCCATATTTCCCGCAGAGGAATAGATCTGACTAGTAAGAATCTTAAAACCTATGTATTGATATGTCTCTGTAAGGGAATCCAGTGTGTCTAGACTGGCATAAACATGGCAGCGAGAATCAGCTCAAACCCACTATAAAAAGGAATTTCAAAAACAAAACCAAAAAACAGGGAAATTCTTTCCATTTCCTTCAGGGTCTCTGATGAAACCTGGAATGACCCTATCTACAAAGAAAGCTGGATGTGGCATAAGGCTGGACACTTGGGAATGAGAGGATTGGTGAGACTGGGTGAGCAAATGCAGACCCTTTAAAGCAAAAATGCATGGCCCCCCTTCCATGGGTCCCAAATCTCCATGTTGAAGGGAATATTACTACAGCTATAACATGTACGGGAAACCTAGAGAATGGACACACTGTGAATACAAAAGGTTTCTAAAACTCAACGAGTAGTCCCTATCCTGGTGCTCCGGTTTGACTTTCCAACTGCTTTACTATCAATCTCCCAACTTGGAGAGACTGCCCCTTTAACCTCCTGGTTCGCACAGGTTGCCAATTTGGCAGAGGATGGAAGGGAAGAGGGAGAACCAATGAGAGAGTAGCTGTTAGGCATTTGGACGGGCACATGTCACTCTAATTTCCCGGCAGGAAGAAGAATTAACCAGAGTCTCAGCCCCCCACCGGGAACCAGTATAGGTCCTGAACCAAAATTTTGGACTTGCGTACAGCTCACAAAAAACGAGTTGAAAAATGGAGCTCAGGGGCACAGCAATTCACAAACTGGCAGAGTAATAAAGGACAACTATCGTCCAAAAATCTGTTGAGGGAAGGCAACGAGGCGGACTTGAAAGCGAGGCAGAATAGCAGGAACCAGATTTCAAGAGGTACGTTGGAATCGCCTTTAAAGCACAGGAAGAGGGGCACAACTTCGACAATGATGCACTTGCCCAAAAAGGGCGTATGCGTTTTCTCCTGAATATATTCAGGAGAAAACGCATACGCCGTTTTTGGCCAAGCAAGCACGCGGGCAATGCCAATCTACACTACAAAGAAGTATCACTTCGCACCGGTCAAAAGGGACATCCACAAAATGGGTAAAAAACAGAAAGGCAAGACAGGCCCTGGAGAACAGGGAGCCTTGTTATGCTGATGGGCGGGATGTAAATTGCCAACTGCCTCACTGGCGGAGTGCATTGCGTTCCCTAAAACAAGTAAACAACAGAGCTACAGAGCCAAGGGCACTTCCAGTCTAGGGAATATACCTTGGGAAAACTGAAAATCAATAAGACAGAGCCACCCCCAAATTTAGGGCTGCACTGCTTACAAGAACCTCAACTTGGGTACACCTTAAATATCCCTGGAAATATAAAAATGGTTCAAAAAACTGTGGTATTTATGTACGATGGAATATCCCTCAGCCATGAAATCAATGTCATAAGACCAGGAGCAGCAAAGTGAGAGGATTCAGGTACGATGATTCTAAGTGAAATAAGTCACACAGAAAAAGAAACTTATCATAAGATATCACTTATGAAGATCCTGTAAACATGGCTCCACATGAACTGAGTTAGGAAAGAGAACAGAGTCTCACATTTAGAAAACACTCTTATGCCTGCTTAAGGGGAAAGGAGAGGTGGGGTGATGCATAAAACCAGAGTTTGATATAAGCACAGGTACCATTTCTATAACCAACTGTGGAATAGACAAGACCTACACCTTCCTCAGTGAAAGGGACTCAAAACCCCATATTTCCCGCAGAGGAATAGATCTGACTAGTAAGAATCTTAAAACCTATGTATTGATATGTCTCTGTAAGGGAATCAAGTGTGTCTAGACTGGCATAAACATGGCAGCGAGAATCAGCTCAAACCCACTATAAAAAGGAATTTCAAAAACAAAACCAAAAAACAGGGAAATTCTTTCCATTTCCTTCAGGGTCTCTGATGAAACCTGGAATGACCCTATCTACAAAGAAAGCTGGATGTGGCATAAGGCTGGACACTTGGGAATGAGAGGATTGGTGAGACTGGGTGAGCAAATGCAGACCCTTTAAAGCAAAAATGCATGGCCCCCCTTCCATGGGTCCCAAATCTCCATGTTGAAGGGAATATTACTACAGCTATAACATGTACGGGAAACCTAGAGAATGGACACACTGTGAATACAAAAGGTTTCTAAAACTCAACGAGTAGTCCCTATCCTGGTGCTCCGGTTTGACTTTCCAACTGCTTTACTATCAATCTCCCAACTTGGAGAGACTGCCCCTTTAACCTCCTGGTTCGCACAGGTTGCCAATTTGGCAGAGGATGGAAGGGAAGAGGGAGAACCAATGAGAGAGTAGCTGTTAGGCATTTGGACGGGCACATGTCACTCTAATTTCCCGGCAGGAAGAAGAATTAACCAGAGTCTCAGCCCCCCACCGGGAACCAGTATAGGTCCTGAACCAAAATTTTGGACTTGCGTACAGCTCACAAAAAACGAGTTGAAAAATGGAGCTCAGGGGCACAGCAATTCACCAACTGGCAGAGTAATAAAGGACAACTATCGTCCAAAAATCTGTTGAGGGAAGGCAACGAGGCGGACTTGAAAGCGAGGCAGAATAGCAGGAAACAGATTTCAAGAGGTACGTTGGAATCGCCTTTAAAGCACAGGAAGAGGGGCACAACTTCGACAATGATGCACTTGGCCAAAAAGGGCGTATGCGTTTTCTCCTGAATATATTCAGGAGAAAACGCATACGCCGTTTTTGGCCAAGCAAGCACGCAGGCAATGCCAATCTACACTACAAAGAATTATCACTTCGCACCGGTCAAAAGGGACATCCACAAAATGGGTAAAAACCAGAAAGGCAAGACAGGCCCTGGAGAACAGGGAGCCTTGTTATGCTGATGGGCGGGATGTAAATTGCCAACTGCCTCACTGGAGGAGTGCATTGCGTTCCCTAAAACAAGTAAACAACAGAGCTACAGAGCCAAGGGCACTTCCAGTCTAGGGAATATACCTTGGGAAAACTGAAAATCAATAAGACAGAGCCACCCCCAAATTTAGGGCTGCACTGCTTACAAGAACCTCAACTTGGGTACACCTTAAATATCCCAGGAAATATAAAAATGGTTCAAAAAACTGTGGTATTTATGTACGATGGAATATCCCTCAGCCATGAAATCAATGTCATAAGACCAGGAGCAGCAAAGTGAGTGGATTCAGGTACGATGATTCTAAGTGAAATAAGTCACACAGAAAAAGAAACTTATCATAAGATATCACTTATGAAGATCCTGTAAACATGGCTCCACATGAACTGAGTTAGGAAAGAGAACAGAGTCTCACATTTAGAAAACACTCTTATGCCTGCTTAAGGGGAAAGGAGAGGTGGGGTGATGCATAAAACCAGAGTTTGATATAAGCACAGGTACCATTTGAATAACCAACTGTGGAATAGACAAGACCTACACCTTCCTCAGTGAAAGGGACTCAAAACCCCATATTTCCCGCAGAGGAATAGATCTGACTAGTAAGAATCTTAAAACCTATGTATTGATATGTCTCTGTAAGGGAATCAAGTGTGTCTAGACTGGCATAAACATGGCAGCGAGAATCAGCTCAAACCCACTATAAAAAGGAATTTCAAAAACAAAACCAAAAAACAGGGAAATTCTTTCCATTTCCTTCAGGGTCTCTGATGAAACCTGGAATGACCCTATCTACAATGAAAGCTGGATGTGGCATAAGGCTGGACACTTGGGACTGAGAGGATTGGTGAGACTGGGTGAGCAAATGCAGACCCTTTAAAGCAAAAATGCATGGCCCCCCTTCCATGGGTCCCAAATCTCCATGTTGAAGGGAATATTACTACAGCTATAACATGTACGGGAAACCTAGAGAATGGACACACTGTGAATACAAAAGGTTTCTAAAACTCAACGAGTAGTCCCTATCCTGGTGCTCCGGTTTGACTTTCCAACTGCTTTACTATCAATCTCCCAACTTGGAGAGACTGCCCCTTTAACCTCCTGGTTCGCACAGGTTGCCAATTTGGCAGAGGATGGAAGGGAAGAGGGAGAACCAATGAGAGAGTAGCTGTTAGGCATTTGGACGGGCACATGTCACTCTAATTTCCCGGCAGGAAGAAGAATTAACCAGAGTCTCAGCCCCCCACCGGGAACCAGTATAGGTCCTGAACCAAAATTTTGGACTTGCGTACAGCTCACAAAAAACGAGTTGAAAAATGGAGCTCAGGGGCACAGCAATTCACAAACTGGCAGAGTAATAAAGGACAACTATCGTCCAAAAATCTGTTGAGGGAAGGCAACGAGGCGGACTTGAAAGCGAGGCAGAATAGCAGGAACCAGATTTCAAGAGGTACATTGGAATCGCCTTTAAAGCACAGGAAGAGGGGCACAACTTCGACAATGATGCACTTGCCCAAAAAGGGCGTATGCGTTTTCTCCTGAATATATTCAGGAGAAAACGCATACGCCGTTTTTGGCCAAGCAAGCACGCGGGCAATGCCAATCTACACTACAAAGAAGTATCACTTCGCACCGGTCAAAAGGGACATCCACAAAATGGGTAAAAAACAGAAAGGCAAGACAGGCCCTGGAGAACAGGGAGCCTTGTTATGCTGATGGGCGGGATGTAAATTGCCAACTGCCTCACTGGAGGAGTGCATTGCGTTCCCTAAAACAAGTAAAGAACAGTGCTACAGAGCCAAGGGCACTTCCAGTCTAGGGAATATACCTTGGGAAAACTGAAAATCAATAAGACAGAGCCACCCCCAAATTTAGGGCTGCACTGCTTACAAGAACCTCAACTTGGGTACACCTTAAATATCCCAGGAAAGATAAAAATGGTTCAAAAAACTGTGGTATTTATGTACGATGGAATATCCCTCAGCCATGAAATCAATGTCATAAGACCAGGAGCAGCAAAGTGAGTGGATTCAGGTACGATGATTCTAAGTGAAATAAGTCACACAGAAAAAGAAACTTATCATAAGATATCACTTATGAAGATCCTGTAAACATGGCTCCACATGAACTGAGTTAGGAAAGAGAACAGAGTCTCACATTTAGAAAACACTCTTATGCCTGCTTAAGGCGAAAGGAGAGGTGGGGTGATGCATAAAACCAGAGTTTGATATAAGCACAGGTACCATTTGAATAACCAACTGTGGAATAGACAAGACCTACACCTTCCTCAGTGAAAGGGACTCAAAACCCCATATTTCCCGCAGAGGAATAGATCTGACTAGTAAGAATCTTAAAACCTATGTATTGATATGTCTCTGTAAGGGAATCAAGTGTGTCTAGACTGGCATAAACATGGCAGCGAGAATCAGCTCAAACCCACTATAAAAAGGAATTTCAAAAACAAAACCAAAAAACAGGGAAATTCTTTCCATTTCCTTCAGGGTCTCTGATGAAACCTGGAATGACCCTATCTACAATGAAAGCTGGATGTGGCATAAGGCTGGACACTTGGGACTGAGAGGATTGGTGAGACTGGGTGAGCAAATGCAGACCCTTTAAAGCAAAAATGCATGGCCCCCCTTCCATGGGTCCCAAATCTCCATGTTGAAGGGAATATTACTACAGCTATAACATGTACGGGAAACCTAGAGAATGGACACACTGTGAATACAAAAGGTTTCTAAAACTCAACGAGTAGTCCCTATCCTGGTGCTCCGGTTTGACTTTCCAACTGCTTTACTATCAATCTCCCAACTTGGAGAGACTGCCCCTTTAACCTCCTGGTTCGCACAGGTTGCCAATTTGGCAGAGGATGGAAGGGAAGAGGGAGAACCAATGAGAGAGTAGCTGTTAGGCATTTGGACGGGCACATGTCACTCTAATTTCCCGGCAGGAAGAAGAATTAACCAGAGTCTCAGCCCCCCACCGGGAACCAGTATAGGTCCTGAACCAAAATTTTGGACTTGCGTACAGCTCACAAAAAACGAGTTGAAAAATGGAGCTCAGGGGCACAGCAATTCACAAACTGGCAGAGTAATAAAGGACAACTATCGTCCAAAAATCTGTTGAGGGAAGGCAACGAGGCGGACTTGAAAGCGAGGCAGAATAGCAGGAAACAGATTTCAAGAGGTACATTGGAATCGCCTTTAAAGCACAGGAAGAGGGGCACAACTTCGACAATGATGCACTTGCCCAAAAAGGGCGTATGCGTTTTCTCCTGAATATATTCAGGAGAAAACGCATACGCCGTTTTTGGCCAAGCAAGCACGCGGGCAATGCCAATCTACACTACAAAGAAGTATCACTTCGCACCGGTCAAAAGGGACATCCACAAAATGGGTAAAAAACAGAAAGGCAAGACAGGCCCTGGAGAACAGGGAGCCTTGTTATGCTGATGGGCGGGATGTAAATTGCCAACTGCCTCACTGGCGGAGTGCATTGCGTTCCCTAAAACAAGTAAATAACAGAGCTACAGAGCCAAGGGCACTTCCAGTCTAGGGAATATACCTTGGGAAAACTGAAAATCAATAAGACAGAGCCACCCCCAAATTTAGGGCTGCACTGCTTACAAGAACCTCAACTTGGGTACACCTTAAATATCCCAGGAAATATAAAAATGGTTCAAAAAACTGTGGTATTTATGTACGATGGAATATCCCTCAGCCATGAAATCAATGTCATAAGACCAGGAGCAGCAAAGTGAGTGGATTCAGGTACGATGATTCTAAGTGAAATAAGTCACACAGAAAAAGAAACTTATCATAAGATATCACTTATGAAGATCCTGTAAACATGGCTCCACATGAACTGAGTTAGGAAAGAGAACAGAGTCTCACATTTAGAAAACACTCTTATGCCTGCTTAAGGGGAAAGGAGAGGTGGGGTGATGCATAAAACCAGAGTTTGATATAAGCACAGGTACCATTTCTATAACCAACTGTGGAATAGACAAGACCTACACCTTCCTCAGTGAAAGGGACTCAAAACCCCATATTTCCCGCAGAGGAATAGATCTGACTAGTAAGAATCTTAAAACCTATGTATTGATATGTCTCTGTAAGGGAATCAAGTGTGTCTAGACTGGCATAAACATGGCAGCGAGAATCAGCTCAAACCCACTATAAAAAGGAATTTCAAAAACAAAACCAAAAAACAGGGAAATTCTTTACATTTCCTTCAGGGTCTCTGATGAAACCTGGAATGACCCTATCTACAATGACAGCTGGATGTGGCATAAGGCTGGACACTTGGGACTGAGAGGATTGGTGAGACTGGGTGAACAAATGCAGACCCTTTAAAGCAAAAATGCATGGCCCCCCTTCCATGGGTCCCAAATCTCCATGTTGAAGGGAATATTACTACAGCTATAACATGTACGGGAAACCTAGAGAATGGACACACTGTGAATACAAAAGGTTTCTAAAACTCAACGAGTAGTCCCTATCCTGGTGCTCCGGTTTGACTTTCCAACTGCTTTACTATCAATCTCCCAACTTGGAGAGACTGCCCATTTAACCTCCTGGTTCACACAGGTTGCCAATTTGGCAGAGGATGGAAGGGAAGAGGGAGAACCAATGAGAGAGTAGCTGTTAGGCATTTGGACGGGCACATGTCACTCTAATTTCCCGGCAGGAAGAAGAATTAACCAGAGTCTCAGCCCCCCACTGGGAACCAGTATAGGTCCTGAACCAAAATTTTGGACTTGCGTACAGCTCACAAAAACGAGTTGAAAAATGGAGCTCAGGGGCACAGCAATTCACAAACTGGCAGAGTAATAAAGGACAACTATCTTCCAAAAATCTGTTGAGGGAAGGCAACGAGGCGGACTTGAAAGCGAGGCAGAATAGCAGGAAACAGATTTCAAGAGGTACGTTGGAATCGCCTTTAAAGCACAGGAAGAGGGGCACAACTTCGACAATGATGCACTTGGCCAAAAAGGGCGTATGCGTTTTCTCCTGAATATATTCAGGAGAAAACGCATACGCCGTTTTTGGCCAAGCAAGCACGCGGGCAATGCAAATCTACACTACAAAGAAGTATCACTTCGCACCGGTCAAAAGGGACATCCACAAAATGGGTAAAAACCAGAAATGCAAGACAGGCCCTGGAGAACAGGGAGCCTTGTTATGCTGATGGGCGGGATGTAAATTGCCAACTGCCTCACTGGAGGAGTGCATTGCGTTCCCTAAAACAAGTAAACAACAGAGCTACAGAGCCAAGGGCACTTCCAGTCTAGGGAATATACCTTGGGAAAACTGAAAATCAATAAGACAGAGCCACCCCCAAATTTAGGGCTGCACTGCTTACAAGAACCTCAACTTGGGTACACCTTAAATATCCCTGGAAATATAAAAATGGTTCAAAAAACTGTGGTATTTATGTACGATGGAATATCCCTCAGCCATGAAATCAATGTCATAAGACCAGGAGCAGCAAAGTGAGTGGATTCAGGTACGATGATTCTAAGTGAAATAAGTCACACAGAAAAAGAAACTTATCATAAGATATCACTTATGAAGATCCTGTAAACATGGCTCCACATGAACTGAGTTAGGAAAGAGAACAGAGTCTCACATTTAGAAAACACTCTTATGCCTGCTTAAGGGGAAAGGAGAGGTGGGGTGATGCATAAAACCAGAGTTTGATATAAGCACAGGTACCATTTGAATAACCAACTGTGGAATAGACAAGACCTACACCTTCCTCAGTGAAAGGGACTCAAAACCCCATATTTCCCGCAGAGGAATAGATCTGACTAGTAAGAATCTTAAAACCTATGTATTGATATGTCTCTGTAAGGGAATCAAGTGTGTCTACACTGGCATAAACATGGCAGCGAGAATCAGCTCAAACCCACTATAAAAAGGAATTTCAAAAACAAAACCAAAAAACAGGGAAATTCTTTACATTTCCTTCAGGATCTCTGATGAATCCTGGAATGACCCTATCTACAATGACAGCTGGATGTGGCATAAGGCTGGACACTTGGGACTGAGAGGATTGGTGAGACTGGGTGAGCAAATGCAGACCCTTTAAAGCAAAAATGCATGGCCCCCATTCCATGGGTCCCAAATCTCCATGTTGAAGGGAATATTACTACAGCTATAACATGTACGGGAAACCTAGAGAATGGACACACTGTGAATACAAAAGGTTTCTAAAACTCAACGAGTAGTCCCTATCCTGGTGCTCCGGTTTGACTTTCCAACTGCTTTACTATCAATCTCCCAACTTGGAGAGACTGCCCCTTTAACCTCCTGGTTCGCACAGGTTGCCAATTTGGCAGAGGATGGAAGGGAAGAGGGAGAACCAATGAGAGAGTAGCTGTTAGGCATTTGGACGGGCACATGTCACTCTAATTTCCCGGCAGGAAGAAGAATTAACCAGAGTCTCAGCCCCCCACCGGGAACCAGTATAGGTCCTGAACCAAAATTTTGGACTTGCGTACAGCTCACAAAAAACGAGTTGAAAAATGGAGCTCAGGGGCACAGCAATTCACAAACTGGCAGAGTAATAAAGGACAACTATCGTCCAAAAATCTGTTGAGGGAAGGCAACGAGGCGGACTTGAAAGCGAGGCAGAATAGCAGGAAACAGATTTCAAGAGGTACGTTGGAATCGCCTTTAAAGCACAGGAAGAGGGGCACAACTTCGATAATGATGCACTTGCCCAAAAAGGGCGTATGCGTTTTCTCCTGAATATATTCAGGAGAAAACGCATACGCCGTTTTTGGCCAAGCAAGCACGCGGGCAATGCAAATCTACACTACAAAGAAGTATCACTTCGCACCGGTCAAAAGGGACATCCACAAAATGTGTAAAAACCAGAAAGGCAAGACAGGCCCTGGAGAACAGGGAGCCTTGTTATGCTGATGGGCGGGATGTAAATTGCCAACTGCCTCACTGGAGGAGTGCATTGCGTTCCCTAAAACAAGTAAACAACAGAGCTACAGAGCCAAGGGCACTTCCAGTCTAGGGAATATACCTTGGGAAAACTGAAAATCAATAAGACAGAGCCACCCCCAAATTTAGGGCTGCACTGCTTACAAGAACCTCAACTTGGGTACACCTTAAATATCCCTGGAAATATAAAAATGGTTCAAAAAACTGTGGTATTTATGTACGATGGAATATCCCTCAGCCATGAAATCAATGTCATAAGACCAGGAGCAGCAAAGTGAGTGGATTCAGGTACGATGATTCTAAGTGAAATAAGTCACACAGAAAAAGAAACTTATCATAAGATATCACTTATGAAGATCCTGTAAACATGGCTCCACATGAACTGAGTTAGGAAAGAGAACAGAGTCTCACATTTAGAAAACACTCTTATGCCTGCTTAAGGGGAAAGGAGAGGTGGGGTGATGCATAAAACCAGAGTTTGATATAAGCACAGGTACCATTTCTATAACCAACTGTGGAATAGACAAGACCTACACCTTCCTCAGTGAAAGGGACTCAAAACCCCATATTTCCCGCAGAGGAATAGATCTGACTAGTAAGAATCTTAAAACCTATGTATTGATATGTCTCTGTAAGGGAATCAAGTGTGTCTAGACTGGCATAAACATGGCAGCGAGAATCAGCTCAAACCCACTATAAAAAGGAATTTCAAAAACAAAACCAAAAAACAGGGAAATTCTTTCCATTTCCTTCAGGGTCTCTGATGAAACCTGGAATGACCCTATCTACAATGACAGCTGGATGTGGCATAAGGCTGGACACTTGGGACTGAGAGGATTGGTGAGACTGGGTGAGCAAATGCAGACCCTTTAAAGCAAAAATGCATGGCCCCCATTCCATGGGTCCCAAATCTCCATGTTGAAGGGAATATTAATACAGCTATAACATGTACGGGAAACCTAGAGAATGGACACACTGTGAATACAAAAGGTTTCTAAAACTCAACGAGTAGTCCCTATCCAGGTGCTCCGGTTTGACTTTCCAACTGCTTTACTATCAATCTCCCAACTTGGAGAGACTGCCCCTTTAACCTCCTGGTTCGCACAGGTTGCCAATTTGGCAGAGGATGGAAGGGAAGAGGGAGAACCAATGAGAGAGTAGCTGTTAGGCATTTGGACGGGCACATGTCACTCTAATTTCCCAGCAGGAAGAAGAATTAACCAGAGTCTCAGCCCCCCACCGGGAACCAGTATAGGTCCTGAACCAAAATTTTGGACTTGCGTACAGCTCACAAAAAACGAGTTGAAAAATGGAGCACAGGGGCACAGCAATTCAAAAACTGGCAGAGTAATAAAGGACAACTATCGTCCAAAAATCTGTTGAGGGAAGGCAACGAGGCGGACTTGAAAGCGAGGCAGAATAGCAGGAAACAGAATTCAAGAGGTATGTTGGAATCGCCTTTAAAGCACAGGAAGAGGGGCACAACTTCGACAATGATGCACTTGGCCAAAAAGGGCGTATGCGTTTTCTCCTGAATATATTCAGGAGAAAACGTATACGACGTTTTTGGCCAAGCAAGCACGCGGGCAATGCCAATCTACACTACAAAGAAGTATCACTTCGCACCGGTCAAAAGGGACATCCACAAAATGTGTAAAAACCAGAAAGGCAAGACAGGCCCTGGAGAACAGGGAGCCTTGTTATGCTGATGGGCAGGATGTAAATTGCCAACTGCCTCACTGGAGGAGTGCATTGCGTTCCCTAAAACAAGTAAACGACAGAGCTACAGAGCCAAGGGCACTTCCAGTCTAGGGAATATACCTTGGGAAAACTGAAAATCAATAAGACAGAGCCACCCCCAAATTTAGGGCTGCACTGCTTACAAGAACCTCAACTTGGGTACACCTTAAATATCCCTGGAAATATAAAAACGGTTCAAAAAACTGTGGTATTTATGTACGATGGAATATCCCTCAGCCATGAAATCAATGTCATAAGACCAGGAGCAGCAAAGTGAGTGGATTCAGGTACGATGGTTCTAAGTGAAATAAGTCACACAGAAAAAGAAACTTATCATAAGATATCACTTATGAAGATCCTGTAAACATGGCTCCACATGAACTGAGTTAGGAAAGAGAACAGAGTCTCACATTTAGAAAACACTCTTATGCCTGCTTAAGGGGAAAGGAGTGGTGGGGTGATGCATAAAACCAGAGTTTGATATAAGCACAGGTACCATTTCTATAACCAACTGTGGAATAGACAAGACCTACACCTTCCTCAGTGAAAGGGACTCAAAACCCCATATTTCCCGCAGAGGAATAGATCTGACTAGTAAGAATCTTAAAACCTATGTATTGATATGTCTCTGTAAGGGAATCAAGTGTGTCTAGACTGGCATAAACATGGGAGCGAGAATCAGCTCAAACCCACTATAAAAAGGAATTTCAAAAACAAAACCAAAAAACAGGGAAATTCTTTACATTTCCTTCAGGGTCTCTGATGAAACCTGGAATGACCCTATCTACAATGACAGCTGGATGTGGCATAAGGCTGGACACTTGGGACTGAGAGGATTGGTGAGACTGGGTGAGCAAATGCAGACCCTTTAAAGCAAAAATGCATGGCCTCCATTCCATGGGTCCCAAATCTCCATGTTGAAGGGAATATTACTACAGCTATAACATGTACGGGAAACCTAGAGAATGGACACACTGTGAATACAAAAGGTTTCTAAAACTCAACGAGTAGTCCCTATCCTGGTTCTCCGGTTTGACTTTCCAACTGCTTTACTATCAATCTCCCAACTTGGAGAGACTGCCCCTTTAACCTCCTGGTTCGCACAGGTTGCCAATTTGGCAGAGGATGGAAGGGAAGAGGGAGAACCAATGAGAGAGTAGCTGTTAGGCATTTGGACGGGCACATGTCACTCTAATTTCCCGGCAGGAAGAAGAATTAACCAGAGTCTCAGCCCCCCACCGGGAACCAGTATAGGTCCTGAACCAAAATTTTGGACTTGCGTACAGCTCACAAAAAACGAGTTGAAAAATGGAGCTCAGGGGCACAGCATTTCACAAACTGGCAGAGTAATAAAGGACAACTATCGTCCAAAAATCTGTTGAGGGAAGGCAACGAGGCGGACTTGAAATCGAGGCAGAATAGCAGGAAACAGATTTCAAGAGGTACGTTGGAATCGCCTTTAAAGCACAGGAAGAGGGGCACAACTTCGACAATGATGCACTTGGCCAAAAAGGGCGTATGCGTTTTCTCCTGAATATATTCAGGAGAAAACGCATAAGCCGTTTTTGGCCAAGCAAGCACGCGGGCAATGCAAATCTACACTACAAAGAAGTATCACTTCGCACCGGTCAAAAGGGACATCCACAAAATGTGTAAAAACCAGAAAGGCAAGACAGGCCCTGGAGAACAGGGAGCCTTGTTATGCTGATGGGCGGGATGTAAATTGCCAACTGCCTCACTGGAGGAGTGCATTGCGTTCCCTAAAACAAGTAAACAACAGAGCTACAGAGCCAAGGGCACTTCCAGTCTAGGGAATATACCTTGGGAAAACTGAAAATCAATAAGACAGAGCCACCCCCAAATTTAGGGCTGCACTGCTTACAAGAACCTCAACTTGGGTTCACCTTAAATATCCCAGGAAAGATAAAAATGGTTCAAAAAACTGTGGTATTTAGGTACGATGGAATATCCCTCAGCCATGAAATCAATGTCATAAGACCAGGAGCAGCAAACTGAGTGGATTCAGGTACGATGATTCTAAGTGAAATAAGTCACACAGAAAAAGAAACTTATCATAAGATATCACTTATGAAGATCCTGTAAACATGGCTCCACATGAACTGAGTTAGGAAAGAGAACAGAGTCTCACATTTAGAAAACACTCTTATGCCTGCTTAAGGGGAAAGGAGAGGTGGGGTGATGCATAAAACCAGAGTTTGATATAAGCACAGGTACCATTTCTATAACCAACTGTGGAATAGACAAGACCTACACCTTCCTCAGTGAAAGGGACTCAAAACCCCATATTTCCCGCAGAGGAATAGATCTGACTAGTAAGAATCTTAAAACGTATGTATTGATATGTCTCTGTAAGGGAATCAAGTGTGTCTAGACTGGCATAAACATGGCAGCGAGAATCAGCTCAAACCCACTATAAAAAGGAATTTCAAAAACAAAACCAAAAAACAGGGAAATTCTTTACATTTCCTTCAGGGTCTCTGATGAAACCTGGAATGACCCTATCTACAATGACAGCTGGATGTGGCATAAGGCTGGACACTTGGGACTGAGAGGATTGGTGAGACTGGGTGAGCAAATGCAGACCCTTTAAAGCAAAAATGCATGGCCCCCATTCCATGGGTCCCAAATCTCCATGTTGAAGGGAATATTACTACAGCTATAACATGTACGGGAAACCTAGAGAATGGACACACTGTGAATACAAAAGGTTTCTAAAACTCAACGAGTAGTCCCTATCCTGGTGCTCCGGTTTGACTTTCCAACTGCTTTACTATCAATCTCCCAAGTTGGAGAGACTGCCCCTTTAACCTCCTGGTTCGCACAGGTTGCCAATTTGGCAGAGGATGGAAGGGAAGAGGGAGAACCAATGAGAGAGTAGCTGTTAGGCATTTGGACGGGCACATGTCACTCTAATTTCCCGGCAGGAAGAAGAATTAACCAGAGTCTCAGCCCCCCACCGGGAACCAGTATAGGTCCTGAACCAAAATTTTGGACTTGCGTACAGCTCACAAAAAACGAGTTGAAAAATGGAGCTCAGGGGCACAGCAATTCACAAACAGGCAGAGTAATAAAGGACAACTATCGTCCAAAAATCTGTTGAAGGAAGGCAACGAGGCGGACTTGAAAGCGAGGCAGAATAGCAGGAAACAGATTTCAAGAGGTACGTTGGAATCACCTTTAAAGCACAGGAAGAGGGGCACAACTTCGACAATGATGCACTTGGCCAAAAAGGGCGTATGTGTTTTCCCCTGAATATATTCAGGGGAAAACGCATACGCCGTTTTTGGCCAAGCAAGCACACGGGCAATGCAAATCTACGCTACAAAGAAGTATCACTTCCCACCGGTCAAAAGGGACATCCACAAAATGTGTAAAAACCAGAAAGGCAAGACAGGCCCTGGAGAACAGGGAGCCTTGTTATGCTGATGGGCGGGATGTAAATTGCCAACTGCCTCACTGGAGGAGTGCATTGCATTCCCTAAACAAGTAAACAACAGAGCTACAGAGCCAAAGGCACTTCCAGTCTAGGGAATATACCTTGGAAAAACTGAAAATCAATAAGACAGAGCCACCCCCAAATTTAGGGCTGCACTGCTTACAAGAACCTCATCTTGGGTACACCTTAAATATCCCAGGAAATATAAAAATGGTTCAAAAAACTGTGGTATTTATGTACAATGGAATATCCCTCAGCCATGAAATCAATGTCATAAGACCAGGAGCAGCAAAGTGAGTGGATTCAGGTACGATGATTCTAAGTGAAATAAGTCACACAGAAAAAGAAACTTATCATAAGATATCACTTATGAAGATCCTGTAAACATGGCTCCACATGAACTGAGTTAGGAAAGAGAACAGAGTCTCACATTTAGAAAACACTCTTATGCCTGCTTAAGGGGAAAGGAGAGGTGGGGTGATGCATAAAACCAGAGTTTGATATAAGCACAGGTACCATTTCTATAACCAACTGTGGAATAGACAAGACCTACACCTTCCTCAGTGAAAGGGACTCAAAACGCCATATTTCCCGCAGAGGAATAGATCTGACTAGTAAGAATCTTAAAACCTATGTATTGATATGTCTCTGTAAGGGAATCAAGTGTGTCTAGACTGGCATAAACATGGCAGCGAGAATCAGCTCAAACCCAGTATAAAAAGGAATTTCAAAAACAAAACCAAAAAACAGGGAAATTCTTTACATTTCCTTCAGGGTCTCTGATGAAACCTGGAATGACCCTATCTACAATGACAGCTGGATGTGGCATAAGGCTGGACACTTGGGACTGAGAGGATTGGTGAGACTGGGTGAGCAAATGCATACCCTTTAAAGCAAAAATGCATGGCCCCCATTCCATGGGTCCCAAATCTCCATATTGAAGGGAATATGACTACAGCTATAACATGTACGGGAAACCTAGTGAATGGACACACTGTGAATACAAAACGTTTCTAAAACTCAACGAGTAGTCCCTATCCTGGTGCTCCGGTTTGACTTTCCAACTGCTTTACTATCAATCTCCCAAGTTGGAGAGACTGCCCCTTTAACCTCCTGGTTCGCACAGGTTGCCAATTTGGCAGAGGATGGAAGGGAAGAGGGAGAACCAATGAGAGAGTAGCTGTTAGGCATTTGGACGGGCACATGTCACTCTAATTTCCCAGCAGGAAGAAAATTAACCAGAGTCTCAGCCCCCCACCGGGAACCAGTATAGGTCCTGAACCAAAATTTTGGACTTGCGTACAGCTCACAAAAAACGAGTTGAAAAATGGAGCTCAGGGGCACAGCAATTCACAAACTGGCAGAGTAATAAAGGACAACTATCGTCCAAAAATCTGTTGAGGGAAGGCAACGAGGCGGACTTGAAAGCGAGGCAGAATAGCAGGAAACAGATTTCAAGAGGTACGTTGGAATCGCCTTTAAAGCACAGGAAGAGGGGCACAACTTCGGCAATGATGCACTTGGCCAAAAAGGGCGTATGCGTTTTCTCCTGAATATATTCAGGAGAAAACGCATACGCCGTTTTTGGCCAAGCAAGCACGCGGGCAATGCCAATCTACACTACAAAGAAGTATCACTTCCCACCGGTCAAAAGGGACATCCACAAAATGTGTAAAAACCAGAAAGGCAAGACAGGCCCTGGAGAACAGGGAGCCTTGTTATGCTGATGGGCGGGATGTAAATTGCCAACTGCCTCACTGGAGGAGTGCATTGCGTTCCCTAAAACAAGTAAACAACAGAGCTACAGAGCCAAGGGCACTTCCAGTCCAGGGAATATACCTTGGGAAAACTGAAAATCAATAAGACAGAGCCACCCCCAAATTTAGGGCTGCACTGCTTACAAGAACCTCAACTTGGGTACACCTTAAATATCCCTGGAAATATAAAAATGGTTCAAAAAACTGTGGTATTTATGTACGATGGAATATCCCTCAGCCATGAAATCAATGTCATAAGACCAGGAGCAGCAAAGTGAGTGGATTCAGGTACGATGATTCTAAGTGAAATAAGTCACACAGAAAAAGAAACTTATCATAAGATATCACTTATGAAGATCCTGTAAACATGGCTCCACATGAACTGAGTTAGGAAAGAGAACAGAGTCTCACATTTAGAAAACACTCTTATGCCTGCTTAAGGGGAAAGGAGAGGTGGGGTGATGCATAAAACCAGAGTTTGATATAAGCACAGGTACCATTTCTATAACCAACTGTGGAATAGACAAGACCTACACCTTCCTCAGTGAAAGGGACTCAAAACCCCATATTTCCCGCAGAGGAATAGATCTGACTAGTAAGAATCTTAAAACCTATGTATTGATATGTCTCTGTAAGGGAATCAAGTGTGTCTAGACTGGCATAAACATGGCAGCAAGAATCAGCTCAAACCCACTATAAAAAGGAATTTCAAAAACAAAACCAGGGGGCCTCCCTGGTGGCGCAGTGGTTGAGAGTCCGCCTGCCGATGCAGGGGATACAGGTTCGTGCCCCGGTCTGGGAAGATCCCACATGCCGCGGAGCGGCTGGGCCCGTGAGCCATGGCCGCTGAGCCTGCGCATCCGGAGCCTGTGCCCCGCAACGGGAGAGGCAACAACAGTGACAGGCCCGCGTACCGCAAAAAAAAAAAAAAAAAAAAAAAAAAACCAAAAAACAGGGAAATTCTTTACATTTCCTTCAGGGTCTCTGATGAAACCTGGAATGACCCTATCTACAATGACAGCTGGATGTGGCATAAGGCTGGACACTTGGGACTGAGAGGATTGGTGAGACTGGGTGAGCAAATGCAGACCCTTTAAAGCAAAAATGCATGGCCCCCATTCCATGGGTACCAAATCTCCATGTTGAAGGGAATATTACTACAGCTATAACATGTACGGGAAACCTAGAGAATGGACACACTGTGAATACAAAAGGTTTCTAAAACTCAACGAGTAGTACCTATCCTGGTGCTCCAGTTTGACTTTCCAACTGCTTTACTATCAATCTCCCAACTTGGAGAGACAGCCCCTTTAACCTCCTGGTTCTCACAGGCTGCCAATTTGACAGAGGATGGAAGGGAAGAGGGAGAACCAATGAGAGAGTAGCTGTTAGGCATTTGGACGGGCACATGTCACTCTAATTTCCCGGCAGGAAGAGGAATTAACCAGAGGCTCAGCCACCCACCGGGAACCAGTATTGGTCCTGAACCAAAATTTTGGACTTGCGTACAGCTCACAAAAAACGCGTTGAAAAATGGAGCTCAGGGGCTCAGCAATACACAAACTGGCAGAGTAATAAAGGACAACTATCTTCCAAAAATCTGTTGAGGGAAGGCAACGAGGCGGACATTAAAACGAGGCAGAATAGCAGGAAACAGATTTCAAGAGGTATGTTGGAATTGCCTTTAAAGCACAGGAAGAGGGGCACAACTTCGACAATGATGCACTTGGCCAAAAAGGGCGTATGCGTTTTCTCCTGAATATATTCAGGAGAAAACGCATACGCCCTTTTTGGCCAAGCAAGCACGTGGGCAATGCAAATCTACGCTACAAAGAAGTATCACTTCCCACCGGTCAAAAGGGACATCCACAAAATGTGTAAAAACCAGAAAGGCAAGACAGGCCCTGGAGAACAGGGAGCCTTGTTATGCTGATGGGCGGGATGTAAATTGCCAACTGCCTCACTGGAGGAGTGCATTGCGTTCCCTAAAACAAGTAAACAACAGAGCTACAGAGCCAAGGGCACTTCCAGTCTAGGGAATATACCTTGGGAAAACTGAAAATCAATAAGACAGAGCCACCCCCAAATTTAGGGCTGCACTGCTTACAAGAACCTCAACTTGGGTTCACCTTAAATATCCCAGGAAAGATAAAAATGGTTCAAAAAACTGTGGTATTTATGTACGATGGAATATCCCTCAGCCATGAAATCAATGTCATAAGACCAGGAGCAGCAAACTGAGTGGATTCAGGTACGATGATTCTAAGTGAAATAAGTCACACAGAAAAAGAAACTTATCATAAGATATCACTTATGAAGATCCTGTAAACATGGCTCCACATGAACTGAGTTAGGAAAGAGAACAGAGTCTCACATTTAGAAAACACTCTTATGCCTGCTTAAGGGGAAAGGAGAGGTGGGGTGATGCATAAAACCAGAGTTTGATATAAGCACAGGTACCATTTCTATAACCAACTGTGGAATAGACAAGACCTACACCTTCCTCAGTGAAAGGGACTCAAAACCCCATATTTCCCGCAGAGGAATAGATCTGACTAGTAAGAATCTTAAAACCTATGTATTGATATGTCTCTGTAAGGGAATCAAGTGTGTCTAGACTGGCATAAACATGGCAGCGAGAATCAGCTCAAACCCACTATAAAACGGAATTTCAAAAACAAAACCAAAAAATAGGGAAATTCTTTACATTTCCTTCAGGGTCTCTGATGAAACCTGGAATGACCCTATCTACAATGACAGCTGGATGTGGCATAAGGCTGGACACTTGGGACTGAGAGGATTGGTGAGACTGGGTGAGCAAATGCAGACCCTTTAAAGCAAAAATGCATGGCCCCCATTCCATGGGTCCCAAATCTCCATGTTGAAGGGAATATTACTACAGCTATAACATGTACGGGAAACCTAGAGAATGGACACACTGTGAATACAAAAGGTTTCTAAAACTCAACGAGTAGTCCCTATCCTGGTGCTCCGGTTTGACTTTCCAACTGCTTTACTATCAATCTCCCAAGTTGGAGAGACTGCCCCTTTAACCTCCTGGTTCGCACAGGTTGCCAATTTGGCAGAGGATGGAAGGGAAGAGGGAGAACCAATGAGAGAGTAGCTGTTAGGCATTTGGACGGGCACATGTCACTCTAATTTCCCGGCAGGAAGAAGAATTAACCAGAGTCTCAGCCCCCCACCGGGAACCAGTATAGGTCCTGAACCAAAATTTTGGACTTGCGTACAGCTCACAAAAAACGAGTTGAAAAATGGAGCTCAGGGGCACAGCAATTCACAAACTGGCAGAGTAATAAAGGACAACTATCGTCCAAAAATCTGTTGAGGGAAGGCAACGAGGCGGACTTGAAAGCGAGGCAGAATAGCAGGAAACAGATTTCAAGAGGTACGTTGGAATCGCCTTTAAAGCACAGGAAGAGGGGCACAACTTCGACAATGATGCACTTGGCCAAAAAGGGCGTATGCGTTTTCTCCTGAATATATTCAGGAGAAAACGCATACGCCCTTTTTGGCCAAGCAAGCACGCGGGCAATGCAAATCTACACTACAAAGAAGTATCACTTCCCACCGGTAAAAAGGGACATCCACAAAATGTGTAAAAACCAGAAAGGCAAGACAGGCCCTGGAGAACAGGGAGCCTTGTTATGCTGATGGGCGGGATGTAAATTGCCAACTGCCTCACTGGAGGAGTGCATTGCGTTCCCTAAAACAAGTAAACAACAGAGCTACAGAGCCAAGGGCACTTCCAGTCTAGGGAATATACCTTGGGAAAACTGAAAATCAATAAGACAGAGCCACCCCCAAATTTAGGGCTGCACTGCTTACAAGAACCTCAACTTGGGTACACCTTAAATATCCCAGGAAAGATAAAAATGGTTCAAAAAACTGTGGTATTTATGTACGATGGAATATCCCTCAGCCATGAAATCAATGTCATAAGACCAGGAGCAGCAAAGTGAGTGGATTCAGGTACGATGATTCTAAGTGAAATAAGTCACACAGAAAAAGAAACTTATCATAAGATATCACTTATGAAGATCCTGTAAACATGGCTCCACATGAACTGAGTTAGGAAAGAGAACAGAGTCTCACATTTAGAAAACACTCTTATGCCTGCTTAAGGGGAAAGGAGAGGTGGGGTGATGCATAAAACCAGAGTTTGATATAAGCACAGGTACCATTTCTAAAACCAACTGTGGAATAGACAAGACCTACACCTTCCTCAGTGAAAGGGACTCAAAACCCCATATTTCCCGCAGAGGAATAGATCTGACTAGTAAGAATCTTAAAACCTATGTATTGATATGTCTCTGTAAGGGAATCAAGTGTGTCTAGACTGGCATAAACATGGCAGCGAGAATCAGCTCAAACCCACTATAAAAAGGAATTTCAAAAACAAAACCAAAAAACTGGGAAATTCTTTACATTTCCTTCATGGTCTCTGATGAAACCTGGAATGACCCTATCTACAATGACAGCTGGATGTGGCATAAGGCTGGACACTTGGGACTGAGAGGATTGGTGAGATAGGGTGAGCAAATGCAGACCCTTTAAAGCAAAAATGCATGGCCCCCATTCCATGGGTCCCAACTCTCCATGTTGAAGGGAATATTACTACAGCTATAACATGTACGGGAAACCTAGAGAATGGACACACAGTGAATACAAAAGGTTTCTAAAACTCAACGAGTAGTCCCTCTCCTGGTGCTCCGGTTTGACTTTCCAACTGCTTTACTATCAATCTCCCAACTTGGAGAGACAACCCCTTTAACCTCCTGGTACGCACAGGTTGCCAATTTGGCAGAGGATGGAAGGGAAGATGGAGAACCAATGCGAGAGTAGCTGTTAGGCATTTGGACGGGCACATGTCACTCTAATTTCCCGGCAGGAAGAAGAATTAACCAGAGTCTCAGCCCCACACCGGGAACCAGTATAGGTCCTGAACCAAAATTATGGACTTGCGTACAGCTCACAAAAAACGAGTTGAAAAATGGAGCTCAGGGGCACAGCAATTCACAAACTGGCAGAGTAATAAAGGACAAGTATCGTCCAAAAATCTCTTGAGGGAAGGCAACGAGGCGGACTTGAAAGCGAGGCAGAATAGCAGGAAACAGATTTCAAGAGGTACGTTGGAATCGCCTTTAAAGCACAGGAAGAGGGGCACAACTTCGACAATGATGCACTTGGCCAAAAAGGGTGTGTGCGTTTTCTCCTGAATATATTCAGGAGAAAACGCATACGCCCTTTTTGGCCAAGCAAGCACGCGGGCAATGCAAATCTACACTACAAAGAAGTATCACTTTGCACCGGTCAAAAGGGACATCCACAAAATGTGTAAAAACCAGAAAGGCAAGACAGGCCCTGGAGAACAGGGAGCCTTGTTATGCTGATGGGCGGGATGTAAATTGCCAACTGCCTCACTGGAGGAGTGCATTGCATTCCCTAAACAAGTAAACAACAGAGCTACAGAGCCAAAGGCACTTCCAGTCTAGGGAATATACCTTGGAAAAACTGAAAATCAATAAGACAGAGCCACCCCCAAATTTAGGGCTGCACTGCTTACAAGAACCTCATCTTGGGTACACCTTAAATATCCCAGGAAATATAAAAATGGTTCAAAAAACTGTGGTATTTATGTACAATGGAATATCCCTCAGCCAAGAAATCAATGTCATAAGACCAGGAGCAGCAAAGTGAGTGGATTCAGGTACGATGATTCTAAGTGAAATAAGTCACACAGAAAAAGAAACTTATCATAAGATATCACTTATGAAGATCCTGTAAACATGGCTCCACATGAACTGAGTTAGGAAAGAGAACAGAGTCTCACATTTAGAAAACACTCTTATGCCTGCTTAAGGGGAAAGGAGAGGTGGGGTGATGCATAAAACCAGAGTTTGATATAAGCACAGGTACCATTTCTATAACCAACTGTGGAATAGACAAGACCTACACCTTCCTCAGTGAAAGGGACTCAAAACGCCATATTTCCCGCAGAGGAATAGATCTGACTAGTAAGAATCTTAAAACCTATGTATTGATATGTCTCTGTAAGGGAATCAAGTGTGTCTAGACTGGCATAAACATGGCAGCGAGAATCAGCTCAAACCCAGTATAAAAAGGAATTTCAAAAACAAAACCAGGGGGCCTCCCTGGTGGCGCAGTGGTTGAGAGTCCGCCTGCCGATGCAGGGGATACGGGTTCGTGCCCCGGTCTGGGAAGATCCCACATGCCGCGGAGCGGCTGGGCCCGTGAGCCATGGCCGCTGAGCCTGCGCATCCGGAGCCTGTGCCCCGCAACGGGAGAGGCCACAACAGTGAGAGGCCCGCGTACCGCAAAAAAAAAAAAAAAAAAAAAAAAACCAAAAAACAGGGAAATTCTTTACATTTCCTTCAGGGTCTCTGATGAAACCTGGAATGACCCTATCTACAATGACAGCTGGATGTGGCATAAGGCTGGACACTTGGGACTGAGAGGATTGGTGAGACTGGGTGAGCAAATGCAGACCCTTTAAAGCAAAAATGCATGGCCCCCATTCCATGGGTACCAAATCTCCATGTTGAAGGGAATATTACTACAGCTATAACATGTACGGGAAACCTAGAGAATGGACACACTGTGAATACAAAAGGTTTCTAAAACTCAACGAGTAGTACCTATCCTGGTGCTCCAGTTTGACTTTCCAACTGCTTTACTATCAATCTCCCAACTTGGAGAGACAGCCCCTTTAACCTCCTGGTTCTCACAGGCTGCCAATTTGACAGAGGATGGAAGGGAAGAGGGAGAACCAATGAGAGAGTAGCTGTTAGGCATTTGGACGGGCACATGTCACTCTAATTTCCCGGCAGGAAGACGAATTAACCAGAGGCTCAGCCACCCACTGGGAACCAGTATTGGTCCTGAACCAAAATTTTGGACTTGCGTACAGCTCACAAAAAACGAGTTGAAAAATGGAGCTCAGGGGCTCAGCAATACACAAACTGGCAGAGTAATAAAGGACAACTATCTTCCAAAAATCTGTTGAGGGAAGGCAACGAGGCGGACTTGAAAGCGAGGCAGAATAGCAGGAAACAGATTTCAAGAGGTATGTTGGAATTGCCTTTAAAGCACAGGAAGAGGGGCAGAACTTCGACAATGATGCACTTGGCCAAAAAGGGCGTATGCGTTTTCTCCTGAATATATTCAGGAGAAAACGCATACGCCCTTTTTGGCCAAGCAAGCACGTGGGCAATGCAAATCTACGCTACAAAGAAGTATCACTTCCCACCGGTCAAAAGGGACATCCACAAAATGTGTAAAAACCAGAAAGGCAAGACAGGCCCTGGAGAACAGGGAGCCTTGTTATGCTGATGGGCGGGATGTAAATTGCCAACTGCCTCACTGGAGGAGTGCATTGCGTTCCCTAAAACAAGTAAACAACAGAGCTACAGAGCCAAGGGCACTTCCAGTCTAGGGAATATACCTTGGGAAAACTGAAAATCAATAAGACAGAGCCACCCCCAAATTTAGGGCTGCACTGCTTACAAGAACCTCAACTTGGGTTCACCTTAAATATCCCAGGAAAGATAAAAATGGTTCAAAAAACTGTGGTATTTATGTACGATGGAATATCCCTCAGCCATGAAATCAATGTCATAAGACCAGGAGCAGCAAACTGAGTGGATTCAGGTACGATGATTCTAAGTGAAATAAGTCACACAGAAAAAGAAACTTATCATAAGATATCACTTATGAAGATCCTGTAAACATGGCTCCACATGAACTGAGTTAGGAAAGAGAACAGAGTCTCACATTTAGAAAACACTCTTATGCCTGCTTAAGGGGAAAGGAGAGGTGGGGTGATGAATAAAACCAGAGTTTGATATAAGCACAGGTACCATTTCTATAACAAACTGTGGAATAGACAAGACCTACACCTTCCTCAGTGAAAGGGACTCAAAACCCCATATTTCCCGCAGAGGAATAGATCTGACTAGTAAGAATCTTAAAACCTATGTATTGATATGTCTCTGTAAGGGAATCAAGTGTGTCTAGACTGGCATAAACATGGCAGCGAGAATCAGCTCAAACCCACTATAAAAAGGAATTTCAAAAACAAAACCAAAAAACAGGGAAATTCTTTACATTTCCTTCAGGGTCTCTGATGAAACCTGGAATGACCCTATCTACAATGACAGCTGGATGTGGCATAAGGCTGGACACTTGGGACTGAGAGGATTGGTGAGACTGGGTGAGCAAATGCAGACCCTTTAAAGCAAAAATGCATGGCCCCCATTCCATGGGTACCAAATCTCCATGTTGAAGGGAATATTACTACAGCTATAACATGTACGGGAAACCTAGAGAATGGACACACTGTGAATACAAAAGGTTTCTAAAACTCAACGAGTAGTACCTATCCTGGTGCTCCAGTTTGACTTTCCAACTGCTTTACTATCAATCTCCCAACTTGGAGAGACAGCCCCTTTAACCTCCTGGTTCTCACAGGCTGCCAATTTGACAGAGGATGGAAGGGAAGAGGGAGAACCAATGAGAGAGTAGCTGTTAGGCATTTGGACGGGCACATGTCACTCTAATTTCCCGGCAGGAAGACGAATTAACCAGAGGCTCAGCCACCCACCGGGAACCAGTATTGGTCCTGAACCAAAATTTTGGACTTGCGTACAGCTCACAAAAAACGAGTTGAAAAATGGAGCTCAGGGGCTCAGCAATACACAAACTGGCAGAGTAATAAAGGACAACTATCTTCCAAAAATCTGTTGAGGGAAGGCAACGAGGCGGACATTAAAACGAGGCAGAATAGCAGGAAACAGATTTCAAGAGGTATGTTGGAATTGCCTTTAAAGCACAGGAAGAGGGGCACAACTTCGACAATGATGCACTTGGCCAAAAAGGGCGTATGCGTTTTCTCCTGAATATATTCAGGAGAAAACGCATACGCCCTTTTTGGCCAAGCAAGCACGTGGGCAATGCAAATCTACGCTACAAAGAAGTATCACTTCCCACCGGTCAAAAGGGACATCCACAAAATGTGTAAAAACCAGAAAGGCAAGACAGGCCCTGGAGAACAGGGAGCCTTGTTATGCTGATGGGCGGGATGTAAATTGCCAACTGCCTCACTGGAGGAGTGCATTGCGTTCCCTAAAACAAGTAAACAACAGAGCTACAGAGCCAAGGGCACTTCCAGTCTAGGGAATATACCTTGGGAAAACTGAAAATCAATAAGACAGAGCCACCCCCAAATTTAGGGCTGCACTGCTTACAAGAACCTCAACTTGGGTTCACCTTAAATATCCCAGGAAAGATAAAAATGGTTCAAAAAACTGTGGTATTTATGTACGATGGAATATCCCTCAGCCATGAAATCAATGTCATAAGACCAGGAGCAGCAAACTGAGTGGATTCAGGTACGATGATTCTAAGTGAAATAAGTCACACAGAAAAAGAAACTTATCATAAGATATCACTTATGAAGATCCTGTAAACATGGCTCCACATGAACTGAGTTAGGAAAGAGAACAGAGTCTCACATTTAGAAAACACTCTTATGCCTGCTTAAGGGGAAAGGAGAGGTGGGGTGATGCATAAAACCAGAGTTTGATATAAGCACAGGTACCATTTCTATAACCAACTGTGGAATAGACAAGACCTACACCTTCCTCAGTGAAAGGGACTCAAAACCCCATATTTCCCGCAGAGGAATAGATCTGACTAGTAAGAATCTTAAAACCTATGTATTGATATGTCTCTGTAAGGGAATCAAGTGTGTCTAGACTGGCATAAACATGGCAGCGAGAATCAGCTCAAACCCAGTATAAAAAGGAATTTCAAAAACAAAACCAAAAAACAGGGAAATTCTTTACATTTCCTTCAGGGTCTCTGATGAAACCTGGAATGACCCTATCTACAATGACAGCTGGATGTGGCATAAGGCTGGACACTTGGGACTGAGAGGATTGGTGAGACTGGGTGAGCAAATGCAGACCCTTTAAAGCAAAAATGCATGGCCCCCATTCCATGGGTCCCAAATCTCCATGTTGAAGGGAATATTACTACAGCTATAACATGTACGGGAAACCTAGAGAATGGACACACTGTGAATACAAAAGGTTTCTAAAACTCAACGAGTAGTCCCTATCCTGGTGCTCCGGTTTGACTTTCCAACTGCTTTACTATCAATCTCCCAAGTTGGAGAGACTGCCCCTTTAACCTCCTGGTTCGCACAGGTTGCCAATTTGGCAGAGGATGGAAGGGAAGAGGGAGAACCAATGAGAGAGTAGCTGTTAGGCATTTGGACGGGCACATGTCACTCTAATTTCCCGGCAGGAAGAAGAATTAACCAGAGTCTCAGCCCCCCACCGGGAACCAGTATAGGTCCTGAACCAAAATTTTGGACTTGCGTACAGCTCACAAAAAACGAGTTGAAAAATGGAGCTCAGGGGCACAGCAATTCACAAACAGGCAGAGTAATAAAGGACAACTATCGTCCAAAAATCTGTTGAAGGAAGGCAACGAGGCGGACTTGAAAGCGAGGCAGAATAGCAGGAAACAGATTTCAAGAGGTATGTTGGAATTGCCTTTAAAGCACAGGAAGAGGGGCAGAACTTCGACAATGATGCACTTGGCCAAAAAGGGCGTATGCGTTTTCTCCTGAATATATTCAGGAGAAAACGCATACGCCCTTTTTGGCCAAGCAAGCACGTGGGCAATGCAAATCTACGCTACAAAGAAGTATCACTTCCCACCGGTCAAAAGGGACATCCACAAAATGTGTAAAAACCAGAAAGGCAAGACAGGCCCTGGAGAACAGGGAGCCTTGTTATGCTGATGGGCGGGATGTAAATTGCCAACTGCCTCACTGGAGGAGTGCATTGCGTTCCCTAAAACAAGTAAACAACAGAGCTACAGAGCCAAGGGCACTTCCAGTCTAGGGAATATACCTTGGGAAAACTGAAAATCAATAAGACAGAGCCACCCCCAAATTTAGGGCTGCACTGCTTACAAGAACCTCAACTTGGGTTCACCTTAAATATCCCAGGAAAGATAAAAATGGTTCAAAAAACTGTGGTATTTATGTACGATGGAATATCCCTCAGCCATGAAATCAATGTCATAAGACCAGGAGCAGCAAACTGAGTGGATTCAGGTACGATGATTCTAAGTGAAATAAGTCACACAGAAAAAGAAACTTATCATAAGATATCACTTATGAAGATCCTGTAAACATGGCTCCACATGAACTGAGTTAGGAAAGAGAACAGAGTCTCACATTTAGAAAACACTCTTATGCCTGCTTAAGGGGAAAGGAGAGGTGGGGTGATGCATAAAACCAGAGTTTGATATAAGCACAGGTACCATTTCTATAACAAACTGTGGAATAGACAAGACCTACACCTTCCTCAGTGAAAGGGACTCAAAACCCCATATTTCCCGCAGAGGAATAGATCTGACTAGTAAGAATCTTAAAACCTATGTATTGATATGTCTCTGTAAGGGAATCAAGTGTGTCTAGACTGGCATAAACATGGCAGCGAGAATCAGCTCAAACCCACTATAAAAAGGAATTTCAAAAACAAAACCAAAAAACAGGGAAATTCTTTACATTTCCTTCAGGGTCTCTGATGAAACCTGGAATGACCCTATCTACAATGACAGCTGGATGTGGCATAAGGCTGGACACTTGGGACTGAGAGGATTGGTGAGACTGGGTGAGCAAATGCAGACCCTTTAAAGCAAAAATGCATGGCCCCCATTCCATGGGTACCAAATCTCCATGTTGAAGGGAATATTACTACAGCTATAACATGTACGGGAAACCTAGAGAATGGACACACTGTGAATACAAAAGGTTTCTAAAACTCAACGAGTAGTACCTATCCTGGTGCTCCAGTTTGACTTTCCAACTGCTTTACTATCAATCTCCCAACTTGGAGAGACAGCCCCTTTAACCTCCTGGTTCTCACAGGCTGCCAATTTGACAGAGGATGGAAGGGAAGAGGGAGAACCAATGAGAGAGTAGCTGTTAGGCATTTGGACGGGCACATGTCACTCTAATTTCCCGGCAGGAAGACGAATTAACCAGAGGCTCAGCCACCCACCGGGAACCAGTATTGGTCCTGAACCAAAATTTTGGACTTGCGTACAGCTCACAAAAAACGAGTTGAAAAATGGAGCTCAGGGGCTCAGCAATACACAAACTGGCAGAGTAATAAAGGACAACTATCTTCCAAAAATCTGTTGAGGGAAGGCAACGAGGCGGACATTAAAACGAGGCAGAATAGCAGGAAACAGATTTCAAGAGGTATGTTGGAATTGCCTTTAAAGCACAGGAAGAGGGGCACAACTTCGACAATGATGCACTTGGCCAAAAAGGGCGTATGCGTTTTCTCCTGAATATATTCAGGAGAAAACGCATACGCCCTTTTTGGCCAAGCAAGCACGTGGGCAATGCAAATCTACGCTACAAAGAAGTATCACTTCCCACCGGTCAAAAGGGACATCCACAAAATGTGTAAAAACCAGAAAGGCAAGACAGGCCCTGGAGAACAGGGAGCCTTGTTATGCTGATGGGCGGGATGTAAATTGCCAACTGCCTCACTGGAGGAGTGCATTGCGTTCCCTAAAACAAGTAAACAACAGAGCTACAGAGCCAAGGGCACTTCCAGTCTAGGGAATATACCTTGGGAAAACTGAAAATCAATAAGACAGAGCCACCCCCAAATTTAGGGCTGCACTGCTTACAAGAACCTCAACTTGGGTTCACCTTAAATATCCCAGGAAAGATAAAAATGGTTCAAAAAACTGTGGTATTTATGTACGATGGAATATCCCTCAGCCATGAAATCAATGTCATAAGACCAGGAGCAGCAAACTGAGTGGATTCAGGTACGATGATTCTAAGTGAAATAAGTCACACAGAAAAAGAAACTTATCATAAGATATCACTTATGAAGATCCTGTAAACATGGCTCCACATGAACTGAGTTAGGAAAGAGAACAGAGTCTCACATTTAGAAAACACTCTTATGCCTGCTTAAGGGGAAAGGAGAGGTGGGGTGATGCATAAAACCAGAGTTTGATATAAGCACAGGTACCATTTCTATAACCAACTGTGGAATAGACAAGACCTACACCTTCCTCAGTGAAAGGGACTCAAAACCCCATATTTCCCGCAGAGGAATAGATCTGACTAGTAAGAATCTTAAAACCTATGTATTGATATGTCTCTGTAAGGGAATCAAGTGTGTCTAGACTGGCATAAACATGGCAGCGAGAATCAGCTCAAACCCAGTATAAAAAGGAATTTCAAAAACAAAACCAAAAAACAGGGAAATTCTTTACATTTCCTTCAGGGTCTCTGATGAAACCTGGAATGACCCTATCTACAATGACAGCTGGATGTGGCATAAGGCTGGACACTTGGGACTGAGAGGATTGGTGAGACTGGGTGAGCAAATGCAGACCCTTTAAAGCAAAAATGCATGGCCCCCATTCCATGGGTCCCAAATCTCCATGTTGAAGGGAATATTACTACAGCTATAACATGTACGGGAAACCTAGAGAATGGACACACTGTGAATACAAAAGGTTTCTAAAACTCAACGAGTAGTCCCTATCCTGGTGCTCCGGTTTGACTTTCCAACTGCTTTACTATCAATCTCCCAAGTTGGAGAGACTGCCCCTTTAACCTCCTGGTTCGCACAGGTTGCCAATTTGGCAGAGGATGGAAGGGAAGAGGGAGAACCAATGAGAGAGTAGCTGTTAGGCATTTGGACGGGCACATGTCACTCTAATTTCCCGGCAGGAAGAAGAATTAACCAGAGTCTCAGCCCCCCACCGGGAACCAGTATAGGTCCTGAACCAAAATTTTGGACTTGCGTACAGCTCACAAAAAACGAGTTGAAAAATGGAGCTCAGGGGCACAGCAATTCACAAACAGGCAGAGTAATAAAGGACAACTATCGTCCAAAAATCTGTTGAAGGAAGGCAACGAGGCGGACTTGAAAGCGAGGCAGAATAGCAGGAAACAGATTTCAAGAGGTACGTTGGAATCGCCTTTAAAGCACAGGAAGAGGGGCACAACTTCGACAATGATGCACTTGGCCAAAAAGGGCGTATGTGTTTTCCCCTGAATATATTCAGGGGAAAACGCATACGCCGTTTTTGGCCAAGCAAGCACACGGGCAATGCAAATCTACGCTACAAAGAAGTATCACTTCCCACCGGTCAAAAGGGACATCCACAAAATGTGTAAAAACCAGAAAGGCAAGACAGGCCCTGGAGAACAGGGAGCCTTGTTATGCTGATGGGCGGGATGTAAATTGCCAACTGCCTCACTGGAGGAGTGCATTGCATTCCCTAAACAAGTAAACAACAGAGCTACAGAGCCAAAGGCACTTCCAGTCTAGGGAATATACCTTGGAAAAACTGAAAATCAATAAGACAGAGCCACCCCCAAATTTAGGGCTGCACTGCTTACAAGAACCTCATCTTGGGTACACCTTAAATATCCCAGGAAATATAAAAATGGTTCAAAAAACTGTGGTATTTATGTACAATGGAATATCCCTCAGCCATGAAATCAATGTCATAAGACCAGGAGCAGCAAAGTGAGTGGATTCAGGTACGATGATTCTAAGTGAAATAAGTCACACAGAAAAAGAAACTTATCATAAGATATCACTTATGAAGATCCTGTAAACATGGCTCCACATGAACTGAGTTAGGAAAGAGAACAGAGTCTCACATTTAGAAAACACTCTTATGCCTGCTTAAGGGGAAAGGAGAGGTGGGGTGATGCATAAAACCAGAGTTTGATATAAGCACAGGTACCATTTCTATAACCAACTGTGGAATAGACAAGACCTACACCTTCCTCAGTGAAAGGGACTCAAAACGCCATATTTCCCGCAGAGGAATAGATCTGACTAGTAAGAATCTTAAAACCTATGTATTGATATGTCTCTGTAAGGGAATCAAGTGTGTCTAGACTGGCATAAACATGGCAGCGAGAATCAGCTCAAACCCAGTATAAAAAGGAATTTCAAAAACAAAACCAAAAAACAGGGAAATTCTTTACATTTCCTTCAGGGTCTCTGATGAAACCTGGAATGACCCTATCTACAATGACAGCTGGATGTGGCATAAGGCTGGACACTTGGGACTGAGAGGATTGGTGAGACTGGGTGAGCAAATGCGACCCTTTAAAGCAAAAATGCATGGCCCCCATTCCATGGGTCCCAAATCTCCATATTGAAGGGAATATGACTACAGCTATAACATGTACGGGAAACCTAGAGAATGGACACACTGTGAATACAAAACGTTTCTAAAACTCAACGAGTAGTCCCTATCCTGGTGCTCCGGTTTGACTTTCCAACTGCTTTACTATCAATCTCCCAAGTTGGAGAGACTGCCCCTTTAACCTCCTGGTTCGCACAGGTTGCCAATTTGGCAGAGGATGGAAGGGAAGAGGGAGAACCAATGAGAGAGTAGCTGTTAGGCATTTGGACGGGCACATGTCACTCTAATTTCCCAGCAGGAAGAAGAATTAACCAGAGTCTCAGCCCCCCACCGGGAACCAGTATAGGTCCTGAACCAAAATTTTGGACTTGCGTACAGCTCACAAAAAACGAGTTGAAAAATGGAGCTCAGGGTCACAGCAATTCACAAACTGGCAGAGTAATAAAGGACAACTATCGTCCAAAAATCTGTTGAGGGAAGGCAACGAGGCGGACTTGAAAGCGAGGCAGAATAGCAGGAAACAGATTTCAAGAGGTACGTTGGAATCGCCTTTAAAGCACAGGAAGAGGGGCACAACTTCGACAATGATGCACTTGGCCAAAAAGGGCGTATGCGTTTTCTCCTGAATATATTCAGGAGAAAACGCATACGCCGTTTTTGGCCAAGCAAGCACGCGGGCAATGCCAATCTACACTACAAAGAAGTATCACTTCGCACCGGTCAAAAGGGACATCCACAAAATGTGTAAAAACCAGAAAGGCAAGACAGGCCCTGGAGAACAGGGAGCCTTGTTATGCTGATGGGCGGGATGTAAATTGCCAACTGCCTCACTGGAGGAGTGCATTGCGTTCCCTAAAACAAGTAAACAACAGAGCTACAGAGCCAAGGGCACTTCCAGTCTAGGGAATATACCTTGGGAAAACTGAAAATCAATAAGACAGAGCCACCCCCAAATTTAGGGCTGCACTGCTTACAAGAACCTCAACTTGGGTACACCTTAAATATCCCAGGAAAGATAAAAATGGTTCAAAAAACTGTGGTATTTATGTACGATGGAATATCCCTCAGCCATGAAATCAATGTCATAAGACCAGGAGCAGCAAAGTGAGTGGATTCAGGTACGATGATTCTAAGTGAAATAAGTCACACAGAAAAAGAAACTTATCATAAGATATCACTTATGAAGATCCTGTAAACATGGCTCCACATGAACTGAGTTAGGAAAGAGAACAGAGTCTCACATTTAGAAAACACTCTTATGCCTGCTTAAGGGGAAAGGAGAGGTGGGGTGATGCATAAAACCAGAGTTTGATATAAGCACAGGTACCATTTCTATAACCAACTGTGGAATAGACAAGACCTACACCTTCCTCAGTGAAAGGGACTCAAAACCCCATATTTCCCGCAGAGGAATAGATCTGACTAGTAAGAATCTTAAAACCTATGTATTGATATGTCTCTGTAAGGGAATCAAGTGTGTCTAGACTGGCATAAACATGGCAGCGAGAATCAGCTCAAACCCACTATAAAAAGGAATTTCAAAAACAAAACCAGGGGGCCTCCCTGGTGGCGCAGTGGTTGAGAGTCCGCCTGCCGATGCAGGGGATACGGGTTCGTGCCCCGGTCTGGGAAGATCCCACATGCCGCGGAGCGGCTGGGCCCGTGAGCCATGGCCGCTGAGCCTGCGCATCCGGAGCCTGTGCCCCGCAACGGGAGAGGCCACAACAGTGAGAGGCCCGCGTACCGCAAAAAAAAAAAAAAAAAAAAAAAAACCAAAAAACAGGGAAATTCTTTACATTTCCTTCAGGGTCTCTGATGAAACCTGGAATGACCCTATCTACAATGACAGCTGGATGTGGCATAAGGCTGGACACTTGGGACTGAGAGGATTGGTGAGACTGGGTGAGCAAATGCAGACCCTTTAAAGCAAAAATGCATGGCCCCCATTCCATGGGTACCAAATCTCCATGTTGAAGGGAATATTACTACAGCTATAACATGTACGGGAAACCTAGAGAATGGACACACTGTGAATACAAAAGGTTTCTAAAACTCAACGAGTAGTACCTATCCTGGTGCTCCAGTTTGACTTTCCAACTGCTTTACTATCAATCTCCCAACTTGGAGAGACAGCCCCTTTAACCTCCTGGTTCTCACAGGCTGCCAATTTGACAGAGGATGGAAGGGAAGAGGGAGAACCAATGAGAGAGTAGCTGTTAGGCATTTGGACGGGCACATGTCACTCTAATTTCCCGGCAGGAAGAGGAATTAACCAGAGGCTCAGCCACCCACCGGGCACCAGTATTGGTCCTGAACCAAAATTTTGGACTTGCGTACAGCTCACAAAAAACGCGTTGAAAAATGGAGCTCAGGGGCTCAGCAATACACAAACTGGCAGAGTAATAAAGGACAACTATCTTCCAAAAATCTGTTGAGGGAAGGCAACGAGGCGGACATTAAAACGAGGCAGAATAGCAGGAAACAGATTTCAAGAGATATGTTGGAATTGCCTTTAAAGCACAGGAAGAGGGGCACAACTTCGACAATGATGCACTTGGCCAAAAAGGGCGTATGCGTTTTCTCCTGAATATATTCAGGAGAAAACGCATACGCCCTTTTTGGCCAAGCAAGCACGTGGGCAATGCAAATCTACGCTACAAAGAAGTATCACTTCCCACCGGTCAAAAGGGACATCCACAAAATGTGTAAAAACCAGAAAGGCAAGACAGGCCCTGGAGAACAGGGAGCCTTGTTATGCTGATGGGCGGGATGTAAATTGCCAACTGCCTCACTGGAGGAGTGCATTGCGTTCCCTAAAACAAGTAAACAACAGAGCTACAGAGCCAAGGGCACTTCCAGTCTAGGGAATATACCTTGGGAAAACTGAAAATCAATAAGACAGAGCCACCCCCAAATTTAGGGCTGCACTGCTTACAAGAACCTCAACTTGGGTTCACCTTAAATATCCCAGGAAAGATAAAAATGGTTCAAAAAACTGTGGTATTTATGTACGATGGAATATCCCTCAGCCATGAAATCAATGTCATAAGACCAGGAGCAGCAAACTGAGTGGATTCAGGTACGATGATTCTAAGTGAAATAAGTCACACAGAAAAAGAAACTTATCATAAGATATCACTTATGAAGATCCTGTAAACATGGCTCCACATGAACTGAGTTAGGAAAGAGAACAGAGTCTCACATTTAGAAAACACTCTTATGCCTGCTTAAGGGGAAAGGAGAGGTGGGGTGATGCATAAAACCAGAGTTTGATATAAGCACAGGTACCATTTCTATAACCAACTGTGGAATAGACAAGACCTACACCTTCCTCAGTGAAAGGGACTCAAAACCCCATATTTCCCGCAGAGGAATAGATCTGACTAGTAAGAATCTTAAAACCTATGTATTGATATGTCTCTGTAAGGGAATCAAGTGTGTCTAGACTGGCATAAACATGGCAGCGAGAATCAGCTCAAACCCACTATAAAAAGGAATTTCAAAAACAAAACCAAAAAACAGGGAAATTCTTTACATTTCCTTCAGGGTCTCTGATGAAACCTGGAATGACCCTATCTACAATGACAGCTGGATGTGGCATAAGGCTGGACACTTGGGACTGAGAGGATTGGTGAGACTGGGTGAGCAAATGCAGACCCTTTAAAGCAAAAATGCATGGCCCCCATTCCATGGGTCCCAAATCTCCATGTTGAAGGGAATATTACTACAGCTATAACATGTACGGGAAACCTAGAGAATGGACACACTGTGAATACAAAAGGTTTCTAAAACTCAACGAGTAGTCCCTATCCTGGTGCTCCGGTTTGACTTTCCAACTGCTTTACTATCAATCTCCCAAGTTGGAGAGACTGCCCCTTTAACCTCCTGGTTCGCACAGGTTGCCAATTTGGCAGAGGATGGAAGGGAAGAGGGAGAACCAATGAGAGAGTAGCTGTTAGGCATTTGGACGGGCACATGTCACTCTAATTTCCCGGCAGGAAGAAGAATTAACCAGAGTCTCAGCCCCCCACCGGGAACCAGTATAGGTCCTGAACCAAAATTTTGGACTTGCGTACAGCTCACAAAAAACGAGTTGAAAAATGGAGCTCAGGGGCACAGCAATTCACAAACAGGCAGAGTAATAAAGGACAACTATCGTCCAAAAATCTGTTGAAGGAAGGCAACGAGGCGGACTTGAAAGCGAGGCAGAATAGCAGGAAACAGATTTCAAGAGGTACGTT
Organism: Mesoplodon bidens; assembly: GCF_964165515.1. Classification (NCBI taxonomy): domain Eukaryota; kingdom Metazoa; phylum Chordata; class Mammalia; order Artiodactyla; family Ziphiidae; genus Mesoplodon; species Mesoplodon bidens. The sequence continues at coordinate 447,778 of NW_027671403.1, forward strand.
GGAATCGCCTTTAAAGCACAGGAAGAGGGGCACAACTTCGACAATGATGCACTTGGCCAAAAAGGGCGTATGTGTTTTCCCCTGAATATATTCAGGAGAAAACGCATACGCCGTTTTTGGCCAAGCAAGCACACGGGCAATGCAAATCTACGCTACAAAGAAGTATCACTTCCCACCGGTCAAAAGGGACATCCACAAAATGTGTAAAAACCAGAAAGGCAAGACAGGCCCTGGAGAACAGGGAGCCTTGTTATGCTGATGGGCGGGATGTAAATTGCCAACTGCCTCACTGGAGGAGTGCATTGCGTTCCCTAAAACAAGTAAACAACAGAGCTACAGAGCCAAGGGCACTTCCAGTCTAGGGAATATACCTTGGGAAAACTGAAAATCAATAAGACAGAGCCACCCCCAAATTTAGGGCTGCACTGCTTACAAGAACCTCAACGTGGGTACACGTTAAATATCCCAGGAAAGATAAAAATGGTTCAAAAAACTGTGGTATTTATGTACGATGGAATATCCCTCAGCCATGAAATCAATGTCATAAGACCAGGAGCAGCAAAGTGAGTGGATTCAGGTACGATGATTCTAAGTGAAATAAGTCACACAGAAAAAGAAACTTATCATAAGATATCACTTATGAAGATCCTGTAAACATGGCTCCACATGAACTGAGTTAGGAAAGAGAACAGAGTCTCACATTTAGAAAACACTCTTATGCCTGCTTAAGGGGAAAGGAGAGGTGGGGTGATGCATAAAACCAGAGTTTGATATAAGCACAGGTACCATTTCTAAAACCAACTGTGGAATAGACAAGACCTACACCTTCCTCAGTGAAAGGGACTCAAAACCCCATATTTCCCGCAGAGGAATAGATCTGACTAGTAAGAATCTTAAAACCTATGTATTGATATGTCTCTGTAAGGGAATCAAGTGTGTCTAGACTGGCATAAACATGGCAGCGAGAATCAGCTCAAACCCACTATAAAAAGGAATTTCAAAAACAAAACCAAAAAACAGGGAAATTCTTTACATTTCCTTCAGGGTCTCTGATGAAACCTGGAATGACCCTATCTACAATGACAGCTGGATGTGGCATAAGGCTGGACACTTGGGACTGAGAGGATTGGTGAGATAGGGTGAGCAAATGCAGACCCTTTAAAGCAAAAATGCATGGCCCCCATTCCATGGGTCCCAACTCTCCATGTTGAAGGGAATATTACTACAGCTATAACATGTACGGGAAACCTAGAGAATGGACACACAGTGAATACAAAGGGTTTCTAAAACTCAACGAGTAGTCCCTCTCCTGGTGCTCCGGTTTGACTTTCCAACTGCTTTACTATCAATCTCCCAACTTGGAGAGACAACCCCTTTAACCTCCTGGTACGCACAGGTTGCCAATTTGGCAGAGGATGGAAGGGAAGATGGAGAACCAATGAGAGAGTAGCTGTTAGGCATTTGGACGGGCACATGTCACTCTAATTTCCCGGCAGGAAGAAGAATTAACCAGAGTCTCAGCCCCACACCGGGAACCAGTATAGGTCCTGAACCAAAATTATGGACTTGCGTACAGCTCACAAAAAACGAGTTGAAAAATGGAGCTCAGGGGCACAGCAATTCACAAACTGGCAGAGTAATAAAGGACAAGTATCGTCCAAAAATCTCTTGAGGGAAGGCAACGAGGCGGACTTGAAAGCGAGGCAGAATAGCAGGAAACAGATTTCAAGAGGTACGTTGGAATCGCCTTTAAAGCACAGGAAGAGGGGCACAACTTCGACAATGATGCACTTGGCCAAAAAGGGTGTGTGCGTTTTCTCCTGAATATATTCAGGAGAAAACGCATACGCCCTTTTTGGCCAAGCAAGCACGCGGGCAATGCAAATCTACACTACAAAGAAGTATCACTTTGCACCGGTCAAAAGGGACATCCACAAAATGTGTAAAAACCAGAAAGGCAAGACAGGCCCTGGAGAACAGGGAGCCTTGTTATGCTGATGGGCGGGATGTAAATTGCCAACTGCCTCACTGGAGGAGTGCATTGCATTCCCTAAACAAGTAAACAACAGAGCTACAGAGCCAAAGGCACTTCCAGTCTAGGGAATATACCTTGGAAAAACTGAAAATCAATAAGACAGAGCCACCCCCAAATTTAGGGCTGCACTGCTTACAAGAACCTCATCTTGGGTACACCTTAAATATCCCAGGAAATATAAAAATGGTTCAAAAAACTGTGGTATTTATGTACAATGGAATATCCCTCAGCCAAGAAATCAATGTCATAAGACCAGGAGCAGCAAAGTGAGTGGATTCAGGTACGATGATTCTAAGTGAAATAAGTCACACAGAAAAAGAAACTTATCATAAGATATCACTTATGAAGATCCTGTAAACATGGCTCCACATGAACTGAGTTAGGAAAGAGAACAGAGTCTCACATTTAGAAAACACTCTTATGCCTGCTTAAGGGGAAAGGAGAGGTGGGGTGATGCATAAAACCAGAGTTTGATATAAGCACAGGTACCATTTCTATAACCAACTGTGGAATAGACAAGACCTACACCTTCCTCAGTGAAAGGGACTCAAAACGCCATATTTCCCGCAGAGGAATAGATCTGACTAGTAAGAATCTTAAAACCTATGTATTGATATGTCTCTGTAAGGGAATCAAGTGTGTCTAGACTGGCATAAACATGGCAGCGAGAATCAGCTCAAACCCAGTATAAAAAGGAATTTCAAAAACAAAACCAGGGGGCCTCCCTGGTGGCGCAGTGGTTGAGAGTCCGCCTGCCGATGCAGGGGATACGGGTTCGTGCCCCGGTCTGGGAAGATCCCACATGCCGCGGAGCGGCTGGGCCCGTGAGCCATGGCCGCTGAGCCTGCGCATCCGGAGCCTGTGCCCCGCAACGGGAGAGGCCACAACAGTGAGAGGCCCGCGTACCGCAAAAAAAAAAAAAAAAAAAAAAAACCAAAAAACAGGGAAATTCTTTACATTTCCTTCAGGGTCTCTGATGAAACCTGGAATGACCCTATCTACAATGACAGCTGGATGTGGCATAAGGCTGGACACTTGGGACTGAGAGGATTGGTGAGACTGGGTGAGCAAATGCAGACCCTTTAAAGCAAAAATGCATGGCCCCCATTCCATGGGTACCAAATCTCCATGTTGAAGGGAATATTACTACAGCTATAACATGTACGGGAAACCTAGAGAATGGACACACTGTGAATACAAAAGGTTTCTAAAACTCAACGAGTAGTACCTATCCTGGTGCTCCAGTTTGACTTTCCAACTGCTTTACTATCAATCTCCCAACTTGGAGAGACAGCCCCTTTAACCTCCTGGTTCTCACAGGCTGCCAATTTGACAGAGGATGGAAGGGAAGAGGGAGAACCAATGAGAGAGTAGCTGTTAGGCATTTGGACGGGCACATGTCACTCTAATTTCCCGGCAGGAAGACGAATTAACCAGAGGCTCAGCCACCCACTGGGAACCAGTATTGGTCCTGAACCAAAATTTTGGACTTGCGTACAGCTCACAAAAAACGAGTTGAAAAATGGAGCTCAGGGGCTCAGCAATACACAAACTGGCAGAGTAATAAAGGACAACTATCTTCCAAAAATCTGTTGAGGGAAGGCAACGAGGCGGACATTAAAACGAGGCAGAATAGCAGGAAACAGATTTCAAGAGGTATGTTGGAATTGCCTTTAAAGCACAGGAAGAGGGGCACAACTTCGACAATGATGCACTTGGCCAAAAAGGGCGTATGCGTTTTCTCCTGAATATATTCAGGAGAAAACGCATACGCCCTTTTTGGCCAAGCAAGCACGTGGGCAATGCAAATCTACGCTACAAAGAAGTATCACTTCCCACCGGTCAAAAGGGACATCCACAAAATGTGTAAAAACCAGAAAGGCAAGACAGGCCCTGGAGAACAGGGAGCCTTGTTATGCTGATGGGCGGGATGTAAATTGCCAACTGCCTCACTGGAGGAGTGCATTGCGTTCCCTAAAACAAGTAAACAACAGAGCTACAGAGCCAAGGGCACTTCCAGTCTAGGGAATATACCTTGGGAAAACTGAAAATCAATAAGACAGAGCCACCCCCAAATTTAGGGCTGCACTGCTTACAAGAACCTCAACTTGGGTTCACCTTAAATATCCCAGGAAAGATAAAAATGGTTCAAAAAACTGTGGTATTTATGTACGATGGAATATCCCTCAGCCATGAAATCAATGTCATAAGACCAGGAGCAGCAAACTGAGTGGATTCAGGTACGATGATTCTAAGTGAAATAAGTCACACAGAAAAAGAAACTTATCATAAGATATCACTTATGAAGATCCTGTAAACATGGCTCCACATGAACTGAGTTAGGAAAGAGAACAGAGTCTCACATTTAGAAAACACTCTTATGCCTGCTTAAGGGGAAAGGAGAGGTGGGGTGATGCATAAAACCAGAGTTTGATATAAGCACAGGTACCATTTCTATAACCAACTGTGGAATAGACAAGACCTACACCTTCCTCAGTGAAAGGGACTCAAAACCCCATATTTCCCGCAGAGGAATAGATCTGACTAGTAAGAATCTTAAAACCTATGTATTGATATGTCTCTGTAAGGGAATCAAGTGTGTCTAGACTGGCATAAACATGGCAGCGAGAATCAGCTCAAACCCACTATAAAAAGGAATTTCAAAAACAAAACCAAAAAACAGGGAAATTCTTTACATTTCCTTCAGGGTCTCTGATGAAACCTGGAATGACCCTATCTACAATGACAGCTGGATGTGGCATAAGGCTGGACACTTGGGACTGAGAGGATTGGTGAGACTGGGTGAGCAAATGCAGACCCTTTAAAACAAAAATGCATGGCCCCCATTCCATGGGTACCAAATCTCCATGTTGAAGGGAATATTACTACAGCTATAACATGTACGGGAAACCTAGAGAATGGACACACTGTGAATACAAAAGGTTTCTAAAACTCAACGAGTAGTACCTATCCTGGTGCTCCAGTTTGACTTTCCAACTGCTTTACTATCAATCTCCCAACTTGGAGAGACAGCCCCTTTAACCTCCTGGTTCTCAAAGGCTGCCAATTTGGCAGAGGATGGAAGGGAAGAGGGAGAACCAATGAGAGAGTAGCTGTTAGGCATTTGGACGGGCACATGTCACTCTAATTTCCCGGCAGGAAGACGAATTAACCAGAGGCTCAGCCACCCACCGGGAACCAGTATTGGTCCTGAACCAAAATTTTGGACTTGCGTACAGCTCACAAAAAACGAGTTGAAAAATGGAGCTCAGGGGCTCAGCAATACACAAACTGGCAGAGTAATAAAGGACAACTATCTTCCAAAAATCTGTTGAGGGAAGGCAACGAGGCGGACATTAAAACGAGGCAGAATAGCAGGAAACAGATTTCAAGAGGTATGTTGGAATTGCCTTTAAAGCACAGGAAGAGGGGCACAACTTCGACAATGATGCACTTGGCCAAAAAGGGCGTATGCGTTTTCTCCTGAATATATTCAGGAGAAAACGCATACGCCCTTTTTGGCCAAGCAAGCACGTGGGCAATGCAAATCTACGCTACAAAGAAGTATCACTTCCCACCGGTCAAAAGGGACATCCACAAAATGTGTAAAAACCAGAAAGGCAAGACAGGCCCTGGAGAACAGGGAGCCTTGTTATGCTGATGGGCGGGATGTAAATTGCCAACTGCCTCACTGGAGGAGTGCATTGCGTTCCCTAAAACAAGTAAACAACAGAGCTACAGAGCCAAGGGCACTTCCAGTCTAGGGAATATACCTTGGGAAAACTGAAAATCAATAAGACAGAGCCACCCCCAAATTTAGGGCTGCACTGCTTACAAGAACCTCAACTTGGGTTCACCTTAAATATCCCAGGAAAGATAAAAATGGTTCAAAAAACTGTGGTATTTATGTACGATGGAATATCCCTCAGCCATGAAATCAATGTCATAAGACCAGGAGCAGCAAACTGAGTGGATTCAGGTACGATGATTCTAAGTGAAATAAGTCACACAGAAAAAGAAACTTATCATAAGATATCACTTATGAAGATCCTGTAAACATGGCTCCACATGAACTGAGTTAGGAAAGAGAACAGAGTCTCACATTTAGAAAACACTCTTATGCCTGCTTAAGGGGAAAGGAGAGGTGGGGTGATGCATAAAACCAGAGTTTGATATAAGCACAGGTACCATTTCTATAACCAACTGTGGAATAGACAAGACCTACACCTTCCTCAGTGAAAGGGACTCAAAACCCCATATTTCCCGCAGAGGAATAGATCTGACTAGTAAGAATCTTAAAACCTATGTATTGATATGTCTCTGTAAGGGAATCAAGTGTGTCTAGACTGGCATAAACATGGCAGCGAGAATCAGCTCAAACCCACTATAAAAAGGAATTTCAAAAACAAAACCAAAAAACAGGGAAATTCTTTACATTTCCTTCAGGGTCTCTGATGAAACCTGGAATGACCCTATCTACAATGACAGCTGGATGTGGCATAAGGCTGGACACTTCGGACTGAGAGGATTGGTGAGACTGGGTGAGCAAATGCAGACCCTTTAAAGCAAAAATGCATGGCCCCCATTCCATGGGTCCCAAATCTCCATGTTGAAGGGAATATTACTACAGCTATAACATGTACGGGAAACCTAGAGAATGGACACACTGTGAATACAAAAGGTTTCTAAAACTCAACGAGTAGTCCCTATCCTGGTGCTCCGGTTTGACTTTCCAACTGCTTTACTATCAATCTCCCAAGTTGGAGAGACTGCCCCTTTAACCTCCTGTTTCGCACAGGTTGCCAATTTGGCAGAGGATGGAAGGGAAGAGGGAGAACCAATGAGAGAGTAGCTGTTAGGCATTTGGACGGGCACATGTCACTCTAATTTCCCGGCAGGAAGAAGAATTAACCAGAGTCTCAGCCCCCCACCGGGAACCAGTATAGGACCTGAACCAAAATTTTGGACTTGCGTACAGCTCACAAAAAACGAGTTGAAAAATGGAGCTCAGGGGCACAGCAATTCACAAACAGGCAGAGTAATAAAGGACAACTATCGTCCAAAAATCTGTTGAGGGAAGGCAACGAGGCGGACTTGAAAGCGAGGCAGAATAGCAGGAAACAGATTTCAAGAGGTACGTTGGAATCGCCTTTAAAGCACAGGAAGAGGGGCACAACTTCGACAATGATGCACTTGGCCAAAAAGGGCGTATGTGTTTTCCCCTGAATATATTCAGGAGAAAATGCATACGCCGTTTTTGGCCAAGCAAGCACGCGGGCAATGCAAATCTACGCTACAAAGAAGTATCACTTCCCACCGGTCAAAAGGGACATCCACAAAATGTGTAAAAACCAGAAAGGCAAGACAGGCCCTGGAGAACAGGGAGCCTTGTTATGCTGATGGGCGGGATGTAAATTGCCAACTGCCTCACTGGAGGAGTGCATTGCGTTCCCTAAAACAAGTAAACAACAGAGCTACAGAGCCAAGGGCACTTCCAGTCTAGGGAATATACCTTGGGAAAACTGAAAATCAATAAGACAGAGCCACCCCCAAATTTAGGGCTGCACTGCTTACAAGAACCTCAACGTGGGTACACCTTAAATATCCCAGGAAAGATAAAAATGGTTCAAAAAACTGTGGTATTTATGTACGATGGAATATCCCTCAACCATTAAATCAATGTCATAAGACCAGGAGCAGCAAAGTGAGTGGATTCAGGTACGATGATTCTAAGTGAAATAAGTCACACAGAAAAAGAAACTTATCATAAGATATCACTTATGAAGATCCTGTAAACATGGCTCCACATGAACTGAGTTAGGAAAGAGAACAGAGTCTCACATTTAGAAAACACTCTTATGCCTGCTTAAGGGGAAAGGAGAGGTGGGGTGATGCATAAAACCAGAGTTTGATATAAGCACAGGTACCATTTCTATAACCAACTGTGGAATAGACAAGACCTACACCTTCCTCAGTGAAAGGGACTCAAAACGCCATATTTCCCGCAGAGGAATAGATCTGACTAGTAAGAATCTTAAAACGTATGTATTGATATGTCTCTGTAAGGGAATCAAGTGTGTCTAGACTGGCATAAACATGGCAGCGAGAATCAGCTCAAACCCACTATAAAAAGGAATTTCAAAAACAAAACCAGGGGGCCTCCCTGGTGGCGCAGTGGTTGAGAGTCCGCCTGCCGATGCAGGGGATACGGGTTCGTGCCCCGGTCTGGGAAGATCCCACATGCCGCGGAGCGGCTGGGCCCGTGAGCCATGGCCGCTGAGCCTGCGCATCCGGAGCCTGTGCCCCGCAACGGGAGAGGCCACAACAGTGAGAGGCCCGCGTACAGCAAAAAAAAAAAAAAAAAAAAAAAAAAAAAAAAAAAACCCAAAAAACAGGGAAATTCTTTACATTTCCTTCAGGGTCTCTGATGAAACCTGGAATGACCCTATCTACAATGACAGCTGGATGTGGCATAAGGCTGGACACTTGGGACTGAGAGGATTGGTGAGACTGGGTGAGCAAATGCAGACCCTTTAAAGCAAAAATGCATGGCCCCCATTCCATGGGTACCAAATCTCCATGTTGAAGGGAATATTACTACAGCTATAACATGTACGGGAAACCTAGAGAATGGACACACTGTGAATACAAAAGGTTTCTAAAACTCAACGAGTAGTACCTATCCTGGTGCTCCAGTTTGACTTTCCAACTGCTTTACTATCAATCTCCCAACTTGGAGAGACAGCCCCTTTAACCTCCTGGTTCTCACAGGCTGCCAATTTGGCAGAGGATGGAAGGGAAGAGGGAGAACCAATGAGAGAGTAGCTGTTAGGCATTTGGACTGGCACATGTCACTCTAATTTCCCGGCAGGAAGACGAATTAACCAGAGGCTCAGCCACCCACCGGGAACCAGTATTGGTCCTGAACCAAAATTTTGGACTTGCGTACAGCTCACAAAAAACGAGTTGAAAAATGGAGCTCAGGGGCTCAGCAATACACAAACTGGCAGAGTAATAAAGGACAACTATCTTCCAAAAATCTGTTGAGGGAAGGCAACGAGGCCGACATTAAAACGAGGCAGAATAGCAGGAAACAGATTTCAAGAGGTATGATGGAATTGCCTTTAAAGCACCGGAAGAGGGGCACAACTTCGACAATGATGCACTTGGCCAAAAAGGGCGTATGCGTTTTCTCCTGAATATATTCAGGAGAAAACGCATACGCCCTTTTTGGCCAAGCAAGCACGTGGGCAATGCAAATCTACGCTACAAAGAAGTATCACTTCCCACCGGTCAAAAGGGACATCCACAAAATGTGTAAAAACCAGAAAGGCAAGACAGGCCCTGGAGAACAGGGAGCCTTGTTATGCTGATGGGCGGGATGTAAATTGCCAACTGCCTCACTGGAGGAGTGCATTGCGTTCCCTAAAACAAGTAAACAACAGAGCTACAGAGCCAAGGGCACTTCCAGTCTAGGGAATATACCTTGGGAAAACTGAAAATCAATAAGACAGAGCCACCCCCAAATTTAGGGCTGCACTGCTTACAAGAACCTCAACTTGGGTTCACCTTAAATATCCCAGGAAAGATAAAAATGGTTCAAAAAACTGTGGTATTTATGTACGATGGAATATCCCTCAGCCATGAAATCAATGTCATAAGACCAGGAGCAGCAAAGTGATTGGATTCAGGTACGATGATTCTAAGTGAAATAAGTCACACAGAAAAAGAAACTTATCATAAGATATCACTTATGAAGATCCTGTAAACATGGCTCCACATGAACTGAGTTAGGAAAGAGAACAGAGTCTCACATTTAGAAAACACTCTTATGCCTGCTTAAGGGGAAAGGAGAGGTGGGGTGATGCATAAAACCAGAGTTTGATATAAGCACAGGTACCATTTCTATAACCAACTGTGGAATAGACAAGACCTACACCTTCCTCAGTGAAAGGGACTCAAAACCCCATATTTCCCGCAGAGGAATAGATCTGACTAGTAAGAATCTTAAAACCTATGTATTGATATGTCTCTGTAAGGGAATCAAGTGTGTCTAGACTGGCATAAACATGGCAGCGAGAATCAGCTCAAACCCACTATAAAAAGGAATTTCAAAAACAAAACCAAAAAACAGGGAAATTCTTTCCATTTCCTTCAGGGTCTCTGATGAAACCTGGAATGACCCTATCTACAATGACAGCTGGATGTGGCATAAGGCTGGACACTTGGGACTGAGAGGATTGGTGAGACTGGGTGAGCAAATGCAGACCCTTTAAAGCAAAAATGCATGGCCCCCATTCCATGGGTCCCAAATCTCCATGTTGAAGGGAATATTACTACAGCTATAACATGTACGGGAAACCTAGAGAATGGACACACTGTGAATACAAAAGGTTTCTAAAACTCAACGAGTAGTCCCTATCCTGGTGCTCCGGTTTGACTTTCCAACTGCTTTACTATCAATCTCCCAAGTTGGAGAGACTGCCCCTTTAACCTCCTGTTTCGCACAGGTTGCCAATTTGGCAGAGGATGGAAGGGAAGAGGGAGAACCAATGAGAGAGTAGCTGTTAGGCATTTGGACGGGCACATGTCACTCTAATTTCCTGGCAGGAAGAAGAATTAACCAGAGTCTCAGCCCCCCACCGGGAACCAGTATAGGTCCTGAACCAAAATTTTGGACTTGCGTATAGCTCACAAAAAACGAGTTGAAAAATGGAGCTCAGGGGCACAGCAATTCACAAACAGGCAGAGTAATAAAGGACAACTATCGTCCAAAAATCTGTTGAGGGAAGGCAACGAGGCGGACTTGAAAGCGAGGCAGAATAGCAGGAAACAGATTTCAAGAGGTACGTTGGAATCGCCTTTAAAGCACAGGAAGAGGGGCACAACTTCGACAATGATGCACTTGGCCAAAAAGGGCGTATGTGTTTTCCCCTGAATATATTCAGGAGAAAACGCATACTCCGTTTTTGGCCAAGCAAGCACGCGGGCAATGCAAATCTACGCTACAAAGAAGTATCACTTCCCACCGGTCAAAAGGGACATCCACAAAATGTGTAAAAACCAGAAAGGCAAGACAGGCCCTGGAGAACAGGGAGCCTTGTTATGCTGATGGGCGGGATGTAAATTGCCAACTGCCTCACTGGAGGAGTGCATTGCGTTCCCTAAAACAAGTAAACAACAGAGCTACAGAGCCAAGGGCACTTCCAGTCTAGGGAATATACCTTGGGAAAACTGAAAATCAATAAGACAGAGCCACCCCCAAATTTAGGGCTGCACTGCTTACAAGAACCTCAACGTGGGTACACCTTAAATATCCCAGGAAAGATAAAAATGGTTCAAAAAACTGTGGTATTTATGTACGATGGAATATCCCTCAACCATTAAATCAATGTCATAAGACCAGGAGCAGCAAAGTGAGTGGATTCAGGTACGATGATTCTAAGTGAAATAAGTCACACAGAAAAAGAAACTTATCATAAGATATCACTTATGAAGATCCTGTAAACATGGCTCCACATGAACTGAGTTAGGAAAGAGAACAGAGTCTCACATTTAGAAAACACTCTTATGCCTGCTTAAGGGGAAAGGAGAGGTGGGGTGATGCATAAAACCAGAGTTTGATATAAGCACAGGTACCATTTCTATAACCAACTGTGGAATAGACAAGACCTACACCTTCCTCAGTGAAAGGGACTCAAAACGCCATATTTCCCGCAGAGGAATAGATCTGACTAGTAAGAATCTTAAAACCTATGTATTGATATGTCTCTGTAAGGGAATCAAGTGTGTCTAGACTGGCATAAACATGGCAGCGAGAATCAGCTCAAACCCACTATAAAAAGGAATTTCAAAAACAAAACCAGGGGGCCTCCCTGGTGGCGCAGTGGTTGAGAGTCCGCCTGCCGATGCAGGGGATACGGGTTCGTGCCCCGGTCTGGGAAGATCCCACATGCCGCGGAGCGGCTGGGCCCGTGAGCCATGGCCGCTGAGCCTGCGCATCCGGAGCCTGTGCCCCGCAACGGGAGAGGCCACAACAGTGAGAGGCCCGCGTACCGCAAAAAAAAAAAAAAAAAAAAAAAAAAACCAAAAAACAGGGAAATTCTTTACATTTCCTTCAGGGTCTCTGATGAAACCTGGAATGACCCTATCTACAATGACAGCTGGATGTGGCATAAGGCTGGACACTTGGGACTGAGAGGATTGGTGAGACTGGGTGAGCAAATGCAGACCCTTTAAAGCAAAAATGCATGGCCCCCATTCCATGGGTACCAAATCTCCATGTTGAAGGGAATATTACTACAGCTATAACATGTACGGGAAACCTAGAGAATGGACACACTGTGAATACAAAAGGTTTCTAAAACTCAACGAGTAGTACCTATCCTGGTGCTCCAGTTTGACTTTCCAACTGCTTTACTATCAATCTCCCAACTTGGAGAGACTGCCCCTTTAACCTCCTGGTTCAGACAGGTTGCCAATTTGGCAGAGGATGGAGGGGAAGAGGGAGAACCAATGAGAGAGTAGCTGTTAGGCATTTGGACGGGCACATGTCACTCTAATTTCCCGGCAGGAAGAAGAATTAACCAGAGTCTCAACCCCCCACCAGGAACCAGTATAGTTCCTGAACCAAAATTTTGGACTTGCGTACAGCTCACAAAAAACGAGTTGAAAAATGGAGCTCAGGGGCACAGCAATTCACAAACTGGCAGAGTAATAAAGGACAACTATCGTCCAAGAATCTGTTGAGGGAAGGCAACGAGGCCGAATTGAAAGCGAGGCAGAATAGCAGGAAACAGATTTCAAGAGGTACGTTGGAATCGCCTTTAAAGCACAGGAAGAGGGGCACAATTTCGACAATGATGCACTTGGCCAAAAAGGGCGTATGCGTTTTCTCCTGAATATATTCAGGAGAAAACGCATACGCCCTTTTTGGCCAAGCAAGCAGGCGGGCAATGCAAATCGGCACTACAAAGAAGTATCACTTCCCACCGGTCAAAAGGGACATCCAAAAAATGTGTAAAAACCAGAAAGGCAAGACAGGCCCTGGAGAACAGGGAGACTTGTTATGCTGATGGGCGGGATGTAAATTGCCAACTGCCTCACTGGAGGACTGCACTGCGTTCCCTAAAACAAGTAAACAACAGAGCTACAGAGCCAAGGGCACTTCCAGTCTAGGGAATATACCTTGGGAAAAGTGAAAATCAATAAGACAGAGCCACCCTCAAATTTAGGGCTGCACTGCTTACAAGAACCTCAACTTGGGTACACCTTAAATATCCCAAGAAATATAAAAATGGTTCAAAAAACTGTGGTACTTATGTACGATGGAATATCCCTCAGCCATGAAATCAATGTCATAAGACCAGGAGCAGCAAAGTGAGTGGATGCAGGTACGATGATTCTAAGTGAAATAAGTCACACAGAAAAAGAAACTTATCATAAGATATCACTTATGAAGATCCTGTAAACATGGCTCCACATGAACTGAGTTAGGAAAGAGAACAGAGTCTCACATTTAGAAAACTCTCTTATGCCTGCTTAAGGGGAAAGGAGAGGTGGGGTGATGCATAAAACCAGAGTTTGATATAAGCACAGGTACCATTTCTATAACCATCTGTGGAATAGACAAGACCTACACCTTCCTCAGTGAAAGGGACTCAAAACCCCATATTTCCCGCAGAGGAATAGATCTGACTAGTAAGAATCTTAAAACCTATGTATTGATATGTATCTGTAAGGGAATCAAGTGTGTCTAGACTGGCATAAACATGGCAGCAAGAATCAGCTCAAACCCACTATAAAAAGGAATTTCAAAAACAAACCAAAAAACAGGGAAATTCTTTCCATTTCCTTCAGGGTCTCTGATGAAACCTGGAATGACCCTATCTACAATGACAGCTGGATGTGGCATAAGGCTGGACACTTGGGACTGAGAGGATTGGTGAGATTGGGTGAGCAAATGCAGACCCTTTAAAGCAAAAATGCATGGCCCCCATTCCATGGGTCCCAACTCTCCATGTTGAAGGGAATATTACTAGAGCTATAACATGTACGGGAAACCTAGAGAATGGACACACAGTGAATACAAAAGGTTTCTAAAACTCAACGAGTAGTCCCTCTCCTGGTGCTCCGGTTGGACTTTCCAACTGCTTTACTATCAATCTCCCAACTTGGAGAGACAACCCCTTTAACCTCCTGGTACGCACAGGTTGCCAATTTGGCAGAGGATGGAAGGGAAGAGGGAGAACCAATGAGAGAGTAGCTGTTAGGCATTTGGACGGGCACATGTCACTCTAATTTCCCGGCAGGAAGAAGAATTAACCAGAGTCTCAGCCCCACACCGGGAACCAGTATAGTTCCTGAACCAAAATTATGGACTTGCGTACAGCTCACAAAAAATGAGTTGAAAAATAGAGCTCAGGGGCACAGCAATTCACAAACTGGCAGAGTTATAAAGGACAAGTATCGTCCAAAAATCTCTTGAGGGAAGGCAACGAGGCGGACTTGAAAGCGAGGCAGAATAGCAGGAAACAGATTTCAAGAGGTACGTTGGAATCGCCTTTAAAGCACAGGAAGAGGGGCACAACTTCGACACTGATGCACTTGGCCAAAAAGGGTGTATGCGTTTTCTCCTGAATATATTCAGGAGAAAACACATACGCCCTTTTTGGCCAAGCAAGCAAGCGGGCAATGCAAATCTACACTACAAAGAAGTATCACTTCCCACCGGTCAAAAGGGACATCCACAAAATGTGTAAAAACCAGAAAGGCAAGACAGGCCCTGGAGAACAGGGAGCCTTGTTATGCTGATGGGCGGGATGTAAATTGCCAACTGCCTCACTGGAGGAGTGCATTGCGTTCCCTAAAACAAGTAAACAACAGAGCTACAGAGCCAAGGGCACTTCCAGTCTAGGGAATATACCTTGGGAAAACGGAAAATCAATAAGACAGAGCCACCCCCAAATTTAGGGCTGCACTGCTTACAAGAACCTCAACTTGGGTACACCTTAAATATCCCTGGAAATATAAAAATGGTTCAAAAAACTGTGGTATTTATGTACGATGGAATATCCCTCAGCCATGAAATCAATGTCATAAGACCAGGAGCAGCAAAGTGAGTGGATTCAGGTACGATGATTCTAAGTGAAATAAGTCACACAGAAAAAGAAACTTATCATAAGATATCACTTATGAAGATCCTGTAAACATGGCTCCACATGAACTGAGTTAGGAAAGAGAACAGAGTCTCACATTTAGAAAACACTCTTATGCCTGCTTAAGGGGAAAGGAGAGGTGGGGTGATGCATAAAACCAGAGTTTGATATAAGCACAGGTACCATTTCTATAACCAACTGTGGAATAGACAAGACCTACACCTTCCTCAGTGAAAGGGACTCAAAACCCCATATTTCCCGCAGAGGAATAGATCTGACTAGTAAGAATCTTAAAACGTATGTATTGATATGTCTCTGTAAGGGAATCAAGTGTGTCTAGACTGGCATAAACATGGCAGCGAGAATCAGCTCAAACCCACTATAAAAAGGAATTTCAAAAACAAAACCAAAAAACAGGGAAATTCTTTCCATTTCCTTCAGGGTCTCTGATGAAACCTGGAATGACCCTATCTACAATGACAGCTGGATGTGGCATAAGGCTGGACACTTGGGACTGAGAGGATTGGTGAGACTGGGTGAGCAAATGCAGACCCTTTAAAGCAAAAATGCATGGCCCCCATTCCATGGGTCCCAAATCTCCATGTTGAAGGGAATATTACTACAGCTATAACATGTACGGGAAACCTAGAGAATGGACAAACTGTGAATACAAAATGTTTCTAAAACTCAACGAGTAGTCCCTATCCTGGTGCTCCGGTTTGACTTTCCAACTGCTTTACTATCAATCTCCCAAGTTGGAGAGACTGCCCCTTTAACCTCCTGGTTCGCACAGGTTGCCAATTTGGCAGAGGATGGAAGGGAAGAGGGAGAACCAATGAGAGAGTAGCTGTTAGGCATTTGGACGGGCACATGTCACGCTAATTTCCCGGCAGGAAGAAGAATTAACCAGAGTCTCAGCCCCACACCGGGAACCAGTATAGGTCCTGAACCAAAATTATGGACTTGCGTACAGCTCACAAAAATGAGTTGAAAAATGGAGCTCAGGGGCACAGCAATTCACAAACTGGCAGAGTAATAAAGGACAAGTATCGTCCAAAAATCTCTTGAGGGAAGGCAACGAGGCGGACTTGAATGCGAGGCAGAATAGCAGGAAACAGATTTCAAGAGGTACGTTGGAATCGCCTTTAAAGCACAGGAAGAGGGGCACAACTTCGACAATGATGCACTTGGCCAAAAAGGGTGTATGCGTTTTCTACTGAATATATTCAGGAGAAAACGCATACGCCCTTTTTGGCCAAGCAAGCACGCGGGCAATGCAAATCTACACTACAAAGAAGTATCACTTTGCACCGGTCAAAAGGGACATCCACAAAATGTGTAAAAACCAGAAAGGCAAGACAGGCCCTGGAGAACAGGGAGCCTTGTTATGCTGATGGGCGGGATGTAAATTGCCAACTGCCTCACTGGAGGAGTGCATTGCATTCCCTAAACAAGTAAACAACAGAGCTACAGAGCCAAAGGCACTTCCAGTCTAGGGAATATACCTTGGAAAAACTGAAAATCAATAAGACAGAGCCACCCCCAAATTTAGGGCTGCACTGCTTACTAGAACC
The DNA here is from genome assembly GCF_964165515.1 of Mesoplodon bidens. Taxonomy (NCBI): domain Eukaryota; kingdom Metazoa; phylum Chordata; class Mammalia; order Artiodactyla; family Ziphiidae; genus Mesoplodon; species Mesoplodon bidens. The sequence continues at coordinate 464,544 of NW_027671403.1, forward strand.
TCAACTTGGGTACACCTTAAATATCCCTGGAAATATAAAAATGGTTCAATAAACTGTGGTATTTATGTACGATGGAATATCCCTCAGCCATGAAATCAATGTCATAAGACCAGGAGCAGCAAAGTGAGTGGATTCAGGTACGATGATTCTAAGTGAAATAAGTCACACAGAAAAAGAAACTTATCATAAGATATCACTTATGAAGATCCTGTAAACATGGCTCCACATGAACTGAGTTAGGAAAGAGAACAGAGTCTCACATTTAGAAAACACTCTTATGCCTGCTTAAGGGGAAAGGAGAGGTGGGGTGATGCATAAAACCAGAGTTTGATATAAGCACAGGTACCATTTCTATAACCAACTGTGGAATAGACAAGACCTACACCTTCCTCAGTGAAAGGGACTCAAAACCCCATATTTCCCGCAGAGGAATAGATCTGACTAGTAAGAATCTTAAAACCTATGTATTGATATGTCTCTGTAAGGGAATCAAGTGTGTCTAGACTGGCATAAACATGGCAGCGAGAATCAGCTCAAACCCACTATAAAAAGGAATTTCAAAAACAAAACCAAAAAACAGGGAAATTCTTTCCATTTCCTTCAGGGTCTCTGATGAAACCTGGAATGACCCTATCTACAATGACAGCTGTATGTGGCATAAGGCTGGACACTTGGGACTGAGAGGATTGGTGAGACTGGGTGAGCAAATGCATACCATTTAAAGCAAAAATGCATGGCCCCCATTCCATGGGTACCAAATCTCCATGTTGAAGGGAATATTACTACAGCTATAACATGTACGGGAAACCTAGAGAATGGACACACTGTGAATACAAAAGGTTTCTAAAACTCAACGAGTAGTCCCTATCCTGGTGCTCCGGTTTGACTTTCCAACTGCTTTACTATCTATCTCCCAACTTGGAGAGACAGCCCCTTTAACCTCCTGGTTCTCACAGGCTGCCAATTTGGCAGAGGATGGAAGGGAAGAGGGAGAACCAATGAGAGAGTAGCTGTTAGGCATTTGGACGGGCACATGTCACTCTAATTTCCCGGCAGGAAGACGAATTAACCAGAGGCTCAGCCACCCACCGGGAACCAGTATTGGTCCTGAACCAAAATTTTGGACTTGCGTACAGCTCACAAAAAACGAGTTGAAAAATGGAGCTCAGGGGCTCAGCAATTCACAAACTGGCAGAGTAATAAAGTACAACTATCTTCCAAAAATCTGTTGAGGGAAGGCAACGAGGCGGACATTAAAACGAGGCAGAATAGCAGGAAACAGATTTCAAGAGGTATGTTGGAATTGCCTTTAAAGCACAGGAAGAGGGGCACAACTTCGACAATGATGCACTTGGCCAAAAAGGGCGTATGCGTTTTCTCCTGAATATATTCAGGAGAAAACGCATACGCCCTTTTTGGCCAAGCAAGCACGTGGGCAATGCAAATCTACGCTACAAAGAAGTATCACTTCCCACCGGTCAAAAGGGACATCCACAAAATGTGTAAAAACCAGAAAGGCAAGACAGGCCCTGGAGAACAGGGAGCCTTGTTATGCTGATGGGCGGGATGTAAATTGCCAACTGCCTCACTGGAGGAGTGCATTGCGTTCCCTAAAACAAGTAAACAACAGAGCTTCAGAGCCAAGGGCACTTCCAGTCTAGGGAATATACCTTGGGAAAAGTGAAAATCAATAAGACAGAGCCAACCCCAAATTTAGGGCTGCACTGCTTACAAGAACCTCAACTTGGGTACACCTTAAATATCCCAGGAAAGATAAAAATGGTTCAAAAAACTGTGGTATTTATGTACGATGGAATATCCCTCAGCCATGAAATCAATGTCATAAGACCAGGAGCAGCAAAGTGAGTGGATTCAGGTACGATGATTCTAAGTGAAATAAGTCACACAGAAAAAGAAACTTATCATAAGATATCACTTATGAAGATCCTGTAAACATGGCTCCACATGAACTGAGTTAGGAAAGAGAACAGAGTCTCACATTTAGAAAACACTCTTATGCCTGCTTAAGGGGAAAGGAGAGGTGGGGTGATGCATAAAACCAGAGTTTGATATAAGCACAGGTACCATTTCTATAACCAACTGTGGAATAGACAAGACCTACACCTTCCTCAGTGAAAGGGACTCAAAACGCCATATTTCCCGCAGAGGAATAGATCTGACTAGTAAGAATCTTAAAACCTATGTATTGATATGTCTCTGTAAGGGAATCAAGTGTGTCTAGACAGGCATAAACACGGCAGCGAGAATCAGCTCAAACCCACTATAAAAAGGAATTTCAAAAACAAAACCAAAAAACAGGGAAATTCTTTCCATTTCCTTCAGGGTCTCTGATGAAACCTGGAATGACCCTATTTGCAATGACAGCTGGATGTGGCATAAGGCTGGACACTTGGGGCTGATAGAATTGGTGAGATTGGGTGAGCAAATGCAGACCCTTTAAAGCAAAAGTGCATGGCCCCCATTCCATGGGTCCCATCTCTCCATGTTGAAGGGAATATTACTACATCTATAACATGTACGGGAAACCTAGAGAATGGACACACAGTGAATACAAAAGGTTTCTAAAACTCAAAGAGTAGTCCCTCTCCTGGTGCTCCGGTTTGACTTTCCAACTCCTTTACTATCAATCTCCCAACTTGGAGAGACAGCCCCTTTAACCTCCTGGTTCAGACAGGTTGCCAATTTGGCAGAGGATGGAAGGGAAGACGGAGAACCAATGAGAGAGTAGCTGTTAGGCATTTGGACGGGCACATGTCACTCTAATTTCCCGGCAGGAAGAATAATTAACCAGAGTCTCAGGCCCCCACCAGGAACCAGTATAGTTCCTGAACCAAAATTTTGGACTTGCGTACAGCTCACAAAAAACGAGTTGAAAAATGGAGCTCAGGGGCACAGCAATGCACAAACTGGCAGAGTAATAAAGGACAACTATCGTCCAAAAATCTGTTGAGGGAAGGCAACGAGGCCGACTTGAAAGCGAGGCAGAATAGCAGGAAACAGATTTCAAGAGGTACGTTGGAATCGCCTTTAAAGCACAGGAAGAGGGGCACAATTTCGACAATGATGCACTTGGCCAAAAAGGGCGTATGCGTTTTCTCCTGAATATATTCAGGAGAAAACGCATACGCCCTTTATGGCCAAGCAAGCAAGCGGGCAATGCAAATCTGCACTACAAAGAAGTATCACTTCCCACCGGTCAAAAGGGACATCCAAAAAATGTGTAAAAACCAGAAAGGCAAGACAGGCCCTGGAGAACAGGGAGCCTTGTTATGCTGATGGGCGGGATGTAAATTGCCAACTGCCTCACTGGAGGAGTGCATTGCGTTCCCTAAAACAAGTAAACAACAGAGCTACAGAGCCAAGGGCACTTCCACTCTAGGGAATATACCTTGGGGAAACTGAAAATCAATAAGACAGAGCCACCCCCAAATTTAGGGCTGCACTGCTTACAAGAACCTCAACTTGGGTACACCTTAAATATCCCAGGAAAGATAAAAATGGTTCAAAAAACTGTGGTATTTATGTACGATGGAATATCCCTCAGCCATGAAATCAATGTCATAAGACCAGGAGCAGCAAACTGAGTGGATTCAGGTACGATGATTCTAAGTGAAATAAGTCACACAGAAAAAGAAACTTATCATAAGATATCACTTATGAAGATCCTGTAAACATGGCTCCACATGAACTGAGTTAGGAAAGAGAACAGAGTCTCACATTTAGAAAACACTCTTATGCCTGCTTAAGGGGAAAGGAGAGGTGGGGTGATGCATAAAACCAGAGTTTGATATAAGCACAGGTACCATTTCTATAACCAACTGTGGAATAGACAAGACCTACACCTTCCTCAGTGAAAGGGACTCAAAACCCCATATTTCCCGCAGAGGAATAGATCTGACTAGTAAGAATCTTAAAACCTATGTATTGATATGTCTCTGTAAGGGAATCAAGTGTGTCTAGACTGGCATAAACATGGCAGCGAGAATCAGCTCAAACCCACTATAAAAAGGAATTTCAAAAACAAAACCAAAAAACAGGGAAATTCTTTACATTTCCTTCAGGGTTTCTGATGAAACCTGGAATGACCCTATCTACAATGACAGCTGGATGTGGCATAAGGCTGGACACTTGGGACTGAGAGGATTGGTGAGACTGGGTGAGCAAATGCATACCCTTTAAAGCAAAAATGCATGGCCCCCATTCCAAGGGTACCAAATCTCCATGTTGAAGGGAATATTACTACAGCTATAACATGTACGGGAAACCTAGAGAATGGACACACTGTGAATACAAAAGGTTTCTAAAACTCAACGAGTAGTCCCTATCCTGGTGCTCCGGTTTGACTTTCCAACTGCGTTACTATCAATCTCCCAACTTGGAGAGACAGCCCCTTTAACCTCCTGGTTCTCACAGGCTGCCAATTTGGCAGAGGATGGAAGGGAAGAGGGAGAACCAATGAGAGAGTAGCTGTTAGGCATTTCGACGGGCACATGTCACTCTAATTTCCCGGCAGGAAGACGAATTAACCAGAGGCTCAGCCACCCACCGGGAACCAGTATTGGTCCTGAACCAAAATTTTGGACTTGCGTACAGCTCACAAAAAACGAGTTGAAAAATGGAGCTCAGGGGCACAGCAATTCACAAACTGGCAGAGTAATAAAGGACAACTATCGTCCAAAAACCTGTTGAGGGAAGGCAACGAGGCGGCCTTGAAAGCGAGGCAGAATAGCAGGAAACAGATTTCAAGAGGTACGTTGGAATCGCATTTAAAGCACAGGAAGAGGGGCACAACTTCGACAATGATGCACTTGGCCAAAAAGGGCGTATGCGTTTTCTCCTGAATATATTCAGGAGAAAACGCATACGCCCTTTTTGGCAAAACAAGCACGCGGGCAATGCAAATCTACACTACAAAGAAGTATCACATCGCACCGGTCAAAAGGGACATCCACAAAATGTGTAAAAACCAGAAAGGCAAGACAGGCCCTGGAGAACAGGGAGCCTTGTTATGCTGATGGGCGGGATGTAAATTGCCAACTGCCTCACTGGAGGAGTGCATTGCGTTCCCTAAAACAAGTAAACAACAGAGCTACAGAGCCAAGGGCACTTCCAGTCTAGGGAATATACCTTGGGAAAACTGAAAATCAATAAGACAGAGCCACCCCCAAATTTAGGGCTGCACTGCTTACTAGAACCTCAACTTGGGTACACCTTAAATATCACAGGAAATATAAAAATGGTTCAAAAAACTGTGGTATTTATGTACGATGGAATATCCCTCAGACATGAAATCAATGTCATAAGACCAGGAGCAGCAAAGGGAGTGGATTCAGGTACGATGATTCTAAGTGAAATAAGTCACACAGAAAAAGAAACTTATCATAAGATATCACTTATGAAGATCCTGTAAACATGGCTCCACATGAACTGAGTTAGGAAAGAGAACAGAGTCTCACATTTAGAAAACACTCTTATGCCTGCTTAAGGGGAAAGGAGAGGTGGGGTGATGCATAAAACCAGAGTTTGATATAAGCACAGGTACCATTTCTATAACCAACTGTGGAATAGACAAGACCTACACCTTCCTCAGTGAAAGGGACTCAAAACCCCATATTTCCCGCAGAGGAATAGATCTGATTAGTAAGAATCTTAAAACCTATGTATTGATATGTCTCTGTAAGGGAATCAAGTGTGTCTAGACTGGCATAAACATGGCAGCGAGAATCAGCTCAAACCCACTATAAAAAGGAATTTCAAAAACAAAACCAAAAAACAGGGAAATTCTTTCCATTTCCTTCAGGGTCTCTGATGAAACCTGGAATGACCCTATCTACAATGACAGCTGGATGTGGCATAAGGCTGGACACTTGGGGCTGAGAGGATTGGTGAGATTGGGTGAGCAAATGCAGACCCTTTAAAGCAAAAATGCATGGCCCCCATTCCATGGGTCCCAACTCTCCATGTTGAAGGGAATATTACTACAGCTATAACATGTACGGGAAACCTAGAGAATGGACACACTGTGAATACAAAAGGTTTCTAAAACTCAACGAGTAGTCCATCTCCTGGTGCTCCGGTTTGACTTTCCAACTGCTTTACTATCAATCTCCCAACTTGGAGAGACAGCCCCTTTAACCTCCTGGTTCAGACAGGTTGCCTATTTGGCAGAGGATGGAAGTAAAGACGGAGAACCAATGAGAGAGTAGCTGTTAGGCATTTGGACGGGCACATGTCACTCTAATTTCCCGGCAGGAAGAAGAATTAACCAGAGTCTCAGCCCCCCACCGGGAACCAGTATAGTTCCTGAACCAAAATTTTGGACTTGCGTACAGCTCACAAAAAACGAGTTGAAAAATGGAGCTCAGGGGCACAGCAATTCACAAACTGGCAGAGTAATAAAGGACAACTATCGTCCAAAAATCTGTTGAGGGAAGTCAACGAGGCAGACTTGAATGCGAGGCAGAATAGCAGGAAACAGATTTCAAGAGGTACGTTGGAATCGCCTTTAAAGCACAGGAAGAGGGGCACAATTTCGACAATGATGCACTTGGCCAAAAAGGGCGTAAGCGTTTTCTCCTGAATATATTCAGGAGAAAACGCATACGCCCTTTTTGGCCAAGCAAGCAAGCGGGCAATGCAAATCTGCACTACAAAGAAGTATCACTTCCCACCGGTCAAAAGGGACATCCAAAAAATGTGTAAAAACCAGAAAGGCAAGACAGGCCCTGGAGAACAGGGAGCCTTGTTATGCTGATGGGCGGGATGTAAATTGCCAACTGCCACACTGGAGGAGTGCATTGCATTCCCTAAAACAAGTAAACAACAGAGCTACAGAGCCAAGGGCACTTCCAGTCTATGGAATATAACTCGGGAAAACTGAAAATCAATAAGACAGAGCCACCCCCAAATTTAGGGCTGCACTGCTTACAAGAACCTCAACTTGGGTACACCTTAAATATCCCAGGAAATATAAAAATGGTTCAGAAAACTGTGGTACTTATGTACGATGGAATATCCCTCAGCCATGAAATCAATGTCATAAGACCAGGAGCAGCAAAGGGAGTGGATTCAGGTACGATGATTCTAAGTGAAATAAGTCACACAGAAAAAGAAACTTATCATAAGATATCACTTATGAAGATCCTGTAAACATGGCTCCACATGAACTGAGTTAGGAAAGAGAACAGAGTCTCACATTTAGAAAACACTCTTATGCCTGCTTAAGGGGAAAGGAGAGGTGGGGTGATGCATAAAACCAGAGTTTGATATAAGCACAGGTACCATTTCTATAACCAACTGTGGAATAGACAAGACCTACACCTTCCTCAGTGAAAGGGACTCAAAACCCCATATTTCCCGCAGAGGAATAGATCTGACTAGTAAGAATCTTAAAACCTATGTATTGATATGTCTCTGTAAGGGAATAAAGTGTGTCTAGACTGGCATAAACATGGCAGCGACAATCAGCTCAAACCCACTATAAAAAGGAATTTCAAAAACAAAACCAAAAAACAGGGAAATTATTTCCATTTCCTTCAGGGTCTCTGATGAAACCTGGAATGACCCTATCTACAATGACAGCTGGATGTGGCATATGGCTGGACACTTGGGGCTGAGAGGATTGGTGAGATTGGGTGAGCAAATGCAGAACCTTTAAAGCAAAAATGCATGGCCCCCATTCCATGGGTCCCAACTCTCCATGTTGAAGGGAATATTACTACAGCTATAACATGTACGGGAAACCTAGAGAATGGACACACTGAGAATACAAAAGGTTTCTAAAACTCAACGAGTAGTCCCTATCCTGGTGCTCCGGTTTGACTTTCCAACTGCTTTACTATCAATCTCCCAACTTGGAGAGACAGCCTCTTTAACCTCCTGGTTCAGACAGGTTGCCTATTTGGCAGAGGATGGAAGGGAAGACGGAGAAGCAATGAGAGAGTAGCTCTTATGCATTTGGACGGGCACATGTCACTCTAATTTCCCGGCAGGAAGAAGAATTAACCAGAGTCTCAGCCCCCCACCGGGAACCAGTATAGGTCCTGAACCAAAATTTTGGACTTGCGTACAGCTCACAAAAAACGAGTTGAAAAATGGAGCTCAGGGGCACAGCAATTCACAAACTGGCAGAGTAATAAACGACAACTATCGTCCAAAAATCTGTTGAGGGAAGGCAACGAGGCGGACTTGAAAGCGAGGCAGAATAGCAGGAAACAGATTTCAAGAGGTAGGTTGGAATCGCCTTTAAAGCACAGGAAGAGGGGCACAACTTCGACAATGATGCACTTGGCCAAAAAGGGCGTATGCGTTTTCTCCTGAATATATTCAGGAGAAAACGCATACGCCGTTTTTGGCCAAGCAAGCACGCGGGCAATGCCAATCTACACTACAAAGAAGTATCACTTCGCACCGGTCAAAAGGGACATCCACAAAATGTGTAAAAACCAGAAAGGCAAGACAGGCCCTGGAGAACAGGGAGCCTTGTTATGCTGATGGGCGGGATGTAAATTGCCAACTGCCTCACTGGAGGAGTGCATTGCGTTCCCTAAAACAAGTAAACAACAGAGCTACAGAGCAAAGGGCACTTCCAGTCTAGGGAATATACCTTGGGAAAACTGAAAATCAATAAGACAGAGCCACCCCCAAATTTAGGGCTGCACTGCTTACAAGAACCTCAACTTGGGTACACCTTAAATATCCCTGGAAATATAAAAATGGTTCAAAAAACTGTGGTATTTATGTACGATGGAATATCCCTCAGCCATGAAATCAATGTCATAAGACCAGGAGCAGCAAAGTGAGTGGATTCAGGTACGATGATTCTAAGTGAAATAAGTCACACAGAAAAAGAAACTTATCATAAGATATCACTTATGAAGATCCTGTAAACATGGCTCCACATGAACTGAGTTAGGAAAGAGAACAGAGTCTCACATTTAGAAAACACTCTTATGCCTGCTTAAGGGGAAAGGAGAGGTGGGGTGATGCATAAAACCAGAGTTTGATATAAGCACAGGTACCATTTCTATAACCAACTGTGGAATAGACAAGACCTACACCTTCCTCAGTGAAAGGGACTCAAAACCCCATATTTCCCGCAGAGGAATAGATCTGACTAGTAAGAATCTTAAAACCTATGTATTGATATGTCTCTGTAAGGGAATCAAGTGTGTCTAGACTGGCATAAACATGGCAGCGAGAATCAGCTCAAACCCACTATAAAAAGGAATTTCAAAAACAAAACCAAAAAACAGGGAAATTATTTCCATTTCCTTCAGGGTCTCTGATGAAACCTGGAATGACCCTATCTACAATGACAGCTGGATGTGGCATAAGGCTGGACACTTGGGACTGAGAGGATTGGTGAGACTGGGTGAGCAAATGAAGACCCTTTAAAGCAAAAATGCATGGCCCCCATTCCATGGGTCCCAAATCTCCATGTTGAAGGGAATATTACTACAGCTATAACATGTACGGGAAACCTAGAGAATGGACACACTGTGAATACAAAAGGTTTCTAAAACTCAACGAGTAGTCCCTATCCTGGTGCTCCGGTTTGACTTTCCAACTGCTTTACTATCAATCTCCCAACTTGGAGAGACTGCCCCTTTAACCTCCTGGTTCGCACAGGTTGCCAATTTGGCAGAGGATAGAAGGGAAGAGGGAGAACCAATGAGAGAGTAGCTGTTAGGCATTTGGACGGGCACATGTCACTCTAATTTCCCGGCAGGAAGAAGAATTAACCAGAGTCTCAGCCCCCCACCGGGAACCAGTATAGGTCCTGAACCAAAATTTTGGACTTGCGTACAGCTCACAAAAAACGAGTTGAAAAATGGAGCTCAGGGGCACAGCAATTCACAAACTGGCAGAGTAATAAAGGACAACTATCGTCCAAAAATCTGTTGAGGGAAGGCAACGAGGCCGACTTGAAAGCGAGGCAGAATAGCAGGAAACAGATTTCAAGAGGTACGTTGGAATCGCCTTTAAAGCACAGGAAGAGGGGCACAACTTCGACAATGATGCACTTGCCCAAAAAGGGCGTATGCGTTTTCTCCTGAATATATTCAGGAGAAAACGCATACACCGTTTTTGGCCAAGCAAGCACGCGGGCAATGCCAATCTACACTACAAAGAAGTATCACTTCCCACCGGTCAAAAGGGACATCCACAAAATGTGTAAAAACCAGAAGGGCAAGACAGGCCCTGGAGAACAGGGAGCCTTGTTATGCTGATGGGCGGGATGTAAATTGCCAACTGCCTCACTGGAGGAGTGCATTGCGTTCCCTAAAACAAGTAAACAACAGAGCTACAGAGCCAAGGGCACTTCCAGTCTAGGGAATATACCTTGGGAAAACTGAAAATCAATAAGACAGAGCCACCCCCAAATTTAGGGCTGCACTGCTTACAAGAACCTCAACTTGGGTTCACCTTAAATATCCCAGGAATGATAAAAATGGTTCAAAAAACTGTGGTATTTATGTACGATGGAATATCCCTCAGCCATGAAATCAATGTCATAAGACCAGGAGCAGCAAACTGAGTGGATTCAGGTACGATGATTCTAAGTGAAATAAGTCACACAGAAAAAGAAACTTATCATAAGATATCACTTATGAAGATCCTGTAAACATGGCTCCACATGAACTGAGTTAGGAAAGAGAACAGAGTCTCACATTTAGAAAACACTCTTATGCCTGCTTAAGGGGAAAGGAGAGGTGGGGTGATGCATAAAACCAGAGTTTGATATAAGCACAGGTACCATTTCTATAACCAACTGTGGAATAGACAAGACCTACACCTTCCTCAGTGAAAGGGACTCAAAACCCCATATTTCCCGCAGAGGAATAGATCTGACTAGTAAGAATCTTAAAACCTATGTATTGATATGTCTCTGTAAGGGAATCAAGTGTGTCTAGACTGGCATAAACATGGCAGCGAGAATCAGCTCAAACCCACTATAAAAAGGAATTTCAAAAACAAAACCAAAAAACAGGGAAATTCTTTCCATTTCCTTCAGGGTCTCTGATGAAACCTGGAATGACCCTATCTACAATGACAGCTGGATGTGGCATAAGGCTGGACACTTGGGACTGAGAGGATTGGTGAGACTGGGTGAGCAAATGCAGACCCTTTAAAGCAAAAATGCATGGCCCCCATTCCATGGGTCCCAAATCTCCATGTTGAAGGGAATATTACTACAGCTATAACATGTACGGGAAACCTAGAGAATGGACACACTGTGAATACAAAAGGTTTCTAAAACTCAACGAGTAGTCCCTATCCTGGTGCTCCGGTTTGACTTTCCAACTGCTTTACTATCAATCTTCCAACTTGGAGAGACTGCCCCTTTAACCTCCTGGTTCGCACAGGTTGCCAATTTGGCAGAGGATGGAAGGGAAGAGGGAGAACCAATGAGAGAGTAGCTGTTAGGCATTTGGACGGGCACATGTCACTCTAATTTCCCGGCAGGAAGAAGAATTAACCAGAGTCTCAGCCCCCCACCGGGAACCAGTATAGGTCCTGAACCAAAATTTTGGACTTGCGTACAGCTCACAAAAAACGAGTTGAAAAATGGAGCTCAGGGGCACAGCAATTCACAAACTGGCAGAGTAATAAAGGACAACTGTCGTCCAAAAATCTGTTGAGGGAAGGCAACGAGGAGGACTTGAAAGCGAGGCAGAATAGCAGGAAACAGATTTCAAGAGGTACGTTGGAATCGCCTTTAAAGCACAGGAAGAGGGGCACAACTTCGACAATGATGCACTTGGCCAAAAAGGGCGTATGCGTTTTCTCCTGAATATATTCAGGAGAAAACGCATACGCCGTTTTTGGCCAAGCAAGCACGCGGGCAATGCAAATCTACACTACAAAGAAGTATCACTTCGCACCGGTCAAAAGGGACATCCACAAAATGTGTAAAAACCAGAAAGGCAAGACAGGCCCTGGAGAACAGGGAGCCTTGTTATGCTGATGGGCGGGATGTAAATTGCCAACTGCCTCACTGGAGGAGTGCATTGCGTTCCCTAAAACAAGTAAACAACAGAGCTACAGAGCCAAGGGCACTTCCAGTCTAGGGAATATACCTTGGGAAAACTGAAAATCAATAAGACAGAGCCACCCCCAAATTTAGGGCTGCACTGCTTACAATAACCTCAACTTGGGTACACCTTAAATATCCCAGGAAAGATAAAAATGGTTCAAAAAACTGTGGTATTTATGTACGATGGAATATCCCTCAGCCATGAAATCAATGTCATAAGACCAGGAGCAGCAAAGTGAGTGGATTCAGGTACGATGATTCTAAGTGAAATAAGTCACACAGAAAAAGAAACTTATCATAAGATATCACTTATGAAGATCCTGTAAACATGGCTCCACATGAACTGAGTTAGGAAAGAGAACAGAGTCTCACATTTAGAAAACACTCTTATGCCTGCTTAAGGGGAAAGGAGAGGTGGGGTGATGCATAAAACCAGAGTTTGATATAAGCACAGGTACCATTTCTATAACCAACTGTGGAATAGACAAGACCTACACCTTCCTCAGTGAAAGGGACTCAAAACCCCATATTTCCCGCAGAGGAATAGATCTGACTAGTAAGAATCTTAAAACCTATGTATTGATATGTCTCTGTAAGGGAATCAAGTGTGTCTAGACTGGCATAAACATGGCAGCGAGAATCAGCTCAAACCCACTATAAAAAGGAATTTCAAAAACAAAACCAAAAAACAGGGAAATTCTTTCCATTTCCTTCAGGGTCTCTGATGAAACCTGGAATGACCCTATCTACAATGACAGCTGGATGTGGCATAAGGCTGGACACTTGGGACTGAGAGGATTGGTGAGACTGGGTGAGCAAATGCAGACCCTTTAAAGCAAAAATGCATGGCCCCCATTCCATGGGTCCCAAATCTCCATGTTGAAGGGAATATTACTACAGCTATAACATGTACGGGAATCCTAGAGAATGGACACACTGTGAATACAAAAGGTTTCTAAATCTCAACGAGTAGTCCCTATCCTGGTGCTCCGGTTTGACTTTCCAACTGCTTTACTATCAATCTCCCAACTTGGAGAGACTGCCCCTTTAACCTCCTGGTTCGCACATGTTGCCAATTTGGCAGAGGATGGAAGGGAAGAGGGAGAACCAATGAGAGAGTAGCTGTTAGGCATTTGGACGGGCACATGTCACTCTAATTTCCCGGCAGGAAGAAGAATTAACCAGAGTCTCAGCCCCCCACCAGGAACCAGTATTGGTCCTGAACCAAAATTTTGGACTTGCGTACAGCTCACAAAAAACGAGTTGAAAAATGGAGCTCAGGGGCACAGCAATTCACAAACTGGCAGAGTAATAAAGGACAACTATCGTCCAAAAATCTGTTGAGGGAAGGCAACGAGGCGGACTTGAAAGCGAGGCAGAATAGCAGGAAACAGATTTCAAGAGGTACGTTGGAATCGCCTTTAAAGCACAGGAAGAGGGGCACAACTTCGACAATGATGCACTTGCCCAAAAAGGGCGTATGCGTTTTCTCCTGAATATATTCAGGAGAAAACGCATACGCCGTTTTTGGCCAAGCAAGCACGCGGGCAATGCCAATCTACACTACAAAGAAGTATCACTTTGCACCGGTCAAAAGGGACATCCACAAAATGTGTAAAAACCAGAAAGGCAAGACAGGCCCTGGAGAACAGGGAGCCTTGTTATGCTGATGGGCGGGATGTAAATTGCCAACTGCCTCACTGGAGGAGTGCATTGCGTTCCCTAAAACAAGTAAACAACAGAGCTACAGAGCCAAGGGCACTTCCAGTCTAGGGAATATACCTTGGGAAAACTGAAAATCAATAAGACAGAGCCACCCCCAAATTTAGGGCTGCACTGCTTACAAGAACCTCAACTTGGGTACACCTTAAATATCCCTGGAAATATAAAAATGGTTCAAAAAACTGTGGTATTTATGTACGATGGAATATCCCTCAGCCATGAAATCAATGTCATAAGACCAGGAGCAGCAAAGTGAGTGGATTCAGGTACGATGATTCTAAGTGAAATAAGTCACACAGAAAAAGAAACTTATCATAAGATATCACTTATGAAGATCCTGTAAACATGGCTCCACATGAACTGAGTTAGGAAAGAGAACAGAGTCTCACATTTAGAAAACACTCTTATGCCTGCTTAAGGGGAAAGGAGAGGTGGGGTGATGCATAAAACCAGAGTTTGATATAAGCACAGGTACCATTTCTATAACCAACTGTGGAATAGACAAGACCTACACCTTCCTCAGTGAAAGGGACTCAAAACCCCATATTTCCCGCAGAGGAATAGATCTGACTAGTAAGAATCTTAAAACCTATGTATTGATATGTCTCTGTAAGGGAATCAAGTGTGTCTAGACTGGCATAAACATGGCAGCGAGAATCAGCTCAAACCCACTATAAAAAGGAATTTCAAAAACAAAACCAAAAAACAGGGAAATTCTTTCCATTTCCTTCAGGGTCTCTGATGAAACCTGGAATGACCCTATCTACAATGACAGCTGGATGTGGCATAAGGCTGGACACTTGGGACTGAGAAGATTGGTGAGACTGGGTGAGCAAATGCAGACCCTTTAAAGCAAAAATGCATGGCCCCCATTCCATGGGTCCCAAATCTCCATGTTGAAGGGAATATTACTACAGCTATAACATGTACGGGAAACCTAGAGAATGGACACACTGTGAATACAAAAGGTTTCTAAAACTCAACGAGTAGTCCCTATCCTGGTGCTCCGGTTTGACTTTCCAACTGCTTTACTATCAATCTTCCAACTTGGAGAGACTGCCCCTTTAACCTCCTGGTTCGCACAGGTTGCCAATTTGGCAGAGGATGGAAGGGAAGAGGGAGAACCAATGAGAGAGTAGCTGTTAGGCATTTGGACGGGCACATGTCACTCTAATTTCCCGGCAGGAAGAAGAATTAACCAGAGTCTCAGCCCCCCACCGGGAACCAGTATAGGTCCTGAACCAAAATTTTGGACTTGCGTACAGCTCACAAAAAACGAGTTGAAAAATGGAGCTCAGGGGCACAGCAATTCACAAACTGGCAGAGTAATAAAGGACAACTGTCGTCCAAAAATCTGTTGAGGGAAGGCAACGAGGAGGACTTGAAAGCGAGGCAGAATAGCAGGAAACAGATTTCAAGAGGTACGTTGGAATCGCCTTTAAAGCACAGGAAGAGGGGCACAACTTCGACAATGATGCACTTGGCCAAAAAGGGCGTATGCGTTTTCTCCTGAATATATTCAGGAGAAAACGCATACGCCGTTTTTGGCCAAGCAAGCACGCGGGCAATGCCAATCTACACTACAAAGAAGTATCACTTCGCACCGGTCAAAAGGGACATCCACAAAATGTGTAAAAACCAGAAAGGCAAGACAGGCCCTGTAGAACAGGGAGCCTTGTTATGCTGATGGGCGGGATGTAAATTGCCAACTGCCTCACTGGAGGAGTGCATTGCGTTCCCTAAAACAAGTAAACAACAGAGCTACAGAGCCAAGGGCACTTCCAGTCTAGGGAATATACCTTGGGAAAACTGAAAATCAATAAGACAGAGCCACCCCCAAATTTAGGGCTGCACTGCTTACAAGAACCTCAACTTGGGTACACCTTAAATATCCCTGGAAATATAAAAATGGTTCAAAAAACTGTGGTATTTATGTACGATGGAATATCCCTCAGCCATGAAATCAATGTCATAAGACCAGGAGCAGCAAAGTGAGTGGATTCAGGTACGATGATTCTAAGTGAAATAAGTCACACAGAAAAAGAAACTTATCATAAGATATCACTTATGAAGATCCTGTAAACATGGCTCCACATGAACTGAGTTAGGAAAGAGAACAGAGTCTCACATTTAGAAAACACTCTTATGCCTGCTTAAGGGGAAAGGAGAGGTGGGGTGATGCATAAAACCAGAGTTTGATATAAGCACAGGTACCATTTCTATAACCAACTGTGGAATAGACAAGACCTACACCTTCCTCAGTGAAAGGGACTCAAAACCCCATATTTCCCGCAGAGGAATAGATCTGACTAGTAAGAATCTTAAAACCTATGTATTGATATGTCTCTGTAAGGGAATCAAGTGTGTCTAGACTGGCATAAACATGGCAGCGAGAATCAGCTCAAACCCACTATAAAAAGGAATTTCAAAAACAAAACCAAAAAACAGGGAAATTCTTTCCATTTCCTTCAGGGTCTCTGATGAAACCTGGAATGACCCTATCTACAATGACAGCTGGATGTGGCATAAGGCTGGACACTTGGGACTGAGAGGATTGGTGAGACTGGGTGAGCAAATGCAGACCCTTTAAAGCAAAAATGCATGGCCCCCATTCCATGGGTCCCAAATCTCCATGTTGAAGGGAATATTACTACAGCTATAACATGTTCGGGAATCCTAGAGAATGGACACACTGTGAATACAAAAGGTTTCTAAAACTCAACGAGTAGTCCCTATCCTGGTGCTCCGGTTTGACTTTCCAACTGCTTTACTATCAATCTCCCAACTTGGAGAGACTGCCCCTTTAACCTCCTGGTTCGCACAGGTTGCCAATTTGGCAGAGGATGGAAGGGAAGAGGGAGAACCAATGAGAGAGTAGCTGTTAGGCATTTGGACGGGCACATGTCACTCTAATTTCCCGGCAGGAAGAAGAATTAACCAGAGTCTCAGCCCCCCACCGGGAACCAGTATAGGTCCTGAACCAAAATATTGGACTTGCGTACAGCTCACAAAAAACGAGTTGAAAAATGGAGCTCAGGGGCACAGCAATTCACAAACTGGCAGAGTAATAAAGGACAACTATCGTCCAAAAATCTGTTGAGGGAAGGCAACGAGGTGGACTTGAAAGCGAGGCAGAATAGCAGGAAACAGATTTCAAGAGGTACGTTGGAATCGCCTTTAAAGCACAGGAAGAGGCGCACAACTTCGACAACGATGCACTTGCCCAAAAAGGGCGTATGCGTTTTCTCCTGAATATATTCAGGAGAAAACGCATACGCCGTTTTTGGCCAAGCAAGCACGCGGGCAATGCCAATCTACACTACAAAGAAGTATCACTTCGCACCGGTCAAAAGGGACATCCTCAAAATGTGTAAAAACCAGAAAGGCAAGACAGACCCTGGAGAACAGGGAGCCTTGTTATGCTGATGGGCGGGATGTAAATTGCCAACTGCCTCACTGGAGGAGTGCATTGCGTTCCCTAAAACAAGTAAACAACAGAGCTACAGAGCCAAGGGCACTTCCAGTCTAGGGAATATACCTTGGGAAAACTGAAAATCAATAAGACAGAGCCACCCCCAAATTTAGGGCTGCACTGCTTACAAGAACCTCAACTTGGGTACACCTTAAATATCCCTGGAAATATAAAAATGGTTCAAAAAACTGTGGTATTTATGTACGATGGAATATCCCTCAGCCATGAAATCAATGTCATAAGACCAGGAGCAGCAAAGTGAGTGGATTCAGGTACGATGATTCTAAGTGAAATAAGTCACACAGAAAAAGAAACTTATCATAAGATATCACTTATGAAGATCCTGTAAACATGGCTCCACATGAACTGAGTTAGGAAAGAGAACAGAGTCTCACATTTAGAAAACACTCTTATGCCTGCTTAAGGGGAAAGGAGAGGTGGGGTGATGCATAAAACCAGAGTTTGATATAAGCACAGGTACCATTTCTATAACCAACTGTGGAATAGACAAGACCTACACCTTCCTCAGTGAAAGGGACTCAAAACCCCATATTTCCCGCAGAGGAATAGATCTGACTAGTAAGAATCTTAAAACCTATGTATTGATATGTCTCTGTAAGGGAATCAAGTGTGTCTAGACTGGCATAAACATGGCAGCGAGAATCAGCTCAAACCCACTATAAAAAGGAATTTCAAAAACAAAACCAAAAAACAGGGAAATTCTTTCCATTTCCTTCAGGGTCTCTGATGAAACCTGGAATGACCCTATCTACAATGACAGCTGGATGTGGCATAAGGCTGGACACTTGGGACTGAGAGGATTGGTGAGACTGGGTGAGCAAATGCAGACCCTTTAAAGCAAAAATGCATGGCCCCCATTCCATGGGTCCCAAATCTCCATGTTGAAGGGAATATTACTACAGCTATAACATGTTCGGGAATCCTAGAGAATGGACACACTGTGAATACAAAAGGTTTCTAAAACTCAACGAGTAGTCCCTATCCTGGTGCTCCGGTTTGACTTTCCAACTGCTTTACTATCAATCTCCCAACTTGGAGAGACTGCCCCTTTAACCTCCTGGTTCGCACAGGTTGCCAATTTGGCAGAGGATGGAAGGGAAGAGGGAGAACCAATGAGAGAGTAGCTGTTAGGCATTTGGACGGGCACATGTCACTCTAATTTCCCGGCAGGAAGAAGAATTAACCAGAGTCTCAGCCCCCCACCGGGAACCAGTATAGGTCCTGAACCAAAATTTTGGACTTGCGTACAGCTCACAAAAAACGAGTTGAAAAATGGAGCTCAGGGGCACAGCAATTCACAAACTGGCAGAGTAATAAAGGACAACTATCGTCCAAAAATCTGTTGAGGGAAGGCAACGAGGCGGACTTGAAAGCGAGGCAGAATAGCAGGAAACAGATTTCAAGAGGTACGTTGGAATCGCCTTTAAAGCACAGGAAGAGGGGCACAACTTCGACAATGATGCACTTGGCCAAAAAGGGCGTATGCGTTTTCTCCTGAATATATTCAGGAGAAAACGCATCCGCCGTTTTTGGCCAAGCAAGCACGCGGGCAATGCCAATCTACACTACAAAGAAGTATCACTTCGCACCGGTCAAAAGGGACATCCACAAAATGTGTAAAAACCAGAAAGGCAAGACAGGCCCTGGAGAACAGGGAGCCTTGTCATGCTGATGGGCGGGATGTAAATTGCCAACTGCCTCACTGGAGGAGTGCATTGCGTTCCCTAAAACAAGTAAACAACAGAGCTACAGAGCCAAGGGCACTTCCAGTCTAGGGAATATACCTTGGGAAAACTGAAAATCAATAAGACAGAGCCACCCCCAAATTTAGGGCTGCACTGCTTACAAGAACCTCAACTTGGGTACACCTTAAATATCCCTGGAAATATAAAAATGGTTCAAAAAACTGTGGTATTTATGTACGATGGAATATCCCTCAGCCATGAAATCAATGTCATAAGACCAGGAGCAGCAAAGTGAGTGGATTCAGGTACGATGATTCTAAGTGAAATAAGTCACACAGAAAAAGAAACTTATCATAAGATATCACTTATGAAGATCCTGTAAACATGGCTCCACATGAACTGAGTTAGGAAAGAGAACAGAGTCTCACATTTAGAAAACACTCTTATGCCTGCTTAAGGGGAAAGGAGAGGTGGGGTGATGCATAAAACCAGAGTTTGATATAAGCACAGGTACCATTTCTATAACCAACTGTGGAATAGACAAGACCTACACCTTCCTCAGTGAAAGGGACTCAAACCCCATATTTCCCGCAGAGGAATAGATCTGACTAGTAAGAATCTTAAAACCTATGTATTGATATGTCTCTGTAAGGGAATCAAGTGTGTCTAGACTGGCATAAACATGGCAGCGAGAATCAGCTCAAACCCACTATAAAAAGGAATTTCAAAACAAAACCAAAAAAACTGGGAAATTCTTTACATTTCCTTCAGGGTCTCTGATGAAACCTGGAATGACCCTATCTACAATGACAGCTGGATGTGGCATAAGGCTGGACACTTGGGACTGAGAGGATTGGTGAGACTGGGTGAGCAAATGCAGACCCTTTAAAGCAAAAATGCATGGCCCCCATTCCATGGGTCCCAAATCTCCATGTTGAAGGGAATATTACTACAGCTATAACATGTACGGGAAACCTAGAGAATGGACACACTGTGAATACAAAAGGTTTCTAAAACTCAACGAGTAGTCCCTATCCTGGTGCTCCGGTTTGACTTTCCAACTGCTTTACTATCAATCTCCCAACTTGGAGAGACTGCCCCTTTAACCTCCTGGTTCGCACAGGTTGCCAATTTGGCAGAGGATGGAAGGGAAGAGGGAGAACCAATGAGAGAGTAGCTGTTAGGCATTTGGACGGGCACATGTCACTCTAATTTCCCGGCAGGAAGAAGAATTAACCAGAGTCTCAGCCCCCCACCGGGAACCAGTATAGGTCCTGAACCAAAATTTTGGACTTGCGTACAGCTCACAAAAAACGAGTTGAAAAATGGAGCTCAGGGGCACAGCAATTCACAAACTGGCAGAGTAATAAAGGACAACTATCGTCCAAAAATCTGTTGAGGGAAGGCAACGAGGCGGACTTGAAAGCGAGGCAGAATAACAGGAAACAGATTTCAAGAGGTACGTTGGAATCGCCTTTAAAGCACAGGAAGAGGGGCACAACTTCGACAATGATGCACTTGCCCAAAAAGGGCGTATGCGTTTTCTCCTGAATATATTCAGGAGAAAACGCATACGCCGTTTTTGGCCAAGCAAGCACGCGGGCAATGCAAATCTACACTACAAAGAAGTATCACTTCGCACCGGTCAAAAGGGACATCCACAAAATGTGTAAAAACCAGAAAGGCAAGACAGGCCCTGGAGAACAGGGAGCCTTGTTATGCTGATGGGCGGGATGTAAATTGCCAACTGCCTCACTGGAGGAGTGCATTGCGTTCCCTAAAACAAGTAAACAACAGAGCTACAGAGCCAAGGGCACTTCCAGTCTAGGGAATATACCTTGGGAAAACTGAAAATCAATAAGACAGAGCCACCCCCAAATTTAGGGCTGCACTGCTTACAAGAACCTCAACTTGGGTACACCTTAAATATCCCTGGAAATATAAAAATGGTTCAAAAAACTGTGGTATTTATGTACGATGGAATATCCCTCAGCCATGAAATCAATGTCATAAGACCAGGAGCAGCAAAGTGAGTGGATTCAGGTACGATGATTCTAAGTGAAATAAGTCACACAGAAAAAGAAACTTATCATAAGATATCACTTATGAAGATCCTGTAAACATGGCTCCACATGAACTGAGTTAGGAAAGAGAACAGAGTCTCACATTTAGAAAACACTCTTATGCCTGCTTAAGGGGAAAGGAGAGGTGGGGTGATGCATAAAACCAGAGTTTGATATAAGCACAGGTACCATTTCTATAACCAACTGTGGAATAGACAAGACCTACACCATCCTCAGTGAAAGGGACTCGAAACCCCATATTTCCCGCAGAGGAATAGATCTGACTAGTAAGAATCTTAAAACGTATGTATTGATATGTCTCTGTAAGGGAATCAAGTGTGTCTAGACTGGCATAAACATGGCAGCGAGAATCAGCTCAAACCCACTATAAAAAGGAATTTCAAAAACAAAACCAAAAAACAGGGAAATTCTTTACACTTCCTTCAGGGTCTCTGATGAAACCTGGAATGACCCTATCTACAATGACAGCTGGATGTGGCATAAGGCTGGACACTTGGGACTGAGAGGATTGGTGAGACTGGGTGAGCAAATGCAGACCCTTTAAAGCAAAAATGCATGGCCCCCATTCCATGGGTCCCAAATCTCCATGTTGAAGGGAATATTACTACAGCTATAACATGTACGGGAAACCTAGAGAATGGACACACTGTGAATACAAAAGGTTTCTAAAACTCAACGAGTAGTCCCTATCCTGGTGCTCCGGTTTGACTTTCCAACTGCTTTACTATCAATCTCCCAACTTGGAGAGACTGCCCCTTTAACCTCCTGGTTCGCACAGGTTGCCAATTTGGCAGAGGATGGAAGGGAAGAGGGAGAACCAATGAGAGAGTAGCTGTTAGGCATTTGGACGGGCACATGTCACTCTAATTTCCCGGCAGGAAGAAGAATTAACCAGAGTCTCAGCCCCCCACCGGGAACCAGTATAGGTCCTGAACCAAAATTTTGGACTTGCGTACAGCTCACAAAAAACGAGTTGAAAAATGGAGCTCAGGGGCACAGCAATTCACAAACTGGCAGAGTAATAAAGGAAAACTATCGTCCAAAAATCTGTTGAGGGAAGGAAACGAGGCGGACTTGAAAGCGAGGCAGAATAGCAGGAAACAGATTTCAAGAGGTATGTTGGAATCGCCTTTAAAGCACAGGAAGAGGGGCACAACTTCGACAATGATGCACTTGGCCAAAAAGGGCGTATGCGTTTTCTCCTGAATATATTCATGAGAAAACGCATACGCCCTTTTTGGCCAAGCAAGCAAGCGGGCAATGCAAATCTGCACTACAAAGAAGTATCACTTCCCACCTGTCAAAAGGGACATCCAAAAAATGTGTAAAAACCTGAAAGGCAAGACAGGCCCTGGAGAACAGGGAGCCTTGTTATGCTGATGGGCGGGATGTAAATTGCCAACTGCCTCACTGGAGGAGTGCATTGCATTCCCTAAAACAAGTAAACAACAGAGCTACAGAGCCAAGGGCACTTCCAGTCTAGGGAATATACCTCGGGAAAACTGAAAATCAATAAGACAGAGCCACCCCCAAATTTAGTGCTGCACTGCTTACAAGAACCTCAACTTGGGTACACCTTAAATATCCCAGGAAATATAAAAATGGTTCAAAAAACTGTGGTACTTATGTACGATGGAATATCCCTCAGCCATGAAATCAATGTCATAAGACCAGGAGCAGCAAAGTGAGTGGATTCAGGTACGATGATTCTAAGTGAAATAAGTCACACAGAAAAAGAAACTTATCATAAGATATCACTTATGAAGATCCTGTAAACATGGCTCCACATGAACTGAGTTAGGAAAGAGAACAGAGTCTCACATTTAGAAAACACTCTTATGCCTGCTTAAGGGGAAAGGAGAGGTGGGGTGATGCATAAAACCAGAGTTTGATATAAGCACAGGTACCATTTCTATAACCAACTGTGGAATAGACAAGACCTACACCTTCCTCAGTGAAAGGGACTCAAAACCCCATATTTCCCGCAGAGGAATAGATCTGACTAGTAAGAATCTTAAAACGTATGTATTGATATGTCTCTGTAAGGGAATCAAGTGTGTCTAGACTGGCATAAACATGGCAGCGAGAATCAGCTCAAACCCACTATAAAAAGGAATTTCAAAAACAAAACCAAAAAACAGGGAAATTCTTTCCATTTCCTTCAGGGTCTCTGATGAAACCTGGAATGACCCTATCTACAATGACAGCTGGATGTGGCATAAGGCTGGACACTTGGGGCTGAGAGGATTGGTGAGATTGGGTGAGCAAATGCAGACTCTTTAAAGCAAAAATGCATGGCCCCCATTCCATGGGTCCCAACTCTCCATGTTGAAGGGAATATTACTACAGCTATAACATGTACAGGAAACCTAGAGAATGAACACCCTGTGAATACAAAAGGTTTCTAAAACTCAACGAGTAGTCCCTATCCTGGTGCTCCGGTTTGACTTTCCAACTGCTTTACTATCAATCTCTGAACTTGGAGAGACAGCCCCTTTAACCTCCTGGTTCAGACAGGTTGCCTATTTGGCAGAGGATGGAAGGGAAGACGGAGAACCAATGTGAGAGTAGCTGTTAGGCATTTGGACGGGCACATGTCACTCTAATTTCCCGGCAGGAAGAAGAATTAACCAGATTCTCAGCCCCCCACCAGGAACCAGTATAGTTCCTGAACCAAAATTTTGGACTTGCGTACAGCTCACAATAAACGAGTTGAAAAATGGAGCTCAGGGGCACAGCAATTCACAAACTGGCAGAGTAATAAAGGACAACTATCGTCCAAAAATCTGTTGAGGGAAGTCAACGAGGCGGACTTGAAAGCGAGGCAGAATAGCAGGAAACAGATTTCAAGAGGTACGTTGGAATCGCCTTTAAAGCACAGGAAGAGGGGCACAATTTCGACAATGATGCACTTGGCCAAAAAGGGCGTATGCGTTTTCTCCTGAATATATTCAGTAGAAAACGCATACGCCCTTTTTGGCCAAGCAAGCAAGCGGGCAATGCAAATCTGCACTACAAAGAAGTATCACTTCCCACCGGTCAAAAGGGACATCCAAAAAATGTGTAAAAACCAGAAAGGCAAGACAGGCCCTGGAGAACAGGGAGCCTTGTTATGCTGATGGGCGGGATGTAAATTGCCAACTGCCTCACTGGAGGAGTGCATTGCGTTCCCTAAAACAAGTAAACAACAGAGCTACAGAGCCAAGGGCACTTCCAGTCTAGGGAATATACCTTGGGAAAACTGAAAATCAATAAACAGAGCCACCCCCAAATTTAGGGCTGCACTGCTTACAAGAACCTCAACTTGGGTACACCTTAAATATCCCAGGAAATATAAAAATGGTTCAAAAAACTGTGGTATTTATGTACGATGGAATATCCCTCAGCCATGAAATCAATGTCATAAGACCAGGAGCAGCAAAGGGAGTGGATTCAGGTACGATGATTCTAAGTGAAATAAGTCACACAGAAAAAGAAACTTATCATAAGATATCACTTATGAAGATCCTGTAAACATGGCTCCTCATGAACTGAGTTAGGAAAGAGAACAGAGTCTCACATTTAGAAAACACTCTTATGCCTGCTTAAGGGGAAAGGAGAGGTGGGGTGATGCATAAAACCAGAGTTTGATATAAGCACAGGTACCATTTCTATAACCAACTGTGGAATAGACAAGACCTACACCTTCCTCAGTGAAAGGGACTCAAAACCCCATATTTCCAGCAGAGGAATAGATCTGATTAGTAAGAATCTTAAAACCTATGTATTGATATGTCTCTGTAAGGGAATCAAGTGTGTCTAGACTGGCATAAACATGGCAGCGAGAATCAGCTCAAACCCACTATAAAAAGGAATTTCAAAAACAAAACCAAAAAACAGGGAAATTCTTTCCATTTCCTTCAGGGTCTCTGATGAAACCTGGAATGACCCTATCTACAATGACAGCTGGATGTGGCATAAGGCTGGACACTTGGGGCTGAGATGATTGGTGAGATTGGGTGAGCAAATGCAGACCCTTTAAAGCAAAAATGCATGGCCCCCATTCCATGGGTCCCAACTCTCCATGTTGAAGGGAATATTACTACAGCTATAACATGTACGGGAAACCTAGAGAATGGACACACTGTGAATACAAAAGGTTTCTAAAACTCAACGAGTAGTCCATCTCCTGGTGCTCCGGTTTGACTTTCCAACTGCTTTACTATCAATCTCCCAACTTGGAGAGACAGCCCCTTTAACCTCCTGGTTCAGACAGGTTGCCTATTTGGCAGAGGATGGAAGTAAAGACGGAGAACCAATGAGAGAGTAGCTGTTAGGCATTTGGACGGGCACATGTCACTCTAATTTCCCGGCAGGAAGAAGAATTAACCAGAGTCTCAGCCCCCCGCCGGGAACCAGTATAGTTCCTGAACCAAAATTTTGGACTTGCGTACAGCTCACAAAAAACGAGTTGAAAAATGGAGCTCAGGGGCACAGCAATTCACAAAATGGCAGAGTAATAAAGGACAACTATCGTCCAAAAATCTGTTGAGGGAAGTCAACGAGGCGGACTTGAAAGCGAGGCAGAATAGCAGGAAACAGATTTCAAGAGGTACGTTGGAATCGCCTTTAAAGCACAGGAAGAGGGGCACAATTTCGACAATGATGCACGTGGCCAAAAAGGGCGTATGCGTTTTCTCCTGAATATATTCAGTAGAAAACGCATACGCCCTTTTTGGCCAAGCAAGCAAGCGCGCAATGCAAGTCTGCACTACAAAGAAGTATCACTTCCCACCGGTCAAAAGGGACATCCAAAAAATGTGTAAAAACCAGAAAGGCAAGACAGGCCCTGGAGAACAGGGAGCCTTGTTATGCTGATGGGCGGGATGTAAATTGCCAACTGCCTCACTGGAGGAGTGCATTGCATTCCCTAAAACAAGTAAACAACAGAGCTACAGAGCCAAGGGCGCTTCCAGTCTAGGGAATATACCTCGGGAAAACTGAAAATCAATAAGACAGAGCCACCCCCAAATTTAGGGCTGCACTGCTTACAAGAACCTCAACTTGGGTACACCTTAAATATCCCAGGAAATATAAAAATGGTTCAAAAAACTGTGGTACTTATGTACGATGGAATATCCCTCAGCCATGAAATCAATGTCATAAGACCAGGAGCAGCAAAGTGAGTGGATTCAGGTACGATGATTCTAAGTGAAATAAGTCACACAGAAAAAGAAACTTATCATAAGATATCACTTATGAAGATCCTGTAAACATGGCTCCACATGAACTGAGTTAGGAAAGAGAACAGAGTCTCACATTTAGAAAACACTCTTATGCCTGCTTAAGGGGAAAGGAGAGGTGGGGTGATGCATAAAACCAGAGTTTGATATAAGCACAGGTACCATTTCTATAACCAACTGTGGAATAGACAAGACCTACACCTTCCTCAGTGAAAGGGACTCAAAACCCCATATTTCCCGCAGAGGAATAGATCTGACTAGTAAGAATCTTAAAACCTATGTATTGATATGTCTCTGTAAGAGAATCAAGTGTGTCTAGACTGGCATAAACATGGCAGCGAGAATCAGCTCAAACCCACTATAAAAAGGAATTTCAAAAAGAAAACCAAAAAACAGGGAAATTCTTTCCATTTCCTTCAGGGTCTCTGATGAAACCTGGAATGACCCTATCTACAATGACAGCTGGATGTGGCATAAGGCTGGACTCTTGGGGCTGAGAGGATTGGTGAGATTGGGTGAGCAAATGCAGACCCTTTAAAGCAAAAATGCATGGCCCCCATTCCATGGGCCCACATCTCCATGTTGAAGGGAATATTACTACAGCTATAATATGTACGGGAAACCTAGAGAATGGACACACTGTGAATACAAAAGGTTTCTAAAACTCAACGAGTAGTCCCTCTCCTGGTGCTCCGGTTTGACTTTCCAACTGCTTTACTATCAATCTCCCAACTTGGAGAGACAGCCACATTAACCTCCTGGTTCGCACAGGTTGCCTATTTGGCAGAGGATGGAAGGGAAGAGGGAGAACCAATGAGAGAGTAGCTGTTAGGCATTTGGACGGGCACATGTCACTCTAATTTCCCGGTAGGAAGACGAATTAACCAGATGCTCAGCAACCCACCGGGAACCAGTATAGGTCCTGAACCAAAATTTTGGACTTGCGTACAGCTCACAAAAAACGAGTTGAAAAATGGGGCTCAGGGGCACAGCAATTCACAAACTGGCAGAGTAATAAAGGACAACTATCGTCCAAAAATCTGTTGAGGGAAGGCAACGAGGCGGACATTAAAGCGAGGCAGAATAGCAGGAAACAGATTTCAAGAGGTACGTTGGAATCGCCTTTAAAGCACAGGAAGAGGGGCACAACTTCGACAATAATGCACTTGGCCAAAAAGGGCGTATGCGTTTTCTCCTGAATATATTCAGGAGAAAACGCATTCGCCCTTTTTGGCCAAGCAAGCAAGCGGGCAATGCAAATCTGCACTACAAAGAAGTATCATTTCCCACCGGTCAAAAGGGACATCCACAAAATGTGTAAAAACCAGAAAGGCAAGACAGGCCCTGGAGAACAGGGAGCCTTGTTATGCTGATGGGCGGGATGTAAATTGCCAACTGCCTCACTGGAGGAGTGCATTGCGTTCCCTAAAACAAGTAAACAACAGAGCTACAGAGCCAAGGGCACATCCAGTCTAGGGAATACACCTTGGGAAAACTGAAAATCAATAAGACAGGGCCACCCCCAAATTTACTGCTGCACTGCTTTCAAGAACCTCAACTTGGGTACACCTTAAATATCCCAGGAAATATAAAAATGGTTCAAAAAACTGTGGTATTTATGTACGATGGAATATCCCTCAGCCATGAAATCAATGTCATAAGAACAGGAGCAGCAAAGTGAGTGGATTCAGGTACGATGATTCTAAGTGAAATAAGTCACACAGAAAAAGAAACTTATCATAAGATATCACTTATGAAGATCCTGTAAACATGGCTCCACATGAACTGAGTTAGGAAAGAGAACAGAGTCTCACATTTAGAAAACACTCTTATGCCTGCTTAAGGGGAAAGGAGAGGTGGGGTGATGCATAAAACCAGAGTTTGATATAAGCACAGGTATCATTTCTATAACCAACTGTGGAATAGACAAGACCTACACCTTCCTCAGTGAAAGGGACTCAAAACCCCATATTTCCCGCAGAGGAATAGATCTGACTAGTAATAATCTTAAAACCTATGTATTGATATGTCTCTGTAAGGGAATCAAGTGTGTCTAGACTGGCATAAACATGGCAGCGAGAATCAGCTCAAACCCACTAGAAAAAGGAATTTCAAAAACAAAACCAAAAAACAGGGAAATTCTTTCCGTTTCCTTCAGGGACTCTGATGAAACCTGGAATGACCCTATCTACAATGACAGCTGGATGTGGCATAAGGCTGGACACTTGGAACTGAGAGGATTTGTGAGATTGGGTGAGCAAATGCAGACCCGTTAAAGTAAAAATGCATGGCCCCCATTCCATGGGTCCCAACTCTCCATGTTGAAGGGAATATTACTACAGCTATAACATGTACGGGAAACCTAGAGAATGGACACACTGTGAATACAAAAGGTTTCTAAAACTCAACGAGTAGTCCCTCTCCTGGTGCTCCGGTTTGACGTTCCAACTGTTTTACTATCAATCTCCCAACGTGGAGAGACAGCCCCTTTAACCTCCTGGTTCGCACAGGTTGCCAATTTGGCAGAGGATAGAAGGGAAGAGTGAGAACCAATGAGAGAGTTACTGTTAGGCATTTGGACGGGAATATGTCACTCTAATTTCCCGGCAGGAAGAAGAATTAACCAGAGTCTCAGGCCCCCACCGGGAAACAGTATAGGTCCTGAACCAAAATTTTGGACTTGCATACAGCTCACAAAAAACGAGTTGAAAAATGGAGCTCAGGGGCACAGCCATTCACAAACTGGCAGAGTAATAAAGGACAACTATCGTCCAAAAATCTGTTGAGGGAAGGCAACGAGGCCGACTTGAAAGCGAGGCAGAATAGCAGGAAACAGATTTCAAGAGGTACGTTGGAATCGCCTTTAAAGCACAGGAAGAGGGGCACAACTTCGACAGTGATGCACTTGGCCAAAAAGGGCGTATGCATTTTCTCCTGAATATATTCAGGAGAAAACCCATACGCCCTTTTTGGCCAAGCAAGCAAGCGGGCAATGCAAATCTGCACTACAAAGAAGTATCACTTCCCACCGGTCAAAAGGGACATCCACAAAATGTGTAAAAACCAGAAAGGCAAGACAGGCCCTGGAGAACAGGGAGCCTTGCTATGCTGATGGGCGGGATGTAAATTGGAAACTGCCTCACTGGAGGAGTGCATTGCGTTCCCTAAAACAAGTAAACAACAGAGCTACAGAGGCAAGGGCACTTCCAGACTAGGGAATATACCTTGGGAAAACTGAAAATCAATAAGACAGAGCCACCCCCAAATTTAGGGCTGCACTGCTTACAAAAACCTCAACTTGGGTACACCTTAAATATCCCAGGAAATATAAAAATGGTTCAAAAAACTGTGGTATTTATGTACGATGGAATATCCCTCAGCCATGAAATCAATGTCATAAGACCAGGAGCAGCAAAGTGAGTGGATTCAGGTACGATGATTCTAAGTGAAATAAGTCACACAGAAAAAGAAACTTATCATAAGATATCACTTATGAAGATCCTGTAAACATGGCTCCACATGAACTGAGTTAGGAAAGAGAACAGAGTCTCACATATAGAAAACACTCTTATGCCTGCTTAAGGGGAAAGGAGAGGTGGGGTGATGCATAAAACCAGAGTTTGATATAAGCACAGGTACCATTTCTAAAACCAACTGTGGAATAGACAAGACCTACACCTTCCTCAGTGAAAGGGACTCAAAACCCCATATTTCCCGCAGAGGAAATGATCTGACTAGTAAGAATCTTAAAACCTATGTATTGATATGTCTCTGTAAGGGAATCAAGTGTGTCTAGACTGGCATAAACATGGCAGCGAGAATCAGCTCAAACCCACTATAAAAAGGAATTTCAAAAACAAACCAAAAAACAGGGAAATTCTTTCCATTTCCTTCAGGGTCTCTGATGAAACCTGGAATGACCCTATCTACAATGATAGCTGGATGTGGCATAAGGCTGGACACTTGGGACTGAGAGGATTGGTGAGATTGGGTGAGCAAATGCAGACCCTTTAAAGCAAAAATGCATGGCCCCCATTCCATGGGTCCCAACTCTCCATGTTGAAGGGAATATTACTACAGCTATAACATGTACGGGAAACTTAGAGAATGGACACACTGTGAATACAAAAGGTTTCTAAAACTCAACGTGTAGTCCCTCTCCTGGTGCTCCGGTTTGACTTTCCAACTGCTTTACTATCAATCTCCCAACTTGGAGAGACAGCCCCTTTAACCTCCTGGTTCGCACATGTTGCCAATTTGGCAGAGGATGGAAGGGAAGAGGGAGAACCAATGAGAGAGTAGCTGTTAGGCTTTTGGACGGGCACATGTCACTCTAATTTCCCGGCAGGAAGAAGAATTAACCAGAGTCCCAGCCCCCCACCGGGAACGAGTATAGGTCCTGAGCCAAAATTTTGGACTTGCGTACAGCTCACAAAAAACGATTTGAAAAATGGAGCTCAGGGGCACAGCAATTCACAAATTGGCAGAGTAATAAAGGACAACTATAGTCCAAAAATCTGTTGAGGGAAGGCATCGAGGCAGACTTGAATGCGAGTCAGAATAGCAGGGACCAGATTTCAAGAGGTACGTTGGAATCGCCCTTAAAGCACAGAAAGAGGGGCACAACTTCGACAATGATGCACTTGGCCAAAAAGGGCGTATGCGTTGTCTCCTGAATATATTCAGGAGAGAACGCATAAGCCCTTTTTGGCCAAGCAAGCAAGCGGGCAATGCAAATCTGCACTACAAAGAAGTATCACTTCCCACCATTCAAAAGGGACATCCACAAAATGCGTAAAAACCAGAAAGGCAAGATAGGCCCTGGAGAACAGGGAGCCTTGTTATGCTGATGGGCGGGATGTAAATTGGAAACTGCCTCACTGGAGTAGTGCATTGCGTTCCCTAAAACAAGTAAACAACAGAGCTACAGAGCCAAGGGAACTTCCAGTCTAGGGAATATACCTTGGGAAAACTGAAAATCAATAAGACATAGCCACCCCCAAATTTAGGGCTGCAGTGCTTACAAGAACCTCAACTTGGGTACACCTTCAATATCCCAGGAAAGATAAAAATGGTTCAAAAAATTGTGGTTTTTATGTAAGATGTAATATCCCTCAGCCATGAAATCAATGTCATAAGACCAGGAGCAGCAAAGTGAGTGGATTCAGGTACGATGATTGTAAGTGAAATAAGTCACACAGAAAAAGAAACTTATCATAAGATATCACTTATGAAGATCCTATTAACATGGCTACACATGAACTGAGTTAGGAAAGAGAACAGAGTCTCACATTTAGAAAACACTCTTATTCCTGCTTAAGGGGAAAGGAGAGGTGGGGTGATGCATAAAACCAGAGTTTGATATAAGCACAGGTACCATTTCTAAAACCAACTGTGGAATGGAGAAGACCTACATCTTCCTCAGTGAAAGGGACTCAAAACCCCATATTTCCCGCAGAGGAATAGATCTGACTAGTAAGAATCTTAAAACCTATGTATTGATATGTCTCTGTAATGGAATCAAGTGTGTCTAGACTGGCATAAACATGGCAGCGAGAATGTGCTCAAACCCACTATAAAAATGAATTTCAAAAACAAAACCAAAAAACAGGGAAATTCTTTATATTTCCTTCAGGGTCTCTGATGAAACCTGGAATGACCCTATCTACAATGACAGCTGGATGTGGCATAAGGCTGGACACTTGGGACTGAGAGGATTGGTGAGATTGGGTGAGCAAATGCAGACCCTTTAAAGCAAAAATGCATGGCCCCCATTCCATGGGTCCCAACTCTCCATGTTGAAGGGAATATTACTACAGCTATAACATGTACGGGAAACCTAGAGAATGGACACACTGTGAATACAAAAGGTTTCTAAAACTCAACGAGTATTACCTCTCCTGGTGCTCCGGTTTGACTTTCCAACTGCTTTACTATGAATCTCCCAACTTGGAGAGACAGCCCCTTTAACCTCCTGGTTCGCACAGGTTGCCAATTTGGCAGAGGATGGTAGGGAAGAGGGAGAACCAATGAGAGAGTAGCTGTTAGGCATTTGGACGGGCACATGTCACTCTAATTTCCCGGCAAGAAGAAGAATTAACCAGAGTCTCAGCCACCCACCGGGAACCAGTATAGGTCCTGAACCAAAATTTGGACTTGCGTACAGCTCACAAAAAACGAGTTGAAAAATGGAGCTCAGGGGCACAGAAATTCACAAACTGGCAGAGTAATAAAGGACAACTATCGTCCAAAAATCTGTTGAGGGAAGGCAACGAGGCGGAGTTGAAAGCGAGGCAGAATAGCAGTAAACAGATTTCAAGAGGTATATTGGAATCGCCTTTAAAGCACAGGAAGAGGGGCACAACTTCGACAATAATGCACTTTGCCAAAAAGTGCGTATGCGTTTTCTCCTGAATATATTCAGGAGAAAACGCATACGCCCATTTTGGCCAAGCAAGCAAGCGGGCAATGCAAATCTGCACTACAAAGAAATATCACTTCACACCGGTCAAAAGGGACATCCACAAAATGTGTAAAAACCAGAAAGGCAAGACAGGCACTGGAGAACAGGGAGCCTTGTTATGCTGATGGGCGGGATGTAAATTGCCAACTGCCTCACTGCAGGAGTGCATTGCGTTCCCTAAAACAAGTAAACAACAGAGCTTCAGAGCCAAGGGCACTTCCATTGTAGGGAATATACCTTGGGAAAACTGAAAATCAATAAGACAGAGCCACCCCCAAATTTAGGGCTGCACTGCTTACAAGAACCTCAACTTGGGTACACCTTAAATATCCCAGGAAATATAAAAATGGTTCAAAAAACTGTGGTATTTATGTACGATGGAATATCCCTCAGCCATGAAATCAATGTCATAAGACCAGGAGCAGCAAAGTGAGTGGATTCAGGTACGATGATTCTAACTGAAATAAGTCACACAGAAAAAGAAACTTATCATAAGATATCACTTATGAAGATCCTGTAAACATGGCTCCTCATGAACTGAGTTAGGAAAGAGAACAGAGTCTCACATTTAGAAAACACTCTTATGCCTGCTTAAGGGGAAAGGAGAGGTGGGGTGATGCATAAAACCAGAGTTTGATGTAAGCACAGGTACCATTTCTATAACCAACTGTGGAATAGACAAGACCTACACCTTCCTCAGTGAAAGGGACTCAAAACCCCATATTTCCCGGAGAGGAAAAGATCTGACTAGTAAGAATCTTAAAACCTATGTATTGATATGTCTCTGTAAGGGAATCAAGTGTGTCTAGACTGGCATAAACATGGCAGCGAAAATCAGCTCAAACCCACTATAAAAAGGAATTTCAAAAACAAACCAAAAAACAGGGAAATTCTTTCCATTTCCTTCAGGGTCTCTGATGAAACCTGGAATGACCCTATCTACAATGACAGCTGGATGTGGCATAAGGCTGGACACTTGGGACTGAGAGGATTGGTGAGTTTGGGTGAGCAAATGCAGACCCTTTAAAGCAAAAATGCATGGGCCCCATTCCATGGGTCCCAGCTCTCCATGTTGAAGGGAATATTACTACAGCTATAACATGTACAGGAAACCTAGAGAATGGACACACTGTGAATACAAAAGGTTTCTAAAACTCAACGAATAGTCCCTCTCCTGGTGCTCCGGTTTTACTTTCCAAATGCTTTACTATCAATCTCCCAACTTGGAGAGACAGCCCCTTTAACCTCCTGGTTCGCACATGTTGCCAATTTGGCAGAGTATGGAAGGGAAGAGGGAGAATCAATGAGAGAGTAGCTGTTAGGCATTTTGACGGTAACATGTCACTCTAATTTCCCGGCAGGATGAAGAATTAACCAGAGTCTGAGCCCCCCCCCCAGGAAACAGTATAGGTCTTGAACCAAAATTTTGGACTTGCATACAGGTCACAAATAACGAGTTGAAAAATGGAGCTCAGGGGCACAGCAATTCACAAACTGGCAGAGTAATAAAGGACAACTATCGTCCAAAAATCTGTTGACGGAAGGCAACGAGGCAGACTAGAAAGCGAGGCAGAATAGCAGGAAACTGATTTCAAGAGGTACGTTGGAATCGCCTTTAAAGCACAGGAAGAGGGGCACAACTTCGACAATGATGCACTTGGCCAAAAAGGGAGTATGCGTTTTCTCCTGAATATATTCAGGAGAAAACGCATACGCCCTTCTTGGCCAAGCAAGGAAGCGGGCAATGCAAATCTGCACTACAAAGAAGTATCACTTCCCACGGGTCAAAAGGGACATCCACAAAATGTGTAAAAACCAGAAAGGCAAGACAGGCCCTGGAGAACAGGGAGCCTTGTTTTGCTGATGGGTGGGATGTAAATTGCCAACTGCCTCACTGGAGGAGTGCATTGCATTCCCTAAAACAAGTAAACAACAGAGCTTCAGAGCCAAGGGCACTTCCAGTGTAGGGAATATACCTTGGGAAAACTGAAAATCAATAAGACAGAGCCACCCCCAAATTTAGGGCTGCACTGCTTACAAGAACCTCAACTTGGGTACACCTTAAATATCCCAGGAAATATAAAAATGGTTCAAAAAACTGTGGTATTTATGTACGATGGAATATCCCTCAGCCATGAAATCAATGTCATAAGACCAGGAGCAGCAAAGTGAGTGGATTCAGGTACGATGATTCTAACTGAAATAAGTCACACAGAAAAAGAAACTTATCATAAGATATCACTTATGAAGATCCTGTAAACATGGCTCCTCATGAACTGAGTTAGGAAAGAGAACAGTGTCTCACATTTAGAAAACACTCTTATGCCTGCTTAAGGGGAAAGGAGAGGTGGGGTGATGCATAAAACCAGAGTTTGATATAAGCACAGGTACCATTTCTAAAACCAACTGTGAAATAGACAAGACCTACACCTTCCTCAGTGAAAGGGACTCAAAACCCCATATTTCCCGGAGAGGAAAAGATCTGACTAGTAAGAATCTTAAAACCTATGTATTGATATGTCTCTGTAAGGGAATCAAGTGTGTCTAGACTGGCATAAACATGGCAGCGAAAATCAGCTCAAACCCACTATAAAAAGGAACTTCAAAAACAAACCAAAAAACAGGGAAATTCTTTCCATTTCCTTCAGGGTCTCTGATGAAACCTGGAATGACCCTATCTACAATGACAGCTGGATGTGGCATAAGGCTGCACACTTGGGACTGAGAGGATTGGTGAGATTGGGTGAGCAAATGCAGACCCTTTAAAGCAAAAATTCATGGGCCCCATTCCATGGGTCCCAGCTCTCCATGTTGAAGGGAATATTACTACAGCTATAACATGTACAGGAAACCTAGAGAATGGACACACTGTGAATACAAAAGGTTTCTAAAACTCAACGAATAGTCCCTCTCCTGGTGCTCCGGTTTTACTTTCCAAATGCTTTACTATCAATCTCCCAACTTGGAGAGACAGCCCCTTTAACCTCCTGCTTCGCACAGGTTGCCAATTTGGCAGAGTATGGAAGGGAAGAGGGAGAATCAATGAGAGAGTAGCTGTTAGGCATTTTGACGGGAACATGTCACTCTAATTTCCCGGCAGGAAGAAGAATTAACCAGAGTCTGAGCCCCCCCCCCGGGAAACAGTATAGGTCCTGAACCAAAATTTTGGACTTGCATACAGGTCACAAATAACGAGTTGAAAAATGGAGCTCAGGGGCACAGCAATTCACAAACTGGCAGAGTAATAAAGGACAACTATCGTCCAAAAATCTGTTGACGGAAGGCAACGAGGCGGACTAGAAAGCGAGGCAGAATAGCAGGAAACAGATTTCAAGAGGTACGTTGGAATCGCCTTTAAAGCACAGGAAGAGGGGCACAACTTCGACAATGATGCACTTGGCCAAAAAGGGCGTATGCGTTTTCTCCTGAATATATTCAGGAGAAAACGCATATGCCCTTCTTGGCCAAGCAAGGAAGCGGGCAATGCAAATCTGCACTACAAAGAAGTATCACTTCCCACCGGTCAAAAGGGACATCCACAAAATGTGTAAAAACCAGAAAGGCAAGACTGGCCCTGGAGAACAGGGAGCCTTGTTATGCTGATGGGCAGGATGTAAATTGCCAACTGCCTCACTGGAGGAGTGCATTGCATTCCCTAAAACAAGTAAACAACAGAGCTACAGAGACAAGGGCACTTCCAGTCTAGGGAATATACCTTGGGAAAACTGAAAATCAATAAGACAGAGCCACCCCCTTATTAAGGGCTGCACTGCTTACAAGAACCTCAACTTGGGTACACCTTAAATATCCCAGGAAATATAAAAATGGTTCAAAAAACTGTGGTATTTATGTACGATGGAATATCCCTCAGCCATGAAATCAATGTCATAAGAGCAGGAGCAGCAAAGTGAATGGATTCAGGTACGATGATTCTAAGTGAAATAAGTCACACAGAAAAAGAAACTTATCATAAGATATCACTTATGAAGATCCTATAAACATGGCTGCACATGAACTGAGTTAGGAAAGAGAACAGAGTCTCACATTTAGAAAACACTCTTATGCCTGCTTAAGGCGAAAGGAGAGGTGAGGTGATGCATAAAACCAGAGTTTGATATAAGCACAGGTACAATTTCTATAACGAACTGTGGAATAGAGAAGACCTACTCCTTCCTCAGTGAAAGGGACACAAAACCCCATATTTCCCGCAGAGGAATAGATCTGACTAGTAAGAATCTTAAAACCTATGTATTGATATATCTCTGTAAGGGAATCAAGTGTGTCTAGACTGGCATAAACATGGCAGCGAGAATCAGCTCAAACCCACTATAAAAAGGAATTTCAAAAACAAAACCAAAAAACAGGGAAATTCTTTCCATTTCCTTCAGGGTCTCTGATGAAACCTGGAATGACCCTATCTTCAATGATAGCTGGATGTGGCATAAGGCTGGACACTTGGGACTGAGAGGATTGGTGAGATTGGGTTAGCAAATGCAGACCCTTTAAAGCAAAAATGCATGGACCCCATTCCATGGGTCCCAACTCTCCATGTTGAAGGGAATATTACTACAGCTATAACATGTATGGGAAACCTAGAGAATGGACACACTGTGAATACAAAAGGTTTCTAAAAGTCAACGAGTAGTCCCTCTCCTGGTGTTCCGGTTTGACTTTCCAACTGCTTTACTATCAATCTCCCAACTTGGAGAGACAGCCCCTTTAACCTACTGGTTCGCACAGGTTGCCAATTTGGCAGAGGATTGAAGGGAAGAGGGAGAACCAATGAGCGAGTAGCTATTAGGCATTTGGACGGGCACATGTCACTCTAATTTACCGGCAGGAAGAAGAATTAACCAGAGTCTCAGCCCCCCACCGGGAACCAGTATAGGTCCTGAACCAAAATTTTGGACTTGCGTACAGCTCACAAAAAACGAGTTGAAAAATGGAGCTCAGGGTCTCAGCAATTCACAAACTGGCAGAGTAATAAAGGACAACTATCGTCCAAAAATCTGTTGAGGGAAGGCAGCGAGGCGGACTTGAAAGCGATGCAGAATAGCAGGAAACAAATTTCAAGAGGTACGTTGGAATCGCCTTTAAAGCACAGGAAGAGGGGCACAACTTCGACAGTGATGCACTTGGACAAAAAGTGCGTATGCATTTTCTCCTGAATATATTCAGGAGAAAACCCATATGCCCTTTTTGGCCAAGCAAGCAAGCGGGCAATGCAAATCTGCACTACAAAGAAGTATCACTTCCCACCGGTCAAAAGGGACATCCACAAAATGTGTAAAAACCAGAAAGGCAAGACAGGCCCTGGAGAACAGGGAGACTTGCTATGCTGATGGGCGGGATGTAAATTGCCAACTGCCTCACTGGAGGAGTGCATTGCGTTCCCTAAAACAAGTAAACAACAGAGCTACAGAGTCAAGGGCACTTCCAGTCTAGGGAATATACCTTGGGAAAATTGAAAATCAATAAGACAGAGCCACCCCCAAATTTAGGGCTGCACTGCTTACAAGAACCTCAACTTGGGTACACCTTAAATATCCCAGGAAATATAAAAATGGTTCAAAAAACTGTGGTATTTATGTACGATGGAATATCCCTCAGCCATGAAATCAATGTCATAAGACCAGGAGCAGCAAAGTGAGTGGATTCAGGTACGATGATTCTAACTGAAATAAGTCACACAGAAAAAGAAACTTATCATAAGATATCACTTATGAAGATCCTGTAAACATGGCTCGTCATGAACTGAGTTAGGAAAGAGAACAGAGTCTCACATTTAGAAAACACTCTTATGCCTGCTTAAGGGGAAAGGAGAGGTGGGGTGATGCATAAAACCACAGTTTGATATAAGCACAGGTACCATTTCTAAAACCAACTGTGGAATAGACAAGACCTACACCTTCCTCAGTGAAAGGGACTCAAAACCCCATATTTCCCGGAGAGGAAAAGATCTGACTAGTAAGAATCTTAAAACCTATGTATTGATATGTCTCTGTAAGGGAATCAAGTGTGTCTAGACTGGCATAAACATGGCAGCGAGAATCAGCTCAAACCCACTATAAAAAGGAATTTCAAAAACAAACCAAAAAACAGGGAAATTCTTTCCATTTCCTTCAGGGTCTCTGATGAAACCTGGAATGACCATATCTACAATGACAGCTAGATGTGGCATAAGGCTGGACACTTGGGACTGAGAGGATTGGTGAGATTGGGTGAGCAAATGCAGACCCTTTAAAGCAAAAATGCATGGGCCCCATTCCATGGGTCCAAACTCTCCATGTTGAAGGGAATATTACTACAGATATAACATGTACGGGAAACCTAGAGAATGGACACACTGTGAATACAAAAGGTTTCTAAAACTCAACGAATAGTCCCTCTCCTTGTGCTCCGGTTTTACTTTCCAAATGTTTTACTATCAATCTCCCAACTTGGAGAGACAGCCCCTTTAACCTCCTGGTTCGCACAGGTTGCCAATTTGGCAGAGTATGGAAAGGAAGAGGGAGAACCAATGAGAGAGTAGCTGTTAGGCATTTGGACGGGAACATGTCACTCTAATTTCCCGGCAGGAAGAAGAATTAACCAGAGTCTGAGCCCCTCCCCGGGAAACATTATAGGTCCTGAACCAAAATTTTGGACTTGCATACAGGTCACAAATAACGAGTTGAAAAATGGAGCTCAGGGGCACAGCAATTCACAAACTGGCAGAGTAATAAAGGACAACTATCGTCCAAAAATCTGTTGACGGAAGGCAACGAGGCGGACTAGAAAACGAGGCAGAATAGCAGGAAACAGATTTCAAGAGGTACGTTGGAATCGCCTTTAAAGCACAGGAAGAGGGGCACAACTTCGACAATGATGCACTTGGCCAAAAAGGGCGTATGCGTTTTCTCCTGAATATATTCAGGAGAAAACGCATATGCCCTTCTTGGCCAACCAAGCAAGTGGGCAATGCAAATCTGCACTACAAAGAAGTATCACTTCCCACCGGTCAAAAGGGACATACACAAAATGTGTAAAAACCAGAAAGGCAAGACAGGCCCTGGAGAACAGGGAGCCTTGTTATGCTGATGGGCGGGATGTAAATTGCCAACTGCCTCACTGGAGGAGTGCATTGCGTTCCCTAAAACAAGTAAACAACAGAGCTACAGAGCCAAGGGCACTTCCAGTCTAGGGAATATACCTTGGGAAAACTGAAAATCAATAAGACAGGGCCTCCCCCTTATTAAGGGCTGCACTGCTTACAAGAACCTCAACTTGGGTACACCTTAAATATCCCAGGAAATATAAAAATGGTTCAAAAAACTGTGGTATTTATGTACGATGGAATATCCCGCAGCCATGAAATCAATGTCATAAGAGCAGGCGCAGCAAAGTGAATTTATTCAGGTACGATGATTCTAAGTGAAATAAGTCACACAGAAAAAGAAACTTATCATAAGATATCACTTATGAAGATCCTGTAAACATGGCTCCACATGAACTGAGTTAGGAAAGAGAACAGAGTCTCACATTTAGAAAACACTCTTATGCCTGCTTAAGGGGAAAGGAGAGGTGGGGTGATGCATAAAACCAGAGTTTGATATAAGCACAGGTACAATTTCTATAAGCAACTGTGGAATAGACAAGACCTACTTCTTCCTCAGTGAAAGGGACTCAAAACCCCATATTTCCCGCAGAGGAATAGATCTGACTAATAAGAATCTTAAAACCTATGTATTGATATGTCTCTGTAAGGGAATCAAGTGTGTCTAGACTGGCATAAACATGGCAGCGAGAATCAGCTCAAACCCACTATAAAAAGGAATTTCAAAAACAAAACCAAAAAACAGGGAAATTCTTTCCATTTACTTCAGGGTCTCTGATGAAACCTGGAATGACCCTA
This sequence comes from Mesoplodon bidens, assembly GCF_964165515.1. Lineage (NCBI taxonomy): Eukaryota > Metazoa > Chordata > Mammalia > Artiodactyla > Ziphiidae > Mesoplodon > Mesoplodon bidens. The sequence continues at coordinate 505,168 of NW_027671403.1, forward strand.
TCTACAATGACAGCTGTATGTGGCATAAGGCTGGACACTTGGGACAGAGAGGATTGGTGAGATTGGGTTAGCAAATGCAGACCCTTTAAAGCAAAAATGCGTGGCCCCCATTCCATGGGTCCCAACTCTCCATATTGAAGGGAATATTACTACAGCTATAACATGTACGGGAAACCTAGAGAATGGACACACTGTGAATACAAAACGTTTCTAAACTCAACGAGTAGTCCCTCTCCTGGTGCTCCGGTTTGACTTTCCAACTGCTTTACTATCAATCTCCCAACTTGGAGAGACAGCCCCTTTAACCTACTGGTTCGCACAGGTTGCCAATTTGGCAGAGGATTGAAGGGAAGAGGGAGAACCAATGAGCGAGTAGCTATTAGGCATTTGGACGGGCACATGTCACTCTAATTTACCGGCAGGAAGAAGAATTAACCAGAGTCTCAGCCCCCCACCGGGAACCAGTATAGGTCCTGAACCAAAATTTTGGACTTTTGTACAGCTCACAAAAAAAGAGTTGAAAAATGGAGCTCAGGGGCACAGCAATTCACAAACTGGCAGAGTAATAAAGGACAACTATCGTCCAAAAATCTGTTGACGGAAGGCAACGAGGCGGACTAGAAAGCGAGGCAAAATAGCAGGAAACAGATTTCAAGAGGTACGTTGGAATCGCCTTTAAAGCACAGGAAGAGGGGCACAACTTCGACAGTGATGCACTTGGCCAAAAAGGGTGTATGCATTTTCTCCTGAATATATTCAGGAGAAAACCCATATGCCCTTTTTGGCCAAGCAAGCAAGCGGGCAATGCAAATCTGCACTACAAAGAAGTATCACTTCCCACCGGTCAAAAGGGACATTCACAAAATGTGTAAAAACCAGAAAGGCAAGACAGGCCCTGGAGAACAGGGAGACTTGCTATGCTGATGGGCGGGATGTAAATTGCCAACTGCCTCACTGGAGGAGTGCATTGCGTTCCCTAAAACAAGAAAACAACAGAGCTACAGAGTCAAGGGCACATCCAGTCTAGGAAATATACCTTGGGAAAACTGAAAATCAATAAGACAGAGCCACCCCCAAATTTAGGGCTGCACTGCTTACAAGAACCTCAACTTGGGTACACCTTAAATATCCCAGGAAATATAAAAATGGTTCAAAAAACTGTGGTATTTATGTACGATGGAATATCCCTCAGCCTTGAAATCAATGTCATAAGACCAGGAGCAGCAACGTGAGTGGATTCAGGTACGATGATTCTAAGTGAAATAAGTCACACAGAAAAAGAAACTTATCATAAGATATCACTTATGAAGATCCTGTAAACATGGCTTCACATGAACTGAGTTAGGAAAGAGAACAGAGTCTCACATTTAGAAAACACTCTTACGCCTGCTTAAGGGGAAAGGAGAGGTGGGGTGATGCATAAAACCAGAGTTTGATATAAGCACAGGTACCATTTCTAAAACCAACTGTGGAATAGACAAGACCTACACCTTCCTCAGTGAAAGGGACTGAAAACACCATATTTCCCGCAGAGGAAAAGATCTGACTAGTAAGAATCTTAAAACCTATGTATTGATATGTCTCTGTAAGGGAATCAAGTGTGTCTAGACTGGCATAAACATGGCAGCGAGAATCAGCTCAAACCCACTATAAAAAGGAATTTCAAAAACAAACCAAAAAACAGGGAAATTCTTTCCATTTCCTTCAGGGTCACTGATGAAACCTGGAATGACGCTATCTACAATGATAGCTGGATGTGGCATAAGGCTGGACACTTGGGACTGAGAGGATTGGTGAGATTGGGTGAGCAAATGCAGAACATTTAAAGCAAAAATGCATGGCCCCCATTCCATGGGTCCCAACTCTCCATGTTGAAGGGAATATTACTGCAGCTATAACATGTTTGGGAGACCTAGAGAATGGACACCCTGTGAATACAAAAGGTTTCTAAAGCTCAACGAGTAGTCCCTCTCCTGGTGCTCCGGTTTGACTTTCCAACTGCTTTACTATCAATCTCCCAACTTGGAGAGACAGCCCCTTTAACCTCCTGGTTCGCACAGGTTGCCAATTTGGCAGAGGATGGACGGGAAGAGGGAGAACCAATGAGAGAGTAGCTGTTAGGCTTTTGGACGGGCACATGTCACTCTAATTTCCCGGCAGGAAGAAGAATTAACCAGAGTCCCAGCCCCCCTCCCGGAATGAGTATAGGTCCTGGGCCAAAATTTTGGACTTGCGTACAGCTCACAAAAAACGAGTTGATAAATGGAGCTCAGGGGCACAGCAATTCACAAACTGGCAGAGTAAAAAAGGACAACTATCGTCCATAAATCTGTTGAGGGAAGGCAACGAGGTGGACTTGAAAGCGAGGCAGAATAGCAGGAAACAATTTTCAAGAGGTACGTTGGAATCGCCTTTAAAGCACAGGGAGAGGGGCACAACTTCGACAATGATGCACTTGGCCAAGAAGGGCGTATGCGTTTTCTCCTGAATATATTCAGGAGGAAACGCATACGCCCTTTTTGGCCAAGCAAGCTAGCGGGCAATGCAAATCTGCACTACAAAGAAGTATCACTTCCCACCGGTCAAAAGGGACATCCACAAAATGTGTAAAAACCAGAAAGGCAAGACAGGCCCTGGAGAACAGGGAGACTTGCTATGCTGATGTGCGCGATGTAAATTGCCAACTGCATCACTGGAGGAGTGCATTGCGTTCCCTAAAACAAGTAAACAACAGAGCTACAGAGCCAAGGGCACTTCCAGTCTAGGGAATATACCTTGGGAAAACTGAAAATCAATAAGACAGAGCCACACCCAAATTTAGGGCTGCACTGCTTACAAGAACCTCAACTTGGGTACACCTTAAATATCCCAGGAAATATAAAAATGGTTCAAAAAACTGTGGTATTTATGTACGATGGAATATCCCTCAGCCATGAAATCAATGTCATAAGACCAGGAGCAGCAACGTGAGTGGATTCACGTACGATGATTCTAAGTGAAATAAGTCACACAGAAAAAGAAACTTATCATAAGATATCACTTATGAAGATCCTGTAAACATGGCTCCACATGAACTGAGTTAGGAAAGAGAACAGAGTCTCACATTTAGAAAACACTCTTACGCCTGCTTAAGGGGAAAGGAGAGGTGGGGTGATGCATAAAACCAGAGTTTGATATAAGCACAGGTACCATTTCTAAAACCAACTGTGGAATAGACAAGACCTACACCTTCCTCAGTGAAAGGGACTCAAAACCCCATATTTCCCTCAGAGGAAAAGATCTGACTAGTAAGAATCTTAAAACCTATGTATTGATATGTCTCTGTAAGGGAATCAAGTGTGTCTAGACTGGCATAAACATGGCAGCGAGAATCAGCTCAAACCCAGTATAAAAAGGAATTTCAAAAACAAACCAAAAAACAGGGAAATTCTTTCCATTTCCTTCAGGGTCTCTGATGAAACCTGGAATGACCCTATCTACAATGTTAGCTGGATGTGGCATAAGGCTGGACACTTGGGACTGAGAGGATTGGTGAGATTGGGTGAGCAAATGCAGACCCTTTAAAGCAAAAATGCATGGCCCCCATTCCATGGGTCCCAACTCTCCATGTTGAAGGGAATATTACTACAGCTATAACATGTACGGGAGACCTAGAGAATGGACACACTGTGAATACAAAAGGTTTCTAAAGCTCAACGAGTAGTCCCTCTCCTGGTGCTCCGGTTTGACTTTCCAACTGCTTTACTATCAATCTCCCAACTTGGAGAGACAGCCCCTTTAACCTCCTGGTTCGCACAGGTTGCCAATTTGGCAGAGGATGGACGGGAAGAGGGAGAACCAATGAGAGAGTAGCTGTTAGGCTTTTGGACGAGCACATGTCACTCTAATTTCCCGGCAGGAAGAAGAATTAACCAGAGTCCCAGCCCCCCTCCCGGAATGAGTATAGGTCCTGGCCCAAAATTTTGGACTTGCGTACAGCTCACAAAAAACGAGTTGATAAATGGAGCTCAGGGGCACAGCAATTCACAAACTGGCAGAGTAATAAAGGACAACTATCGTCCAAAAATCTGTTGAGGGAAGGCAACGAGGTGGACTTGAAAGCGAGGCAGAATAGCAGGAAACAATTTTCAAGAGGTACGTTGGAATCGCCTTTAAAGCACAGGAAGTGGGGCACAACTTCGACAATGATGCACTTGGCCAAGAAGGGCGTATGCGTTTTCTCCTGAATATATTCAGGAGGAAACGCATACGCCCTTTTTGGCCAAGCAAGCAAGCGGGCAATGCAAATCTGCACTACAAAGAAGTATCACTTCCCACCGGTCAAAAGGGACATCCACAAAATGTGTAAAAACCAGAAAGGCAAGACAGGCCCTGGAGAACAGGGAGACTTGCTATGCTGATGGGCGCGATGTAAATTGCCAACTGCCTCACTGGAGGAGTGCATTGCGTTCCCTAAAACAAGTAAACAACAGAGCTACAGAGCCACGGGCACTTCCAGTCTAGGGAATATACCTTGGGAAAACTGAAAATCAATAAGACAGAGCCACACCCAAATTTAGGGCTGCACTGCTTACAAGAACCTCAACTTGGGTACACCTTAAATATCCCAGGAAATATAAAAATGGTTCAAAAAACTGTGGTATTTATGTACGATGGAATATCCCTCAGCCATGAAATCAATGTCATAAGACCAGGAGCAGCAAAGTGAGTGGATTCAGGTACGATGATTCTAAGTGAAATAAGTCACACAGAAAAAGAAACTTATCATAAGATATCACTTATGAAGATCCTGTAAACATGGCTCCACATGAACTGAGTTAGGAAAGAGAACAGAGTCTCACATTTAGAAAACACTCTTATGCCTGCTTAAGGGGAAAGGAGAGGTGGGGTGATGCATAAAACCAGAGTTTGATATAAGCACAGGTACCATTTCTAAAACCAACTGTGGAATAGACAAGACCTACACCTTCCTCAGTGAAAGGGACTCAAAACCCCATATTTCCCGGAGAGGAAAATATCTGACTAGTAAGAATCTTAAAACCTATGTATTGATATGTCTCTGTAAGGGAATCAAGTGTGTCTAGACTGGCATAAACATGGCAGCGAAAATCAGCTCAAACCCACTATAAAAAGGAATTTCAAAAACAAACCAAAAAACAGGGAAATTCTTTCCATTTCCTTCAGGGTCTCTGATGAAACCTGGAATGACCCTATCTACAATGAGAGCTGGATGTGGCATAAGGCTGGACACTTGGGACTGAGAGGATTGGTGAGATTGGGTGAGCAAATGCAGACCCATTAAAGCAAAAATGCATGGCCCCCATTCCATGGGTCCCAACTCTCCATGTTGAAGGGAATATTACTACAGCTATAACATGTACGGGAAACCTAGAGAATGGACACACTGTGAATACAAAAGGTTTCTAAAACTCAACGAGTAGTCCCTCTCCTGGTGCTCCGGTTTGACTTTCCAACTGCTTTACTATCAATCTCCCAACTTGCAGAGACTGCCCCTTTAACCTACTGGTTCGCACAGGTTGCCAATTTGGCAGAGGATTGAAGGGAAGAGGGAGAACCAATGAGCGAGTAGCTATTAGGCATTTGGACGGGCACATGTCTCTCTAATTTGCCAGCAGGAAGAAGAATTAACCAGAGTCTCAGCCCCCCACCGGGGACCAGTATAGGTCCTGAACCAAAATTTTGGACTTGCGTACAGCTCACAAAAAACGAGATGAAAAATGGAGCTCATGGGCTCAGCAATTCACAAACTGGCAGAGTAATAAATGACAACTATCGTCCAAAAATCTGTTGAGGGAAGGCAGCCAAGCCAACTTGAAAGCGATGCAGAATAGCAGGAAACAAATTTCAAGAGGTACGTTGGAATCGCCTTTAAAGCACAGGAAGAGGGGCACAACTTCGACAGTGATGCACTTGGCCAAAAAGGGCGTATGCATTTTCTCCTGAATATATTCAGGAGAAAACCCATATGCCCTTTTTGGCTAAGCAAGCAAGCGGGCAATGCAAATCTGCACTACAAAGAAGTATCACTTCCCACCGGTCAAAAGGGACATCCACAAAATGTGTAAAAACCAGAAAGGCAAGACAGGCCCTGGAGAACTGGGAGACTTGCTATGCTGATGGGCGGGATGTAAATTGCCAACTGCCTCACTGGAGGAGTGCATTGCGTTCCCTAAAACAAGAAAACAACAGAGCTACAGAGTCAAGGGCACTTCCAGTCTAGGAAATATACCTTGGGAAAACTGAAAATCATTAAGACAGAGCCACACCCAAATTTAGGGCTGCACTGCTTACAAGAACCTCAACTTGGGTACACCTTAAATATCCCAGGAAATATAAAAATGGTTCAAAAAACTGTGGTATTTATGTACGATGGAATATAACTCAGCCATGAAATCAATGTCATAAGACCAGGAGCAGCAACGTGAGTGGATTCAGGTACGATGATTCTAAGTGAAATAAGTCACACAGAAAAAGAAACTTATCATAAGATATCACTTATGAAGATCCTGTAAACCTGGCTCCACATGAACTGAGTTAGGAAAGAGAACAGAGTCTCACATTTAGAAAACACTCTTACGCCTGCTTAAGGGGAAAGGAGAGGTGGGGTGATGCATAAAACCAGAGTTTGATATAAGCACAGGTACCATTTCTAAAACCAACTGTGGAATAGACAAGACCTACACCTTCTTCAGTGAAAGGGACTCAAAACCCCATATTTCCCGCAGAGGAAAAGATCTGACTAGTAAGAATCTTAAAACCTATGTATTGATATGTCTCTGTAAGGGAATCAAGTGTGTCTAGACTGGCATAAACATGGCAGCGAGAATCAGCTCAAACCCACTATAAAAAGGAATTTCAAAAACAAACGAAAAAACAGGGAAATTCTTTCCATTTCCTTCAGGGTCTCTGATGAAACCTGGAATGACCCTATCTACAATGATAGCTGGATGTGGCATAAGGCTGGACACTTGGGACTGAGAGGATTTGTGAGATTGGGTGAGCAAATGCAGAACCTTTAAAGCAAAAATGCATGGCCCCCATTCCATGGGTCCCAACTCTCCATGTTGAAGGGAATATTACTACAGCTATAACATGTACGGGAGACCTAGAGAATGGACACACTGTGAATACAAAAGGTTTCTAAAGCTCAACGAGTAGTCCCTCTCCTGGTGCTCCGGTTTGACTTTCAACTGCTTTACTATGAATCTCCCAACTTGGAGAGACAGCCCCTTTAACCTCCTGGTTCGCACAGGTTGCCAATTTGGCAGAGGATGGACGGGAAGAAGGAGAACAAATGAGAGAGTAGCTGTTAGGCTTTTGGACGGGCACATGTCACTCTAATTTACCGGCAGGAAGAAGAATTAACCAGAGTCTCAGCCCCCCACCGGGAACCAGTATAGGTCCTGAACCAAAATTTTGGACTTGCGTACAGCTCACAAAAAAACGAGTTGAAAAATGGAGCTCAGGGGCTCAGCAATTCACAAACTGGCAGAGTAATAAAGGACAACTATCGTCCAAAAATCTGTTGAGGGAAGGCAGCTAGGCCGACTTGAAAGCGATGCAGAATAGCAGGAAACAAATTTCAAGAGGTACGTTGGAATCGCCTTTAAAGCACAGGAAGAGGGGCACAACTTCGACAGTGATGCACTTGGTCAAAAAGTGCGTATGCATTTTCTCCTGAATATATTCAGGAGAAAACCCATATGCCCTTTTTGGCCAAGCAAGCAAGCGGGCAATGCAAATCTGCACTACAAAGAAGTATCACTTCCCACCGGTCAAAAGGGACATCCACAAAATGTGTAAAAACCAGAAAGGCAAGACAGGCCATATAGAACAGGGAGCCTTGTTATGCTGATGGGCGGGATGTAAATTGCCAACTGCCTCACTGCAGGAGTGCATTGCGTTCCCTAAAACAAGTAAACAACAGAGCTTCAGAGCCAAGGGCACTTCCAGTGTAGGGAATATACCTTGGGAAAACTGAAAATCAATAAGACAGAGCCACCCCCAAATTTAGGGCTGCACTGCTTACAAGAACCTCAACTTGGGTACACCTTAAATATCCCAGGAAATATAAAAATGGTTCAAAAAACTGTGGTATTTATGTACGATGGAATATCCCTCAGCCATGAAATCAATGTCATAAGATCAAGAGCAGCAAAGTGAGTGGATTCAGGAACGATGATTCTAACTGATATAAGTCACACAGAAAAAGAAACTTATCATAAGATATCACTTATGAAGATCCTGTAAACATGGCTCCTCATGAACTGAGTTAGGAAAGAGAACAGAGTCTCACATTTAGAAAACACTCTTATGCCTGCTTAAGGGGAAAGGAGAGGTGGGGTGATGCATAAAACCAGAGTTTGATATAAGCACAGGTACCATTTCTAAAACTAACTGTGGAATAGACAAGACCTACACCTTCCTCAGTGAAAGGGACTCAAAACCACATATTTCCCGGAGAGGAAAAGATCTGACTAGTAAGAATCTTAAAACCTATGTACTGATATGTCTCTGTAAGGGAATCAAGTGTGTCTAGACTGGCATAAACATGGCAGCGAGAATCAGCTCAAACCCACTATAAAAAGGAATTTCAAAAACAAACCAAAAAACCGGGAAATTCTTTCCATTTCCTTCAGGGTCTCTGATGAAACCTGGAATGACCATATCTACAATGACAGCTGGATGTGGCATAAGGCTGGACACTTGGGACTGAGAGGATTGGTGAGATTGGGTGAGCAAATGCAGACCCTTTAAAGCAAAAATGCATGGGCCCCATTCCATGGGTCCCAACTCTCCATGTTGAAGGGAATATTACTACAGCTATAACATGTACGGGAAACCTAGAGAATGGACACACTGTGAATACAAAAGGTTTCTAAAACTCAACGAATAGTCCCTATCCTGGTGCTCCGGTTTTACTTTCCAAATGCTTTACTATCAATCTCCCAACTTGGAGAGACAGCCCCTTTAACCTCCTGGTTCGCACAGGTTGCCAATTTGGCAGAGTATGGAAGGAAAGAGGGAGAACCAATGAGAGAGTAGCTGTTAGGCATTTGGACGGGAACATGTCACTCTAATTTCCCGGCAGGAAGAAGAATTAACCAGAGTCTGAGCCCCCCCCCGGGAAACATTATAGGTCCTGAACCAAAATTTTGGACTTGCATACAGGTCACAAATAACGAGTTGAAAAATGGAGCTCAGGGGCACAGCAATTCACAAACTGGCAGAGTAATAAAGGACAACTATCGTCCAAAAATCTGTTGAGGGAAGGCAACGAGGTGGACTAGAAAGCGAGGCAGAATAGCAGGAAACAATTTTCAAGAGGTACGTTGGAATCGCCTTTAAAGCACAGGAAGAGGGGCACAACTTCGAAAATGATGCACTTGGCCAAGAAGGGCTTATGCGTTTTCTCCTGAATATATTCAGGAGGAAACGCATACGCCCTTTTTGGCCAAGCAAGCAAGCGGGCAATGCAAATCTGCACTACAAAGAAGTATCACTTCCCACTGGTCAAAAGGGACATCCACAAAATGTGTAAAAATCAGAAAGGCAAGACAGGCCATATAGAACAGGGAGCCTTGTTATGCTGATGGGCGGGATGTAAATTGCCAACTGCCTCACTGCAGGAGTGCATTGCGTTCCCTAAAACAAGAAAACAACAGAGCTACAGAGCCAAGGGCACTTCCAGTCTAGGGAATATACCTTGGAAAAAGTGAAAATCAATAAGACAGAGCCACCACCAAATTTAGGGCTGCACTGCTTACAAGAACCTCAACTTGGGTACACCTTAAATATCCCAGGAAATATAAAAATGGTTCAAAAAACTGTGGTATTTATGTACGATGGAATATCCCTCAGCCATGAAATCAATGTCATAAGACCAGGAGCAGCAAACTGAGTGGATTCAGGTACGATGATTCTAAGTGAAATAAGTCACACAGAAAAAGAAACTTATCATAAGATATCACTTATGAAGATCCTGTAAACATGGCTCCACATGAACTGAGTTAGGAAAGAGAACAGAGTCTCACATTTAGAAAACACTCTTACGCCTGCTTAAGGGGAAAGGAGAGGTCGGGTGATGCATAAAACCAGAGTTTGATATAAGCACAGGTACCATTTCTAAAACCAACTGTGGAATAGAGAAGACCTACACCTTCCTCAGTGAAAGGGACTCAAAACCCCATATTTCCCGGAGAGGAAAAGATCTGACTAGTAAGAATCTTAAAACATATGTATTGATATGTCTCTGTAAGGGAATCAAGTGTGTCTAGACTGGCATAAACATGGCAGCGAGAATCAGCTCAAACCCACTATAAAAAGGAATTTCAAAAACAAACCAAAAAACAGGGAAATTCTTTCCATTTCCTTCAGGGTCTCTGATGAAACCTGGAATGACCCTATCTACAATGATAGCTGGATGTGGCATAAGGCTGGACACTTGGGACTGAGAGGATTGGTGAGATTGGGTGAGCAAATGCAGACCCTTTAAAGCAAAAATGCATGGCCCCCATTCCATGGGTCCCAACTCTCCATGTTGAAGGGAATATTACTACAGCTATAACATGTACGGGAGACCTAGAGAATGGACACACTGTGAATACAAAAGGTTTCTAAAGCTCAACGAGTAGTCCCTCTCCTGGTGCTCCGGTTTGACTTTCCAACTGCTTTACTATCAATCTCCCAACTTGGAGAGACAGCCCATTTAACCTCCTGGTTCGCACAGGTTGCCAATTTGGCAGAGGATGGACGGGAAGAGGGAGAACAAATGAGAGAGTAGCTGTTAGGCTTTTGGACGGGCACATGTCACTCTAATTTCCCGGCAGGAAGAAGAATTAACCAGAGTCCCAGCCCCCCACCCGGAATGAATATAGGTCCGTGGCCAAAATTTTGGACTTGCGTACAGCTCACAAAAAACGAGTTGAAAAATGGAGCTCAGGGGCACAGCAATTCACAAACTGGCAGAGTAATAAAGGACAACTATCGTCCAAAAATCTGTTGAGGGAAGGCAACGAGGTGGACTTGAAAGCGAGGCAGAATAGCAGGAAACAATTTTCAAGAGGTACGTTGGAATCGCCTTTAAAGCACAGGAAGAGGGTCACAACTTCTACAATGATGCACTTGGCCAAGAAGGGCGTATGCCTTTTCTCCTGAATATATTCAGGAGAAAACGCATACGCCCTTTTTGGCCAAGCAAGAAAGCGGGCAATGCAAATCTGCACTACAAAGGAGTATCACTTCCCACCGGTCAAAAGGGACATCCACAAAATGTGTAAAAACCAGAAAGGCAAGACAGGCCTTGGAGAACAGGGAGCCTTGTTATGCTGATGGGCGGGATGTAAATTGCCAACTGCCTCACTGGAGGAGTGCATTGCGTTCCGTAAAACAAGTAAACAACACAGCTACAGAGCCAAGTGCACTTCCAGTCTAGGGAATATACCTTGGGAAAACTGAAAATCAATAAGACAGAGCCACCCCCAAATTTAGGGCTGCACTGCTTACAAGAACCTCAACTTGGGTACACCTTAAATATCCCTGGAAATATAAAAATGGTTCAAAAAACTGTGGTATTTATGTACGATGGAATATCCCTCAGCCATGAAATCAATGTCATAAGACCAGGAGCAGCAAAGTGAGTGGATTCAGGTACGATGATTCTAAGTGAAATAAGTCACACAGAAAAAGAAACTTATCATAAGATATCACTTATGAAGATCCTGTAAACATGGCTCCACATGAACTGAGTTAGGAAAGAGGACAGAGTCTCACATTTAGAAAACACTCTTAGGCCTGCTTAAGGGGAAAGGAGAGGTGGGGTGATGCATAAAACCAGAGTTTGATATAAGCACAGGTACCATTTCTAAAACCAACTGTGGAATAGACAAGACCTACACCTTCCTCAGTGAAAGGGACTCAAAACCCCATATTTCCCGCAGAGGAATAGATCTGACTAGTAAGAATCTTAAAACCTATGTATTGATATGTCTCTGTAAGGGAATCAAGTGTGTCTAGACTGGCATAAACATGGCAGCGAGAATCAGCTCAAACCCACTATAAAAAGAAATTTCAAAAACAAAACCAAAAAACAGGGAAATTCTTTCCATTTCCTTCAGGGTCTCTGATGAAACCTGGAATGACCCTATCTACAATGACAGCTTGATGTGGCATAAGGCTGGACACTTGGGACTGAGAGGATTGGTGAGATTGGGTTAGCAAATGCAGACCCTTTAAAGCATAAATGCGTGGCCCCCATTCCATGGTTCCCAACTCTCCATGTTGAAGGGAATATTACTACAGCTATAACATGTACGGGAAACCTAGAGAATGGACACACTGTGAATACAAAAGGTTTCTAAAACTCAACGAGTAGTCCCTCTCCTGGTGCTCCGGTTTGACTTTCCAACTGCTTTACTATGAATCTCCCAACTTGGAGAGACAGCCCCTTTAACCTCCTGGTTTGCACAGGTTGCCAATTTGGCAGAGGATGGAAGGGAAGAGGGAGAACCAATGAGAGAGGAGCTGTTAGGCATTTGGACGGGCACATGTCACTCTAATTTCCCGGCAAGAAGAAGAATTAACCAGAGTCTCAGACACCCACCGGGAACCAGTATAGGTCCTGAACCAAAATTTTGGACTTGCGTACAGCTCACAAAAAACGAGTTGAAAAATGGAGCTCAGGGGCTCAGCAATTCACAAACTGGCAGAGTAATAAAGGACAACTATCGTCCAAAAATCTGTTGAGGGAAGGCAACGAGGCGGACTTGAAAGCGAGGCAGAATAGCAGGAAACAGATTTCAAGAGGTACTTTGGATTCGCCTTTAAAGCACAGGAAGAGGGGCACAACTTCGACAATGACGCACTTGGCCATAAAGGGCGTATGCGTTTTCTCCTGAATATATTCAGGAAAAAACGCATACGCCCTTTTTGGCCAAGCAAGCACGCGGGCAATGCAAATCTACACTACAAAGAAGTATCACTTCGCACCAGTCAAAAGGGCCATCCACAAAATGTGTAAAAACCAGAAAGGCAAGACAGGCCCTGCAGAACAGGGAGCCTTGTTATGCTGATGGGCTGGATGTAAATTGCCAACTGCCTCACTGGAGGAGTGCATTGCGTTCCCTAAAACAAGTAAACAACAGAGCTACAGAGCTAAGGGCACTTCCAGTCTAGGGAATATACCTTGGGAAAACTGAAAATCAATAAGACAGAGCCACCCCCATATTTAGGGCTGCACTGCTTACAAGAACCTCAACCTGGGTACACCTTAAATATCCCAGGAAAGATAAAAATGGTTCAAAAAACTGTGGTATTTATGTACGATGGAATATCCCTCAGCCATGAAATCATTGTCATAAGACCACGAGCAGCAAAGTGAGTGGATTCAGGTACGATGATTCTAAGTGAAATAAGTCACACAGAAAAAGAAACTTATCATAAGATATCACTTATGAAGATGCTGTAAACATGGCTACACATGAACTGAGTTAGGAAAGAGAACAGAGTCTCACATTTAGAAAACACTCTTATGCCTGCTTATGGGGAAAGGAGAGGTGGGGTGATGCATAAAACCAGAGTTTGATATAAGCACAGGTACCATTTCTAAAACCAACTGTGGAATAGACAAGACCTACACCTTCCTCAGTGAAAGGGACTCAAAACCCCATATTTCCCGCAGAGGAATAGATCTGACTAGTAAGAATCTTAAAACCTATGTATTGATATGTCTCTGTAAGGGAATCAAGTGTGTCTAGACTGGCATAAACATGGCAGCGAGAATCAGCTCAAACCCACTATAAAAGGAATTTCAAGAACAAAACCAAAAATGAGGGAAATTCTTTACATTTCCATCAGGGTCTCTGATGAAACCTGGAATGACCCTATCTACAATGATAGCTGGATGTGGCATAAGGCTGGACAATTGGGACTGAGTGGATTGGTGAGATTGGGTGAGCAAATGCAGACCCTTTCAAGCAAAAATGCATGGCCCCCATTCCATGGGTCCCAACTCTCCATGTGGAAGGGAATATTACTACAGCTATAACATGTACGGGAAACCTAGAGAATGGACACACTGCGAATACAAAAGGTTTCTAAAACTCAACGAGTAGTCCCTCTCCTGGTGCTCCGGTTTGACTTTCCAACTGCTTTACTATCAAACTCCCAACTTGGAGAGACAGCCCATTTAACCTCCTGGTTCGCAAAGGTTGCCAATTTGGCAGAGGATGGAAGGGAAGAGGGAGAACCAATGAGAGAGTAGCTGTTAGGCATTTGGACGGGAACATGTCACTCTAATTTCCCGGCAGGAAGAAGAATTAACCAGAGTCTCAGCCCCCCACCGGGAACCAGTATAGGTCCTGAACCAAAATTTTGGACTTGCGTACAGCTCACAAAAAACGAGTTGAAAAATGGAGCTCAGGGGCACAGCAATTCACAAACTGGCAGAGTAATAAAGGACAACTATCGTCCAAAAATCTGTTGAGGGAAGGCAACGAGGCGGACTTGAAAGCGAGGCAGAATAGCAGGAAACAGATTTCAAGAGGTATGTTGGAATCGCCTTTAAAGCACAGGAAGAGGGGCACAACTTCGACAATGATGCACTTGGCCAAAAAGGGCGTATGCGTTTTCTCCTGAATGTATTCAGGAGAAAACGCATACGTCATATTGGCAAAGCAAGCACGCGGGCAATGCAAATCTGCACTACAAAGAAGTATCACTTCCCTCCAGTCAAAAGGGACATCCACAAAATGTGTAAAAACCAGAAAGGCAAGACAGGCCCTGGAGAATAGGGAGCCTTTTAATGCTGATGGGCGGGATGTAAATTGCCATCTGCCTCATTGGAGGAGTGCATTGCGTTCCCTAAAACAAGTAAACAACAGAGCTACAGAGCCAAGGGCACTTACAGTCTAGGGAATATACCTTGGGAAAACTGATTATCAATAAGACAGAGCCACCACCAAATTTAGGGCTGTACTGCTTACAAGAACCTCAACTTGGGTACACCTTAAATATCCCAGGAAATATAAAAATGGTTCAAAAAACTGTGGTATTTATGTAAGATGGAATATCCCTCAGCCATGAAATCAATGTCATAAGACCAGGAGCAGCAAAGTGAGTGGATTCAGGTACGATGATTCTAAGTGAAATAAGTCACACAGGAAAAGAAACTTATCATAAGATATCACTTATGAAGGTCCTGTTAACATGGCTACACTTGAACTGAGTTAGGAAAGAGAACAGAGTCTCACATTTAGAAAACACTCTTATGCCTGCTTAAGGGGAAAGGAGAGGTGGGGTGATGCATAAAACCAGAGTTTGATATAAGAACAGGTACCATTTCTAAAACCAACTGTGAAATAGACAAGACCTACACCTTCCTCAGTGAAAGGGACTGAAAACCCCATATTTCCCGCAGAGGAATAGATATGAGTAGTAAGAATCTTAAAACCTATGTATTGATATGTCTCTGTAAGGGAATCAAGTGTGTCTAGACTGGCATAAACATGGCAGCGAGAATCAGCTCAAACCCACTATAAAAAGGAATTTCAAAAACAAAAACAAAAAACAGGGAAATTCTTTACATTTCCTTCAGGGTCTCTGATGAAACCTGGAATGACCCTATCTACAATGACAGCTGGATGTGGCATAAGGCTGGACACTTGGGACTGAGAGGATTGGTGAGATTGGGTGAGCAAATGCAGACCTTTTAAAGCAAAAATGCATGGCCCCCATTCCATGGGTCCCAACTCTCCATGTTGAAGGGAATATTACTACAGCTATGACATGTACGGGAAACCTAGAGAATGGACACATTGTGAATACAAAAGGTTTCTAAAACTCAACGAGTAGTCCCTCTCCTGGTGCTCGGGTTTGACTTTCCAACTGCTTTACTATCAATCTCCCAACTTGGAGAGACAACCCCTTTAACCTCCTCGTTCGCACAGGTTGCCAAATTGGCAGAGGATGGAAGGGAAGAGGGAGAACCAATGAGAGAGTAGCTGTTAGGCATTTCGACGGGCACATATCACTCTAATTTCCCGGCAGGAAGGAGAATTGACCAGAGTCTCAGCCACCCACCGGGAACCAGTATAGGTCCTGAACAAAAATTTTGGTCTTGCGTACAGCTCACCAAAAACGAGTTGAAAAATGGAGCTCAGGGGCACAGCAATTCAGAAACTGGCAGAGTAATAAAGGACAACTATCGTCCAAAAATCTGTTGAGGGAAGGCAACGAGGCGGACTTGAAAGCGAGGCAGAATAGCAGGAAACAGATTTCAAGAGGTACGTTGGAATCGCCTTTAAAGCACAGGAAAAGGGGCACAACTTCGACAATGATGCACTTGGCCAGAAAGGGCGTATGCGTTTTCTCCTGAATATATTCAGGAGAAAACACATACGACTTTTTGGCCAAGCAAGCACGCGGGCAATGCAAATCTGCACTACAAAGAAGTATCACTTCCCACCGGTTAAAAGGGACATCCACAAAATGTGTAAAAACCAGAAAGGAAAGACAGGCCCTGGAGAACAGGGAGCCTTGTTATGCTGATGGGCGGGATATAAATTGGCAACTGCTTCACTGGAGGAGTGCATTGCTTTCCCTAAAACAAGTAAACAACTGAGCTACAGAGCCAAGGGCACTTCCAGTCTCAGGAATATACCTTGGGAAAACTGAAAATCAATAAGACAGAGCCACCCCCAAATTTAGGGCTGCTCTGCTTACAAGAACCTCAACTTGGGTACACCTTAAATATCCCAGGAAATATAAAAATGGTTCAAAAAACTGTGGTATTTATGTAAGATGGAATATCCCTCAGCCATGAAATCAATGTCATAAGACCAGGAGCAGCAAAGTGAGTGGATTCAGGTACGATGATTCTAAGTGAAATAAGTCACACAGGAAAAGAAACTTATCATAAGATATCACTTATGAAGATCCTGTAAACATGGCTACACATGAACTGAGTTAGGAAAGAGAACAGAGTCTCACATTTAGAAAACACTCTTATGCCTGCTTAAGGGGAAATGAGAAGTGGGGTGATGCATAAAACCAGAGTTTGATATAAGCACAGGTACCATTTCTAAAACCAACTGTGGAATAGACAAGACCTACACCTTCCTCAGTGAAAGGGACTCAAAACCCCATATTTCCCGCAGAGGAATATATCTGACTAGTAAGAATCATAAATCCTATGTATTGATATGTCTCTGTAAGGGAATCTAGTGTGTCTAGACTGGCATAAACATGGCATCGAGAATCAGCTCAAACCCACTATAAAAAGGAATTTCAAAAACAAAACCAAAAAACAGGGAAATTCTTTACATTTCCTTCAGGGTCTCTGATGAAACCTGGAATGACCCTATCTACAAGGACAGCTGGATGTGGCATAAGGCTGGACACTTGGGACTGAGAGGATTGGTGAGATTGGGTGAGCAAATGCAGACCCTTTAAAGCAAAAATGCATGGCCCGCATTCCATGGGTCCCAACTCTCCATGTTGAAGGGAATATTACTACAACTATAACATGTACGGGAAACCTAGAGAATGGAAACACTGTGAATACAAAAGGTTTCTAAAACTCAACGAGGAGTCCCTCTCCTGGTGCTCCGGTTTGACTTTCCAACTGCTTTACTATCAATCTCCCAACTTGCAGAGACAACCCCTTTAACCTCCTCGTTCGCACAGGTTGCCAATTTGGCAGAGGATGGAAGGAAAGAGGGTGAACCAAAGATAGAGTAGCTGTTAGGCATTTGGACGGGCACATATCACTCTAATTTCCCGGCAGGAAGAAGAATTGACCAGAGTCTCAGCCTCCCACCGGGAACCAGTATATGTCCTGAACCAAAATTTTGGACTTGCGTACAGCTCACAAAAAACGAGTTGAAAAATGGAGCTCAGGGGCACAGCAATTCACAAACTGGCAGAGTAATAAAGGACAACTATCGTCCAAAAATCTGTTGAGGGAAGGCAACGAGGCGGACTTGAAAGCGAGGCAGAATAGCAGGAAACAGATTTCAAGAGGTACGTTGGAATCGCCTTTAAAGCACAGGAAGAGGGGAACAACTTCGACAATGACGCACTTGGCCAAAAAGGGCGTATGAGTTTTTTCCTGAATATATTCAGGAGAAAACGCATACGCCCTTTTTGACCAAGCAAGCAAGCGCGCAATGGAAATCTGCACTACAAAGAAGTATCACTTCCCACCGGTCAAAAGGGACATCCACAAAATGTGTAAAAACCAGAAAGGCAAGACAGGCCCTGGAGAACAGGGAGCCTTGTTATGCTGATGGGCGGGATGTAAATTGCCAACTGCCTCACTGGAGGAGTGCATTGCGTTCCCTAAAACAAGTAAACAACAGAGCTACAGAGCCAAGGGAACTTCCAGTGTCGGGAATATACCTTGGGAAAACTGAAAATCAATAAGACAGAGCCACCCCCAAATTTAGGGCTGCTCTGCTTTCAAGAACCTCAACTTGGGTACACCTTAAATATCCCAGGAAATATAAAAATGGTTCAAAAAACTGTGGTATTTATGTACGATGGAATATCCCTCAGCCATGAAATCAATGTGATAAGACCAGGAGCAGCAAACTGAGTGGATTCAGGTACGATGATTCTAAGTGAAATAAGTCACACAGAAAAAGAAACTTATCATAAGATATCACTTACGAAGATCCTGTAAAAATGGCTACACATGAACTGAGTTAGCAAAGAGAACAGAGTCTCACATTTAGAAAACACTCTTATGCCTGCTTAAGGGGAAAGGAGAGGTGGGGTGATGCATAAAACCAGAGTTTGATATAAGCACAGGTACCATTTCTAAAACCAACTGTGGAATAGACAAGACCTACACCTTCCTCAGTGAAAGGGACTCAAAACCCCATATTTCCCGCAGAAGGAATAGATCTGACTAGTAAGAAACTTAAAACCTATGTATTGATATGTCTCTGTAAGGGAATCAAGTGTGTCTAGACTGGCATAAACATGGCAGCGAGAATTAGCTCAAACCCACTATAAAAAGGAATTTCAAAAACAAAACCAAAAAACAGGGAAATTCTTTACATTTCCTTCAGGGTCTCTGATGAAACCTGGAATGACCCTATCTACAAGGACAGCTGGATGTGGCATAAGGCTGGACACTTGGGACTGAGAGGATTGGTGAGATTGGGTGAGCAAATGCAGACCCTTTAAAGCAAAAATGCATGGACCCCATTCCATGGTTCCCAACTCTCCATGTTGAAGGGAATATTACTACAGCTATAACATGTACGGGAAACCTAGAGAATGGACACACTGTGAATACAAAAGGTTTCTAAAACTCAAAGAGTAGTCCCTCTCCTGGTGCTCCGGTTTGACTTTCCAACTGCTTTACTATCAATCTCCCAACTTGGAGAGACAACCCCTTTAACCTCCTGGTACGCACAGGTTGCCAATTTGGCAGAGGATGGAAGGGAAGAGGGAGAACCAATGAGAGAGTAGCTGTTAGGCATTTGGACGGGCACATATCACTCTAATTTCCCGGCAGGAAGAAGAATTGACCAGAGTCTCAGCAACCCACCGGGAAACAGTATAGGTCCTGAACCAAAATTTTGGACTTGCGTACAGCTCACAAAAAACGAGTTGAAAAATGGAGCTCAGGGGCACAACAATTCACAAACTGTCAGAGTAATAAAGGACAACTATCGTCCAAAAATCTGTTGAGGGAAGGCAACGAGGCGTACTTGAAAGCGGGGCAGAATAGCAGGAAACAGATTTCAAGAGGTACGTTGGAATCGCCTTTAAAGCACAGGAAGGGGGGCACAACTTCGACAATGACGCACTTGGCCAAAAAGTGTGTATGCGTTTTTTCCTGAATATATTCAGGAGAAAACGCATATGCCCTTTTTGGCCAAGCAAGCAAGCGGGTAATGCAAATCTGCACTACAAAGAAGTATCACTTCCCACCGGTCAAAAGGGACATCCACAAAATGTGTAAAAACCAGAAAGGCAAGACAGGCACTGGAGAACAGGGAGCCTTGTTATGCTGATGGGCGGGATGTAAATTGCCAACTGCCTCACTGGAGGAGTGCATTGCGTTCCCTAAAACAAGAAAACAACAGAGCTACAGAGCCAAGGGCACTTCCAGTCTAGGGAATACACCTTGGGAAAACTGAAAATCAATAAGACAGAGCCACCACCAAATTTATGGCTGCACTGCTTACAAGAACCTCAACTTGGGTACACTTTAAATATCCCAGGAAATATAAAAATGGTTCAAAAAACTGTGGTATTTATGTAAGATGGAATATCCCTCAGCCATGAAATCAATGTCATAAGACCAGGAGCAGCAAAGTGAGTGGATTCAGGTACGATGATTCTAAGTGAAATAAGGCACACAGGAAAAGAAACTTATCATAAGATATCACTTATGAAGATCCTGTTAACATGGCTACACATGAACTGAGTTAGGAAAGAGAACAGAGTCTCACATTTAGAAAACACTCTTATGCCTGCTTAAGGGGAAAGGAGAGGTGGGGTGATGCATAAAACCAGAGTTTGATATAAGCACAGGTACCATTTCTAAAACCAACTGTGGAATAGACAAGACCTACACCTTCCTCAGTGAAAGGGACTCAAAACCCCATATTTCCCGCAGAGGAATAGATCTGACTAGTAAGAATCTTAAAACCTATGTATACATATGTCTCTGTAAGGGAATCAAGTGTGTCTAGACTGGCATAAACATGGCAGCGAGAATCAGCTCAAAGCCACTATAAAAAGGAATTTCAAAAACAAAAACAAAAAACAGGGAAATTCTTTCCATTTCTTTCAGGGTCTCTGATGAAACCTGGAATGACCCTATCTACAATGACAGCTGGATGTGGCATAAGGCTGGACACTTGGGACTGAGAGGATTGGTGAGATTGCGTGAGCAAATGCAGACCCTTTAAAGCAAAAATGCATGGCCCCCATTCCATGGGTCCCAGCTCTCCATGTTGAAGGGAATATTACTACAGCTATAACATGTACGGGAAACCTAGAGAATGGACACACTGTGAATACAAAAGGTTTCTAAAACTCAACGAGTAGTCCTTCTCCTGGTGCTCAAGTTTGACTTTCCAACTGCTTTAGTATCAATCTCCCAACTTGGAGAGACAACCCCTTTAACCTCCTCGTTCGCACAGGTTGCCAATTTGGCAGAGGACGGAAGGGAAGAGGGAGAACCAATGAGAGAGTAGCTGTTAGGCATTTGGACGGGCGCATGTCACTCTCATTTCCAGGCCGGAAGATGAATTAACCAGAGTCTCAGCCACCCAACGGGAACCAGTAAAGGTCCTGAACCAAAATTTTGGTCTTGCGTACAGCTCACTAAAAACGAGTTGAAAAATGGAGCTCAGGGGCACAGCAATTCACAAACTGGCAGAGTAATAAAGGACAACTGTCGTCCAAAAATCTGTTGAGGGAAGGCAACGAGGCGGACTTGAAAGCGAGGCAGAATAGCAGGAAACAGATTTCAAGAGGTACGTTGGAATTGCCTTTAAAGCACAGGAAGAGGGGCACAACTTCGACAATGACGCACTTGGCCAAAAAGGGCGTATGCGTTTTCTCCTGAATATATTCAGGAGAAAACGCATACGCCCTTTTTGGCAGCAAGCAAGCGGGCAATGCAAATCTGCACGAAAAAGAAGTATCACATCCCACCGGTCAAAAGGGACATCCACAAAATGTGTAAAAATCAGAAAGGCAAGACACGCCCTGGAGAACAGGGAGCCTTGTAATGCTGATGGGCGGGATGTAAATTGCCAACTGCCTCACTGGAGGAGTGCATTGCGTTCCCTAAAACAAGTAAACAACAGAGCTACAGAGCCAAGGGCACTCCCAGTCTAGAGAATATACGTTGGGAAAACTGAAAATCAATAAGACAGAGCCACCCCCAAATTTAGGGCTGCACTGCTTACAAGAACCTCAACTTGGGTACAACTTAAATATCCCAGGAAATATAAAAATGGTTCAAAAAACTGTGGTACTTATGTACGATGCAATATCCCACAGCCATGAAATGAATTTCATAAGACCAGGAGCAGCAAAGTGAGTGGATTCAGGTACGATGATTCTAAGTGAAATAAGTCACACAGAAAAAGAAACATCATAAGATTTCACTTATGAAGATCCTGTAAACATGGCTACACATGAACTGAGTTAGGAAAGAAAACAGAGTCTCACATTTAGAAAACACTCTTACGCCTGCTTAAGGGGAAAGGAGAGGTGGGGTGATGCATAAAACCAGAGTTTGATATAAGCACAGGCAACATTTCTAAAACCAACTGTGGAATAGACAAGACCTACACCTTCCTCAGTGAAAGGGACTCAAAACACCATATTTCCCGCAGAGGAATAGATCTGACTAGTAAGAATCTTAAAACCTATGTATTGATATGTCTCTGTAAGGGAATCAAGTGTGTCTAGACTGGCATAAACATGGCAGCGAGAATCAGCTCATACCCACTATAAAAAGGAATTTCAAAAACAAAACCAAAAAACAGGGAAATTCTTTACATTTCCTTCAGGGTCTCTGATGAAACCTGGAATGACCCTATCTCCAATGACAGCTGGATGTGGCATAAGGCTGGACACTTGGGACTGAGAGGATTGGTGAGATTGGGTGAGCAAATGCAGACTCTTTAAAGCAAAAATGCATGGCCCCCATTCCATGGGTCCCAACTGTCCATGTTGAAGGGAATATTATTACAGCTATATCATGTACGGGAAACCTAGAGAATGGACACACTGTGAATACAAAAGGTTTCTAAAACTCAACGAGTAGTCCCTCTCCTGGTGCTCCGGTTTGACCTTCCAACTGCTTTACTATCAATCTTCCAACTTGGAGAGACAGCCCCTTTAAGCTCCTGGTTCTCACAGGTTGCCAATTTGGCAGAGGATGGAAGGGAAGAGAGAGAACCAATGAGAGAGTAGCTGTTAGGGATTTGAACGGGCACATGTCACTCTAATTTCCCGGCAGGAAGAAGAATTAACCAGAGTCTCAGCTACACAGCGGGAACCAGTATAGGTCCTGAAACAAATTTTTGGACTTGCGTACAGCTCACAAAAAACGAGTTGAAAAATGGAGCTCAGGGGCACAGCAATTCACAAACTGGCAGAGTAATAAAGGACAACTATCGTCCAAAAATCTGTTGAGGGAAGGCAACGAGGCAGACTTGAAAGCGAGGCAGAATAGCAGGAAACAGATTTCAAGAGGTACGTTGGAATCGCATTTAAAGCACAGGAAGAGGGGCACAACTTCGACAATGACGCACTTGGCCAAATAGGGCGTATGCGTTTTCTCCTGAATATATTCAGGAGAAAACGCATACGACTTTTTGGCCAAGCAAGCACGCGGGGAATGCAAATCTGCACTACAAAGAAGTATCACTTACCACCGGTCAAAATGGACATCCAAAAAATGTATAAAAACCAGAAAGGCAAGACAGGCCCTGGAGAACAGGGAGCCTTGTTGTGCTGATGGGCGGGATGTAAATTGCCAACTGCCTCACTGGAGGAGTGCATTCCGTTCCCTAAAACAAGTAAACAACAGAGCTACAGAGCCAAGAGCACTTCCAGTCTCGGGAATATACCTCGGGAAAACTGAAAATCAATAAGACAGAGCCACCCCCAAATTTAGGGCTGCTCTGCTTACAAGAA
This sequence comes from Mesoplodon bidens, assembly GCF_964165515.1. NCBI lineage: Eukaryota > Metazoa > Chordata > Mammalia > Artiodactyla > Ziphiidae > Mesoplodon > Mesoplodon bidens. The sequence continues at coordinate 528,865 of NW_027671403.1, forward strand.
CCTCAACTTGGGTACACTTTAAATATCCCAGAAAATATAAAAATAGTTCAAAAAACTGTGGTATTTATGTACGATGGAATAACCCTCAGCCATGAAATCATTGTCATAAGACCAGGAGCAGCAAAGTGAGTGGATTCAGGTACGATGATTCTAAGTGAAATAAGTCACACAGAAAAAGAAACTTATCATAAGATATCACTTATGAAGATCCTGTAAACATGGCTACACATGAACTGAGTTAGGAAAGAGAACAGAGTCTCACATTTAGAAAACACTCTAATGCCTGCTTAAGGGGAAAGGAGAGGTGGGGTGATGCATAAAACCAGAGTTTGATATAAGCACAGGTACCATTTCTAAAACCAACTGTGGAATACACAAGACCTACACCTTCCTCAGTGAAAGGGACTCAAAACCCCATATTTCCCGCAGAGGAATACATCTGACTAGTAAGAATCTTAAAACCTATGTATTGATATGTCTCTGTAAGGGAATCAAGTGTGTCTAGACTGGCGTAAACATGGCAGCGAGAATCAGCTCAAACGCACTATAAAAAGGAATTTCAAATACAAAACCAAAAAACAGGGAAATTCTTGACATTTCCTTCAGGGTCTCTGATGAAACCTGGAATGACCCTATCTACAATGACAGCTGGATGTGGCATAAGGCTGGACACTTGGGACTGAGAGGATTGGTGAGATTGGGTGAGCAAATGCAGACCCCTTAAAGCAAAAAGTCATGGCCCCCATTCCATGGGTCCCAACTCTCCATGTTGAAGGGAATATTACTACAGCTATAACATGTACGGGAAACCTAGAGAATGGACACACTGAGAATACAAAAGGTTTCTAAAACTCAACGAGTAGTCCCTCTCCTGGTGCTCCGGTTTGACTTTCCTACTGCTTTACTATCAATCTCCCAACTTGGAGAGACAACCCCTTTAACCTCCTCGTTCGCACAGGTTGCCAATTTGGCAGAGGATGGAAGGGAAGAGGGAGAACCAATGAGAGAGTAGCTGTTAGGCATTTGGACGGGCACATATCACTCTAATTACCCGGCAGGAAGAAGAATTGACCAGAGTCTCAGCCACCCACCGGCAACCAGCATAGTTCCTGAACCAAAATTTTGGACTTGCGTAGAGCTCACAAAAAACGAGTTGAAAAATGGAGCTCAGGGGCACAGCAATTCACAAACTGGCAGAGTAATAAAGACAGCTATCGTCCAAAAATCTGTTGAGGGAAGGCAACGACCCGGACTTGAAAGCGGGGCAGAACAGCAGGAAACAGATTTCAAGAGGTACGTTGGAATCGCCTTTAAACCACAGGAAGAGGGGAACAACTTCGACAATGACGCACTTGGCCAAAAAGGGCGTATGCGTTTTTTCCTGAATATATTCAGGAGAAAACGCATACGCCCTTTTTGGCCAAGCAAGCAAGCGGGGAATGCAAATCTGCACTACAAAGAAGTATCACTTCCCACCGGTCAAAAGGGACATCCACAAAATATGTAAAAACCAGAAAGGCAAGACAGGCCCTGGAGAACAGGGAGCCTTGTTATGCTTATGGGCGGGATGTAAATTGCCAACTGCCTCACTGGAGGAGTGCATTGCTTTCCCTAAAACAAGTAAACAACAGAGCTACAGAGCCAAGGGCACTTCCAGTCTCAGGAATATACCTTGGGAAAACTGAAAATCAATAATACAGAGCCACTCCCAAATTTAGGGCTGCTCTGCTTACAAGAACCTCAACTTGGGTACACCTTAAATATCCCAGGAAATATAAAAATGGTTCAAAAAACTGTGGTATTTATGTACGATGGAATATCCCTCATGCATGAAATCATTGTCATAAGACCAGGTTCAGCAAAGTGAGTGGATTCAGGTACGATGATTCTAAGTGAAATAAGTCACACAGAAAAAGAAACTTATCATAAGATATCACTTATGAAGATCCTGTAAACATGGCTACACATGAACTGAGTTAGGAAAGAGAACAGAGTCTCACATTTAGAAAACACTCTTATGCCTGCTTAAGGGGAAAGGAGAGGTGGGGTGATGCATAAAACCAGAGTTTGATATAAGCACAGGTACCATTTATAAAACCAACTGTGGAATAGAGAAGACCTACACCTTCCTCAGTGAAAGGGACTCAAAACCCCATATTTCCCGCAGAGGAATAGATCTGACTAGTAAGAATCTTAAAACCTATGTATTGATATGTCTCTGTAAGGGAATCAAGTGTGTCTAGACTGGCATAAACATGGCAGCGAGAATCAGCTCAAACCCACTATAAAAAGGAATTTCAAAAACAAAACTAAAAAATAGGGAAATTCTTTACATTTCCTTCAGGGTCTCTGATAAAACCTGGAATGACCCTAACTTCAAGGACAGCTGGATGTGGCATAAGGCTGGACACTTGGGACTGAGAGGATTGGTGAGATTGGGTGAGCAAATGCAGACCCTTTAAAGCAAAAATGCATGGCCCCCATTCCATGGGTCCCAACTCTCCATGTTGAAGGGAATATTACTACAGCTATAACATGTACGGGAAACCTAGAGAATGGACACACTGTGAATACAAAAGGTTTCTAAAACTCAACGAGTAGTCCCTCTCCTGGTGCTCCGGTTTGACTTTCCAACTGCTTTACTATCAATCTCCCAACTTGGAGAGACAACCCCTTTAACCTCCTCGTTCGCACAGGTTGCCAATTTGGCAGAGGATGGAAGGGAAGAGGGAGAACCAATGAGAGAGTAGCTGTTAGGCATTTGGACGGGCACATGTCACTCTAATTTCCAGGCAGGAAGAAGAATTAACCAGAGTCTCAGCCACCCACCGGGAACCAGTAAAGTTCCTGAACCAAAATTTTGGTCTTGCGTACAGCTCACAAAAAACGAGTTGAAAAATGGAGCTCAGGGGCACAGCAATTCACAAATTGGCAGAGTAATAAAGGACAACTATCGTCCAAAAATCTGTTGAGGGAAGGCAACGAGGCGGACTTGAAAGCGAGGCAGAATAGCAGGAAACAGATTTCAAGAGGTACGTTGGAATCGCCTTTAAAGCACAGGAAGAGGGGCACAACTTCGACAATGATGCACTTGGCCAAAAAGGGCGTATGCGTTTCCTCCTGAATATATTCAGGAGAAAACGCATACGACATTTTGGCCAAGCAAGCAAGTGGGCAATGCAAATCTGCACTACAAAGAAGTATCACTTCCCACCGGTCAAAAGGGACATCCACAAAATGTGTAAAAACCAGAAAGGCAAGACAGGCCCTGGAGAACAGGGAGCCTTGTTATGCTGATGGGCGGGATGTAAATTGCCAACTGCCTCACTGGAGGAGTGCATTGCGTTCCCTAAAACAAGTAAACAACAGAGCTACAGAGCCAAGGGCACTTCCAGGCTCGGGAATATACCTTGGGAAAACTGAAAATCAATAAGACAGAGCCACCCCCAAATTTAGGGCTGCACTGCTTACAAGAACCTCAACTTGGGTACCCCTTAAATATCCCAGGAAATATAAAAATGATTCAAAAAACTGTGGTATTTATGTAACATGGAATATCCCTCAGCCATGAAATAAATGTCAAAAGACCAGGAGCAGCAAAGTGAGTGGATTCAGGTACGATGATTCTAAGTGAAATAAGTCACACAGAAAATGAAACTTATCATAAGATATCACTTATGAAGATCCTGTAAACATGGCTACACATGAACTGAGTTAGGAAATAGAACAGAGTCTCACATTTAGAAAACACTCTTACGCCTGCTTAAGGGGAAAGGAGAGGTGGGGTGATGCATAAAACCAGAGTTTGATATAAGCAGAGGTACCATTTCTAAAACCAACTGTGGAATAGACAAGACCTACACCTTCCTCAGTGAAAGGGACTCAAAACCCCATATTTCCCGCAGAGTAATAGATCTGACTAGTAAGAATCTTAAAACCTATGTATTGATATGTCTCTGTACGGGAATCAAGTGTGTCTAGACTGGCATAAACATGGCAGCGAGAATCAGCTCAAACCCACTATAAAAAGGAATTTCAAAAACAAAACCAAAAAACAGGGATATTCTTTACATTTCCTTCAGGGTCTCTGATGAAACCTGGAATGACCCTATCTACAATGACAGCTGGATGTGGCATAAGGCTGGACACTTGGGACTGAGAGGATTGGTGAGATTGGGTGAGCAAATGCAGACCCTTTAAAGCAAAAAGGCATGGCCCCCATTCCATGGGTCCCAACTCTCCATGTTGAAGGGAATATTACTACAGCTATAACATGTACGGGAAACCTAGAGAATGAAACACACGGTGAATACAAAAGGTTTCTAAAACTCAACGAGTAGTCCCTCTCCTGGTGCTCCGGTTTCACTTTCCAACTGCTTTACTATGAATCTCCCAACTTGGAGAGACAAACCCTTTAACCTCGTGGTTCGCCCACGTTGCCAATTTGGCAGAGGATGGAAGGGAATAGGGAGAACCAATGAGAGAGTAGCTGTTAGGCATTTGGACGGGCACATGTCACTCTAATTTCCCGGCAGGAAGAAGAATTAACCAGAGTCTCAGCCACCCACCGGGAACCAGTATAGGTCCTGAACCAAAATTTTGGACTTGCGTACCGCTCACAAAAAACGAGTTGAAAAATGGAGCTCAGGGGCACAGCAATTCACAAACTGGCAGAGTAAAAAAGGACAACTATCGTCCAAAAATCTGTTGAGGGAAGGCAACGAGGCGGAATTGAAAGCGAGGCAGAATAGCAGGAAACAGATTTCAAGAGGTACGTTGGAATCGCCTTTAAATCAGAGGAAGAGGGGCAGAACTTCAACAATGACACACTTGGCCAAATAGGGTGTATGCGTTTTCTCCTGAATATATTCAGGAGAAAACGCATACGCCATTTTTGGCCAAGCAAGCAAGCGGGCAATGCAAATCTGCACTACAAATTAGTATCATTTCCCACCGGTCAAAAGGGACATCCACAAAATGTGTAAAAAACAGAAAGGCAAGTCAGGCCCTGGAGAACAGGGAGCCTTTTTATGCTGATGGGCGGGATGTAAATTGCCAACTGCCTCACTGGAGGAGTGCATTGCATTCCCTAAAACAAGTAAACAACAGAGCTACAGAGCCAAGGGCACTTCCAGTCTAGGGAATATACCTTGGGAAAACTGAAAATCAATAAGACAGAGCCACCCCCAAATTTAGGGCTGCACTGCTTACAAGAACCTCAACTTGGGTACACCTTAAATATCCCAGGAAATATAAAAATGGTTCAGAAAACTGTGGTATTTTTGTACGATGGATTATCCCTCAGACATGAAATCAATGTCATAAGACCAGGAGCAGCAAAGTGAGTGGATTCAGGTACGATGATTCTAAGTGAAATAAGTCACACAGAAAAAGAAACTTATCATAAGATATCACTTATGAAGATCCTGTAAACATGGCTACACATGAACTGAGTTAGGAAAGAGAACAGTGTCTCACATTTAGAAAACACTCTTATGCCTGCTTAAGGGGAAAGGAGAGGTGGGGTGATGCATAAAACCAGAGTTTGATATAAGCACAGGTACCATTTCTAAAACCAACTGTGGAATAGACAAGACCTACACCTTCCTCAGTGAAAGGGACTCAAAACCCCATATTTCCCGCAGAGGAATAGATCTGACTAGTAAGAATCTTAAAACCTATGTATTGATATGTCTCTGTAAGGGAATCAAGTGTGTCTAGACTGGCATAAACATGGCAGCGAGAATCAGCTCAAACCCACTATAAAAAGGAATTTCAAAAACAAAACCAAAAAACAGGGAAATTCTTTACATTTCTTTCAGGGTCTCTGATGAAACCTGGAATGACCCTATCTACAATGACAGCTGGATATGGCATAAGGCTGGACACTTGGGACTGAGAGGATTGGTGAGATTTGGTGAGCAAATGCAGACCCTTTAAAGCAAAAAATGCATGGCCCCCATTCCATGGGTACCAACTCTCCATGTTGAAGGGAATATTACTACAGCTATAACATGTATGGGAAACCTAGAGAATGGACACACTGTGAATACAAAAGGTTTCTAAAACTCAACGAGTAGTCCCTCTCCTGGTGCTCAGGTTTGACTTTCCAACTGCTTTACTATCAATCTCCCAACATGGAGAGACAACCCCTTTAACCTCCTCGTTCGCACAGGTTGCCAATTTGGCACAGGATGGAAGGGAAGAGGGAGAACCAATGAGAGAGTAGCTGTTATGCATTTGGACGGTCACATGTCACTCATTTCCGGCAGGAAGAAGAATTGACCAGAGTCTCAGCTACACACCGGGAACCAGTATAGGTCCTGAAACAAAATTTTGGACTTTCGTACAGCTCACAAAATACGAGTTGAAAAATGGAGCTCAGGGGCACAGCAATTCACAAACTGGCAGAGTAATAAAGGACAACTATCGTCCAAAAATCTGTTGAGGGAAGGCAACGAGGCGGACTTGAAAGCGAGGCAGAATAGCAGGAAACAGATTTCAAGAGGTACGTTGGAATCGCCTTTAAAGCACAGGAAGAGGGGAACAACTTCGACAATGACGCACTTGGCCAAAAAGGGCGTATGAGTTTTTTCCTGAATATATTCAGGAGAAAACGCATACGCCCTTTTTGGCCAAGCAAGCAAACAGGCAATGCAAATCTGCACTACAAAGAAGTATCACTTCCCACCTATCAAAAGGTACATCCACAAAATGTGTAAAAACCAGAAAGGCAAGACAGTCCCTGGAGAAAATGAAGCCTTGTTATGCTGATGGGCGGGATGTAAATTGACAACTGCCTCACTGGAGGAGTGCATTGCGTTCCCTAAAACAAGTAAACAACAGAGCTACAGAGCCAAGGGCACATCCAGTCTAGGGAATATACCTTGGGAAAACTGAAAATCAATAAGACAGGGCCACCCCCAAATTTAGGGCTGCACTGCTTACAAGAACCGCAACTTGGGGACACCTTAAATATCCCAGGAAATATAAAAATGGTTCAAAAAACTGCGGTATTTATGTACGATGGAATATCCCTCAGACATGAAATCAATGTCATAAGACCAGGAGCAGCAAAGTGAGTGGATTCAGGTACGATGATTCTAAGTGAAATAACTAACACAGAAAAAGAAACTTATCATTATATATCACTTATGAAGATCCTGTAAACATGGGTACACATGAACTGAGTTAGGAAAGAGAACAGAGTCTCACATTTAGAAAACACTCGTATGCCTGCTTATGGGTAAAGTATAGGTGGGGTGATGCATAAAACCAGAGTTTGATATAAGCACAGGTACCCTTTCTAAAACCAACTGTGGAATAGACAAGACCTACACCTTCCTCAGTGAAAGGGACTCAAAACCCCATATTTCCCGCAGAGGAATAGATCTGGCAAGTAAGAATGTTAAAACCTATGTATTGATATGTCTCTGTAAGGGAATCAAGTGTGTCTAGACTGGCATAAACATGGCATCGAGAATCAGCTCAAACCCACTATAAAAAGGAATTTCAAAAACAAAACCAAAAAACTGGGAAATTCTTTACATTTCCTTCAGGGTCTCTGATGAAACCTGGAATGACCCTATCTACAATGACAGCTGGATGTGGCATAAGGCTGGACACTTGGGACTGAGAGGATTGGTGAGATTGGGTGAGCAAATGCAGACCCTTTAAAGCAAAAATGCATGGCCCCCATTCCATGGGTCCCAACTCTCCATGTTGAAGGGAATATTACTACAGCTATAACATGTACGGGAAACCTAGAGAATGGACACACTGTGAATACAAAAGGTTGCTAAAACTCAAAGTGTAGTCCCCCTCCTGGTGCTCCGATTTGACTTTCCAACTGCTCTACTATCAATGTCACAACTTGGAGAGACAACCCCTTTAACCTCCTCGTTCGCACAGGTTGCCAATTTGGCAGAGGATGGAAGGGAAGAGGGAGAACCAATGAGAGAGTAGCTGTTAGGCATTTGGACGGGAACATGTCACTAATTTCCCGGCAGGAAGAAGAATTAACCAGAGTCACAGCCACCCACCGGGAACCAGTATAGGTCCTGAACCAAAATTTTGGACTTGCGTACAGCTCCCAAAAACGAGTTGAAAAATGGAGCTCAGGGGCACAGCAATTCACAAACTGGCAGAGTAATAAAGGACAACTATCGTCCAAAAATCTGTTGAAGGAAGCCAACGAGGTGGACTTGAAAGCGAGGCAGAATAGCAGGAAACAGATTTCAAGAGGTACGTTGGAATCGCCTTTAAAGCACAGGAAGAGGGGCACTACTTCGACAATGACGCACTTGGCCAAAAAGGGCGTATGCGTTTTCTCCTGAATATATTCAGGAGAAAACGCATACGCCCTTTTTGGCCAAGCAAGCAAGCGGGCAATGCAAATCTGCACTACAAATAAGTATCACATCCCACCGGTCAAAAGGGACATCCACAAAATGTGTAAAAACCAGAAAGGCAAGACAGGCCCTGGAGAACAGGGAGCCGTGTTATGCTGATGGGCGGTATTTAAATTGCCAACTGCCTCACTGGAGGAGTGCATTGCGTTCCCTAAAAGAAGTAATCAACAGAGCTACAGAGCCAAGGGCACACCCAGTCTAGGGAGTATACCTTTGGAAAACTGAAAATCAATAAGACAGAGCCATAGCCAAATTTAGGGCTGCACTGCTTACAAGAACCTCATCTTGGGTACACCTTAAATATCCCAGGAAATATAAAATTGGTTCAAAAAACTGTGGTATTTATGTACGATGGAATATCCCTCAGCCATGAAATCAATGTCATAAGACCAGGAGCAGCAAAGTGAGTGGATTCAGGTACGATGATTCTAAGTGAAATAAGTCACACAGAAAAAGAAACTTATCATAAGATATCACTTATGAAGATCCTGTAAACATGGCTACACATGAACTGAGTTAGGAAAGAGAACAGAGTCTCACATTTAGAAAACACTCTTATGCCTGCTTAAGGGGAAAGGAGAGGTGGGGTGATGCATAAAACCAGAGTTTGATATAAGCACAGGTACCATTTCTAAAACCAACTGTGGAATAGACAAGACCTACACCTTCCTCAGTGAAAGGGACTCAAAACCCCATATTTCCCGCAGAGGAATAGATCTGACTAGTAAGAATCTTAAAACCTATGTATTGATATGTCTCTGTAAGGGAATCAAGTGTGTCTAGACTGGCATAAACATGGCAGCGAGAATCAGCTCAAACACACTATAAAAAGGAATTTCAAAAACAAAACAAAAAAAACAGGGAAATTCTTTACATTTCCTTCAGGGTCTCTGATGAAACCTGGAATGACCCTATCTACAATGACAGCTGGATGTGGCATAAGGCTGGACACTTGGGACTGAGAGGATTGGTGAGATTGGGTGAGCAAATGCAGACCCTTTAAAGCAAAAATGCATGGCCCCCATTCCATGGGTCCCAACTCTCCATGTTGAAGGGAATATTACTACAGCTATAACATGTACGGGAAACCTAGAGAATGGACACACTGTGAATACAAAAGGTTTCTAAAACTCAACGAGTAGTCCCTCTCCTGGTGCTCCGGTTTCACTTTCCAACAGCTTTACTATCAATCTCCCAACTTGGAGAGACAACCCCTTTAACCTCCTCGTTCGCACAGGTTGCCAATTTGGCAGAGGATGGAAGGGAAGAGGGAGAACCAATGAGAGAGTAGCTGTTAGACATTTGGACGGGCACATGTCACTCTAATTCCCCGGCAGGAAGAAGAATTAACCAGAGTCTCAGCCAACCACCGGGAACCAGTATAGGTCCTGAACCAGAATTTTGGACTTGCGTACAGCTCACAAAAATCGAGTTGAAAAATGGAGCACAGGGGCACAGCAATTCACATACTGGCAGAGTAATAAAGGACAACTGTCGTCCAAATATCTGTTCAGGGAAGGCAACGAGGCGGACTTGAAAGCAAGGCAGAATAGCAGGAAACAGATTTCCAGAGGTACGTTGGAATCGCCTTTAACGCACAGGAAGAGGGGCACAACTTCGACAATGACGCACTTGGCCAAAAAGGGCGTATGCGTTTTCTCCTGAATATATTCAGGAGAAAACGCATACGCCCCTTTTGGCCAAGCAAGCAAGTGGGCAATGCAAATCTGCACTACAAAGAAGTATCACTTCCCACCGGTCAAAAGGGACATCCACAAAATGTGTAAAAACCAGAAAGGCAAGACAGGCCCTGGAGAACCGGGAGCCTTGTTATGCTGATGGGCGGGATGTAAATTGCCAACTGCCTCTCTGGAGGAGTGCATTGCGTTCCCTAAAACAAGTAAACAACAGAGCTACAGAGCCAAGGGCACTTCCAGTCTAGGGAATATACCTTGGAAATATGAAAATCAATAAGACAGAGCCCCCCCAAAATTTAGGGCTGCACTGCTTACAAGAACCTCCACTTGGGTACACCTTAAATATCCCAGGAAATATAAAAATGGTTCAAAAAACTGTGGTATTTATGTACGATGGAATATCCCTCAGCCATGAAATCAATGTCAAAAGACCAGGAGCAGCAAAGTGAGTGGATTCAGGTACGATGATTCTAAGTGAAATAAGTCACACAGAAAAAGAAACTTATCATAAGATATCACTTATGAAGATCCTGTAAACATGGCTACACATGAACTGAGTTAGGAAAGAGAACAGAGTCTCACATTTAGAAAACACTCTTATGCCTGCTTAAGGGGAAAGGAGAGGTGGGGTGATGCATAAAACCAGAGTTTGATATAAGCACAGGTACCATTTCTAAAACCAACTGTGGAATAGACAAGACCTACACCTTCCTCAGTGAAAGGGACTCAAAACAACATATTTCCCGCAGAGGAATAGATCTGACTAGTAAGAATCTTAAAACCTATGTATTGATATGTCTCTGTAAGGGAATCAAGTGTGTCTAGACTGGCATAAACATGGAAGCGAGAATCAGCTCAAACCCACTATAAAAAGGAATTTCAAAAACAAAATCAATAAACAGGGAAATTCTTTACATTTCCTTCAGGGTCTCTGATGAAACCTGGAATGACCGTATCTACAATGAGAACTGGATGTGGCATAAGGCTGGACACTTGGGACTGAGAGGATTGGTGAGATTGGGTGAGCAAATGCAGACACTTTAAAGCAAAAATGCATGGCCCCCATTCCATGCGTCCCAGCTCTCCATGTTGAAGGGAATATTACTACAGCTATAACATGTACGGGAAACCTAGAGAATGGACACACTGTGAATACAAAAGGTTTCTAAAACTCAACGAGTAGTCCCTCTCCTGGTGCTCCGGTTTGACTTTCCAACTGCTTTACTATCAATCTCCCAACTTGGAGAGACCACCCCTTTAACATCCTCGTTCGCAAAGGTTGCCAATTTGGCAGAGGATGGAAGGGAAGAGGGAGAACCAGTGAGAGAGTAGCTGTTAGGCATTTGGACGGGCACATGTCACTCTAATTTCCCGGCAGGAAGAAGAATTAACCAGAGTCTCAGCCACCCACCGGGAACCAGTATAGGTCCTGAACCAAAATTTTGGACTTGCGTACAGCTCACAAAAAACGAGTTGAAAAATTGAGCTCAGGGGCACAGCAATTCACAAACTGGCAGAGTAATTAAGGACAACTGTCGTCCAAAAATCTGTTGAGGGAAGGCAACGAGGCGGACTTGAAAGCGATTCAGAATAGCAGGAAACAGATTTCAAGAGGTACGTTGGAATCGCCTTTAAAGCACAGGAAGAGGGGCACAACTTCGACAATGACGCACTTGGCCAAAAAGGGCATATGCGTTTTCCCTGAATATACTCAGGAGAAAACGCATACGCCCTTTTTGGCCAAGCAAGCAAGCGGGCAATGCAAATCTGCACTACAAAGAAGTATCACTTCCCACCGGTCAAAAGGGACATCCACAAAATGTGTAAAAACCATCAAGGCAAGACAGGCCCTGGAGAACCGGGAGCTTTGTTATGCTGATGGGCGGGATGTAAATTGCCAACTGTCTCACTGGAGGAGTGCATTGCGTTCCCTAAAACAAGTAAACAACAGAGCTACAGAGCCAAGGGCACTTCCAGTCTAGGGAATATACCTTGGGAAAAATGAAATTCAATAAGACAGAGCCACCCCCAAATTTAGGGCTGCACTGCTTACAAGAACCTCAACTTGGGTACACCTTAAATATCCCAGGAAATATAAAAATAGTTCAAAAAACTGTTGTATTTATGTACGATGGAATATCCCTCAGCCATGAAATCAATGTCATAAGACCAGGAGCAGCAAAGTGAGTGGATTCAGGTACGATGATTCTAAGTGAAATAAGTCACACAGAAAAAGAAACTTATCATAAGATATCACTTATGAAGATCCTGTAAACATGGCTCCACCTGAACTGAGTTAGGAAAGACAACAGAGTCTCACATTTAGAAAACACTCTTATGCCTGCTTAAGGGGAAAGGAGAGGTGGGGTGATGCATAAAACCAGAGTTTGATATAAGCACAGGTAACATTTCTAAAACCAACTGTGGAATAGACAAGACCTACACCTTCCTCAGTGAATGGGACACAAAACCCCATATTCCCCGCAGAGGAATAGATCTGACTAGTAAGAATCTTAAAAGCTATGTATTGATATGTCTCTGTAAGGGAATCAAGTGTGTCTCGACTGGCATAAACATGGCAGCGAGAATCAGCTCAAACCCACTATAAAAAGGAATTTCAAAAACAAAACCAAAAAAACAGGGAAATTCTTTACATTTCCTTCAGGGACTCTGATGAAACCTTGAATGACCCTATCTACAATGACAGCTGGATGTGGCATAAGGCTGGACACTTGGGACTGAGAGGATTGGTGAGATTGGGTGAGCAAATGCAGACCCTTTAAAGCAAAAATGCATGGCCCCCATTCCATGGGTCCCAACTCTCCATGTTGAAGGGAATATTACTACAGCTATAACATGTACGGGAAACCTAGATAATGGACACACTGTGAATACAAAATGTTTCTAAAACTCAACGAGTAGTCCCTCTCCTGGTTCTCTGGTTTGACTTTCCAACAGCTTTACTATCAATCTCCCAACTTGGAGAGACAACCCCTTTAACCTCCTGGTGCGCACAGGTTGACAATTAGGCAGAGGATGGAAGCGAAGTGGGAGAATCAATGAGAGAGTAGCTGTTAGACATTTGGACGGGCACATGCCACTCTAATTCCCCGGCAGGAAGAAGAATTAACCAGAGTCTCAGCCAACTACCGGGAACCAGTATAGGTCCTGAACCAGAATTTTGGACTTGCGTACAGCTCACAAAAAACGAGTTGAAAAATGGAGCACAGGGGCACAGCAATTCACAAACTGGCAGAGTAATAAAGGACAACTATCGTCAAAAAATCTGTTGATGGAAGGAAACGAGGCGGACTTGAAAGCAAGGCAGAATAGCAGGAAACAGATTTCAAGAGGTACGTTGGAATCGCCTTTAACGCACAGGAAGAGGGGCACAACTTCGACAATGACGCACTTGGCCAAAAAGGGCGTATGCGTTTTCTCCTGAATATATTCAGGAGAACACGCATACGCCCTTTTTGGCCAAGCAAGCAAGTGGGCAATGCAAATCTGCACTACAAAGAAGTATCACTTCCCACCGGTCAAAAGGGACATCCAGAAAATGTGTAAAAACCAGAAAGGCAAGACAGGCCCTGGAGAACAGGGAGCCTTGTTATGCTGATGGGCGGGATGTAAATTGCCAACTGCCTCACTGGATGAGTGCATTGCTTTCCCTAAAACAAGTAAACAACGGAGCTACAGAGCCAAGGGCACTTCCAGTCTAGGGAATATACCTTGGGAAAACTGAAAATCAATAAGACAGAGCCACCCCCAAATTTAGGGCTGCACTGCTTACAAGAAACTCAACTTGGGTACACCTTAAATATCCCAGGAAATATAAAAATGGTTCAAAAAACTGTGGTATTTATGTACGATGGAATATCCCTCAGCCATGAAATCAATGTCATAAGACCAGGAGCAGCAAAGTGAGTGGATTCAGGTACGATGATTCTAAGTGAAATAAGTCACACAGAAAAAGAAACTTATCATAAGATATCACTTATGAAGATCCTGTAAACATGGCTACACATGAACTGAGTTAGGAAAGAGAACAGAGTCTCACATTTAGAAAACACTCTTATGCCTTCTTAAGGGGAAAGGAGAGGTGGGGTGATGCATAAAACCAGAGTTTGATATAAGCACAGGTACCATTTCTAAAACCAACTGTGAAATAGACAAGACCTACACCTTCCTCAGTGAAAGGGACTCAAAACCCCATATTTCCCGCAGAGGAATAGATCTGACTAGTAAGAATCTTAAAACCTATGTATTGATATGTCTCTGTAAGGGAATCAAGTGTGTCTAGACTGGCATAAACATGGAAGCGAGAATCAGCTCAAACCCACTATAAAAAGGAATTTCAAAAACAAAACCAATAAACAGGGAAATTCTTTCCATTTCCTTCAGGGTCTCTGATGAAACCTGGAATGACCGTATCTACAATGAGAGCTGGATGTGGCATAAGGCTGGACACTTGGGACTGAGAGAATTGGTGAGATTGGGTGAGCAAATGCAGACACATTAAAGCAAAAATGCATGGCCCCCATTCCATGGGTCCCAGCTCTCCGTGTTGAAGGGAATATTACTACAGCTATTACATGTACGGGAAACCTAGAGAATGGACACACTGTGAATACAAAAGGTTTCTAAAACTCAACGAGTAGTCCCTATCCTGGTGCTCCGGTTTGACTTTCCAACTGCTTTACTATCAATCTCCCAACTTGGAGAGACCACCCCTTTAACATCCTCGTTCGCAAAGGTTGCCAATTTGGCAGAGGATGGAAGGGAAGAGGGAGAACCAGTGAGAGAGTAGCTGTTAGGCATTTGGACGGGCACATGTCACTCTAATTTCCCGGCAGGAAGAAGAATTAACCAGAGTCTCAGCAACCCATCGGGAACCAGTATAGGTCCTGAACCAAAATTTTGGACTTGCGTACAGCTCACATAAAACGAGTTGAAAAATGGAGCTCAGGGGCACAGCTATTCACAAACTGGCAGAGTAATAAAGGACAACTATCGTCCAAAAATCTGTTGAGGGAAGGCAACGAGGCGGACTTGAAAGCGAGGCAGAATAGCAGGAAACAGATTTCAAGAGGTACGTTGCAATCGCCTTTAAAGCACAGGAAGAGGGGCACAACTTCGACAATGACGCACTTGGCCAAAAAGGGCATATCCGTTTTCTCCTGAATATACTCAGGAGAAAACGCATACGACCTTTTTGGCCAAGCAAGCAAGCGGGCAATGCAAATCTGCACTACAAAGAAGTATCACTTCCCACCGGTCCAAAGGGACATCCACAAAATGTGTAAAAACCAGAAAGGCAAGACAGGCCCTGGAGAACCGGGAGCCTTGTTATGCTGATGGGCGGGATGTAAACTGCCAACTGTCTCACTGGAGGAGTGCATTGCGTTCCCTAAAACAAGTAAACAACAGAGCTACAGAGCCAAGGGCACTTCCAGTCTAGGGAATATACCTTGGGAAAACTGAAAATCAATAAGACAGAGCCACCCCCAAATTTAGGGCTGCACTGCTTACAAGAACCTCAACTTCGGTACACCTTAAATATCCCAGGAAATATAAAAATGGTTCAAAAAACTGTTGTATTTATGTACGATGGAATATCCCTCAGCGATGAAATCAATGTCATAAGACCAGGAGCAGCAAAGTGAGTGGATTCAGGTACGATGATTCTAAGTGAAATAAGTCACACAGAAAAAGAAACTTATCATAAGATATCAGTTATGAAGATCCTGTAAATATGGCTACACATGAACTGAGTTAGGAAAGAGAGCAGTGTCTCACATTTAGAAAACACTCTTATGCCTGCTTAAGGGGAAAGGAGAGGTGGGGTGATGCATAAAACCAGAGTTTGATATAAGCACAGGTAACATTTCTAAAACCAACTGTGGAATAGACAAGACCTACACCTTCCTCAGTGAATGGGACACAAAACCCCATATTCCCCGCAGAGGAATAGATCTGACTAGTAAGAATCTTAAAACCTATGTATTGATATGTCTCTGTAAGGGAATCAAGTGTGTCTAGACTGGCATAAACATGGCAGCGAGAATCAGCTCAAACCCACTATAAAAAGGAATTTCAAAAACAAAACCAAAAAAACAGGGAAATTCTTTACATTTCCTTCAGGGACTCTGATGAAACCTGGAATGACCCTATCTACAATGACAGCTGGATGTGGCATAAGGCTGGACACTTGGGACTGAGAGGATTGGTGAGATTGGGTGAGCAAATGCAGACCCTTTAAAGCAAAAATGCATGGCCCCCATTCCATGGGTCCCAACTCTCCATGTTGAAGGGAATATTACTACAGCTATAACATGTACGGGAAACCTAGAGAATGGACACACTGTGAATACAAAAGGTTTCTAAAACTCAACGAGTAGTCCCTCTCCTGTTGCTCCGGTTTGACTTTCCAACAGCTTTACTATCAATCTCCCAACTTGGAGAGACAACCCCTTTAACCTCCTGGTTCGCACAGGTTGACAATTTGGCAGAGGATGGAAGCGAAGAGGGAGAACCAATGAGAGAGTAGCTGTTAGACATTTGGACGGGCACATGCCACTCTAATTCCCCGGCAGGAAGAAGAATTAACCAGAGTCTCAGCCAACTACCGGGAACCAGTATAGGTCCTGAACCAGAAATTTGGACTTGCGTACAGCTCACAAAGAACGAGTTGAAAAATGGAGCACAGGGGCACAGCAATTCACAAACTGGCAGAGTAATAAAGGACAACTATCGTCAAAAAATCTGTTGATGGAAGGAAACGAGGCGGACTTGAAACCAAGGCAGAATAGCAGGAAACAGATTTCAAGAGGTACGTTGGAATCGCCTTTAACGCACAGGAAGAGGGGCACAACTTCGACAATGACGCACTTGGCCAAAAAGGGCGTATGCGTTTTCTCCTGAATATATTCAGGAGAAAACGCATACGCCCTTTTTGGCCAAGCAAGCAAGTGGGCAATGCAAATCTGCACTACAAAGAAGTATCACTTCCCACCGGTCAAAAGGGACATCCACAAAATGTGTAAAAACCAGAAAGGCAAGACAGGCCCTGGAGAACAGGGAGCCTTGTTATGCTGATGGGCGGGATGTAAATTGCCAACTGCCTCACTGGAGGAGTGCATTGCGTTCCCTAAAACAAGTAAACAATGGAGCTACAGAGCCAAGGGCACTTCCAGTCTAGGGAATATACCTTGGGAAAACTGAAAATCAATAAGACAGAGCCACCCCCAAATTTAGGGCTGCACTGCTTACAAGAACCTCAACTTGGGGACACCTTAAATATCCCAGGAAATATAAAAATGGTTCAAAAAACTGTGGTATTTATGTACGATGGAATATCCCTCAGCCATGAAATCAATGTCATAAGACCAGGAGCAGCAAAGTGAGTGGATTCAGGTACGATGATTCTAAGTGAAATAAGTCACACAGAAAAAGAAACTTATCATAAGATATCACTTATGAAGATCCTGTAAACATGGCTACACATGAACTGAGTTAGGAAAGAGAACAGAGTCTCACATTTAGAAAACACTCTTATGCCTGCTTAAGGGGAAAGGAGAGGTGGGGTGATGCATAAAACCAGAGTTTGATATAAGCACAGGTACCATTTCTAAAACCAACTGTGAAATAGACAAGACCTACACCTTCCTCAGTGAAAGGGACTCAAAACCCCATATTTCCCGCAGAGGAATAGATCTGACTAGTAAGAATCTTAAAACCTATGTATTGATATGTCTCTGTAAGGGAATCAAGTGTGTCTAGACTGGCATAAACATGGAAGCGAGAATCAGCTCAAACCCACTATAAAAAGGAATTTCAAAAACAAAACCAATAAACAGGGAAATTCTTTACATTTCCTTCAGGGTCTCTGATGAACCCTGGAATGACCGTATCTACAATGAGAGCTGGATGTGGCATAAGGCTGGACACTTGGGACTGAGAGGATTGGTGAGATTGGGTGAGCAAATGCAGACACTATAAAGCAAAAATGCATGGCCCCCATTCCATGGGTCCCAGCTCTCCATGTTGAAGGGAATATTACTACAGCTATAACATGTACGGGAAACCTAGAGAATGGACACACTGTGAATACAAAAGGTTTCTAAAACTCAAAGTGTAGTCCCCCTCCTGGTGCTCCGGTTTGACTTTCCAACTGCTTTCCTATCAATCTCCCAACTTGGAGAGACAACCCCTTTAACCTCCTCGTTCGCACACGTTGCCAATTTGGCAGAGGATGGATGGGAAGAGGGAGAACCAATGAGAGAGTAGCTGTTAGGCATTTGGTCGGGCACATGTCACTCTAGTTTCCCGGCAGGAAGAAGAATTAACCAGAGTCTCAGCCACCCACCGGGAACAAGTATAGGTCCTGAACCAAAATTTTGGACTTGCGTACAGCTCACAAAAAACGACTTGAAAAATTGAGCTCAGGGGCACAGCAATTCATAAACGGGCAGAGTAATAAAGGACAACAGTCGTCAAAAAATCTGTTGAGGGAAGGCAACGAGGCGGACTTGAAAGCGAGGCAGAATAGCAGGAAACAGATTTCAAGAAGTACGTTGGAATCGCCTTTAAAGCACAGGAAGAGTGGCACAACTTCGACAATGAAGAACTTGGCCAAAAAGGGCGTATGCGTTTTCTCCTGAATATATTCAGGAGAAAACGCATACGCCCTTTTTGGCCAAGGAAGCAAGCGGGCAATGCAAATCTGCACTACAAAGAAGTATCACTTCCCACCGGTCAAAAGCGACATTCACAAAATGTGTAAAAACCAGAAAGGCAAGACAGGCCCTGGAGAACCTGGAGCCTTGTTATGCTGATGGGCGGGATGTAAATTGCCAACTGCCTCACTGGAGGAGTGCTTTGCGTTCCCTAAAACAAGTAAACAACAGAGCTACAGAGCCAAGGGCACTTCCAGTCTAGGGAATATACCTTGGAAATATGAAAATCAATAAGACAGAGCCAACCCCAAATTTAGGGCTGCACTGCTTACAAGAACCTCAACTTGGGTACACCTTAAATATCCCAGGAAATATAAAAATGGTTCAAAAAATTGTGGTATTTATGTACGATGGAATATCCCTCAGCCATGAAATCAATGTCATAAGACCAGGAGCAGCAAAGTGAGTGGATTCAGGTACGATGATTCTAAGTGAAATAAGTCACACAGAAAAAGAAACTTATCATAAGATATCACTTATGAAGATCCTGTAAACATGGATACACATGAACTGAGTTAGGAAAGAGAACAGAGTCTCACATTTACAAAACACTCTTATGCTTGCTTAAGGGGAAAGGAGAGGTGGGGTGATGCATAAAACCAGAGTTTGATACAAGCACAGGTACCATTTCTAAAACCAACTGTGGAATAGACAAGACCTACACCTTCCTCAGTGAAAGGGACTCAAAACCCCATATTTCCCGCAGAGGAATAGATCTGACTAGTAAGAACCTTAAAACCTATGTATTGATATGTCTCTGTAAGGGAATCATGTGTGTCTACACTGGCATAAACATGGAAGCGAGAATCAGCTCAAACCCACTATAAAAAGGAATTTCAAAAACAAAACCAATAAACAGGGAAATTCTTTCCATTTCCTTCAGGGTCTCTGATGAAACCTGGAATGACCCTATCTACAATGACAGCTGGATGTGGCATAAGGCTGGACACTTGGGACTGAGAGGATTGGTGAGATTGGGTGAGCAAATGCAGACACTTTAAAGCAAAATGCATGGCCCCCATTCCATGGGTCCCAGCTCTCCATGTTGAAGGGAATATTACTACAGCTATAACATGTATGGGAAACCTAGAGAATGGACACACTGTGAATACAAAATGTTTCTAAAACTCAACGAGTAGTCCCTCTCCTGGTGCTCCGGTTTGACTTTCCAACTGCTTTACTATCAATCTCCCAACTTGGAGAGACCACCCCTTTAACATCCTCGTTCGCAAAGGTTGCCAATTTGGCAGAGGATGGAAGGGAAGAGGGAGAACCAGTGAGAGAGTAGCTGTTAGGCATTTGGACGGGAACATGTCACTCTAATTTCCCGGCAGGAAGAAGAATTAACCAGAGTCTCAGCCACCCATCGGGAACCAGTATAGGTCCTGAACCAAAGTTTTGGACTTGCGTACAGCTCACAAAAAACGAGTTGAATAATTGAGCTCTGGGGCACAGCAATTCACAAACTGGCAGAGTAATAAAGGACAACTGTCGTCCAAAAATCTGTTGAGGGAAGGCAACGAGGCGGACTTGAAAGCGAGGCAGAATAGCAGGAAACAGATTTCAAGAGGTACGTTGGAATCGCCTTTAAAGCACAGGAAGAGTGGCACAACTTCGACAATGACGCACTTGGCCAAAAAGGTCATATGCGTTTTCTCCTGAATATACTCAGGAGAAAACGCATACGCCCTTTTTGGCCAAGCAAGCAAGCGGGCAATGCAAATCTGCACTACAAAGAAGTATCACTTCCCACCGGTCAAAAGGGACATCCACAAAATGTGTAAAAACCAGAAAGGCAAGACAGGCCCTGGAGAACCGGGAGCCTTGTTATGCTGATGGGCGGGATGTAAATTGCCAACTGCCTCACTGGAGGAGTGCATTGCGTTCCCTAAAACAAGTAAACAACAGAGCTACAGAGCCAAGGGCACTTCCAGTCTAGGGAATATACCTTGGGAAAACTGAAAATCAATAAGACAGAGCCACCCCCAAATTTAGGGCTGCACTGCTTACAAGAACCTCAACTTGGGTGCACCTTAAATATCCCAGGAAATATAAAATTGGTTCAAAAAACTGTGGTATTTATGTACGATGGAATATCCCTCAGCCATGTAATCAATGACATAAGACCAGGAGCAGCACAGTGAGTGGATTCAGGTACGATTATTCTAAGTGAAATAAGTCACACAGAAAAAGAAACTTATCATAAGATATCACTTATGAAGATCCTGTAAACATGGATACACATGAACTGAGTTAGGAAAGAGAACAGAGTCTCACATTTAGAAAACACTCTTATGCCTGCTTAAGGGGAAAGTAGAGGTGGGGTGATGTATAAAACCAAAGTTTGATATAAGCACAGGTACCATTTCTAAAACCAACTGTGGAATAGACAAGACCTACACCTTCCTCAGTGAAAGGGACTCAAAACCCCATATTTCCCGCAGAGGAATAGATCTGACTAGTAAGAATCTGAAAACCTATGTATTGATATGTCTCTGTAAGGGAATCAAGTGTGTCTAGACTGGCATAAACATGGCAGCGAGAATCAGCTCAAACCCACTATAAAAAGGAATTTCAAAAACAAAAGCAAAAAACAGGGAAATTCTTTCCATTTCCTTCAGGGTCTCTGATGAAACCTGGAACGACCCTATCTACAATGACAGCTGGATGTGACATAAGGCTGGACACTTCGGACTGAGAGGATTGGTGAGATTGGGTGAGCAAATGCAGACCCTGTAAAGCAAAAATGCATGGCCCCCATTACATGGGTCCCAACTCTCCAGGTTGAAGCAATATTAATACAGTTATAACATGTACGGGAAACTTAGAGAATGGACACACTGTGAATACAAAAGGATTCTAAAACTCAACGCGTAGTCCCTCTCCTGGTGCTCCGGGTTGACTTTCCAACTGCTTTACTATCAATCTCCCAACTTGGAGAGACAACCCCTTTAACCACCAGGTTCGCACAGGTTGCCAATTTGGCAGAGGATGGAAGGGAAGAGGGAGAACCAATGAGAGAGTAGTTGTTAGGCATTTGGACGGGCACATGTCACTCTAATTTCCCGGCGGGAAGAAGAATTAACCAGAGTCTCAGCCACCCACCGGGAACCAGTAGAGGTCCTGAACCAAAATTTTGGACTTGCGTACAGCTCACAAAAAACGAGTTGAAAAATGGAGCTCAGGGGCACAGCAATTCACAAACTGGCAG
This sequence comes from Mesoplodon bidens, assembly GCF_964165515.1. Taxonomy (NCBI): domain Eukaryota; kingdom Metazoa; phylum Chordata; class Mammalia; order Artiodactyla; family Ziphiidae; genus Mesoplodon; species Mesoplodon bidens. Next base: position 550,922 of record NW_027671403.1, read on the forward strand.
AGTAATAAAGGAAAACTATCGTCCAAAAATCTGTTGAGGGAAGGCAACGAGGCGGACTTGAAAGCGAGGCAGAATAGCAGGAAACAGATTTCAAGAGGTACGTTGGAATTGCCTTTAAAGCACAGGAAGAGGGGCACAACTTCGACAATGACGCGCTTGGCCAAAAAGGGCGTATGTGTTTTCTCCTGAATATATTCAGGAGAAAACTCATACACTCTTTTTGGCCAAGCAAGCAAGCGGGCAATGCAAATCTGCACTACAAAGAAGTATCACATCCCACCGGTCAAAAGGGATATCCACAAAATGTGTAAAAATCAGAAAGGCAAGACACGCCCTGGAGAACAGGGAGCCTTGTAATGCTGATGGGCGGGATGTAAATTGCCAACTGCCTCACTGGAGGAGTGCATTGCGTTCCCTAAAACAAGTAAACAACAGAGCTACAGAGCCAAGGGCACTCCCAGTCTAGAGAATATACCTTGGGAAAACTTAAAATCAATAAGACAGAGCCACCCCCAAATTTAGGGCTGCACTGCTTACAAGAACCTCAACTTGGGTACACCTTAAATATCCCAGGAAATATAAAAATGGTTCAAAAAACTGTGGTACTTATGTACGATGCAATAGCCCTCAGCCATGAAATCAATTTCATAAGACCAGGAGCAGCAAAGTGAGTGGAATCAGGTACGATGATTCTAAGTGAAATAAGTCACACAGAAAAAGAACCTTATCATAAGATTTCACTTATGAAGATCCTGTAAACATGGCTACATATGAACTGAGTTAGGAAAGAGAACAGAGTCTCACATTTAGAAAACACTCTTATGCCTGCTTAAGGGGAAAGTAGAGGGGGGGTGATGCATAAAACCAGAGTTTGATATAAGCACAGGTACCATTTCTAAAACCAACTGTGGAATAGACAAGACCTACACCTTCCTCAGTGAAAGGGACTCAGAACCCCATATTTCCCGCAGAGGAATAGATCTGACTAGTAAGAATCTTAAAACCTATGTATAGATATGTCTCTGTAAGGGAATCAATTGTCTAGACAGGCATAAACATGGCAGCGAAAATCAGCTCAAACCCACTATAAAAAGGAATTTCAAAAACAAAACCAAAAAACAGGGAAATTCTTTACATTTCCTTCAGGGTCTCTGATGAAACCTGGAATGACCCTATCTACAATGACAGCTGGATGTGGCATAAGGCTGGACACTTGGGACTGAGAGGATTGGTGAGATTGGGTGAGCAAATGCAGACCCTTTAAAGCAAAAATGCATGGCCCCCATTCCATGGGTCCCAACTCTCCATGTTGAAGGGAATATTTCTACAGCTATAACATGTACGGGAAACCTAGAGAATGGACACACTGTTAATACAAAATGTTGCTAAAACTCAAAGTGTAGTCCCCCTCCTGGTGCTCCGATTTGACTTTCCAACTGCTTTACTATCAATGTCACAACTTGTAGAGACAACCCCTTTAACCTCCTGGTTCGCACATGTTGCCAATTTGGCAGAGGATGGAAGGGAAGAGGGAGAACCAATGAGAGAGTAGCTGTTAGGCATTTGGACGGGCACATGTCACTCTAATTTCCCGGCAGGAAGAAGAATTAACCAGAGTCTCAGCCACCCACCGGGAACCAGTAGAGGTCCTGAACCAAAATTTTGGACTTGCGTACAGCTCACAAAAAACGAGTTGAAAAATGGAGCTCAGGGGCACAGCAATTCACAAACTGGCAGAGTAATAAAGGAAATCTATCGTCCAAAAATCAGTTGAGGGAAGGCAACGAGGCGGACTTGAAAGCGAGGCAGAATAGCAGGAAACAGATTTCAAGAGGTACGTTGGAATCGCCTTTAAAGCACAGGAAGAGGGGCACAACTTCGACAATGACGCACTTGGCCAAAAAGGGCATATGCGTTTTCTCCTGAATATATTCAAGATAATACGCATACGCTCTTTTTGGCCAAGCAAGCAAGCGGGCAATGCAAATCTGCACTACAAAGAAGTATCACATCCCACCGGTCAAAAGGGACATCCACAAAATGTGTAAAAATCAGAAAGGCAAGACACGCCCTGGAGAACAGGGAGCCTTGTTATGCTGATGGGTGGGATGTAAATTGCCAACTGCCTCACTGGAGGAGTGCATTGCGTTCCCTAAAACAAGTAAACAACAGAGCTACAGAGCCAAGGGCACTCCCAGTCTAGAGAATATACGTTGGGAAAACTGAAAATCAATAAGACACAGCCACCCCCAAATTTAGGGCTGCACTGCTTACAAGAACCTCAACTTGGGTAAAACTTAAATATCCCAGGAAATATAAAAATGGTTCAAAAAACTGTGGTACTTATGTACGATGGAATATCCCTCAGCCATGAAATCAATGTCATAAGACCAGGAGCAGCACAGTGAGTGGATTCAGGTACGATGATTCTAAGTGAAATAAGTCACACAGAAAAAGAAACTTATCATAAGATATCACTTATGAAGATCCTGTAAACATGGCTACACATGAACTGAGTTAGGAAAGAAAAGAGAGTCTCACATTTAGAAAACACTCTTATGCCTGCTTAAGGGGAAAGGAGAGGTGGGGTGATGCATAAAACCAGAGTTTGATATAAGCACAGGTACCATTTCTAAAACCAACTGTGGAATAGACAAGACCTACACCTTCCTCAGTGAAAGGGACTCAAAACCCCATATTTCCCGCAGAGGAATAGATCTGACTAGTAAGAATCTTAAAACCTATGTATTGATATATCTCTGTAAGGGAATCAAGTGTGTCTAGACTGGCATAAACATGGCAGCGAGAATCAGCTTAAACCCACTATAAAAAGGAATTTCAAAAACAAAACCAAAAAACAGGGAAATTCTTTACATTTCCTTCAGGGTCTCTGATGAAACCTGGAATGACCCTATCTACAATGACAGCTGGATGTGACATAAGGCTGGACACTTGGGACTTAGAGGATTGGTGAGATTGGGTGAGCAAATGCAGACCCTGTAAAGCAAAAATGCATGGCCCCCATTCCATGGGTCCCAACTCTCCAGGCTGAAGGGAATATTAATACAGCTATAACACGTACGGGAAACCTAGAGAAAGGACACACTGTGAATACAAAAGGATTCTAAATCTCAACGCGTAGTCCCTCTCCTGGTGCTCCGGTTTCACTTTCCAACTGCTTTACTATCAATCTCCCAACTTGGAGAGACAACACCTTTAACCACCTGGTTCGCACAGATTGCCAATTTGGCAGAGGATGGAAGGGAAGAGGGAGAACCAATGAGAGAGTAGTTGTTAGGCATTTGGACGGGCACATGTCACTCTAATTTCCCGGCAGGAAGAAGAATTAACCAGAGTCTCAGCCACCCACCGGGAAACAGTAGAGGTCCTGAACCAAAATTTTGGACTTGCGTACAGCTCACAAAAAACGACTTGAAAAATTGAGCTCAGGGGCACAGCAATTCACAAACTAGCAGAGTAATAAAGGAAAACTATCGTCCAAAAATCTGTTGAGGGAAGGCAACGAGGCAGACTTGAAAGCGAGGCAGAATAGCAGGAAACAGATTTCAAGAGGTACGTTGGAATTGCCTTTAAAGCACAGGAAGAGGGGCACAACTTCGACAATGACGCACTTGGCCAAAAAGGGCGTATGCGTTTTCTCCTGAATATATTCAGGAGAAAACGCATACGCCCTTTTTGGCAGCAAGCAAGCGGGCAATGCAAATCTGCACGAAAAAGAAGTATCACATACCACCGGTCAAAAGGGACATCCACAAAATGTGTAAAAATCAGAAAGGCAAGACACGCCCTGGAGAACAGGGAGCCTTGTAATGCTGATGGGCGGGATGTAAATTGCCAACTGCCTCACTGGAGGAGTGCATTGCGTTCCCTAAAACAAGTAAACAACAGAGCTACAGAGCCAAGGGCACTCCCAGTCTAGAGAATATACGTTGGGAAAACTGAAAATCAATAAGACAGAGCCACCCCCAAATTTAGGGCTGCACTGCTTACAAGAACCTCAACTTGGGTACAACTTAAATATCCCAGGAAATATAAAAATGGTTCAAAAAACTGTGGTACTTATGTACGATGCAATATCCCACAGCCATGAAATGAATTTCATAAGACCAGGAGCAGCAAAGTGAGTGGATTCAGGTACGATGATTCTAAGTGAAATAAGTCACACAGAAAAAGAAACATCATAAGATTTCACTTATGAAGATCCTGTAAACATGGCTACACATGAACTGAGTTAGGAAAGAAAACAGAGTCTCACATTTAGAAAACACTCTTACGCCTGCTTAAGGGGAAAGGAGAGGTGGGGTGATGCATAAAACCAGAGTTTGATATAAGCACAGGCAACATTTCTAAAACCAACTGTGGAATAGACAAGACCTACACCTTCCTCAGTGAAAGGGACTCAAAACCCCAAATTTCCCGCAGAGGAATAGATCTGACTAGTAAGAATCTTAAAACCTATGTATTGATATATCTCTGTAAGGGAATCAAGTGTGTCTAGACTGGCATAAACATGGCAGCGAGAATCAGCACAAACCCACTATAGAAAGGAATTTCAAAAACAAAACCAAAAAACTGGGAAATTCTTTACATTTCCTTCAGGGTCTCTGATGAAACCTGGAATGACCCTATCTACAATGACAGCTGGATGTGGCATAAGGCTGGACACTTGGGGCTGAGAGGATTGGTGAGACTGGGTGAGCAAATGCAGACCATGTAAAGCAAAAATGCATGGCCCCCATTCCATGGGTCCCAACTCTCCAGGTTGAAGGGAATATTAATACAGTTATAACATGTACGGGAAACTTCGAGAATGGACACACTGTGAATACAAAAGGATTCTAAAACACAACGAGTAGTCCCTCTCCTGGTGCTCCGGTTTGACTTTCCAACTGCTTTACTATCAATCTCCCAACTTGGAGAGACAACCCCTTTAACCTCCTGGTTCGCACAGGTTGCCAATTTGGCAGAGGATGGAAGGGAAGAGGGAGAACCAATGAGAGAGTAGCTGTTAGGCATTTGGACGGGCACATGTCACTCTAATTTCCCGGCAGGAAGAAGAATTAACCAGAGTCTCAGCCACCCACCGAGAACCAGTATAGGTCTTGAACCAAAATTTTGGACTTGCGTACAGCTCACAAAAAACGAGGTGAAAAGTGGAGCTCAGGGGCATAGCAATTCACAAACTGGCAGAGTAATAAAGGACAACTATCGTCCAAAAATCTGTTGAGGGAAGGCAACGAGGCGGACTTGAAAGCGAGGCAGAATAGCAGGAAACAGATTTCAAGAGGTACGTTGGAATCTCCTTTAAAGCACAGGAAGAGGGGCACAACTTCGACAATGACGCACTTGGCCAAAAAGCGCGTATGTGTTTTCTCCTGAATATATTCAGAGAAAACGCATACGCCCTTTTTGGCCAGCAAGCAAGCGGGCAATGCAAATCTGAACTACAAAGAAGTATCACTTCCCACCGGTGAAAAGGGACATCCACAAAATGTGTTAAAACCAGAAAGGCAAGACAGGCCCTGAAGAATAGGGAGCCTTGTTATGCTGATGGGTGGGATGTAAATTGTCAACTGCCTCACTGGAGGAGTGCATTGCGTTCCCTAAAACAAGTAAACAACAGAGCTACAGAGCCAAGGGCACTTCCAGTCTAGGGAATATACCTTGGGAAAACTGAAAATCAATAAGACAGAGCCACCCCCAAATTTAGGCCTGCACTGCTTACAAGAACCTCAACTTGGGTGCACCTTAAATATCCTAGGAAATATAAAATTGGTTCAAAAAACTGTGGTATTTATGTACGATGGAATATCCCTCAGCCATGTAATCAATGACATAAGACCAGGAGCAGCACAGTGAGTGGATTCAGGTACGATGATTCTAAGTGAAATAAGTCACACAGAAAAAGAAACTTATCATAAGATATCACTTATGAAGATCCTGTAAACATGGCTACACATGAACTGAGTTAGGAAAGAGAACAGAGTCTCTCATTTAGAAAACACTCTTATGCCTGCTTAAGGGGAAAGGAGAGGTGGGGTATGCATAAAACCAGAGTTTGATATAAGTACAGGTACCATTTCTAAAACCAACTGTGGAATAGACAAGACCTACACCTTCCTCAGTGAAAGGGACTCAAAACCCCATATTTCCCGCAGAGGAAAAGATCTGACTAGTAAGAATCTTAAAACCTATGTATTGATATGTCTCTGTAAGGGAATCAAGTGTGTCTAGACTGGCATAAACATGGCAGCGAGAATCAGCTCAAACCCACTATAAAAAGGAAGTTCAAAAACAAAACCAAAAAAACAGGGAAATTCTTTACATTTCCTTCAGGGTCTCTGATGAAACCTGGAATGACCCTATCTACAATGACAGCTGGATGTGGCATAAGGCTGGACACTTGGGACTGAGAGGATTGGTGAGATTGGGTGAGCAAATGCAGACCCTTTAAAGCAAAAATGCATGGCCCCCATTCCATGGGTCCCAACTCTCCATGTTGAAGGGAATATTACTACAGCTATAACATGTACGGGAAACCTAGAGAATGGACATACTGTGAATACAAAAGGTTTCTAAAACTCAACGAGTAGTCCCTCTCCTGGTGCTCCGGTTTGACTTTCCAACTGCTTTCCTATCAACCTCCCAACTTGGAGAGACAACCCCTTTAACCTCCTCGTTCGCACAGGTTCCCAATTTGGCAGAGGATGGAAGGGAAGAGGGAGAACCAATGAGAGAGTAGCTGTTAGGCATTTGGACGGGCACATGTCACTCTAGTTTCACGGCAGGAAGAAGAATTAACCAGAGTCTCAGCCCCCCAAAGGGAACCAGTATAGGTCCTGAACCAAAATTTTGGACTTGCGTACAGCTCACAAAAAACGAGTTGAAAAATTGAGCTCAGGGGCACAGCAATTCACAAACTGGCAGAGTAATAAAGGACAACTGTCGTCCAAAAATCTGTTGAGGGAAGGCAACGAGGCGGACTTGAAAGCGAGGCAGAATAGCAGGAAACAGATTTCAAGAGGTACGTTGGAATCGCCTTTAAAGCACAGGAAGTGTGGCACAATTTGGACAATGACACACTTGGCCAAAAAGGGCGTATGCCTTTTCTCCTGAATATATTCAGGAGAAAACGCATACGCCCTTTTTGGCCAAGCAAGCAAGCGGGCAATGCAAATCTGCACTACAAAGAAGTATCACTTGCCACCGGTCAAAAGGGACATCCACAAAATGTGTAAAAATCAGAAAGGCAAGACACGCCCTGGAGAAGAGGGAGCCTTGTAATTCTGATGGGCGGGATGTAAATTGCCAACTGCCTCACTGGAGGAGTGCATTGCGTTCCCTAAAACAAGTAAACAACAGAGCTACAGAGCCAAGGGCACTCCCAGTCTAGAGAATATACCTTGGGAAAACTTAAAATCAATAAGACAGAGCCACCCCCAAATTTAGGGCTGCACTGCTTACAAGAACCTCAACTTGGGTACAACTTAAATATCCCAGGAAATATAAAAATGGTTCAAAAAACTGTGGTACTTTGTACGATGCAATATCCCTCAGCCATGAAATCAATGTCATAAGACCAGGAGCAGCAAAGTGAGTGGATTCAGGTACGATGATTGTAAGTGAAATAAGTCACACAGAAAAAGAAACTTATCATAAGATTTCACTTATGATGATCCTGTAAACATGGCTACACATGAACTGAGTTAGGAAAGAGAACAGAGTCTCACATTTAGAAAACACTCTTATGCCTGCTTAAGGGGAAAGTAGAGGGGGGGTGATGCATAAAACCAGAGTTTGATATAAGCACAGGTACCATTTCTAAAACCAACTGTGGAATAGACAAGACCTACACCTTCCTCAGTGAAAGGGACTGAAAACCCCATATTTCCCGCAGAGGAATAGATCTGACTAGTAAGAATCTTAAAACCTATGTATTGATATGTCTCTGTAAGGGAATCAATTGTCTAGACTGGCATAAACATGGCAGCGAAAATCAGCTCAAACCCACTATAAAAAGGAATTTCAAAAACAAAACCAAAAAACAGGGAAATTCTTTACATTTCCTTCAGGGTCTCTGATGAAACCTGGAATGACCCTATCTACAATGACAGCTGGATGTGACATAAGGCTGGACACTTGGGACTTAGAGGATTGGTGAGATTGGGTGAGCAAATGCAGACCCTGTAAAGCAAAAATGCATGGCCCCCATTCCATGGGTCCCAACTCTCCAGGCTGAAGGGAATATTAATACAGCTATAACACGTACGGGAAACCTAGAGAAAGGACACACTGTGAATACAAAAGGATTCTAAATCTCAACGCGTAGTCCCTCTCCTGGTGCTCCGGTTTCACTTTCCAACTGCTTTACTATCAATCTCCCAACTTGGAGAGACAACACCTTTAACCACCTGGTTCGCACAGATTGCCAATTTGGCAGAGGATGGAAGGGAAGAGGGAGAACCAATGAGAGAGTAGTTGTTAGGTATTTGGACGGGCACATGTCACTCTAATTTCCCGGCAGGAAGAAGAATTAACCAGAGTCTCAGCCACCCACCGGGAAACAGTAGAGGTCCTGAACCAAAATTTTGGACTTGCGTACAGCTCACAAAAAACGACTTGAAAAATTGAGCTCAGGGGCACAGCAATTCACAAACTGGCAGAGTAATAAAGGAAAACTATCGTCCAAAAATCTGTTGAGGGAAGGCAACGAGGCAGACTTGAAAGCGAGGCAGAATAGCAGGAAACAGATTTCAAGAGGTACGTTGGAATTGCCTTTAAAGCACAGGAAGAGGGGCACAACTTCGACAATGACGCACTTGGCCAAAAAGGGCGTATGCGTTTTCTCCTGAATATATTCAGGAGAAAACGCATACGCTCTTTTTGGCAGCAAGCAAGCGGGCAATGCAAATCTGCACGACAAAGAAGTATCACATCCCACCGGTCAAAAGGGACATCCACAAAATGTGTAAAAATCAGAAAGGCAAGACACGCCCTGGAGAACAGGGAGCCTTGTAACGCTGATGGGCGGGATGTAAATTGCCAACTGCCTCACTGGAGGAGTGCATTGCCTTCCCTAAAACAAGTAAACAACAGAGCTACAGAGCCAAGGGCACTCCCAGTCTAGAGAATATACGTTGGGAAAACTGAAAATCAATAAGACAGAGCCACCCCCAAATTTAGGGCTGCACTGCTTACAAGAACCTCAACTTGGGTACAACTTAAATATCCCAGGAAATATAAAAATGGTTCAAAAAACTGTGGTACTTATGTACGATGCAATATCCCACAGCCATGAAATGAATTTCATAAGACCAGGAGCAGCAAAGTGAGTGGATTCAGGTACGATGATTCTAAGTGAAATAAGTCACACAGAAAAAGAAACTTAACATAAGATATCACTTATGAAGATCCTGTAAACATGGCTACACATGAACTGAGTTAGGAAAGAGAACAGAGTCTCACATTTAGAAAACACTCTTATGCCTGCTTAAGGGGAAAGTAGAGGGGGGGTGATGCATAAAACCAGAGTTTGATATAAGCACAGGTACCATTTCTAAAACCAACTGTGGAATAGACAAGACCTACACCTTCCTCAGTGAAAGGGACTGAAAACCCCATATTTCCCGCAGAGGAATAGATCTGACTAGTAAGAATCTTAAAACCTATGTATTGATATGTCTCTGTAAGGGAATCAATTGTCTAGACTGGCATAAACATGGCAGCGAAAATCAGCTCAAACCCACTATAAAAAGGAATTTCAAAAACAAAACCAAAAAACAGGGAAATTCTTTACATTTCCTTCAGGGTCTCTGATGAAACCTGGAATGACCCTATCTACAATGACAGCTGGATGTGGCATAAGGCTGGACACTTGGGACTGAGAGGATTGGTGAGATTGGGTGAGCAAATGCAGACCCTTTATAGCAAAAATGCATGGCCCCCATTCCATGGGTCCCAACTCTCCATGTTGAAGGGAATATTACTACAGCTATAACATGTACGGGAAACCTAGAGAATGGACACATTGTGAATACAAAAGGTTGCTAAAACTCAAAGTGTAGTCCCCCTCCTGGTGCTCCGATTTGACTTTCCAACTGCTTTACTATCAATGTCACAACTTGGAGAGACAACCCCTTTAACCTCCTGGTTCGCACAGGTTGCCAATTTGGCAGAGGATGGAAGGGAAGAGGGAGAACCAATGAGAGAGTAGCTGTTAGGCATTTGGACGGGCACATGTCACTCTAATTTCCCGGCAGGAAGAAGAATTAACCAGAGTCTCAGCCACCCACTGGGAACCAGTATAGGTCCTGAACCAAAATTTTGGACTTGCGTACAGCTCACAAAAAACGAGTTGAAAAATGGAGCTCAGGGGCACAGCAATTCACAAACTGGCAGAGTAATAAAGGAAAACTATCGTCCAAAAATCTGTTGAGGGAAGGCAACGAGGCGGACTTGAAAGCGAGGCAGAATAGCAGGAAACAGATTTCAAGAGGTACGTTGGAATTGCCTTTAAAGCACAGGAAGAGGGGCACAACTTCGACAATGACGCGCTTGGCCAAAAAGGGCGTATGTGTTTTCTCCTGAATATATTCAGGAGAAAACTCATACACTCTTTTTGGCCAAGCAAGCAAGCGGGCAATGCAAATCTGCACTACAAAGAAGTATCACATCCCACCGGTCAAAAGGGATATCCACAAAATGTGTAAAAACCAGAAAGGCAAGACAGGCCCTGGAGAACAGGGAGCCTTGTTATGCTGATGGGCGGGATGTAAATTGCCAACTGCCTCACTGGAGGAGTGCATTGCGTTCCCTAAAACAAGTAAACAACAGAGCTACAGAGCCAAGGGCACTCCCAGTCTAGAGAATATACCTTGGGAAAACTTAAAATCAATAAGACAGAGCCACCCCCAAATTTAGGGCTGCACTGCTTACAAGAACCTCAACTTGGGTACACCTTAAATATCCCAGGAAATATAAAAATGGTTCAAAAAACTGTGGTACTTATGTACGATGCAATAGCCCTCAGCCATGAAATCAATTTCATAAGACCAGGAGCAGCAAAGTGAGTGGAATCAGGTACGATGATTCTAAGTGAAATAAGTCACACAGAAAAAGAACCTTATCATAAGATTTCACTTATGAAGATCCTGTAAACATGGCTACATATGAACTGAGTTAGGAAAGAGAACAGAGTCTCACATTTAGAAAACACTCTTATGCCTGCTTAAGGGGAAAGTAGAGGGGGGGTGATGCATAAAACCAGAGTTTGATATAAGCACAGGTACCATTTCTAAAACCAACTGTGGAATAGACAAGACCTACACCTTCCTCAGTGAAAGGGACTCAGAACCCCATATTTCCCGCAGAGGAATAGATCTGACTAGTAAGAATCTTAAAACCTATGTATAGATATGTCTCTGTAAGGGAATCAATTGTCTAGACAGGCATAAACATGGCAGCGAAAATCAGCTCAAACCCACTATAAAAAGGAATTTCAAAAACAAAACCAAAAAACAGGGAAATTCTTTACATTTCCTTCAGGGTCTCTGATGAAACCTGGAATGACCCTATCTACAATGACAGCTGGATGTGGCATAAGGCTGGACACTTGGGACTGAGAGGATTGGTGAGATTGGGTGAGCAAATGCAGACCCTTTAAAGCAAAAATGCATGGCCCCCATTCCATGGGTCCCAACTCTCCATGTTGAAGGGAATATTTCTACAGCTATAACATGTACGGGAAACCTAGAGAATGGACACACTGTTAATACAAAATGTTGCTAAAACTCAAAGTGTAGTCCCCCTCCTGGTGCTCCGATTTGACTTTCCAACTGCTTTACTATCAATGTCACAACTTGTAGAGACAACCCCTTTAACCTCCTGGTTCGCACATGTTGCCAATTTGGCAGAGGATGGAAGGGAAGAGGGAGAACCAATGAGAGAGTAGCTGTTAGGCATTTGGACGGGCACATGTCACTCTAATTTCCCGGCAGGAAGAAGAATTAACCAGAGTCTCAGCCACCCACCGGGAACCAGTAGAGGTCCTGAACCAAAATTTTGGACTTGCGTACAGCTCACAAAAAACGAGTTGAAAAATGGAGCTCAGGGGCACAGCAATTCACAAACTGGCAGAGTAATAAAGGAAATCTATCGTCCAAAAATCAGTTGAGGGAAGGCAACGAGGCGGACTTGAAAGCGAGGCAGAATAGCAGGAAACAGATTTCAAGAGGTACGTTGGAATCGCCTTTAAAGCACAGGAAGAGGGGCACAACTTCGACAATGACGCACTTGGCCAAAAAGGGCATATGCGTTTTCTCCTGAATATATTCAGGATAATACGCATACGCTCTTTTTGGCCAAGCAAGCAAGCGGGCAATGCAAATCTGCACTACAAAGAAGTATCACATCCCACCGGTCAAAAGGGACATCCACAAAATGTGTAAAAATCAGAAAGGCAAGACACGCCCTGGAGAACAGGGAGCCTTGTTATGCTGATGGGTGGGATGTAAATTGCCAACTGCCTCACTGGAGGAGTGCATTGCGTTCCCTAAAACAAGTAAACAACAGAGCTACAGAGCCAAGGGCACTCCCAGTCTAGAGAATATACGTTGGGAAAACTGAAAATCAATAAGACACAGCCACCCCCAAATTTAGGGCTGCACTGCTTACAAGAACCTCAACTTGGGTAAAACTTAAATATCCCAGGAAATATAAAAATGGTTCAAAAAACTGTGGTACTTATGTACGATGGAATATCCCTCAGCCATGAAATCAATGTCATAAGACCAGGAGCAGCACAGTGAGTGGATTCAGGTACGATGATTCTAAGTGAAATAAGTCACACAGAAAAAGAAACTTATCATAAGATATCACTTATGAAGATCCTGTAAACATGGCTACACATGAACTGAGTTAGGAAAGAAAAGAGAGTCTCACATTTAGAAAACACTCTTATGCCTGCTTAAGGGGAAAGGAGAGGTGGGGTGATGCATAAAACCAGAGTTTGATATAAGCACAGGTACCATTTCTAAAACCAACTGTGGAATAGACAAGACCTACACCTTCCTCAGTGAAAGGGACTCAAAACCCCATATTTCCCGCAGAGGAATAGATCTGACTAGTAAGAATCTTAAAACCTATGTATTGATATATCTCTGTAAGGGAATCAAGTGTGTCTAGACTGGCATAAACATGGCAGCGAGAATCAGCTTAAACCCACTATAAAAAGGAATTTCAAAAACAAAACCAAAAAACAGGGAAATTCTTTACATTTCCTTCAGGGTCTCTGATGAAACCTGGAATGACCCTATCTACAATGACAGCTGGATGTGACATAAGGCTGGACACTTGGGACTTAGAGGATTGGTGAGATTGGGTGAGCAAATGCAGACCCTGTAAAGCAAAAATGCATGGCCCCCATTCCATGGGTCCCAACTCTCCAGGCTGAAGGGAATATTAATACAGCTATAACACGTACGGGAAACCTAGAGAAAGGACACACTGTGAATACAAAAGGATTCTAAATCTCAACGCGTAGTCCCTCTCCTGGTGCTCCGGTTTCACTTTCCAACTGCTTTACTATCAATCTCCCAACTTGGAGAGACAACACCTTTAACCACCTGGTTCGCACAAATTGCCAATTTGGCAGAGGATGGAAGGGAAGAGGGAGAACCAATGAGAGAGTAGTTGTTAGGCATTTGGACGGGCACATGTCACTCTAATTTCCCGGCAGGAAGAAGAATTAACCAGAGTCTCAGCCACCCACCGGGAAACAGTAGAGGTCCTGAACCAAAATTTTGGACTTGCGTACAGCTCACAAAAAACGACTTGAAAAATTGAGCTCAGGGGCACAGCAATTCACAAACTAGCAGAGTAATAAAGGAAAACTATCGTCCAAAAATCTGTTGAGGGAAGGCAACGAGGCAGACTTGAAAGCGAGGCAGAATAGCAGGAAACAGATTTCAAGAGGTACGTTGGAATTGCCTTTAAAGCACAGGAAGAGGGGCACAACTTCGACAATGACGCACTTGGCCAAAAAGGGCGTATGCGTTTTCTCCTGAATATATTCAGGAGAAAACGCATACGCCCTTTTTGGCAGCAAGCAAGCGGGCAATGCAAATCTGCACGAAAAAGAAGTATCACATCCCACCGGTCAAAAGGGACATCCACAAAATGTGTAAAAATCAGAAAGGCAAGACACGCCCTGGAGAACAGGGAGCCTTGTAATGCTGATGGGCGGGATGTAAATTGCCAACTGCCTCACTGGAGGAGTGCATTGCGTTCCCTAAAACAAGTAAACAACAGAGCTACAGAGCCAAGGGCACTCCCAGTCTAGAGAATATACGTTGGGAAAACTGAAAATCAATAAGACAGAGCCACCCCCAAATTTAGGGCTGCACTGCTTACAAGAACCTCAACTTGGGTACAACTTAAATATCCCAGGAAATATAAAAATGGTTCAAAAAACTGTGGTACTTATGTACGATGCAATATCCCACAGCCATGAAATGAATTTCATAAGACCAGGAGCAGCAAAGTGAGTGGATTCAGGTACGATGATTCTAAGTGAAATAAGTCACACAGAAAAAGAAACATCATAAGATTTCACTTATGAAGATCCTGTAAACATGGCTACACATGAACTGAGTTAGGAAAGAAAACAGAGTCTCACATTTAGAAAACACTCTTACGCCTGCTTAAGGGGAAAGGAGAGGTGGGGTGATGCATAAAACCAGAGTTTGATATAAGCACAGGCAACATTTCTAAAACCAACTGTGGAATAGACAAGACCTACACCTTCCTCAGTGAAAGGGACTCAAAACACCATATTTCCCGCAGAGGAATAGATCTGACTAGTAAGAATCTTAAAACCTATGTATTGATATGTCTCTGTAAGGGAATCAAGTGTGTCTAGACTGGCATAAACATGGCAGCGAGAATCAGCTCATACCCACTATAAAAAGGAATTTCAAAAACAAAACCAAAAAACAGGGAAATTCTTTACATTTCCTTCAGGGTCTCTGATGAAACCTGGAATGACCCTATCTCCAATGACAGCTGGATGTGGCATAAGGCTGGACACTTGGGACTGAGAGGATTGGTGAGATTGGGTGAGCAAATGCAGACTCTTTAAAGCAAAAATGCATGGCCCCCATTCCATGGGTCCCAACTGTCCATGTTGAAGGGAATATTATTACAGCTATAACATGTACGGGAAACCTAGAGAATGGACACACTGTGAATACAAAAGGTTTCTAAAACTCAACGAGTAGTCCCTCTCCTGGTGCTCCGGTTTGACCTTCCAACTGCTTTACTATCAATCTTCCAACTTGGAGAGACAGCCCCTTTAAGCTCCTGGTTCTCACAGGTTGCCAATTTGGCAGAGGATGGAAGGGAAGAGAGAGAACCAATGAGAGAGTAGCTGTTAGGGATTTGAACGGGCACATGTCACTCTAATTTCCCGGCAGGAAGAAGAATTAACCAGAGTCTCAGCTACACAGCGGGAACCAGTATAGGTCCTGAAACAAATTTTTGGAATTGCGTACAGCTCACAAAAAACGAGTTGAAAAATGGAGCTCAGGGGCACAGCAATTCACAAACTGGCAGAGTAATAAAGGACAACTATCGTCCAAAAATCTGTTGAGGGAAGGCAACGAGGCAGACTTGAAAGCGAGGCAGAATAGCAGGAAACAGATTTCAAGAGGTACGTTGGAATCGCCTTTAAAGCACAGGAAGAGGGGCACAACTTCGACAATGACGCACTTGGCCAAATAGGGCGTATGCGTTTTCTCCTGAATATATTCAGGAGAAAACGCATACGACTTTTTGGCCAAGCAAGCACGCGGGGAATGCAAATCTGCACTACAAAGAAGTATCACTTACCACCGGTCAAAATGGACATCCAAAAAATGTGTAAAAACCAGAAAGGCAAGACAGGCCCTGGAGAACAGGGAGCCTTGTTGTGCTGATGGGCGGGATGTAAATTGCCAACTGCCTCACTGGAGGAGTGCATTCCGTTCCCTAAAACAAGTAAACAACAGAGCTACAGAGCCAAGGGCACTTCCAGTCTCGGGAATATACCTCGGGAAAACTGAAAATCAATAAGACAGAGCCACCCCCAAATTTAGGGCTGCTCTGCTTACAAGAACCTCAACTTGGGTACACTTTAAATATCCCAGAAAATATAAAAATAGTTCAAAAAACTGTGGTATTTATGTACGATGGAATATCCCTCAGCCATGAAATCATTGTCATAAGACCAGGAGCAGCAAAGTGAGTGGATTCAGGTACGATGATTCTAAGTGAAATAAGTCACACAGAAAAAGAAACTTATCATAAGATATCACTTATGAAGATCCTGTAAACATGGCTACACATGAACTGAGTTAGGAAAGAGAACAGAGTCTCACATTTAGAAAACACTCTAATGCCTGCTTAAGGGGAAAGGAGAGGTGGGGTGATGCATAAAACCAGAGTTTGATATAAGCACAGGTACCATTTCTAAAACCAACTGTGGAATAGACAAGACCTACACCTTCCTCAGTGAAAGGGACTCAAAACCCCATATTTCCCGCAGAGGAATACATCTGACTAGTAAGAATCTTAAAACCTATGTATTGATATGTCTCTGTAAGGGAATCAAGTGTGTCTAGACTGGCGTAAACATGGCAGCGAGAATCAGCTCAAACGCACTATAAAAAGGAATTTCAAATACAAAACCAAAAAACAGGGAAATTCTTGACATTTCCTTCAGGGTCTCTGATGAAACCTGGAATGACCCTATCTACAATGACAGCTGGATGTGGCATAAGGCTGGACACTTGGGACTGAGAGGATTGGTGAGATTGGGTGAGCAAATGCAGACCCCTTAAAGCAAAAAGGCATGGCCCCCATTCCATGGGTCCCAACTCTCCATGTTGAAGGGAATATTACTACAGCTATAACATGTACGGGAAACCTAGAGAATGGACACACTGAGAATACAAAAGGTTTCTAAAACTCAACGAGTAGTCCCTCTCCTGGTGCTCCGGTTTGACTTTCCTACTGCTTTACTATCAATCTCCCAACTTGGAGAGACAACCCCTTTAACCTCCTCGTTCGCACAGGTTGCCAATTTGGCAGAGGATGGAAGGGAAGAGGGAGAACCAATGAGAGAGTAGCTGTTAGGCATTTGGACGGGCACATATCACTCTAATTACCCGGCAGGAAGAAGAATTGACCAGAGTCTCAGCCACCCACCGGCAACCAGCATAGTTCCTGAACCAAAATTTTGGACTTGCGTAGAGCTCACAAAAAACGAGTTGAAAAATGGAGCTCAGGGGCACAGCAATTCACAAACTGGAAGAGTAATAAAGACAGCTATCGTCCAAAAATCTGTTGAGGGAAGGCAACGACCCGGACTTGAAAGCGGGGCAGAACAGCAGGAAACAGATTTCAAGAGGTACGTTGGAATCGCCTTTAAACCACAGGAAGAGGGGAACAACTTCGACAATGACGCACTTGGCCAAAAAGGGCGTATGCGTTTTTTCCTGAATATATTCAGGAGAACACGCATACGCCCTTTTTGGCCAAGCAAGCAAGCGGGGAATGCAAATCTGCACTACAAAGAAGTATCACTTCCCACCGGTCAAAAGGGACATCCACAAAATGTGTAAAAACCAGAAAGGCAAGACAGGCCCTGGAGAACAGGGAGCCTTGTTATGCTTATGGGCGGGATGTAAATTGCCAACTGCCTCACTGGAGGAGTGCATTGCTTTCCCTAAAACAAGTAAACAACAGAGCTACAGAGCCAAGGGCACTTCCAGTCTCAGGAATATACCTTGGGAAAACTGAAAATCAATAATACAGAGCCACTCCCAAATTTAGGGCTGCTCTGCTTACAAGAACCTCAAATTGGGTACACCTTAAATATCCCAGGAAATATAAAAATGGTTCAAAAAACTGTGGTATTTATGTACGATGGAATATCCCTCATCCATGAAATCATTGTCATAAGACCAGGAGCAGCAAAGTGAGTGGATTCAGGTACGATGATTCTAAGTGAAATAAGTCACACAGAAAAAGAAACTTATCATAAGATATCACTTATGAAGATCCTGTAAACATGGCTACACATGAACTGAGTTAGGAAAGAGAACAGAGTCTCACATTTAGAAAACACTCTTATGCCTGCTTAAGGGGAAAGGAGAGGTGGGGTGATGCATAAAACCAGAGTTTGATATAAGCACAGGTACCATTTATAAAACCAACTGTGGAATAGAGAAGACCTACACCTTCCTCAGTGAAAGGGACTCAAAACCCCATATTTCCCGCAGAGGAATAGATCTGACTAGTAAGAATCTTAAAACCTATGTATTGATATGTCTCTGTAAGGGAATCAAGTGTGTCTAGACTGGCATAAACATGGCAGCGAGAATCAGCTCAAACCCACTATAAAAAGGAATTTCAAAAACAAAACCAAAAAATAGGGAAATTCTTTACATTTCCTTCAGGGTCTCTGATAAAACCTGGAATGACCCTAACTTCAAGGACAGCTGGATGTGGCATAAGGCTGGACACTTGGGACTGAGAGGATTGCTGAGATTGGGTGAGCAAATGCAGACGCTTTAAAGCAAAAATGCATGGCCCCCATTCCATGGGTCCCAACTCTCCATGTTGAAGGGAATATTACTACAGCTATAACATGTACGGGAAACCTAGAGAATGGACACACTGTGAATACAAAAGGTTTCTAAAACTCAACGAGTAGTCCCTCTCCTGGTGCTCCGGTTTGACTTTCCAACTGCTTTACTATCAATCTCCCAACTTGGAGAGACAACCCCTTTAACCTCCTCGTTCGCACACGTTGCCAATTTGGCAGAGGATGGAAGGGAAGAGGGAGAACCAATGAGAGAGTAGCTGTTAGGCATTTGGACGGGCACATGTCACTCTAATTTCCCGGCAGGAAGAAGAATTAACCAGAGTCTCAGCCACCCACCGGGAACCAGTAAAGTTCCTGAACCAAAATTTTGGTCTTGCGTACAGCTCACAAAAAACGAGTTGAAAAATGGAGCTCAGGGGCACAGCAATTCACAAATTGGCAGAGTAATAAAGGACAACTATCGTCCAAAAATCTGTTGAGGGAAGGCCACGAGGCGGACTTGAAAGCGAGGCAGAATAGCAGGAAACACATTTCAAGAGGTACGTTGGAATCGCCTTTAAAGCACAGGAAGAGGGGCACAACTTCGACAATGATGCACTTGGCCAAAAAGGGCGTATGCGTTTCCTCCTGAATATATTCAGGAGAAAACGCATACGACTTTTTGGCCAAGCAAGCAAGTGGGCAATGCAAATCTGCACTACAAAGAAGTATCACTTCCCACCGGTCAAAAGGGACATCCACAAAATGTGTAAAAACCAGAAAGGCAAGACAGGCCCTGGAGAACAGGGAGCCTTGTTATGCTGATGGGCGGGATGTAAATTGCCAACTGCCTCACTGGAGGAGTGCATTGCGTTCCCTAAAACAAGTAAACAACAGAGCTACAGAGCCAAGGGCACTTCCAGGCTCGGGAATATACCTTGGGAAAACTGAAAATCAATAAGACAGAGCCACCCCCAAATTTAGGGCTGCACTGCTTACAAGAACCTCAACTTGGGTACCCCTTAAATATCCCAGGAAATATAAAAATGATTCAAAAAACTGTGGTATTTATGTAACATGGAATATCCCTCAGCCATGAAATAAATGTCAAAAGACCAGGAGCAGCAAAGTGAGTGGATTCAGGTACGATGATTCTAAGTGAAATAAGTCACACAGAAAAAGAAACTTATCATAAGATATCACTTATGAAGATCCTGTAAACATGGCTACACATGAACTGAGTTAGGAAATAGAACAGAGTCTCACATTTAGAAAACACTCTTACGCCTGCTTAAGGGGAAAGGAGAGGTGGGGTGATGCATAAAACCAGAGTTTGATATAAGCACAGGTACCATTTCTAAAACCAACTGTGGAATAGACAAGACCTACACCTTCCTCAGTGAAAGGGACTCAAAACCCCATATTTCCCGCAGAGTAATAGATCTGACTAGTAAGAATCTTAAAACCTATGTATTGATATGTCTCTGTACGGGAATCAAGTGTGTCTAGACTGGCATAAACATGGCAGCGAGAATCAGCTCAAACCCACTATAAAAAGGAATTTCAAAAACAAAACCAAAAAACAGGGATATTCTTTACATTTCCTTCAGGGTCTCTGATGAAACCTGGAATGACCCTATCTACAATGACAGCTGGATGTGGCATAAGGCTGGACACTTGGGACTGAGAGGATTGGTGAGATTGGGTGAGCAAATGCAGACCCTTTAAAGCAAAAAGGCATGGCCCCCATTCCATGGGTCCCAACTCTCCATGTTGAAGGGAATATTACTACAGCTATAACATGTACGGGAAACCTAGAGAATGAAACACACGGTGAATACAAAAGGTTTCTAAAACTCAACGAGTAGTCCCTCTCCTGGTGCTCCGGTTTCACTTTCCAACTGCTTTACTATGAATCTCCCAACTTGGAGAGACAAACCCTTTAACCTCGTGGTTCGCCCACGTTGCCAATTTGGCAGAGGATGGAAGGGAATAGGGAGAACCAATGAGAGAGTAGCTGTTAGGCATTTGGACGGGCACATGTCACTCTAATTTCCCGGCAGGAAGAAGAATTAACCAGAGTCTCAGCCACCCACCGGGAACCAGTATAGGTCCTGAACCAAAATTTTGGACTTGCGTACCGCTCACAAAAAACGAGTTGAAAAATGGAGCTCAGGGGCACAGCAATTCACAAACTGGCAGAGTAAAAAAGGACAACTATCGTCCAAAAATCTGTTGAGGGAAGGCAACGAGGCGGAATTGAAAGCGAGGCAGAATAGCAGGAAACAGATTTCAAGAGGTACGTTGGAATCGCCTTTAAATCAGAGGAAGAGGGGCAGAACTTCAACAATGACACACTTGGCCAAATAGGGTGTATGCGTTTTCTCCTGAATATATTCAGGAGAAAACGCATACGCCATTTTTGGCCAAGCAAGCAAGCGGGCAATGCAAATCTGCACTACAAATTAGTATCACATCCCACCAGTCAAAAGGGACATCCACAAAATGTGTAAAAACCAGAAAGGCAAGACAGGCCCTGGAGAACAGGGAGCCGTGTTATGCTGATGGGCGGTATTTAAATTGCCAACTGCCTCACTGGAGGAGTGCATTGCGTTCCCTAAAAGAAGTAATCAACAGAGCTACAGAGCCAAGGGCACACCCAGTCTAGGGAGTATACATTTGGAAAACTGAAAATCAATAAGACAGAGCCATCCCCAAATTTAGGGCTGCACTGCTTACAAGAACCTCATCTTGGGTACACCTTAAATATCCCAGGAAATATAAAATTGGTTCAAAAAACTGTGGTATTTATGTACGATGGAATATCCCTCAGCCATGAAATCAATGTCATAAGACCAGGAGCAGCAAAGTGAGTGGATTCAGGTACGATGATTCTAAGTGAAATAAGTCACACAGAAAAAGAAACTTATCATAAGATATCACTTATGAAGATCCTGTAAACATGGCTACACATGAACTGAGTTAGGAAAGAGAACAGAGTCTCACATTTAGAAAACACTCTTATGCCTGCTTAAGGGGAAAGGATAGGTGGGGTGATGCATAAAACCAGAGTTTGATATAAGCACAGGTACCATTTCTAAAACCAACTGTGGAATAGACAAGACCTACACCTTCCTCAGTGAAAGGGACTCAAAACCCCATATTTCCCGCAGAGGAATAGATCTGACTAGTAAGAATCTTAAAACCTATGTATTGATATGTCTCTGTAAGGGAATCAAGTGTGTCTAGACTGGCATAAACATGGCAGCGAGAATCAGCTCAAACCCACTATAAAAAGGAATTTCAAAAACAAAACAAAAAAAACAGGGAAATTCTTTACATTTCCTTCAGGGTCTCTGATGAAACCTGGAATGACCCTATCTACAATGACAGCTGGATGTGGCATAAGGCTGGACACTTGGGACTGAGAGGATTGGTGAGATTGGGTGAGCAAATGCAGACCCTTTAAAGCAAAAATGCATGGCCCCCATTCCATGGGTCCCAACTCTCCATGTTGAAGGGAATATTACTACAGCTATAACATGTACGGGAAACCTAGAGAATGGACACACTGTGAATACAAAAGGTTTCTAAAACTCAACGAGTAGTCCCTCTCCTGGTGCTCCGGTTTCACTTTCCAACAGCTTTACTATCAATCTCCCAACTTGGAGAGACAACCCCTTTAACCTCCTCGTTCGCACAGGTTGCCAATTTGGCAGAGGATGGAAGGGAAGAGGGAGAACCAATGAGAGAGTAGCTGTTAGACATTTGGACGGGCACATGTCACTCTAATTCCCCGGCAGGAAGAAGAATTAACCAGAGTCTCAGCCAACCACCGGGAACCAGTATAGGTCCTGAACCAGAATTTTGGACTTGCGTACAGCTCACAAAAATCGAGTTGAAAAATGGAGCACAGGGGCACAGCAATTCACATACTGGCAGAGTAATAAAGGACAACTGTCGTCCAAATATCTGTTCAGGGAAGGCAACGAGGCGGACTTGAAAGCAAGGCAGAATAGCAGGAAACAGATTTCCAGAGGTACGTTGGAATCGCCTTTAACGCACAGGAAGAGGGGCACAACTTCGACAATGACGCACTTGGCCAAAAAGGGCGTATGCGTTTTCTCCTGAATATATTCAGGAGAAAACGCATACGCCCCTTTTGGCCAAGCAAGCAAGTGGGCAATGCAAATCTGCACTACAAAGAAGTATCACTTCCCACCGGTCAAAAGGGACATCCACAAAATGTGTAAAAACCAGAAAGGCAAGACAGGCCCTGGAGAACCGGGAGCCTTGTTATGCTGATGGGCGGGATGTAAATTGCCAACTGCCTCTCTGGAGGAGTGCATTGCGTTCCCTAAAACAAGTAAACAACAGAGCTACAGAGCCAAGGGCACTTCCAGTCTAGGGAATATACCTTGGAAATATGAAAATCAATAAGACAGAGCCCCCCCAAAATTTAGGGCTGCACTGCTTACAAGAACCTCCACTTGGGTACACCTTAAATATCCCAGGAAATATAAAAATGGTTCAAAAAACTGTGGTATTTATGTACGATGGAATATCCCTCAGCCATGAAATCAATGTCAAAAGACCAGGAGCAGCAAAGTGAGTGGATTCAGGTACGATGATTCTAAGTGAAATAAGTCACACAGAAAAAGAAACTTATCATAAGATATCACTTATGAAGATCCTGTAAACATGGCTACACATGAACTGAGTTAGGAAAGAGAACAGAGTCTCACATTTAGAAAACACTCTTATGCATGCTTAAGGGGAAAGGAGAGGTGGGGTGATGCATAAAACCAGAGTTTGATATAAGCACAGGTACCATTTCTAAAACCAACTGTGGAATAGACAAGACCTACACCTTCCTCAGTGAAAGGGACACAAAACAACATATTTCCCGCAGAGGAATAGATCTGACTAGTAAGAATTTTAAAACCTATGTATTGATATGTCTCTGTAAGGGAATCAAGTGTGTCTAGACTGGCATAAACATGGAAGCGAGAATCAGCTCAAACCCACTATAAAAAGGAATTTCAAAAACAAAACCAATAAACAGGGAAATTCTTTACATTTCCTTCAGGGTCTCTGATGAAACCTGGAATGACCGTATCTACAATGAGAACTGGATGTGGCATAAGGCTGGACACTTGGGACTGAGAGGATTGGTGAGATTGGGTGAGCAAATGCAGACACTTTAAAGCAAAAATGCATGGCCCCCATTCCATGCGTCCCAGCTCTCCATGTTGAAGGGAATATTACTACAGCTATAACATGTACGGGAAACCTAGAGAATGGACACACTGTGAATACAAAAGGTTTCTAAAACTCAACGAGTAGTCCCTCTCCTGGTGCTCCGGTTTGACTTTCCAACTGCTTTACTATCAATCTCCCAACTTGGAGAGACCACCCCTTTAACATCCTCGTTCGCAAAGGTTGCCAATTTGGCAGAGGATGGAAGGGAAGAGGGAGAACCAGTGAGAGAGTAGCTGTTAGGCATTTGGACGGGCACATGTCACTCTAATTTCCCGGCAGGAAGAAGAATTAACCAGAGTCTCAGCCACCCACCGGGAACCAGTATAGGTCCTGAACCAAAATTTTGGACTTGCGTACAGCTCACAAAAAACGAGTTGAAAAATTGAGCTCAGGGGCACAGCAATTCACAAACTGGCAGAGTAATTAAGGACAACTGTCGTCCAAAAATCTGTTGAGGGAAGGCAACGAGGCGGACTTGAAAGCGATTCAGAATAGCAGGAAACAGATTTCAAGAGGTACGTTGGAATCGCCTTTAAAGCACAGGAAGAGGGGCACAACTTCGACAATGACGCACTTGGCCAAAAAGGGCATATGCGTTTTCCCTGAATATACTCAGGAGAAAACGCATACGCCCTTTTTGGCCAAGCAAGCAAGCGGGCAATGCAAATCTGCACTACAAAGAAGTATCACTTCCCACCGGTCAAAAGGGACATCCACAAAATGTGTAAAAACCATCAAGGCAAGACAGGCCCTGGAGAACCGGGAGCTTTGTTATGCTGATGGGCGGGATGTAAATTGCCAACTGTCTCACTGGAGGAGTGCATTGCGTTCCCTAAAACAAGTAAACAACAGAGCTACAGAGCCAAGGGCACTTCCAGTCTAGGGAATATACCTTGGGAAAAATGAAATTCAATAAGACAGAGCCACCCCCAAATTTAGGGCTGCACTGCTTACAAGAACCTCAACTTGGGTACACCTTAAATATCCCAGGAAATATAAAAATAGTTCAAAAAACTGTTGTATTTATGTACGATGGAATATCCCTCAGCCATGAAATCAATGTCATAAGACCAGGAGCAGCAAAGTGAGTGGATTCAGGTACGATGATTCTAAGTGAAATAAGTCACACAGAAAAAGAAACTTATCATAAGATATCACTTATGAAGATCCTGTAAACATGGCTCCACCTGAACTGAGTTAGGAAAGACAACAGAGTCTCACATTTAGAAAACACTCTTATGCCTGCTTAAGGGGAAAGGAGAGGTGGGGTGATGCATAAAACCAGAGTTTGATATAAGCACAGGTAACATTTCTAAAACCAACTGTGGAATAGACAAGACCTACACCTTCCTCAGTGAATGGGACACAAAACCCCATATTCCCCGCAGAGGAATAGATCTGACTAGTAAGAATCTTAAAACCTATGTATTGATATGTCTCTGTAAGGGAATCAAGTGTGTCTAGACTGGCATAAACATGGCAGCGAGAATCAGCTCAAACCCACTATAAAAAGGAATTTCAAAAACAAAACCAAAAAAACAGGGAAATTCTTTACATTTCCTTCAGGGACTCTGATGAAACCTGGAATGACCCTATCTACAATGACAGCTGGATGTGGCATAAGGCTGGACACTTGGGACTGAGAGGATTGGTGAGATTGGGTGAGGAAATGCAGACCCTTTAAAGCAAAAATGCATGGCCCCCATTCCATGGGTCCCAACTCTCCATGTTGAAGGGAATATTACTACAGCTATAACATGTACGGGAAACCTAGATAATGGACACACTGTGAATACAAAAGGTTTCTAAAACTCAACGAGTAGTCCCTCTCCTGGTTCTCTGGTTTGACTTTCCAACAGCTTTACTATCAATCTCCCAACTTGGAGAGACAACCCCTTTAACCTCCTGGTGCGCACAGGTTGACAATTAGGCAGAGGATGGAAGCGAAGTGGGAGAACCAATGAGAGAGTAGCTGTTAGACATTTGGACGGGCACATGCCACTCTAATTCCCCGGCAGTAAGAAGAATTAACCAGAGTCTCAGCCAACTACCGGGAACCAGTATAGGTCCTGAACCAGAATTTTGGACTTGCGTACAGCTCACAAAAAACGAGTTGAAAAATGGAGCACAGGGGCACAGCAATTCACAAACTGGCAGAGTAATAAAGGACAACTATCGTCAAAAAATCTGTTGATGGAAGGAAACGAGGCGGACTTGAAAGCAAGGCAGAATAGCAGGAAACAGATTTCAAGAGGTACGTTGGAATCGCCTTTAACGCACAGGAAGAGGGGCACAACTTCGACAATGACGCACTTGGCCAAAAAGGGCGTATGCGTTTTCTCCTGAATATATTCAGGAGAACACGCATACGCCCTTTTTGGCCAAGCAAGCAAGTGGGCAATGCAAATCTGCACTACAAAGAAGTATCACTTCCCACCGGTCAAAAGGGACATCCAGAAAATGTGTAAAAACCAGAAAGGCAAGACAGGCCCTGGAGAACAGGGAGCCTTGTTATGCTGATGGGCGGGATGTAAATTGCCAACTGCCTCACTGGATGAGTGCATTGCTTTCCCTAAAACAAGTAAACAACGGAGCTACAGAGCCAAGGGCACTTCCAGTCTAGGGAATATACCTTGGGAAAACTGAAAATCAATAAGACAGAGCCACCCCCAAATTTAGGGCTGCACTGCTTACAAGAAACTCAACTTGGGTACACCTTAAATATCCCAGGAAATATAAAAATGGTTCAAAAAACTGTGGTATTTATGTACGATGGAATATCCCTCAGCCATGAAATCAATGTCATAAGACCAGGAGCAGCAAAGTGAGTGGATTCAGGTACGATGATTCTAAGTGAAATAAGTCACACAGAAAAAGAAACTTATCATAAGATATCACTTATGAAGATCCTGTAAACATGGCTACACATGAACTGAGTTAGGAAAGAGAACAGAGTCTCACATTTAGAAAACACTCTTATGCCTTCTTAAGGGGAAAGGAGAGGTGGGGTGATGCATAAAACCAGAGTTTGATATAAGCACAGGTACCATTTCTAAAAGCAACTGTGAAATAGACAAGACCTACACCTTCCTCAGTGAAAGGGACTCAAAACCCCATATTTCCCGCAGAGGAATAGATCTGACTAGTAAGAATCTTAAAACCTATGTATTGATATGTCTCTGTAAGGGAATCAAGTGTGTCTAGACTGGCATAAACATGGAAGCGAGAATCAGCTCAAACCCACTATAAAAAGGAATTTCAAAAACAAAACCAATAAACAGGGAAATTCTTTCCATTTCCTTCAGGGTCTCTGATGAAACCTGGAATGACCGTATCTACAATGAGAGCTGGATGTGGCATAAGGCTGGACACTTGGGACTGAGAGAATTGGTGAGATTGGGTGAGCAAATGCAGACACATTAAAGCAAAAATGCATGGCCCCCATTCCATGGGTCCCAGCTCTCCATGTTGAAGGGAATATTACTACAGCTATAACATGTACGGGAAACCTAGAGAATGGACACACTGTGAATACAAAATGTTTCTAAAACTCAACGAGTAGTCCCTATCCTGGTGCTCCGGTTTGACTTTCCAACTGCTTTACTATCAATCTCCCAACTTGGAGAGACCACCCCTTTAACATCCTCGTTCGCAAAGGTTGCCAATTTGGCAGAGGATGGAAGGGAAGAGGGAGAACCAGTGAGAGAGTAGCTGTTAGGCATTTGGACGGGCACATGTCACTCTAATTTCCCGGCAGGAAGAAGAATTAACCAGAGTCTCAGCAACCCATCGGGAACCAGTATAGGTCCTGAACCAAAATTTTGGACTTGCGTACAGCTCACATAAAACGAGTTGAAAAATGGAGCTCAGGGGCACAGCTATTCACAAACTGGCAGAGTAATAAAGGACAACTGTCGTCCAAAAATCTGTTGAGGGAAGGAAACGAGGCGGACTTGAAAGCGAGGCAGAATAGCAGGAAACAGATTTCAAGAGGTACGTTGGAATCGCCTTTAAAGCACAGGAAGAGGGGCACAACTTCGACAATGACGCACTTGGCCAAAAAGGGCATATCCGTTTTCTCCTGAATATACTCAGGAGAAAACGCATACGCCCTTTTTGGCCAAGCAAGCAAGCGGGCAATGCAAATCTGCACTACAAAGAAGTATCACTTCGCACCGGTCAAAAGGGACATCCACAAAATGTGTAAAAACCAGAAAGGCAAGACAGGCCCTGGAGAACAGGGAGCCTTGTTATGCTGATGGGCGGGATGTAAATTGCCAACTGCCTCACTGGAGGAGTGCATTGCGTTCCCTAAAACAAGTAAACAACAGAGCTACAGAGCCAAGGGCACTTCCAGTCTAGGGAATATACCTTGGGAAAACTGAAAATCAATAAGACAGAGCCACCCCCAAATTTAGGGCTGCACTGCTTACAAGAACCTCAACTTGGGTACACCTTAAATATCCCAGGAAAGATAAAAATGGTTCAAAAAACTGTGGTATTTATGTACGATGGAATATCCCTCAGCCATGAAATCAATGTCATAAGACCAGGAGCAGCAAAGTGAGTGGATTCAGGTACGATGATTCTAAGTGAAATAAGTCACACAGAAAAAGAAACTTATCATAAGATATCACTTATGAAGATCCTGTAAACATGGCTCCACATGAACTGAGTTAGGAAAGAGAACAGAGTCTCACATTTAGAAAACACTCTTATGCCTGCTTAAGGGGAAAGGAGAGGTGGGGTGATGCATAAAACCAGAGTTTGATATAAGCACAGGTACCATTTCTATAACCAACTGTGGAATAGACAAGACCTACACCTTCCTCAGTGAAAGGGACTCAAAACCCCATATTTCCCGCAGAGGAATAGATCTGACTAGTAAGAATCTTAAAACCTATGTATTGATATGTCTCTGTAAGGGAATCAAGTGTGTCTAGACTGGCATAAACATGGCAGCGAGAATCAGCTCAAACCCACTATAAAAAGGAATTTCAAAAACAAAACCAGGGGGCCTCCCTGGTGGCGCAGTGGTTGAGAGTCCGCCTGCCGATGCAGGGGATACGGGTTCGTGCCCCGGTCTGGGAAGATCCCACATGCCGCGGAGCGGCTGGGCCCGTGAGCCATGGCCGCTGAGCCTGCGCATCCGGAGCCTGTGCCCCGCAACGGGAGAGGCCACAACAGTGAGAGGCCCGCGTACCGCAAAAAAAAAAAAAAAAAAAAAAAAACCAAAAAACAGGGAAATTCTTTACATTTCCTTCAGGGTCTCTGATGAAACCTGGAATGACCCTATCTACAATGACAGCTGGATGTGGCATAAGGCTGGACACTTGGGACTGAGAGGATTGGTGAGACTGGGTGAGCAAATGCAGACCCTTTAAAGCAAAAATGCATGGCCCCCATTCCATGGGTACCAAATCTCCATGTTGAAGGGAATATTACTACAGCTATAACATGTACGGGAAACCTAGAGAATGGACACACTGTGAATACAAAAGGTTTCTAAAACTCAACGAGTAGTACCTATCCTGGTGCTCCAGTTTGACTTTCCAACTGCTTTACTATCAATCTCCCAACTTGGAGAGACAGCCCCTTTAACCTCCTGGTTCTCACAGGCTGCCAATTTGACAGAGGATGGAAGGGAAGAGGGAGAACCAATGAGAGAGTAGCTGTTAGGCATTTGGACGGGCACATGTCACTCTAATTTCCCGGCAGGAAGAGGAATTAACCAGAGGCTCAGCCACCCACCGGGCACCAGTATTGGTCCTGAACCAAAATTTTGGACTTGCGTACAGCTCACAAAAAACGCGTTGAAAAATGGAGCTCAGGGGCTCAGCAATACACAAACTGGCAGAGTAATAAAGGACAACTATCTTCCAAAAATCTGTTGAGGGAAGGCAACGAGGCGGACATTAAAACGAGGCAGAATAGCAGGAAACAGATTTCAAGAGATATGTTGGAATTGCCTTTAAAGCACAGGAAGAGGGGCACAACTTCGACAATGATGCACTTGGCCAAAAAGGGCGTATGCGTTTTCTCCTGAATATATTCAGGAGAAAACGCATACGCCCTTTTTGGCCAAGCAAGCACGTGGGCAATGCAAATCTACGCTACAAAGAAGTATCACTTCCCACCGGTCAAAAGGGACATCCACAAAATGTGTAAAAACCAGAAAGGCAAGACAGGCCCTGGAGAACAGGGAGCCTTGTTATGCTGATGGGCGGGATGTAAATTGCCAACTGCCTCACTGGAGGAGTGCATTGCGTTCCCTAAAACAAGTAAACAACAGAGCTACAGAGCCAAGGGCACTTCCAGTCTAGGGAATATACCTTGGGAAAACTGAAAATCAATAAGACAGAGCCACCCCCAAATTTAGGGCTGCACTGCTTACAAGAACCTCAACTTGGGTTCACCTTAAATATCCCAGGAAAGATAAAAATGGTTCAAAAAACTGTGGTATTTATGTACGATGGAATATCCCTCAGCCATGAAATCAATGTCATAAGACCAGGAGCAGCAAACTGAGTGGATTCAGGTACGATGATTCTAAGTGAAATAAGTCACACAGAAAAAGAAACTTATCATAAGATATCACTTATGAAGATCCTGTAAACATGGCTCCACATGAACTGAGTTAGGAAAGAGAACAGAGTCTCACATTTAGAAAACACTCTTATGCCTGCTTAAGGGGAAAGGAGAGGTGGGGTGATGCATAAAACCAGAGTTTGATATAAGCACAGGTACCATTTCTATAACCAACTGTGGAATAGACAAGACCTACACCTTCCTCAGTGAAAGGGACTCAAAACCCCATATTTCCCGCAGAGGAATAGATCTGACTAGTAAGAATCTTAAAACCTATGTATTGATATGTCTCTGTAAGGGAATCAAGTGTGTCTAGACTGGCATAAACATGGCAGCGAGAATCAGCTCAAACCCACTATAAAAAGGAATTTCAAAAACAAAACCAAAAAACAGGGAAATTCTTTACATTTCCTTCAGGGTCTCTGATGAAACCTGGAATGACCCTATCTACAATGACAGCTGGATGTGGCATAAGGCTGGACACTTGGGACTGAGAGGATTGGTGAGACTGGGTGAGCAAATGCAGACCCTTTAAAGCAAAAATGCATGGCCCCCATTCCATGGGTCCCAAATCTCCATGTTGAAGGGAATATTACTACAGCTATAACATGTACGGGAAACCTAGAGAATGGACACACTGTGAATACAAAAGGTTTCTAAAACTCAACGAGTAGTCCCTATCCTGGTGCTCCGGTTTGACTTTCCAACTGCTTTACTATCAATCTCCCAAGTTGGAGAGACTGCCCCTTTAACCTCCTGGTTCGCACAGGTTGCCAATTTGGCAGAGGATGGAAGGGAAGAGGGAGAACCAATGAGAGAGTAGCTGTTAGGCATTTGGACGGGCACATGTCACTCTAATTTCCCGGCAGGAAGAAGAATTAACCAGAGTCTCAGCCCCCCACCGGGAACCAGTATAGGTCCTGAACCAAAATTTTGGACTTGCGTACAGCTCACAAAAAACGAGTTGAAAAATGGAGCTCAGGGGCACAGCAATTCACAAACAGGCAGAGTAATAAAGGACAACTATCGTCCAAAAATCTGTTGAAGGAAGGCAACGAGGCGGACTTGAAAGCGAGGCAGAATAGCAGGAAACAGATTTCAAGAGGTACGTTGGAATCGCCTTTAAAGCACAGGAAGAGGGGCACAACTTCGACAATGATGCACTTGGCCAAAAAGGGCGTATGTGTTTTCCCCTGAATATATTCAGGAGAAAACGCATACGCCGTTTTTGGCCAAGCAAGCACACGGGCAATGCAAATCTACGCTACAAAGAAGTATCACTTCCCACCGGTCAAAAGGGACATCCACAAAATGTGTAAAAACCAGAAAGGCAAGACAGGCCCTGGAGAACAGGGAGCCTTGTTATGCTGATGGGCGGGATGTAAATTGCCAACTGCCTCACTGGAGGAGTGCATTGCGTTCCCTAAAACAAGTAAACAACAGAGCTACAGAGCCAAGGGCACTTCCAGTCTAGGGAATATACCTTGGGAAAACTGAAAATCAATAAGACAGAGCCACCCCCAAATTTAGGGCTGCACTGCTTACAAGAACCTCAACGTGGGTACACGTTAAATATCCCAGGAAAGATAAAAATGGTTCAAAAAACTGTGGTATTTATGTACGATGGAATATCCCTCAGCCATGAAATCAATGTCATAAGACCAGGAGCAGCAAAGTGAGTGGATTCAGGTACGATGATTCTAAGTGAAATAAGTCACACAGAAAAAGAAACTTATCATAAGATATCACTTATGAAGATCCTGTAAACATGGCTCCACATGAACTGAGTTAGGAAAGAGAACAGAGTCTCACATTTAGAAAACACTCTTATGCCTGCTTAAGGGGAAAGGAGAGGTGGGGTGATGCATAAAACCAGAGTTTGATATAAGCACAGGTACCATTTCTAAAACCAACTGTGGAATAGACAAGACCTACACCTTCCTCAGTGAAAGGGACTCAAAACCCCATATTTCCCGCAGAGGAATAGATCTGACTAGTAAGAATCTTAAAACCTATGTATTGATATGTCTCTGTAAGGGAATCAAGTGTGTCTAGACTGGCATAAACATGGCAGCGAGAATCAGCTCAAACCCACTATAAAAAGGAATTTCAAAAACAAAACCAAAAAACAGGGAAATTCTTTACATTTCCTTCAGGGTCTCTGATGAAACCTGGAATGACCCTATCTACAATGACAGCTGGATGTGGCATAAGGCTGGACACTTGGGACTGAGAGGATTGGTGAGATAGGGTGAGCAAATGCAGACCCTTTAAAGCAAAAATGCATGGCCCCCATTCCATGGGTCCCAACTCTCCATGTTGAAGGGAATATTACTACAGCTATAACATGTACGGGAAACCTAGAGAATGGACACACAGTGAATACAAAGGGTTTCTAAAACTCAACGAGTAGTCCCTCTCCTGGTGCTCCGGTTTGACTTTCCAACTGCTTTACTATCAATCTCCCAACTTGGAGAGACAACCCCTTTAACCTCCTGGTACGCACAGGTTGCCAATTTGGCAGAGGATGGAAGGGAAGATGGAGAACCAATGAGAGAGTAGCTGTTAGGCATTTGGACGGGCACATGTCACTCTAATTTCCCGGCAGGAAGAAGAATTAACCAGAGTCTCAGCCCCACACCGGGAACCAGTATAGGTCCTGAACCAAAATTATGGACTTGCGTACAGCTCACAAAAAACGAGTTGAAAAATGGAGCTCAGGGGCACAGCAATTCACAAACTGGCAGAGTAATAAAGGACAACTATCGTCCAAAAATCTGTTGAGGGAAGGCAACGAGGCGGACTTGAAAGCGAGGCAGAATAGCAGGAAACAGATTTCAAGAGGTACGTTGGAATCGCCTTTAAAGCACAGGAAGAGGGGCACAACTTCGACAATGATGCACTTGGCCAAAAAGGGTGTGTGCGTTTTCTCCTGAATATATTCAGGAGAAAACGCATACGCCCTTTTTGGCCAAGCAAGCACGCGGGCAATGCAAATCTACACTACAAAGAAGTATCACTTTGCACCGGTCAAAAGGGACATCCACAAAATGTGTAAAAACCAGAAAGGCAAGACAGGCCCTGGAGAACAGGGAGCCTTGTTATGCTGATGGGCGGGATGTAAATTGCCAACTGCCTCACTGGAGGAGTGCATTGCATTCCCTAAACAAGTAAACAACAGAGCTACAGAGCCAAAGGCACTTCCAGTCTAGGGAATATACCTTGGAAAAACTGAAAATCAATAAGACAGAGCCACCCCCAAATTTAGGGCTGCACTGCTTACAAGAACCTCATCTTGGGTACACCTTAAATATCCCAGGAAATATAAAAATGGTTCAAAAAACTGTGGTATTTATGTACAATGGAATATCCCTCAGCCAAGAAATCAATGTCATAAGACCAGGAGCAGCAAAGTGAGTGGATTCAGGTACGATGATTCTAAGTGAAATAAGTCACACAGAAAAAGAAACTTATCATAAGATATCACTTATGAAGATCCTGTAAACATGGCTCCACATGAACTGAGTTAGGAAAGAGAACAGAGTCTCACATTTAGAAAACACTCTTATGCCTGCTTAAGGGGAAAGGAGAGGTGGGGTGATGCATAAAACCAGAGTTTGATATAAGCACAGGTACCATTTCTATAACCAACTGTGGAATAGACAAGACCTACACCTTCCTCAGTGAAAGGGACTCAAAACGCCATATTTCCCGCAGAGGAATAGATCTGACTAGTAAGAATCTTAAAACCTATGTATTGATATGTCTCTGTAAGGGAATCAAGTGTGTCTAGACTGGCATAAACATGGCAGCGAGAATCAGCTCAAACCCAGTATAAAAAGGAATTTCAAAAACAAAACCAGGGGGCCTCCCTGGTGGCGCAGTGGTTGAGAGTCCGCCTGCCGATGCAGGGGATACGGGTTCGTGCCCCGGTCTGGGAAGATCCCACATGCCGCGGAGCGGCTGGGCCCGTGAGCCATGGCCGCTGAGCCTGCGCATCCGGAGCCTGTGCCCCGCAACGGGAGAGGCCACAACAGTGAGAGGCCCGCGTACCGCAAAAAAAAAAAAAAAAAAAAAAAACCAAAAAACAGGGAAATTCTTTACATTTCCTTCAGGGTCTCTGATGAAACCTGGAATGACCCTATCTACAATGACAGCTGGATGTGGCATAAGGCTGGACACTTGGGACTGAGAGGATTGGTGAGACTGGGTGAGCAAATGCAGACCCTTTAAAGCAAAAATGCATGGCCCCCATTCCATGGGTACCAAATCTCCATGTTGAAGGGAATATTACTACAGCTATAACATGTACGGGAAACCTAGAGAATGGACACACTGTGAATACAAAAGGTTTCTAAAACTCAACGAGTAGTACCTATCCTGGTGCTCCAGTTTGACTTTCCAACTGCTTTACTATCAATCTCCCAACTTGGAGAGACAGCCCCTTTAACCTCCTGGTTCTCACAGGCTGCCAATTTGACAGAGGATGGAAGGGAAGAGGGAGAACCAATGAGAGAGTAGCTGTTAGGCATTTGGACGGGCACATGTCACTCTAATTTCCCGGCAGGAAGACGAATTAACCAGAGGCTCAGCCACCCACTGGGAACCAGTATTGGTCCTGAACCAAAATTTTGGACTTGCGTACAGCTCACAAAAAACGAGTTGAAAAATGGAGCTCAGGGGCTCAGCAATACACAAACTGGCAGAGTAATAAAGGACAACTATCTTCCAAAAATCTGTTGAGGGAAGGCAACGAGGCGGACATTAAAACGAGGCAGAATAGCAGGAAACAGATTTCAAGAGGTATGTTGGAATTGCCTTTAAAGCACAGGAAGAGGGGCACAACTTCGACAATGATGCACTTGGCCAAAAAGGGCGTATGCGTTTTCTCCTGAATATATTCAGGAGAAAACGCATACGCCCTTTTTGGCCAAGCAAGCACGTGGGCAATGCAAATCTACGCTACAAAGAAGTATCACTTCCCACCGGTCAAAAGGGACATCCACAAAATGTGTAAAAACCAGAAAGGCAAGACAGGCCCTGGAGAACAGGGAGCCTTGTTATGCTGATGGGCGGGATGTAAATTGCCAACTGCCTCACTGGAGGAGTGCATTGCGTTCCCTAAAACAAGTAAACAACAGAGCTACAGAGCCAAGGGCACTTCCAGTCTAGGGAATATACCTTGGGAAAACTGAAAATCAATAAGACAGAGCCACCCCCAAATTTAGGGCTGCACTGCTTACAAGAACCTCAACTTGGGTTCACCTTAAATATCCCAGGAAAGATAAAAATGGTTCAAAAAACTGTGGTATTTATGTACGATGGAATATCCCTCAGCCATGAAATCAATGTCATAAGACCAGGAGCAGCAAACTGAGTGGATTCAGGTACGATGATTCTAAGTGAAATAAGTCACACAGAAAAAGAAACTTATCATAAGATATCACTTATGAAGATCCTGTAAACATGGCTCCACATGAACTGAGTTAGGAAAGAGAACAGAGTCTCACATTTAGAAAACACTCTTATGCCTGCTTAAGGGGAAAGGAGAGGTGGGGTGATGCATAAAACCAGAGTTTGATATAAGCACAGGTACCATTTCTATAACCAACTGTGGAATAGACAAGACCTACACCTTCC
Organism: Mesoplodon bidens; assembly: GCF_964165515.1. Taxonomy (NCBI): domain Eukaryota; kingdom Metazoa; phylum Chordata; class Mammalia; order Artiodactyla; family Ziphiidae; genus Mesoplodon; species Mesoplodon bidens. Next base: position 587,055 of record NW_027671403.1, read on the forward strand.
TCAGTGAAAGGGACTCAAAACCCCATATTTCCCGCAGAGGAATAGATCTGACTAGTAAGAATCTTAAAACCTATGTATTGATATGTCTCTGTAAGGGAATCAAGTGTGTCTAGACTGGCATAAACATGGCAGCGAGAATCAGCTCAAACCCACTATAAAAAGGAATTTCAAAAACAAAACCAAAAAACAGGGAAATTCTTTACATTTCCTTCAGGGTCTCTGATGAAACCTGGAATGACCCTATCTACAATGACAGCTGGATGTGGCATAAGGCTGGACACTTGGGACTGAGAGGATTGGTGAGACTGGGTGAGCAAATGCAGACCCTTTAAAACAAAAATGCATGGCCCCCATTCCATGGGTACCAAATCTCCATGTTGAAGGGAATATTACTACAGCTATAACATGTACGGGAAACCTAGAGAATGGACACACTGTGAATACAAAAGGTTTCTAAAACTCAACGAGTAGTACCTATCCTGGTGCTCCAGTTTGACTTTCCAACTGCTTTACTATCAATCTCCCAACTTGGAGAGACAGCCCCTTTAACCTCCTGGTTCTCAAAGGCTGCCAATTTGGCAGAGGATGGAAGGGAAGAGGGAGAACCAATGAGAGAGTAGCTGTTAGGCATTTGGACGGGCACATGTCACTCTAATTTCCCGGCAGGAAGACGAATTAACCAGAGGCTCAGCCACCCACCGGGAACCAGTATTGGTCCTGAACCAAAATTTTGGACTTGCGTACAGCTCACAAAAAACGAGTTGAAAAATGGAGCTCAGGGGCTCAGCAATACACAAACTGGCAGAGTAATAAAGGACAACTATCTTCCAAAAATCTGTTGAGGGAAGGCAACGAGGCGGACATTAAAACGAGGCAGAATAGCAGGAAACAGATTTCAAGAGGTATGTTGGAATTGCCTTTAAAGCACAGGAAGAGGGGCACAACTTCGACAATGATGCACTTGGCCAAAAAGGGCGTATGCGTTTTCTCCTGAATATATTCAGGAGAAAACGCATACGCCCTTTTTGGCCAAGCAAGCACGTGGGCAATGCAAATCTACGCTACAAAGAAGTATCACTTCCCACCGGTCAAAAGGGACATCCACAAAATGTGTAAAAACCAGAAAGGCAAGACAGGCCCTGGAGAACAGGGAGCCTTGTTATGCTGATGGGCGGGATGTAAATTGCCAACTGCCTCACTGGAGGAGTGCATTGCGTTCCCTAAAACAAGTAAACAACAGAGCTACAGAGCCAAGGGCACTTCCAGTCTAGGGAATATACCTTGGGAAAACTGAAAATCAATAAGACAGAGCCACCCCCAAATTTAGGGCTGCACTGCTTACAAGAACCTCAACTTGGGTTCACCTTAAATATCCCAGGAAAGATAAAAATGGTTCAAAAAACTGTGGTATTTATGTACGATGGAATATCCCTCAGCCATGAAATCAATGTCATAAGACCAGGAGCAGCAAACTGAGTGGATTCAGGTACGATGATTCTAAGTGAAATAAGTCACACAGAAAAAGAAACTTATCATAAGATATCACTTATGAAGATCCTGTAAACATGGCTCCACATGAACTGAGTTAGGAAAGAGAACAGAGTCTCACATTTAGAAAACACTCTTATGCCTGCTTAAGGGGAAAGGAGAGGTGGGGTGATGCATAAAACCAGAGTTTGATATAAGCACAGGTACCATTTCTATAACCAACTGTGGAATAGACAAGACCTACACCTTCCTCAGTGAAAGGGACTCAAAACCCCATATTTCCCGCAGAGGAATAGATCTGACTAGTAAGAATCTTAAAACCTATGTATTGATATGTCTCTGTAAGGGAATCAAGTGTGTCTAGACTGGCATAAACATGGCAGCGAGAATCAGCTCAAACCCACTATAAAAAGGAATTTCAAAAACAAAACCAAAAAACAGGGAAATTCTTTACATTTCCTTCAGGGTCTCTGATGAAACCTGGAATGACCCTATCTACAATGACAGCTGGATGTGGCATAAGGCTGGACACTTCGGACTGAGAGGATTGGTGAGACTGGGTGAGCAAATGCAGACCCTTTAAAGCAAAAATGCATGGCCCCCATTCCATGGGTCCCAAATCTCCATGTTGAAGGGAATATTACTACAGCTATAACATGTACGGGAAACCTAGAGAATGGACACACTGTGAATACAAAAGGTTTCTAAAACTCAACGAGTAGTCCCTATCCTGGTGCTCCGGTTTGACTTTCCAACTGCTTTACTATCAATCTCCCAAGTTGGAGAGACTGCCCCTTTAACCTCCTGTTTCGCACAGGTTGCCAATTTGGCAGAGGATGGAAGGGAAGAGGGAGAACCAATGAGAGAGTAGCTGTTAGGCATTTGGACGGGCACATGTCACTCTAATTTCCCGGCAGGAAGAAGAATTAACCAGAGTCTCAGCCCCCCACCGGGAACCAGTATAGGACCTGAACCAAAATTTTGGACTTGCGTACAGCTCACAAAAAACGAGTTGAAAAATGGAGCTCAGGGGCACAGCAATTCACAAACAGGCAGAGTAATAAAGGACAACTATCGTCCAAAAATCTGTTGAGGGAAGGCAACGAGGCGGACTTGAAAGCGAGGCAGAATAGCAGGAAACAGATTTCAAGAGGTACGTTGGAATCGCCTTTAAAGCACAGGAAGAGGGGCACAACTTCGACAATGATGCACTTGGCCAAAAAGGGCGTATGTGTTTTCCCCTGAATATATTCAGGAGAAAATGCATACGCCGTTTTTGGCCAAGCAAGCACGCGGGCAATGCAAATCTACGCTACAAAGAAGTATCACTTCCCACCGGTCAAAAGGGACATCCACAAAATGTGTAAAAACCAGAAAGGCAAGACAGGCCCTGGAGAACAGGGAGCCTTGTTATGCTGATGGGCGGGATGTAAATTGCCAACTGCCTCACTGGAGGAGTGCATTGCGTTCCCTAAAACAAGTAAACAACAGAGCTACAGAGCCAAGGGCACTTCCAGTCTAGGGAATATACCTTGGGAAAACTGAAAATCAATAAGACAGAGCCACCCCCAAATTTAGGGCTGCACTGCTTACAAGAACCTCAACGTGGGTACACCTTAAATATCCCAGGAAAGATAAAAATGGTTCAAAAAACTGTGGTATTTATGTACGATGGAATATCCCTCAACCATTAAATCAATGTCATAAGACCAGGAGCAGCAAAGTGAGTGGATTCAGGTACGATGATTCTAAGTGAAATAAGTCACACAGAAAAAGAAACTTATCATAAGATATCACTTATGAAGATCCTGTAAACATGGCTCCACATGAACTGAGTTAGGAAAGAGAACAGAGTCTCACATTTAGAAAACACTCTTATGCCTGCTTAAGGGGAAAGGAGAGGTGGGGTGATGCATAAAACCAGAGTTTGATATAAGCACAGGTACCATTTCTATAACCAACTGTGGAATAGACAAGACCTACACCTTCCTCAGTGAAAGGGACTCAAAACGCCATATTTCCCGCAGAGGAATAGATCTGACTAGTAAGAATCTTAAAACGTATGTATTGATATGTCTCTGTAAGGGAATCAAGTGTGTCTAGACTGGCATAAACATGGCAGCGAGAATCAGCTCAAACCCACTATAAAAAGGAATTTCAAAAACAAAACCAGGGGGCCTCCCTGGTGGCGCAGTGGTTGAGAGTCCGCCTGCCGATGCAGGGGATACGGGTTCGTGCCCCGGTCTGGGAAGATCCCACATGCCGCGGAGCGGCTGGGCCCGTGAGCCATGGCCGCTGAGCCTGCGCATCCGGAGCCTGTGCCCCGCAACGGGAGAGGCCACAACAGTGAGAGGCCCGCGTACAGCAAAAAAAAAAAAAAAAAAAAAAAAAAAAAAAAAAAACCCAAAAAACAGGGAAATTCTTTACATTTCCTTCAGGGTCTCTGATGAAACCTGGAATGACCCTATCTACAATGACAGCTGGATGTGGCATAAGGCTGGACACTTGGGACTGAGAGGATTGGTGAGACTGGGTGAGCAAATGCAGACCCTTTAAAGCAAAAATGCATGGCCCCCATTCCATGGGTACCAAATCTCCATGTTGAAGGGAATATTACTACAGCTATAACATGTACGGGAAACCTAGAGAATGGACACACTGTGAATACAAAAGGTTTCTAAAACTCAACGAGTAGTACCTATCCTGGTGCTCCAGTTTGACTTTCCAACTGCTTTACTATCAATCTCCCAACTTGGAGAGACAGCCCCTTTAACCTCCTGGTTCTCACAGGCTGCCAATTTGGCAGAGGATGGAAGGGAAGAGGGAGAACCAATGAGAGAGTAGCTGTTAGGCATTTGGACTGGCACATGTCACTCTAATTTCCCGGCAGGAAGACGAATTAACCAGAGGCTCAGCCACCCACCGGGAACCAGTATTGGTCCTGAACCAAAATTTTGGACTTGCGTACAGCTCACAAAAAACGAGTTGAAAAATGGAGCTCAGGGGCTCAGCAATACACAAACTGGCAGAGTAATAAAGGACAACTATCTTCCAAAAATCTGTTGAGGGAAGGCAACGAGGCCGACATTAAAACGAGGCAGAATAGCAGGAAACAGATTTCAAGAGGTATGATGGAATTGCCTTTAAAGCACCGGAAGAGGGGCACAACTTCGACAATGATGCACTTGGCCAAAAAGGGCGTATGCGTTTTCTCCTGAATATATTCAGGAGAAAACGCATACGCCCTTTTTGGCCAAGCAAGCACGTGGGCAATGCAAATCTACGCTACAAAGAAGTATCACTTCCCACCGGTCAAAAGGGACATCCACAAAATGTGTAAAAACCAGAAAGGCAAGACAGGCCCTGGAGAACAGGGAGCCTTGTTATGCTGATGGGCGGGATGTAAATTGCCAACTGCCTCACTGGAGGAGTGCATTGCGTTCCCTAAAACAAGTAAACAACAGAGCTACAGAGCCAAGGGCACTTCCAGTCTAGGGAATATACCTTGGGAAAACTGAAAATCAATAAGACAGAGCCACCCCCAAATTTAGGGCTGCACTGCTTACAAGAACCTCAACTTGGGTTCACCTTAAATATCCCAGGAAAGATAAAAATGGTTCAAAAAACTGTGGTATTTATGTACGATGGAATATCCCTCAGCCATGAAATCAATGTCATAAGACCAGGAGCAGCAAAGTGATTGGATTCAGGTACGATGATTCTAAGTGAAATAAGTCACACAGAAAAAGAAACTTATCATAAGATATCACTTATGAAGATCCTGTAAACATGGCTCCACATGAACTGAGTTAGGAAAGAGAACAGAGTCTCACATTTAGAAAACACTCTTATGCCTGCTTAAGGGGAAAGGAGAGGTGGGGTGATGCATAAAACCAGAGTTTGATATAAGCACAGGTACCATTTCTATAACCAACTGTGGAATAGACAAGACCTACACCTTCCTCAGTGAAAGGGACTCAAAACCCCATATTTCCCGCAGAGGAATAGATCTGACTAGTAAGAATCTTAAAACCTATGTATTGATATGTCTCTGTAAGGGAATCAAGTGTGTCTAGACTGGCATAAACATGGCAGCGAGAATCAGCTCAAACCCACTATAAAAAGGAATTTCAAAAACAAAACCAAAAAACAGGGAAATTCTTTCCATTTCCTTCAGGGTCTCTGATGAAACCTGGAATGACCCTATCTACAATGACAGCTGGATGTGGCATAAGGCTGGACACTTGGGACTGAGAGGATTGGTGAGACTGGGTGAGCAAATGCAGACCCTTTAAAGCAAAAATGCATGGCCCCCATTCCATGGGTCCCAAATCTCCATGTTGAAGGGAATATTACTACAGCTATAACATGTACGGGAAACCTAGAGAATGGACACACTGTGAATACAAAAGGTTTCTAAAACTCAACGAGTAGTCCCTATCCTGGTGCTCCGGTTTGACTTTCCAACTGCTTTACTATCAATCTCCCAAGTTGGAGAGACTGCCCCTTTAACCTCCTGTTTCGCACAGGTTGCCAATTTGGCAGAGGATGGAAGGGAAGAGGGAGAACCAATGAGAGAGTAGCTGTTAGGCATTTGGACGGGCACATGTCACTCTAATTTCCTGGCAGGAAGAAGAATTAACCAGAGTCTCAGCCCCCCACCGGGAACCAGTATAGGTCCTGAACCAAAATTTTGGACTTGCGTATAGCTCACAAAAAACGAGTTGAAAAATGGAGCTCAGGGGCACAGCAATTCACAAACAGGCAGAGTAATAAAGGACAACTATCGTCCAAAAATCTGTTGAGGGAAGGCAACGAGGCGGACTTGAAAGCGAGGCAGAATAGCAGGAAACAGATTTCAAGAGGTACGTTGGAATCGCCTTTAAAGCACAGGAAGAGGGGCACAACTTCGACAATGATGCACTTGGCCAAAAAGGGCGTATGTGTTTTCCCCTGAATATATTCAGGAGAAAACGCATACTCCGTTTTTGGCCAAGCAAGCACGCGGGCAATGCAAATCTACGCTACAAAGAAGTATCACTTCCCACCGGTCAAAAGGGACATCCACAAAATGTGTAAAAACCAGAAAGGCAAGACAGGCCCTGGAGAACAGGGAGCCTTGTTATGCTGATGGGCGGGATGTAAATTGCCAACTGCCTCACTGGAGGAGTGCATTGCGTTCCCTAAAACAAGTAAACAACAGAGCTACAGAGCCAAGGGCACTTCCAGTCTAGGGAATATACCTTGGGAAAACTGAAAATCAATAAGACAGAGCCACCCCCAAATTTAGGGCTGCACTGCTTACAAGAACCTCAACGTGGGTACACCTTAAATATCCCAGGAAAGATAAAAATGGTTCAAAAAACTGTGGTATTTATGTACGATGGAATATCCCTCAACCATTAAATCAATGTCATAAGACCAGGAGCAGCAAAGTGAGTGGATTCAGGTACGATGATTCTAAGTGAAATAAGTCACACAGAAAAAGAAACTTATCATAAGATATCACTTATGAAGATCCTGTAAACATGGCTCCACATGAACTGAGTTAGGAAAGAGAACAGAGTCTCACATTTAGAAAACACTCTTATGCCTGCTTAAGGGGAAAGGAGAGGTGGGGTGATGCATAAAACCAGAGTTTGATATAAGCACAGGTACCATTTCTATAACCAACTGTGGAATAGACAAGACCTACACCTTCCTCAGTGAAAGGGACTCAAAACGCCATATTTCCCGCAGAGGAATAGATCTGACTAGTAAGAATCTTAAAACCTATGTATTGATATGTCTCTGTAAGGGAATCAAGTGTGTCTAGACTGGCATAAACATGGCAGCGAGAATCAGCTCAAACCCACTATAAAAAGGAATTTCAAAAACAAAACCAGGGGGCCTCCCTGGTGGCGCAGTGGTTGAGAGTCCGCCTGCCGATGCAGGGGATACGGGTTCGTGCCCCGGTCTGGGAAGATCCCACATGCCGCGGAGCGGCTGGGCCCGTGAGCCATGGCCGCTGAGCCTGCGCATCCGGAGCCTGTGCCCCGCAACGGGAGAGGCCACAACAGTGAGAGGCCCGCGTACCGCAAAAAAAAAAAAAAAAAAAAAAAAAAACCAAAAAACAGGGAAATTCTTTACATTTCCTTCAGGGTCTCTGATGAAACCTGGAATGACCCTATCTACAATGACAGCTGGATGTGGCATAAGGCTGGACACTTGGGACTGAGAGGATTGGTGAGACTGGGTGAGCAAATGCAGACCCTTTAAAGCAAAAATGCATGGCCCCCATTCCATGGGTACCAAATCTCCATGTTGAAGGGAATATTACTACAGCTATAACATGTACGGGAAACCTAGAGAATGGACACACTGTGAATACAAAAGGTTTCTAAAACTCAACGAGTAGTACCTATCCTGGTGCTCCAGTTTGACTTTCCAACTGCTTTACTATCAATCTCCCAACTTGGAGAGACTGCCCCTTTAACCTCCTGGTTCAGACAGGTTGCCAATTTGGCAGAGGATGGAGGGGAAGAGGGAGAACCAATGAGAGAGTAGCTGTTAGGCATTTGGACGGGCACATGTCACTCTAATTTCCCGGCAGGAAGAAGAATTAACCAGAGTCTCAACCCCCCACCAGGAACCAGTATAGTTCCTGAACCAAAATTTTGGACTTGCGTACAGCTCACAAAAAACGAGTTGAAAAATGGAGCTCAGGGGCACAGCAATTCACAAACTGGCAGAGTAATAAAGGACAACTATCGTCCAAGAATCTGTTGAGGGAAGGCAACGAGGCCGAATTGAAAGCGAGGCAGAATAGCAGGAAACAGATTTCAAGAGGTACGTTGGAATCGCCTTTAAAGCACAGGAAGAGGGGCACAATTTCGACAATGATGCACTTGGCCAAAAAGGGCGTATGCGTTTTCTCCTGAATATATTCAGGAGAAAACGCATACGCCCTTTTTGGCCAAGCAAGCAGGCGGGCAATGCAAATCGGCACTACAAAGAAGTATCACTTCCCACCGGTCAAAAGGGACATCCAAAAAATGTGTAAAAACCAGAAAGGCAAGACAGGCCCTGGAGAACAGGGAGACTTGTTATGCTGATGGGCGGGATGTAAATTGCCAACTGCCTCACTGGAGGACTGCACTGCGTTCCCTAAAACAAGTAAACAACAGAGCTACAGAGCCAAGGGCACTTCCAGTCTAGGGAATATACCTTGGGAAAAGTGAAAATCAATAAGACAGAGCCACCCTCAAATTTAGGGCTGCACTGCTTACAAGAACCTCAACTTGGGTACACCTTAAATATCCCAAGAAATATAAAAATGGTTCAAAAAACTGTGGTACTTATGTACGATGGAATATCCCTCAGCCATGAAATCAATGTCATAAGACCAGGAGCAGCAAAGTGAGTGGATGCAGGTACGATGATTCTAAGTGAAATAAGTCACACAGAAAAAGAAACTTATCATAAGATATCACTTATGAAGATCCTGTAAACATGGCTCCACATGAACTGAGTTAGGAAAGAGAACAGAGTCTCACATTTAGAAAACTCTCTTATGCCTGCTTAAGGGGAAAGGAGAGGTGGGGTGATGCATAAAACCAGAGTTTGATATAAGCACAGGTACCATTTCTATAACCATCTGTGGAATAGACAAGACCTACACCTTCCTCAGTGAAAGGGACTCAAAACCCCATATTTCCCGCAGAGGAATAGATCTGACTAGTAAGAATCTTAAAACCTATGTATTGATATGTATCTGTAAGGGAATCAAGTGTGTCTAGACTGGCATAAACATGGCAGCAAGAATCAGCTCAAACCCACTATAAAAAGGAATTTCAAAAACAAACCAAAAAACAGGGAAATTCTTTCCATTTCCTTCAGGGTCTCTGATGAAACCTGGAATGACCCTATCTACAATGACAGCTGGATGTGGCATAAGGCTGGACACTTGGGACTGAGAGGATTGGTGAGATTGGGTGAGCAAATGCAGACCCTTTAAAGCAAAAATGCATGGCCCCCATTCCATGGGTCCCAACTCTCCATGTTGAAGGGAATATTACTAGAGCTATAACATGTACGGGAAACCTAGAGAATGGACACACAGTGAATACAAAAGGTTTCTAAAACTCAACGAGTAGTCCCTCTCCTGGTGCTCCGGTTGGACTTTCCAACTGCTTTACTATCAATCTCCCAACTTGGAGAGACAACCCCTTTAACCTCCTGGTACGCACAGGTTGCCAATTTGGCAGAGGATGGAAGGGAAGAGGGAGAACCAATGAGAGAGTAGCTGTTAGGCATTTGGACGGGCACATGTCACTCTAATTTCCCGGCAGGAAGAAGAATTAACCAGAGTCTCAGCCCCACACCGGGAACCAGTATAGTTCCTGAACCAAAATTATGGACTTGCGTACAGCTCACAAAAAATGAGTTGAAAAATAGAGCTCAGGGGCACAGCAATTCACAAACTGGCAGAGTTATAAAGGACAAGTATCGTCCAAAAATCTCTTGAGGGAAGGCAACGAGGCGGACTTGAAAGCGAGGCAGAATAGCAGGAAACAGATTTCAAGAGGTACGTTGGAATCGCCTTTAAAGCACAGGAAGAGGGGCACAACTTCGACACTGATGCACTTGGCCAAAAAGGGTGTATGCGTTTTCTCCTGAATATATTCAGGAGAAAACACATACGCCCTTTTTGGCCAAGCAAGCAAGCGGGCAATGCAAATCTACACTACAAAGAAGTATCACTTCCCACCGGTCAAAAGGGACATCCACAAAATGTGTAAAAACCAGAAAGGCAAGACAGGCCCTGGAGAACAGGGAGCCTTGTTATGCTGATGGGCGGGATGTAAATTGCCAACTGCCTCACTGGAGGAGTGCATTGCGTTCCCTAAAACAAGTAAACAACAGAGCTACAGAGCCAAGGGCACTTCCAGTCTAGGGAATATACCTTGGGAAAACTGAAAATCAATAAGACAGAGCCACCCCCAAATTTAGGGCTGCACTGCTTACAAGAACCTCAACTTGGGTACACCTTAAATATCCCTGGAAATATAAAAATGGTTCAAAAAACTGTGGTATTTATGTACGATGGAATATCCCTCAGCCATGAAATCAATGTCATAAGACCAGGAGCAGCAAAGTGAGTGGATTCAGGTACGATGATTCTAAGTGAAATAAGTCACACAGAAAAAGAAACTTATCATAAGATATCACTTATGAAGATCCTGTAAACATGGCTCCACATGAACTGAGTTAGGAAAGAGAACAGAGTCTCACATTTAGAAAACACTCTTATGCCTGCTTAAGGGGAAAGGAGAGGTGGGGTGATGCATAAAACCAGAGTTTGATATAAGCACAGGTACCATTTCTATAACCAACTGTGGAATAGACAAGACCTACACCTTCCTCAGTGAAAGGGACTCAAAACCCCATATTTCCCGCAGAGGAATAGATCTGACTAGTAAGAATCTTAAAACGTATGTATTGATATGTCTCTGTAAGGGAATCAAGTGTGTCTAGACTGGCATAAACATGGCAGCGAGAATCAGCTCAAACCCACTATAAAAAGGAATTTCAAAAACAAAACCAAAAAACAGGGAAATTCTTTCCATTTCCTTCAGGGTCTCTGATGAAACCTGGAATGACCCTATCTACAATGACAGCTGGATGTGGCATAAGGCTGGACACTTGGGACTGAGAGGATTGGTGAGACTGGGTGAGCAAATGCAGACCCTTTAAAGCAAAAATGCATGGCCCCCATTCCATGGGTCCCAAATCTCCATGTTGAAGGGAATATTACTACAGCTATAACATGTACGGGAAACCTAGAGAATGGACAAACTGTGAATACAAAATGTTTCTAAAACTCAACGAGTAGTCCCTATCCTGGTGCTCCGGTTTGACTTTCCAACTGCTTTACTATCAATCTCCCAAGTTGGAGAGACTGCCCCTTTAACCTCCTGGTTCGCACAGGTTGCCAATTTGGCAGAGGATGGAAGGGAAGAGGGAGAACCAATGAGAGAGTAGCTGTTAGGCATTTGGACGGGCACATGTCACGCTAATTTCCCGGCAGGAAGAAGAATTAACCAGAGTCTCAGCCCCACACCGGGAACCAGTATAGGTCCTGAACCAAAATTATGGACTTGCGTACAGCTCACAAAAATGAGTTGAAAAATGGAGCTCAGGGGCACAGCAATTCACAAACTGGCAGAGTAATAAAGGACAAGTATCGTCCAAAAATCTCTTGAGGGAAGGCAACGAGGCGGACTTGAATGCGAGGCAGAATAGCAGGAAACAGATTTCAAGAGGTACGTTGGAATCGCCTTTAAAGCACAGGAAGAGGGGCACAACTTCGACAATGATGCACTTGGCCAAAAAGGGTGTATGCGTTTTCTACTGAATATATTCAGGAGAAAACGCATACGCCCTTTTTGGCCAAGCAAGCACGCGGGCAATGCAAATCTACACTACAAAGAAGTATCACTTTGCACCGGTCAAAAGGGACATCCACAAAATGTGTAAAAACCAGAAAGGCAAGACAGGCCCTGGAGAACAGGGAGCCTTGTTATGCTGATGGGCGGGATGTAAATTGCCAACTGCCTCACTGGAGGAGTGCATTGCATTCCCTAAACAAGTAAACAACAGAGCTACAGAGCCAAAGGCACTTCCCGTCTAGGGAATATACCTTGGAAAAACTGAAAATCAATAAGACAGAGCCACCCCCAAATTTAGGGCTGCACTGCTTACTAGAACCTCAACTTGGGTACACCTTAAATATCCCTGGAAATATAAAAATGGTTCAATAAACTGTGGTATTTATGTACGATGGAATATCCCTCAGCCATGAAATCAATGTCATAAGACCAGGAGCAGCAAAGTGAGTGGATTCAGGTACGATGATTCTAAGTGAAATAAGTCACACAGAAAAAGAAACTTATCATAAGATATCACTTATGAAGATCCTGTAAACATGGCTCCACATGAACTGAGTTAGGAAAGAGAACAGAGTCTCACATTTAGAAAACACTCTTATGCCTGCTTAAGGGGAAAGGAGAGGTGGGGTGATGCATAAAACCAGAGTTTGATATAAGCACAGGTACCATTTCTATAACCAACTGTGGAATAGACAAGACCTACACCTTCCTCAGTGAAAGGGACTCAAAACCCCATATTTCCCGCAGAGGAATAGATCTGACTAGTAAGAATCTTAAAACCTATGTATTGATATGTCTCTGTAAGGGAATCAAGTGTGTCTAGACTGGCATAAACATGGCAGCGAGAATCAGCTCAAACCCACTATAAAAAGGAATTTCAAAAACAAAACCAAAAAACAGGGAAATTCTTTCCATTTCCTTCAGGGTCTCTGATGAAACCTGGAATGACCCTATCTACAATGACAGCTGTATGTGGCATAAGGCTGGACACTTGGGACTGAGAGGATTGGTGAGACTGGGTGAGCAAATGCATACCATTTAAAGCAAAAATGCATGGCCCCCATTCCATGGGTACCAAATCTCCATGTTGAAGGGAATATTACTACAGCTATAACATGTACGGGAAACCTAGAGAATGGACACACTGTGAATACAAAAGGTTTCTAAAACTCAACGAGTAGTCCCTATCCTGGTGCTCCGGTTTGACTTTCCAACTGCTTTACTATCTATCTCCCAACTTGGAGAGACAGCCCCTTTAACCTCCTGGTTCTCACAGGCTGCCAATTTGGCAGAGGATGGAAGGGAAGAGGGAGAACCAATGAGAGAGTAGCTGTTAGGCATTTGGACGGGCACATGTCACTCTAATTTCCCGGCAGGAAGACGAATTAACCAGAGGCTCAGCCACCCACCGGGAACCAGTATTGGTCCTGAACCAAAATTTTGGACTTGCGTACAGCTCACAAAAAACGAGTTGAAAAATGGAGCTCAGGGGCTCAGCAATTCACAAATTGGCAGAGTAATAAAGTACAACTATCTTCCAAAAATCTGTTGAGGGAAGGCAACGAGGCGGACATTAAAACGAGGCAGAATAGCAGGAAACAGATTTCAAGAGGTATGTTGGAATTGCCTTTAAAGCACAGGAAGAGGGGCACAACTTCGACAATGATGCACTTGGCCAAAAAGGGCGTATGCGTTTTCTCCTGAATATATTCAGGAGAAAACGCATACGCCCTTTTTGGCCAAGCAAGCACGTGGGCAATGCAAATCTACGCTACAAAGAAGTATCACTTCCCACCGGTCAAAAGGGACATCCACAAAATGTGTAAAAACCAGAAAGGCAAGACAGGCCCTGGAGAACAGGGAGCCTTGTTATGCTGATGGGCGGGATGTAAATTGCCAACTGCCTCACTGGAGGAGTGCATTGCGTTCCCTAAAACAAGTAAACAACAGAGCTTCAGAGCCAAGGGCACTTCCAGTCTAGGGAATATACCTTGGGAAAAGTGAAAATCAATAAGACAGAGCCAACCCCAAATTTAGGGCTGCACTGCTTACAAGAACCTCAACTTGGGTACACCTTAAATATCCCAGGAAAGATAAAAATGGTTCAAAAAACTGTGGTATTTATGTACGATGGAATATCCCTCAGCCATGAAATCAATGTCATAAGACCAGGAGCAGCAAAGTGAGTGGATTCAGGTACGATGATTCTAAGTGAAATAAGTCACACAGAAAAAGAAACTTATCATAAGATATCACTTATGAAGATCCTGTAAACATGGCTCCACATGAACTGAGTTAGGAAAGAGAACAGAGTCTCACATTTAGAAAACACTCTTATGCCTGCTTAAGGGGAAAGGAGAGGTGGGGTGATGCATAAAACCAGAGTTTGATATAAGCACAGGTACCATTTCTATAACCAACTGTGGAATAGACAAGACCTACACCTTCCTCAGTGAAAGGGACTCAAAACGCCATATTTCCCGCAGAGGAATAGATCTGACTAGTAAGAATCTTAAAACCTATGTATTGATATGTCTCTGTAAGGGAATCAAGTGTGTCTAGACAGGCATAAACACGGCAGCGAGAATCAGCTCAAACCCACTATAAAAAGGAATTTCAAAAACAAAACCAAAAAACAGGGAAATTCTTTCCATTTCCTTCAGGGTCTCTGATGAAACCTGGAATGACCCTATTTGCAATGACAGCTGGATGTGGCATAAGGCTGGACACTTGGGGCTGATAGAATTGGTGAGATTGGGTGAGCAAATGCAGACCCTTTAAAGCAAAAGTGCATGGCCCCCATTCCATGGGTCCCATCTCTCCATGTTGAAGGGAATATTACTACATCTATAACATGTACGGGAAACCTAGAGAATGGACACACAGTGAATACAAAAGGTTTCTAAAACTCAAAGAGTAGTCCCTCTCCTGGTGCTCCGGTTTGACTTTCCAACTCCTTTACTATCAATCTCCCAACTTGGAGAGACAGCCCCTTTAACCTCCTGGTTCAGACAGGTTGCCAATTTGGCAGAGGATGGAAGGGAAGACGGAGAACCAATGAGAGAGTAGCTGTTAGGCATTTGGACGGGCACATGTCACTCTAATTTCCCGGCAGGAAGAATAATTAACCAGAGTCTCAGGCCCCCACCAGGAACCAGTATAGTTCCTGAACCAAAATTTTGGACTTGCGTACAGCTCACAAAAAACGAGTTGAAAAATGGAGCTCAGGGGCACAGCAATGCACAAACTGGCAGAGTAATAAAGGACAACTATCGTCCAAAAATCTGTTGAGGGAAGGCAACGAGGCCGACTTGAAAGCGAGGCAGAATAGCAGGAAACAGATTTCAAGAGGTACGTTGGAATCGCCTTTAAAGCACAGGAAGAGGGGCACAATTTCGACAATGATGCACTTGGCCAAAAAGGGCGTATGCGTTTTCTCCTGAATATATTCAGGAGAAAACGCATACGCCCTTTATGGCCAAGCAAGCAAGCGGGCAATGCAAATCTGCACTACAAAGAAGTATCACTTCCCACCGGTCAAAAGGGACATCCAAAAAATGTGTAAAAACCAGAAAGGCAAGACAGGCCCTGGAGAACAGGGAGCCTTGTTATGCTGATGGGCGGGATGTAAATTGCCAACTGCCTCACTGGAGGAGTGCATTGCGTTCCCTAAAACAAGTAAACAACAGAGCTACAGAGCCAAGGGCACTTCCACTCTAGGGAATATACCTTGGGGAAACTGAAAATCAATAAGACAGAGCCACCCCCAAATTTAGGGCTGCACTGCTTACAAGAACCTCAACTTGGGTACACCTTAAATATCCCAGGAAAGATAAAAATGGTTCAAAAAACTGTGGTATTTATGTACGATGGAATATCCCTCAGCCATGAAATCAATGTCATAAGACCAGGAGCAGCAAACTGAGTGGATTCAGGTACGATGATTCTAAGTGAAATAAGTCACACAGAAAAAGAAACTTATCATAAGATATCACTTATGAAGATCCTGTAAACATGGCTCCACATGAACTGAGTTAGGAAAGAGAACAGAGTCTCACATTTAGAAAACACTCTTATGCCTGCTTAAGGGGAAAGGAGAGGTGGGGTGATGCATAAAACCAGAGTTTGATATAAGCACAGGTACCATTTCTATAACCAACTGTGGAATAGACAAGACCTACACCTTCCTCAGTGAAAGGGACTCAAAACCCCATATTTCCCGCAGAGGAATAGATCTGACTAGTAAGAATCTTAAAACCTATGTATTGATATGTCTCTGTAAGGGAATCAAGTGTGTCTAGACTGGCATAAACATGGCAGCGAGAATCAGCTCAAACGCACTATAAAAAGGAATTTCAAAAACAAAACCAAAAAACAGGGAAATTCTTTACATTTCCTTCAGGGTTTCTGATGAAACCTGGAATGACCCTATCTACAATGACAGCTGGATGTGGCATAAGGCTGGACACTTGGGACTGAGAGGATTGGTGAGACTGGGTGAGCAAATGCATACCCTTTAAAGCAAAAATGCATGGCCCCCATTCCAAGGGTACCAAATCTCCATGTTGAAGGGAATATTACTACAGCTATAACATGTACGGGAAACCTAGAGAATGGACACACTGTGAATACAAAAGGTTTCTAAAACTCAACGAGTAGTCCCTATCCTGGTGCTCCGGTTTGACTTTCCAACTGCGTTACTATCAATCTCCCAACTTGGAGAGACAGCCCCTTTAACCTCCTGGTTCTCACAGGCTGCCAATTTGGCAGAGGATGGAAGGGAAGAGGGAGAACCAATGAGAGAGTAGCTGTTAGGCATTTCGACGGGCACATGTCACTCTAATTTCCCGGCAGGAAGACGAATTAACCAGAGGCTCAGCCACCCACCGGGAACCAGTATTGGTCCTGAACCAAAATTTTGGACTTGCGTACAGCTCACAAAAAACGAGTTGAAAAATGGAGCTCAGGGGCACAGCAATTCACAAACTGGCAGAGTAATAAAGGACAACTATCGTCCAAAAACCTGTTGAGGGAAGGCAACGAGGCGGCCTTGAAAGCGAGGCAGAATAGCAGGAAACAGATTTCAAGAGGTACGTTGGAATCGCATTTAAAGCACAGGAAGAGGGGCACAACTTCGACAATGATGCACTTGGCCAAAAAGGGCGTATGCGTTTTCTCCTGAATATATTCAGGAGAAAACGCATACGCCCTTTTTGGCAAAACAAGCACGCGGGCAATGCAAATCTACACTACAAAGAAGTATCACATCGCACCGGTCAAAAGGGACATCCACAAAATGTGTAAAAACCAGAAAGGCAAGACAGGCCCTGGAGAACAGGGAGCCTTGTTATGCTGATGGGCGGGATGTAAATTGCCAACTGCCTCACTGGAGGAGTGCATTGCGTTCCCTAAAACAAGTAAACAACAGAGCTACAGAGCCAAGGGCACTTCCAGTCTAGGGAATATACCTTGGGAAAACTGAAAATCAATAAGACAGAGCCACCCCCAAATTTAGGGCTGCACTGCTTACTAGAACCTCAACTTGGGTACACCTTAAATATCACAGGAAATATAAAAATGGTTCAAAAAACTGTGGTATTTATGTACGATGGAATATCCCTCAGACATGAAATCAATGTCATAAGACCAGGAGCAGCAAAGGGAGTGGATTCAGGTACGATGATTCTAAGTGAAATAAGTCACACAGAAAAAGAAACTTATCATAAGATATCACTTATGAAGATCCTGTAAACATGGCTCCACATGAACTGAGTTAGGAAAGAGAACAGAGTCTCACATTTAGAAAACACTCTTATGCCTGCTTAAGGGGAAAGGAGAGGTGGGGTGATGCATAAAACCAGAGTTTGATATAAGCACAGGTACCATTTCTATAACCAACTGTGGAATAGACAAGACCTACACCTTCCTCAGTGAAAGGGACTCAAAACCCCATATTTCCCGCAGAGGAATAGATCTGATTAGTAAGAATCTTAAAACCTATGTATTGATATGTCTCTGTAAGGGAATCAAGTGTGTCTAGACTGGCATAAACATGGCAGCGAGAATCAGCTCAAACCCACTATAAAAAGGAATTTCAAAAACAAAACCAAAAAACAGGGAAATTCTTTCCATTTCCTTCAGGGTCTCTGATGAAACCTGGAATGACCCTATCTACAATGACAGCTGGATGTGGCATAAGGCTGGACACTTGGGGCTGAGAGGATTGGTGAGATTGGGTGAGCAAATGCAGACCCTTTAAAGCAAAAATGCATGGCCCCCATTCCATGGGTCCCAACTCTCCATGTTGAAGGGAATATTACTACAGCTATAACATGTACGGGAAACCTAGAGAATGGACACACTGTGAATACAAAAGGTTTCTAAAACTCAACGAGTAGTCCATCTCCTGGTGCTCCGGTTTGACTTTCCAACTGCTTTACTATCAATCTCCCAACTTGGAGAGACAGCCCCTTTAACCTCCTGGTTCAGACAGGTTGCCTATTTGGCAGAGGATGGAAGTAAAGACGGAGAACCAATGAGAGAGTAGCTGTTAGGCATTTGGACGGGCACATGTCACTCTAATTTCCCGGCAGGAAGAAGAATTAACCAGAGTCTCAGCCCCCCACCGGGAACCAGTATAGTTCCTGAACCAAAATTTTGGACTTGCGTACAGCTCACAAAAAACGAGTTGAAAAATGGAGCTCAGGGGCACAGCAATTCACAAACTGGCAGAGTAATAAAGGACAACTATCGTCCAAAAATCTGTTGAGGGAAGTCAACGAGGCAGACTTGAATGCGAGGCAGAATAGCAGGAAACAGATTTCAAGAGGTACGTTGGAATCGCCTTTAAAGCACAGGAAGAGGGGCACAATTTCGACAATGATGCACTTGGCCAAAAAGGGCGTAAGCGTTTTCTCCTGAATATATTCAGGAGAAAACGCATACGCCCTTTTTGGCCAAGCAAGCAAGCGGGCAATGCAAATCTGCACTACAAAGAAGTATCACTTCCCACCGGTCAAAAGGGACATCCAAAAAATGTGTAAAAACCAGAAAGGCAAGACAGGCCCTGGAGAACAGGGAGCCTTGTTATGCTGATGGGCGGGATGTAAATTGCCAACTGCCACACTGGAGGAGTGCATTGCATTCCCTAAAACAAGTAAACAACAGAGCTACAGAGCCAAGGGCACTTCCAGTCTATGGAATATAACTCGGGAAAACTGAAAATCAATAAGACAGAGCCACCCCCAAATTTAGGGCTGCACTGCTTACAAGAACCTCAACTTGGGTACACCTTAAATATCCCAGGAAATATAAAAATGGTTCAGAAAACTGTGGTACTTATGTACGATGGAATATCCCTCAGCCATGAAATCAATGTCATAAGACCAGGAGCAGCAAAGGGAGTGGATTCAGGTACGATGATTCTAAGTGAAATAAGTCACACAGAAAAAGAAACTTATCATAAGATATCACTTATGAAGATCCTGTAAACATGGCTCCACATGAACTGAGTTAGGAAAGAGAACAGAGTCTCACATTTAGAAAACACTCTTATGCCTGCTTAAGGGGAAAGGAGAGGTGGGGTGATGCATAAAACCAGAGTTTGATATAAGCACAGGTACCATTTCTATAACCAACTGTGGAATAGACAAGACCTACACCTTCCTCAGTGAAAGGGACTCAAAACCCCATATTTCCCGCAGAGGAATAGATCTGACTAGTAAGAATCTTAAAACCTATGTATTGATATGTCTCTGTAAGGGAATAAAGTGTGTCTAGACTGGCATAAACATGGCAGCGACAATCAGCTCAAACCCACTATAAAAAGGAATTTCAAAAACAAAACCAAAAAACAGGGAAATTATTTCCATTTCCTTCAGGGTCTCTGATGAAACCTGGAATGACCCTATCTACAATGACAGCTGGATGTGGCATATGGCTGGACACTTGGGGCTGAGAGGATTGGTGAGATTGGGTGAGCAAATGCAGAACCTTTAAAGCAAAAATGCATGGCCCCCATTCCATGGGTCCCAACTCTCCATGTTGAAGGGAATATTACTACAGCTATAACATGTACGGGAAACCTAGAGAATGGACACACTGAGAATACAAAAGGTTTCTAAAACTCAACGAGTAGTCCCTATCCTGGTGCTCCGGTTTGACTTTCCAACTGCTTTACTATCAATCTCCCAACTTGGAGAGACAGCCTCTTTAACCTCCTGGTTCAGACAGGTTGCCTATTTGGCAGAGGATGGAAGGGAAGACGGAGAAGCAATGAGAGAGTAGCTCTTATGCATTTGGACGGGCACATGTCACTCTAATTTCCCGGCAGGAAGAAGAATTTACCAGAGTCTCAGCCCCCCACCGGGAACCAGTATAGGTCCTGAACCAAAATTTTGGACTTGCGTACAGCTCACAAAAAACGAGTTGAAAAATGGAGCTCAGGGGCACAGCAATTCACAAACTGGCAGAGTAATAAACGACAACTATCGTCCAAAAATCTGTTGAGGGAAGGCAACGAGGCGGACTTGAAAGCGAGGCAGAATAGCAGGAAACAGATTTCAAGAGGTAGGTTGGAATCGCCTTTAAAGCACAGGAAGAGGGGCACAACTTCGACAATGATGCACTTGGCCAAAAAGGGCGTATGCGTTTTCTCCTGAATATATTCAGGAGAAAACGCATACGCCGTTTTTGGCCAAGCAAGCACGCGGGCAATGCCAATCTACACTACAAAGAAGTATCACTTCGCACCGGTCAAAAGGGACATCCACAAAATGTGTAAAAACCAGAAAGGCAAGACAGGCCCTGGAGAACAGGGAGCCTTGTTATGCTGATGGGCGGGATGTAAATTGCCAACTGCCTCACTGGAGGAGTGCATTGCGTTCCCTAAAACAAGTAAACAACAGAGCTACAGAGCAAAGGGCACTTCCAGTCTAGGGAATATACCTTGGGAAAACTGAAAATCAATAAGACAGAGCCACCCCCAAATTTAGGGCTGCACTGCTTACAAGAACCTCAACTTGGGTACACCTTAAATATCCCTGGAAATATAAAAATGGTTCAAAAAACTGTGGTATTTATGTACGATGGAATATCCCTCAGCCATGAAATCAATGTCATAAGACCAGGAGCAGCAAAGTGAGTGGATTCAGGTACGATGATTCTAAGTGAAATAAGTCACACAGAAAAAGAAACTTATCATAAGATATCACTTATGAAGATCCTGTAAACATGGCTCCACATGAACTGAGTTAGGAAAGAGAACAGAGTCTCACATTTAGAAAACACTCTTATGCCTGCTTAAGGGGAAAGGAGAGGTGGGGTGATGCATAAAACCAGAGTTTGATATAAGCACAGGTACCATTTCTATAACCAACTGTGGAATAGACAAGACCTACACCTTCCTCAGTGAAAGGGACTCAAAACCCCATATTTCCCGCAGAGGAATAGATCTGACTAGTAAGAATCTTAAAACCTATGTATTGATATGTCTCTGTAAGGGAATCAAGTGTGTCTAGACTGGCATAAACATGGCAGCGAGAATCAGCTCAAACCCACTATAAAAAGGAATTTCAAAAACAAAACCAAAAAACAGGGAAATTATTTCCATTTCCTTCAGGGTCTCTGATGAAACCTGGAATGACCCTATCTACAATGACAGCTGGATGTGGCATAAGGCTGGACACTTGGGACTGAGAGGATTGGTGAGACTGGGTGAGCAAATGAAGACCCTTTAAAGCAAAAATGCATGGCCCCCATTCCATGGGTCCCAAATCTCCATGTTGAAGGGAATATTACTACAGCTATAACATGTACGGGAAACCTAGAGAATGGACACACTGTGAATACAAAAGGTTTCTAAAACTCAACGAGTAGTCCCTATCCTGGTGCTCCGGTTTGACTTTCCAACTGCTTTACTATCAATCTCCCAACTTGGAGAGACTGCCCCTTTAACCTCCTGGTTCGCACAGGTTGCCAATTTGGCAGAGGATAGAAGGGAAGAGGGAGAACCAATGAGAGAGTAGCTGTTAGGCATTTGGACGGGCACATGTCACTCTAATTTCCCGGCAGGAAGAAGAATTAACCAGAGTCTCAGCCCCCCACCGGGAACCAGTATAGGTCCTGAACCAAAATTTTGGACTTGCGTACAGCTCACAAAAAACGAGTTGAAAAATGGAGCTCAGGGGCACAGCAATTCACAAACTGGCAGAGTAATAAAGGACAACTATCGTCCAAAAATCTGTTGAGGGAAGGCAACGAGGCCGACTTGAAAGCGAGGCAGAATAGCAGGAAACAGATTTCAAGAGGTACGTTGGAATCGCCTTTAAAGCACAGGAAGAGGGGCACAACTTCGACAATGATGCACTTGCCCAAAAAGGGCGTATGCGTTTTCTCCTGAATATATTCAGGAGAAAACGCATACACCGTTTTTGGCCAAGCAAGCACGCGGGCAATGCCAATCTACACTACAAAGAAGTATCACTTCCCACCGGTCAAAAGGGACATCCACAAAATGTGTAAAAACCAGAAGGGCAAGACAGGCCCTGGAGAACAGGGAGCCTTGTTATGCTGATGGGCGGGATGTAAATTGCCAACTGCCTCACTGGAGGAGTGCATTGCGTTCCCTAAAACAAGTAAACAACAGAGCTACAGAGCCAAGGGCACTTCCAGTCTAGGGAATATACCTTGGGAAAACTGAAAATCAATAAGACAGAGCCACCCCCAAATTTAGGGCTGCACTGCTTACAAGAACCTCAACTTGGGTTCACCTTAAATATCCCAGGAATGATAAAAATGGTTCAAAAAAC
This sequence comes from Mesoplodon bidens, assembly GCF_964165515.1. Lineage (NCBI taxonomy): Eukaryota > Metazoa > Chordata > Mammalia > Artiodactyla > Ziphiidae > Mesoplodon > Mesoplodon bidens. Next base: position 609,781 of record NW_027671403.1, read on the forward strand.
TGTGGTATTTATGTACGATGGAATATCCCTCAGCCATGAAATCAATGTCATAAGACCAGGAGCAGCAAACTGAGTGGATTCAGGTACGATGATTCTAAGTGAAATAAGTCACACAGAAAAAGAAACTTATCATAAGATATCACTTATGAAGATCCTGTAAACATGGCTCCACATGAACTGAGTTAGGAAAGAGAACAGAGTCTCACATTTAGAAAACACTCTTATGCCTGCTTAAGGGGAAAGGAGAGGTGGGGTGATGCATAAAACCAGAGTTTGATATAAGCACAGGTACCATTTCTATAACCAACTGTGGAATAGACAAGACCTACACCTTCCTCAGTGAAAGGGACTCAAAACCCCATATTTCCCGCAGAGGAATAGATCTGACTAGTAAGAATCTTAAAACCTATGTATTGATATGTCTCTGTAAGGGAATCAAGTGTGTCTAGACTGGCATAAACATGGCAGCGAGAATCAGCTCAAACCCACTATAAAAAGGAATTTCAAAAACAAAACCAAAAAACAGGGAAATTCTTTCCATTTCCTTCAGGGTCTCTGATGAAACCTGGAATGACCCTATCTACAATGACAGCTGGATGTGGCATAAGGCTGGACACTTGGGACTGAGAGGATTGGTGAGACTGGGTGAGCAAATGCAGACCCTTTAAAGCAAAAATGCATGGCCCCCATTCCATGGGTCCCAAATCTCCATGTTGAAGGGAATATTACTACAGCTATAACATGTACGGGAAACCTAGAGAATGGACACACTGTGAATACAAAAGGTTTCTAAAACTCAACGAGTAGTCCCTATCCTGGTGCTCCGGTTTGACTTTCCAACTGCTTTACTATCAATCTTCCAACTTGGAGAGACTGCCCCTTTAACCTCCTGGTTCGCACAGGTTGCCAATTTGGCAGAGGATGGAAGGGAAGAGGGAGAACCAATGAGAGAGTAGCTGTTAGGCATTTGGACGGGCACATGTCACTCTAATTTCCCGGCAGGAAGAAGAATTAACCAGAGTCTCAGCCCCCCACCGGGAACCAGTATAGGTCCTGAACCAAAATTTTGGACTTGCGTACAGCTCACAAAAAACGAGTTGAAAAATGGAGCTCAGGGGCACAGCAATTCACAAACTGGCAGAGTAATAAAGGACAACTGTCGTCCAAAAATCTGTTGAGGGAAGGCAACGAGGAGGACTTGAAAGCGAGGCAGAATAGCAGGAAACAGATTTCAAGAGGTACGTTGGAATCGCCTTTAAAGCACAGGAAGAGGGGCACAACTTCGACAATGATGCACTTGGCCAAAAAGGGCGTATGCGTTTTCTCCTGAATATATTCAGGAGAAAACGCATACGCCGTTTTTGGCCAAGCAAGCACGCGGGCAATGCAAATCTACACTACAAAGAAGTATCACTTCGCACCGGTCAAAAGGGACATCCACAAAATGTGTAAAAACCAGAAAGGCAAGACAGGCCCTGGAGAACAGGGAGCCTTGTTATGCTGATGGGCGGGATGTAAATTGCCAACTGCCTCACTGGAGGAGTGCATTGCGTTCCCTAAAACAAGTAAACAACAGAGCTACAGAGCCAAGGGCACTTCCAGTCTAGGGAATATACCTTGGGAAAACTGAAAATCAATAAGACAGAGCCACCCCCAAATTTAGGGCTGCACTGCTTACAATAACCTCAACTTGGGTACACCTTAAATATCCCAGGAAAGATAAAAATGGTTCAAAAAACTGTGGTATTTATGTACGATGGAATATCCCTCAGCCATGAAATCAATGTCATAAGACCAGGAGCAGCAAAGTGAGTGGATTCAGGTACGATGATTCTAAGTGAAATAAGTCACACAGAAAAAGAAACTTATCATAAGATATCACTTATGAAGATCCTGTAAACATGGCTCCACATGAACTGAGTTAGGAAAGAGAACAGAGTCTCACATTTAGAAAACACTCTTATGCCTGCTTAAGGGGAAAGGAGAGGTGGGGTGATGCATAAAACCAGAGTTTGATATAAGCACAGGTACCATTTCTATAACCAACTGTGGAATAGACAAGACCTACACCTTCCTCAGTGAAAGGGACTCAAAACCCCATATTTCCCGCAGAGGAATAGATCTGACTAGTAAGAATCTTAAAACCTATGTATTGATATGTCTCTGTAAGGGAATCAAGTGTGTCTAGACTGGCATAAACATGGCAGCGAGAATCAGCTCAAACCCACTATAAAAAGGAATTTCAAAAACAAAACCAAAAAACAGGGAAATTCTTTCCATTTCCTTCAGGGTCTCTGATGAAACCTGGAATGACCCTATCTACAATGACAGCTGGATGTGGCATAAGGCTGGACACTTGGGACTGAGAGGATTGGTGAGACTGGGTGAGCAAATGCAGACCCTTTAAAGCAAAAATGCATGGCCCCCATTCCATGGGTCCCAAATCTCCATGTTGAAGGGAATATTACTACAGCTATAACATGTACGGGAATCCTAGAGAATGGACACACTGTGAATACAAAAGGTTTCTAAATCTCAACGAGTAGTCCCTATCCTGGTGCTCCGGTTTGACTTTCCAACTGCTTTACTATCAATCTCCCAACTTGGAGAGACTGCCCCTTTAACCTCCTGGTTCGCACATGTTGCCAATTTGGCAGAGGATGGAAGGGAAGAGGGAGAACCAATGAGAGAGTAGCTGTTAGGCATTTGGACGGGCACATGTCACTCTAATTTCCCGGCAGGAAGAAGAATTAACCAGAGTCTCAGCCCCCCACCAGGAACCAGTATTGGTCCTGAACCAAAATTTTGGACTTGCGTACAGCTCACAAAAAACGAGTTGAAAAATGGAGCTCAGGGGCACAGCAATTCACAAACTGGCAGAGTAATAAAGGACAACTATCGTCCAAAAATCTGTTGAGGGAAGGCAACGAGGCGGACTTGAAAGCGAGGCAGAATAGCAGGAAACAGATTTCAAGAGGTACGTTGGAATCGCCTTTAAAGCACAGGAAGAGGGGCACAACTTCGACAATGATGCACTTGCCCAAAAAGGGCGTATGCGTTTTCTCCTGAATATATTCAGGAGAAAACGCATACGCCGTTTTTGGCCAAGCAAGCACGCGGGCAATGCCAATCTACACTACAAAGAAGTATCACTTTGCACCGGTCAAAAGGGACATCCACAAAATGTGTAAAAACCAGAAAGGCAAGACAGGCCCTGGAGAACAGGGAGCCTTGTTATGCTGATGGGCGGGATGTAAATTGCCAACTGCCTCACTGGAGGAGTGCATTGCGTTCCCTAAAACAAGTAAACAACAGAGCTACAGAGCCAAGGGCACTTCCAGTCTAGGGAATATACCTTGGGAAAACTGAAAATCAATAAGACAGAGCCACCCCCAAATTTAGGGCTGCACTGCTTACAAGAACCTCAACTTGGGTACACCTTAAATATCCCTGGAAATATAAAAATGGTTCAAAAAACTGTGGTATTTATGTACGATGGAATATCCCTCAGCCATGAAATCAATGTCATAAGACCAGGAGCAGCAAAGTGAGTGGATTCAGGTACGATGATTCTAAGTGAAATAAGTCACACAGAAAAAGAAACTTATCATAAGATATCACTTATGAAGATCCTGTAAACATGGCTCCACATGAACTGAGTTAGGAAAGAGAACAGAGTCTCACATTTAGAAAACACTCTTATGCCTGCTTAAGGGGAAAGGAGAGGTGGGGTGATGCATAAAACCAGAGTTTGATATAAGCACAGGTACCATTTCTATAACCAACTGTGGAATAGACAAGACCTACACCTTCCTCAGTGAAAGGGACTCAAAACCCCATATTTCCCGCAGAGGAATAGATCTGACTAGTAAGAATCTTAAAACCTATGTATTGATATGTCTCTGTAAGGGAATCAAGTGTGTCTAGACTGGCATAAACATGGCAGCGAGAATCAGCTCAAACCCACTATAAAAAGGAATTTCAAAAACAAAACCAAAAAACAGGGAAATTCTTTCCATTTCCTTCAGGGTCTCTGATGAAACCTGGAATGACCCTATCTACAATGACAGCTGGATGTGGCATAAGGCTGGACACTTGGGACTGAGAAGATTGGTGAGACTGGGTGAGCAAATGCAGACCCTTTAAAGCAAAAATGCATGGCCCCCATTCCATGGGTCCCAAATCTCCATGTTGAAGGGAATATTACTACAGCTATAACATGTACGGGAAACCTAGAGAATGGACACACTGTGAATACAAAAGGTTTCTAAAACTCAACGAGTAGTCCCTATCCTGGTGCTCCGGTTTGACTTTCCAACTGCTTTACTATCAATCTTCCAACTTGGAGAGACTGCCCCTTTAACCTCCTGGTTCGCACAGGTTGCCAATTTGGCAGAGGATGGAAGGGAAGAGGGAGAACCAATGAGAGAGTAGCTGTTAGGCATTTGGACGGGCACATGTCACTCTAATTTCCCGGCAGGAAGAAGAATTAACCAGAGTCTCAGCCCCCCACCGGGAACCAGTATAGGTCCTGAACCAAAATTTTGGACTTGCGTACAGCTCACAAAAAACGAGTTGAAAAATGGAGCTCAGGGGCACAGCAATTCACAAACTGGCAGAGTAATAAAGGACAACTGTCGTCCAAAAATCTGTTGAGGGAAGGCAACGAGGAGGACTTGAAAGCGAGGCAGAATAGCAGGAAACAGATTTCAAGAGGTACGTTGGAATCGCCTTTAAAGCACAGGAAGAGGGGCACAACTTCGACAATGATGCACTTGGCCAAAAAGGGCGTATGCGTTTTCTCCTGAATATATTCAGGAGAAAACGCATACGCCGTTTTTGGCCAAGCAAGCACGCGGGCAATGCCAATCTACACTACAAAGAAGTATCACTTCGCACCGGTCAAAAGGGACATCCACAAAATGTGTAAAAACCAGAAAGGCAAGACAGGCCCTGTAGAACAGGGAGCCTTGTTATGCTGATGGGCGGGATGTAAATTGCCAACTGCCTCACTGGAGGAGTGCATTGCGTTCCCTAAAACAAGTAAACAACAGAGCTACAGAGCCAAGGGCACTTCCAGTCTAGGGAATATACCTTGGGAAAACTGAAAATCAATAAGACAGAGCCACCCCCAAATTTAGGGCTGCACTGCTTACAAGAACCTCAACTTGGGTACACCTTAAATATCCCTGGAAATATAAAAATGGTTCAAAAAACTGTGGTATTTATGTACGATGGAATATCCCTCAGCCATGAAATCAATGTCATAAGACCAGGAGCAGCAAAGTGAGTGGATTCAGGTACGATGATTCTAAGTGAAATAAGTCACACAGAAAAAGAAACTTATCATAAGATATCACTTATGAAGATCCTGTAAACATGGCTCCACATGAACTGAGTTAGGAAAGAGAACAGAGTCTCACATTTAGAAAACACTCTTATGCCTGCTTAAGGGGAAAGGAGAGGTGGGGTGATGCATAAAACCAGAGTTTGATATAAGCACAGGTACCATTTCTATAACCAACTGTGGAATAGACAAGACCTACACCTTCCTCAGTGAAAGGGACTCAAAACCCCATATTTCCCGCAGAGGAATAGATCTGACTAGTAAGAATCTTAAAACCTATGTATTGATATGTCTCTGTAAGGGAATCAAGTGTGTCTAGACTGGCATAAACATGGCAGCGAGAATCAGCTCAAACCCACTATAAAAAGGAATTTCAAAAACAAAACCAAAAAACAGGGAAATTCTTTCCATTTCCTTCAGGGTCTCTGATGAAACCTGGAATGACCCTATCTACAATGACAGCTGGATGTGGCATAAGGCTGGACACTTGGGACTGAGAGGATTGGTGAGACTGGGTGAGCAAATGCAGACCCTTTAAAGCAAAAATGCATGGCCCCCATTCCATGGGTCCCAAATCTCCATGTTGAAGGGAATATTACTACAGCTATAACATGTTCGGGAATCCTAGAGAATGGACACACTGTGAATACAAAAGGTTTCTAAAACTCAACGAGTAGTCCCTATCCTGGTGCTCCGGTTTGACTTTCCAACTGCTTTACTATCAATCTCCCAACTTGGAGAGACTGCCCCTTTAACCTCCTGGTTCGCACAGGTTGCCAATTTGGCAGAGGATGGAAGGGAAGAGGGAGAACCAATGAGAGAGTAGCTGTTAGGCATTTGGACGGGCACATGTCACTCTAATTTCCCGGCAGGAAGAAGAATTAACCAGAGTCTCAGCCCCCCACCGGGAACCAGTATAGGTCCTGAACCAAAATTTTGGACTTGCGTACAGCTCACAAAAAACGAGTTGAAAAATGGAGCTCAGGGGCACAGCAATTCACAAACTGGCAGAGTAATAAAGGACAACTATCGTCCAAAAATCTGTTGAGGGAAGGCAACGAGGCGGACTTGAAAGCGAGGCAGAATAGCAGGAAACAGATTTCAAGAGGTACGTTGGAATCGCCTTTAAAGCACAGGAAGAGGGGCACAACTTCGACAACGATGCACTTGCCCAAAAAGGGCGTATGCGTTTTCTCCTGAATATATTCAGGAGAAAACGCATACGCCGTTTTTGGCCAAGCAAGCACGCGGGCAATGCCAATCTACACTACAAAGAAGTATCACTTCGCACCGGTCAAAAGGGACATCCTCAAAATGTGTAAAAACCAGAAAGGCAAGACAGACCCTGGAGAACAGGGAGCCTTGTTATGCTGATGGGCGGGATGTAAATTGCCAACTGCCTCACTGGAGGAGTGCATTGCGTTCCCTAAAACAAGTAAACAACAGAGCTACAGAGCCAAGGGCACTTCCAGTCTAGGGAATATACCTTGGGAAAACTGAAAATCAATAAGACAGAGCCACCCCCAAATTTAGGGCTGCACTGCTTACAAGAACCTCAACTTGGGTACACCTTAAATATCCCTGGAAATATAAAAATGGTTCAAAAAACTGTGGTATTTATGTACGATGGAATATCCCTCAGCCATGAAATCAATGTCATAAGACCAGGAGCAGCAAAGTGAGTGGATTCAGGTACGATGATTCTAAGTGAAATAAGTCACACAGAAAAAGAAACTTATCATAAGATATCACTTATGAAGATCCTGTAAACATGGCTCCACATGAACTGAGTTAGGAAAGAGAACAGAGTCTCACATTTAGAAAACACTCTTATGCCTGCTTAAGGGGAAAGGAGAGGTGGGGTGATGCATAAAACCAGAGTTTGATATAAGCACAGGTACCATTTCTATAACCAACTGTGGAATAGACAAGACCTACACCTTCCTCAGTGAAAGGGACTCAAAACCCCATATTTCCCGCAGAGGAATAGATCTGACTAGTAAGAATCTTAAAACCTATGTATTGATATGTCTCTGTAAGGGAATCAAGTGTGTCTAGACTGGCATAAACATGGCAGCGAGAATCAGCTCAAACCCACTATAAAAAGGAATTTCAAAAACAAAACCAAAAAACAGGGAAATTCTTTCCATTTCCTTCAGGGTCTCTGATGAAACCTGGAATGACCCTATCTACAATGACAGCTGGATGTGGCATAAGGCTGGACACTTGGGACTGAGAGGATTGGTGAGACTGGGTGAGCAAATGCAGACCCTTTAAAGCAAAAATGCATGGCCCCCATTCCATGGGTCCCAAATCTCCATGTTGAAGGGAATATTACTACAGCTATAACATGTTCGGGAATCCTAGAGAATGGACACACTGTGAATACAAAAGGTTTCTAAAACTCAACGAGTAGTCCCTATCCTGGTGCTCCGGTTTGACTTTCCAACTGCTTTACTATCAATCTCCCAACTTGGAGAGACTGCCCCTTTAACCTCCTGGTTCGCACAGGTTGCCAATTTGGCAGAGGATGGAAGGGAAGAGGGAGAACCAATGAGAGAGTAGCTGTTAGGCATTTGGACGGGCACATGTCACTCTAATTTCCCGGCAGGAAGAAGAATTAACCAGAGTCTCAGCCCCCCACCGGGAACCAGTATAGGTCCTGAACCAAAATTTTGGACTTGCGTACAGCTCACAAAAAACGAGTTGAAAAATGGAGCTCAGGGGCACAGCAATTCACAAACTGGCAGAGTAATAAAGGACAACTATCGTCCAAAAATCTGTTGAGGGAAGGCAACGAGGCGGACTTGAAAGCGAGGCAGAATAGCAGGAAACAGATTTCAAGAGGTACGTTGGAATCGCCTTTAAAGCACAGGAAGAGGGGCACAACTTCGACAATGATGCACTTGGCCAAAAAGGGCGTATGCGTTTTCTCCTGAATATATTCAGGAGAAAACGCATCCGCCGTTTTTGGCCAAGCAAGCACGCGGGCAATGCCAATCTACACTACAAAGAAGTATCACTTCGCACCGGTCAAAAGGGACATCCACAAAATGTGTAAAAACCAGAAAGGCAAGACAGGCCCTGGAGAACAGGGAGCCTTGTCATGCTGATGGGCGGGATGTAAATTGCCAACTGCCTCACTGGAGGAGTGCATTGCGTTCCCTAAAACAAGTAAACAACAGAGCTACAGAGCCAAGGGCACTTCCAGTCTAGGGAATATACCTTGGGAAAACTGAAAATCAATAAGACAGAGCCACCCCCAAATTTAGGGCTGCACTGCTTACAAGAACCTCAACTTGGGTACACCTTAAATATCCCTGGAAATATAAAAATGGTTCAAAAAACTGTGGTATTTATGTACGATGGAATATCCCTCAGCCATGAAATCAATGTCATAAGACCAGGAGCAGCAAAGTGAGTGGATTCAGGTACGATGATTCTAAGTGAAATAAGTCACACAGAAAAAGAAACTTATCATAAGATATCACTTATGAAGATCCTGTAAACATGGCTCCACATGAACTGAGTTAGGAAAGAGAACAGAGTCTCACATTTAGAAAACACTCATATGCCTGCTTAAGGGGAAAGGAGAGGTGGGGTGATGCATAAAACCAGAGTTTGATATAAGCACAGGTACCATTTCTATAACCAACTGTGGAATAGACAAGACCTACACCTTCCTCAGTGAAAGGGACTCAAACCCCATATTTCCCGCAGAGGAATAGATCTGACTAGTAAGAATCTTAAAACCTATGTATTGATATGTCTCTGTAAGGGAATCAAGTGTGTCTAGACTGGCATAAACATGGCAGCGAGAATCAGCTCAAACCCACTATAAAAAGGAATTTCAAAACAAAACCAAAAAAACTGGGAAATTCTTTACATTTCCTTCAGGGTCTCTGATGAAACCTGGAATGACCCTATCTACAATGACAGCTGGATGTGGCATAAGGCTGGACACTTGGGACTGAGAGGATTCGTGAGACTGGGTGAGCAAATGCAGACCCTTTAAAGCAAAAATGCATGGCCCCCATTCCATGGGTCCCAAATCTCCATGTTGAAGGGAATATTACTACAGCTATAACATGTACGGGAAACCTAGAGAATGGACACACTGTGAATACAAAAGGTTTCTAAAACTCAACGAGTAGTCCCTATCCTGGTGCTCCGGTTTGACTTTCCAACTGCTTTACTATCAATCTCCCAACTTGGAGAGACTGCCCCTTTAACCTCCTGGTTCGCACAGGTTGCCAATTTGGCAGAGGATGGAAGGGAAGAGGGAGAACCAATGAGAGAGTAGCTGTTAGGCATTTGGACGGGCACATGTCACTCTAATTTCCCGGCAGGAAGAAGAATTAACCAGAGTCTCAGCCCCCCACCGGGAACCAGTATAGGTTCTGAACCAAAATTTTGGACTTGCGTACAGCTCACAAAAAACGAGTTGAAAAATGGAGCTCAGGGGCACAGCAATTCACAAACTGGCAGAGTAATAAAGGACAACTATCGTCCAAAAATCTGTTGAGGGAAGGCAACGAGGCGGACTTGAAAGCGAGGCAGAATAGCAGGAAACAGAATTCATGAGGTACGTTGGAATCGCCTTTAAAGCACAGGAAGAGGGGCACAACTTCGACAATGATGCACTTGGCCAAAAAGGGCGTATGCGTTTTCTCCTGAATATATTCAGGAGAAAACGCATACGCCGTTTTTGGCCAAGCAAGCACGCGGGCAATGCCAATCTACACTACAAAGAAGTATCACTTCGCACCGGTCAAAAGGGACATCCACAAAATGTGTAAAAACCAGAAAGGCAAGACAGGCCCTGGAGAACAGGGAGCCTTGTTATGCTGATGGGCAGGATGTAAATTGCCAACTGCCTCACTGGAGGAGTGCATTGCGTTCCCTAAAACAAGAAAACAACAGAGCTACAGAGCCAAGGGCACTTCCAGTCTAGGGAATATACCTTGGGAAAACTGAAAATCAATAAGACAGAGCCACCCCCAAATTTAGGGCTGCACTGCTTACAAGAACCTCAACTTGGGTACACCTTAAATATCCCTGGAAATATAAAAACGGTTCAAAAAACTGTGGTATTTATGTACCATGGAATATCCCTCAGCCATGAAATCAATGTCATAAGACCAGGAGCAGCAAAGTGAGTGGATTCAGGTACGATGATTCTAAGTGAAATAAGTCACACAGAAAAAGAAACTTATCATAAGATATCACTTATGAAGATCCTGTAAACATGGCTCCACATGAACTGAGTCAGGAAAGAGAACAGAGTCTCACATTTAGAAAACACTCTTATGCCTGCTTAAGGGGAAAGGAGAGGTGGGGTGATGCATAAAACCAGAGTTTGATATAAGCACAGGTACCATTTCTATAACCAACTGTGGAATAGACAAGACCTACACCTTCCTCAGTGAAAGGGACTCAAAACCCCATATTTCCCGCAGAGGAATAGATCTGACTAGTAAGAATCTTAAAACCTATGTATTGATATGTCTCTGTAAGGGAATCAAGTGTGTCTAGACTGGCATAAACATGGCAGCGAGAATCAGCTCAAACCCACTATAAAAAGGAATTTCAAAAACAAAACCAAAAAACAGGGAAATTCTTTCCATTTCCTTCAGGGTCTCTGATGAAACCTGGAATGACCCTATCTACAATGACAGCTGGATGTGGCATAAGGCTGGACACTTGGGACTGAGAGGATTGGTGAGACTGGGTGAGCAAATGCAGACCCTTTAAAGCAAAAATGCATGGCCCCCATTCCATGGGTCCCAAATCTCCATGTTGAAGGGAATATTAATACAGCTATAACATGTACGGGAAACCTAGAGAATGGACACACTGTGAATACAAAAGGTTTCTAAAACTCAACGAGTAGTCCCTATCCTGGTGCTCCGGTTTGACTTTCCAACTGCTTTACTATCAATCTCCCAACTTGGAGAGACTGCCCCTTTAACCTCCTGGTTCGCACAGGTTGCCAATTTGGCAGAGGATGGAAGGGAAGAGGGAGAACCAATGAGAGAGTAGCTGTTAGGCATTTGGACGGGCACATGTCACTCTAATTTCCCGGCAGGAAGAAGAATTAACCAGAGTCTCAGCCCCCCACCGGGAACCAGTATAGGTCCTGAACCAAAATTTTGGACTTGCGTACAGCTCACAAAAAACGAGTTGAAAAATGGAGCTCAGGGGCACAGCAATTCACAAACTGGCAGAGTAATAAAGGACAACTATCGTCCAAAAATCTGTTGAGGGAAGGCAACGAGGCGGACTTGAAAGCGAGGCAGAATAACAGGAAACAGATTTCAAGAGGTACGTTGGAATCGCCTTTAAAGCACAGGAAGAGGGGCACAACTTCGACAATGATGCACTTGCCCAAAAAGGGCGTATGCGTTTTCTCCTGAATATATTCAGGAGAAAACGCATACGCCGTTTTTGGCCAAGCAAGCACGCGGGCAATGCAAATCTACACTACAAAGAAGTATCACTTCGCACCGGTCAAAAGGGACATCCACAAAATGTGTAAAAACCAGAAAGGCAAGACAGGCCCTGGAGAACAGGGAGCCTTGTTATGCTGATGGGCGGGATGTAAATTGCCAACTGCCTCACTGGAGGAGTGCATTGCGTTCCCTAAAACAAGTAAACAACAGAGCTACAGAGCCAAGGGCACTTCCAGTCTAGGGAATATACCTTGGGAAAACTGAAAATCAATAAGACAGAGCCACCCCCAAATTTAGGGCTGCACTGCTTACAAGAACCTCAACTTGGGTACACCTTAAATATCCCTGGAAATATAAAAATGGTTCAAAAAACTGTGGTATTTATGTACGATGGAATATCCCTCAGCCATGAAATCAATGTCATAAGACCAGGAGCAGCAAAGTGAGTGGATTCAGGTACGATGATTCTAAGTGAAATAAGTCACACAGAAAAAGAAACTTATCATAAGATATCACTTATGAAGATCCTGTAAACATGGCTCCACATGAACTGAGTTAGGAAAGAGAACAGAGTCTCACATTTAGAAAACACTCTTATGCCTGCTTAAGGGGAAAGGAGAGGTGGGGTGATGCATAAAACCAGAGTTTGATATAAGCACAGGTACCATTTCTATAACCAACTGTGGAATAGACAAGACCTACACCATCCTCAGTGAAAGGGACTCGAAACCCCATATTTCCCGCAGAGGAATAGATCTGACTAGTAAGAATCTTAAAACGTATGTATTGATATGTCTCTGTAAGGGAATCAAGTGTGTCTAGACTGGCATAAACATGGCAGCGAGAATCAGCTCAAACCCACTATAAAAAGGAATTTCAAAAACAAAACCAAAAAACAGGGAAATTCTTTACACTTCCTTCAGGGTCTCTGATGAAACCTGGAATGACCCTATCTACAATGACAGCTGGATGTGGCATAAGGCTGGACACTTGGGACTGAGAGGATTGGTGAGACTGGGTGAGCAAATGCAGACCCTTTAAAGCAAAAATGCATGGCCCCCATTCCATGGGTCCCAAATCTCCATGTTGAAGGGAATATTACTACAGCTATAACATGTACGGGAAACCTAGAGAATGGACACACTGTGAATACAAAAGGTTTCTAAAACTCAACGAGTAGTCCCTATCCTGGTGCTCCGGTTTGACTTTCCAACTGCTTTACTATCAATCTCCCAACTTGGAGAGACTGCCCCTTTAACCTCCTGGTTCGCACAGGTTGCCAATTTGGCAGAGGATGGAAGGGAAGAGGGAGAACCAATGAGAGAGTAGCTGTTAGGCATTTGGACGGGCACATGTCACTCTAATTTCCCGGCAGGAAGAAGAATTAACCAGAGTCTCAGCCCCCCACCGGGAACCAGTATAGGTCCTGAACCAAAATTTTGGACTTGCGTACAGCTCACAAAAAACGAGTTGAAAAATGGAGCTCAGGGGCACAGCAATTCACAAACTGGCAGAGTAATAAAGGAAAACTATCGTCCAAAAATCTGTTGAGGGAAGGAAACGAGGCGGACTTGAAAGCGAGGCAGAATAGCAGGAAACAGATTTCAAGAGGTATGTTGGAATCGCCTTTAAAGCACAGGAAGAGGGGCACAACTTCGACAATGATGCACTTGGCCAAAAAGGGCGTATGCGTTTTCTCCTGAATATATTCATGAGAAAACGCATACGCCCTTTTTGGCCAAGCAAGCAAGCGGGCAATGCAAATCTGCACTACAAAGAAGTATCACTTCCCACCTGTCAAAAGGGACATCCAAAAAATGTGTAAAAACCTGAAAGGCAAGACAGGCCCTGGAGAACAGGGAGCCTTGTTATGCTGATGGGCGGGATGTAAATTGCCAACTGCCTCACTGGAGGAGTGCATTGCATTCCCTAAAACAAGTAAACAACAGAGCTACAGAGCCAAGGGCACTTCCAGTCTAGGGAATATACCTCGGGAAAACTGAAAATCAATAAGACAGAGCCACCCCCAAATTTAGTGCTGCACTGCTTACAAGAACCTCAACTTGGGTACACCTTAAATATCCCAGGAAATATAAAAATGGTTCAAAAAACTGTGGTACTTATGTACGATGGAATATCCCTCAGCCATGAAATCAATGTCATAAGACCAGGAGCAGCAAAGTGAGTGGATTCAGGTACGATGATTCTAAGTGAAATAAGTCACACAGAAAAAGAAACTTATCATAAGATATCACTTATGAAGATCCTGTAAACATGGCTCCACATGAACTGAGTTAGGAAAGAGAACAGAGTCTCACATTTAGAAAACACTCTTATGCCTGCTTAAGGGGAAAGGAGAGGTGGGGTGATGCATAAAACCAGAGTTTGATATAAGCACAGGTACCATTTCTATAACCAACTGTGGAATAGACAAGACCTACACCTTCCTCAGTGAAAGGGACTCAAAACCCCATATTTCCCGCAGAGGAATAGATCTGACTAGTAAGAATCTTAAAACGTATGTATTGATATGTCTCTGTAAGGGAATCAAGTGTGTCTAGACTGGCATAAACATGGCAGCGAGAATCAGCTCAAACCCACTATAAAAAGGAATTTCAAAAACAAAACCAAAAAACAGGGAAATTCTTTCCATTTCCTTCAGGGTCTCTGATGAAACCTGGAATGACCCTATCTACAATGACAGCTGGATGTGGCATAAGGCTGGACACTTGGGGCTGAGAGGATTGGTGAGATTGGGTGAGCAAATGCAGACTCTTTAAAGCAAAAATGCATGGCCCCCATTCCATGGGTCCCAACTCTCCATGTTGAAGGGAATATTACTACAGCTATAACATGTACAGGAAACCTAGAGAATGAACACCCTGTGAATACAAAAGGTTTCTAAAACTCAACGAGTAGTCCCTATCCTGGTGCTCCGGTTTGACTTTCCAACTGCTTTACTATCAATCTCTGAACTTGGAGAGACAGCCCCTTTAACCTCCTGGTTCAGACAGGTTGCCTATTTGGCAGAGGATGGAAGGGAAGACGGAGAACCAATGTGAGAGTAGCTGTTAGGCATTTGGACGGGCACATGTCACTCTAATTTCCCGGCAGGAAGAAGAATTAACCAGATTCTCAGCCCCCCACCAGGAACCAGTATAGTTCCTGAACCAAAATTTTGGACTTGCGTACAGCTCACAATAAACGAGTTGAAAAATGGAGCTCAGGGGCACAGCAATTCACAAACTGGCAGAGTAATAAAGGAAAACTATCGTCCAAAAATCTGTTGAGGGAAGTCAACGAGGCGGACTTGAAAGCGAGGCAGAATAGCAGGAAACAGATTTCAAGAGGTACGTTGGAATCGCCTTTAAAGCACAGGAAGAGGGGCACAATTTCGACAATGATGCACTTGGCCAAAAAGGGCGTATGCGTTTTCTCCTGAATATATTCAGTAGAAAACGCATACGCCCTTTTTGGCCAAGCAAGCAAGCGGGCAATGCAAATCTGCACTACAAAGAAGTATCACTTCCCACCGGTCAAAAGGGACATCCAAAAAATGTGTAAAAACCAGAAAGGCAAGACAGGCCCTGGAGAACAGGGAGCCTTGTTATGCTGATGGGCGGGATGTAAATTGCCAACTGCCTCACTGGAGGAGTGCATTGCGTTCCCTAAAACAAGTAAACAACAGAGCTACAGAGCCAAGGGCACTTCCAGTCTAGGGAATATACCTTGGGAAAACTGAAAATCAATAAGACAGAGCCACCCCCAAATTTAGGGCTGCACTGCTTACAAGAACCTCAACTTGGGTACACCTTAAATATCCCAGGAAATATAAAAATGGTTCAAAAAACTGTGGTATTTATGTACGATGGAATATCCCTCAGCCATGAAATCAATGTCATAAGACCAGGAGCAGCAAAGGGAGTGGATTCAGGTACGATGATTCTAAGTGAAATAAGTCACACAGAAAAAGAAACTTATCATAAGATATCACTTATGAAGATCCTGTAAACATGGCTCCTCATGAACTGAGTTAGGAAAGAGAACAGAGTCTCACATTTAGAAAACACTCTTATGCCTGCTTAAGGGGAAAGGAGAGGTGGGGTGATGCATAAAACCAGAGTTTGATATAAGCACAGGTACCATTTCTATAACCAACTGTGGAATAGACAAGACCTACACCTTCCTCAGTGAAAGGGACTCAAAACCCCATATTTCCAGCAGAGGAATAGATCTGATTAGTAAGAATCTTAAAACCTATGTATTGATATGTCTCTGTAAGGGAATCAAGTGTGTCTAGACTGGCATAAACATGGCAGCGAGAATCAGCTCAAACCCACTATAAAAAGGAATTTCAAAAACAAAACCAAAAAACAGGGAAATTCTTTCCATTTCCTTCAGGGTCTCTGATGAAACCTGGAATGACCCTATCTACAATGACAGCTGGATGTGGCATAAGGCTGGACACTTGGGGCTGAGATGATTGGTGAGATTGGGTGAGCAAATGCAGACCCTTTAAAGCAAAAATGCATGGCCCCCATTCCATGGGTCCCAACTCTCCATGTTGAAGGGAATATTACTACAGCTATAACATGTACGGGAAACCTAGAGAATGGACACACTGTGAATACAAAAGGTTTCTAAAACTCAACGAGTAGTCCATCTCCTGGTGCTCCGGTTTGACTTTCCAACTGCTTTACTATCAATCTCCCAACTTGGAGAGACAGCCCCTTTAACCTCCTGGTTCAGACAGGTTGCCTATTTGGCAGAGGATGGAAGTAAAGACGGAGAACCAATGAGAGAGTAGCTGTTAGGCATTTGGACGGGCACATGTCACTCTAATTTCCCGGCAGGAAGAAGAATTAACCAGAGTCTCAGCCCCCCGCCGGGAACCAGTATAGTTCCTGAACCAAAATTTTGGACTTGCGTACAGCTCACAAAAAACGAGTTGAAAAATGGAGCTCAGGGGCACAGCAATTCACAAAATGGCAGAGTAATAAAGGACAACTATCGTCCAAAAATCTGTTGAGGGAAGTCAACGAGGCGGACTTGAAAGCGAGGCAGAATAGCAGGAAACAGATTTCAAGAGGTACGTTGGAATCGCCTTTAAAGCACAGGAAGAGGGGCACAATTTCGACAATGATGCACGTGGCCAAAAAGGGCGTATGCGTTTTCTCCTGAATATATTCAGTAGAAAACGCATACGCCCTTTTTGGCCAAGCAAGCAAGCGCGCAATGCAAGTCTGCACTACAAAGAAGTATCACTTCCCACCGGTCAAAAGGGACATCCAAAAAATGTGTAAAAACCAGAAAGGCAAGACAGGCCCTGGAGAACAGGGAGCCTTGTTATGCTGATGGGCGGGATGTAAATTGCCAACTGCCTCACTGGAGGAGTGCATTGCATTCCCTAAAACAAGTAAACAACAGAGCTACAGAGCCAAGGGCGCTTCCAGTCTAGGGAATATACCTCGGGAAAACTGAAAATCAATAAGACAGAGCCACCCCCAAATTTAGGGCTGCACTGCTTACAAGAACCTCAACTTGGGTACACCTTAAATATCCCAGGAAATATAAAAATGGTTCAAAAAACTGTGGTACTTATGTACGATGGAATATCCCTCAGCCATGAAATCAATGTCATAAGACCAGGAGCAGCAAAGTGAGTGGATTCAGGTACGATGATTCTAAGTGAAATAAGTCACACAGAAAAAGAAACTTATCATAAGATATCACTTATGAAGATCCTGTAAACATGGCTCCACATGAACTGAGTTAGGAAAGAGAACAGAGTCTCACATTTAGAAAACACTCTTATGCCTGCTTAAGGGGAAAGGAGAGGTGGGGTGATGCATAAAACCAGAGTTTGATATAAGCACAGGTACCATTTCTATAACCAACTGTGGAATAGACAAGACCTACACCTTCCTCAGTGAAAGGGACTCAAAACCCCATATTTCCCGCAGAGGAATAGATCTGACTAGTAAGAATCTTAAAACCTATGTATTGATATGTCTCTGTAAGAGAATCAAGTGTGTCTAGACTGGCATAAACATGGCAGCGAGAATCAGCTCAAACCCACTATAAAAAGGAATTTCAAAAAGAAAACCAAAAAACAGGGAAATTCTTTCCATTTCCTTCAGGGTCTCTGATGAAACCTGGAATGACCCTATCTACAATGACAGCTGGATGTGGCATAAGGCTGGACTCTTGGGGCTGAGAGGATTGGTGAGATTGGGTGAGCAAATGCAGACCCTTTAAAGCAAAAATGCATGGCCCCCATTCCATGGGCCCACATCTCCATGTTGAAGGGAATATTACTACAGCTATAATATGTACGGGAAACCTAGAGAATGGACACACTGTGAATACAAAAGGTTTCTAAAACTCAACGAGTAGTCCCTCTCCTGGTGCTCCGGTTTGACTTTCCAACTGCTTTACTATCAATCTCCCAACTTGGAGAGACAGCCACATTAACCTCCTGGTTCGCACAGGTTGCCTATTTGGCAGAGGATGGAAGGGAAGAGGGAGAACCAATGAGAGAGTAGCTGTTAGGCATTTGGACGGGCACATGTCACTCTAATTTCCCGGTAGGAAGACGAATTAACCAGATGCTCAGCAACCCACCGGGAACCAGTATAGGTCCTGAACCAAAATTTTGGACTTGCGTACAGCTCACAAAAAACGAGTTGAAAAATGGGGCTCAGGGGCACAGCAATTCACAAACTGGCAGAGTAATAAAGGACAACTATCGTCCAAAAATCTGTTGAGGGAAGGCAACGAGGCGGACATTAAAGCGAGGCAGAATAGCAGGAAACAGATTTCAAGAGGTACGTTGGAATCGCCTTTAAAGCACAGGAAGAGGGGCACAACTTCGACAATAATGCACTTGGCCAAAAAGGGCGTATGCGTTTTCTCCTGAATATATTCAGGAGAAAACGCATTCGCCCTTTTTGGCCAAGCAAGCAAGCGGGCAATGCAAATCTGCACTACAAAGAAGTATCATTTCCCACCGGTCAAAAGGGACATCCACAAAATGTGTAAAAACCAGAAAGGCAAGACAGGCCCTGGAGAACAGGGAGCCTTGTTATGCTGATGGGCGGGATGTAAATTGCCAACTGCCTCACTGGAGGAGTGCATTGCGTTCCCTAAAACAAGTAAACAACAGAGCTACAGAGCCAAGGGCACATCCAGTCTAGGGAATACACCTTGGGAAAACTGAAAATCAATAAGACAGGGCCACCCCCAAATTTACTGCTGCACTGCTTTCAAGAACCTCAACTTGGGTACACCTTAAATATCCCAGGAAATATAAAAATGGTTCAAAAAACTGTGGTATTTATGTACGATGGAATATCCCTCAGCCATGAAATCAATGTCATAAGAACAGGAGCAGCAAAGTGAGTGGATTCAGGTACGATGATTCTAAGTGAAATAAGTCACACAGAAAAAGAAACTTATCATAAGATATCACTTATGAAGATCCTGTAAACATGGCTCCACATGAACTGAGTTAGGAAAGAGAACAGAGTCTCACATTTAGAAAACACTCTTATGCCTGCTTAAGGGGAAAGGAGAGGTGGGGTGATGCATAAAACCAGAGTTTGATATAAGCACAGGTATCATTTCTATAACCAACTGTGGAATAGACAAGACCTACACCTTCCTCAGTGAAAGGGACTCAAAACCCCATATTTCCCGCAGAGGAATAGATCTGACTAGTAATAATCTTAAAACCTATGTATTGATATGTCTCTGTAAGGGAATCAAGTGTGTCTAGACTGGCATAAACATGGCAGCGAGAATCAGCTCAAACCCACTAGAAAAAGGAATTTCAAAAACAAAACCAAAAAACAGGGAAATTCTTTCCGTTTCCTTCAGGGACTCTGATGAAACCTGGAATGACCCTATCTACAATGACAGCTGGATGTGGCATAAGGCTGGACACTTGGAACTGAGAGGATTTGTGAGATTGGGTGAGCAAATGCAGACCCGTTAAAGTAAAAATGCATGGCCCCCATTCCATGGGTCCCAACTCTCCATGTTGAAGGGAATATTACTACAGCTATAACATGTACGGGAAACCTAGAGAATGGACACACTGTGAATACAAAAGGTTTCTAAAACTCAACGAGTAGTCCCTCTCCTGGTGCTCCGGTTTGACGTTCCAACTGTTTTACTATCAATCTCCCAACGTGGAGAGACAGCCCCTTTAACCTCCTGGTTCGCACAGGTTGCCAATTTGGCAGAGGATAGAAGGGAAGAGTGAGAACCAATGAGAGAGTTACTGTTAGGCATTTGGACGGGAATATGTCACTCTAATTTCCCGGCAGGAAGAAGAATTAACCAGAGTCTCAGGCCCCCACCGGGAAACAGTATAGGTCCTGAACCAAAATTTTGGACTTGCATACAGCTCACAAAAAACGAGTTGAAAAATGGAGCTCAGGGGCACAGCCATTCACAAACTGGCAGAGTAATAAAGGACAACTATCGTCCAAAAATCTGTTGAGGGAAGGCAACGAGGCCGACTTGAAAGCGAGGCAGAATAGCAGGAAACAGATTTCAAGAGGTACGTTGGAATCGCCTTTAAAGCACAGGAAGAGGGGCACAACTTCGACAGTGATGCACTTGGCCAAAAAGGGCGTATGCATTTTCTCCTGAATATATTCAGGAGAAAACCCATACGCCCTTTTTGGCCAAGCAAGCAAGCGGGCAATGCAAATCTGCACTACAAAGAAGTATCACTTCCCACCGGTCAAAA
Organism: Mesoplodon bidens; assembly: GCF_964165515.1. Taxonomy (NCBI): domain Eukaryota; kingdom Metazoa; phylum Chordata; class Mammalia; order Artiodactyla; family Ziphiidae; genus Mesoplodon; species Mesoplodon bidens. The sequence goes on from NW_027671403.1 coordinate 630,338, forward strand.
GGGACATCCACAAAATGTGTAAAAACCAGAAAGGCAAGACAGGCCCTGGAGAACAGGGAGCCTTGCTATGCTGATGGGCGGGATGTAAATTGGAAACTGCCTCACTGGAGGAGTGCATTGCGTTCCCTAAAACAAGTAAACAACAGAGCTACAGAGGCAAGGGCACTTCCAGACTAGGGAATATACCTTGGGAAAACTGAAAATCAATAAGACAGAGCCACCCCCAAATTTAGGGCTGCACTGCTTACAAAAACCTCAACTTGGGTACACCTTAAATATCCCAGGAAATATAAAAATGGTTCAAAAAACTGTGGTATTTATGTACGATGGAATATCCCTCAGCCATGAAATCAATGTCATAAGACCAGGAGCAGCAAAGTGAGTGGATTCAGGTACGATGATTCTAAGTGAAATAAGTCACACAGAAAAAGAAACTTATCATAAGATATCACTTATGAAGATCCTGTAAACATGGCTCCACATGAACTGAGTTAGGAAAGAGAACAGAGTCTCACATATAGAAAACACTCTTATGCCTGCTTAAGGGGAAAGGAGAGGTGGGGTGATGCATAAAACCAGAGTTTGATATAAGCACAGGTACCATTTCTAAAACCAACTGTGGAATAGACAAGACCTACACCTTCCTCAGTGAAAGGGACTCAAAACCCCATATTTCCCGCAGAGGAAATGATCTGACTAGTAAGAATCTTAAAACCTATGTATTGATATGTCTCTGTAAGGGAATCAAGTGTGTCTAGACTGGCATAAAAATGGCAGCGAGAATCAGCTCAAACCCACTATAAAAAGGAATTTCAAAAACAAACCAAAAAACAGGGAAATTCTTTCCATTTCCTTCAGGGTCTCTGATGAAACCTGGAATGACCCTATCTACAATGATAGCTGGATGTGGCATAAGGCTGGACACTTGGGACTGAGAGGATTGGTGAGATTGGGTGAGCAAATGCAGACCCTTTAAAGCAAAAATGCATGGCCCCCATTCCATGGGTCCCAACTCTCCATGTTGAAGGGAATATTACTACAGCTATAACATGTACGGGAAACTTAGAGAATGGACACACTGTGAATACAAAAGGTTTCTAAAACTCAACGTGTAGTCCCTCTCCTGGTGCTCCGGTTTGACTTTCCAACTGCTTTACTATCAATCTCCCAACTTGGAGAGACAGCCCCTTTAACCTCCTGGTTCGCACATGTTGCCAATTTGGCAGAGGATGGAAGGGAAGAGGGAGAACCAATGAGAGAGTAGCTGTTAGGCTTTTGGACGGGCACATGTCACTCTAATTTCCCGGCAGGAAGAAGAATTAACCAGAGTCCCAGCCCCCCACCGGGAACGAGTATAGGTCCTGAGCCAAAATTTTGGACTTGCGTACAGCTCACAAAAAACGATTTGAAAAATGGAGCTCAGGGGCACAGCAATTCACAAATTGGCAGAGTAATAAAGGACAACTATAGTCCAAAAATCTGTTGAGGGAAGGCATCGAGGCAGACTTGAATGCGAGTCAGAATAGCAGGGACCAGATTTCAAGAGGTACGTTGGAATCGCCCTTAAAGCACAGAAAGAGGGGCACAACTTCGACAATGATGCACTTGGCCAAAAAGGGCGTATGCGTTGTCTCCTGAATATATTCAGGAGAGAACGCATAAGCCCTTTTTGGCCAAGCAAGCAAGCGGGCAATGCAAATCTGCACTACAAAGAAGTATCACTTCCCACCATTCAAAAGGGACATCCACAAAATGCGTAAAAACCAGAAAGGCAAGATAGGCCCTGGAGAACAGGGAGCCTTGTTATGCTGATGGGCGGGATGTAAATTGGAAACTGCCTCACTGGAGTAGTGCATTGCGTTCCCTAAAACAAGTAAACAACAGAGCTACAGAGCCAAGGGAACTTCCAGTCTAGGGAATATACCTTGGGAAAACTGAAAATCAATAAGACATAGCCACCCCCAAATTTAGGGCTGCAGTGCTTACAAGAACCTCAACTTGGGTACACCTTCAATATCCCAGGAAAGATAAAAATGGTTCAAAAAATTGTGGTTTTTATGTAAGATGTAATATCCCTCAGCCATGAAATCAATGTCATAAGACCAGGAGCAGCAAAGTGAGTGGATTCAGGTACGATGATTGTAAGTGAAATAAGTCACACAGAAAAAGAAACTTATCATAAGATATCACTTATGAAGATCCTATTAACATGGCTACACATGAACTGAGTTAGGAAAGAGAACAGAGTCTCACATTTAGAAAACACTCTTATTCCTGCTTAAGGGGAAAGGAGAGGTGGGGTGATGCATAAAACCAGAGTTTGATATAAGCACAGGTACCATTTCTAAAACCAACTGTGGAATGGAGAAGACCTACATCTTCCTCAGTGAAAGGGACTCAAAACCCCATATTTCCCGCAGAGGAATAGATCTGACTAGTAAGAATCTTAAAACCTATGTATTGATATGTCTCTGTAATGGAATCAAGTGTGTCTAGACTGGCATAAACATGGCAGCGAGAATGTGCTCAAACCCACTATAAAAATGAATTTCAAAAACAAAACCAAAAAACAGGGAAATTCTTTATATTTCCTTCAGGGTCTCTGATGAAACCTGGAATGACCCTATCTACAATGACAGCTGGATGTGGCATAAGGCTGGACACTTGGGACTGAGAGGATTGGTGAGATTGGGTGAGCAAATGCAGACCCTTTAAAGCAAAAATGCATGGCCCCCATTCCATGGGTCCCAACTCTCCATGTTGAAGGGAATATTACTACAGCTATAACATGTACGGGAAACCTAGAGAATGGACACACTGTGAATACAAAAGGTTTCTAAAACTCAACGAGTATTACCTCTCCTGGTGCTCCGGTTTGACTTTCCAACTGCTTTACTATGAATCTCCCAACTTGGAGAGACAGCCCCTTTAACCTCCTGGTTCGCACAGGTTGCCAATTTGGCAGAGGATGGTAGGGAAGAGGGAGAACCAATGAGAGAGTAGCTGTTAGGCATTTGGACGGGCACATGTCACTCTAATTTCCCGGCAAGAAGAAGAATTAACCAGAGTCTCAGCCACCCACCGGGAACCAGTATAGGTCCTGAACCAAAATTTGGACTTGCGTACAGCTCACAAAAAACGAGTTGAAAAATGGAGCTCAGGGGCACAGAAATTCACAAACTGGCAGAGTAATAAAGGACAACTATCGTCCAAAAATCTGTTGAGGGAAGGCAACGAGGCGGAGTTGAAAGCGAGGCAGAATAGCAGTAAACAGATTTCAAGAGGTATATTGGAATCGCCTTTAAAGCACAGGAAGAGGGGCACAACTTCGACAATAATGCACTTTGCCAAAAAGTGCGTATGCGTTTTCTCCTGAATATATTCAGGAGAAAACGCATACGCCCATTTTGGCCAAGCAAGCAAGCGGGCAATGCAAATCTGCACTACAAAGAAATATCACTTCACACCGGTCAAAAGGGACATCCACAAAATGTGTAAAAACCAGAAAGGCAAGACAGGCACTGGAGAACAGGGAGCCTTGTTATGCTGATGGGCGGGATGTAAATTGCCAACTGCCTCACTGCAGGAGTGCATTGCGTTCCCTAAAACAAGTAAACAACAGAGCTTCAGAGCCAAGGGCACTTCCATTGTAGGGAATATACCTTGGGAAAACTGAAAATCAATAAGACAGAGCCACCCCCAAATTTAGGGCTGCACTGCTTACAAGAACCTCAACTTGGGTACACCTTAAATATCCCAGGAAATATAAAAATGGTTCAAAAAACTGTGGTATTTATGTACGATGGAATATCCCTCAGCCATGAAATCAATGTCATAAGACCAGGAGCAGCAAAGTGAGTGGATTCAGGTACGATGATTCTAACTGAAATAAGTCACACAGAAAAAGAAACTTATCATAAGATATCACTTATGAAGATCCTGTAAACATGGCTCCTCATGAACTGAGTTAGGAAAGAGAACAGAGTCTCACATTTAGAAAACACTCTTATGCCTGCTTAAGGGGAAAGGAGAGGTGGGGTGATGCATAAAACCAGAGTTTGATGTAAGCACAGGTACCATTTCTATAACCAACTGTGGAATAGACAAGACCTACACCTTCCTCAGTGAAAGGGACTCAAAACCCCATATTTCCCGGAGAGGAAAAGATCTGACTAGTAAGAATCTTAAAACCTATGTATTGATATGTCTCTGTAAGGGAATCAAGTGTGTCTAGACTGGCATAAACATGGCAGCGAAAATCAGCTCAAACCCACTATAAAAAGGAATTTCAAAAACAAACCAAAAAACAGGGAAATTCTTTCCATTTCCTTCAGGGTCTCTGATGAAACCTGGAATGACCCTATCTACAATGACAGCTGGATGTGGCATAAGGCTGGACACTTGGGACTGAGAGGATTGGTGAGTTTGGGTGAGCAAATGCAGACCCTTTAAAGCAAAAATGCATGGGCCCCATTCCATGGGTCCCAGCTCTCCATGTTGAAGGGAATATTACTACAGCTATAACATGTACAGGAAACCTAGAGAATGGACACACTGTGAATACAAAAGGTTTCTAAAACTCAACGAATAGTCCCTCTCCTGGTGCTCCGGTTTTACTTTCCAAATGCTTTACTATCAATCTCCCAACTTGGAGAGACAGCCCCTTTAACCTCCTGGTTCGCACATGTTGCCAATTTGGCAGAGTATGGAAGGGAAGAGGGAGAATCAATGAGAGAGTAGCTGTTAGGCATTTTGACGGTAACATGTCACTCTAATTTCCCGGCAGGATGAAGAATTAACCAGAGTCTGAGCCCCCCCCCCAGGAAACAGTATAGGTCCTGAACCAAAATTTTGGACTTGCATACAGGTCACAAATAACGAGTTGAAAAATGGAGCTCAGGGGCACAGCAATTCACAAACTGGCAGAGTAATAAAGGACAACTATCGTCCAAAAATCTGTTGACGGAAGGCAACGAGGCAGACTAGAAAGCGAGGCAGAATAGCAGGAAACTGATTTCAAGAGGTACGTTGGAATCGCCTTTAAAGCACAGGAAGAGGGGCACAACTTCGACAATGATGCACTTGGCCAAAAAGGGAGTATGCGTTTTCTCCTGAATATATTCAGGAGAAAACGCATACGCCCTTCTTGGCCAAGCAAGGAAGCGGGCAATGCAAATCTGCACTACAAAGAAGTATCACTTCCCACGGGTCAAAAGGGACATCCACAAAATGTGTAAAAACCAGAAAGGCAAGACAGGCCCTGGAGAACAGGGAGCCTTGTTTTGCTGATGGGTGGGATGTAAATTGCCAACTGCCTCACTGGAGGAGTGCATTGCATTCCCTAAAACAAGTAAACAACAGAGCTTCAGAGCCAAGGGCACTTCCAGTGTAGGGAATATACCTTGGGAAAACTGAAAATCAATAAGACAGAGCCACCCCCAAATTTAGGGCTGCACTGCTTACAAGAACCTCAACTTGGGTACACCTTAAATATCCCAGGAAATATAAAAATGGTTCAAAAAACTGTGGTATTTATGTACGATGGAATATCCCTCAGCCATGAAATCAATGTCATAAGACCAGGAGCAGCAAAGTGAGTGGATTCAGGTACGATGATTCTAACTGAAATAAGTCACACAGAAAAAGAAACTTATCATAAGATATCACTTATGAAGATCCTGTAAACATGGCTCCTCATGAACTGAGTTAGGAAAGAGAACAGTGTCTCACATTTAGAAAACACTCTTATGCCTGCTTAAGGGGAAAGGAGAGGTGGGGTGATGCATAAAACCAGAGTTTGATATAAGCACAGGTACCATTTCTAAAACCAACTGTGAAATAGACAAGACCTACACCTTCCTCAGTGAAAGGGACTCAAAACCCCATATTTCCCGGAGAGGAAAAGATCTGACTAGTAAGAATCTTAAAACCTATGTATTGATATGTCTCTGTAAGGGAATCAAGTGTGTCTAGACTGGCATAAACATGGCAGCGAAAATCAGCTCAAACCCACTATAAAAAGGAACTTCAAAAACAAACCAAAAAACAGGGAAATTCTTTCCATTTCCTTCAGGGTCTCTGATGAAACCTGGAATGACCCTATCTACAATGACAGCTGGATGTGGCATAAGGCTGCACACTTGGGACTGAGAGGATTGGTGAGATTGGGTGAGCAAATGCAGACCCTTTAAAGCAAAAATTCATGGGCCCCATTCCATGGGTCCCAGCTCTCCATGTTGAAGGGAATATTACTACAGCTATAACATGTACAGGAAACCTAGAGAATGGACACACTGTGAATACAAAAGGTTTCTAAAACTCAACGAATAGTCCCTCTCCTGGTGCTCCGGTTTTACTTTCCAAATGCTTTACTATCAATCTCCCAACTTGGAGAGACAGCCCCTTTAACCTCCTGCTTCGCACAGGTTGCCAATTTGGCAGAGTATGGAAGGGAAGAGGGAGAATCAATGAGAGAGTAGCTGTTAGGCATTTTGACGGGAACATGTCACTCTAATTTCCCGGCAGGAAGAAGAATTAACCAGAGTCTGAGCCCCCCCCCCGGGAAACAGTATAGGTCCTGAACCAAAATTTTGGACTTGCATACAGGTCACAAATAACGAGTTGAAAAATGGAGCTCAGGGGCACAGCAATTCACAAACTGGCAGAGTAATAAAGGACAACTATCGTCCAAAAATCTGTTGACGGAAGGCAACGAGGCGGACTAGAAAGCGAGGCAGAATAGCAGGAAACAGATTTCAAGAGGTACGTTGGAATCGCCTTTAAAGCACAGGAAGAGGGGCACAACTTCGACAATGATGCACTTGGCCAAAAAGGGCGTATGCGTTTTCTCCTGAATATATTCAGGAGAAAACGCATATGCCCTTCTTGGCCAAGCAAGGAAGCGGGCAATGCAAATCTGCACTACAAAGAAGTATCACTTCCCACCGGTCAAAAGGGACATCCACAAAATGTGTAAAAACCAGAAAGGCAAGAATGGCCCTGGAGAACAGGGAGCCTTGTTATGCTGATGGGCAGGATGTAAATTGCCAACTGCCTCACTGGAGGAGTGCATTGCATTCCCTAAAACAAGTAAACAACAGAGCTACAGAGACAAGGGCACTTCCAGTCTAGGGAATATACCTTGGGAAAACTGAAAATCAATAAGACAGAGCCACCCCCTTATTAAGGGCTGCACTGCTTACAAGAACCTCAACTTGGGTACACCTTAAATATCCCAGGAAATATAAAAATGGTTCAAAAAACTGTGGTATTTATGTACGATGGAATATCCCTCAGCCATGAAATCAATGTCATAAGAGCAGGAGCAGCAAAGTGAATGGATTCAGGTACGATGATTCTAAGTGAAATAAGTCACACAGAAAAAGAAACTTATCATAAGATATCACTTATGAAGATCCTATAAACATGGCTGCACATGAACTGAGTTAGGAAAGAGAACAGAGTCTCACATTTAGAAAACACTCTTATGCCTGCTTAAGGCGAAAGGAGAGGTGAGGTGATGCATAAAACCAGAGTTTGATATAAGCACAGGTACAATTTCTATAACGAACTGTGGAATAGAGAAGACCTACTCCTTCCTCAGTGAAAGGGACACAAAACCCCATATTTCCCGCAGAGGAATAGATCTGACTAGTAAGAATCTTAAAACCTATGTATTGATATATCTCTGTAAGGGAATCAAGTGTGTCTAGACTGGCATAAACATGGCAGCGAGAATCAGCTCAAACCCACTATAAAAAGGAATTTCAAAAACAAAACCAAAAAACAGGGAAATTCTTTCCATTTCCTTCAGGGTCTCTGATGAAACCTGGAATGACCCTATCTTCAATGATAGCTGGATGTGGCATAAGGCTGGACACTTGGGACTGAGAGGATTGGTGAGATTGGGTTAGCAAATGCAGACCCTTTAAAGCAAAAATGCATGGCCCCCATTCCATGGGTCCCAACTCTCCATGTTGAAGGGAATATTACTACAGCTATAACATGTATGGGAAACCTAGAGAATGGACACACTGTGAATACAAAAGGTTTCTAAAAGTCAACGAGTAGTCCCTCTCCTGGTGTTCCGGTTTGACTTTCCAACTGCTTTACTATCAATCTCCCAACTTGGAGAGACAGCCCCTTTAACCTACTGGTTCGCACAGGTTGCCAATTTGGCAGAGGATTGAAGGGAAGAGGGAGAACCAATGAGCGAGTAGCTATTAGGCATTTGGACGGGCACATGTCACTCTAATTTACCGGCAGGAAGAAGAATTAACCAGAGTCTCAGCCCCCCACCGGGAACCAGTATAGGTCCTGAACCAAAATTTTGGACTTGCGTACAGCTCACAAAAAACGAGTTGAAAAATGGAGCTCAGGGTCTCAGCAATTCACAAACTGGCAGAGTAATAAAGGACAACTATCGTCCAAAAATCTGTTGAGGGAAGGCAGCGAGGCGGACTTGAAAGCGATGCAGAATAGCAGGAAACAAATTTCAAGAGGTACGTTGGAATCGCCTTTAAAGCACAGGAAGAGGGGCACAACTTCGACAGTGATGCACTTGGACAAAAAGTGCGTATGCATTTTCTCCTGAATATATTCAGGAGAAAACCCATATGCCCTTTTTGGCCAAGCAAGCAAGCGGGCAATGCAAATCTGCACTACAAAGAAGTATCACTTCCCACCGGTCAAAAGGGACATCCACAAAATGTGTAAAAACCAGAAAGGCAAGACAGGCCCTGGAGAACAGGGAGACTTGCTATGCTGATGGGCGGGATGTAAATTGCCAACTGCCTCACTGGAGGAGTGCATTGCGTTCCCTAAAACAAGTAAACAACAGAGCTACAGAGTCAAGGGCACTTCCAGTCTAGGGAATATACCTTGGGAAAATTGAAAATCAATAAGACAGAGCCACCCCCAAATTTAGGGCTGCACTGCTTACAAGAACCTCAACTTGGGTACACCTTAAATATCCCAGGAAATATAAAAATGGTTCAAAAAACTGTGGTATTTATGTACGATGGAATATCCCTCAGCCATGAAATCAATGTCATAAGACCAGGAGCAGCAAAGTGAGTGGATTCAGGTACGATGATTCTAACTGAAATAAGTCACACAGAAAAAGAAACTTATCATAAGATATCACTTATGAAGATCCTGTAAACATGGCTCGTCATGAACTGAGTTAGGAAAGAGAACAGAGTCTCACATTTAGAAAACACTCTTATGCCTGCTTAAGGGGAAAGGAGAGGTGGGGTGATGCATAAAACCACAGTTTGATATAAGCACAGGTACCATTTCTAAAACCAACTGTGGAATAGACAAGACCTACACCTTCCTCAGTGAAAGGGACTCAAAACCCCATATTTCCCGGAGAGGAAAAGATCTGACTAGTAAGAATCTTAAAACCTATGTATTGATATGTCTCTGTAAGGGAATCAAGTGTGTCTAGACTGGCATAAACATGGCAGCGAGAATCAGCTCAAACCCACTATAAAAAGGAATTTCAAAAACAAACCAAAAAACAGGGAAATTCTTTCCATTTCCTTCAGGGTCTCTGATGAAACCTGGAATGACCATATCTACAATGACAGCTAGATGTGGCATAAGGCTGGACACTTGGGACTGAGAGGATTGGTGAGATTGGGTGAGCAAATGCAGACCCTTTAAAGCAAAAATGCATGGGCCCCATTCCATGGGTCCAAACTCTCCATGTTGAAGGGAATATTACTACAGATATAACATGTACGGGAAACCTAGAGAATGGACACACTGTGAATACAAAAGGTTTCTAAAACTCAACGAATAGTCCCTCTCCTTGTGCTCCGGTTTTACTTTCCAAATGTTTTACTATCAATCTCCCAACTTGGAGAGACAGCCCCTTTAACCTCCTGGTTCGCACAGGTTGCCAATTTGGCAGAGTATGGAAAGGAAGAGGGAGAACCAATGAGAGAGTAGCTGTTAGGCATTTGGACGGGAACATGTCACTCTAATTTCCCGGCAGGAAGAAGAATTAACCAGAGTCTGAGCCCCTCCCCGGGAAACATTATAGGTCCTGAACCAAAATTTTGGACTTGCATACAGGTCACAAATAACGAGTTGAAAAATGGAGCTCAGGGGCACAGCAATTCACAAACTGGCAGAGTAATAAAGGACAACTATCGTCCAAAAATCTGTTGACGGAAGGCAACGAGGCGGACTAGAAAACGAGGCAGAATAGCAGGAAACAGATTTCAAGAGGTACGTTGGAATCGCCTTTAAAGCACAGGAAGAGGGGCACAACTTCGACAATGATGCACTTGGCCAAAAAGGGCGTATGCGTTTTCTCCTGAATATATTCAGGAGAAAACGCATATGCCCTTCTTGGCCAACCAAGCAAGTGGGCAATGCAAATCTGCACTACAAAGAAGTATCACTTCCCACCGGTCAAAAGGGACATACACAAAATGTGTAAAAACCAGAAAGGCAAGACAGGCCCTGGAGAACAGGGAGCCTTGTTATGCTGATGGGCGGGATGTAAATTGCCAACTGCCTCACTGGAGGAGTGCATTGCGTTCCCTAAAACAAGTAAACAACAGAGCTACAGAGCCAAGGGCACTTCCAGTCTAGGGAATATACCTTGGGAAAACTGAAAATCAATAAGACAGGGCCTCCCCCTTATTAAGGGCTGCACTGCTTACAAGAACCTCAACTTGGGTACACCTTAAATATCCCAGGAAATATAAAAATGGTTCAAAAAACTGTGGTATTTATGTACGATGGAATATCCCGCAGCCATGAAATCAATGTCATAAGAGCAGGCGCAGCAAAGTGAATTTATTCAGGTACGATGATTCTAAGTGAAATAAGTCACACAGAAAAAGAAACTTATCATAAGATATCACTTATGAAGATCCTGTAAACATGGCTCCACATGAACTGAGTTAGGAAAGAGAACAGAGTCTCACATTTAGAAAACACTCTTATGCCTGCTTAAGGGGAAAGGAGAGGTGGGGTGATGCATAAAACCAGAGTTTCATATAAGCACAGGTACAATTTCTATAAGCAACTGTGGAATAGACAAGACCTACTTCTTCCTCAGTGAAAGGGACTCAAAACCCCATATTTCCCGCAGAGGAATAGATCTGACTAATAAGAATCTTAAAACCTATGTATTGATATGTCTCTGTAAGGGAATCAAGTGTGTCTAGACTGGCATAAACATGGCAGCGAGAATCAGCTCAAACCCACTATAAAAAGGAATTTCAAAAACAAAACCAAAAAACAGGGAAATTCTTTCCATTTACTTCAGGGTCTCTGATGAAACCTGGAATGACCCTATCTACAATGACAGCTGTATGTGGCATAAGGCTGGACACTTGGGACAGAGAGGATTGGTGAGATTGGGTTAGCAAATGCAGACCCTTTAAAGCAAAAATGCGTGGCCCCCATTCCATGGGTCCCAACTCTCCATATTGAAGGGAATATTACTACAGCTATAACATGTACGGGAAACCTAGAGAATGGACACACTGTGAATACAAAACGTTTCTAAACTCAACGAGTAGTCCCTCTCCTGGTGCTCCGGTTTGACTTTCCAACTGCTTTACTATCAATCTCCCAACTTGGAGAGACAGCCCCTTTAACCTACTGGTTCGCACAGGTTGCCAATTTGGCAGAGGATTGAAGGGAAGAGGGAGAACCAATGAGCGAGTAGCTATTAGGCATTTGGACGGGCACATGTCACTCTAATTTACCGGCAGGAAGAAGAATTAACCAGAGTCTCAGCCCCCCACCGGGAACCAGTATAGGTCCTGAACCAAAATTTTGGACTTTTGTACAGCTCACAAAAAAAGAGTTGAAAAATGGAGCTCAGGGGCACAGCAATTCACAAACTGGCAGAGTAATAAAGGACAACTATCGTCCAAAAATCTGTTGACGGAAGGCAACGAGGCGGACTAGAAAGCGAGGCAAAATAGCAGGAAACAGATTTCAAGAGGTACGTTGGAATCGCCTTTAAAGCACAGGAAGAGGGGCACAACTTCGACAGTGATGCACTTGGCCAAAAAGGGTGTATGCATTTTCTCCTGAATATATTCAGGAGAAAACCCATATGCCCTTTTTGGCCAAGCAAGCAAGCGGGCAATGCAAATCTGCACTACAAAGAAGTATCACTTCCCACCGGTCAAAAGGGACATTCACAAAATGTGTAAAAACCAGAAAGGCAAGACAGGCCCTGGAGAACAGGGAGACTTGCTATGCTGATGGGCGGGATGTAAATTGCCAACTGCCTCACTGGAGGAGTGCATTGCGTTCCCTAAAACAAGAAAACAACAGAGCTACAGAGTCAAGGGCACATCCAGTCTAGGAAATATACCTTGGGAAAACTGAAAATCAATAAGACAGAGCCACCCCCAAATTTAGGGCTGCACTGCTTACAAGAACCTCAACTTGGGTACACCTTAAATATCCCAGGAAATATAAAAATGGTTCAAAAAACTGTGGTATTTATGTACGATGGAATATCCCTCAGCCTTGAAATCAATGTCATAAGACCAGGAGCAGCAACGTGAGTGGATTCAGGTACGATGATTCTAAGTGAAATAAGTCACACAGAAAAAGAAACTTATCATAAGATATCACTTATGAAGATCCTGTAAACATGGCTTCACATGAACTGAGTTAGGAAAGAGAACAGAGTCTCACATTTAGAAAACACTCTTACGCCTGCTTAAGGGGAAAGGAGAGGTGGGGTGATGCATAAAACCAGAGTTTGATATAAGCACAGGTACCATTTCTAAAACCAACTGTGGAATAGACAAGACCTACACCTTCCTCAGTGAAAGGGACTGAAAACACCATATTTCCCGCAGAGGAAAAGATCTGACTAGTAAGAATCTTAAAACCTATGTATTGATATGTCTCTGTAAGGGAATCAAGTGTGTCTAGACTGGCATAAACATGGCAGCGAGAATCAGCTCAAACCCACTATAAAAAGGAATTTCAAAAACAAACCAAAAAACAGGGAAATTCTTTCCATTTCCTTCAGGGTCACTGATGAAACCTGGAATGACGCTATCTACAATGATAGCTGGATGTGGCATAAGGCTGGACACTTGGGACTGAGAGGATTGGTGAGATTGGGTGAGCAAATGCAGAACATTTAAAGCAAAAATGCATGGCCCCCATTCCATGGGTCCCAACTCTCCATGTTGAAGGGAATATTACTGCAGCTATAACATGTTTGGGAGACCTAGAGAATGGACACCCTGTGAATACAAAAGGTTTCTAAAGCTCAACGAGTAGTCCCTCTCCTGGTGCTCCGGTTTGACTTTCCAACTGCTTTACTATCAATCTCCCAACTTGGAGAGACAGCCCCTTTAACCTCCTGGTTCGCACAGGTTGCCAATTTGGCAGAGGATGGACGGGAAGAGGGAGAACCAATGAGAGAGTAGCTGTTAGGCTTTTGGACGGGCACATGTCACTCTAATTTCCCGGCAGGAAGAAGAATTAACCAGAGTCCCAGCCCCCCTCCCGGAATGAGTATAGGTCCTGGGCCAAAATTTTGGACTTGCGTACAGCTCACAAAAAACGAGTTGATAAATGGAGCTCAGGGGCACAGCAATTCACAAACTGGCAGAGTAATAAAGGACAACTATCGTCCATAAATCTGTTGAGGGAAGGCAACGAGGTGGACTTGAAAGCGAGGCAGAATAGCAGGAAACAATTTTCAAGAGGTACGTTGGAATCGCCTTTAAAGCACAGGGAGAGGGGCACAACTTCGACAATGATGCACTTGGCCAAGAAGGGCGTATGCGTTTTCTCCTGAATATATTCAGGAGGAAACGCATACGCCCTTTTTGGCCAAGCAAGCTAGCGGGCAATGCAAATCTGCACTACAAAGAAGTATCACTTCCCACCGGTCAAAAGGGACATCCACAAAATGTGTAAAAACCAGAAAGGCAAGACAGGCCCTGGAGAACAGGGAGACTTGCTATGCTGATGTGCGCGATGTAAATTGCCAACTGCATCACTGGAGGAGTGCATTGCGTTCCCTAAAACAAGTAAACAACAGAGCTACAGAGCCAAGGGCACTTCCAGTCTAGGGAATATACCTTGGGAAAACTGAAAATCAATAAGACAGAGCCACACCCAAATTTAGGGCTGCACTGCTTACAAGAACCTCAACTTGGGTACACCTTAAATATCCCAGGAAATATAAAAATGGTTCAAAAAACTGTGGTATTTATGTACGATGGAATATCCCTCAGCCATGAAATCAATGTCATAAGACCAGGAGCAGCAACGTGAGTGGATTCACGTACGATGATTCTAAGTGAAATAAGTCACACAGAAAAAGAAACTTATCATAAGATATCACTTATGAAGATCCTGTAAACATGGCTCCACATGAACTGAGTTAGGAAAGAGAACAGAGTCTCACATTTAGAAAACACTCTTACGCCTGCTTAAGGGGAAAGGAGAGGTGGGGTGATGCATAAAACCAGAGTTTGATATAAGCACAGGTACCATTTCTAAAACCAACTGTGGAATAGACAAGACCTACACCTTCCTCAGTGAAAGGGACTCAAAACCCCATATTTCCCTCAGAGGAAAAGATCTGACTAGTAAGAATCTTAAAACCTATGTATTGATATGTCTCTGTAAGGGAATCAAGTGTGTCTAGACTGGCATAAACATGGCAGCGAGAATCAGCTCAAACCCAGTATAAAAAGGAATTTCAAAAACAAACCAAAAAACAGGGAAATTCTTTCCATTTCCTTCAGGGTCTCTGATGAAACCTGGAATGACCCTATCTACAATGTTAGCTGGATGTGGCATAAGGCTGGACACTTGGGACTGAGAGGATTGGTGAGATTGGGTGAGCAAATGCAGACCCTTTAAAGCAAAAATGCATGGCCCCCATTCCATGGGTCCCAACTCTCCATGTTGAAGGGAATATTACTACAGCTATAACATGTACGGGAGACCTAGAGAATGGACACACTGTGAATACAAAAGGTTTCTAAAGCTCAACGAGTAGTCCCTCTCCTGGTGCTCCGGTTTGACTTTCCAACTGCTTTACTATCAATCTCCCAACTTGGAGAGACAGCCCCTTTAACCTCCTGGTTCGCACAGGTTGCCAATTTGGCAGAGGATGGACGGGAAGAGGGAGAACCAATGAGAGAGTAGCTGTTAGGCTTTTGGACGGGCACATGTCACTCTAATTTCCCGGCAGGAAGAAGAATTAACCAGAGTCCCAGCCCCCCTCCCGGAATGAGTATAGGTCCTGGCCCAAAATTTTGGACTTGCGTACAGCTCACAAAAAACGAGTTGATAAATGGAGCTCAGGGGCACAGCAATTCACAAACTGGCAGAGTAATAAAGGACAACTATCGTCCAAAAATCTGTTGAGGGAAGGCAACGAGGTGGACTTGAAAGCGAGGCAGAATAGCAGGAAACAATTTTCAAGAGGTACGTTGGAATCGCCTTTAAAGCACAGGAAGTGGGGCACAACTTCGACAATGATGCACTTGGCCAAGAAGGGCGTATGCGTTTTCTCCTGAATATATTCAGGAGGAAACGCATACGCCCTTTTTGGCCAAGCAAGCAAGCGGGCAATGCAAATCTGCACTACAAAGAAGTATCACTTCCCACCGGTCAAAAGGGACATCCACAAAATGTGTAAAAACCAGAAAGGCAAGACAGGCCCTGGAGAACAGGGAGACTTGCTATGCTGATGGGCGCGATGTAAATTGCCAACTGCCTCACTGGAGGAGTGCATTGCGTTCCCTAAAACAAGTAAACAACAGAGCTACAGAGCCACGGGCACTTCCAGTCTAGGGAATATACCTTGGGAAAACTGAAAATCAATAAGACAGAGCCACACCCAAATTTAGGGCTGCACTGCTTACAAGAACCTCAACTTGGGTACACCTTAAATATCCCAGGAAATATAAAAATGGTTCAAAAAACTGTGGTATTTATGTACGATGGAATATCCCTCAGCCATGAAATCAATGTCATAAGACCAGGAGCAGCAAAGTGAGTGGATTCAGGTACGATGATTCTAAGTGAAATAAGTCACACAGAAAAAGAAACTTATCATAAGATATCACTTATGAAGATCCTGTAAACATGGCTCCACATGAACTGAGTTAGGAAAGAGAACAGAGTCTCACATTTAGAAAACACTCTTATGCCTGCTTAAGGGGAAAGGAGAGGTGGGGTGATGCATAAAACCAGAGTTTGATATAAGCACAGGTACCATTTCTAAAACCAACTGTGGAATAGACAAGACCTACACCTTCCTCAGTGAAAGGGACTCAAAACCCCATATTTCCCGGAGAGGAAAATATCTGACTAGTAAGAATCTTAAAACCTATGTATTGATATGTCTCTGTAAGGGAATCAAGTGTGTCTAGACTGGCATAAACATGGCAGCGAGAATCAGCTCAAACCCACTATAAAAAGGAATTTCAAAAACAAACCAAAAAACAGGGAAATTCTTTCCATTTCCTTCAGGGTCTCTGATGAAACCTGGAATGACCCTATCTACAATGAGAGCTGGATGTGGCATAAGGCTGGACACTTGGGACTGAGAGGATTGGTGAGATTGGGTGAGCAAATGCAGACCCATTAAAGCAAAAATGCATGGCCCCCATTCCATGGGTCCCAACTCTCCATGTTGAAGGGAATATTACTACAGCTATAACATGTACGGGAAACCTAGAGAATGGACACACTGTGAATACAAAAGGTTTCTAAAACTCAACGAGTAGTCCCTCTCCTGGTGCTCCGGTTTGACTTTCCAACTGCTTTACTATCAATCTCCCAACTTGCAGAGACTGCCCCTTTAACCTACTGGTTCGCACAGGTTGCCAATTTGGCAGAGGATTGAAGGGAAGAGGGAGAACCAATGAGCGAGTAGCTATTAGGCATTTGGACGGGCACATGTCTCTCTAATTTGCCAGCAGGAAGAAGAATTAACCAGAGTCTCAGCCCCCCACCGGGGACCAGTATAGGTCCTGAACCAAAATTTTGGACTTGCGTACAGCTCACAAAAAACGAGATGAAAAATGGAGCTCATGGGCTCAGCAATTCACAAACTGGCAGAGTAATAAATGACAACTATCGTCCAAAAATCTGTTGAGGGAAGGCAGCCAAGCCAACTTGAAAGCGATGCAGAATAGCAGGAAACAAATTTCAAGAGGTACGTTGGAATCGCCTTTAAAGCACAGGAAGAGGGGCACAACTTCGACAGTGATGCACTTGGCCAAAAAGGGCGTATGCATTTTCTCCTGAATATATTCAGGAGAAAACCCATATGCCCTTTTTGGCTAAGCAAGCAAGCGGGCAATGCAAATCTGCACTACAAAGAAGTATCACTTCCCACCGGTCAAAAGGGACATCCACAAAATGTGTAAAAACCAGAAAGGCAAGACAGGCCCTGGAGAACTGGGAGACTTGCTATGCTGATGGGCGGGATGTAAATTGCCAACTGCCTCACTGGAGGAGTGCATTGCGTTCCCTAAAACAAGAAAACAACAGAGCTACAGAGTCAAGGGCACTTCCAGTCTAGGAAATATACCTTGGGAAAACTGAAAATCATTAAGACAGAGCCACACCCAAATTTAGGGCTGCACTGCTTACAAGAACCTCAACTTGGGTACACCTTAAATATCCCAGGAAATATAAAAATGGTTCAAAAAACTGTGGTATTTATGTACGATGGAATATAACTCAGCCATGAAATCAATGTCATAAGACCAGGAGCAGCAACGTGAGTGGATTCAGGTACGATGATTCTAAGTGAAATAAGTCACACAGAAAAAGAAACTTATCATAAGATATCACTTATGAAGATCCTGTAAACCTGGCTCCACATGAACTGAGTTAGGAAAGAGAACAGAGTCTCACATTTAGAAAACACTCTTACGCCTGCTTAAGGGGAAAGGAGAGGTGGGGTGATGCATAAAACCAGAGTTTGATATAAGCACAGGTACCATTTCTAAAACCAACTGTGGAATAGACAAGACCTACACCTTCTTCAGTGAAAGGGACTCAAAACCCCATATTTCCCGCAGAGGAAAAGATCTGACTAGTAAGAATCTTAAAACCTATGTATTGATATGTCTCTGTAAGGGAATCAAGTGTGTCTAGACTGGCATAAACATGGCAGCGAGAATCAGCTCAAACCCACTATAAAAAGGAATTTCAAAAACAAACGAAAAAACAGGGAAATTCTTTCCATTTCCTTCAGGGTCTCTGATGAAACCTGGAATGACCCTATCTACAATGATAGCTGGATGTGGCATAAGGCTGGACACTTGGGACTGAGAGGATTTGTGAGATTGGGTGAGCAAATGCAGAACCTTTAAAGCAAAAATGCATGGCCCCCATTCCATGGGTCCCAACTCTCCATGTTGAAGGGAATATTACTACAGCTATAACATGTACGGGAGACCTAGAGAATGGACACACTGTGAATACAAAAGGTTTCTAAAGCTCAACGAGTAGTCCCTCTCCTGGTGCTCCGGTTTGACTTTCAACTGCTTTACTATGAATCTCCCAACTTGGAGAGACAGCCCCTTTAACCTCCTGGTTCGCACAGGTTGCCAATTTGGCAGAGGATGGACGGGAAGAAGGAGAACAAATGAGAGAGTAGCTGTTAGGCTTTTGGACGGGCACATGTCACTCTAATTTACCGGCAGGAAGAAGAATTAACCAGAGTCTCAGCCCCCCACCGGGAACCAGTATAGGTCCTGAACCAAAATTTTGGACTTGCGTACAGCTCACAAAAAAACGAGTTGAAAAATGGAGCTCAGGGGCTCAGCAATTCACAAACTGGCAGAGTAATAAAGGACAACTATCGTCCAAAAATCTGTTGAGGGAAGGCAGCTAGGCCGACTTGAAAGCGATGCAGAATAGCAGGAAACAAATTTCAAGAGGTACGTTGGAATCGCCTTTAAAGCACAGGAAGAGGGGCACAACTTCGACAGTGATGCACTTGGTCAAAAAGTGCGTATGCATTTTCTCCTGAATATATTCAGGAGAAAACCCATATGCCCTTTTTGGCCAAGCAAGCAAGCGGGCAATGCAAATCTGCACTACAAAGAAGTATCACTTCCCACCGGTCAAAAGGGACATCCACAAAATGTGTAAAAACCAGAAAGGCAAGACAGGCCATATAGAACAGGGAGCCTTGTTATGCTGATGGGCGGGATGTAAATTGCCAACTGCCTCACTGCAGGAGTGCATTGCGTTCCCTAAAACAAGTAAACAACAGAGCTTCAGAGCCAAGGGCACTTCCAGTGTAGGGAATATACCTTGGGAAAATTGAAAATCAATAAGACAGAGCCACCCCCAAATTTAGGGCTGCACTGCTTACAAGAACCTCAACTTGGGTACACCTTAAATATCCCAGGAAATATAAAAATGGTTCAAAAAACTGTGGTATTTATGTACGATGGAATATCCCTCAGCCATGAAATCAATGTCATAAGATCAAGAGCAGCAAAGTGAGTGGATTCAGGAACGATGATTCTAACTGATATAAGTCACACAGAAAAAGAAACTTATCATAAGATATCACTTATGAAGATCCTGTAAACATGGCTCCTCATGAACTGAGTTAGGAAAGAGAACAGAGTCTCACATTTAGAAAACACTCTTATGCCTGCTTAAGGGGAAAGGAGAGGTGGGGTGATGCATAAAACCAGAGTTTGATATAAGCACAGGTACCATTTCTAAAACTAACTGTGGAATAGACAAGACCTACACCTTCCTCAGTGAAAGGGACTCAAAACCACATATTTCCCGGAGAGGAAAAGATCTGACTAGTAAGAATCTTAAAACCTATGTACTGATATGTCTCTGTAAGGGAATCAAGTGTGTCTAGACTGGCATAAACATGGCAGCGAGAATCAGCTCAAACCCACTATAAAAAGGAATTTCAAAAACAAACCAAAAAACCGGGAAATTCTTTCCATTTCCTTCAGGGTCTCTGATGAAACCTGGAATGACCATATCTACAATGACAGCTGGATGTGGCATAAGGCTGGACACTTGGGACTGAGAGGATTGGTGAGATTGGGTGAGCAAATGCAGACCCTTTAAAGCAAAAATGCATGGGCCCCATTCCATGGGTCCCAACTCTCCATGTTGAAGGGAATATTACTACAGCTATAACATGTACGGGAAACCTAGAGAATGGACACACTGTGAATACAAAAGGTTTCTAAAACTCAACGAATAGTCCCTATCCTGGTGCTCCGGTTTTACTTTCCAAATGCTTTACTATCAATCTCCCAACTTGGAGAGACAGCCCCTTTAACCTCCTGGTTCGCACAGGTTGCCAATTTGGCAGAGTATGGAAGGAAAGAGGGAGAACCAATGAGAGAGTAGCTGTTAGGCATTTGGACGGGAACATGTCACTCTAATTTCCCGGCAGGAAGAAGAATTAACCAGAGTCTGAGCCCCCCCCCGGGAAACATTATAGGTCCTGAACCAAAATTTTGGACTTGCATACAGGTCACAAATAACGAGTTGAAAAATGGAGCTCAGGGGCACAGCAATTCACAAACTGGCAGAGTAATAAAGGACAACTATCGTCCAAAAATCTGTTGAGGGAAGGCAACGAGGTGGACTAGAAAGCGAGGCAGAATAGCAGGAAACAATTTTCAAGAGGTACGTTGGAATCGCCTTTAAAGCACAGGAAGAGGGGCACAACTTCGAAAATGATGCACTTGGCCAAGAAGGGCTTATGCGTTTTCTCCTGAATATATTCAGGAGGAAACGCATACGCCCTTTTTGGCCAAGCAAGCAAGCGGGCAATGCAAATCTGCACTACAAAGAAGTATCACTTCCCACTGGTCAAAAGGGACATCCACAAAATGTGTAAAAATCAGAAAGGCAAGACAGGCCATATAGAACAGGGAGCCTTGTTATGCTGATGGGCGGGATGTAAATTGCCAACTGCCTCACTGCAGGAGTGCATTGCGTTCCCTAAAACAAGAAAACAACAGAGCTACAGAGCCAAGGGCACTTCCAGTCTAGGGAATATACCTTGGAAAAAGTGAAAATCAATAAGACAGAGCCACCACCAAATTTAGGGCTGCACTGCTTACAAGAACCTCAACTTGGGTACACCTTAAATATCCCAGGAAATATAAAAATGGTTCAAAAAACTGTGGTATTTATGTACGATGGAATATCCCTCAGCCATGAAATCAATGTCATAAGACCAGGAGCAGCAAACTGAGTGGATTCAGGTACGATGATTCTAAGTGAAATAAGTCACACAGAAAAAGAAACTTATCATAAGATATCACTTATGAAGATCCTGTAAACATGGCTCCACATGAACTGAGTTAGGAAAGAGAACAGAGTCTCACATTTAGAAAACACTCTTACGCCTGCTTAAGGGGAAAGGAGAGGTCGGGTGATGCATAAAACCAGAGTTTGATATAAGCACAGGTACCATTTCTAAAACCAACTGTGGAATAGAGAAGACCTACACCTTCCTCAGTGAAAGGGACTCAAAACCCCATATTTCCCGGAGAGGAAAAGATCTGACTAGTAAGAATCTTAAAACATATGTATTGATATGTCTCTGTAAGGGAATCAAGTGTGTCTAGACTGGCATAAACATGGCAGCGAGAATCAGCTCAAACCCACTATAAAAAGGAATTTCAAAAACAAACCAAAAAACAGGGAAATTCTTTCCATTTCCTTCAGGGTCTCTGATGAAACCTGGAATGACCCTATCTACAATGATAGCTGGATGTGGCATAAGGCTGGACACTTGGGACTGAGAGGATTGGTGAGATTGGGTGAGCAAATGCAGACCCTTTAAAGCAAAAATGCATGGCCCCCATTCCATGGGTCCCAACTCTCCATGTTGAAGGGAATATTACTACAGCTATAACATGTACGGGAGACCTAGAGAATGGACACACTGTGAATACAAAAGGTTTCTAAAGCTCAACGAGTAGTCCCTCTCCTGGTGCTCCGGTTTGACTTTCCAACTGCTTTACTATCAATCTCCCAACTTGGAGAGACAGCCCATTTAACCTCCTGGTTCGCACAGGTTGCCAATTTGGCAGAGGATGGACGGGAAGAGGGAGAACAAATGAGAGAGTAGCTGTTAGGCTTTTGGACGGGCACATGTCACTCTAATTTCCCGGCAGGAAGAAGAATTAACCAGAGTCCCAGCCCCCCACCCGGAATGAATATAGGTCCGTGGCCAAAATTTTGGACTTGCGTACAGCTCACAAAAAACGAGTTGAAAAATGGAGCTCAGGGGCACAGCAATTCACAAACTGGCAGAGTAATAAAGGACAACTATCGTCCAAAAATCTGTTGAGGGAAGGCAACGAGGTGGACTTGAAAGCGAGGCAGAATAGCAGGAAACAATTTTCAAGAGGTACGTTGGAATCGCCTTTAAAGCACAGGAAGAGGGTCACAACTTCTACAATGATGCACTTGGCCAAGAAGGGCGTATGCCTTTTCTCCTGAATATATTCAGGAGAAAACGCATACGCCCTTTTTGGCCAAGCAAGAAAGCGGGCAATGCAAATCTGCACTACAAAGGAGTATCACTTCCCACCGGTCAAAAGGGACATCCACAAAATGTGTAAAAACCAGAAAGGCAAGACAGGCCTTGGAGAACAGGGAGCCTTGTTATGCTGATGGGCGGGATGTAAATTGCCAACTGCCTCACTGGAGGAGTGCATTGCGTTCCGTAAAACAAGTAAACAACACAGCTACAGAGCCAAGTGCACTTCCAGTCTAGGGAATATACCTTGGGAAAACTGAAAATCAATAAGACAGAGCCACCCCCAAATTTAGGGCTGCACTGCTTACAAGAACCTCAACTTGGGTACACCTTAAATATCCCTGGAAATATAAAAATGGTTCAAAAAACTGTGGTATTTATGTACGATGGAATATCCCTCAGCCATGAAATCAATGTCATAAGACCAGGAGCAGCAAAGTGAGTGGATTCAGGTACGATGATTCTAAGTGAAATAAGTCACACAGAAAAAGAAACTTATCATAAGATATCACTTATGAAGATCCTGTAAACATGGCTCCACATGAACTGAGTTAGGAAAGAGGACAGAGTCTCACATTTAGAAAACACTCTTAGGCCTGCTTAAGGGGAAAGGAGAGGTGGGGTGATGCATAAAACCAGAGTTTGATATAAGCACAGGTACCATTTCTAAAACCAACTGTGGAATAGACAAGACCTACACCTTCCTCAGTGAAAGGGACTCAAAACCCCATATTTCCCGCAGAGGAATAGATCTGACTAGTAAGAATCTTAAAACCTATGTATTGATATGTCTCTGTAAGGGAATCAAGTGTGTCTAGACTGGCATAAACATGGCAGCGAGAATCAGCTCAAACCCACTATAAAAAGAAATTTCAAAAACAAAACCAAAAAACAGGGAAATTCTTTCCATTTCCTTCAGGGTCTCTGATGAAACCTGGAATGACCCTATCTACAATGACAGCTTGATGTGGCATAAGGCTGGACACTTGGGACTGAGAGGATTGGTGAGATTGGGTTAGCAAATGCAGACCCTTTAAAGCATAAATGCGTGGCCCCCATTCCATGGTTCCCAACTCTCCATGTTGAAGGGAATATTACTACAGCTATAACATGTACGGGAAACCTAGAGAATGGACACACTGTGAATACAAAAGGTTTCTAAAACTCAACGAGTAGTCCCTCTCCTGGTGCTCCGGTTTGACTTTCCAACTGCTTTACTATGAATCTCCCAACTTGGAGAGACAGCCCCTTTAACCTCCTGGTTTGCACAGGTTGCCAATTTGGCAGAGGATGGAAGGGAAGAGGGAGAACCAATGAGAGAGGAGCTGTTAGGCATTTGGACGGGCACATGTCACTCTAATTTCCCGGCAAGAAGAAGAATTAACCAGAGTCTCAGACACCCACCGGGAACCAGTATAGGTCCTGAACCAAAATTTTGGACTTGCGTACAGCTCACAAAAAACGAGTTGAAAAATGGAGCTCAGGGGCTCAGCAATTCACAAACTGGCAGAGTAATAAAGGACAACTATCGTCCAAAAATCTGTTGAGGGAAGGCAACGAGGCGGACTTGAAAGCGAGGCAGAATAGCAGGAAACAGATTTCAAGAGGTACTTTGGATTCGCCTTTAAAGCACAGGAAGAGGGGCACAACTTCGACAATGACGCACTTGGCCATAAAGGGCGTATGCGTTTTCTCCTGAATATATTCAGGAAAAAACGCATACGCCCTTTTTGGCCAAGCAAGCACGCGGGCAATGCAAATCTACACTACAAAGAAGTATCACTTCGCACCAGTCAAAAGGGCCATCCACAAAATGTGTAAAAACCAGAAAGGCAAGACAGGCCCTGCAGAACAGGGAGCCTTGTTATGCTGATGGGCTGGATGTAAATTGCCAACTGCCTCACTGGAGGAGTGCATTGCGTTCCCTAAAACAAGTAAACAACAGAGCTACAGAGCTAAGGGCACTTCCAGTCTAGGGAATATACCTTGGGAAAACTGAAAATCAATAAGACAGAGCCACCCCCATATTTAGGGCTGCACTGCTTACAAGAACCTCAACCTGGGTACACCTTAAATATCCCAGGAAAGATAAAAATGGTTCAAAAAACTGTGGTATTTATGTACGATGGAATATCCCTCAGCCATGAAATCATTGTCATAAGACCACGAGCAGCAAAGTGAGTGGATTCAGGTACGATGATTCTAAGTGAAATAAGTCACACAGAAAAAGAAACTTATCATAAGATATCACTTATGAAGATGCTGTAAACATGGCTACACATGAACTGAGTTAGGAAAGAGAACAGAGTCTCACATTTAGAAAACACTCTTATGCCTGCTTATGGGGAAAGGAGAGGTGGGGTGATGCATAAAACCAGAGTTTGATATAAGCACAGGTACCATTTCTAAAACCAACTGTGGAATAGACAAGACCTACACCTTCCTCAGTGAAAGGGACTCAAAACCCCATATTTCCCGCAGAGGAATAGATCTGACTAGTAAGAATCTTAAAACCTATGTATTGATATGTCTCTGTAAGGGAATCAAGTGTGTCTAGACTGGCATAAACATGGCAGCGAGAATCAGCTCAAACCCACTATAAAAGGAATTTCAAGAACAAAACCAAAAATGAGGGAAATTCTTTACATTTCCATCAGGGTCTCTGATGAAACCTGGAATGACCCTATCTACAATGATAGCTGGATGTGGCATAAGGCTGGACAATTGGGACTGAGTGGATTGGTGAGATTGGGTGAGCAAATGCAGACCCTTTCAAGCAAAAATGCATGGCCCCCATTCCATGGGTCCCAACTCTCCATGTGGAAGGGAATATTACTACAGCTATAACATGTACGGGAAACCTAGAGAATGGACACACTGCGAATACAAAAGGTTTCTAAAACTCAACGAGTAGTCCCTCTCCTGGTGCTCCGGTTTGACTTTCCAACTGCTTTACTATCAAACTCCCAACTTGGAGAGACAGCCCATTTAACCTCCTGGTTCGCAAAGGTTGCCAATTTGGCAGAGGATGGAAGGGAAGAGGGAGAACCAATGAGAGAGTAGCTGTTAGGCATTTGGACGGGAACATGTCACTCTAATTTCCCGGCAGGAAGAAGAATTAACCAGAGTCTCAGCCCCCCACCGGGAACCAGTATAGGTCCTGAACCAAAATTTTGGACTTGCGTACAGCTCACAAAAAACGAGTTGAAAAATGGAGCTCAGGGGCACAGCAATTCACAAACTGGCAGAGTAATAAAGGACAACTATCGTCCAAAAATCTGTTGAGGGAAGGCAACGAGGCGGACTTGAAAGCGAGGCAGAATAGCAGGAAACAGATTTCAAGAGGTATGTTGGAATCGCCTTTAAAGCACAGGAAGAGGGGCACAACTTCGACAATGATGCACTTGGCCAAAAAGGGCGTATGCGTTTTCTCCTGAATGTATTCAGGAGAAAACGCATACGTCATATTGGCAAAGCAAGCACGCGGGCAATGCAAATCTGCACTACAAAGAAGTATCACTTCCCTCCAGTCAAAAGGGACATCCACAAAATGTGTAAAAACCAGAAAGGCAAGACAGGCCCTGGAGAATAGGGAGCCTTTTAATGCTGATGGGCGGGATGTAAATTGCCATCTGCCTCATTGGAGGAGTGCATTGCGTTCCCTAAAACAAGTAAACAACAGAGCTACAGAGCCAAGGGCACTTACAGTCTAGGGAATATACCTTGGGAAAACTGATTATCAATAAGACAGAGCCACCACCAAATTTAGGGCTGTACTGCTTACAAGAACCTCAACTTGGGTACACCTTAAATATCCCAGGAAATATAAAAATGGTTCAAAAAACTGTGGTATTTATGTAAGATGGAATATCCCTCAGCCATGAAATCAATGTCATAAGACCAGGAGCAGCAAAGTGAGTGGATTCAGGTACGATGATTCTAAGTGAAATAAGTCACACAGGAAAAGAAACTTATCATAAGATATCACTTATGAAGGTCCTGTTAACATGGCTACACTTGAACTGAGTTAGGAAAGAGAACAGAGTCTCACATTTAGAAAACACTCTTATGCCTGCTTAAGGGGAAAGGAGAGGTGGGGTGATGCATAAAACCAGAGTTTGATATAAGAACAGGTACCATTTCTAAAACCAACTGTGAAATAGACAAGACCTACACCTTCCTCAGTGAAAGGGACTGAAAACCCCATATTTCCCGCAGAGGAATAGATATGAGTAGTAAGAATCTTAAAACCTATGTATTGATATGTCTCTGTAAGGGAATCAAGTGTGTCTAGACTGGCATAAACATGGCAGCGAGAATCAGCTCAAACCCACTATAAAAAGGAATTTCAAAAACAAAAACAAAAAACAGGGAAATTCTTTACATTTCCTTCAGGGTCTCTGATGAAACCTGGAATGACCCTATCTACAATGACAGCTGGATGTGGCATAAGGCTGGACACTTGGGACTGAGAGGATTGGTGAGATTGGGTGAGCAAATGCAGACCTTTTAAAGCAAAAATGCATGGCCCCCATTCCATGGGTCCCAACTCTCCATGTTGAAGGGAATATTACTACAGCTATGACATGTACGGGAAACCTAGAGAATGGACACATTGTGAATACAAAAGGTTTCTAAAACTCAACGAGTAGTCCCTCTCCTGGTGCTCGGGTTTGACTTTCCAACTGCTTTACTATCAATCTCCCAACTTGGAGAGACAACCCCTTTAACCTCCTCGTTCGCACAGGTTGCCAAATTGGCAGAGGATGGAAGGGAAGAGGGAGAACCAATGAGAGAGTAGCTGTTAGGCATTTCGACGGGCACATATCACTCTAATTTCCCGGCAGGAAGGAGAATTGACCAGAGTCTCAGCCACCCACCGGGAACCAGTATAGGTCCTGAACAAAAATTTTGGTCTTGCGTACAGCTCACCAAAAACGAGTTGAAAAATGGAGCTCAGGGGCACAGCAATTCAGAAACTGGCAGAGTAATAAAGGACAACTATCGTCCAAAAATCTGTTGAGGGAAGGCAACGAGGCGGACTTGAAAGCGAGGCAGAATAGCAGGAAACAGATTTCAAGAGGTACGTTGGAATCGCCTTTAAAGCACAGGAAAAGGGGCACAACTTCGACAATGATGCACTTGGCCAGAAAGGGCGTATGCGTTTTCTCCTGAATATATTCAGGAGAAAACACATACGACTTTTTGGCCAAGCAAGCACGCGGGCAATGCAAATCTGCACTACAAAGAAGTATCACTTCCCACCGGTTAAAAGGGACATCCACAAAATGTGTAAAAACCAGAAAGGAAAGACAGGCCCTGGAGAACAGGGAGCCTTGTTATGCTGATGGGCGGGATATAAATTGGCAACTGCTTCACTGGAGGAGTGCATTGCTTTCCCTAAAACAAGTAAACAACTGAGCTACAGAGCCAAGGGCACTTCCAGTCTCAGGAATATACCTTGGGAAAACTGAAAATCAATAAGACAGAGCCACCCCCAAATTTAGGGCTGCTCTGCTTACAAGAACCTCAACTTGGGTACACCTTAAATATCCCAGGAAATATAAAAATGGTTCAAAAAACTGTGGTATTTATGTAAGATGGAATATCCCTCAGCCATGAAATCAATGTCATAAGACCAGGAGCAGCAAAGTGAGTGGATTCAGGTACGATGATTCTAAGTGAAATAAGTCACACAGGAAAAGAAACTTATCATAAGATATCACTTATGAAGATCCTGTAAACATGGCTACACATGAACTGAGTTAGGAAAGAGAACAGAGTCTCACATTTAGAAAACACTCTTATGCCTGCTTAAGGGGAAATGAGAAGTGGGGTGATGCATAAAACCAGAGTTTGATATAAGCACAGGTACCATTTCTAAAACCAACTGTGGAATAGACAAGACCTACACCTTCCTCAGTGAAAGGGACTCAAAACCCCATATTTCCCGCAGAGGAATATATCTGACTAGTAAGAATCATAAATCCTATGTATTGATATGTCTCTGTAAGGGAATCTAGTGTGTCTAGACTGGCATAAACATGGCATCGAGAATCAGCTCAAACCCACTATAAAAAGGAATTTCAAAAACAAAACCAAAAAACAGGGAAATTCTTTACATTTCCTTCAGGGTCTCTGATGAAACCTGGAATGACCCTATCTACAAGGACAGCTGGATGTGGCATAAGGCTGGACACTTGGGACTGAGAGGATTGGTGAGATTGGGTGAGCAAATGCAGACCCTTTAAAGCAAAAATGCATGGCCCGCATTCCATGGGTCCCAACTCTCCATGTTGAAGGGAATATTACTACAACTATAACATGTACGGGAAACCTAGAGAATGGAAACACTGTGAATACAAAAGGTTTCTAAAACTCAACGAGGAGTCCCTCTCCTGGTGCTCCGGTTTGACTTTCCAACTGCTTTACTATCAATCTCCCAACTTGCAGAGACAACCCCTTTAACCTCCTCGTTCGCACAGGTTGCCAATTTGGCAGAGGATGGAAGGAAAGAGGGTGAACCAAAGATAGAGTAGCTGTTAGGCATTTGGACGGGCACATATCACTCTAATTTCCCGGCAGGAAGAAGAATTGACCAGAGTCTCAGCCTCCCACCGGGAACCAGTATATGTCCTGAACCAAAATTTTGGACTTGCGTACAGCTCACAAAAAACGAGTTGAAAAATGGAGCTCAGGGGCACAGCAATTCACAAACTGGCAGAGTAATAAAGGACAACTATCGTCCAAAAATCTGTTGAGGGAAGGCAACGAGGCGGACTTGAAAGCGAGGCAGAATAGCAGGAAACAGATTTCAAGAGGTACGTTGGAATCGCCTTTAAAGCACAGGAAGAGGGGAACAACTTCGACAATGACGCACTTGGCCAAAAAGGGCGTATGAGTTTTTTCCTGAATATATTCAGGAGAAAACGCATACGCCCTTTTTGACCAAGCAAGCAAGCGCGCAATGGAAATCTGCACTACAAAGAAGTATCACTTCCCACCGGTCAAAAGGGACATCCACAAAATGTGTAAAAACCAGAAAGGCAAGACAGGCCCTGGAGAACAGGGAGCCTTGTTATGCTGATGGGCGGGATGTAAATTGCCAACTGCCTCACTGGAGGAGTGCATTGCGTTCCCTAAAACAAGTAAACAACAGAGCTACAGAGCCAAGGGAACTTCCAGTGTCGGGAATATACCTTGGGAAAACTGAAAATCAATAAGACAGAGCCACCCCCAAATTTAGGGCTGCTCTGCTTTCAAGAACCTCAACTTGGGTACACCTTAAATATCCCAGGAAATATAAAAATGGATCAAAAAAATGTGGTATTTATGTACGATGGAATATCCCTCAGCCATGAAATCAATGTGATAAGACCAGGAGCAGCAAACTGAGTGGATTCAGGTACGATGATTCTAAGTGAAATAAGTCACACAGAAAAAGAAACTTATCATAAGATATCACTTACGAAGATCCTGTAAAAATGGCTACACATGAACTGAGTTAGCAAAGAGAACAGAGTCTCACATTTAGAAAACACTCTTATGCCTGCTTAAGGGGAAAGGAGAGGTGGGGTGATGCATAAAACCAGAGTTTGATATAAGCACAGGTACCATTTCTAAAACCAACTGTGGAATAGACAAGACCTACACCTTCCTCAGTGAAAGGGACTCAAAACCCCATATTTCCCGCAGAAGGAATAGATCTGACTAGTAAGAAACTTAAAACCTATGTATTGATATGTCTCTGTAAGGGAATCAAGTGTGTCTAGACTGGCATAAACATGGCAGCGAGAATTAGCTCAAACCCACTATAAAAAGGAATTTCAAAAACAAAACCAAAAAACAGGGAAATTCTTTACATTTCCTTCAGGGTCTCTGATGAAACCTGGAATGACCCTATCTACAAGGACAGCTGGATGTGGCATAAGGCTGGACACTTGGGACTGAGAGGATTGGTGAGATTGGGTGAGCAAATGCAGACCCTTTAAAGCAAAAATGCATGGACCCCATTCCATGGTTCCCAACTCTCCATGTTGAAGGGAATATTACTACAGCTATAACATGTACGGGAAACCTAGAGAATGGACACACTGTGAATACAAAAGGTTTCTAAAACTCAAAGAGTAGTCCCTCTCCTGGTGCTCCGGTTTGACTTTCCAACTGCTTTACTATCAAACTCCCAACTTGGAGAGACAACCCCTTTAACCTCCTGGTACGCACAGGTTGCCAATTTGGCAGAGGATGGAAGGGAAGAGGGAGAACCAATGAGAGAGTAGCTGTTAGGCATTTGGACGGGCACATATCACTCTAATTTCCCGGCAGGAAGAAGAATTGACCAGAGTCTCAGCAACCCACCGGGAAACAGTATAGGTCCTGAACCAAAATTTTGGACTTGCGTACAGCTCACAAAAAACGAGTTGAAAAATGGAGCTCAGGGGCACAACAATTCACAAACTGTCAGAGTAATAAAGGACAACTATCGTCCAAAAATCTGTTGAGGGAAGGCAACGAGGCGTACTTGAAAGCGGGGCAGAATAGCAGGAAACAGATTTCAAGAGGTACGTTGGAATCGCCTTTAAAGCACAGGAAGGGGGGCACAACTTCGACAATGACGCACTTGGCCAAAAAGTGTGTATGCGTTTTTTCCTGAATATATTCAGGAGAAAACGCATATGCCCTTTTTGGCCAAGCAAGCAAGCGGGTAATGCAAATCTGCACTACAAAGAAGTATCACTTCCCACCGGTCAAAAGGGACATCCACAAAATGTGTAAAAACCAGAAAGGCAAGACAGGCACTGGAGAACAGGGAGCCTTGTTATGCTGATGGGCGGGATGTAAATTGCCAACTGCCTCACTGGAGGAGTGCATTGCGTTCCCTAAAACAAGAAAACAACAGAGCTACAGAGCCAAGGGCACTTCCAGTCTAGGGAATACACCTTGGGAAAACTGAAAATCAATAAGACAGAGCCACCACCAAATTTATGGCTGCACTGCTTACAAGAACCTCAA
This sequence comes from Mesoplodon bidens, assembly GCF_964165515.1. Classification (NCBI taxonomy): domain Eukaryota; kingdom Metazoa; phylum Chordata; class Mammalia; order Artiodactyla; family Ziphiidae; genus Mesoplodon; species Mesoplodon bidens. The sequence goes on from NW_027671403.1 coordinate 661,887, forward strand.
CTTGGGTACACTTTAAATATCCCAGGAAATATAAAAATGGTTCAAAAAACTGTGGTATTTATGTAAGATGGAATATCCCTCAGCCATGAAATCAATGTCATAAGACCAGGAGCAGCAAAGTGAGTGGATTCAGGTACGATGATTCTAAGTGAAATAAGGCACACAGGAAAAGAAACTTATCATAAGATATCACTTATGAAGATCCTGTTAACATGGCTACACATGAACTGAGTTAGGAAAGAGAACAGAGTCTCACATTTAGAAAACACTCTTATGCCTGCTTAAGGGGAAAGGAGAGGTGGGGTGATGCATAAAACCAGAGTTTGATATAAGCACAGGTACCATTTCTAAAACCAACTGTGGAATAGACAAGACCTACACCTTCCTCAGTGAAAGGGACTCAAAACCCCATATTTCCCGCAGAGGAATAGATCTGACTAGTAAGAATCTTAAAACCTATGTATACATATGTCTCTGTAAGGGAATCAAGTGTGTCTAGACTGGCATAAACATGGCAGCGAGAATCAGCTCAAAGCCACTATAAAAAGGAATTTCAAAAACAAAAACAAAAAACAGGGAAATTCTTTCCATTTCTTTCAGGGTCTCTGATGAAACCTGGAATGACCCTATCTACAATGACAGCTGGATGTGGCATAAGGCTGGACACTTGGGACTGAGAGGATTGGTGAGATTGCGTGAGCAAATGCAGACCCTTTAAAGCAAAAATGCATGGCCCCCATTCCATGGGTCCCAGCTCTCCATGTTGAAGGGAATATTACTACAGCTATAACATGTACGGGAAACCTAGAGAATGGACACACTGTGAATACAAAAGGTTTCTAAAACTCAACGAGTAGTCCTTCTCCTGGTGCTCAAGTTTGACTTTCCAACTGCTTTAGTATCAATCTCCCAACTTGGAGAGACAACCCCTTTAACCTCCTCGTTCGCACAGGTTGCCAATTTGGCAGAGGACGGAAGGGAAGAGGGAGAACCAATGAGAGAGTAGCTGTTAGGCATTTGGACGGGCGCATGTCACTCTCATTTCCAGGCCGGAAGATGAATTAACCAGAGTCTCAGCCACCCAACGGGAACCAGTAAAGGTCCTGAACCAAAATTTTGGTCTTGCGTACAGCTCACTAAAAACGAGTTGAAAAATGGAGCTCAGGGGCACAGCAATTCACAAACTGGCAGAGTAATAAAGGACAACTGTCGTCCAAAAATCTGTTGAGGGAAGGCAACGAGGCGGACTTGAAAGCGAGGCAGAATAGCAGGAAACAGATTTCAAGAGGTACGTTGGAATTGCCTTTAAAGCACAGGAAGAGGGGCACAACTTCGACAATGACGCACTTGGCCAAAAAGGGCGTATGCGTTTTCTCCTGAATATATTCAGGAGAAAACGCATACGCCCTTTTTGGCAGCAAGCAAGCGGGCAATGCAAATCTGCACGAAAAAGAAGTATCACATCCCACCGGTCAAAAGGGACATCCACAAAATGTGTAAAAATCAGAAAGGCAAGACACGCCCTGGAGAACAGGGAGCCTTGTAATGCTGATGGGCGGGATGTAAATTGCCAACTGCCTCACTGGAGGAGTGCATTGCGTTCCCTAAAACAAGTAAACAACAGAGCTACAGAGCCAAGGGCACTCCCAGTCTAGAGAATATACGTTGGGAAAACTGAAAATCAATAAGACAGAGCCACCCCCAAATTTAGGGCTGCACTGCTTACAAGAACCTCAACTTGGGTACAACTTAAATATCCCAGGAAATATAAAAATGGTTCAAAAAACTGTGGTACTTATGTACGATGCAATATCCCACAGCCATGAAATGAATTTCATAAGACCAGGAGCAGCAAAGTGAGTGGATTCAGGTACGATGATTCTAAGTGAAATAAGTCACACAGAAAAAGAAACATCATAAGATTTCACTTATGAAGATCCTGTAAACATGGCTACACATGAACTGAGTTAGGAAAGAAAACAGAGTCTCACATTTAGAAAACACTCTTACGCCTGCTTAAGGGGAAAGGAGAGGTGGGGTGATGCATAAAACCAGAGTTTGATATAAGCACAGGCAACATTTCTAAAACCAACTGTGGAATAGACAAGACCTACACCTTCCTCAGTGAAAGGGACTCAAAACACCATATTTCCCGCAGAGGAATAGATCTGACTAGTAAGAATCTTAAAACCTATGTATTGATATGTCTCTGTAAGGGAATCAAGTGTGTCTAGACTGGCATAAACATGGCAGCGAGAATCAGCTCATACCCACTATAAAAAGGAATTTCAAAAACAAAACCAAAAAACAGGGAAATTCTTTACATTTCCTTCAGGGTCTCTGATGAAACCTGGAATGACCCTATCTCCAATGACAGCTGGATGTGGCATAAGGCTGGACACTTGGGACTGAGAGGATTGGTGAGATTGGGTGAGCAAATGCAGACTCTTTAAAGCAAAAATGCATGGCCCCCATTCCATGGGTCCCAACTGTCCATGTTGAAGGGAATATTATTACAGCTATATCATGTACGGGAAACCTAGAGAATGGACACACTGTGAATACAAAAGGTTTCTAAAACTCAACGAGTAGTCCCTCTCCTGGTGCTCCGGTTTGACCTTCCAACTGCTTTACTATCAATCTTCCAACTTGGAGAGACAGCCCCTTTAAGCTCCTGGTTCTCACAGGTTGCCAATTTGGCAGAGGATGGAAGGGAAGAGAGAGAACCAATGAGAGAGTAGCTGTTAGGGATTTGAACGGGCACATGTCACTCTAATTTCCCGGCAGGAAGAAGAATTAACCAGAGTCTCAGCTACACAGCGGGAACCAGTATAGGTCCTGAAACAAATTTTTGGACTTGCGTACAGCTCACAAAAAACGAGTTGAAAAATGGAGCTCAGGGGCACAGCAATTCACAAACTGGCAGAGTAATAAAGGACAACTATCGTCCAAAAATCTGTTGAGGGAAGGCAACGAGGCAGACTTGAAAGCGAGGCAGAATAGCAGGAAACAGATTTCAAGAGGTACGTTGGAATCGCATTTAAAGCACAGGAAGAGGGGCACAACTTCGACAATGACGCACTTGGCCAAATAGGGCGTATGCGTTTTCTCCTGAATATATTCAGGAGAAAACGCATACGACTTTTTGGCCAAGCAAGCACGCGGGGAATGCAAATCTGCACTACAAAGAAGTATCACTTACCACCGGTCAAAATGGACATCCAAAAAATGTATAAAAACCAGAAAGGCAAGACAGGCCCTGGAGAACAGGGAGCCTTGTTGTGCTGATGGGCGGGATGTAAATTGCCAACTGCCTCACTGGAGGAGTGCATTCCGTTCCCTAAAACAAGTAAACAACAGAGCTACAGAGCCAAGAGCACTTCCAGTCTCGGGAATATACCTCGGGAAAACTGAAAATCAATAAGACAGAGCCACCCCCAAATTTAGGGCTGCTCTGCTTACAAGAACCTCAACTTGGGTACACTTTAAATATCCCAGAAAATATAAAAATAGTTCAAAAAAGTGTGGTATTTATGTACGATGGAATAACCCTCAGCCATGAAATCATTGTCATAAGACCAGGAGCAGCAAAGTGAGTGGATTCAGGTACGATGATTCTAAGTGAAATAAGTCACACAGAAAAAGAAACTTATCATAAGATATCACTTATGAAGATCCTGTAAACATGGCTACACATGAACTGAGTTAGGAAAGAGAACAGAGTCTCACATTTAGAAAACACTCTAATGCCTGCTTAAGGGGAAAGGAGAGGTGGGGTGATGCATAAAACCAGAGTTTGATATAAGCACAGGTACCATTTCTAAAACCAACTGTGGAATACACAAGACCTACACCTTCCTCAGTGAAAGGGACTCAAAACCCCATATTTCCCGCAGAGGAATACATCTGACTAGTAAGAATCTTAAAACCTATGTATTGATATGTCTCTGTAAGGGAATCAAGTGTGTCTAGACTGGCGTAAACATGGCAGCGAGAATCAGCTCAAACGCACTATAAAAAGGAATTTCAAATACAAAACCAAAAAACAGGGAAATTCTTGACATTTCCTTCAGGGTCTCTGATGAAACCTGGAATGACCCTATCTACAATGACAGCTGGATGTGGCATAAGGCTGGACACTTGGGACTGAGAGGATTGGTGAGATTGGGTGAGCAAATGCAGACCCCTTAAAGCAAAAAGTCATGGCCCCCATTCCATGGGTCCCAACTCTCCATGTTGAAGGGAATATTACTACAGCTATAACATGTACGGGAAACCTAGAGAATGGACACACTGAGAATACAAAAGGTTTCTAAAACTCAACGAGTAGTCCCTCTCCTGGTGCTCCGGTTTGACTTTCCTACTGCTTTACTATCAATCTCCCAACTTGGAGAGACAACCCCTTTAACCTCCTCGTTCGCACAGGTTGCCAATTTGGCAGAGGATGGAAGGGAAGAGGGAGAACCAATGAGAGAGTAGCTGTTAGGCATTTGGACGGGCACATATCACTCTAATTACCCGGCAGGAAGAAGAATTGACCAGAGTCTCAGCCACCCACCGGCAACCAGCATAGTTCCTGAACCAAAATTTTGGACTTGCGTAGAGCTCACAAAAAACGAGTTGAAAAATGGAGCTCACGGGCACAGCAATTCACAAACTGGCAGAGTAATAAAGACAGCTATCGTCCAAAAATCTGTTGAGGGAAGGCAACGACCCGGACTTGAAAGCGGGGCAGAACAGCAGGAAACAGATTTCAAGAGGTACGTTGGAATCGCCTTTAAACCACAGGAAGAGGGGAACAACTTCGACAATGACGCACTTGGCCAAAAAGGGCGTATGCGTTTTTTCCTGAATATATTCAGGAGAAAACGCATACGCCCTTTTTGGCCAAGCAAGCAAGCGGGGAATGCAAATCTGCACTACAAAGAAGTATCACTTCCCACCGGTCAAAAGGGACATCCACAAAATATGTAAAAACCAGAAAGGCAAGACAGGCCCTGGAGAACAGGGAGCCTTGTTATGCTTATGGGCGGGATGTAAATTGCCAACTGCCTCACTGGAGGAGTGCATTGCTTTCCCTAAAACAAGTAAACAACAGAGCTACAGAGCCAAGGGCACTTCCAGTCTCAGGAATATACCTTGGGAAAACTGAAAATCAATAATACAGAGCCACTCCCAAATTTAGGGCTGCTCTGCTTACAAGAACCTCAACTTGGGTACACCTTAAATATCCCAGGAAATATAAAAATGGTTCAAAAAACTGTGGTATTTATGTACGATGGAATATCCCTCATCCATGAAATCATTGTCATAAGACCAGGTTCAGCAAAGTGAGTGGATTCAGGTACGATGATTCTAAGTGAAATAAGTCACACAGAAAAAGAAACTTATCATAAGATATCACTTATGAAGATCCTGTAAACATGGCTACACATGAACTGAGTTAGGAAAGAGAACAGAGTCTCACATTTAGAAAACACTCTTATGCCTGCTTAAGGGGAAAGGAGAGGTGGGGTGATGCATAAAACCAGAGTTTGATATAAGCACAGGTACCATTTATAAAACCAACTGTGGAATAGAGAAGACCTACACCTTCCTCAGTGAAAGGGACTCAAAACCCCATATTTCCCGCAGAGGAATAGATCTGACTAGTAAGAATCTTAAAACCTATGTATTGATATGTCTCTGTAAGGGAATCAAGTGTGTCTAGACTGGCATAAACATGGCAGCGAGAATCAGCTCAAACCCACTATAAAAAGGAATTTCAAAAACAAAACTAAAAAATAGGGAAATTCTTTACATTTCCTTCAGGGTCTCTGATAAAACCTGGAATGACCCTAACTTCAAGGACAGCTGGATGTGGCATAAGGCTGGACACTTGGGACTGAGAGGATTGGTGAGATTGGGTGAGCAAATGCAGACCCTTTAAAGCAAAAATGCATGGCCCCCATTCCATGGGTCCCAACTCTCCATGTTGAAGGGAATATTACTACAGCTATAACATGTACGGGAAACCTAGAGAATGGACACACTGTGAATACAAAAGGTTTCTAAAACTCAACGAGTAGTCCCTCTCCTGGTGCTCCGGTTTGACTTTCCAACTGCTTTACTATCAATCTCCCAACTTGGAGAGACAACCCCTTTAACCTCCTCGTTCGCACAGGTTGCCAATTTGGCAGAGGATGGAAGGGAAGAGGGAGAACCAATGAGAGAGTAGCTGTTAGGCATTTGGACGGGCACATGTCACTCTAATTTCCAGGCAGGAAGAAGAATTAACCAGAGTCTCAGCCACCCACCGGGAACCAGTAAAGTTCCTGAACCAAAATTTTGGTCTTGCGTACAGCTCACAAAAAACGAGTTGAAAAATGGAGCTCAGGGGCACAGCAATTCACAAATTGGCAGAGTAATAAAGGACAACTATCGTCCAAAAATCTGTTGAGGGAAGGCAACGAGGCGGACTTGAAAGCGAGGCAGAATAGCAGGAAACAGATTTCAAGAGGTACGTTGGAATCGCCTTTAAAGCACAGGAAGAGGGGCACAACTTCGACAATGATGCACTTGGCCAAAAAGGGCGTATGCGTTTCCTCCTGAATATATTCAGGAGAAAAAGCATACGACATTTTGGCCAAGCAAGCAAGTGGGCAATGCAAATCTGCACTACAAAGAAGTATCACTTCCCACCGGTCAAAAGGGACATCCACAAAATGTGTAAAAACCAGAAAGGCAAGACAGGCCCTGGAGAACAGGGAGCCTTGTTATGCTGATGGGCGGGATGTAAATTGCCAACTGCCTCACTGGAGGAGTGCATTGCGTTCCCTAAAACAAGTAAACAACAGAGCTACAGAGCCAAGGGCACTTCCAGGCTCGGGAATATACCTTGGGAAAACTGAAAATCAATAAGACAGAGCCACCCCCAAATTTAGGGCTGCACTGCTTACAAGAACCTCAACTTGGGTACCCCTTAAATATCCCAGGAAATATAAAAATGATTCAAAAAACTGTGGTATTTATGTAACATGGAATATCCCTCAGCCATGAAATAAATGTCAAAAGACCAGGAGCAGCAAAGTGAGTGGATTCAGGTACGATGATTCTAAGTGAAATAAGTCACACAGAAAAAGAAACTTATCATAAGATATCACTTATGAAGATCCTGTAAACATGGCTACACATGAACTGAGTTAGGAAATAGAACAGAGTCTCACATTTAGAAAACACTCTTACGCCTGCTTAAGGGGAAAGGAGAGGTGGGGTGATGCATAAAACCAGAGTTTGATATAAGCACAGGTACCATTTCTAAAACCAACTGTGGAATAGACAAGACCTACACCTTCCTCAGTGAAAGGGACTCAAAACCCCATATTTCCCGCAGAGTAATAGATCTGACTAGTAAGAATCTTAAAACCTATGTATTGATATGTCTCTGTACGGGAATCAAGTGTGTCTAGACTGGCATAAACATGGCAGCGAGAATCAGCTCAAACCCACTATAAAAAGGAATTTCAAAAACAAAACCAAAAAACAGGGATATTCTTTACATTTCCTTCAGGGTCTCTGATGAAACCTGGAATGACCCTATCTACAATGACAGCTGGATGTGGCATAAGGCTGGACACTTGGGACTGAGAGGATTGGTGAGATTGGGTGAGCAAATGCAGACCCTTTAAAGCAAAAAGGCATGGCCCCCATTCCATGGGTCCCAACTCTCCATGTTGAAGGGAATATTACTACAGCTATAACATGTACGGGAAACCTAGAGAATGAAACACACGGTGAATACAAAAGGTTTCTAAAACTCAACGAGTAGTCCCTCTCCTGGTGCTCCGGTTTCACTTTCCAACTGCTTTACTATGAATCTCCCAACTTGGAGAGACAAACCCTTTAACCTCGTGGTTCGCCCACGTTGCCAATTTGGCAGAGGATGGAAGGGAATAGGGAGAACCAATGAGAGAGTAGCTGTTAGGCATTTGGACGGGCACATGTCACTCTAATTTCCCGGCAGGAAGAAGAATTAACCAGAGTCTCAGCCACCCACCGGGAACCAGTATAGGTCCTGAACCAAAATTTTGGACTTGCGTACCGCTCACAAAAAACGAGTTGAAAAATGGAGCTCAGGGGCACAGCAATTCACAAACTGGCAGAGTAAAAAAGGACAACTATCGTCCAAAAATCTGTTGAGGGAAGGCAACGAGGCGGAATTGAAAGCGAGGCAGAATAGCAGGAAACAGATTTCAAGAGGTACGTTGGAATCGCCTTTAAATCAGAGGAAGAGGGGCAGAACTTCAACAATGACACACTTGGCCAAATAGGGTGTATGCGTTTTCTCCTGAATATATTCAGGAGAAAACGCATACGCCATTTTTGGCCAAGCAAGCAAGCGGGCAATGCAAATCTGCACTACAAATTAGTATCATTTCCCACCGGTCAAAAGGGACATCCACAAAATGTGTAAAAAACAGAAAGGCAAGTCAGGCCCTGGAGAACAGGGAGCCTTTTTATGCTGATGGGCGGGATGTAAATTGCCAACTGCCTCACTGGAGGAGTGCATTGCATTCCCTAAAACAAGTAAACAACAGAGCTACAGAGCCAAGGGCACTTCCAGTCTAGGGAATATACCTTGGGAAAACTGAAAATCAATAAGACAGAGCCACCCCCAAATTTAGGGCTGCACTGCTTACAAGAACCTCAACTTGGGTACACCTTAAATATCCCAGGAAATATAAAAATGGTTCAGAAAACTGTGGTATTTTTGTACGATGGATTATCCCTCAGACATGAAATCAATGTCATAAGACCAGGAGCAGCAAAGTGAGTGGATTCAGGTACGATGATTCTAAGTGAAATAAGTCACACAGAAAAAGAAACTTATCATAAGATATCACTTATGAAGATCCTGTAAACATGGCTACACATGAACTGAGTTAGGAAAGAGAACAGTGTCTCACATTTAGAAAACACTCTTATGCCTGCTTAAGGGGAAAGGAGAGGTGGGGTGATGCATAAAACCAGAGTTTGATATAAGCACAGGTACCATTTCTAAAACCAACTGTGGAATAGACAAGACCTACACCTTCCTCAGTGAAAGGGACTCAAAACCCCATATTTCCCGCAGAGGAATAGATCTGACTAGTAAGAATCTTAAAACCTATGTATTGATATGTCTCTGTAAGGGAATCAAGTGTGTCTAGACTGGCATAAACATGGCAGCGAGAATCAGCTCAAACCCACTATAAAAAGGAATTTCAAAAACAAAACCAAAAAACAGGGAAATTCTTTACATTTCTTTCAGGGTCTCTGATGAAACCTGGAATGACCCTATCTACAATGACAGCTGGATATGGCATAAGGCTGGACACTTGGGACTGAGAGGATTGGTGAGATTTGGTGAGCAAATGCAGACCCTTTAAAGCAAAAAATGCATGGCCCCCATTCCATGGGTACCAACTCTCCATGTTGAAGGGAATATTACTACAGCTATAACATGTATGGGAAACCTAGAGAATGGACACACTGTGAATACAAAAGGTTTCTAAAACTCAACGAGTAGTCCCTCTCCTGGTGCTCAGGTTTGACTTTCCAACTGCTTTACTATCAATCTCCCAACATGGAGAGACAACCCCTTTAACCTCCTCGTTCGCACAGGTTGCCAATTTGGCACAGGATGGAAGGGAAGAGGGAGAACCAATGAGAGAGTAGCTGTTATGCATTTGGACGGTCACATGTCACTCATTTCCGGCAGGAAGAAGAATTGACCAGAGTCTCAGCTACACACCGGGAACCAGTATAGGTCCTGAAACAAAATTTTGGACTTTCGTACAGCTCACAAAATACGAGTTGAAAAATGGAGCTCAGGGGCACAGCAATTCACAAACTGGCAGAGTAATAAAGGACAACTATCGTCCAAAAATCTGTTGAGGGAAGGCAACGAGGCGGACTTGAAAGCGAGGCAGAATAGCAGGAAACAGATTTCAAGAGGTACGTTGGAATCGCCTTTAAAGCACAGGAAGAGGGGAACAACTTCGACAATGACGCACTTGGCCAAAAAGGGCGTATGAGTTTTTTCCTGAATATATTCAGGAGAAAACGCATACGCCCTTTTTGGCCAAGCAAGCAAACAGGCAATGCAAATCTGCACTACAAAGAAGTATCACTTCCCACCTATCAAAAGGTACATCCACAAAATGTGTAAAAACCAGAAAGGCAAGACAGTCCCTGGAGAAAATGAAGCCTTGTTATGCTGATGGGCGGGATGTAAATTGACAACTGCCTCACTGGAGGAGTGCATTGCGTTCCCTAAAACAAGTAAACAACAGAGCTACAGAGCCAAGGGCACATCCAGTCTAGGGAATATACCTTGGGAAAACTGAAAATCAATAAGACAGGGCCACCCCCAAATTTAGGGCTGCACTGCTTACAAGAACCGCAACTTGGGGACACCTTAAATATCCCAGGAAATATAAAAATGGTTCAAAAAACTGCGGTATTTATGTACGATGGAATATCCCTCAGACATGAAATCAATGTCATAAGACCAGGAGCAGCAAAGTGAGTGGATTCAGGTACGATGATTCTAAGTGAAATAACTAACACAGAAAAAGAAACTTATCATTATATATCACTTATGAAGATCCTGTAAACATGGGTACACATGAACTGAGTTAGGAAAGAGAACAGAGTCTCACATTTAGAAAACACTCGTATGCCTGCTTATGGGTAAAGTATAGGTGGGGTGATGCATAAAACCAGAGTTTGATATAAGCACAGGTACCCTTTCTAAAACCAACTGTGGAATAGACAAGACCTACACCTTCCTCAGTGAAAGGGACTCAAAACCCCATATTTCCCGCAGAGGAATAGATCTGGCAAGTAAGAATGTTAAAACCTATGTATTGATATGTCTCTGTAAGGGAATCAAGTGTGTCTAGACTGGCATAAACATGGCATCGAGAATCAGCTCAAACCCACTATAAAAAGGAATTTCAAAAACAAAACCAAAAAACTGGGAAATTCTTTACATTTCCTTCAGGGTCTCTGATGAAACCTGGAATGACCCTATCTACAATGACAGCTGGATGTGGCATAAGGCTGGACACTTGGGACTGAGAGGATTGGTGAGATTGGGTGAGCAAATGCAGACCCTTTAAAGCAAAAATGCATGGCCCCCATTCCATGGGTCCCAACTCTCCATGTTGAAGGGAATATTACTACAGCTATAACATGTACGGGAAACCTAGAGAATGGACACACTGTGAATACAAAAGGTTGCTAAAACTCAAAGTGTAGTCCCCCTCCTGGTGCTCCGATTTGACTTTCCAACTGCTCTACTATCAATGTCACAACTTGGAGAGACAACCCCTTTAACCTCCTCGTTCGCACAGGTTGCCAATTTGGCAGAGGATGGAAGGGAAGAGGGAGAACCAATGAGAGAGTAGCTGTTAGGCATTTGGACGGGAACATGTCACTAATTTCCCGGCAGGAAGAAGAATTAACCAGAGTCACAGCCACCCACCGGGAACCAGTATAGGTCCTGAACCAAAATTTTGGACTTGCGTACAGCTCCCAAAAACGAGTTGAAAAATGGAGCTCAGGGGCACAGCAATTCACAAACTGGCAGAGTAATAAAGGACAACTATCGTCCAAAAATCTGTTGAAGGAAGCCAACGAGGTGGACTTGAAAGCGAGGCAGAATAGCAGGAAACAGATTTCAAGAGGTACGTTGGAATCGCCTTTAAAGCACAGGAAGAGGGGCACTACTTCGACAATGACGCACTTGGCCAAAAAGGGCGTATGCGTTTTCTCCTGAATATATTCAGGAGAAAACGCATACGCCCTTTTTGGCCAAGCAAGCAAGCGGGCAATGCAAATCTGCACTACAAATAAGTATCACATCCCACCGGTCAAAAGGGACATCCACAAAATGTGTAAAAACCAGAAAGGCAAGACAGGCCCTGGAGAACAGGGAGCCGTGTTATGCTGATGGGCGGTATTTAAATTGCCAACTGCCTCACTGGAGGAGTGCATTGCGTTCCCTAAAAGAAGTAATCAACAGAGCTACAGAGCCAAGGGCACACCCAGTCTAGGGAGTATACCTTTGGAAAACTGAAAATCAATAAGACAGAGCCATAGCCAAATTTAGGGCTGCACTGCTTACAAGAACCTCATCTTGGGTACACCTTAAATATCCCAGGAAATATAAAATTGGTTCAAAAAACTGTGGTATTTATGTACGATGGAATATCCCTCAGCCATGAAATCAATGTCATAAGACCAGGAGCAGCAAAGTGAGTGGATTCAGGTACGATGATTCTAAGTGAAATAAGTCACACAGAAAAAGAAACTTATCATAAGATATCACTTATGAAGATCCTGTAAACATGGCTACACATGAACTGAGTTAGGAAAGAGAACAGAGTCTCACATTTAGAAAACACTCTTATGCCTGCTTAAGGGGAAAGGAGAGGTGGGGTGATGCATAAAACCAGAGTTTGATATAAGCACAGGTACCATTTCTAAAACCAACTGTGGAATAGACAAGACCTACACCTTCCTCAGTGAAAGGGACTCAAAACACCATATTTCCCGCAGAGGAATAGATCTGACTAGTAAGAATCTTAAAACCTATGTATTGATATGTCTCTGTAAGGGAATCAAGTGTGTCTAGACTGGCATAAACATGGCAGCGAGAATCAGCTCAAACACACTATAAAAAGGAATTTCAAAAACAAAACAAAAAAAACAGGGAAATTCTTTACATTTCCTTCAGGGTCTCTGATGAAACCTGGAATGACCCTATCTACAATGACAGCTGGATGTGGCATAAGGCTGGACACTTGGGACTGAGAGGATTGGTGAGATTGGGTGAGCAAATGCAGACCCTTTAAAGCAAAAATGCATGGCCCCCATTCCATGGGTCCCAACTCTCCATGTTGAAGGGAATATTACTACAGCTATAACATGTACGGGAAACCTAGAGAATGGACACACTGTGAATACAAAAGGTTTCTAAAACTCAACGAGTAGTCCCTCTCCTGGTGCTCCGGTTTCACTTTCCAACAGCTTTACTATCAATCTCCCAACTTGGAGAGACAACCCCTTTAACCTCCTCGTTCGCACAGGTTGCCAATTTGGCAGAGGATGGAAGGGAAGAGGGAGAACCAATGAGAGAGTAGCTGTTAGACATTTGGACGGGCACATGTCACTCTAATTCCCCGGCAGGAAGAAGAATTAACCAGAGTCTCAGCCAACCACCGGGAACCAGTATAGGTCCTGAACCAGAATTTTGGACTTGCGTACAGCTCACAAAAATCGAGTTGAAAAATGGAGCACAGGGGCACAGCAATTCACATACTGGCAGAGTAATAAAGGACAACTGTCGTCCAAATATCTGTTCAGGGAAGGCAACGAGGCGGACTTGAAAGCAAGGCAGAATAGCAGGAAACAGATTTCCAGAGGTACGTTGGAATCGCCTTTAACGCACAGGAAGAGGGGCACAACTTCGACAATGACGCACTTGGCCAAAAAGGGCGTATGCGTTTTCTCCTGAATATATTCAGGAGAAAACGCATACGCCCCTTTTGGCCAAGCAAGCAAGTGGGCAATGCAAATCTGCACTACAAAGAAGTATCACTTCCCACCGGTCAAAAGGGACATCCACAAAATGTGTAAAAACCAGAAAGGCAAGACAGGCCCTGGAGAACCGGGAGCCTTGTTATGCTGATGGGCGGGATGTAAATTGCCAACTGCCTCTCTGGAGGAGTGCATTGCGTTCCCTAAAACAAGTAAACAACAGAGCTACAGAGCCAAGGGCACTTCCAGTCTAGGGAATATACCTTGGAAATATGAAAATCAATAAGACAGAGCCCCCCCAAAATTTAGGGCTGCACTGCTTACAAGAACCTCCACTTGGGTACACCTTAAATATCCCAGGAAATATAAAAATGGTTCAAAAAACTGTGGTATTTATGTACGATGGAATATCCCTCAGCCATGAAATCAATGTCAAAAGACCAGGAGCAGCAAAGTGAGTGGATTCAGGTACGATGATTCTAAGTGAAATAAGTCACACAGAAAAAGAAACTTATCATAAGATATCACTTATGAAGATCCTGTAAACATGGCTACACATGAACTGAGTTAGGAAAGAGAACAGAGTCTCACATTTAGAAAACACTCTTATGCCTGCTTAAGGGGAAAGGAGAGGTGGGGTGATGCATAAAACCAGAGTTTGATATAAGCACAGGTACCATTTCTAAAACCAACTGTGGAATAGACAAGACCTACACCTTCCTCAGTGAAAGGGACTCAAAACAACATATTTCCCGCAGAGGAATAGATCTGACTAGTAAGAATCTTAAAACCTATGTATTGATATGTCTCTGTAAGGGAATCAAGTGTGTCTAGACTGGCATAAACATGGAAGCGAGAATCAGCTCAAACCCACTATAAAAAGGAATTTCAAAAACAAAATCAATAAACAGGGAAATTCTTTACATTTCCTTCAGGGTCTCTGATGAAACCTGGAATGACCGTATCTACAATGAGAACTGGATGTGGCATAAGGCTGGACACTTGGGACTGAGAGGATTGGTGAGATTGGGTGAGCAAATGCAGACACTTTAAAGCAAAAATGCATGGCCCCCATTCCATGCGTCCCAGCTCTCCATGTTGAAGGGAATATTACTACAGCTATAACATGTACGGGAAACCTAGAGAATGGACACACTGTGAATACAAAAGGTTTCTAAAACTCAACGAGTAGTCCCTCTCCTGGTGCTCCGGTTTGACTTTCCAACTGCTTTACTATCAATCTCCCAACTTGGAGAGACCACCCCTTTAACATCCTCGTTCGCAAAGGTTGCCAATTTGGCAGAGGATGGAAGGGAAGAGGGAGAACCAGTGAGAGAGTAGCTGTTAGGCATTTGGACGGGCACATGTCACTCTAATTTCCCGGCAGGAAGAAGAATTAACCAGAGTCTCAGCCACCCACCGGGAACCAGTATAGGTCCTGAACCAAAATTTTGGACTTGCGTACAGCTCACAAAAAACGAGTTGAAAAATTGAGCTCAGGGGCACAGCAATTCACAAACTGGCAGAGTAATTAAGGACAACTGTCGTCCAAAAATCTGTTGAGGGAAGGCAACGAGGCGGACTTGAAAGCGATTCAGAATAGCAGGAAACAGATTTCAAGAGGTACGTTGGAATCGCCTTTAAAGCACAGGAAGAGGGGCACAACTTCGACAATGACGCACTTGGCCAAAAAGGGCATATGCGTTTTCCCTGAATATACTCAGGAGAAAACGCATACGCCCTTTTTGGCCAAGCAAGCAAGCGGGCAATGCAAATCTGCACTACAAAGAAGTATCACTTCCCACCGGTCAAAAGGGACATCCACAAAATGTGTAAAAACCATCAAGGCAAGACAGGCCCTGGAGAACCGGGAGCTTTGTTATGCTGATGGGCGGGATGTAAATTGCCAACTGTCTCACTGGAGGAGTGCATTGCGTTCCCTAAAACAAGTAAACAACAGAGCTACAGAGCCAAGGGCACTTCCAGTCTAGGGAATATACCTTGGGAAAAATGAAATTCAATAAGACAGAGCCACCCCCAAATTTAGGGCTGCACTGCTTACAAGAACCTCAACTTGGGTACACCTTAAATATCCCAGGAAATATAAAAATAGTTCAAAAAACTGTTGTATTTATGTACGATGGAATATCCCTCAGCCATGAAATCAATGTCATAAGACCAGGAGCAGCAAAGTGAGTGGATTCAGGTACGATGATTCTAAGTGAAATAAGTCACACAGAAAAAGAAACTTATCATAAGATATCACTTATGAAGATCCTGTAAACATGGCTCCACCTGAACTGAGTTAGGAAAGACAACAGAGTCTCACATTTAGAAAACACTCTTATGCCTGCTTAAGGGGAAAGGAGAGGTGGGGTGATGCATAAAACCAGAGTTTGATATAAGCACAGGTAACATTTCTAAAACCAACTGTGGAATAGACAAGACCTACACCTTCCTCAGTGAATGGGACACAAAACCCCATATTCCCCGCAGAGGAATAGATCTGACTAGTAAGAATCTTAAAAGCTATGTATTGATATGTCTCTGTAAGGGAATCAAGTGTGTCTCGACTGGCATAAACATGGCAGCGAGAATCAGCTCAAACCCACTATAAAAAGGAATTTCAAAAACAAAACCAAAAAAACAGGGAAATTCTTTACATTTCCTTCAGGGACTCTGATGAAACCTTGAATGACCCTATCTACAATGACAGCTGGATGTGGCATAAGGCTGGACACTTGGGACTGAGAGGATTGGTGAGATTGGGTGAGCAAATGCAGACCCTTTAAAGCAAAAATGCATGGCCCCCATTCCATGGGTCCCAACTCTCCATGTTGAAGGGAATATTACTACAGCTATAACATGTACGGGAAACCTAGATAATGGACACACTGTGAATACAAAATGTTTCTAAAACTCAACGAGTAGTCCCTCTCCTGGTTCTCTGGTTTGACTTTCCAACAGCTTTACTATCAATCTCCCAACTTGGAGAGACAACCCCTTTAACCTCCTGGTGCGCACAGGTTGACAATTAGGCAGAGGATGGAAGCGAAGTGGGAGAATCAATGAGAGAGTAGCTGTTAGACATTTGGACGGGCACATGCCACTCTAATTCCCCGGCAGGAAGAAGAATTAACCAGAGTCTCAGCCAACTACCGGGAACCAGTATAGGTCCTGAACCAGAATTTTGGACTTGCGTACAGCTCACAAAAAACGAGTTGAAAAATGGAGCACAGGGGCACAGCAATTCACAAACTGGCAGAGTAATAAAGGACAACTATCGTCAAAAAATCTGTTGATGGAAGGAAACGAGGCGGACTTGAAAGCAAGGCAGAATAGCAGGAAACAGATTTCAAGAGGTACGTTGGAATCGCCTTTAACGCACAGGAAGAGGGGCACAACTTCGACAATGACGCACTTGGCCAAAAAGGGCGTATGCGTTTTCTCCTGAATATATTCAGGAGAACACGCATACGCCCTTTTTGGCCAAGCAAGCAAGTGGGCAATGCAAATCTGCACTACAAAGAAGTATCACTTCCCACCGGTCAAAAGGGACATCCAGAAAATGTGTAAAAACCAGAAAGGCAAGACAGGCCCTGGAGAACAGGGAGCCTTGTTATGCTGATGGGCGGGATGTAAATTGCCAACTGCCTCACTGGATGAGTGCATTGCTTTCCCTAAAACAAGTAAACAACGGAGCTACAGAGCCAAGGGCACTTCCAGTCTAGGGAATATACCTTGGGAAAACTGAAAATCAATAAGACAGAGCCACCCCCAAATTTAGGGCTGCACTGCTTACAAGAAACTCAACTTGGGTACACCTTAAATATCCCAGGAAATATAAAAATGGTTCAAAAAACTGTGGTATTTATGTACGATGGAATATCCCTCAGCCATGAAATCAATGTCATAAGACCAGGAGCAGCAAAGTGAGTGGATTCAGGTACGATGATTCTAAGTGAAATAAGTCACACAGAAAAAGAAACTTATCATAAGATATCACTTATGAAGATCCTGTAAACATGGCTACACATGAACTGAGTTAGGAAAGAGAACAGAGTCTCACATTTAGAAAACACTCTTATGCCTTCTTAAGGGGAAAGGAGAGGTGGGGTGATGCATAAAACCAGAGTTTGATATAAGCACAGGTACCATTTCTAAAACCAACTGTGAAATAGACAAGACCTACACCTTCCTCAGTGAAAGGGACTCAAAACCCCATATTTCCCGCAGAGGAATAGATCTGACTAGTAAGAATCTTAAAACCTATGTATTGATATGTCTCTGTAAGGGAATCAAGTGTGTCTAGACTGGCATAAACATGGAAGCGAGAATCAGCTCAAACCCACTATAAAAAGGAATTTCAAAAACAAAACCAATAAACAGGGAAATTCTTTCCATTTCCTTCAGGGTCTCTGATGAAACCTGGAATGACCGTATCTACAATGAGAGCTGGATGTGGCATAAGGCTGGACACTTGGGACTGAGAGAATTGGTGAGATTGGGTGAGCAAATGCAGACACATTAAAGCAAAAATGCATGGCCCCCATTCCATGGGTCCCAGCTCTCCGTGTTGAAGGGAATATTACTACAGCTATAACATGTACGGGAAACCTAGAGAATGGACACACTGTGAATACAAAAGGTTTCTAAAACTCAACGAGTAGTCCCTATCCTGGTGCTCCGGTTTGACTTTCCAACTGCTTTACTATCAATCTCCCAACTTGGAGAGACCACCCCTTTAACATCCTCGTTCGCAAAGGTTGCCAATTTGGCAGAGGATGGAAGGGAAGAGGGAGAACCAGTGAGAGAGTAGCTGTTAGGCATTTGGACGGGCACATGTCACTCTAATTTCCCGGCAGGAAGAAGAATTAACCAGAGTCTCAGCAACCCATCGGGAACCAGTATAGGTCCTGAACCAAAATTTTGGACTTGCGTACAGCTCACATAAAACGAGTTGAAAAATGGAGCTCAGGGGCACAGCTATTCACAAACTGGCAGAGTAATAAAGGACAACTATCGTCCAAAAATCTGTTGAGGGAAGGCAACGAGGCGGACTTGAAAGCGAGGCAGAATAGCAGGAAACAGATTTCAAGAGGTACGTTGCAATCGCCTTTAAAGCACAGGAAGAGGGGCACAACTTCGACAATGACGCACTTGGCCAAAAAGGGCATATCCGTTTTCTCCTGAATATACTCAGGAGAAAACGCATACGACCTTTTTGGCCAAGCAAGCAAGCGGGCAATGCAAATCTGCACTACAAAGAAGTATCACTTCCCACCGGTCCAAAGGGACATCCACAAAATGTGTAAAAACCAGAAAGGCAAGACAGGCCCTGGAGAACCGGGAGCCTTGTTATGCTGATGGGCGGGATGTAAACTGCCAACTGTCTCACTGGAGGAGTGCATTGCGTTCCCTAAAACAAGTAAACAACAGAGCTACAGAGCCAAGGGCACTTCCAGTCTAGGGAATATACCTTGGGAAAACTGAAAATCAATAAGACAGAGCCACCCCCAAATTTAGGGCTGCACTGCTTACAAGAACCTCAACTTCGGTACACCTTAAATATCCCAGGAAATATAAAAATGGTTCAAAAAACTGTTGTATTTATGTACGATGGAATATCCCTCAGCGATGAAATCAATGTCATAAGACCAGGAGCAGCAAAGTGAGTGGATTCAGGTACGATGATTCTAAGTGAAATAAGTCACACAGAAAAAGAAACTTATCATAAGATATCAGTTATGAAGATCCTGTAAATATGGCTACACATGAACTGAGTTAGGAAAGAGAGCAGTGTCTCACATTTAGAAAACACTCTTATGCCTGCTTAAGGGGAAAGGAGAGGTGGGGTGATGCATAAAACCAGAGTTTGATATAAGCACAGGTAACATTTCTAAAACCAACTGTGGAATAGACAAGACCTACACCTTCCTCAGTGAATGGGACACAAAACCCCATATTCCCCGCAGAGGAATAGATCTGACTAGTAAGAATCTTAAAACCTATGTATTGATATGTCTCTGTAAGGGAATCAAGTGTGTCTAGACTGGCATAAACATGGCAGCGAGAATCAGCTCAAACCCACTATAAAAAGGAATTTCAAAAACAAAACCAAAAAAACAGGGAAATTCTTTACATTTCCTTCAGGGACTCTGATGAAACCTGGAATGACCCTATCTACAATGACAGCTGGATGTGGCATAAGGCTGGACACTTGGGACTGAGAGGATTGGTGAGATTGGGTGAGCAAATGCAGACCCTTTAAAGCAAAAATGCATGGCCCCCATTCCATGGGTCCCAACTCTCCATGTTGAAGGGAATATTACTACAGCTATAACATGTACGGGAAACCTAGAGAATGGACACACTGTGAATACAAAAGGTTTCTAAAACTCAACGAGTAGTCCCTCTCCTGTTGCTCCGGTTTGACTTTCCAACAGCTTTACTATCAATCTCCCAACTTGGAGAGACAACCCCTTTAACCTCCTGGTTCGCACAGGTTGACAATTTGGCAGAGGATGGAAGCGAAGAGGGAGAACCAATGAGAGAGTAGCTGTTAGACATTTGGACGGGCACATGCCACTCTAATTCCCCGGCAGGAAGAAGAATTAACCAGAGTCTCAGCCAACTACCGGGAACCAGTATAGGTCCTGAACCAGAATTTTGGACTTGCGTACAGCTCACAAAGAACGAGTTGAAAAATGGAGCACAGGGGCACAGCAATTCACAAACTGGCAGAGTAATAAAGGACAACTATCGTCAAAAAATCTGTTGATGGAAGGAAACGAGGCGGACTTGAAACCAAGGCAGAATAGCAGGAAACAGATTTCAAGAGGTACGTTGGAATCGCCTTTAACGCACAGGAAGAGGGGCACAACTTCGACAATGACGCACTTGGCCAAAAAGGGCGTATGCGTTTTCTCCTGAATATATTCAGGAGAAAACGCATACGCCCTTTTTGGCCAAGCAAGCAAGTGGGCAATGCAAATCTGCACTACAAAGAAGTATCACTTCCCACCGGTCAAAAGGGACATCCACAAAATGTGTAAAAACCAGAAAGGCAAGACAGGCCCTGGAGAACAGGGAGCCTTGTTATGCTGATGGGCGGGATGTAAATTGCCAACTGCCTCACTGGAGGAGTGCATTGCGTTCCCTAAAACAAGTAAACAATGGAGCTACAGAGCCAAGGGCACTTCCAGTCTAGGGAATATACCTTGGGAAAACTGAAAATCAATAAGACAGAGCCACCCCCAAATTTAGGGCTGCACTGCTTACAAGAACCTCAACTTGGGGACACCTTAAATATCCCAGGAAATATAAAAATGGTTCAAAAAACTGTGGTATTTATGTACGATGGAATATCCCTCAGCCATGAAATCAATGTCATAAGACCAGGAGCAGCAAAGTGAGTGGATTCAGGTACGATGATTCTAAGTGAAATAAGTCACACAGAAAAAGAAACTTATCATAAGATATCACTTATGAAGATCCTGTAAACATGGCTACACATGAACTGAGTTAGGAAAGAGAACAGAGTCTCACATTTAGAAAACACTCTTATGCCTGCTTAAGGGGAAAGGAGAGGTGGGGTGATGCATAAAACCAGAGTTTGATATAAGCACAGGTACCATTTCTAAAACCAACTGTGAAATAGACAAGACCTACACCTTCCTCAGTGAAAGGGACTCAAAACCCCATATTTCCCGCAGAGGAATAGATCTGACTAGTAAGAATCTTAAAACCTATGTATTGATATGTCTCTGTAAGGGAATCAAGTGTGTCTAGACTGGCATAAACATGGAAGCGAGAATCAGCTCAAACCCACTATAAAAAGGAATTTCAAAAACAAAACCAATAAACAGGGAAATTCTTTATATTTCCTTCAGGGTCTCTGATGAACCCTGGAATGACCGTATCTACAATGAGAGCTGGATGTGGCATAAGGCTGGACACTTGGGACTGAGAGGATTGGTGAGATTGGGTGAGCAAATGCAGACACTATAAAGCAAAAATGCATGGCCCCCATTCCATGGGTCCCAGCTCTCCATGTTGAAGGGAATATTACTACAGCTATAACATGTACGGGAAACCTAGAGAATGGACACACTGTGAATACAAAAGGTTTCTAAAACTCAAAGTGTAGTCCCCCTCCTGGTGCTCCGGTTTGACTTTCCAACTGCTTTCCTATCAATCTCCCAACTTGGAGAGACAACCCCTTTAACCTCCTCGTTCGCACACGTTGCCAATTTGGCAGAGGATGGATGGGAAGAGGGAGAACCAATGAGAGAGTAGCTGTTAGGCATTTGGTCGGGCACATGTCACTCTAGTTTCCCGGCAGGAAGAAGAATTAACCAGAGTCTCAGCCACCCACCGGGAACAAGTATAGGTCCTGAACCAAAATTTTGGACTTGCGTACAGCTCACAAAAAACGACTTGAAAAATTGAGCTCAGGGGCACAGCAATTCATAAACGGGCAGAGTAATAAAGGACAACAGTCGTCAAAAAATCTGTTGAGGGAAGGCAACGAGGCGGACTTGAAAGCGAGGCAGAATAGCAGGAAACAGATTTCAAGAAGTACGTTGGAATCGCCTTTAAAGCACAGGAAGAGTGGCACAACTTCGACAATGAAGAACTTGGCCAAAAAGGGCGTATGCGTTTTCTCCTGAATATATTCAGGAGAAAACGCATACGCCCTTTTTGGCCAAGGAAGCAAGCGGGCAATGCAAATCTGCACTACAAAGAAGTATCACTTCCCACCGGTCAAAAGCGACATTCACAAAATGTGTAAAAACCAGAAAGGCAAGACAGGCCCTGGAGAACCTGGAGCCTTGTTATGCTGATGGGCGGGATGTAAATTGCCAACTGCCTCACTGGAGGAGTGCTTTGCGTTCCCTAAAACAAGTAAACAACAGAGCTACAGAGCCAAGGGCACTTCCAGTCTAGGGAATATACCTTGGAAATATGAAAATCAATAAGACAGAGCCAACCCCAAATTTAGGGCTGCACTGCTTACAAGAACCTCAACTTGGGTACACCTTAAATATCCCAGGAAATATAAAAATGGTTCAAAAAATTGTGGTATTTATGTACGATGGAATATCCCTCAGCCATGAAATCAATGTCATAAGACCAGGAGCAGCAAAGTGAGTGGATTCAGGTACGATGATTCTAAGTGAAATAAGTCACACAGAAAAAGAAACTTATCATAAGATATCACTTATGAAGATCCTGTAAACATGGATACACATGAACTGAGTTAGGAAAGAGAACAGAGTCTCACATTTACAAAACACTCTTATGCTTGCTTAAGGGGAAAGGAGAGGTGGGGTGATGCATAAAACCAGAGTTTGATACAAGCACAGGTACCATTTCTAAAACCAACTGTGGAATAGACAAGACCTACACCTTCCTCAGTGAAAGGGACTCAAAACACCATATTTCCCGCAGAGGAATAGATCTGACTAGTAAGAACCTTAAAACCTATGTATTGATATGTCTCTGTAAGGGAATCATGTGTGTCTACACTGGCATAAACATGGAAGCGAGAATCAGCTCAAACCCACTATAAAAAGGAATTTCAAAAACAAAACCAATAAACAGGGAAATTCTTTCCATTTCCTTCAGGGTCTCTGATGAAACCTGGAATGACCCTATCTACAATGAGAGCTGCATGTGGCATAAGGCTGGACACTTGGGACTGAGAGGATTGGTGAGATTGGGTGAGCAAATGCAGACACTTTAAAGCAAAATGCATGGCCCCCATTCCATGGGTCCCAGCTCTCCATGTTGAAGGGAATATTACTACAGCTATAACATGTATGGGAAACCTAGAGAATGGACACACTGTGAATACAGAATGTTTCTAAAACTCAACGAGTAGTCCCTCTCCTGGTGCTCCGGTTTGACTTTCCAACTGCTTTACTATCAATCTCCCAACTTGGAGAGACCACCCCTTTAACATCCTCGTTCGCAAAGGTTGCCAATTTGGCAGAGGATGGAAGGGAAGAGGGAGAACCAGTGAGAGAGTAGCTGTTAGGCATTTGGACGGGAACATGTCACTCTAATTTCCCGGCAGGAAGAAGAATTAACCAGAGTCTCAGCCACCCATCGGGAACCAGTATAGGTCCTGAACCAAAGTTTTGGACTTGCGTACAGCTCACAAAAAACGAGTTGAATAATTGAGCTCTGGGGCACAGCAATTCACAAACTGGCAGAGTAATAAAGGACAACTGTCGTCCAAAAATCTGTTGAGGGAAGGCAACGAGGCGGACTTGAAAGCGAGGCAGAATAGCAGGAAACAGATTTCAAGAGGTACGTTGGAATCGCCTTTAAAGCACAGGAAGAGTGGCACAACTTCGACAATGACGCACTTGGCCAAAAAGGTCATATGCGTTTTCTCCTGAATATACTCAGGAGAAAACGCATACGCCCTTTTTGGCCAAGCAAGCAAGCGGGCAATGCAAATCTGCACTACAAAGAAGTATCACTTCCCACCGGTCAAAAGGGACATCCACAAAATGTGTAAAAACCAGAAAGGCAAGACAGGCCCTGGAGAACCGGGAGCCTTGTTATGCTGATGGGCGGGATGTAAATTGCCAACTGCCTCACTGGAGGAGTGCATTGCGTTCCCTAAAACAAGTAAACAACAGAGCTACAGAGCCAAGGGCACTTCCAGTCTAGGGAATATACCTTGGGAAAACTGAAAATCAATAAGACAGAGCCACCCCCAAATTTAGGGCTGCACTGCTTACAAGAACCTCAACTTGGGTGCACCTTAAATATCCCAGGAAATATAAAATTGGTTCAAAAAACTGTGGTATTTATGTACGATGGAATATCCCTCAGCCATGTAATCAATGACATAAGACCAGGAGCAGCACAGTGAGTGGATTCAGGTACGATTATTCTAAGTGAAATAAGTCACACAGAAAAAGAAACTTATCATAAGATATCACTTATGAAGATCCTGTAAACATGGATACACATGAACTGAGTTAGGAAAGAGAACAGAGTCTCACATTTAGAAAACACTCTTATGCCTGCTTAAGGGGAAAGTAGAGGTGGGGTGATGTATAAAACCAAAGTTTGATATAAGCACAGGTACCATTTCTAAAACCAACTGTGGAATAGACAAGACCTACACCTTCCTCAGTGAAAGGGACTCAAAACCCCATATTTCCCGCAGAGGAATAGATCTGACTAGTAAGAATCTGAAAACCTATGTATTGATATGTCTCTGTAAGGGAATCAAGTGTGTCTAGACTGGCATAAACATGGCAGCGAGAATCAGCTCAAACCCACTATAAAAAGGAATTTCAAAAACAAAAGCAAAAAACAGGGAAATTCTTTCCATTTCCTTCAGGGTCTCTGATGAAACCTGGAACGACCCTATCTACAATGACAGCTGGATGTGACATAAGGCTGGACACTTCGGACTGAGAGGATTGGTGAGATTGGGTGAGCAAATGCAGACCCTGTAAAGCAAAAATGCATGGCCCCCATTACATGGGTCCCAACTCTCCAGGTTGAAGCAATATTAATACAGTTATAACATGTACGGGAAACTTAGAGAATGGACACACTGTGAATACAAAAGGATTCTAAAACTCAACGCGTAGTCCCTCTCCTGGTGCTCCGGGTTGACTTTCCAACTGCTTTACTATCAATCTCCCAACTTGGAGAGACAACCCCTTTAACCACCAGGTTCGCACAGGTTGCCAATTTGGCAGAGGATGGAAGGGAAGAGGGAGAACCAATGAGAGAGTAGTTGTTAGGCATTTGGACGGGCACATGTCACTCTAATTTCCCGGCGGGAAGAAGAATTAACCAGAGTCTCAGCCACCCACCGGGAACCAGTAGAGGTCCTGAACCAAAATTTTGGACTTGCGTACAGCTCACAAAAAACGAGTTGAAAAATGGAGCTCAGGGGCACAGCAATTCACAAACTGGCAGAGTAATAAAGGAAAACTATCGTCCAAAAATCTGTTGAGGGAAGGCAACGAGGCGGACTTGAAAGCGAGGCAGAATAGCAGGAAACAGATTTCAAGAGGTACGTTGGAATTGCCTTTAAAGCACAGGAAGAGGGGCACAACTTCGACAATGACGCGCTTGGCCAAAAAGGGCGTATGTGTTTTCTCCTGAATATATTCAGGAGAAAACTCATACACTCTTTTTGGCCAAGCAAGCAAGCGGGCAATGCAAATCTGCACTACAAAGAAGTATCACATCCCACCGGTCAAAAGGGATATCCACAAAATGTGTAAAAATCAGAAAGGCAAGACACGCCCTGGAGAACAGGGAGCCTTGTAATGCTGATGGGCGGGATGTAAATTGCCAACTGCCTCACTGGAGGAGTGCATTGCGTTCCCTAAAACAAGTAAACAACAGAGCTACAGAGCCAAGGGCACTCCCAGTCTAGAGAATATACCTTGGGAAAACTTAAAATCAATAAGACAGAGCCACCCCCAAATTTAGGGCTGCACTGCTTACAAGAACCTCAACTTGGGTACACCTTAAATATCCCAGGAAATATAAAAATGGTTCAAAAAACTGTGGTACTTATGTACGATGCAATAGCCCTCAGCCATGAAATCAATTTCATAAGACCAGGAGCAGCAAAGTGAGTGGAATCAGGTACGATGATTCTAAGTGAAATAAGTCACACAGAAAAAGAACCTTATCATAAGATTTCACTTATGAAGATCCTGTAAACATGGCTACATATGAACTGAGTTAGGAAAGAGAACAGAGTCTCACATTTAGAAAACACTCTTATGCCTGCTTAAGGGGAAAGTAGAGGGGGGGTGATGCATAAAACCAGAGTTTGATATAAGCACAGGTACCATTTCTAAAACCAACTGTGGAATAGACAAGACCTACACCTTCCTCAGTGAAAGGGACTCAGAACCCCATATTTCCCGCAGAGGAATAGATCTGACTAGTAAGAATCTTAAAACCTATGTATAGATATGTCTCTGTAAGGGAATCAATTGTCTAGACAGGCATAAACATGGCAGCGAAAATCAGCTCAAACCCACTATAAAAAGGAATTTCAAAAACAAAACCAAAAAACAGGGAAATTCTTTACATTTCCTTCAGGGTCTCTGATGAAACCTGGAATGACCCTATCTACAATGACAGCTGGATGTGGCATAAGGCTGGACACTTGGGACTGAGAGGATTGGTGAGATTGGGTGAGCAAATGCAGACCCTTTAAAGCAAAAATGCATGGCCCCCATTCCATGGGTCCCAACTCTCCATGTTGAAGGGAATATTTCTACAGCTATAACATGTACGGGAAACCTAGAGAATGGACACACTGTTAATACAAAATGTTGCTAAAACTCAAAGTGTAGTCCCCCTCCTGGTGCTCCGATTTGACTTTCCAACTGCTTTACTATCAATGTCACAACTTGTAGAGACAACCCCTTTAACCTCCTGGTTCGCACATGTTGCCAATTTGGCAGAGGATGGAAGGGAAGAGGGAGAACCAATGAGAGAGTAGCTGTTAGGCATTTGGACGGGCACATGTCACTCTAATTTCCCGGCAGGAAGAAGAATTAACCAGAGTCTCAGCCACCCACCGGGAACCAGTAGAGGTCCTGAACCAAAATTTTGGACTTGCGTACAGCTCACAAAAAACGAGTTGAAAAATGGAGCTCAGGGGCACAGCAATTCACAAACTGGCAGAGTAATAAAGGAAATCTATCGTCCAAAAATCAGTTGAGGGAAGGCAACGAGGCGGACTTGAAAGCGAGGCAGAATAGCAGGAAACAGATTTCAAGAGGTACGTTGGAATCGCCTTTAAAGCACAGGAAGAGGGGCACAACTTCGACAATGACGCACTTGGCCAAAAAGGGCATATGCGTTTTCTCCTGAATATATTCAAGATAATACGCATACGCTCTTTTTGGCCAAGCAAGCAAGCGGGCAATGCAAATCTGCACTACAAAGAAGTATCACATCCCACCGGTCAAAAGGGACATCCACAAAATGTGTAAAAATCAGAAAGGCAAGACACGCCCTGGAGAACAGGGAGCCTTGTTATGCTGATGGGTGGGATGTAAATTGCCAACTGCCTCACTGGAGGAGTGCATTGCGTTCCCTAAAACAAGTAAACAACAGAGCTACAGAGCCAAGGGCACTCCCAGTCTAGAGAATATACGTTGGGAAAACTGAAAATCAATAAGACACAGCCACCCCCAAATTTAGGGCTGCACTGCTTACAAGAACCTCAACTTGGGTAAAACTTAAATATCCCAGGAAATATAAAAATGGTTCAAAAAACTGTGGTACTTATGTACGATGGAATATCCCTCAGCCATGAAATCAATGTCATAAGACCAGGAGCAGCACAGTGAGTGGATTCAGGTACGATGATTCTAAGTGAAATAAGTCACACAGAAAAAGAAACTTATCATAAGATATCACTTATGAAGATCCTGTAAACATGGCTACACATGAACTGAGTTAGGAAAGAAAAGAGAGTCTCACATTTAGAAAACACTCTTATGCCTGCTTAAGGGGAAAGGAGAGGTGGGGTGATGCATAAAACCAGAGTTTGATATAAGCACAGGTACCATTTCTAAAACCAACTGTGGAATAGACAAGACCTACACCTTCCTCAGTGAAAGGGACTCAAAACCCCATATTTCCCGCAGAGGAATAGATCTGACTAGTAAGAATCTTAAAACCTATGTATTGATATATCTCTGTAAGGGAATCAAGTGTGTCTAGACTGGCATAAACATGGCAGCGAGAATCAGCTTAAACCCACTATAAAAAGGAATTTCAAAAACAAAACCAAAAAACAGGGAAATTCTTTACATTTCCTTCAGGGTCTCTGATGAAACCTGGAATGACCCTATCTACAATGACAGCTGGATGTGACATAAGGCTGGACACTTGGGACTTAGAGGATTGGTGAGATTGGGTGAGCAAATGCAGACCCTGTAAAGCAAAAATGCATGGCCCCCATTCCATGGGTCCCAACTCTCCAGGCTGAAGGGAATATTAATACAGCTATAACACGTACGGGAAACCTAGAGAAAGGACACACTGTGAATACAAAAGGATTCTAAATCTCAACGCGTAGTCCCTCTCCTGGTGCTCCGGTTTCACTTTCCAACTGCTTTACTATCAATCTCCCAACTTGGAGAGACAACACCTTTAACCACCTGGTTCGCACAGATTGCCAATTTGGCAGAGGATGGAAGGGAAGAGGGAGAACCAATGAGAGAGTAGTTGTTAGGCATTTGGACGGGCACATGTCACTCTAATTTCCCGGCAGGAAGAAGAATTAACCAGAGTCTCAGCCACCCACCGGGAAACAGTAGAGGTCCTGAACCAAAATTTTGGACTTGCGTACAGCTCACAAAAAACGACTTGAAAAATTGAGCTCAGGGGCACAGCAATTCACAAACTAGCAGAGTAATAAAGGAAAACTATCGTCCAAAAATCTGTTGAGGGAAGGCAACGAGGCAGACTTGAAAGCGAGGCAGAATAGCAGGAAACAGATTTCAAGAGGTACGTTGGAATTGCCTTTAAAGCACAGGAAGAGGGGCACAACTTCGACAATGACGCACTTGGCCAAAAAGGGCGTATGCGTTTTCTCCTGAATATATTCAGGAGAAAACGCATACGCCCTTTTTGGCAGCAAGCAAGCGGGCAATGCAAATCTGCACGAAAAAGAAGTATCACATCCCACCGGTCAAAAGGGACATCCACAAAATGTGTAAAAATCAGAAAGGCAAGACACGCCCTGGAGAACAGGGAGCCTTGTAATGCTGATGGGCGGGATGTAAATTGCCAACTGCCTCACTGGAGGAGTGCATTGCGTTCCCTAAAACAAGTAAACAACAGAGCTACAGAGCCAAGGGCACTCCCAGTCTAGAGAATATACGTTGGGAAAACTGAAAATCAATAAGACAGAGCCACCCCCAAATTTAGGGCTGCACTGCTTACAAGAACCTCAACTTGGGTACAACTTAAATATCCCAGGAAATATAAAAATGGTTCAAAAAACTGTGGTACTTATGTACGATGCAATATCCCACAGCCATGAAATGAATTTCATAAGACCAGGAGCAGCAAAGTGAGTGGATTCAGG
The DNA here is from genome assembly GCF_964165515.1 of Mesoplodon bidens. Taxonomy (NCBI): domain Eukaryota; kingdom Metazoa; phylum Chordata; class Mammalia; order Artiodactyla; family Ziphiidae; genus Mesoplodon; species Mesoplodon bidens. The sequence continues at coordinate 691,567 of NW_027671403.1, forward strand.
TACGATGATTCTAAGTGAAATAAGTCACACAGAAAAAGAAACATCATAAGATTTCACTTATGAAGATCCTGTAAACATGGCTACACATGAACTGAGTTAGGAAAGAAAACAGAGTCTCACATTTAGAAAACACTCTTACGCCTGCTTAAGGGGAAAGGAGAGGTGGGGTGATGCATAAAACCAGAGTTTGATATAAGCACAGGCAACATTTCTAAAACCAACTGTGGAATAGACAAGACCTACACCTTCCTCAGTGAAAGGGACTCAAAACCCCAAATTTCCCGCAGAGGAATAGATCTGACTAGTAAGAATCTTAAAACCTATGTATTGATATGTCTCTGTAAGGGAATCAAGTGTGTCTAGACTGGCATAAACATGGCATCGAGAATCAGCACAAACCCACTATAGAAAGGAATTTCAAAAACAAAACCAAAAAACTGGGAAATTCTTTACATTTCCTTCAGGGTCTCTGATGAAACCTGGAATGACCCTATCTACAATGACAGCTGGATGTGGCATAAGGCTGGACACTTGGGGCTGAGAGGATTGGTGAGACTGGGTGAGCAAATGCAGACCATGTAAAGCAAAAATGCATGGCCCCCATTCCATGGGTCCCAACTCTCCAGGTTGAAGGGAATATTAATACAGTTATAACATGTACGGGAAACTTCGAGAATGGACACACTGTGAATACAAAAGGATTCTAAAACACAACGAGTAGTCCCTCTCCTGGTGCTCCGGTTTGACTTTCCAACTGCTTTACTATCAATCTCCCAACTTGGAGAGACAACCCCTTTAACCTCCTGGTTCGCACAGGTTGCCAATTTGGCAGAGGATGGAAGGGAAGAGGGAGAACCAATGAGAGAGTAGCTGTTAGGCATTTGGACGGGCACATGTCACTCTAATTTCCCGGCAGGAAGAAGAATTAACCAGAGTCTCAGCCACCCACCGAGAACCAGTATAGGTCTTGAACCAAAATTTTGGACTTGCGTACAGCTCACAAAAAACGAGGTGAAAAGTGGAGCTCAGGGGCATAGCAATTCACAAACTGGCAGAGTAATAAAGGACAACTATCGTCCAAAAATCTGTTGAGGGAAGGCAACGAGGCGGACTTGAAAGCGAGGCAGAATAGCAGGAAACAGATTTCAAGAGGTACGTTGGAATCTCCTTTAAAGCACAGGAAGAGGGGCACAACTTCGACAATGACGCACTTGGCCAAAAAGCGCGTATGTGTTTTCTCCTGAATATATTCAGAGAAAACGCATACGCCCTTTTTGGCCAGCAAGCAAGCGGGCAATGCAAATCTGAACTACAAAGAAGTATCACTTCCCACCGGTGAAAAGGGACATCCACAAAATGTGTTAAAACCAGAAAGGCAAGACAGGCCCTGAAGAATAGGGAGCCTTGTTATGCTGATGGGTGGGATGTAAATTGTCAACTGCCTCACTGGAGGAGTGCATTGCGTTCCCTAAAACAAGTAAACAACAGAGCTACAGAGCCAAGGGCACTTCCAGTCTAGGGAATATACCTTGGGAAAACTGAAAATCAATAAGACAGAGCCACCCCCAAATTTAGGCCTGCACTGCTTACAAGAACCTCAACTTGGGTGCACCTTAAATATCCTAGGAAATATAAAATTGGTTCAAAAAACTGTGGTATTTATGTACGATGGAATATCCCTCAGCCATGTAATCAATGACATAAGACCAGGAGCAGCACAGTGAGTGGATTCAGGTACGATGATTCTAAGTGAAATAAGTCACACAGAAAAAGAAACTTATCATAAGATATCACTTATGAAGATCCTGTAAACATGGCTACACATGAACTGAGTTAGGAAAGAGAACAGAGTCTCTCATTTAGAAAACACTCTTATGCCTGCTTAAGGGGAAAGGAGAGGTGGGGTATGCATAAAACCAGAGTTTGATATAAGTACAGGTACCATTTCTAAAACCAACTGTGGAATAGACAAGACCTACACCTTCCTCAGTGAAAGGGACTCAAAACCCCATATTTCCCGCAGAGGAAAAGATCTGACTAGTAAGAATCTTAAAACCTATGTATTGATATGTCTCTGTAAGGGAATCAAGTGTGTCTAGACTGGCATAAACATGGCAGCGAGAATCAGCTCAAACCCACTATAAAAAGGAAGTTCAAAAACAAAACCAAAAAAACAGGGAAATTCTTTACATTTCCTTCAGGGTCTCTGATGAAACCTGGAATGACCCTATCTACAATGACAGCTGGATGTGGCATAAGGCTGGACACTTGGGACTGAGAGGATTGGTGAGATTGGGTGAGCAAATGCAGACCCTTTAAAGCAAAAATGCATGGCCCCCATTCCATGGGTCCCAACTCTCCATGTTGAAGGGAATATTACTACAGCTATAACATGTACGGGAAACCTAGAGAATGGACATACTGTGAATACAAAAGGTTTCTAAAACTCAACGAGTAGTCCCTCTCCTGGTGCTCCGGTTTGACTTTCCAACTGCTTTCCTATCAACCTCCCAACTTGGAGAGACAACCCCTTTAACCTCCTCGTTCGCACAGGTTCCCAATTTGGCAGAGGATGGAAGGGAAGAGGGAGAACCAATGAGAGAGTAGCTGTTAGGCATTTGGACGGGCACATGTCACTCTAGTTTCACGGCAGGAAGAAGAATTAACCAGAGTCTCAGCCCCCCAAAGGGAACCAGTATAGGTCCTGAACCAAAATTTTGGACTTGCGTACAGCTCACAAAAAACGAGTTGAAAAATTGAGCTCAGGGGCACAGCAATTCACAAACTGGCAGAGTAATAAAGGACAACTGTCGTCCAAAAATCTGTTGAGGGAAGGCAACGAGGCGGACTTGAAAGCGAGGCAGAATAGCAGGAAACAGATTTCAAGAGGTACGTTGGAATCGCCTTTAAAGCACAGGAAGTGTGGCACAATTTGGACAATGACGCACTTGGCCAAAAAGGGCGTATGCCTTTTCTCCTGAATATATTCAGGAGAAAACGCATACGCCCTTTTTGGCCAAGCAAGCAAGCGGGCAATGCAAATCTGCACTACAAAGAAGTATCACTTGCCACCGGTCAAAAGGGACATCCACAAAATGTGTAAAAATCAGAAAGGCAAGACACGCCCTGGAGAAGAGGGAGCCTTGTAATTCTGATGGGCGGGATGTAAATTGCCAACTGCCTCACTGGAGGAGTGCATTGCGTTCCCTAAAACAAGTAAACAACAGAGCTACAGAGCCAAGGGCACTCCCAGTCTAGAGAATATACCTTGGGAAAACTTAAAATCAATAAGACAGAGCCACCCCCAAATTTAGGGCTGCACTGCTTACAAGAACCTCAACTTGGGTACAACTTAAATATCCCAGGAAATATAAAAATGGTTCAAAAAACTGTGGTACTTTGTACGATGCAATATCCCTCAGCCATGAAATCAATGTCATAAGACCAGGAGCAGCAAAGTGAGTGGATTCAGGTACGATGATTGTAAGTGAAATAAGTCACACAGAAAAAGAAACTTATCATAAGATTTCACTTATGATGATCCTGTAAACATGGCTACACATGAACTGAGTTAGGAAAGAGAACAGAGTCTCACATTTAGAAAACACTCTTATGCCTGCTTAAGGGGAAAGTAGAGGGGGGGTGATGCATAAAACCAGAGTTTGATATAAGCACAGGTACCATTTCTAAAACCAACTGTGGAATAGACAAGACCTACACCTTCCTCAGTGAAAGGGACTGAAAACCCCATATTTCCCGCAGAGGAATAGATCTGACTAGTAAGAATCTTAAAACCTATGTATTGATATGTCTCTGTAAGGGAATCAATTGTCTAGACTGGCATAAACATGGCAGCGAAAATCAGCTCAAACCCACTATAAAAAGGAATTTCAAAAACAAAACCAAAAAACAGGGAAATTCTTTACATTTCCTTCAGGGTCTCTGATGAAACCTGGAATGACCCTATCTACAATGACAGCTGGATGTGACATAAGGCTGGACACTTGGGACTTAGAGGATTGGTGAGATTGGGTGAGCAAATGCAGACCCTGTAAAGCAAAAATGCATGGCCCTCATTCCATGGGTCCCAACTCTCCAGGCTGAAGGGAATATTAATACAGCTATAACACGTACGGGAAACCTAGAGAAAGGACACACTGTGAATACAAAAGGATTCTAAATCTCAACGCGTAGTCCCTCTCCTGGTGCTCCGGTTTCACTTTCCAACTGCTTTACTATCAATCTCCCAACTTGGAGAGACAACACCTTTAACCACCTGGTTCGCACAGATTGCCAATTTGGCAGAGGATGGAAGGGAAGAGGGAGAACCAATGAGAGAGTAGTTGTTAGGTATTTGGACGGGCACATGTCACTCTAATTTCCCGGCAGGAAGAAGAATTAACCAGAGTCTCAGCCACCCACCGGGAAACAGTAGAGGTCCTGAACCAAAATTTTGGACTTGCGTACAGCTCACAAAAAACGACTTGAAAAATTGAGCTCAGGGGCACAGCAATTCACAAACTGGCAGAGTAATAAAGGAAAACTATCGTCCAAAAATCTGTTGAGGGAAGGCAACGAGGCAGACTTGAAAGCGAGGCAGAATAGCAGGAAACAGATTTCAAGAGGTACGTTGGAATTGCCTTTAAAGCACAGGAAGAGGGGCACAACTTCGACAATGACGCACTTGGCCAAAAAGGGCGTATGCGTTTTCTCCTGAATATATTCAGGAGAAAACGCATACGCTCTTTTTGGCAGCAAGCAAGCGGGCAATGCAAATCTGCACGACAAAGAAGTATCACATCCCACCGGTCAAAAGGGACATCCACAAAATGTGTAAAAATCAGAAAGGCAAGACACGCCCTGGAGAACAGGGAGCCTTGTAACGCTGATGGGCGGGATGTAAATTGCCAACTGCCTCACTGGAGGAGTGCATTGCCTTCCCTAAAACAAGTAAACAACAGAGCTACAGAGCCAAGGGCACTCCCAGTCTAGAGAATATACGTTGGGAAAACTGAAAATCAATAAGACAGAGCCACCCCCAAATTTAGGGCTGCACTGCTTACAAGAACCTCAACTTGGGTACAACTTAAATATCCCAGGAAATATAAAAATGGTTCAAAAAACTGTGGTACTTATGTACGATGCAATATCCCACAGCCATGAAATGAATTTCATAAGACCAGGAGCAGCAAAGTGAGTGGATTCAGGTACGATGATTCTAAGTGAAATAAGTCACACAGAAAAAGAAACTTAACATAAGATATCACTTATGAAGATCCTGTAAACATGGCTACACATGAACTGAGTTAGGAAAGAGAACAGAGTCTCACATTTAGAAAACACTCTTATGCCTGCTTAAGGGGAAAGTAGAGGGGGGGTGATGCATAAAACCAGAGTTTGATATAAGCACAGGTACCATTTCTAAAACCAACTGTGGAATAGACAAGACCTACACCTTCCTCAGTGAAAGGGACTGAAAACCCCATATTTCCCGCAGAGGAATAGATCTGACTAGTAAGAATCTTAAAACCTATGTATTGATATGTCTCTGTAAGGGAATCAATTGTCTAGACTGGCATAAACATGGCAGCGAAAATCAGCTCAAACCCACTATAAAAAGGAATTTCAAAAACAAAACCAAAAAACAGGGAAATTCTTTACATTTCCTTCAGGGTCTCTGATGAAACCTGGAATGACCCTATCTACAATGACAGCTGGATGTGGCATAAGGCTGGACACTTGGGACTGAGAGGATTGGTGAGATTGGGTGAGCAAATGCAGACCCTTTATAGCAAAAATGCATGGCCCCCATTCCATGGGTCCCAACTCTCCATGTTGAAGGGAATATTACTACAGCTATAACATGTACGGGAAACCTAGAGAATGGACACATTGTGAATACAAAAGGTTGCTAAAACTCAAAGTGTAGTCCCCCTCCTGGTGCTCCGATTTGACTTTCCAACTGCTTTACTATCAATGTCACAACTTGGAGAGACAACCCCTTTAACCTCCTGGTTCGCACAGGTTGCCAATTTGGCAGAGGATGGAAGGGAAGAGGGAGAACCAATGAGAGAGTAGCTGTTAGGCATTTGGACGGGCACATGTCACTCTAATTTCCCGGCAGGAAGAAGAATTAACCAGAGTCTCAGCCACCCACTGGGAACCAGTATAGGTCCTGAACCAAAATTTTGGACTTGCGTACAGCTCACAAAAAACGAGTTGAAAAATGGAGCTCAGGGGCACAGCAATTCACAAACTGGCAGAGTAATAAAGGAAAACTATCGTCCAAAAATCTGTTGAGGGAAGGCAACGAGGCGGACTTGAAAGCGAGGCAGAATAGCAGGAAACAGATTTCAAGAGGTACGTTGGAATTGCCTTTAAAGCACAGGAAGAGGGGCACAACTTCGACAATGACGCGCTTGGCCAAAAAGGGCGTATGTGTTTTCTCCTGAATATATTCAGGAGAAAACTCATACACTCTTTTTGGCCAAGCAAGCAAGCGGGCAATGCAAATCTGCACTACAAAGAAGTATCACATCCCACCGGTCAAAAGGGATATCCACAAAATGTGTAAAAACCAGAAAGGCAAGACAGGCCCTGGAGAACAGGGAGCCTTGTTATGCTGATGGGCGGGATGTAAATTGCCAACTGCCTCACTGGAGGAGTGCATTGCGTTCCCTAAAACAAGTAAACAACAGAGCTACAGAGCCAAGGGCACTCCCAGTCTAGAGAATATACCTTGGGAAAACTTAAAATCAATAAGACAGAGCCACCCCCAAATTTAGGGCTGCACTGCTTACAAGAACCTCAACTTGGGTACACCTTAAATATCCCAGGAAATATAAAAATGGTTCAAAAAACTGTGGTACTTATGTACGATGCAATAGCCCTCAGCCATGAAATCAATTTCATAAGACCAGGAGCAGCAAAGTGAGTGGAATCAGGTACGATGATTCTAAGTGAAATAAGTCACACAGAAAAAGAACCTTATCATAAGATTTCACTTATGAAGATCCTGTAAACATGGCTACATATGAACTGAGTTAGGAAAGAGAACAGAGTCTCACATTTAGAAAACACTCTTATGCCTGCTTAAGGGGAAAGTAGAGGGGGGGTGATGCATAAAACCAGAGTTTGATATAAGCACAGGTACCATTTCTAAAACCAACTGTGGAATAGACAAGACCTACACCTTCCTCAGTGAAAGGGACTCAGAACCCCATATTTCCCGCAGAGGAATAGATCTGACTAGTAAGAATCTTAAAACCTATGTATAGATATGTCTCTGTAAGGGAATCAATTGTCTAGACAGGCATAAACATGGCAGCGAAAATCAGCTCAAACCCACTATAAAAAGGAATTTCAAAAACAAAACCAAAAAACAGGGAAATTCTTTACATTTCCTTCAGGGTCTCTGATGAAACCTGGAATGACCCTATCTACAATGACAGCTGGATGTGGCATAAGGCTGGACACTTGGGACTGAGAGGATTGGTGAGATTGGGTGAGCAAATGCAGACCCTTTAAAGCAAAAATGCATGGCCCCCATTCCATGGGTCCCAACTCTCCATGTTGAAGGGAATATTTCTACAGCTATAACATGTACGGGAAACCTAGAGAATGGACACACTGTTAATACAAAATGTTGCTAAAACTCAAAGTGTAGTCCCCCTCCTGGTGCTCCGATTTGACTTTCCAACTGCTTTACTATCAATGTCACAACTTGTAGAGACAACCCCTTTAACCTCCTGGTTCGCACATGTTGCCAATTTGGCAGAGGATGGAAGGGAAGAGGGAGAACCAATGAGAGAGTAGCTGTTAGGCATTTGGACGGGCACATGTCACTCTAATTTCCCGGCAGGAAGAAGAATTAACCAGAGTCTCAGCCACCCACCGGGAACCAGTAGAGGTCCTGAACCAAAATTTTGGACTTGCGTACAGCTCACAAAAAACGAGTTGAAAAATGGAGCTCAGGGGCACAGCAATTCACAAACTGGCAGAGTAATAAAGGAAATCTATCGTCCAAAAATCAGTTGAGGGAAGGCAACGAGGCGGACTTGAAAGCGAGGCAGAATAGCAGGAAACAGATTTCAAGAGGTACGTTGGAATCGCCTTTAAAGCACAGGAAGAGGGGCACAACTTCGACAATGACGCACTTGGCCAAAAAGGGCATATGCGTTTTCTCCTGAATATATTCAGGATAATACGCATACGCTCTTTTTGGCCAAGCAAGCAAGCGGGCAATGCAAATCTGCACTACAAAGAAGTATCACATCCCACCGGTCAAAAGGGACATCCACAAAATGTGTAAAAATCAGAAAGGCAAGACACGCCCTGGAGAACAGGGAGCCTTGTTATGCTGATGGGTGGGATGTAAATTGCCAACTGCCTCACTGGAGGAGTGCATTGCGTTCCCTAAAACAAGTAAACAACAGAGCTACAGAGCCAAGGGCACTCCCAGTCTAGAGAATATACGTTGGGAAAACTGAAAATCAATAAGACACAGCCACCCCCAAATTTAGGGCTGCACTGCTTACAAGAACCTCAACTTGGGTAAAACTTAAATATCCCAGGAAATATAAAAATGGTTCAAAAAACTGTGGTACTTATGTACGATGGAATATCCCTCAGCCATGAAATCAATGTCATAAGACCAGGAGCAGCACAGTGAGTGGATTCAGGTACGATGATTCTAAGTGAAATAAGTCACACAGAAAAAGAAACTTATCATAAGATATCACTTATGAAGATCCTGTAAACATGGCTACACATGAACTGAGTTAGGAAAGAAAAGAGAGTCTCACATTTAGAAAACACTCTTATGCCTGCTTAAGGGGAAAGGAGAGGTGGGGTGATGCATAAAACCAGAGTTTGATATAAGCACAGGTACCATTTCTAAAACCAACTGTGGAATAGACAAGACCTACACCTTCCTCAGTGAAAGGGACTCAAAACCCCATATTTCCCGCAGAGGAATAGATCTGACTAGTAAGAATCTTAAAACCTATGTATTGATATATCTCTGTAAGGGAATCAAGTGTGTCTAGACTGGCATAAACATGGCAGCGAGAATCAGCTTAAACCCACTATAAAAAGGAATTTCAAAAACAAAACCAAAAAACAGGGAAATTCTTTACATTTCCTTCAGGGTCTCTGATGAAACCTGGAATGACCCTATCTACAATGACAGCTGGATGTGACATAAGGCTGGACACTTGGGACTTAGAGGATTGGTGAGATTGGGTGAGCAAATGCAGACCCTGTAAAGCAAAAATGCATGGCCCCCATTCCATGGGTCCCAACTCTCCAGGCTGAAGGGAATATTAATACAGCTATAACACGTACGGGAAACCTAGAGAAAGGACACACTGTGAATACAAAAGGATTCTAAATCTCAACGCGTAGTCCCTCTCCTGGTGCTCCGGTTTCACTTTCCAACTGCTTTACTATCAATCTCCCAACTTGGAGAGACAACACCTTTAACCACCTGGTTCGCACAAATTGCCAATTTGGCAGAGGATGGAAGGGAAGAGGGAGAACCAATGAGAGAGTAGTTGTTAGGCATTTGGACGGGCACATGTCACTCTAATTTCCCGGCAGGAAGAAGAATTAACCAGAGTCTCAGCCACCCACCGGGAAACAGTAGAGGTCCTGAACCAAAATTTTGGACTTGCGTACAGCTCACAAAAAACGACTTGAAAAATTGAGCTCAGGGGCACAGCAATTCACAAACTAGCAGAGTAATAAAGGAAAACTATCGTCCAAAAATCTGTTGAGGGAAGGCAACGAGGCAGACTTGAAAGCGAGGCAGAATAGCAGGAAACAGATTTCAAGAGGTACGTTGGAATTGCCTTTAAAGCACAGGAAGAGGGGCACAACTTCGACAATGACGCACTTGGCCAAAAAGGGCGTATGCGTTTTCTCCTGAATATATTCAGGAGAAAACGCATACGCCCTTTTTGGCAGCAAGCAAGCGGGCAATGCAAATCTGCACGAAAAAGAAGTATCACATCCCACCGGTCAAAAGGGACATCCACAAAATGTGTAAAAATCAGAAAGGCAAGACACGCCCTGGAGAACAGGGAGCCTTGTAATGCTGATGGGCGGGATGTAAATTGCCAACTGCCTCACTGGAGGAGTGCATTGCGTTCCCTAAAACAAGTAAACAACAGAGCTACAGAGCCAAGGGCACTCCCAGTCTAGAGAATATACGTTGGGAAAACTGAAAATCAATAAGACAGAGCCACCCCCAAATTTAGGGCTGCACTGCTTACAAGAACCTCAACTTGGGTACAACTTAAATATCCCAGGAAATATAAAAATGGTTCAAAAAACTGTGGTACTTATGTACGATGCAATATCCCACAGCCATGAAATGAATTTCATAAGACCAGGAGCAGCAAAGTGAGTGGATTCAGGTACGATGATTCTAAGTGAAATAAGTCACACAGAAAAAGAAACATCATAAGATTTCACTTATGAAGATCCTGTAAACATGGCTACACATGAACTGAGTTAGGAAAGAAAACAGAGTCTCACATTTAGAAAACACTCTTACGCCTGCTTAAGGGGAAAGGAGAGGTGGGGTGATGCATAAAACCAGAGTTTGATATAAGCACAGGCAACATTTCTAAAACCAACTGTGGAATAGACAAGACCTACACCTTCCTCAGTGAAAGGGACTCAAAACACCATATTTCCCGCAGAGGAATAGATCTGACTAGTAAGAATCTTAAAACCTATGTATTGATATGTCTCTGTAAGGGAATCAAGTGTGTCTAGACTGGCATAAACATGGCAGCGAGAATCAGCTCATACCCACTATAAAAAGGAATTTCAAAAACAAAACCAAAAAACAGGGAAATTCTTTACATTTCCTTCAGGGTCTCTGATGAAACCTGGAATGACCCTATCTCCAATGACAGCTGGATGTGGCATAAGGCTGGACACTTGGGACTGAGAGGATTGGTGAGATTGGGTGAGCAAATGCAGACTCTTTAAAGCAAAAATGCATGGCCCCCATTCCATGGGTCCCAACTGTCCATGTTGAAGGGAATATTATTACAGCTATAACATGTACGGGAAACCTAGAGAATGGACACACTGTGAATACAAAAGGTTTCTAAAACTCAACGAGTAGTCCCTCTCCTGGTGCTCCGGTTTGACCTTCCAACTGCTTTACTATCAATCTTCCAACTTGGAGAGACAGCCCCTTTAAGCTCCTGGTTCTCACAGGTTGCCAATTTGGCAGAGGATGGAAGGGAAGAGAGAGAACCAATGAGAGAGTAGCTGTTAGGGATTTGAACGGGCACATGTCACTCTAATTTCCCGGCAGGAAGAAGAATTAACCAGAGTCTCAGCTACACAGCGGGAACCAGTATAGGTCCTGAAACAAATTTTTGGAATTGCGTACAGCTCACAAAAAACGAGTTGAAAAATGGAGCTCAGGGGCACAGCAATTCACAAACTGGCAGAGTAATAAAGGACAACTATCGTCCAAAAATCTGTTGAGGGAAGGCAACGAGGCAGACTTGAAAGCGAGGCAGAATAGCAGGAAACAGATTTCAAGAGGTACGTTGGAATCGCCTTTAAAGCACAGGAAGAGGGGCACAACTTCGACAATGACGCACTTGGCCAAATAGGGCGTATGCGTTTTCTCCTGAATATATTCAGGAGAAAACGCATACGACTTTTTGGCCAAGCAAGCACGCGGGGAATGCAAATCTGCACTACAAAGAAGTATCACTTACCACCGGTCAAAATGGACATCCAAAAAATGTGTAAAAACCAGAAAGGCAAGACAGGCCCTGGAGAACAGGGAGCCTTGTTGTGCTGATGGGCGGGATGTAAATTGCCAACTGCCTCACTGGAGGAGTGCATTCCGTTCCCTAAAACAAGTAAACAACAGAGCTACAGAGCCAAGGGCACTTCCAGTCTCGGGAATATACCTCGGGAAAACTGAAAATCAATAAGACAGAGCCACCCCCAAATTTAGGGCTGCTCTGCTTACAAGAACCTCAACTTGGGTACACTTTAAATATCCCAGAAAATATAAAAATAGTTCAAAAAACTGTGGTATTTATGTACGATGGAATATCCCTCAGCCATGAAATCATTGTCATAAGACCAGGAGCAGCAAAGTGAGTGGATTCAGGTACGATGATTCTAAGTGAAATAAGTCACACAGAAAAAGAAACTTATCATAAGATATCACTTATGAAGATCCTGTAAACATGGCTACACATGAACTGAGTTAGGAAAGAGAACAGAGTCTCACATTTAGAAAACACTCTAATGCCTGCTTAAGGGGAAAGGAGAGGTGGGGTGATGCATAAAACCAGAGTTTGATATAAGCACAGGTACCATTTCTAAAACCAACTGTGGAATAGACAAGACCTACACCTTCCTCAGTGAAAGGGACTCAAAACCCCATATTTCCCGCAGAGGAATACATCTGACTAGTAAGAATCTTAAAACCTATGTATTGATATGTCTCTGTAAGGGAATCAAGTGTGTCTAGACTGGCGTAAACATGGCAGCGAGAATCAGCTCAAACGCACTATAAAAAGGAATTTCAAATACAAAACCAAAAAACAGGGAAATTCTTGACATTTCCTTCAGGGTCTCTGATGAAACCTGGAATGACCCTATCTACAATGACAGCTGGATGTGGCATAAGGCTGGACACTTGGGACTGAGAGGATTGGTGAGATTGGGTGAGCAAATGCAGACCCCTTAAAGCAAAAAGGCATGGCCCCCATTCCATGGGTCCCAACTCTCCATGTTGAAGGGAATATTACTACAGCTATAACATGTACGGGAAACCTAGAGAATGGACACACTGAGAATACAAAAGGTTTCTAAAACTCAACGAGTAGTCCCTCTCCTGGTGCTCCGGTTTGACTTTCCTACTGCTTTACTATCAATCTCCCAACTTGGAGAGACAACCCCTTTAACCTCCTCGTTCGCACAGGTTGCCAATTTGGCAGAGGATGGAAGGGAAGAGGGAGAACCAATGAGAGAGTAGCTGTTAGGCATTTGGACGGGCACATATCACTCTAATTACCCGGCAGGAAGAAGAATTGACCAGAGTCTCAGCCACCCACCGGCAACCAGCATAGTTCCTGAACCAAAATTTTGGACTTGCGTAGAGCTCACAAAAAACGAGTTGAAAAATGGAGCTCAGGGGCACAGCAATTCACAAACTGGAAGAGTAATAAAGACAGCTATCGTCCAAAAATCTGTTGAGGGAAGGCAACGACCCGGACTTGAAAGCGGGGCAGAACAGCAGGAAACAGATTTCAAGAGGTACGTTGGAATCGCCTTTAAACCACAGGAAGAGGGGAACAACTTCGACAATGACGCACTTGGCCAAAAAGGGCGTATGCGTTTTTTCCTGAATATATTCAGGAGAACACGCATACGCCCTTTTTGGCCAAGCAAGCAAGCGGGGAATGCAAATCTGCACTACAAAGAAGTATCACTTCCCACCGGTCAAAAGGGACATCCACAAAATGTGTAAAAACCAGAAAGGCAAGACAGGCCCTGGAGAACAGGGAGCCTTGTTATGCTTATGGGCGGGATGTAAATTGCCAACTGCCTCACTGGAGGAGTGCATTGCTTTCCCTAAAACAAGTAAACAACAGAGCTACAGAGCCAAGGGCACTTCCAGTCTCAGGAATATACCTTGGGAAAACTGAAAATCAATAATACAGAGCCACTCCCAAATTTAGGGCTGCTCTGCTTACAAGAACCTCAAATTGGGTACACCTTAAATATCCCAGGAAATATAAAAATGGTTCAAAAAACTGTGGTATTTATGTACGATGGAATATCCCTCATCCATGAAATCATTGTCATAAGACCAGGAGCAGCAAAGTGAGTGGATTCAGGTACGATGATTCTAAGTGAAATAAGTCACACAGAAAAAGAAACTTATCATAAGATATCACTTATGAAGATCCTGTAAACATGGCTACACATGAACTGAGTTAGGAAAGAGAACAGAGTCTCACATTTAGAAAACACTCTTATGCCTGCTTAAGGGGAAAGGAGAGGTGGGGTGATGCATAAAACCAGAGTTTGATATAAGCACAGGTACCATTTATAAAACCAACTGTGGAATAGAGAAGACCTACACCTTCCTCAGTGAAAGGGACTCAAAACCCCATATTTCCCGCAGAGGAATAGATCTGACTAGTAAGAATCTTAAAACCTATGTATTGATATGTCTCTGTAAGGGAATCAAGTGTGTCTAGACTGGCATAAACATGGCAGCGAGAATCAGCTCAAACCCACTATAAAAAGGAATTTCAAAAACAAAACCAAAAAATAGGGAAATTCTTTACATTTCCTTCAGGGTCTCTGATAAAACCTGGAATGACCCTAACTTCAAGGACAGCTGGATGTGGCATAAGGCTGGACACTTGGGACTGAGAGGATTGCTGAGATTGGGTGAGCAAATGCAGACGCTTTAAAGCAAAAATGCATGGCCCCCATTCCATGGGTCCCAACTCTCCATGTTGAAGGGAATATTACTACAGCTATAACATGTACGGGAAACCTAGAGAATGGACACACTGTGAATACAAAAGGTTTCTAAAACTCAACGAGTAGTCCCTCTCCTGGTGCTCCGGTTTGACTTTCCAACTGCTTTACTATCAATCTCCCAACTTGGAGAGACAACCCCTTTAACCTCCTCGTTCGCACACGTTGCCAATTTGGCAGAGGATGGAAGGGAAGAGGGAGAACCAATGAGAGAGTAGCTGTTAGGCATTTGGACGGGCACATGTCACTCTAATTTCCCGGCAGGAAGAAGAATTAACCAGAGTCTCAGCCACCCACCGGGAACCAGTAAAGTTCCTGAACCAAAATTTTGGTCTTGCGTACAGCTCACAAAAAACGAGTTGAAAAATGGAGCTCAGGGGCACAGCAATTCACAAATTGGCAGAGTAATAAAGGACAACTATCGTCCAAAAATCTGTTGAGGGAAGGCCACGAGGCGGACTTGAAAGCGAGGCAGAATAGCAGGAAACAGATTTCAAGAGGTACGTTGGAATCGCCTTTAAAGCACAGGAAGAGGGGCACAACTTCGACAATGATGCACTTGGCCAAAAAGGGCGTATGCGTTTCCTCCTGAATATATTCAGGAGAAAACGCATACGCACTTTTTGGCCAAGCAAGCAAGTGGGCAATGCAAATCTGCACTACAAAGAAGTATCACTTCCCACCGGTCAAAAGGGACATCCACAAAATGTGTAAAAACCAGAAAGGCAAGACAGGCCCTGGAGAACAGGGAGCCTTGTTATGCTGATGGGCGGGATGTAAATTGCCAACTGCCTCACTGGAGGAGTGCATTGCGTTCCCTAAAACAAGTAAACAACAGAGCTACAGAGCCAAGGGCACTTCCAGGCTCGGGAATATACCTTGGGAAAACTGAAAATCAATAAGACAGAGCCACCCCCAAATTTAGGGCTGCACTGCTTACAAGAACCTCAACTTGGGTACCCCTTAAATATCCCAGGAAATATAAAAATGATTCAAAAAACTGTGGTATTTATGTAACATGGAATATCCCTCAGCCATGAAATAAATGTCAAAAGACCAGGAGCAGCAAAGTGAGTGGATTCAGGTACGATGATTCTAAGTGAAATAAGTCACACAGAAAAAGAAACTTATCATAAGATATCACTTATGAAGATCCTGTAAACATGGCTACACATGAACTGAGTTAGGAAATAGAACAGAGTCTCACATTTAGAAAACACTCTTACGCCTGCTTAAGGGGAAAGGAGAGGTGGGGTGATGCATAAAACCAGAGTTTGATATAAGCACAGGTACCATTTCTAAAACCAACTGTGGAATAGACAAGACCTACACCTTCCTCAGTGAAAGGGACTCAAAACCCCATATTTCCCGCAGAGTAATAGATCTGACTAGTAAGAATCTTAAAACCTATGTATTGATATGTCTCTGTACGGGAATCAAGTGTGTCTAGACTGGCATAAACATGGCAGCGAGAATCAGCTCAAACCCACTATAAAAAGGAATTTCAAAAACAAAACCAAAAAACAGGGATATTCTTTACATTTCCTTCAGGGTCTCTGATGAAACCTGGAATGACCCTATCTACAATGACAGCTGGATGTGGCATAAGGCTGGACACTTGGGACTGAGAGGATTGGTGAGATTGGGTGAGCAAATGCAGACCCTTTAAAGCAAAAAGGCATG
The DNA here is from genome assembly GCF_964165515.1 of Mesoplodon bidens. Lineage (NCBI taxonomy): Eukaryota > Metazoa > Chordata > Mammalia > Artiodactyla > Ziphiidae > Mesoplodon > Mesoplodon bidens. The sequence goes on from NW_027671403.1 coordinate 707,797, forward strand.
GCCCCCATTCCATGGGTCCCAACTCTCCATGTTGAAGGGAATATTACTACAGCTATAACATGTACGGGAAACCTAGAGAATGAAACACACGGTGAATACAAAAGGTTTCTAAAACTCAACGAGTAGTCCCTCTCCTGGTGCTCCGGTTTCACTTTCCAACTGCTTTACTATGAATCTCCCAACTTGGAGAGACAAACCCTTTAACCTCGTGGTTCGCCCACGTTGCCAATTTGGCAGAGGATGGAAGGGAATAGGGAGAACCAATGAGAGAGTAGCTGTTAGGCATTTGGACGGGCACATGTCACTCTAATTTCCCGGCAGGAAGAAGAATTAACCAGACTCTCAGCCACCCACCGGGAACCAGTATAGGTCCTGAACCAAAATTTTGGACTTGCGTACCGCTCACAAAAAACGAGTTGAAAAATGGAGCTCAGGGGCACAGCAATTCACAAACTGGCAGAGTAAAAAAGGACAACTATCGTCCAAAAATCTGTTGAGGGAAGGCAACGAGGCGGAATTGAAAGCGAGGCAGAATAGCAGGAAACAGATTTCAAGAGGTACGTTGGAATCGCCTTTAAATCAGAGGAAGAGGGGCAGAACTTCAACAATGACACACTTGGCCAAATAGGGTGTATGCGTTTTCTCCTGAATATATTCAGGAGAAAACGCATACGCCATTTTTGGCCAAGCAAGCAAGCGGGCAATGCAAATCTGCACTACAAATTAGTATCACATCCCACCAGTCAAAAGGGACATCCACAAAATGTGTAAAAACCAGAAAGGCAAGACAGGCCCTGGAGAACAGGGAGCCGTGTTATGCTGATGGGCGGTATTTAAATTGCCAACTGCCTCACTGGAGGAGTGCATTGCGTTCCCTAAAAGAAGTAATCAACAGAGCTACAGAGCCAAGGGCACACCCAGTCTAGGGAGTATACATTTGGAAAACTGAAAATCAATAAGACAGAGCCATCCCCAAATTTAGGGCTGCACTGCTTACAAGAACCTCATCTTGGGTACACCTTAAATATCCCAGGAAATATAAAATTGGTTCAAAAAACTGTGGTATTTATGTACGATGGAATATCCCTCAGCCATGAAATCAATGTCATAAGACCAGGAGCAGCAAAGTGAGTGGATTCAGGTACGATGATTCTAAGTGAAATAAGTCACACAGAAAAAGAAACTTATCATAAGATATCACTTATGAAGATCCTGTAAACATGGCTACACATGAACTGAGTTAGGAAAGAGAACAGAGTCTCACATTTAGAAAACACTCTTATGCCTGCTTAAGGGGAAAGGAGAGGTGGGGTGATGCATAAAACCAGAGTTTGATATAAGCACAGGTACCATTTCTAAAACCAACTGTGGAATAGACAAGACCTACACCTTCCTCAGTGAAAGGGACTCAAAACCCCATATTTCCCGCAGAGGAATAGATCTGACTAGTAAGAATCTTAAAACCTATGTATTGATATGTCTCTGTAAGGGAATCAAGTGTGTCTAGACTGGCATAAACATGGCAGCGAGAATCAGCTCAAACCCACTATAAAAAGGAATTTCAAAAACAAAACAAAAAAAACAGGGAAATTCTTTACATTTCCTTCAGGGTCTCTGATGAAACCTGGAATGACCCTATCTACAATGACAGCTGGATGTGGCATAAGGCTGGACACTTGGGACTGAGAGGATTGGTGAGATTGGGTGAGCAAATGCAGACCCTTTAAAGCAAAAATGCATGGCCCCCATTCCATGGGTCCCAACTCTCCATGTTGAAGGGAATATTACTACAGCTATAACATGTACGGGAAACCTAGAGAATGGACACACTGTGAATACAAAAGGTTTCTAAAACTCAACGAGTAGTCCCTCTCCTGGTGCTCCGGTTTCACTTTCCAACAGCTTTACTATCAATCTCCCAACTTGGAGAGACAACCCCTTTAACCTCCTCGTTCGCACAGGTTGCCAATTTGGCAGAGGATGGAAGGGAAGAGGGAGAACCAATGAGAGAGTAGCTGTTAGACATTTGGACGGGCACATGTCACTCTAATTCCCCGGCAGGAAGAAGAATTAACCAGAGTCTCAGCCAACCACCGGGAACCAGTATAGGTCCTGAACCAGAATTTTGGACTTGCGTACAGCTCACAAAAATCGAGTTGAAAAATGGAGCACAGGGGCACAGCAATTCACATACTGGCAGAGTAATAAAGGACAACTGTCGTCCAAATATCTGTTCAGGGAAGGCAACGAGGCGGACTTGAAAGCAAGGCAGAATAGCAGGAAACAGATTTCCAGAGGTACGTTGGAATCGCCTTTAACGCACAGGAAGAGGGGCACAACTTCGACAATGACGCACTTGGCCAAAAAGGGCGTATGCGTTTTCTCCTGAATATATTCAGGAGAAAACGCATACGCCCCTTTTGGCCAAGCAAGCAAGTGGGCAATGCAAATCTGCACTACAAAGAAGTATCACTTCCCACCGGTCAAAAGGGACATCCACAAAATGTGTAAAAACCAGAAAGGCAAGACAGGCCCTGGAGAACCGGGAGCCTTGTTATGCTGATGGGCGGGATGTAAATTGCCAACTGCCTCTCTGGAGGAGTGCATTGCGTTCCCTAAAACAAGTAAACAACAGAGCTACAGAGCCAAGGGCACTTCCAGTCTAGGGAATATACCTTGGAAATATGAAAATCAATAAGACAGAGCCCCCCCAAAATTTAGGGCTGCACTGCTTACAAGAACCTCCACTTGGGTACACCTTAAATATCCCAGGAAATATAAAAATGGTTCAAAAAACTGTGGTATTTATGTACGATGGAATATCCCTCAGCCATGAAATCAATGTCAAAAGACCAGGAGCAGCAAAGTGAGTGGATTCAGGTACGATGATTCTAAGTGAAATAAGTCACACAGAAAAAGAAACTTATCATAAGATATCACTTATGAAGATCCTGTAAACATGGCTACACATGAACTGAGTTAGGAAAGAGAACAGAGTCTCACATTTAGAAAACACTCTTATGCATGCTTAAGGGGAAAGGAGAGGTGGGGTGATGCATAAAACCAGAGTTTGATATAAGCACAGGTACCATTTCTAAAACCAACTGTGGAATAGACAAGACCTACACCTTCCTCAGTGAAAGGGACACAAAACAACATATTTCCCGCAGAGGAATAGATCTGACTAGTAAGAATTTTAAAACCTATGTATTGATATGTCTCTGTAAGGGAATCAAGTGTGTCTAGACTGGCATAAACATGGAAGCGAGAATCAGCTCAAACCCACTATAAAAAGGAATTTCAAAAACAAAACCAATAAACAGGGAAATTCTTTACATTTCCTTCAGGGTCTCTGATGAAACCTGGAATGACCGTATCTACAATGAGAACTGGATGTGGCATAAGGCTGGACACTTGGGACTGAGAGGATTGGTGAGATTGGGTGAGCAAATGCAGACACTTTAAAGCAAAAATGCATGGCCCCCATTCCATGCGTCCCAGCTCTCCATGTTGAAGGGAATATTACTACAGCTATAACATGTACGGGAAACCTAGAGAATGGACACACTGTGAATACAAAAGGTTTCTAAAACTCAACGAGTAGTCCCTCTCCTGGTGCTCCGGTTTGACTTTCCAACTGCTTTACTATCAATCTCCCAACTTGGAGAGACCACCCCTTTAACATCCTCGTTCGCAAAGGTTGCCAATTTGGCAGAGGATGGAAGGGAAGAGGGAGAACCAGTGAGAGAGTAGCTGTTAGGCATTTGGACGGGCACATGTCACTCTAATTTCCCGGCAGGAAGAAGAATTAACCAGAGTCTCAGCCACCCACCGGGAACCAGTATAGGTCCTGAACCAAAATTTTGGACTTGCGTACAGCTCACAAAAAACGAGTTGAAAAATTGAGCTCAGGGGCACAGCAATTCACAAACTGGCAGAGTAATTAAGGACAACTGTCGTCCAAAAATCTGTTGAGGGAAGGCAACGAGGCGGACTTGAAAGCGATTCAGAATAGCAGGAAACAGATTTCAAGAGGTACGTTGGAATCGCCTTTAAAGCACAGGAAGAGGGGCACAACTTCGACAATGACGCACTTGGCCAAAAAGGGCATATGCGTTTTCCCTGAATATACTCAGGAGAAAACGCATACGCCCTTTTTGGCCAAGCAAGCAAGCGGGCAATGCAAATCTGCACTACAAAGAAGTATCACTTCCCACCGGTCAAAAGGGACATCCACAAAATGTGTAAAAACCATCAAGGCAAGACAGGCCCTGGAGAACCGGGAGCTTTGTTATGCTGATGGGCGGGATGTAAATTGCCAACTGTCTCACTGGAGGAGTGCATTGCGTTCCCTAAAACAAGTAAACAACAGAGCTACAGAGCCAAGGGCACTTCCAGTCTAGGGAATATACCTTGGGAAAAATGAAATTCAATAAGACAGAGCCACCCCCAAATTTAGGGCTGCACTGCTTACAAGAACCTCAACTTGGGTACACCTTAAATATCCCAGGAAATATAAAAATAGTTCAAAAAACTGTTGTATTTATGTACGATGGAATATCCCTCAGCCATGAAATCAATGTCATAAGACCAGGAGCAGCAAAGTGAGTGGATTCAGGTACGATGATTCTAAGTGAAATAAGTCACACAGAAAAAGAAACTTATCATAAGATATCACTTATGAAGATCCTGTAAACATGGCTCCACCTGAACTGAGTTAGGAAAGACAACAGAGTCTCACATTTAGAAAACACTCTTATGCCTGCTTAAGGGGAAAGGAGAGGTGGGGTGATGCATAAAACCAGAGTTTGATATAAGCACAGGTAACATTTCTAAAACCAACTGTGGAATAGACAAGACCTACACCTTCCTCAATGAATGGGACACAAAACCCCATATTCCCCGCAGAGGAATAGATCTGACTAGTAAGAATCTTAAAACCTATGTATTGATATGTCTCTGTAAGGGAATCAAGTGTGTCTAGACTGGCATAAACATGGCAGCGAGAATCAGCTCAAACCCACTATAAAAAGGAATTTCAAAAACAAAACCAAAAAAACAGGGAAATTCTTTACATTTCCTTCAGGGACTCTGATGAAACCTGGAATGACCCTATCTACAATGACAGCTGGATGTGGCATAAGGCTGGACACTTGGGACTGAGAGGATTGGTGAGATTGGGTGAGGAAATGCAGACCCTTTAAAGCAAAAATGCATGGCCCCCATTCCATGGGTCCCAACTCTCCATGTTGAAGGGAATATTACTACAGCTATAACATGTACGGGAAACCTAGATAATGGACACACTGTGAATACAAAAGGTTTCTAAAACTCAACGAGTAGTCCCTCTCCTGGTTCTCTGGTTTGACTTTCCAACAGCTTTACTATCAATCTCCCAACTTGGAGAGACAACCCCTTTAACCTCCTGGTGCGCACAGGTTGACAATTAGGCAGAGGATGGAAGCGAAGTGGGAGAACCAATGAGAGAGTAGCTGTTAGACATTTGGACGGGCACATGCCACTCTAATTCCCCGGCAGTAAGAAGAATTAACCAGAGTCTCAGCCAACTACCGGGAACCAGTATAGGTCCTGAACCAGAATTTTGGACTTGCGTACAGCTCACAAAAAACGAGTTGAAAAATGGAGCACAGGGGCACAGCAATTCACAAACTGGCAGAGTAATAAAGGACAACTATCGTCAAAAAATCTGTTGATGGAAGGAAACGAGGCGGACTTGAAAGCAAGGCAGAATAGCAGGAAACAGATTTCAAGAGGTACGTTGGAATCGCCTTTAACGCACAGGAAGAGGGGCACAACTTCGACAATGACGCACTTGGCCAAAAAGGGCGTATGCGTTTTCTCCTGAATATATTCAGGAGAACACGCATACGCCCTTTTTGGCCAAGCAAGCAAGTGGGCAATGCAAATCTGCACTACAAAGAAGTATCACTTCCCACCGGTCAAAAGGGACATCCAGAAAATGTGTAAAAACCAGAAAGGCAAGACAGGCCCTGGAGAACAGGGAGCCTTGTTATGCTGATGGGCGGGATGTAAATTGCCAACTGCCTCACTGGATGAGTGCATTGCTTTCCCTAAAACAAGGAAACAACGGAGCTACAGAGCCAAGGGCACTTCCAGTCTAGGGAATATACCTTGGGAAAACTGAAAATCAATAAGACAGAGCCACCCCCAAATTTAGGGCTGCACTGCTTACAAGAAACTCAACTTGGGTACACCTTAAATATCCCAGGAAATATAAAAATGGTTCAAAAAACTGTGGTATTTATGTACGATGGAATATCCCTCAGCCATGAAATCAATGTCATAAGACCAGGAGCAGCAAAGTGAGTGGATTCAGGTACGATGATTCTAAGTGAAATAAGTCACACAGAAAAAGAAACTTATCATAAGATATCACTTATGAAGATCCTGTAAACATGGCTACACATGAACTGAGTTAGGAAAGAGAACAGAGTCTCACATTTAGAAAACACTCTTATGCCTTCTTAAGGGGAAAGGAGAGGTGGGGTGATGCATAAAACCAGAGTTTGATATAAGCACAGGTACCATTTCTAAAAGCAACTGTGAAATAGACAAGACCTACACCTTCCTCAGTGAAAGGGACTCAAAACCCCATATTTCCCGCAGAGGAATAGATCTGACTAGTAAGAATCTTAAAACCTATGTATTGATATGTCTCTGTAAGGGAATCAAGTGTGTCTAGACTGGCATAAACATGGAAGCGAGAATCAGCTCAAACCCACTATAAAAAGGAATTTCAAAAACAAAACCAATAAACAGGGAAATTCTTTCCATTTCCTTCAGGGTCTCTGATGAAACCTGGAATGACCGTATCTACAATGAGAGCTGGATGTGGCATAAGGCTGGACACTTGGGACTGAGAGAATTGGTGAGATTGGGTGAGCAAATGCAGACACATTAAAGCAAAAATGCATGGCCCCCATTCCATGGGTCCCAGCTCTCCATGTTGAAGGGAATATTACTACAGCTATAACATGTACGGGAAACCTAGAGAATGGACACACTGTGAATACAAAATGTTTCTAAAACTCAACGAGTAGTCCCTATCCTGGTGCTCCGGTTTGACTTTCCAACTGCTTTACTATCAATCTCCCAACTTGGAGAGACCACCCCTTTAACATCCTCGTTCGCAAAGGTTGCCAATTTGGCAGAGGATGGAAGGGAAGAGGGAGAACCAGTGAGAGAGTAGCTGTTAGGCATTTGGACGGGCACATGTCACTCTAATTTCCCGGCAGGAAGAAGAATTAACCAGAGTCTCAGCAACCCATCGGGAACCAGTATAGGTCCTGAACCAAAATTTTGGACTTGCGTACAGCTCACATAAAACGAGTTGAAAAATGGAGCTCAGGGGCACAGCTATTCACAAACTGGCAGAGTAATAAAGGACAACTGTCGTCCAAAAATCTGTTGAGGGAAGGAAACGAGGCGGACTTGAAAGCGAGGCAGAATAGCAGGAAACAGATTTCAAGAGGTACGTTGGAATCGCCTTTAAAGCACAGGAAGAGGGGCACAACTTCGACAATGACGCACTTGGCCAAAAAGGGCATATCCGTTTTCTCCTGAATATACTCAGGAGAAAACGCATACGCCCTTTTTGGCCAAGCAAGCAAGCGGGCAATGCAAATCTGCACTACAAAGAAGTATCACTTCCCACCGGTCCAAAGGGACATCCACAAAATGTGTAAAAACCAGAAAGGCAAGACAGGCCCTGGAGAACCGGGAGCCTTGTTATGCTGATGGGCGGGATGTAAACTGCCAACTGTCTCACTGGAGGAGTGCATTGCGTTCCCTAAAACAAGTAAACAACAGAGCTACAGAGCCAAGGGCACTTCCAGTCTAGGGAATATACCTTGGGAAAACTGAAAATCAATAAGACAGAGCCACCCCCAAATTTAGGGCTGCACTGCTTACAAGAACCTCAACATCGGTACACCTTAAATATCCCAGGAAATATAAAAATGGTTCAAAAAACTGTTGTATTTATGTACGATGGAATATCCCTCAGCGATGAAATCAATGTCATAAGACCAGGAGCAGCAAAGTGAGTGGATTCAGGTACGATGATTCTAAGTGAAATAAGTCACACAGAAAAAGAAACTTATCATAAGATATCAGTTATGAAGATCCTGTAAATATGGCTACACATGAACTGACTTAGGAAAGAGAGCAGTGTCTCACATTTAGAAAACACTCTTATGCCTGCTTAAGGGGAAAGGAGAGGTGGGGTGATGCATAAAACCAGAGTTTGATATAAGCACAGGTAACATTTCTAAAACCAACTGTGGAATAGACAAGACCTACACCTTCCTCAGTGAATGGGACACAAAACCCCATATTCCCCGCAGAGGAATAGATCTGACTAGTAAGAATCTTAAAACCTATGTATTGATATGTCTCTGTAAGGGAATCAAGTGTGTCTAGACTGGCATAAACATGGCAGCGAGAATCAGCTCAAACCCACTATAAAAAGGAATTTCAAAAACAAAACCAAAAAAACAGGGAAATTCTTTACATTTCCTTCAGGGACTCTGATGAAACCTGGAATGACCCTATCTACAATGACAGCTGGATGTGGCATAAGGCTGGACACTTGGGACTGAGAGGATTGGTGAGATTGGGTGAGCAAATGCAGACCCTTTAAAGCAAAAATGCATGGCCCCCATTCCATGGGTCCCAACTCTCCATGTTGAAGGGAATATTACTACAGCTATAACATGTACGGGAAACCTAGAGAATGGACACACTGTGAATACAAAAGGTTTCTAAAACTCAACGAGTATTCCCTCTCCTGTTGCTCCGGTTTGACTTTCCAACAGCTTTACTATCAATCTCCCAACTTGGAGAGACAACCCCTTTAACCTCCTGGTTCGCACAGGTTGACAATTTGGCAGAGGATGGAAGCGAAGAGGGAGAACCAATGAGAGAGTAGCTGTTAGACATTTGGACGGGCACATGCCACTCTAATTCCCCGGCAGGAAGAAGAATTAACCAGAGTCTCAGCCAACTACCGGGAACCAGTATAGGTCCTGAACCAGAATTTTGGACTTGCGTACAGCTCACAAAGAACGAGTTGAAAAATGGAGCACAGGGGCACAGCAATTCACAAACTGGCAGAGTAATAAAGGACAACTATCGTCAAAAAATCTGTTGATGGAAGGAAACGAGGCGGACTTGAAACCAAGGCAGAATAGCAGGAAACAGATTTCAAGAGGTACGTTGGAATCGCCTTTAACGCACAGGAAGAGGGGCACAACTTCGACAATGACGCACTTGGCCAAAAAGGGCGTATGCGTTTTCTCCTGAATATATTCAGGAGAAAACGCATACGCCCTTTTTGGCCAAGCAAGCAAGTGGGCAATGCAAATCTGCACTACAAAGAAGTATCACTTCCCACCGGTCAAAAGGGACCTCCACAAAATGTGTAAAAACCAGAAAGGCAAGACAGGCCCTGGAGAACAGGGAGCCTTGTTATGCTGATGGGCGGGATGTAAATTGCCAACTGCCTCACTGGAGGAGTGCATTGCGTTCCCTAAAACAAGTAAACAACGGAGCTACAGAGCCAAGGGCACTTCCAGTCTAGGGAATATACCTTGGGAAAACTGAAAATCAATAAGACAGAGCCACCCCCAAATTTAGGGCTGCACTGCTTACAAGAACCTCAACTTGGGGACACCTTAAATATCCCAGGAAATATAAAAATGGTTCAAAAAACTGTGGTATTTATGTACGATGGAATATCCCTCAGCCATGAAATCAATGTCATAAGACCAGGAGCAGCAAAGTGAGTGGATTCAGGTACGATGATTCTAAGTGAAATAAGTCACACAGAAAAAGAAACTTATCATAAGATATCACTTATGAAGATCCTGTAAACATGGCTACACATGAACTGAGTTAGGAAAGAGAACAGAGTCTCACATTTAGAAAACACTCTTATGCCTGCTTAAGGGGAAAGGAGAGGTGGGGTGATGCATAAAACCAGAGTTTGATATAAGCACAGGTACCATTTCTAAAACCAACTGTGAAATAGACAAGACCTACACCTTCCTCAGTGAAAGGGACTCAAAACCCCATATTTCCCGCAGAGGAATAGATCTGACTAGTAAGAATCTTAAAACCTATGTATTGATATGTCTCTGTAAGGGAATCAAGTGTGTCTAGACTGGCATAAACATGGAAGCGAGAATCAGCTCAAACCCACTATAAAAAGGAATTTCAAAAACAAAACCAATAAACAGGGAAATTCTTTACATTTCCTTCAGGGTCTCTGATGAACCCTGGAATGACCGTATCTACAATGAGAGCTGGATGTGGCATAAGGCTGGACACTTGGGACTGAGAGGATTGGTGAGATTGGGTGAGCAAATGCAGACACTTTAAAGCAAAAATGCATGGCCCCCATTCCATGGGTCCAAGCTCTCCATGTTGAAGGGAATATTACTACAGCTATAACATGTACGGGAAACCTAGAGAATGGACACACTGTGAATACAAAAGGTTTCTAAAACTCAAAGTGTAGTCCCCCTCCTGGTGCTCCGGTTTGACTTTCCAACTGCTTTCCTATCAATCTCCCAACTTGGAGAGACAACCCCTTTAACCTCCTCGTTCGCACACGTTGCCAATTTGGCAGAGGATGGAAGGGAAGAGGGAGAACCAATGAGAGAGTAGCTGTTAGGCATTTGGTCGGGCACATGTCACTCTAGTTTCCCGGCAGGAAGAAGAATTAACCAGAGTCTCAGCCACCCACCGGGAACAAGTATAGGTCCTGAACCAAAATTTTGGACTTGCGTACAGCTCACAAAAAACGACTTGAAAAATTGAGCTCAGGGGCACAGCAATTCATAAACGGGCAGAGTAATAAAGGACAACAGTCGTCAAAAAATCTGTTGAGGGAAGGCAACGAGGCGGACTTGAAAGCGAGGCAGAATAGCAGGAAACAGATTTCAAGAAGTACGTTGGAATCGCCTTTAAAGCACAGGAAGAGTGGCACAACTTCGACAATGAAGAACTTGGCCAAAAAGGGCGTATGCGTTTTCTCCTGAATATATTCAGGAGAAAACGCATACGCCCTTTTTGGCCAAGGAAGCAAGCGGGCAATGCAAATCTGCACTACAAAGAAGTATCACTTCCCACCGGTCAAAAGCGACATTCACAAAATGTGTAAAAACCAGAAAGGCAAGACAGGCCCTGGAGAACCTGGAGCCTTGTTATGCTGATGGGCGGGATGTAAATTGCCAACTGCCTCACTGGAGGAGTGCTTTGCGTTCCCTAAAACAAGTAAACAACAGAGCTACAGAGCCAAGGGCACTTCCAGTCTAGGGAATATACCTTGGAAATATGAAAATCAATAAGACAGAGCCAACCCCAAATTTAGGGCTGCACTGCTTACAAGAACCTCAACTTGGGTACACCTTAAATATCCCAGGAAATATAAAAATGGTTCAAAAAATTGTGGTATTTATGTACGATGGAATATCCCTCAGCCATGAAATCAATGTCATAAGACCAGGAGCAGCAAAGTGAGTGGATTCAGGTACGATGATTCTAAGTGAAATAAGTCACACAGAAAAAGAAACTTATCATAAGATATCACTTATGAAGATCCTGTAAACATGGATACACATGAACTGAGTTAGGAAAGAGAACAGAGTCTCACATTTACAAAACACTCTTATGCTTGCTTAAGGGGAAAGGAGAGGTGGGGTGATGCATAAAACCAGAGTTTGATACAAGCACAGGTACCATTTCTAAAACCAACTGTGGAATAGACAAGACCTACACCTTCCTCAGTGAAAGGGACTCAAAACCCCATATTTCCCGCAGAGGAATAGATCTGACTAGTAAGAACCTTAAAACCTATGTATTGATATGTCTCTGTAAGGGAATCATGTGTGTCTACACTGGCATAAACATGGAAGCGAGAATCAGCTCAAACCCACTATAAAAAGGAATTTCAAAAACAAAACCAATAAACAGGGAAATTCTTTCCATTTCCTTCAGGGTCTCTGATGAAACCTGGAATGACCCTATCTACAATGACAGCTGGATGTGGCATAAGGCTGGACACTTGGGACTGAGAGGATTGGTGAGATTGGGTGAGCAAATGCAGACACTTTAAAGCAAAATGCATGGCCCCCATTCCATGGGTCCCAGCTCTCCATGTTGAAGGGAATATTACTACAGCTATAACATGTATGGGAAACCTAGAGAATGGACACACTGTGAATACAAAAGGTTTCTAAAACTCAACGAGTAGTCCCTCTCCTGGTGCTCCGGTTTGACTTTCCAACTGCTTTACTATCAATCTCCCAACTTGGAGAGACCACCCCTTTAACATCCTCGTTCGCAAAGGTTGCCAATTTGGCAGAGGATGGAAGGGAAGAGGGAGAACCAGTGAGAGAGTAGCTGTTAGGCATTTGGACGGGAACATGTCACTCTAATTTCCCGGCAGGAAGAAGAATTAACCAGAGTCTCAGCCACCCGTCGGGAACCAGTATAGGTCCTGAACCAAAGTTTTGGACTTGCGTACAGCTCACAAAAAACGAGTTGAATAATTGAGCTCTGGGGCACAGCAATTCACAAACTGGCAGAGTAATAAAGGACAACTGTCGTCCAAAAATCTGTTGAGGGAAGGCAACGAGGCGGACTTGAAAGCGAGGCAGAATAGCAGGAAACAGATTTCAAGAGGTACGTTGGAATCGCCTTTAAAGCACAGGAAGAGTGGCACAACTTCGACAATGACGCACTTGGCCAAAAAGGTCATATGCGTTTTCTCCTGAATATACTCAGGAGAAAACGCATACGCCCTTTTTGGCCAAGCAAGCAAGCGGGCAATGCAAATCTGCACTACAAAGAAGTATCACTTCCCACCGGTCAAAAGGGACATCCACAAAATGTGTAAAAACCAGAAAGGCAAGACAGGCCCTGGAGAACCGGGAGCCTTGTTATGCTGATGGGCGGGATGTAAATTGCCAACTGCCTCACTGGAGGAGTGCATTGCGTTCCCTAAAACAAGTAAACAACAGAGCTACAGAGCCAAGGGCACTTCCAGTCTAGGGAATATACCTTGGGAAAACTGAAAATCAATAAGACAGAGCCACCCCCAAATTTAGGGCTGCACTGCTTACAAGAACCTCAACTTGGGTGCACCTTAAATATCCCAGGAAATATAAAATTGGTTCAAAAAACTGTGGTATTTATGTACGATGGAATATCCCTCAGCCATGTAATCAATGACATAAGACCAGGAGCAGCACAGTGAGTGGATTCAGGTACGATTATTCTAAGTGAAATAAGTCACACAGAAAAAGAAACTTATCATAAGATATCACTTATGAAGATCCTGTAAACATGGATACACATGAACTGAGTTAGGAAAGAGAACAGAGTCTCACATTTAGAAAACACTCTTATGCCTGCTTAAGGGGAAAGTAGAGGTGGGGTGATGTATAAAACCAAAGTTTGATATAAGCACAGGTACCATTTCTAAAACCAACTGTGGAATAGACAAGACCTACACCTTCCTCAGTGAAAGGGACTCAAAACCCCATATTTCCCGCAGAGGAATAGATCTGACTAGTAAGAATCTGAAAACCTATGTATTGATATGTCTCTGTAAGGGAATCAAGTGTGTCTAGACTGGCATAAACATGGCAGCGAGAATCAGCTCAAACCCACTATAAAAAGGAATTTCAAAAACAAAAGCAAAAAACAGGGAAATTCTTTCCATTTCCTTCAGGGTCTCTGATGAAACCTGGAACGACCCTATCTACAATGACAGCTGGATGTGACATAAGGCTGGACACTTCGGACTGAGAGGATTGGTGAGATTGGGTGAGCAAATGCAGACCCTGTAAAGCAAAAATTCAAGGCCCCCATTACATGGGTCCCAACTCTCCAGGTTGAAGCAATATTAATACAGTTATAACATGTACGGGAAACTTAGAGAATGGACACACTGTGAATACAAAAGGATTCTAAAACTCAACGCGTAGTCCCTCTCCTGGTGCTCCGGGTTGACTTTCCAACTGCTTTACTATCAATCTCCCAACTTGGAGAGACAACCCCTTTAACCACCAGGTTCGCACAGGTTGCCAATTTGGCAGAGGATGGAAGGGAAGAGGGAGAACCAATGAGAGAGTAGTTGTTAGGCATTTGGACGGGCACATGTCACTCTAATTTCCCGGCGGGAAGAAGAATTAACCAGAGTCTCAGCCACCCACCGGGAAACAGTAGAGGTCCTGAACCAAAATTTTGGACTTGCGTACAGCTCACAAAAAACGAGTTGAAAAATGGAGCTCAGGGGCACAGCAATTCACAAACTGGCAGAGTAATAAAGGAAAACTATCGTCCAAAAATCTGTTGAGGGAAGGCAACGAGGCGGACTTGAAAGCGAGGCAGAATAGCAGGAAACAGATTTCAAGAGGTACGTTGGAATTGCCTTTAAAGCACAGGAAGAGGGGCACAACTTCGACAATGACGCGCTTGGCCAAAAAGGGCGTATGTGTTTTCTCCTGAATATATTCAGGAGAAAACTCATACACTCTTTTTGGCCAAGCAAGCAAGCGGGCAATGCAAATCTGCACTACAAAGAAGTATCACATCCCACCGGTCAAAAGGGATATCCACAAAATGTGTAAAAATCAGAAAGGCAAGACACGCCCTGGAGAACAGGGAGCCTTGTAATGCTGATGGGCGGGATGTAAATTGCCAACTGCCTCACTGGAGGAGTGCATTGCGTTCCCTAAAACAAGTAAACAACAGAGCTACAGAGCCAAGGGCACTCCCAGTCTAGAGAATATACCTTGGGAAAACTTAAAATCAATAAGACAGAGCCACCCCCAAATTTAGGGCTGCACTGCTTACAAGAACCTCAACTTGGGTACACCTTAAATATCCCAGGAAATATAAAAATGGTTCAAAAAACTGTGGTACTTATGTACGATGCAATAGCCCTCAGCCATGAAATCAATTTCATAAGACCAGGAGCAGCAAAGTGAGTGGAATCAGGTACGATGATTCTAAGTGAAATAAGTCACACAGAAAAAGAACCTTATCATAAGATTTCACTTATGAAGATCCTGTAAACATGGCTACATATGAACTGAGTTAGGAAAGAGAACAGAGTCTCACATTTAGAAAACACTCTTATGCCTGCTTAAGGGGAAAGTAGAGGGGGGGTGATGCATAAAACCAGAGTTTGATATAAGCACAGGTACCATTTCTAAAACCAACTGTGGAATAGACAAGACCTACACCTTCCTCAGTGAAAGGGACTCAAAACCCCATATTTCCCGCAGAGGAATAGATCTGACTAGTAAGAATCTTAAAACCTATGTATAGGTATGTCTCTGTAAGGGAATCAATTGTCTAGACAGGCATAAACATGGCAGCGAAAATCAGCTCAAACCCACTATAAAAAGGAATTTCAAAAACAAAACCAAAAAACAGGGAAATTCTTTACATTTCCTTCAGGGTCTCTGATGAAACCTGGAATGACCCTATCTACAATGACAGCTGGATGTGGCATAAGGCTGGACACTTGGGACTGAGAGGATTGGTGAGATTGGGTGAGCAAATGCAGACCCTTTAAAGCAAAAATGCATGGCCCCCATTCCATGGGTCCCAACTCTCCATGTTGAAGGGAATATTTCTACAGCTATAACATGTACGGGAAACCTAGAGAATGGACACACTGTTAATACAAAATGTTGCTAAAACTCAAAGTGTAGTCCCCCTCCTGGTGCTCCGATTTGACTTTCCAACTGCTTTACTATCAATGTCACAACTTGTAGAGACGACCCCTTTAACCTCCTGGTTCGCACATGTTGCCAATTTGGCAGAGGATGGAAGGGAAGAGGGAGAACCAATGAGAGAGTAGCTGTTAGGCATTTGGACGGGCACATGTCACTCTAATTTCCCGGCAGGAAGAAGAATTAACCAGAGTCTCAGCCACCCACCGGGAACCAGTAGAGGTCCTGAACCAAAATTTTGGACTTGCGTACAGCTCACAAAAAACGAGTTGAAAAATGGAGCTCAGGGGCACAGCAATTCACAAACTGGCAGAGTAATAAAGGAAATCTATCGTCCAAAAATCAGTTGAGGGAAGGCAACGAGGCGGACTTGAAAGCGAGGCAGAATAGCAGGAAACAGATTTCAAGAGGTACGTTGGAATCGCCTTTAAAGCACAGGAAGAGGGGCACAACTTCGACAATGACGCACTTGGCCAAAAAGGGCATATGCGTTTTCTCCTGAATATATTCAGGATAATACGCATACGCTCTTTTTGGCCAAGCAAGCAAGCGGGCAATGCAAATCTGCACTACAAAGAAGTATCACATCCCACCGGTCAAAAGGGACATCCACAAAATGTGTAAAAATCAGAAAGGCAAGACACGCCCTGGAGAACAGGGAGCCTTGTTATGCTGATGGGTGGGATGTAAATTGCCAACTGCCTCACTGGAGGAGTGCATTGCGTTCCCTAAAACAAGTAAACAACAGAGCTACAGAGCCAAGGGCACTCCCAGTCTAGAGAATATACGTTGGGAAAACTGAAAATCAATAAGACACAGCCACCCCCAAATTTAGGGCTGCACTGCTTACAAGAACCTCAACTTGGGTAAAATTTAATATCCCAGGAAATATAAAAATGGTTCAAAAAACTGTGGTACTTATGTACGATGGAATATCCCTCAGCCATGAAATCAATGTCATAAGACCAGGAGCAGCACAGTGAGTGGATTCAGGTACGATGATTCTAAGTGAAATAAGTCACACAGAAAAAGAAACTTATCATAAGATATCACTTATGAAGATCCTGTAAACATGGCTACACATGAACTGAGTTAGGAAAGAAAAGAGAGTCTCACATTTAGAAAACACTCTTATGCCTGCTTAAGGGGAAAGGAGAGGTGGGGTGATGCATAAAACCAGAGTTTGATATAAGCACAGGTACCATTTCTAAAACCAACTGTGGAATAGACAAGACCTACACCTTCCTCAGTGAAAGGGACTCAAAACCCCATATTTCCCGCAGAGGAATAGATCTGACTAGTAAGAATCTTAAAACCTATGTATTGATATATCTCTGTAAGGGAATCAAGTGTGTCTAGACTGGCATAAACATGGCAGCGAGAATCAGCTTAAACCCACTATAAAAAGGAATTTCAAAAACAAAACCAAAAAACAGGGAAATTCTTTACATTTCCTTCAGGGTCTCTGATGAAACCTGGAATGACCCTATCTACAATGACAGCTGGATGTGACATAAGGCTGGACACTTGGGACTTAGAGGATTGCTGAGATTGGGTGAGCAAATGCAGACCCTGTAAAGCAAAAATGCATGGCCCCCATTCCATGGGTCCCAACTCTCCAGGCTGAAGGGAATATTAATACAGCTATAACACGTACGGGAAACCTAGAGAAAGGACACACTGTGAATACAAAAGGATTCTAAATCTCAACGCGTAGTCCCTCTCCTGGTGCTCCGGTTTCACTTTCCAACTGCTTTACTATCAATCTCCCAACTTGGAGAGACAACACCTTTAACCACCTGGTTCGCACAGATTGCCAATTTGGCAGAGGATGGAAGGGAAGAGGGAGAACCAATGAGAGAGTAGTTGTTAGGCATTTGGACGGGCACATGTCACTCTAATTTCCCGGCAGGAAGAAGAATTAACCAGAGTCTCAGCCACCCACCGGGAAACAGTAGAGGTCCTGAACCAAAGTTTTGGACTTGCGTACAGCTCACAAAAAACGACTTGAAAAATTGAGCTCAGGGGCACAGCAATTCACAAACTAGCAGAGTAATAAAGGAAAACTATCGTCCAAAAATCTGTTGAGGGAAGGCAACGAGGCGGACTTGAAAGCGAGGCAGAATAGCAGGAAACAGATTTCAAGAGGTACGTTGGAATCGCCTTTAAAGCACAGGAAGTGTGGCACAATTTGGACAATGACGCACTTGGCCAAAAAGGGCGTATGCGTTTTTTCCTGAATATATTCAGGAGAAAACGCATACGCCCTTTTTGGCAGCAAGCAAGCGGGCAATGCAAATCTGCACGAAAAAGAAGTATCACATCCCACCGGTCAAAAGGGACATCCACAAAATGTGTAAAAATCAGAAAGGCAAGACACGCCCTGGAGAACAGGGAGCCTTGTAATGCTGATGGGCGGGATGTAAATTGCCAACTGCCTCACTGGAGGAGTGCATTGCGTTCCCTAAAACAAGTAAACAACAGAGCTACAGAGCCAAGGGCACTCCCAGTCTAGAGAATATACGTTGGGAAAACTGAAAATCAATAAGACAGAGCCACCCCCAAATTTAGGGCTGCACTGCTTACAAGAACCTCAACTTGGGTACAACTTAAATATCCCAGGAAATATAAAAATGGTTCAAAAAACTGTGGTACTTATGTACGATGCAATATCCCACAGCCATGAAATGAATTTCATAAGACAAGGAGCAGCAAAGTGAGTGGATTCAGGTACAATGATTCTAAGTGAAATAAGTCACACAGAAAAAGAAACATCATAAGATTTCACTTATGAAGATCCTGTAAACATGGCTACACATGAACTGAGTTAGGAAAGAAAACAGAGTCTCACATTTAGAAAACACTCTTACGCCTGCTTAAGGGGAAAGGAGAGGTGGGGTGATGCATAAAACCAGAGTTTGATATAAGCACAGGCAACATTTCTAAAACCAACTGTGGAATAGACAAGACCTACACCTTCCTCAGTGAAAGGGACTCAAAACCCCAAATTTCCCGCAGAGGAATAGATCTGACTAGTAAGAATCTTAAAACCTATGTATTGATATGTCTCTGTAAGGGAATCAAGTGTGTCTAGACTGGCATAAACATGGCAGCGAGAATCAGCACAAACCCACTATAGAAAGGAATTTCAAAAACAAAACCAAAAAACTGGGAAATTCTTTACATTTCCTTCAGGGTCTCTGATGAAACCTGGAATGACCCTATCTACAATGACAGCTGGATGTGGCATAAGGCTGGACACTTGGGGCTGAGAGGATTGGTGAGATTGGGTGAGCAAATGCAGACCATGTAAAGCAAAAATGCATGGCCCCCATTCCATGGGTCCCAACTCTCCAGGTTGAAGGGAATATTAATACAGTTATAACATGTACGGGAAACTTCGAGAATGGACACACTGTGAATACAAAAGGATTCTAAAACACAACGAGTAGTCCCTCTCCTGGTGCTCCGGTTTGACTTTCCAACTGCTTTACTATCAATCTCCCAACTTGGAGAGACAACCCCTTTAACCTCCTGGTTCGCACAGGTTGCCAATTTGGCAGAGGATGGAAGGGAAGAGGGAGAACCAATGAGAGAGTAGCTGTTAGGCATTTGGACGGGCACATGTCACTCTAATTTCCCGGCAGGAAGAAGAATTAACCAGAGTCTCAGCCACCCACCGAGAACCAGTATAGGTCTTGAACCAAAATTTTGGACTTGCGTACAGCTCACAAAAAACGAGGTGAAAAATGGAGCTCAGGGGCATAGCAATTCACAAACTGGCAGAGTAATAAAGGACAACTATCGTCCAAAAATCTGTTGAGGGAAGGCAACGAGGCGGACTTGAAAGCGAGGCAGAATAGCAGGAAACAGATTTCAAGAGGTACGTTGGAATCTCCTTTAAAGCACAGGAAGAGGGGCACAACTTCGACAATGACGCACTTGGCCAAAAAGCGCGTATGTGTTTTCTCCTGAATATATTCAGAGAAAACGCATACGCCCTTTTTGGCCAGCAAGCAAGCGGGCAATGCAAATCTGAACTACAAAGAAGTATCACTTCCCACCGGTGAAAAGGGACATCCACAAAATGTGTTAAAACCAGAAAGGCAAGACAGGCCCTGAAGAATAGGGAGCCTTGTTATGCTGATGGGTGGGATGTAAATTGTCAACTGCCTCACTGGAGGAGTGCATTGCGTTCCCTAAAACAAGTAAACAACAGAGCTACAGAGCCAAGGGCACTTCCAGTCTAGGGAATATACCTTGGGAAAACTGAAAATCAATAAGACAGAGCCACCCCCAAATTTAGGCCTGCACTGCTTACAAGAACCTCAACTTGGGTGCACCTTAAATATCCCAGGAAATATAAAATTGGTTCAAAAAACTGTGGTATTTATGTACGATGGAATATCCCTCAGCCATGTAATCAATGACATAAGACCAGGAGCAGCACAGTGAGTGGATTCAGGTACGATGATTCTAAGTGAAATAAGTCACACAGAAAAAGAAACTTATCATAAGATATCACTTATGAAGATCCTGTAAACATGGCTACACATGAACTGAGTTAGGAAAGAGAACAGAGTCTCTCATTTAGAAAACACTCTTATGCCTGCTTAAGGGGAAAGGAGAGGTGGGGTATGCATAAAACCAGAGTTTGATATAAGCACAGGTACCATTTCTAAAACCAACTGTGGAATAGACAAGACCTACACCTTCCTCAGTGAAAGGGACTCAAAACCCCATATTTCCCGCAGAGGAAAAGATCTGACTAGTAAGAATCTTAAAACCTATGTATTGATATGTCTCTGTAAGGGAATCAAGTGTGTCTAGACTGGCATAAACATGGCAGCGAGAATCAGCTCAAACCCACTATAAAAAGGAAGTTCAAAAACAAAACCAAAAAACAGGGAAATTCTTTCCATTTCCTTCAGGGTCTCTGATGAAACCTGGAATGACCCTATCTACAATGACAGCTGGATGTGGCATAAGGCTGGACACTTGGGACTGAGAGGATTGGTGAGATTGGGTGAGCAAATGCAGACCCTTTAAAGCAAAAATGCATGGCCCCCATTCCATGGGTCCCAACTCTCCATGTTGAAGGGAATATTACTACAGCTATAACATGTACGGGAAACCTAGAGAATGGACATACTGTGAATACAAAAGGTTTCTAAAACTCAACGAGTAGTCCCTCTCCTGGTGCTCCGGTTTGACTTTCCAACTGCTTTCCTATCAACCTCCCAACTTGGAGAGACAACCCCTTTAACCTCCTGGTTCGCACAGGTTGCCAATTTGGCAGAGGATGGAAGGGAAGAGGGAGAACCAATGAGAGAGTAGCTGTTAGGCATTTGGACGGGCACATGTCACTCTAATTTCCCGGCAGGAAGAAGAATTAACCAGAGTCTCAGCCACCCACTGGGAACCAGTATAGGTCCTGAACCAAAATTTTGGACTTGCGTACAGCTCACAAAAAACGAGTTGAAAAATGGAGCTCAGGGGCACAGCAATTCACAAACTGGCAGAGTAATAAAGGAAAACTATCGTCCAAATTCAGTTGAGGGAAGGCAACGAGGCGGACTTGAATGCGAGGCAGAATAGCAGGAAACAGATTTCAAGAGGTACGTTGGAATCGCCTTTAAAGCACAGGAAGAGGGGCACAACTTCGACAATGACGCACTTGGCCAAAAAGGGCATATGCGTTTTCTCCTGAATATATTCAGGATAATACGCATACGCTCTTTTTGGCCAAGCAAGCAAGCGGGCAATGCAAATCTGCACTACAAAGAAGTATCACATCCCACCGGTCAAAAGGGACATCCACAAAATGTGTAAAAATCAGAAAGGCAAGACACGCCCTGGAGAACAGGGAGCCTTGTTATGCTGATGGGTGGGATGTAAATTGCCAACTGCCTCACTGGAGGAGTGCATTGCGTTCCCCAAAACAAGTAAACAACAGAGCTACAGAGCCAAGGGCACTCCCAGTCTAGAGAATATACGTTGGGAAAACTGAAAATCAATAAGACACAGCCACCCCCAAATTTAGGGCTGCACTGCTTACAAGAACCTCAACTTGGGTACAACTTAAATATCCCAGGAAATATAAAAATGGTTCAAAAAACTGTGGTACTTATGTACGATGGAATATCCCTCAGCCATGAAATCAATGTCATAAGACCAGGAGCAGCAAAGTGAGTGGATTCAGGTACGATGATTCTAAGTGAAATAAGTCACACAGAAAAAGAAACATCATAAGATTTCACTTATGAAGATCCTGTAAACATGGCTACACATGAACTGAGTTAGGAAAGAAAAGAGAGTCTCACATTTAGAAAACACTCTTATGCCTGCTTAAGGGGAAAGGAGAGGTGGGGTGATGCATAAAACCAGAGTTTGATATAAGCACAGGTACCATTTCTAAAACCAACTGTGGAATAGACAAGACCTACACCTTCCTCAGTGAAAGGGACTCAAAACCCCATATTTCCCGCAGAGGAATAGATCTGACTAGTAAGAATCTTAAAACCTATGTATTGATATATCTCTGTAAGGGAATCAAGTGTGTCTAGACTGGCATAAACATGGCAGCGAGAATCAGCTCAAACCCACTATAAAATGGAATTTCAAAAACAAAACCAAAAAACGGGGAAATTCTTTACATTTCCTACAGGGTCTCTGATGAAACCTGGAATGAAACTATCTACAATGTCAGCTGGATGTGGCATAAGGCTGGACACTTGGGACTGAGAGGATTGGTGAGATTGGGTGAGCAAATGCAGACCCTTTAAAGCAAAAATGCATGGCCCCCATTCCATGGGTCCCAACTCTCCATGTTGAAGGGAATATTACTACAGCTATAACATGTACGGGAAACCTAGAGAATGGACACACTGTGAATACAAATGGTTTCTAAAACTCAACGCGTAGTCCCTCTCCTGGTGCTCCGGTTTGACTTTCCAACTGCTTTACTATCAATCTCCCTAGTTGGAGAGACAGCCCCTTTAACCTCCTGGTTCGCGCAGGTTGCCAATTTGGCAGAGGATGGAAGGGAAGAGGGTGAACCAATGAGTGAGTAGTTGTTAGGCATTTGGACGGGCACATGTCACTCTAATTTCCCGGGGGGAAGAAGAATTAACCAGAGTCTCAGCCACCCACCGGGAACCAGTATAGGTCCTGAACCAAAATTTTGGACTTGCGTACAGCTCACAAAAAACGAGGTGAAAAATGGAGCTCAGGGGCACAGCAATTCACAAACTGGCAGAGTAATAAAGGACAACTATCGTCCAAAAATCTGTTGAGGGAAGGCAACGAGGCGGACTTGAAAGCGAGGCAGAATAGCAGGAAAAAGATTTCAAGAGGTACGTTGGAATCGCCTTTAAAGCACAGGAAGAGGGGCACAACTTCGACAATGACGCACTTGGCCAAAAAGCGCGTATGCGTTTTCTCCTGAATATATTCAGAGAAAACGCATATGCCCTTTTTGGCCAGCAAGCAAGCGGGCAATGCAAATCTGCACTACAAAGAAGTATCACTTCCCACCGGTGAAAAGGGACATCCACAAAATGTGTTAAAACCAGAAAGGCAAGACAGGCCCTGGAGAATAGGGAGCCTTGTTATGCTGATGGGCGGGATGTAAATTGTCAACTGCCTCACTGGAGGAGTGCATTGCGTTCCCTAAAACAAGTAAACAACAGAGCTACAGAGCCAAGGGCACTCCCAGTCTAGAGAATATACGTTGGGAAAACTGAAAATCAATAAGACACAGCCACCCCCAAATTTAGGGCTGCACTGCTTACGAGAACCTCAACTTGGGTACAACTTAAATATCCCAGGAAATATAAAAATGGTTCAAAAAACTGAGGTACTTATGTACGATGGAATATCCCTCAGCCTTGAAATCAATGTCATAAGACCAGGAGCAGCAAAGTGAGTGGATTCAGGTACGATGATTCTAAGTGAAATAAGTCACACAGAAAAAGAAACTTATCGTAAGATTTCACTTATGAAGAGCCTGTAAACATGGCTACACATGAACTGAGTTAGGAAAGAGAAGAGAGTCTCACATTTAGAAAACACTCTTATGCCTGCTTAAGGGGAAAGGAGAGGTGGAGTGATGCATAAAACCAGAGTTTGATATAAGCACAGGTACCATTTCTAAAACGAACTGTGGAATAGACAAGACCTACACCTTCCTCAGTGAAAGGGACTCAAAACCCCATATTTCCCGCAGAGGAATAGATCTGACTAGTAAGAATCTTAAAACCTATGTATTTATATGTCTCTGTAAGGGAATCAAGTGTGTCTAGACTGGCATAAATATGGCAGCGAGAATCAGCTTAAACCCACTATAAAAAGGAATTTGAAAAACAAAACCAAAAAACAGGGAAATTCTTTACATTTCCTTCAGGGTCTCTGATGAAACCTGGAATGACCCTATCTACAATGACAGCTGGATGTGACATAAGGCTGGACACTTGGGACTTAGAGGATTGGTGAGATTGGGTGAGCAAATGCAGACCCTGTAAAGCAAAAATGCATGGCCCCCATTCCATGGGTCCCAACTCTCCAGGCTGAAGGGAATATTAATACAGCTATAACACGTACGGGAAACCTAGAGAAAGGACACACTGTGAATACAAAAGGATTCTAAATCTCAACGCGTAGTCCCTCTCCTGGTGCTCCGGTTTCACTATCCAACTGCTTTACTATCAATGTCACAACTTGGAGAGACAACACCTTTAACCTCCTGGTTCGCACAGGTTGCCAATTTGGCAGAGGATGGAAGGGAAGAGGGAGAACCAATGAGAGAGTAGCTGTTAGGCATTTGGACGGGCACATGTCACTCTAATTTCCCGGCAGGAAGAAGAATTAACCAGAGTCTCAGCCACCCACTGGGAACCAGTATAGGTCCTGAACCAAAATTTTGGACTTGCGTACAGCTCACAAAAAACGAGTTGAAAAATGGAGCTCAGGGGCACAGCAATTCACAAACTGGCAGAGTAATAAAGGAAAACTATCGTCCAAAAATCAGTTGAGGGAAGGCAACGAGGCGGACTTGAAAGCGAGGCAGAATAGCAGGAAACAGATTTCAAGAGGTACGTTGGAATCGCCTTTAAAGCACAGGAAGAGGGGCACAACTTCGACAATGACGCACTTGGCCAAAAAGGGCATATGCGTTTTCTCCTGAATATATTCAGGATAATACGCATACGCTCTTTTTGGCCAAGCAAGCAAGCGGGCAATGCAAATCTGCACTACAAAGAAGTATCACATCCCACCGGTCAAAAGGGACATCCACAAAATGTGTAAAAATCAGAAAGGCAAGACACGCCCTGGAGAACAGGGAGCCTTGTTATGCTGATGGGTGGGATGTAAATTGCCAACTGCCTCACTGGAGGAGTGCATTGCGTTCCCTAAAACAATTAAACAACAGAGCTACAGAGCCAAGGGCACTCCCAGTCTAGAGAATATACGTTGGGAAAACTGAAAATCAATAAGACACAGCCACCCCCAAATTTAGGGCTGCACTGCTTACAAGAACCTCAACTTGGGTACAACTTAAATATCCCAGGAAATATAAAAATGGTTCAAAAAACTGTGGTACTTATGTACGATGGAATATCCCTCAGCCATGAAATCAATGTCATAAGACCAGGAGCAGCAAAGTGAGTGGATTCAGGTACGATGATTCTAAGTGAAATAAGTCACACAGAAAAAGAAACATCATAAGATTTCACTTATGAAGATCCTGTAAACATGGCTACACATGAACTGAGTTAGGAAAGAAAAGAGAGTCTCACATTTAGAAAACACTCTTATGCCTGCTTAAGGGGAAAGGAGAGGTGGGGTGATGCATAAAACCAGAGTTTGATATAAGCACAGGTACCATTTCTAAAACCAACTGTGGAATAGACAAGACCTACACCTTCCTCAGTGAAAGGGACTCAAAACCCCATATTTCCCGCAGAGGAATAGATCTGACTAGTAAGAATCTTAAAACCTATGTATTGATATATCTCTGTAAGGGAATCAAGTGTGTCTAGACTGGCATAAACATGGCTGCGAGAATCAGCTCAAACCCACTGTAAAATGGAATTTCAAAAACAAAACCAAAAAACGGGGAAATTCTTTACATTTCCTACAGGGTCTCTGATGAAACCTGGAATGAAACTAACTACAATGACAGCTGGATGTGGCATAAGGCTGGACACTTGGGACTGAGAGGATTGGTGAGATTGGGTGAGCAAATGCAGACCCTTTAAAGCAAAAATGCATGGCCCCCATTCCATGGGTCCCAACTCTCCATGTTGAAGGGAATATTACTACAGCTATAACATGTACGGGAAACCTAGAGAATGGACACACTGTGAATACAAAAGGTTTCTAAAACTCAACGCGTAGTCCCTCTCCTGGTGCTCCGGTTTGACTTTCCAACTGCTTTACTATCAATCTCCCTAGTTGGAGAGACAGCCCCTTTAACCTCCTGGTTCGCGCAGGTTGCCAATTTGGCAGAGGATGGAAGGGAAGAGGGAGAACCAATGAGAGAGTAGTTGTTAGGCATTTGGACGGGCACATGTCACTCTAATTTCCCGGGGGGAAGAAGAATTAACCAGAGTCTCAGCCACCCACCGGGAACCAGTATAGGTCCTGAACCAAAATTTTGGACTTGCGTACAGCTCACAAAAAACGAGGTGAAAAATGGAGCTCAGGGGCACAGCAATTCACAAACTGGCAGAGTAATAAAGGACAACTATCGTCCAAAAATCTGTTGAGGGAAGGCAACGAGGCGGACTTGAAAGCGAGGCAGAATAGCAGGAAACAGATTTCAAGAGGTACGTTGGAATCGCCTTTAAAGCACAGGAAGAGGGGCACAACTTCGACAATGACGCACTTGGCCAAAAAGCGCGTATGCGTTTTCTCCTGAATATATTCAGAGAAAACGCATACGCACTTTTTGGCCAGCAAGCAAGCGGGCAATGCAAATCTGCACTACAAAGAAGTATCACTTCCCACCGGTGAAAAGGGACATCCACAAAATGTGTTAAAACCAGAAAGGCAAGACTGGCCCTGGAGAATAGGGAGCCTTGTTATGCTGATGGGCGGGATGTAAATTGTCAACTGCCTCACTGGAGGAGTGCATTGCGTTCCCTAAAACAAGTAAACAACAGAGCTACAGAGCCAAGGGCACTCCCAGTCTAGAGAATATACGTTGGGAAAACTGAAAATCAATAAGACACAGCCACCCCCAAATTTAGGGCTGCACTGCTTACGAGAACCTCAACTTGGGTACAACTTAAATATCCCAGGAAATATAAAAATGGTTCAAAAAACTGTGGTACTTATGTACGATGGAATATCCCTCAGCCTTGAAATCAATGTCATAAGACCAGGAGCAGCAAAGTGAGTGGATTCAGGTACGATGATTCTAAGTGAAATAAGTCACACAGAAAAAGAAACTTATCATAAGATATCACTTATGAAGATCCTGTAAACATGGCTACACATGAACTGAGTTAGGAAAGAGAACAGAGTCTCTCATTTAGAAAACACTCTTATGCCTGCTTAAGGGGAAAGGAGAGGTGGGGTATGCATAAAACCAGAGTTTGATATAAGCACAGGTACCATTTCTAAAACCAAGTGTGGAATAGACAAGACCTACACCTTCCTCAGTGAAAGGGACACAAAACCCCATATTTCCCGCAGAGGAAAAGATCTGACTAGTAAGAATCTTAAAACCTATGTATTGATATGTCTCTGTAAGGGAATCAAGTGTGTCTAGACTGGCATAAACATGGAAGCGAGAATCAGCTCAAACCCACTATAAAAAGGAATTTCAAAAACAAAACCAAAAAAACAGGGAAATTCTTTACATTTCCTTCAGGGTCTCTGATGAAACCTGGAATGACCCTATCTACAATGACAGCTGGATGTGGCATAAGGCTGGACACTTGGGACTGAGAGGATTGGTGAGATTGGGTGAGCAAATGCAGACCCTTTAAAGCAAAAATGCATGGCCCCCATTCCATGGGTCCCAACTCTCCATGTTGAAGGGAATATTACTACAGCTATAACATGTACGGGAAACCTAGAGAATGGACACCCTGTGAATACAAAAGGTTTCTAAAACTCAACGAGTAGTCCCTCTCCTGGTGCTCCGGTTTGACTTTCCAACTGCTTTCCTATCAACCTCCCAACTTGGAGAGACAACCCCTTTAACCTCCTCGTTCGCACAGGTTCCCAATTTGGCAGAGGATGGAAGGGAAGAGGGAGAACCAATGAGAGAGTAGCTGTTAGGCATTTGGACGGGCACATGTCACTCTAGTTTCACGGCAGGAAGAAGAATTAACCAGAGTCTCAGCCCCCCAAAGGGAACCAGTATAGGTCCTGAACCAAAATTTTGGACTTGCGTACAGCTCACAAAAAACGAGTTGAAAAATTGAGCTCAGGGGCACAGCAATTCACAAACTGGCAGAGTAATAAAGGACAACTGTCGTCCAAAAATCTGTTGAGGGAAGGCAACGAGGCGGACTTGAAAGCGAGGCAGAATAGCAGGAAACAGATTTCAAGAGGTACGTTGGAATCGCCTTTAAAGCACAGGAAGTGTGGCACAATTTGGACAATGACGCACTTGGCCAAAAAGGGCGTATGCCTTTTCTCCTGAATATATTCAGGAGAAAACGCATACGCCCTTTTTGGCCAAGCAAGCAAGCGGGCAATGCAAATCTGCACTACAAAGAAGTATCACTTCCCACCTGTCAAAAGGGACATCCACAAAATGTGTAAAAACCAGAAAGGCAAGACTGGCCCTGGAGAACAGAGAGCCTTGTTATACTGATGGGCGGGATGTTAATTGCCAACTGCCTCACAGGAGGAGTGCATTGCGTTCCCTAAAACAAGTAAACAACAGAGCTACAGAGCCAAGGGCACTTCCAGTCTAGGGAATATACCTGGGGAAAACTGAAAATCAATAAGACAGAGCCACCCCCAAATTTAGGGCTGCACTGCTTACAAGAACCTCAACTTGGGTACAACTTAAATATCCCAGGAAATATAAAAATGGTTCAAAAAACTGTGGTACTTATGTACGATGCAATATCCCACAGCCATGAAATGAATTTCATAAGATCAGGAGCAGCAAAGTGAGTGGATTCAGGTACGATGATTCTAAGTGAAATAAGTCACACAGAAAAAGAAACATCATAAGATTTCACTTATGAAGATCCTGTAAACATGGCTACACATGAACTGAGTTAGGAAAGAAAACAGAGTCTCACATTTAGAAAACACTCTTACGCCTGCTTAAGGGGAAAGGAGAGGTGGGGTGATGCATAAAACCAAAGTTTGATATAAGCACAGGTACCATTTCTAAAACCAACTGTGGAATAGACAGACCTACACCTTCCTCAGTGAAAGGGACTCAAAACCCCATATTTCCCGCAGAGGAATAGATCTGACTAGTAAGAATCTTAAAACCTATGTATTGATATGTCTCTGTAAGGGAATCAAGTGTGTCTAGACTGGCATAAACATGGCAGCGAGAATCAGCTCAAACCCACTATAAAAAGGAATTTCAAAAACAAAACCAAAAAACAGGGAAATTCTTTCCATTTCCTTCAGGGTCTCTGATGAAACCTGGAATGACCCTATCTACAATGACAGCTGGATGTGACATAAGGCTGGACACTTCGGACTGAGAGGATTGGTGAGATTGGGTGAGCAAATGCAGACCCTGTAAAGCAAAAATGCAAGGCCCCCATTACATGGGTCCCAACTCTCCAGGTTGAAGCAATATTAATACAGTTATAACATGTACGGGAAACTTAGAGAATGGACACACTGTGAATACAAAAGGATTCTAAAACTCAACGAGTAGTCCCTCTCCTGGTGTTCCGGTTTGACTTTCCAACTGCTTTACTATCAATCTCCCTAGTTGGAGAGACAGCCCCTTTAACCTCCTGGTTCGCGCAGGTTGCCAATTTGGCAGAGGATGGAAGGGAAGAGGGAGAACCAATGAGAGAGTAGTTGTTAGGCATTTGGACGGGCACATGTCACTCTAATTTCCCGGGGGGAAGAAGAATTAACCAGAGTCTCAGCCACCCACCGGGAACCAGTATAGGTCCTGAACCAAAATTTTGGACTTGCGTACAGCTCACAAAAAACGAGGTGAAAAATGGAGCTCAGGGGCACAGCAATTCACAAACTGGCAGAGTAATAAAGGACAACTATCGTCCAAAAATCTGTTGAGGGAAGGCAACGAGGCGGACTTGAAAGCGAGGCAGAATAGCAGGAAACAGATTTCAAGAGGTACGTTGGAATCGCCTTTAAAGCACAGGAAGAGGGGCACAACTTCGACAATGACGCACTTGGCCAAAAAGCGCGTATGCGTTTTCTCCTGAATATATTCAGAGAAAACGCATACGCCCTTTTTGGCCAGAAAGCAAGCGGGCAATGCAAATCTGCACTACAAAGAAGTATCACTTCCCACTGGTGAAAAGGGACATCCACAAAATGTGTTAAAACCAGAAAGGCAAGACAGGCCCTGGAGAATAGGGAGCCTTGTTATGCTGATGGGCGGGATGTAAATTGTCAACTGCCTCACTGGAGGAGTGCATTGCGTTCCCTAAAACAAGTAAACAACAGAGCTACAGAGCCAAGGGCACTCCCAGTCTGGAGAATATACGTAGGGAAAACTGAAAATCAATAAGACACAGCCACCCCCAAATTTAGGGCTGCACTGCTTACGAGAACCTCAACTTGGGTACAACTTAAATATCCCAGGAAATATAAAAATGGTTCAAAAAACTGTGGTACTTATGTACGATGGAATATCCCTCAGCCTTGAAATCAATGTCATAAGACCAGGAGCAGCAAAGTGAGTGGATTCAGGTACGATGATTCTAAGTGAAATAAGTCACACAGAAAAAGAAACTTATCGTAAGATTTCACTTATGAAGATCCTGTAAACATGGCTACACATGAACTGAGTTAGGAAAGAGAAGATAGTCTCACATTTAGAAAACACTCTTATGCCTGCTTAAGGGGAAAGGAGAGGTGGAGTGATGCATAAAACCAGAGTTTGATATAAGCACAGGTACCATTTCTAAAACGAACTGTGGAATAGACAAGACCTACACCTTCCTCATTGAAAGGGACTCAAAACCCCATATTTCCCGCAGAGGAATAGATCTGACTAGTAAGAATCTTAAAACCTATGTATTTATATGTCTCTGTAAGGGAATCAAGTGTGTCTAGACTGGCATAAACATGGCAGCGAGAATCAGCTTAAACCCACTATAAAAAGGAATTTCAAAAACAAAACCAAAAAACAGGGAAATTCTTTACATTTCCTTCAGGGTCTCTGATGAAACCTGGAATGACCCTATCTACAATGACAGCTGGATGTGACATAAGGCTGGACACTTGGGACTTAGAGGATTGGTGAGATTGGGTGAGCAAATGCAGACCCTGTAAAGCAAAAATGCATGGCCCCCATTCCATGGGTCCCAACTCTCCAGGCTGAAGGGAATATTAATACAGCTATAACATGTACGGGAAACCTAGAGAAAGGACACACTGTGAATACAAAAGGATTCTAAAACTCAACGATGAGTCCCTCTCCTGGTGCTCCGGTTTCACTTTCCAACTGCTTTACTATCAATCTCCCAACTTGGAGAGACAACACCTTTAACCACCTGGTTCGCACAGGTTGCCAATTTGGCAGAGGATGGAAGGGAACAGGGAGAACCAATGAGAGAGTAGGTGTTAGGCATTTGGACGGGCACATGTCACTCTAATTTACCGGCAGGAAGAAGAATTAACCAGAGTCTCAGCCACCCCCCGGGAACCAGTATAGGTCCTGAACCAAAATTTTGGACTTGCGTACAGCTCACAAAAAACGAGTTGAAAAATGGAGCTCAGGGGCACAGCAATTCACAAACTGGCAGAGTAATAAAGGACAACTATCGATCAAAAATCTGTTGAGGGAAGGCAACGAGGCGGACTTGAAAGCCAGGCAGAATAGCAGGAAACAGATTTCAAGAGGTACGTTGGAATCGCCTTTAAAGCACAGGAAGAGGGGAACAACTTCGACAATGACGCACTTGGCCAAAAAGGGCGTATGTGTTTTCTCCTGAATATATTCAGGAGAAAACGCATACGCCCTTTTTGGCCAAGCAAGCAAGCGGGCAATGCAAATCTGCACTACAAAGAAGTATCACACCCCACCGGTCAAAAGGGACATCCACAAAATGTGTAAAAATCAGAAAGGCAAGACACGCCCTGGAGAACAGGGAGCCTTGTTATGCTGATGGGCGTGATGTAAATTGCCAACTGCCTCACTGGAGGATTGCATTGCGTTCCCTAAAACAAGTAAACAACAGAGCTACAGAGCCAAGGGCACTTCCAGTCTAGGGAATATACCTTGGGAAAACTTTAAATCATTAAGAGAGAGTCACCCCCAAATTTAGGGCTGCACTGCTTACAAGAACCTCCACTTGGGTACACCTTAAATATCCCAGGAAATATAAAAATGGTTGAAAAAACTATGGTATTTATGTACGATGGAATATCCCTCAGCCATGAAATCTATGTCATAAGACCAGGAGCAGCAAAGTAGGTGGATTCAGGTACGATGATTCTAAGTGAAATAAGTCACACAGAAAAAGAAACTTATCATAACATATCACTTATGAAGATCCTGTAAACATGGCTACACATGAACTGAGTTAGGAAAGAGAATAGAGTCTCACATTTAGAAAACACTCTTTTGCCTGCTTAAGGGGAAATGAGAGGTGCGGTGATGCATAAAACCTGTGTTTGATATAAACACAGGTACCATTTCTAAAACCAACTGTGGAATAGACAAGACCTACACCTTCCTCAGTGAAAGGGACTCAAAACCCCATATTTCCCGCAGAAGAATAGATCTGACTAGTACGAATCTTAAAACCTATGTATTGATATGTCTCTGTAAGGGAATCAAGTGTGTCTAGACTGGCATAAACATGGCAGCGAGAATCAGCTCAAACCCACTATAAAAAGGAATTTCAAAAACAAAACCAAAAAACACGGAAATTCTTTCCATTTCCTTCAGGGTCTCTGATGAAACCTGGAATGACCCTATCTACAATGACAGCTGGATGTGACATAAGGCTGGACACTTGGGACTGAGAGGATTGGTGAGATTGGGTGAGAAAATGCAGACCCTGTAAAGCAAAAATGCATGGCCCCCATTCCATGGGTCCCAACTCTCCAGGTTGAAGGTAATACTAATACAGTTATAACATGTACGGGAAACCTAGAGAATGGACACACTGTGAATACAAAAGGATTCTAAAACTCAACGAGTAGTCCCTCTCCTGGTTCTCCGGTTTGACTTTCCAACTGCTTTACTATCAATCTCCCAACTTGGAGAGACAACCCCTTTAACCTCCTGGTTCACACAGGTTGCCAATTTGGCAGAGGATGGAAGGGAAGAGGGAGAACCAAGGAGAGAGTAGCTGTTAGGCATTTGGACGGGCACATGTCACTCTAATTTCCCGGCAGGAAGAAGAATTAACCAGAGTCTCAGCCACCCACCGGGAACCAGTATAGGTCCTGAACCAAAATTTTGGACTTGCGTACAGCTCACAAAAAACGAGTTGAAAAATGGAGCTCAGGGGCACAGCAATTCACAAACTGGCAGAGTAATAAAGACAACTATCGTCCAAAAATCTGTTGAGGGAAGGCAACGAGGCGGACTTGAAAGCGAGGCAGAATAGCAGGAAACAGATTTCAAGAGGTACGTTGGAATCGCCTTTAAAGCAAAGGAAGAGGGGCACAACTTCGACAATGATGCACTTGGCCAAAAAGGGCGTATGCGTTTTCTCCTGAAAAACACATACGCCCTTTCTGGCCAAGCAAGCAAGCGGGCAATGCAAATCTGCACTACAAAGAAGTATCATTTCCCACCGGTCAAAAGGGACATCCACAAATGTGTAAAAACTAGAAAGGCAAGACAGGCCCTGGAGAACAGGGAGCCTTGTTATGCTGATGGTCGGGATGTAAATTGCCTACTGCCTCACTGGAGGAGTGCATTGCGTTCCCTAAAACAAGTAAACAACAGAGCTACAGAGCCAAGGGCACTTCCAGTCTAGGGAATATACCTGGGAAAACTGAAAATCATTAAGACAGAGCCACCCCAAATTTAGGGCTGCACTGCTTACAAGAACCTCCACTTGGGTACACCTTAAATATCCCAGGAAATATAAAAATGGTTCAAAAAACTATGGTATTTATGTACGATGAAATATCCCTCAGCCATGAAATCTATGTCATAAAACCAGGAGCAGCAAAGTAGGTGGATTCAGGTACGATGATTCTAAGTGAAATAAGTCACACAGAAAAAGAAACTTATCATAAGATATCACTTATGAAGATCCTGTAAACATGGCTACACATGAACTGAGTTAGGAAAGAGAACAGTGTCTCACATTTAGAAAACACTCTTTTGCCTGCTTAAGGGGAAAGGAGAGGTGGGGTGATGCATAAAACCAGAGTTTGATATAAGCACAGGTACCATTTCTAAAACCAACTGTGGAATAGACAAGACCTACACCTTCCTCAGTGAAAGGGACTCAAAACCCCATATTTCCAACAGAGGAATAGATCTGACTAGTACGAATCTTAAAACCTATGTATTGATATGTCTCTGTAAGGGAATCAAGTGTGTCTAGACTGGCATAAACATGGCAGCGAGAATCAGCTCAAACACACTATAAAAAGGAATTTCAAAAACAAAACCAAAAAACAGGGAAATTCTTTCCATTTCCTTCAGGGTCTCTGATGAAACCTGGAATGACCGTATCTACAATGACAGCTGGATGTGACATAAGGCTGGACACTTGGGACTGAGAGGATTGGTGAGATTGGGTGAGCAAATGCAGACCCTATAAAGCAAAAATGCATGGTCCCCATTCCATGGGTCCCAACTCTCCAGGTTGAAGGGAATATTAATACAGTTATAACATGTACGGGAATCCTAGAGAATGGACACACTGTGAATACAAAAGGATTCTAAAACTCAACGAGTAGTCCCTCTCCTGGTGCTCCGGTTTGACTTTCCAACTGCTTTACTATCAAACTCCCAACTTGGAGAGACAACCCCTTTAACCTCCTGGTTCGCACAGGTTGCCAATTTGGCAGAGGATGGAAGGGAGGAGGGAGAACCAATGAGAGAGTAGCTGTTAGGCATTTGGACGGGAATATGTCACTCTAATTTCCCGGCAGGAAGAAGAATTAACCATAGACTCAGCCACCCACCGGGAACCAGTAAAGGTCTTGAACCAAAATTTTGGACTTGCGTACAGCTCACAAAAAACGAGTTGAAAAATGGAGCTCAGGGGCACAGCAATTCACAAACTGGCAGAGTAATAAAGGACAACTATCGTCCAAAAATCTGTTGAGGGAAGGCAACGAGGCGGACTTGCAAGTGAGGCAGAATAGCAGGAAACAGATTTCAAGAGGTACGTTGGAATCGCCTTTAAAGCACAGGAAGAGGGGCACAACATCGACAATGACGCACTTGGCCAAAAAGGGCGTATGCGTATTCTCCTGAATATAATCAGGAGAAAACGCATACGCCCTTTTTGGCCAAACAAGCAAGCGGGCAATGCAAATCTGCACTACAAAGAAGTATCATTTCCCAACGGTCAAAAGGGACATCCACAAATGTGTAAAAACTAGAAAGGCAAGACAGGCCCTGGAGAACAGGGAGCCTTGTTATGCTGATGGGCGGGATGTAAATTGCCAACTGCCTCACTGGAGGATTGCATTGCGTTCCCTAAAACAAGTAAACCACAGAGCTACAGAGCCAAGGGCACTTCCAGTCTAGGGAATATACCTTGGGAAAACTGAAATTCATTAAGACAGAGCCACCCCCAAATTTAGGGCTGCACTGCTTACAAGAACCTCAACTTGGGTACACCTTAAATATCCCAGGAAATATAAAAATGGTTCAAAAAACTATGGTATTTATGTACGATGGAATATCCCTCAGCCATGAAAACTATGTCATAAGACCAGGAACAGCAAAGTAGGTGGATTCAGGTACGATGATTCTAAGTGAAATAAGTCACACAGAAAAAGAAACTTATCATAAGATATCACTTATGAAGATCCTGTAAACATGGCTACACATGAACTGAGTTAGGAAAGAGAACAGAGTCTCACATTTAGAAAACACACTTTTGCCTGCTTAAGGGGAAATGAGAGGTGCGGTGATGCATAAAAACAGAGTTTGATATAAGCACAGGTACCATTTCTAAAACCAACTGTGGAATAGACAAGACCTACACCTTCCTCAGTGAATGGGACTCAAAACCCCATATTTCCCGCAGAGGAATAGATCTGACTAGTACGAATCTTAAAACCTATGTATTGATATGTCTCTGTAAGGGAATCAAGTGTGTCTAGACTGGCATAAACATGGCAGCGAGAATCAGCTCAAACACACTAAAAAGGAATTTTAAAAACAAAACCAAAAAACAGGGAAATTCTTTCCAAATCCTTCAGGGTCTCTGATGAAACCTGAAATGACCCTATCTACAATGACAGCTGGATGTGCCATAACCCTGGACACTTGGGACTGAGAGGATTGGTGAGATTGGGTGAGAAAATGCAGACCGTGTAAATCAAAAATGCATGGCCCCCATTCCATGGGTCCCAACTCTCCAGGTTGAAGGGAATATTAATACAGTTATAACATGTACGGGAAACCTAGAGAATGGACACACTGTGAATACAAAAGGATTCTAAAACTCAACGAGTAGTCCCTCTCCTGGGGCTCCGGTTTGACTTTCCAACTGCTTTACTATCAATCTCCCAACTTGGAGAGACAACCCCTTTAACCTCCTGGTTCGCACAGGTTGCCAATTTGGCAGAGGATGGAAGGGAAGAGGGAGAACCAATGAGAGAGTAGCTGTTAGGCATTTGGACGGGCACATGTCACTCTAATTTCCCGGCAGGAAGAAGAATTAACCAGAGTCTCAGCCACCCACCGGGAACCAGTATAGGTCCTGAACCAAAATTTTGGACTTGCGTACAGCTCACAAAAAACGAGTTGAAAAATGGAGCTCAGGGGCACAGCAATTCACAAACTGACAGAGTAATAAAGGACAACTATCGTCCAAAAATCTGTTGAGGGAAGGCAACGAGGCGGACTTCAAAGCGAGGCAGAATAGCAGGAAACAGATTTCAAGAGGTACGTTGGAATCGCCTTTAAAGCACAGGAAGAGGGGCACAACATCGACAATGACGCACTTGGCCAAAATATATTCAGAAGAAAACGCATACGCCCTTTTTGGCCAAACAAGCAAGCGGGCAATGCAAATCTGCACTACAAAGAAGTATCATTTCCCACCGGTCAAAAAGGACATCCACAAATGTGTAAAAACTAGTAAGGCAAGACAGGCCCTGGAGAACAGGGAGCCTTGTAATGCTGATGGGCGGGATGTAAATTGCCTACTGCCTCACTGGAGGAGTGCATTGCGTTCCATAAAACAAGTAAACAACAGAGCTACAGAGCCAAGGGCACTTCCAGTCTAGGGAATATACCTGGGAAAACTGAAAATCATTAAAACAGAGCCACCCCAAATTTAGGGCTGCACTGCTTACAAGAACCTCAACTTGGGTACACCTTAAATATCCCAGGAAATATAAAAATGGTTCAAAAAACTATGGTATTTATGTACGATGGAATATCCCTCAGCCATGAAAACTATGTCATAAGACCAGGAGCAGCAAAGTAGGTGGATTCAGGTACGATGATTCTAAGTGAAATAAGTCACACAGAAAAAGAAACTTATCATAAGATATCACTTATGAAGATCCTGTAAACATGGCTACACATGAACTGATTTAGGAAAGAGAACAGAGTCTCACATTTAGAAAACACACTTTTGCCTGCTTAAGGGGAAAGGAGAGGTGCGGTGATGCATAAAAACAGAGTTTGATATAAGCACAGGTACCATTTCTAAAACCAACTGTTGAATAGACAAGACCTACACCTTCCTCAGTGAAAGGGACTCAAAACCCCATATTTCCCGCAGAGGAATAGATCTGACTAGTACGAATCTTAAAACCTATGTATTGATATGTCTCTGTAAGGGAATCAAGTGTGTCTAGACTGGCATAAACATGGCAGCGAGAATCAGCTCAAACACACTAAAAAGGAATTTTAAAAACAAAACCAAAAAACAGGGAAATTCTTTCCAAATCCTTCAGGGTCTCTGATGAAACCTGGAATGACCCTATCTACAATGACAGCTGGATGTGGCATAAGGCTGGACACTTGGGACTGAGAGGATTGGTGAGATTGGGTGAGAAAATGCAGATCCTGTAATGCAAAAATGCATGTCCCCCATTCCATGGGTCCCAACTCTCCAGGTTGAAGGGAATATTAATACAGTTATAACATGTACGGGAAACCTAGAGAATGGACACACTGTGAATACAAAAGGATTCTAAAACTCAACGAGTAGTCCCTCTCCTGGTGCTCCGGTATGACTTTCTAACTGCTTTACTATCAATCTCCCAACTTGGAGAGACAACCCCTTTAACCTCCTGGTTCGCACAGGTTGCCAATTTGGCAGAGGATGAAAGGGAAGAGGGAGAACCAATGAGAGAGTAGCTGTTAGGCATTTGGACGGGCACATGTCACTCTAATTTCCCGGCAGGAAGAAGAATTAACCAGAGTCTCAGCCACCCACCGGGAACCAGTATAGGTCCTGAACAAAAATTTTGGACTTGCGTACAGCTCACAAAAAACGAGTTGAAAAATGGAGCTCAGGGGCACAGCAATTCACAAACTGGCAGAGTAATAAAGACAACTATCGTCCAAAAATCTGTTGAGGGTAGGCAACGAGGCGGACTTGAAAGCGAGGCAGAATAGCAGGAAACAGATTTCAAGAGGTACGTTGGAATCGCCTTTAAAGCACAGGAAGAGGGGCACAACTTCAACAATGACGCACTTGGCCAAAAAGGGCGTATGCGTTTTCTCCTGAATATATTCAGGAGAAAACGCATACGCCCCTTTTGGCCAAGCAAGCAAGCGGGCAATGCAAATCTGCACTACAAAGAAGTATCATTTCCCACCGGTCAAAAGGGACATCCAAAAATGTGTAAAAACTAGAAAGGCAAGACAGGCCCTGGAGAACAGGGAGCCTTGTAATGCTGATGGGCGGGATGTAAATTGCCAACTGCCTCACTGGAGGATTGCATTGAGTTCCCTAAAACAAGTAAACAACAGAGCTACAGAGCCAAGGCCACTGCCAGTCTAGAGTATATACGTTGGGAAAACTGAAATTCAATAAGAGAGAGCCACCCCAAAATTTAGGGCTGCACTGCTTACAAGAAGCTCAACTTGGGTACACCTTAAATATCCCAGGAAATATAAAAATGGTTCAAAAAACTGTGATACTTATGTAGAATGTAATATCCCTCAGCCATGAAATCAATGTCATAAGACCAGGAATAGCAAAGTGAGTGGATTCAGGTACGATGATTCTAAGTGAAATAAGTCACACAGAAAAAGAAACTTATCATAAGATATCACTTATGATGATCCTGTAAACATGGCTCCACATGAACTGAGTTAGGAAAGAGAACAGAGTCTCACATTTAGAAAACACTCTTATGCCTGCTTAAGGGGAAAGGAGAGGTGGGGTGATGCATAAAACCAGAGTTTGATATAAGCACAGGTACCATTTCTATAACCAACTGTGGAATAGACAAGACCTACACCATCCTCAGTGAAAGGGACTCGAAACCCCATATTTCCCGCAGAGGAATAGATCTGACTAGTAAGAATCTTAAAACGTATGTATTGATATGTCTCTGTAAGGGAATCAAGTGTGTCTAGAGTGGCATAAACATGGCAGCGAGAATCAGCTCAAACCCACTATAAAAAGGAATTTCAAAAACAAAACCAAAAAACAGGGAAATTCTTTCCATTTCTTTCAGGGTCTCTGATGAAACCGGGAATGACCCTATCTACAATGACAGCTGGATGTGGCATAAGGCTGGACACTTGGGACTGAGAGGATTGGTGAGATTGGGTGAGCAAATGCATACCATTTAAAGCAAAAATCCATGGCCCCCATTCCATGGGTCCCAACTCTCCATGTTGAAGGGAATATTACTACAGCTATAACATGTACGGGAAACCTAGAGAATGGACACACTGTGAATACAAAAGGTTTCTAAAACTCAACGCGTAGTCCCTCTCCTGGCGCTCCGGTTTGACTTTCCAACTGCTTTACTATCAATCTCCCAAGTTGGAGAGACAGCCCCTTTAAGATCCTGGTTCGCACAGGTTTCCAATTTGGCAGAGGATGGAAGGGAAGAGAGAGAACCAATGAGAGAGTAGCTGTTAGGCATTTGGACGGGCACATGTCACTCTAATTTCCCGG
This sequence comes from Mesoplodon bidens, assembly GCF_964165515.1. Taxonomy (NCBI): domain Eukaryota; kingdom Metazoa; phylum Chordata; class Mammalia; order Artiodactyla; family Ziphiidae; genus Mesoplodon; species Mesoplodon bidens. Next base: position 748,034 of record NW_027671403.1, read on the forward strand.
CAGGAAGAAGAATTAACCAGAGTCTCAGCCACCCACCGGGAACCAGTATAGGTCCTGAACCAAAATTTTGGACTAGCGTACGGCTCACAAAAATGAGTTGAAAAATTGAGCTCAGGGGCACAGCAATTCACAAAGTGGCAGAGTAATAACGGACATCTATCGTCCAAAAATCTGTTGAGAGAAGGCAACGAGGCGGACTTGAAAGCGAGGCAGAATAGCAGGAAACAGATTTCAAGAGGTACGTTGGAATCGCCTTTAAAGCACAGGAAGAGGGGCACAACTTCGACAATGACGAACTTGGCCAAAAAGGGCATATGCGTTTTCTTCTGAATATATTCATGAGAAAACGCATACGCCCTTTTTGGCCAAGCAAGCAAGCGGGCAATGCAAATCTGCACTACAAAGAAGTATCACATCCCACCGGTCAAAAGGGACATCCACAAAATGTGTAAAAATCAGAAACACAAGACACGCCCTAGAGAACAGGGAGCCTTTTTATGCTGATGGGCGGGATGTAAATTGCCAACTGCCTCACTGGAGGAGTGCATTGCGTTCCCTAAAACAAGTAAACAACAGAGCTACGGAGCCAAGGGCACTCCCAGTCTACAGAATATACATTGGGAAAACTGAAAATCAATAAGACAGAGCCAACCCCAATTTAGGGCTGCACTGCTTACAAGAACCTCAACTTGGGTACACCTTAAATATCCCAGGAAATATAAAAATGGTTCAAAAAACTGTGGTATTTATGTACGATGGAATATCCCTCAGCCATGAAATCAATGTCATAAGACCAGGAGCAGCAAAGTGAGTGGATTCAGGTACGATGATTCTAAGTGAAATAAGTCACTCAGAAAAAGAAACTTATCATAAGATATCATTTATGAAGATCCTGTAAACATGGATACACATGAACTGAGTTAGGAAAGAGAACAGAGTCTCACATTTAGAAAACACTCTTATGCCTGCTTAAGGAGAAAGGAGAGGTGGGGTGATGCATAAAACCAGAGTTTGATATAAGCAGAGGTACCATTTCTAAAACCAACTGTGGAATAGACAAGACCTACACCTTCCTCAGTGAAAGGGACTCAAAACCCCATATTTCCCGCAGAGGAATATATCTGACTAGTAAGAATCTCAAAACCTATGTATTGATATGTCTCTTTAAGGGAATCAAGTGTGTCTAGACTGGCATAAACATGGCAGCGAGAATCAGTTCAAACCCACTAAAAAAATGACTTTCAAAAACAAAACCAAAAAACAGGGAAATTATTTCCATTTCCTTCAGGGTTTCTGATGAAACCTGGAATGACCCTATCTACAATGACAGCAGGATGTGGCATAAGGCTGGACACTTGGGACTGAGAGGATTGGTGTGATTGGGTGAGAAAATGCAGACCCTGTAAAGCAAAAATGCATGGCCCCAATTCCATGGGTCCCAACTCTCCAGGTAGAAGGGAATATTTATACAGTTATAACATGTACGGGAAACCTAGAGAATGGACACACTGTGAATAAAAAAGGATTCTAAAACTCAACGAGTACTCCCTCTCCTGGTGCTCCGGTTTGACTTTCCAACTGCTTTCCTATCAATCTCCCAACTTGGAGAGACAACCCCTTTAACCTCCTGGTTCGCACAGGTTGCCAATTTGGCAGAGGATGGAAGTGAAGAGGGAGAACCAATGAGAGAGTAGCTGTTAGGCATTTGGACGGGCACATGTCACTCTAATTTAACGGCAGGAAGAAGAATTAACCAGAGTCTCAGCCACCCACCGGGAACCAGTATAGGTACTGAACCAAAATTTTGGACTTGCGTACAGCTCACAAAAAACGAGTTGAAAAATGGAGCTCAGGGGCACAGCAATTCACAAACTGGCAGAGTAATAAAGAACAACTATCGTCCAAAAATCTGTTGAGGGAAGGCAACGAGGCGGACTTGAAAGCAAGGCAGAATAGGAGGAAACAGATTTCAAGAGGTACGTTGGAATCGCCTTTAAAGCACAGGAAGAGGGGCACAACTTCGACAATGACGCACTTGGAAAAAAAGGGCGTATGCGTTTTCTCCTGAATATATTCAGGAGAAAACGCATACGCCCTTTTTGGCCAAGCAAGCAAGCGCGCAATGCAAATCTGCACTACAAAGAAGTATCACATCCCACCGGTCAAAAGGGACATCCACAAAATGTGTAAAAATCAGAAAGGCAAGACACGCCCTGGAGAACAGGGAGCCTTGTTATGCTGATGGGCGGGATGTAAATTGCCAACTGCCTCACTGGAGGAGTGCATTGCGTTCCCTAAAACAAGTAAACAACAGAGCTACCGAGCCAAGGGCACTCCCAGTCTAGGGAATATACGTTGGGTAAACTGAAAATCAATAAGACACAGCCACCCCCAAATTTAGGGCTGCACTGCTTACAAGAACCTCAACTTGGGTACACCTTAAATATCCCAGGAAATATAAAAATGGTTCAAAAAACTGTGGTACTTATGTACGATGGAATATCGGTCAGCCATGAAATCAATGTCATAAGACCAGGAGCAGCAAAGTGAGTGGATTCAGGTACGATGATTCTAAGTGAAATAAGTCACACAGAAAAAGAAACTTATCATAAGATTTCACTTATGAAGATCCTGTAAACATGGCTACACATGACCTGAGTTAGGAAAGAGAAGAGAGTCTCACATTTAGAAAACACTCTTATGCCTGCTTAAGGGGAAAGGAGAGGTGGAGTGATGCATAAAACCAGAGTTTGATATAAGCACAGGTACCATTTCTAAAACGAACTGTGGAATAGACAAGACCTACACCTTCCTCAGTGAAAGGGACTCAAAACCCCATATTTCCCGCAGAGGAATAGATCTGACTAGTAAGAATCTTAAAACCTATGTATTTATATGTCTCTGTAAGGGAATCAAGTGTGTCTAGACTGGCATAAACATGGCAGCGAGAATCAGCTTAAACCCACTATAAAAAGGAATTTCAAAAACAAAACCAAAAAACAGGGAAATTATTTACATTTCCTTCAGGGTCTCTGATGAAACCTGGAATGACCCTATCTACAATGACAGCTGGATGTGACATAAGGCTGGACACTTGGGACTTAGAGGATTGGTGATATTGGGTGAGAAAATGCAGACCCTGTAAAGCAAAAATGCATGGCCCCCATTCCATGGGTCCCAACTCTCCAGGCTGAAGGGAATATTAATACAGCTATAACATGTACGGGAAACCTAGAGAAAGGACACACTGTGAATACAAAAGGATTCTAAAACTCAACGAGTAGTCCCTCTCCTGGTGCTCCGGTTTCACTTTCCAACTGCTTTACTATCAATCTCCCAACGTGGAGAGACAACACCTTTAACCACCTGGTTCTCACAGGTTGCCAATTTGGCAGAGGATGGAAGGGAACAGGGAGAACCAATGAGAGAGTAGGTGCTGGCATTTGGACGGGCACATGTCACTCTAATTTCCCGGCAGGAAGAAGAATTAACCAGAGTCTCAGCCACCCACCGGGAACCAGTATAGGTCCTGAACCAAAATTTTGGACTTGCGTACAGCTCACAAAAAACGAGTTGAAAAATGGAGCTCAGGGGCACATCAATTCACAAACTGGCAGAGTAATAAAGGAAAACTATCGTCCAAAAATCTGTTGAGGGAAGGCAACGAGGCGGACTTGAAAGCCAGGCAGAATAGCAGGAAACAGATTTCAAGAGGTACGTTGGAATCGCCTTTAAAGCACAGGAAGAGGGGCACAACTTCGACAATGACGCACTTGGCCAAAAAGGGCGTATGTGTTTTCTCCTGAATATATTCAGGAGAAAACACATACGCCCTTTTTGGCCAAGCAAGCAAGCGGGCAATGCAAATCTGCACTACAAAGAAGTATCACATCCCACCAGGCAAAAGGGACATCCACAATATGTGTTAAAACCAGAAAGGCAAGACAGGCCCTGGAGAACAGGGAGACTTTTTATGCTGATGGGCATGATGTAAATTGCCAACTGCCTCACTGGAGGAGTGCATTGCGTTCCCTAAAACAAGTAAACAACAGAGCTACAGAGCCAAGGGCACTCCCAGTCTAGAGAATATACGTTGGGAAAACTGAAAATCAATAAGACAGATCCACCCCCAAATTTAGGGCTGCACTGCTTACAAGAACCTCAACTTGGGTACACCTTAAATATCCCAGGAAATATAAAAATGGTTCAAAAACCTGTGGTACTTATGTACGATGGAATATCCCTCAGCCATGAAATCAATGTCATAAGACCAGGAGCAGCAAAGTGAGTGGATTCAGGTACGATGATTCTAAGTGAAATAAGTCACACAGAAAAAGAAACTTATCATAAGATATCACTTATGAAGATCCTGTAAACATGGCTACACATGAACTGAGTTAGGAAAGAGAACAGAGTCTCACATTTAGAAAACACTCTTATGCCTGCTTAAGGGGAAAGGAGAGGTGGGGTGATACATAAAACCAGAGTTTGATATAAGCACAGGTACCATTTCTAAAACCAACTGTGGAATAGACAAGACCTACACCTTCCTCAGTGAAAGGGACTCAAAACCCCATATTTCCTGCAGAGGAATAGATCTGACTAGTAAGAATCTTAAAACCTATGTATTGATATGTCTCTGTAAGGGAATCAAGTGTGTCTAGACTGGCATAAACATGGCAGCGAGAGTCAGCTCAAACACACTATAAAAAGTAATTTCAAAAACAAAACCAAAAAACAGGGAAATTCTTTCCATTTCCTTCAGGGTCTCTGATGAAACCTGGAATGACCCTATCTAAAATGACAGCTGGATGTGACATAAGGCTGGACACTTGGGACTGAGAGGATTGGTGAGATTGGGTGAGAAAATGCAGACCCTGTAAAGCAAAAATGCACGGCCCCCATTCCATGGGTCCCAACTCTCCAGGTTGAAGGGAATATTAATACAGCTATAACATGTACGGGAAACCTAGAGAATGGACACACTGTGAATACAAATGGATTCTAAAACTCAACGAGTAGTCCCTCTCCTGGTGCTCCGGTTTCACTTTCCAACTGCTTTACTATCAGTCTCCCAACTTGGAGAGACAACCCCATTAAACTCCTGGTTCGCACAGGTTGCCAATTTGGCAGAGGATAGAAGGGAAGAGGGAGAACCAATGAGAGAGTAGCTGTTAGGCATTTGGACGGGAACATGTCACTCTAATTTCCCGGCAGGAAGAACAATTAACCAGAGTCTCAGCCACCCACCGGGAACCAGTATAGGTCCTGAACCAAAATTTTGGACTTGCGTACAGCTCACAAAAAACGAGTCGAAAAATGGAGCTCAGGGGCACAGCAATTCACAAACTGGCAGAGTAATAAAGGACAACTATCGTCCAAAAATCTGTTGAGGGAAGGCAACGAGGCGCACTTGAAATCGAGGCAGAATAGCAGGAAACAGATTTCAAGAGGTACGTTGGAATCGCCTTTAAAGCACAGGAAGAGGGGCACAAATTCGACAATGATGCAATTGGCCAAAAAGGGTGTATGTGTTTTCTCCTGAATATATTCAGGAGAAAACGCATACGCCCTTTTTGGCCAAGCAAGCAAGCGGGCAATGCAAATCTGCACTACAAAGAAGTATCACACCCCACCAGTCAAAAGGGACATCCACAAAATGTGTAAAAATCAGAAAGGCAAGACACGCCCTGGAGAACAAGGAGCCTTGTTATGCTGATGGGCGTGATGTAAATTGCCAACTGCCTCACTGGAGGATTGCATTGCGTTCCCTAAAACAAGTAAACAACAGAGCTACAGAGCCAAGGGCACTTCCAGTCTAGGGAATATACCTTGGGAAAACTTTAAATCATTAAGAGAGAGTCACCCCCAAATTTAGGGCTGCACTGCTTACAAGAACCTCCACTTGGGTACACCTTAAATATCCCAGGAAATATAAAAATGGTTCAAAAAACTATGGTATTTATGTACGATGGAATATCCCTCAGCCATGAAATCTATGTCATAAGACAAGGAGCAGCAAAGTAGGTGGATTCAGGTACGATTATTCTAAGTGAAATAAGTCACACAGAAAAAGAAACTTATCATAAGATATCACTTATGAAGATCCTGTAAACATGGCTACACATGAACTGAGTTAGGAAAGAGAACAGAGTCTCACATTTAGAAAACACTCTTTTGCCTGCTTAAGGGGAAATGAGAGGTGCGGTGATGCATAAAACCTGTGTTTGATATAAACACAGGTACCATTTCTAAAACCAACTGTGGAATAGACAAGACCTACACCTTCCTCAGTGAAAGGGCCTCAAAACCCCATATTTCCCGCAGAAGAATAGATCTGACTAGTACGAATCTTAAAACCTATGTATTGATATGTCTCTGTAAGGGAATCAAGTGTGTCTAGACTGGCATAAACATGGCAGCGAGAATCAGCTCAAACCCACTATAAAAAGGAATTTCAAAAACAAAACCAAAAAACACGGAAATTCTTTCCATTTCCTTCAGGGTCTCTGATGAAACCTGGAATGACCCTATCTACAATGACAGCTGGATGTGACATAAGGCTGGACACTTGGGACTGAGAGGATTGGTGAGATTGGGTGAGAAAATGCAGACCCTGTAAAGCAAAAATGCATGGCCCCCATTCCATGGGTCCCAACTCTCCAGGTTGAAGGTAATATTAATACAGTTATAACATGTACGGGAAACCTAGAGAATGGACACACTGTGAATACAAAAGGATTCTAAAACTCAACGAGTAGTCCCTCTCCTGGTTCTCCGGTTTGACTTTCCAACTGCTTTACTATCAATCTCCCAACTTGGAGAGACAACCCCTTTAACCTCCTGGTTCGCACAGGTTGCCAATTTGGCAGAGGATGGAAGGGAAGAGGGAGAACCAAGGAGAGAGTAGCTGTTAGGCATTTGGACGGGCACATGTCACTCTAATTTCCCGGCAGGAAGAAGAATTAACCAGAGTCTCAGCCCCCCACCGGGAACCAGTATAGGTCCTGAACCAAAATTTTGGACTTGCGTACAGCTCACAAAAAACGAGTTGAAAAATGGAGCTCAGGGGCACAGCAATTCACAAACTGGCAGAGTAATAAAGACAACTATCGTCCAAAAATCTGTTGAGGGAAGGCAACGAGGCGGACTTGAAAGCGAGGCAGAATAGCAGGAAACAGATTTCAAGAGGTACGTTGGAATCGCCTTTAAAGCAAAGGAAGAGGGGCACAACTTCGACAATGATGCACTTGGCCAAAAAGGGCGTATGCGTTTTCTCCTGAAAAACGCATACGCCCTTTTTGGCCAAGCAAGCAAGCGGGCAATGCAAATCTGCACTACAAAGAAGTATCATTTATCACCGGTCAAAAGGGACATCCACAAATGTGTAAAAACTAGAAAGGCAAGACAGGCCCTGGAGAACAGGGAGCCTTGTTATGCTGATGGGCGGGATGTAAATTGCCAACTGCCTCACTGGAGGATTGCATTGCGTTCCCTAAAACAAGTAAACAACAGAGCTACAGAGCCAAGGGCACTTCCAGTCTAGGGAATATACCTTTGGAAAACTGAAAATCATTAAGAGAGAGCCACGCCCAAATTTAGGGCTGCACTGCTTACAAGAACTTCCACTTGGGTACACCTTAAATATCCCAGGAAATATAAAAATGGTTCAAAAAACTATGGTATTTATGTACGATGAAATATCCCTCAGCCATGAAATCTATGTCATAAAACCAAGAGCAGCAAAGTAGGTGGATTCAGGTACGATGATTCTAAGTGAAATAAGTCACACAGAAAAAGAAACTTATCATAAGATATCACTTATGAAGATCCTGTAAACATGGCTACACATGAACTGAGTTAGGAAAGAGAACAGAGTCTCACATTTAGAAAACACTCTTTTGCCTGCTTAAGGGGAAAGGAGAGGTGCGGTGATGCATAAAACCAGAGTTTGATATAAGCACAGGTACCATTTCTAAAACCAACTGTGGAATAGACAAGACCTACACCTTCCTCAGTGAAAGGGACTCAAAACCCCATATTTCCCACAGAGGAATAGATCTGACTAGTAAGAATCTTAAAACCTATGTATTGATATGTCTCTGTAAGGGAATCAAGTGTGTCTAGACTGGCATAAACATGGCAGCGAGAATCAGCTCAAACACACTATAAAAAGGAATTTCAAAAACAAAACCAAAAAACAGGGAAATTCTTTCATTTCCTTCAGGGTCTCTGATGAAACCTGGAATGACCCTATCTACAATGACAGCTGGATGTGACATAAGGCTGGACACTTGGGACTGAGAGGATTGGTGAGATTGGGTGAGAAAATGCAGACCGTGTAAATCAAAAATGCATGGCCCCCATTCCATGGGTCCCAACTCTCCAGGTTGAAGGGAATATTAATACAGTTATAACATGTACGGGAAACCTAGAGAATGGACACACTGTGAATACAAAAGGATTCTAAAACTCAACGAGTAGTCCCTCTCCTGGGGCTCCGGTTTGACTTTCCAACTGCTTTACTATCAATCTCCCAACATGGAGAGACAACCCCTTTAACCTCCTGGTTCGCACAGGTTGCCAATTTGGCAGAGGATGGAAGGGAAGAGGGAGAACCAATGAGAGAGTAGCTGTTAGGCATTTGGACGGGCACATGTCACTCTAATATCCCGAAAGGAAGAAGAATTAACCAGAGTCTCAGCCACCCACCGGGAACCAGTATAGGTCCTGAACCAAAATTTTGGACTTGCGTACAGCTCACAAAAAACGAGTTGAAAAATGGAGCTCAGGGGCACAGCAATTCACAAACTGGCAGAGTAATAAAGACAACTATCGTCCAAAAATCTGTTGAGGGTAGGCAACGAGGCGGACTTGCAAGCGAGGCAGAATAGCAGGAAACAGATTTCAAGAGGTACGTTGGAATCGCCTTTAAAGCACAGGAAGAGGGGCACAACATCGACAATGACGCACTTGGCCAAAAAGGGCGTATGCGTTTTCTCCTGAATATATTCAGGAGAAAACGCATACGCCCTTTTTGGCCAAACAAGCAAGCGGGCAATGCAAATCTGCACTACAAAGAAGTATCATTTCCCACCGCTCAAAAAGGACATCCACAAATGTGTAAAAACTAGTAAGGCAAGACAGGCCCTGGAGAACAGGGAGCCTTGTAATGCTGATGGGCGGGATGTAAATTGCCTACTGCCTCACTGGAGGAGTGCATTGCGTTCCATAAAACAAGTAAACAACAGAGCTACAGAGCCAAGGGCACTTCCAGTCTAGGGAATATACCTGGGAAAACTGAAAATCATTAAGACAGAGCCACCCCAAATTTAGGGCTGCACTGCTTACAAGAACCTCAACTTGGGTACACCTTAAATATCCCTGGAAATATAAAAATGGTTCAAAAAACTATGGTATTTATGTACGATGGAATATCCCTCAGCCATGAAAACTATGTCATAAGACCAGGAGCAGCAAAGTAGGTGGATTCAGGTACGATGATTCTTAGTGAAATAAGTCACACAGAAAAAGAAACTTATCATAAGATATCACTTATGAAGATCCTGTAAACATGGCTACACATGAACTGAGTTAGGAAAGAGAACAGAGTCTCACATTTAGAAAACACACTTTTGCCTGCTTAAGGGGAAAGGAGAGGTGCGGTGATGCATAAAAACAGAGTTTGATATAAGCACAGGTACCATTTCTAAAACCAACTGTGGAATAGACAAGACTTACACCTTCCTCAGTGAAAGGGACTCAAAACCCCATATTTCCCGCAGAGGAATAGATCTGACTAGTACGAATCTTAAAACCTATGTATTGATATGTCTCTGTAAGGGAATCAAGTGTGTCTAGACTGGCATAAACATGGCAGCGAGAATCAGCTCAAACACACTAAAAAGGAATTTCAAAAACAAAACCAAAAAACAGGGAAATTCTTTCCAAATCCTTCAGGGTCTCTGATGAAACCTGGAATGACCCTATCTACAATGACAGCTGGATGTGACATAAGGCTGGACACTTGGGACTGAGAGGATTGGTGAGATTGGGTGAGAAAATGCAGATCCTGTAAAGCAAAAATGCATGTCCCCCATTCCATGGGTCCCAACTCTCCAGGTTGAAGGGAATATTAATACAGTTATAACATGTACGGGAAACCTAGAGAATGGACACACTGTGAATACAAAAGGATTCTAAAACTCAACGAGTAGTCCCTCTCCTGTTGCTCCGGTATGACTTTCTAACTGCTTTACTATCAATCTCCCAACTTGGAGAGACAACCCCTTTAACCTCCTGGTTCGCACAGGTTGCCAAATTGGCAGAGGATGAAAGGGAAGAGGGAGAACCAATGAGAGAGTAGCTGTTAGGCATTTGGACGGGCACATGTCACTCTAATTTCCCGGCAGGAAGAAGAATTAACCAGAGTCTCAGCCACCCACCGGGAACCAGTATAGGTCCTGAACCAAAATTTTGGACTTGCGTACAGCTCACAAAAAACGAGTTGAAAAATGGAGCTCAGGGGCACAGCAATTCACAAACTGGCAGAGTAATAAAGACAACTATCGTCCAAAAATCTGTTGAGGGTAGGCAACGAGGCGGACTTGAAAGCGAGGCAGAATAGCAGGAAACAGATTTCAAGAGGTACGTTGGAATCGCCTTTAAAGCACAGGAAGAGGGGCACAACTTCAACAATGACGCACTTGGCCAAAAAGGGCGTATGCGTTTTCTCCTGAATATATTCAGAGAAAACGCATACGCCCTTTTTGACCAAGCAAGCAAGCGGGCAATGCAAATCTGCACTACAAAGAAGTATCATTTCCCACTGGTCAAAAGGGACATCCAAAAATGTGTAAAAACTAGAAAGGCAAGACAGGCCCTGGAGAACAGGGAGCCTTGTAATGCTGATGGGCGGGATGTAAATTGCCAACTGCCTCACTGGAGAATTGCATTGAGTTCCCTAAAACAAGTAAACAACAGAGCTACAGAGCCAAGGCCACTCCCAGTCTAGAGGATATACGTTGGGAAAACTGAAATTCAATAAGAGAGAGCCACCCCAAAATTTAGGGCTGCACTGCTTACAAGAAGCTCAACTTGGGTACACCTTAAATATCCCAGGAAATATAAAAATGGTTCAAAAAACTGTGATACTTATGTAGAATGTAATATCCCTCAGGCATGAAATCAATGTCATAAGACCAGGAATAGCAAAGTGAGTGGATTCAGGTACGATGATTCTAAGTGAAATAAGTCACACAGAAAAAGAAACTTATCATAAGATTTCACTTATGAAGATCCTGTAAACATGGCTACACATGTACTGAGTTAGGAAAGAGAACAGAGTCTCACATTTAGAAAACACTCTTTTGCCTTCTTAAGGGGAAAGGAGAGGTGCGGTGATGCATAAAACCAGAGTTTGATATAAGCACAAGTTCCATTTCTAAAACCAACTGTGGAATAGACAAGACCTACACCATCCTCAGTGAAAGGGACTCAAAACCCCATATTTCCCACAGAGGAATAGATCTGACTAGTAAGAATCTTAAAACCTATGTATTGATATGTCTCTGTAAGGGAATCAAGTGTGTCTAGACTGGCATAAACATGGCAGCGAGAATCAGCTCAAACCCACTATAAAAAGGAATTTCAAAAACAAAACCAAAAAACAGGGAAATTCTTTCCATTTCCTTCAGGGTCTCTGATGAAACCTGGAATGACCCTATCTACAATGACAGCTGGATGTGACATAAGGCTGGACACTTGGGACTTAGAGGATTGGTGATATTGGGTGAGAAAATGCAGACCCTGTAAAGCAAAAATGCATGGCCCCCATTCCATGGGTCCCAACTCTCCAGGCTGAAGGGAATATTAATACAGCTATAACATGTACGGGAAACCTAGAGAAAGGACACACTGTGAATACAAAAGGATTCTAAAACTCAACGAGTAGTCCCTCTCCTGGTGCTCCGGTTTCACTTTCCAACTGCTTTACTATCAATCTCCCAACGTGGAGAGACAACACCTTTAACCACCTGGTTCTCACAGGTTGCCAATTTGGCAGAGGATGGAAGGGAACAGGGAGAACCAATGAGAGAGTAGGTGCTGGCATTTGGACGGGCACATGTCACTCTAATTTCCCGGCAGGAAGAAGAATTAACCAGAGTCTCAGCCACCCACCGGGAACCAGTATAGGTCCTGAACCAAAATTTTGGACTTGCGTACAGCTCACAAAAAACGAGTTGAAAAATGGAGCTCAGGGGCACAGCAATTCACAAACTGGCAGAATAATAAAGGACAACTATCGTCCAAAAATCTGTTGAGGGAAGGCAACGAGGCGGACTTGAAAGCCAGACAGAATAGCAGGAAACAGATTTCAAGAGGTACGTTGGAATCGCCTTTAAAGCACAGGAAGAGGGGCACAACTTCGACAATGACGCACTTGGCCAAAAAGGGCGTATGTGTTTTCTCCTGAATATATTCAGGAGAAAACACATACGCCCTTTTTGGCCAAGCAAGCAAGCGGGCAATGCAAATCTGCACTACAAAGAAGTATCACATCCCACCAGGCAAAAGGGACATCCACAATATGTGTTAAAACCAGAAAGGCAAGACAGGCCCTGGAGAACAGGGAGAATTTTTATGCTGATGGGCATGATGTAAATTGCCAACTGCCTCACTGGAGGAGTGCATTGCGTTCCCTAAAACAAGTAAACAACAGAGCTACAGAGCCAAGGGCACTCCCAGTCTAGAGAATATACGTTGGGAAAACTGAAAATCAATAAGACAGATCCACCCCCAAATTTAGGGCTGCACTGCTTACAAGAACCTCAACTTGGGTACACCTTAAATATCCCAGGAAATATAAAAATCGTTCAAAAACCTGTGGTATTTATGTACGATGGAATATCCGTCAGCCATGAAATCAATGTCATAAGACCAGGAGCAGCAAAGTGAGTGGATTCAGGTACGATGATTCTAAGTGAAATAAGTCACACAGAAAAAGAAACTTATCATAAGATATCACTTATGAAGATCCTGTAAACATGGCTACACATGAACTGAGTTAGGAAAGAGAACAGAGTCTCACATTTAGAAAACACTCTTATGCCTGCTTAAGGGGAAAGGAGAGGTGGGGTGATACATAAAACCAGAGTTTGATATAAGCACAGGTACCATTTCTAAAACCAACTGTGGAATAGACAAGACCTACACCTTCCTCAGTGAAAGGGACTCAAAACCCCTTATTTCCTGCAGAGGAATAGATCTGACTAGTAAGAATCTTAAAACCTATGTATTGATATGTCTCTGTAAGGGAATCAAGTGTGTCTAGACTGGCATAAACATGGCAGCGAGAGTCAGCTCAAACACACTATAAAAAGTAATTTCAAAAACAAAACCAAAAAACAGGGAAATTATTTCCATTTCCTTCAGGGTCTCTGATGAAACCTGGAATGACCCTATCTAAAATGACAGCTGGATGTGACATAAGGCTGGACACTTGGGACTGAGAGGATTGGTGAGATTGGGTGAGAAAATGCAGACCCTGTAAAGCAAAAATGCACAGCCCCCATTCCATGGGTCCCAATACTCCAGGTTGAAGGGAATATTAATACAGCTATAACATGTACGGGAAACCTAGAGAATGGACACACTGTGAATACAAATGGATTCTAAAACTCAACGAGTAGTCCCTCTCCTGGTGCTCCGGTTTGACTTTCCAACTGCTTTACTATCAGTCTCCCAACTTGGAGAGACAACCCCATTAAACTCCTGGTTCGCACAGGTTGCCAATTTGGCAGAGGATAGAAGGGAAGAGGGAGAACCAATGAGAGAGTAGCTGTTAGGCATTTGGACGGGAACATGTCACTCTAATTTCCCGGCAGGAAGAACAATTAACCAGAGTCTCAGCCACCCACCGGGAACCAGTATAGGTCCTGAACCAAAATTTTGGTCTTGCGTACAGCTCACAAAAAACGAGTCGAAAAATGGAGCTCAGGGGCACAGCAATTCACAAACTGGCAGAGTAATAAAGGACAACTATCGTCCAAAAATCTGTTGAGGGAAGGCAACGAGGCGGACTTGAAATCGAGGCAGAATAGCAGGAAACAGATTTCAAGAGGTACGTTGGAATCGCCTTTAAAGCACAGGAAGAGGGGCACAAATTCGACAATGATGCAATTGGCCAAAAAGGGTGTATGTGTTTTCTCCTGAATATATTCAGGAGAAAACGCATACGCCGTTTTTGGCCAAGCAAGCAAGCGGGCAATGCAAATCTGCACTACAAAGAAGTATCACACCCCACCGGTCAAAAGGGACATCCACAAAATGTGTAAAAATCAGAAAGGCAAGACACGCACTGGAGAACAGGGAGCCTTGTTATGCTGATGGGCGGGATGTAAATTGCCAACTGCCTCACTGGAGGATTGCATTGCGTTCCCTAAAACAAGTAAACAACAGAGCTACAGAGCCAAGGGCACTTCCAGTCTAGGGAATATACCTTGGGAAAACTTTAAATCATTAAGAGAGAGCCACCCCCAAATTTAGGGCTGCACTGCTTACAAGAACCTCCATTTGGGTACACCTTAAATATCCCAGGAAATATAAAAATGGTTCAAAAAACTATGGTATTTATGTACGATGGAATATCCCTCAGCCATGAAATCTATGTCATAAGACCAGGAGCAGCAAAGTAGGTGGATTCAGGTACGATTATTCTAAGTGAAATAAGTCACACAGAAAAAGAAACTTATCATAAGATATCACTTATGAAGATCCTGTAAACATGGCTACACATGAACTGAGTTAGGAAAGAGAACAGAGTCTCACATTTAGAAAACACTCTTTTGCCTGCTTAAGGGGAAATGAGAGGTGCGGTGATGCATAAAACCTGTGTTTGATATAAACACAGGTACCATTTCTAAAACCAACTGTGGAATAGACAAGACCTACACCTTCCTCAGTGAAAGGGCCTCAAAACCCCATATTTCCCGCAGAAGAATAGATCTGACTAGTACGAATCTTAAAACCTATGTATTGATATGTCTCTGTAAGGGAATCAAGTGTGTCTAGACTGGCATAAACATGGCAGCGAGAATCAGCTCAAACCCACTATAAAAAGGAATTTCAAAAACAAAACCAAAAAACACGGAAATTCTTTCCATTTCCTTCAGGGTCTCTGATGAAACCTGGAATGACCCTATCTACAATGACAGCTGGATGTGACATAAGGCTGGACACTTGGGACTGAGAGGATTGGTGAGATTGGGTGAGAAAATGCAGACCCTGTAAAGCAAAAATGCATGGCCCCCATTCCATGGGTCCCAACTCTCCAGGTTGAAGGTAATATTAATACAGTTATAACATGTACGGGAAACCTAGAGAATGGACACACTGTGAATACAAAAGGATTCTAAAACTCAACGAGTAGTCCCTCTCCTGGTTCTCCGGTTTGACTTTCCAACTGCTTTACTATCAATCTCCCAACTTGGAGAGACAACCCCTTTAACCTCCTGGTTCGCACAGGTTGCCAATTTGGCAGAGGATGGAAGGGAGGAGGGAGAACCAATGAGAGAGTAGCTGTTAGGCATTTGGACGGGAATATGTCACTCTAATTTCCGGGCAGGAAGAAGAATTAACCATAGTCTCAGCCACCCACCGGGAACCAGTAAAGGTCTTGAACCAAAATTTTGGACTTGCGTACAGCTCACAAAAAACGAGTTGAAAAATGGAGCTCAGGGGCACAGCAATTCACAAACTGGCAGAGTAATAAAGACAACTATCATCCAAAAATCTGTTGAGGGAAGGCAACGAGGCGGACTTGAAAGCGAGGCAGAATAGCAGGAAACAGATTTCAAGAGGTACGTTGGAATCACCTTTAAAGCACAGGAAGAGGGGCACAACTTCGTCAATGACGCACTTGGCCAAAAAGGGCGTATGCGTTTTCTCCTGAATATATTCAGGAGAAAACGCATACGCCCTTTTTGGCCAAGCAAGCAAGCGGGCAATGCAAATCTGCACTACAAAGAAATATCATTTCCCACCGGTCAAAAGGACATCCACAAATGTGTAAAAACTAGAAAGGCAAGACAGGCCCTGGAGAACAGGGAGCCTTGTTATGCTGATGGGCGGGATGTAAATTGCCAACTGCCTCACTGGAGGATTGCATTGCGTTCCCTAAAACAAGTAAACAACAGAGCTACAGAGCCAAGGGCACTTCCAGTCTAGGGAATATACCTTGGGAAAACTGAAATTCATTAAGACAGAGCCACACCCAAATTTAGGGCTGCACTGCTTACAAGAACCTCAATTTGGGTACACCTTAAATATCCCAGGAAATATAAAAATGGTTCAAAAAACTATGGTATTTATGTACGATAGAATATCCCTCAGCCATGAAATCTATGTCATAAGACCAGGAATAGCAAAGTAGGTGGATTCAGGTACGATGATTCTAAGTGAAATAAGTCACACAGAAAAAGAAACTTATCATAAGATATCACTTATGAAGATCCTGTAAACATGGCTACACATGAACTGAGTTAGGAAAGAGAACAGAGTCTCACATTTAGAAAACACTCTTTTGCCTGCTTAAGGGGAAAGGAGAGGTGCGGTGATGCATAAAACCAGAGTTTGATATAAGCACAGGTACCATTTCTAAAACCAACTGTGGAATAGACAAGACCTACACCTTCCTCAGTGAAAGGGACTCAAAACCCCATATTTCCCGCAGAGGAATAGATCTGACTAGTACGAATCTTAAAACCTATGTATTGATATGTCTCTGTAAGGGAATCAAGTGTGTCTAGACTGGCATAAACATGGCAGAGAGAATCAGCTCAAACCCACTATAAAAAGGAATTTCAAAAACAAAACCAAAAAACAGGGTAATTCTTTCATTTCTTTCAGGGTCTCTGATGAAACCTGGAATCACCCTATCTACAATGACAGCTGGATGTGACATAAGCCTGGACACTTGGGACTGAGAGGATTCGTGAGATTGGGTGAGAAAATGCAGACCGTGTAAATCAAAAATGCATGGCCCCCATTCCATGGGTCCCAACTCTCCAGGTTGAAGGGAATATTAATACAGTTATAACATGTACGGGAAACCTAGAGAATGGACACACTGTGAATACAAAAGGATTCTAAAACTCAACGAGTAGTCCCTCTCCTGGGGCTCCGGTTTGACTTTCCAACTGCTTTACTATCAATCTCCCAACTTGGAGAGACAACCCCTTTAACCTCCTGGTTCGCACAGGTTGCCAATTTGGCAGAGGATGGAAGGGAAGAGGGAGA
Organism: Mesoplodon bidens; assembly: GCF_964165515.1. NCBI lineage: Eukaryota > Metazoa > Chordata > Mammalia > Artiodactyla > Ziphiidae > Mesoplodon > Mesoplodon bidens. Next base: position 765,332 of record NW_027671403.1, read on the forward strand.
ACCAATGAGAGAGTAGCTGTTAGGCATTTGGACGGGCACATGTCACTCTAATATCCCGAAAGGAAGAAGAATTAACCAGAGTCTCAGCCACCCACCGGGAACCAGTATAGGTCCTGAACCAAAATTTTGGACTTGCGTACAGCTCACAAAAAACGAGTTGAAAAATGGAGCTCAGGGGCACAGCAATTCACAAACTGGCAGAGTAATAAAGGACAACTATCGTCCAAAAATCTGTTGAGGGAAGGCAACGAGGCGGACTTGCAAGCGAGGCAGAATAGCAGGAAACAGATTTCAAGAGGTACGTTGGAATCGCCTTTAAAGCACAGGAAGAGGGGCACAACATCGACAATGACGCACTTGGCCAAAAAGGGCGTATGCGTTTTCTCCTGAATATATTCAGGAGAAAACGCATACGCCCTTTTTGGCCAAACAAGCAAGCGGGCAATGCAAATCTGCACTACAAAGAAGTATCATTTCCCACCGGTCAAAAAGGACATCCACAAATGTGTAAAAACTAGTAAGGCAAGACAGGCCCTGGAGAACAGGGAGCCATGTAATGCTGATGGGCGGGATGTAAATTGCCTACTGCCTCACTGGAGGAGTGCATTGCGTTCCATAAAACAAGTAAACAACAGAGCTACAGAGCCAAGGGCACTTCCAGTCTAGGGAATATACCTGGGAAAACTGAAAATCATTAAGACAGAGCCACCCCAAATTTAGGGCTGCACTGCTTACAAGAACCTCAACTTGGGTACACCTTAAATATCCCAGGAAATATAAAAATGGTTCAAAAAACTATGGTATTTATGTACGATGGAATATCCCTCAGCCATGAAAACTATGTCATAAGACCAGGAGCAGCAAAGTAGGTGGATTCAGGTACGATGATTCTAAGTGAAATAAGTCACACAGAAAAAGAAACTTATCATAAGATATCACTTATGAAGATCCTGTAAACATGGCTACACATGAACTGAGTTAGGAAAGAGAACAGAGTCTCACATTTAGAAAACACACTTTTGCCTGCTTAAGGGGAAAGGAGAGGTGCGGTGATGCATAAAAACAGAGTTTGATATAAGCACAGGTACCATTTCTAAAACCAACTGTTGAATAGACAAGACCTACACCTTCCTCAGTGAAAGGGACTCAAAACCCCATATTTCCCGCAGAGGAATAGATCTGACTAGTACGAATCTTAAAACCTATGTATTGATATGTCTCTGTAAGGGAATCAAGTGTGTCTAGACTGGCATAAACATGGCAGCGAGAATCACCTCAAACACACTAAAAAGGAATTTCAAAAACAAAACCAAAAAACAGGGAAATTCTTTCCAAATCCTTCAGGGTCTCTGATGAAACCTGGAATGACCCTATCTACAATGACAGCTGGATGTGACATAAGGCTGGACACTTGGGACTGAGAGGATTGGTGAGATTGGGTGAGAAAATGCAGATCCTGTAAAGCAAAAATGCATGTCCCCCATTCCATGGGTCCCAACTCTCCAGGTTGAAGGGAATATTAATACAGTTATAACATGTACGGGAAACCTAGAGAATGGACACACTGTGAATACAAAAGGATTCTAAAACTCAACGAGTAGTCCCTCTCCTGTTGCTCCGGTATGACTTTCTAACTGCTTTACTATCAATCTCCCAACTTGGAGAGACAACCCCTTTAACCTCCTGGTTCGCACAGGTTGCCAAATTGGCAGAGGATGAAAGGGAAGAGGGAGAACCAAAGAGAGAGTAGCTGTTAGGCATTTGGACGGGCACATGTCACTCTAATTTCCCGGCAGGAAGAAGAATTAACCAGAGTCTCAGCCACCCACCGGGAACCAGTATAGGTCCTGAACCAAAATTTTGGACTTGCGTACAGCTCACAAAAAACGAGTTGAAAAATGGAGCTCAGGGGCACAGCAATTCACATACTGGCAGAGTAATAAAGACAACTATCGTCCAAAAATCTGTTGAGGGTAGGCAACGAGGCGGACTTGAAAGCGAGGCAGAATAGCAGGAAACAGATTTCAAGAGGTACGTTGGAATCGCCTTTAAAGCACAGGAAGAGGGGCACAACTTCAACAATGACGCACTTGGCCAAAAAGGGCGTATGCGTTTTCTCCTGAATATATTCAGAGAAAACGCATACGCCCTTTTTGGCCAAGCAAGCAAGCGGGCAATGCAAATCTGCACTACAAAGATGTATCATTTCCCACCGGTCAAAAGGGACATCCAACAATGTGTAAAAACTAGAAAGGCAAGACAGACCCTGGAGAACAGGGAGCCTTGTAATGCTGATGGGCGGGATGTAAATTGCCAACTGCCTCACTGGAGGATTGCATTGAGTTCCCTAAAACAAGTAAACAACAGAGCTACAGAGCCAAGGCCACTCCCAGTCTAGAGAATATACGTTGGGAAAACAGAAATTCAATAAGAGAGAGCCACCCCAAAATTTAGGGCTGCACTGCTTACAAGAAGCTCAACTTGGGTACACCTTAAATATCCCAGGAAATATAAAAATGGTTCAAAAAACTGTGATACTTATGTAGAATGTAATATCCCTCAGCCATGAAATCAATGTCATAAGACCAGGAATAGCAAAGTGAGTGGATTCAGGTACGATGATTCTAAGTGAAATAAGTCACACAGAAAAAGAAACTTATCATAAGATTTCACTTATGAAGATCCTGTAAACATGGCTACACATGTACTGAGTTAGGAAAGAGAACAGTCTCACATTTAGAAAACACTCTTTTGCCTTCTTAAGGGGAAAGGAGAGGTGCGGTGATGCATAAAACCAGAGTTTGATATAAGCACAAGTTCCATTTCTAAAACCAACTGTGGAATAGACAAGACCTACACCTTCCTCAGTGAAAGGGACTCAAAACCCCATATTTCCCACAGAGGAATAGATCTGACTAGTAAGAATCATAAAACCTATGTATTGATATGTCTCTGTAAGGGAATCAAGTGTGTCTAGACTGGCATAAACATGGCAGCGAGTATCAGCTCAAACCCACTATAAAAATGAATTTCAAAAACAAAACCAAAAAACAAGGAAATTCTTTCCATTTCTTTCAGGGTCTCTGATGAAACCGGGAATGACCCTATCTACAATGACAGCTGGATGTGGCATAAGGCTGGACACTTGGGACTGAGAGGATTGGTGAGTTTGGGTGAGCAAATGCATACCCTTTAAAGCAAAAATGCATGGCCCCCATTCCATGGGTCCCAACTCTCCATGTTGAAGGGAATATTACTACAACTATAACATGTACGGGAAACCTAGAGAATGGACACACTGTGAATACAAAAGGTTTCTAAAACTCAACGCGTAGTCCCTCTCCTGGCGCTCCGGTTTGACTTTCCAACTGCTTTACTATCAATCTCCCAAGTTGGAGAGACAGCCCCTTTAAGATCCTGGTTCGCACAGGTTTCCAATTTGGCAGAGGATGGAAGGGAAGAGAGAGAACCAATGAGAGAGTAGCTGTTAGGCATTTGGACGGGCACATGTCACTCTAATTTCCCGGCAGGGAGAAGAATTAACCAGAGTCTCAGCCACCCACCGGGAACCAGTAGAGGTCCTGAACCAAAATTTTGGACTTGCGTACGGCTCACAAAAAATGAGTTGAAAAATTGAGCTCAGGGGCACAGCAATTCACAAAGTGGCAGAGTAATAACGGACATCTATCGTCCAAAAATTTGTTGAGGGAAGGCAACGAGGCGGACTTGAAAGGGAGGCAGAATAGCAGGAAACAGATTTCAAGAGGTACGTTGGAATCGCCTTTAAAGCACAGGAAGAGGGGCACAACTTCGACAATGACGAACTTGGCCAAAAAGGGCATATGCGTTTTCTTCTGAATATATTCATGAGAAAACGCATACGCCCTTTTTGGCCAAGCAAGCAAGCGGGCAATGCAAATCTGCACTACAAAGAAGTATCACATCCCACCGGTCAAAAGGGACATCCACAAAATGTGTAAAAATCAGAAACACAAGACACGCCCTAGGGAACAGGGAGCCTTGTTATGCTGATGGGCGGGATGTAAATTGCCAACTGCCTCACTGGAGGAGTGCATTGCGTTCCCTAAAACCAGTAAACAACAGAGCTACGGAGCCAAGGGCACTCCCAGTCTAGAGAATATACATTGGGAAAACTGAAAATCAATAAGACAGAGCCAACCCCAATTTAGGGCTGCACTGCTTACAAGAACCTCAACTTGGGTACACCTTAAATATCCCAGGAAATATAAAAATGGTTCAAAAAACTGTGGTATTTATGTACGATGGAATATCCCTCAGCCATGAAATCAATGTCATAAGACCAGGAGCAGCAAAGTGAGTGGATTCAGGTACGATGATTCTAAGTGAAATAAGTCACTCAGAAAAAGAAACTTATCATAAGATATCACTTATGAAGATCCTGTAAACATGGATACACATGAACTGAGTTAGGAAAGAGAACAGAGTCTCACATTTAGAAAACACTCTTATGCCTGCTTAAGGAGAAAGGAGAGGTGGGGTGATGCATAAAACCAGAGTTTGATATAAGCACAGGTACCATTTCTAAAACCAACTGTGGAATAGACAAGACCTACACCTTCCTCAGTGAAAGGGACTCAAAACCCCATATTTCCCGCAGAGGAATATATCTGACTAGTAAGAATCTCAAAATCTATGTATTGATATGTCTCTTTAAGGGAATCAAGTGTGTCTAGACTGGCATAAACATGGCAGGGAGAATCAGTTCAAACCCACTAAAAAAATGACTTTCAAAAACAAAACCAAAAAACAGGGAAATTATTTCCATTTCCTTCAGGGTTTCTGATGAAACCTGGAATGACCCTATCTACAATGACAGCAGGATGTGGCATAAGGCTGGACACTTGGGACTGAGAGGATTGGTGTGATTGGGTGAGAAAATGCAGACCCTGTAAAGCAAAAATGCATGGCCCCAATTCCATGGGTCCCAACTCTCCAGGTTGAAGGGAATATTTACACAGTTATAACATGTACGGGAAACCTAGAGAATGGACACACTGTTAATAAAAAAGGATTCTAAAACTCAACGAGTACTCCCTCTCCTGGTGCTCCGGTTTGACTTTCCAACTGCTTTCCTATCAATCTCCCAACTTGGAGAGACAACCCCTTTAACCTCCTGGTTCGCACAGGTTGCCAATTTGGCAGAGGATGGAAGTGAAGAGTGAGAACCAATGAGAGAGTAGCTGTTAGGCATTTGGACGGGCACATGTCACTCTAATTTAACGGCAGGAAGAAGAATTAACCAGAGTCTCAGCCACCCACCGGGAACCAGTATAGGTACTGAACCAAAATTTTGGACTTGCGTACAGCTCACAAAAAACGAGTTGAAAAATGGAGCTCAGGGGCACAGCAATTCACAAACTGGCAGAGTAATAAAGGACAACTATCGTCCAAAAATCTGTTGAGGGAAGGCAACGAGGCGGACTTGAAAGCGAGGCAGAATAGCAGGAAACAGATTTCAAGAGGTACGTTGGAATCGCATTTAAAGCACAGGAAGAGGGCCACAACTTCGACAATGACGCACTTGGACAAAAAGGGCGTATGCGTTTTCTCCTGAATATATTCAGGAGAAAATGCATACGCCCTTTTTGGACAAGCAAGCAAGCGGGCAATGCAAATCTGCACTACAAAGAAGTATCACTTCCCACCAGTCAAAAGGGACATCCACAAATGTGTAAAAACCAGAAAGTCAAGACAGGCCCTGGAGAACAGGGAGCCTTGTTATGCTGATGGGCGGGATGTAAATTGCCAACTGCCTCACTGGATGAGTGCATTGCGTTCCCTAAAACAATAAACAACAAAGCTACAGAGCCAAGGGCACTTCCAGTCTAGGGAATATACCTTGGGAAAACTGAAAATCATTAAGACAGAGCCACCCCCAAATTTAGAGCTGCACTGCTTACAAGAACCTCAACTTGGGTACACCTTAAATATCCCAGGAAATATAAAAATGGTTCAAAAAACTATGGTATTTATGTACGATGGAATATCCCTCAGCCATGAAATCTATGTCATAAGACCAGGAGCAGCAAAGTGAGTGGATTCAGGTACGATGATTCTAAGTGGAATAAGTCACACAGAAAAAGAAACTTATCATAAGATATCACTTATGAAGATCCTGTAAACATGGCTACACATGAACTGAGTTAGGGAAGAGAACAGAGTCTCACATTTAGAAAACACTCTTATGCCTTCTTAAGGGGAAAGGAGAGGTGGGGTGATGCATAAAACCAGAGTTTGATATAAGCACAGGTACCATTTCTAAAACCAACTGTGGAATAGACAAGACCTACACCTTCCTCAGTGAAAGGGACTCAAAACCCCATATTTCCGGCAGAGGAATAGATCTGACTAGTAAGAATCTTAAAACCTATGTATTGATATGTCTCTGTAAGGGAATCAAGTGTGTCTAGACTGGCATAAACATGGCAGCGAGAATCAGCTCAAACACACTATAAAAAGGAATTTCAAAAACAAAACCAAAAAACAGGGAAATTCTTTCCATTTCCTTCAGGGTCTCTGATGAAACCTGGAATGACCCTATCTACAATGACAGCTGGATGTGGCATAAGGCTGGACACTTGGGACTGAGAGGATTTGTGAGATTGGGTGAGCAAATGCAGACCATTTAAAGCAAAATTGCATGGCCCCATTCCATGGGTCCCAACTATCCATGTTGAAGGGAATATTACTACAGCTATAACATGTACGGGAAACCTAGAGAATGGACACACTGTGAATACAAAAGGTTTCTAAAACTCAACGAGTAGTCCCTCTCCTGGTGCTCCGGTTTGACTTTCCAACTGCTTTACTATCAATCTCCCTACTTGGAGAGACAACCCATTTAACTTCCTGGTTCGCACAGGTTGCCAATTTGGCAGAGGATGGAAGGGAAGAGGGAGAACCAAGGAGAGAGTAGCTGTTAGGCATTGGGATGGGCACATGTCACTCTAATTTCCCGGCAGGAAGAAGAATTAACCAGAGTCTCAGCCACCCACCGGGAACCAGTATAGGTCCTGAACCAAAATTTTGGACTTGCGTACAGCACACAAAAAACGAGTTGAAAAATGGAGCTCAGGGGCACAGCAATTCACAAACTGGCAGAGTATTAATGGACAACTATCGTCCAAAAATCTGTTGAGGGAAGGCAACGAGGCGGACTTGAAAGCGAGGCAGAATAGCAGGAAACAGATTTCAAGAGGTACGTTGGAATCGCATTTAAAGCACAGGAAGAGGGGCACAACTTCGACAATGACGCACTTGGCCAAAAAGGGCATAGGCGTTTTCTCCTGAATATATTCAGGAGAAAACGCATACGCCCTTTTTGGCCAAGCAAGCAAGCGGGCAATGCAAATATGCACTACAAAGAAGTATCTCTTCCCACCAGTCAAAAGGGACATCCACAAATGTGTAAAAACAAGAAAGTCAAGACAGGCCCTGGAGAACAGGGAGCCTTGTTATGCTGATGGGCGGGATGTAAATTGCCAACTGCCTCACTGGATGAGTGCATTGCGTTCCCTAAAACAAGTAAACAACAGAGCTACAGAGCCAAGGGCACTTCCAGTCTAGGGAATATACCTTGGGAAAACTGAAAATCATTAAGACAGAGCCACCCCCAAATTTAGAGCTGCACTGCTTACAAGAACCTCAACTTGGGTACACCTTAAATATCCCAGGAAATATAAAAATGGTTCAAAAAACTATGGTATTTATGTACGATGGAATATCCCTCAGCCATGAAATCTATGTCATAAGTCCAGGAGCAGCAAAGTGAGTGGATTCAGGTACGATGATTCTAAGAGGAATAAGTCACACAGAAAAAGAAACTTATCATAAGATATCACTTATGAAGATCCTGTAAACATGGCTACACATGAACTGAGTTAGGAAAGAGAACAGAGTCTCACATTTAGAAAACACTCTTATGCCTTCTTAAGGGGAAAGGAGAGGTGGGGTGATGCATAAAACCAGAGTTTGATATAAGCACAGGTACCATTTCTAAAACCAACTGTGGAATAGACAAGACCTACACCTTCCTCAGTGAAAGGGACTCAAAACCCCATATTTCCCGCAGAGGAATAGATCTGACTAGTAAGAATCTTAAAACCTATGTATTGATATGTCTCTGTAAGGGAATCAAATGTGTCTAGACTGGCATAAACATGGCAGCGAGAATCAGCTCAAACACACTATAAAAAGGAATTTCAAAAACAAAACCAAAAAACAGGGAAATTATTTCCATTTCCTTCAGGGTCTCTGATGAAACCTGGAATGACCCTATCTACAATGACAGCTGGATGTGGCATAAGGCTGGACACTTGGGACTGAGAGGATTGGTGAGATTGGGTGAGCAAATGCAGACCATTTAAAGCAAAATTGCATGGCCCCATTCCATGGGTCCCAACTATCCATGTTGAAGGGAATATTACTACAGCTATAACATGTACGGGAAACCTAGAGAATGGACACACTGTGAATACAAAAGGTTTCTAAAACTCAACGAGTAGTCCCTCTCCTGGTGCTCCGGTTTGACTTTCCAACTGCTTTACTATCAATCTCCCTACTTGGAGAGACAACCCATTTAACTTCCTGGTTCGCACAGGTTGCCAATTTGGCAGAGGATGGAAGGGAAGTGGGAGAACCAAGGAGAGAGTAGCTGTTAGGCATTGGGATGGGCACATGTCACTCTAATTTCCCGGCAGGAAGAAGAATTAACCAGAGTCTCAGCCACCCACCGGGAACCAGTATAGGTCCTGAACCAAAATTTTGGACTTGCGTACAGCACACAAAAAACGAGGTGAAAAATGGAGCTCAGGGGCACAGCAATTCACAAACTGGCAGAGTAATAATGGACAACTATCGTCCAAAAATCTGTTGAGGGAAGGCAACGAGGCGGACTTGAAAGCGAGGCAGAATAGCAGGAAACAGATTTCAAGAGGTACGTTGGAATCGCATTTAAAGCACAGGAAGAGGGGCACAACTTCGACAATGACGCACTTGGCCAAAAAGGGCGTATGCGTTTTCTCCTGAATATATTCAGGAGAAAACGCATACGCCCTTTTTGGCCAAGCAAGCAAGCGGGCAATGCAAATATGCACTACAAGGAAGTATCATTTCCCACCGGTCAAAAGGGACATCCACAAATGTGTAAAAACCAGAAAGGCAAGACAGGCCCTGGAGAACAGGGAGCCTTGTTATGCTGATGGGCGGGATGTAAATTGCCAACTGCCTCACTGGAGGAGTGCAATGCGTTCCTTAAAACAAGTAAACAACAGAGCTACAGAGCCAAGGGCACTTCCAGTCTAGGGAATATACCTTGGGAAAACTGAAAATCATTAAGACAGAGCCACCCACAAATTTAGAGCTGCACTGCTTACAAGAACCTCAACTTGGGTACACCTAAAATATGCCAGGATATATAAAAATGGTTCAAAAAACTATGGTATTTATGTACGATGGAATATCGGTCAGCCATGAAATCTATGTCATAAGACCAGGAGCAGCAAAGTGAGTGGATTCAGGTACGATGATTCTAAGTGAAATAAGTCACACAGAAAAAGAAACTTATCATAAGATATCACTTATGAAGATCCAGTAAACATGGCTACACATGAACTGAGTTAGGAAAGAGAACAGAGTCTCACATTTAGAAAACACTCTTATGCCTGCTTAAGGGGAAAGGAGAGGTGGGGTGATGCATAAAACCAGAGTTTGATATAAGCACAGGTACCATTTCTAAAACCAACTGTGGAATAGACAAGACCTACACCTTCCTCAGTGAAAGGGCCTCAAAACCCCATATTTCCCGCAGAGGAATAGATCTGACTAGTAAGAATCTTAAAACCTATGTATTGATATGTCTCTGTAAGGGAATCAAGTGTGTCTAGACTGTCATAAACATGGCAGCGAGAATCAGTTCAAACACACTAAAAAAATGACTTTCAAAAACAAAACAAAAAAACAGGGAAATTCTTTCCATTTCCTTCAGGGTCTCTGATGCAACCTGGAATGACCCTATCTACAATGACAGCTGGATGTGGCATAAGGCTGGACACTTGGGACTGAGAGGATTGGTGAGATTGGGTGAGCAAATGCAGACCGTGTAAATCAAAAATGCATGGCCCCCATTCCATGGGTCCCAACTCTCCAGGTTGAAGGGAATATTAATACAGTTATAACATGTACGGGAAACCTAGAGAATGGACACACTGTGAATACAAAAGGATTCTAAAACACAACGAGTAGTCCCTCTCCTGGTGCTCCGGTTTGACTTTCCAACTGCTTTACTATCAATCTCCCAACTTGGAGAGACAACCCCTTTAACCTCCTGGTTCGCACAGGTTGCCAATTTGGCAGAGGATGGAAGGGAAGAGGGAGAACCAATGAGAGATTAGCTGTTAGGCATTCGGACGGGCACATGTCACTCTAATTTCCCGGCTGGAAGAAGAATTAACCAGAGTCTCAGCCACCCACCGGGAACCAGTAGAGGTCCTGAACCAAAATTTTGGACATGCGTACAGCTCACAAAAAACGAGATGAAAAATGGAGCTCAGGGGCACAGCAATTCACAAACTGGCAGAGTAATAAAGGACAACTATCGTCCAAAAATCTGTTGAGGGAAGGCAACGAGGCGGACTTGAAAGCGAGGCAGAATAGCAGGAAACAGATTTCAAGAGGTACGTTGGAATCGCATTTAAAGCACAGGAAGAGGGCCACAACTTCGACAATGACGCACTTGGACAAAAAGGGCGTATGCGTTTTCTCCTGAATATATTCAGGAGAAAACGCATACGCCCTTTTTGGACAAGCAAGCAAGCGGGCAATGCAAATCTGCACTACAAAGAAGTATCACTTCCCACCAGTCAAAAGGGACATCCACAAATGTGTAAAAACCAGAAAGTCAAGACAGGCCCTGGAGAACAGGGAGCCTTGTTATGCTGATGGGCGGGATGTAAATTGCCAACTGCCTCACTGGAGGATTGCATTGCGTTCCCTAAAACAAGTAAACAACAGAGCTACAGAGCCAAGGGCACTTCCAGTCTAGGGAATATACCTTGGGAAAACTTTAAATCATTAAGAGAGAGTCACCCCCAAATTTAGGGCTGCACTGCTTACAAGAACCTCCACTTGGGTACACCTTAAATATCCCAGGAAATATAAAAATGGTTGAAAAAACTATGGTATTTATGTACGATGGAATATCCCTCAGCCATGAAATCTATGTCATAAGACCAGGAGCAGCAAAGTAGGTGGATTCAGGTACGATGATTCTAAGTGAAATAAGTCACACAGAAAAAGAAACTTATCATAACATATCACTTATGAAGATCCTGTAAACATGGCTACACATGAACTGAGTTAGGAAAGAGAATAGAGTCTCACATTTAGAAAACACTCTTTTGCCTGCTTAAGGGGAAATGAGAGGTGCGGTGATGCATAAAACCTGTGTTTGATATAAACACAGGTACCATTTCTAAAACCAACTGTGGAATAGACAAGACCTACACCTTCCTCAGTGAAAGGGACTCAAAACCCCATATTTCCCGCAGAAGAATAGATCTGACTAGTACGAATCTTAAAACCTATGTATTGATATGTCTCTGTAAGGGAATCAAGTGTGTCTAGACTGGCATAAACATGGCAGCGAGAATCAGCTCAAACCCACTATAAAAAGGAATTTCAAAAACAAAACCAAAAAACACGGAAATTCTTTCCATTTCCTTCAGGGTCTCTGATGAAACCTGGAATGACCCTATCTACAATGACAGCTGGATGTGACATAAGGCTGGACACTTGGGACTGAGAGGATTGGTGAGATTGGGTGAGAAAATGCAGACCCTGTAAAGCAAAAATGCATGGCCCCCATTCCATGGGTCCCAACTCTCCAGGTTGAAGGTAATACTAATACAGTTATAACATGTACGGGAAACCTAGAGAATGGACACACTGTGAATACAAAAGGATTCTAAAACTCAACGAGTAGTCCCTCTCCTGGTTCTCCGGTTTGACTTTCCAACTGCTTTACTATCAATCTCCCAACTTGGAGAGACAACCCCTTTAACCTCCTGGTTCACACAGGTTGCCAATTTGGCAGAGGATGGAAGGGAAGAGGGAGAACCAAGGAGAGAGTAGCTGTTAGGCATTTGGACGGGCACATGTCACTCTAATTTCCCGGCAGGAAGAAGAATTAACCAGAGTCTCAGCCACCCACCGGGAACCAGTATAGGTCCTGAACCAAAATTTTGGACTTGCGTACAGTTCACAAAAAACGAGTTGAAAAATGGAGCTCAGGGGCACAGCAATTCACAAACTGGCAGAGTAATAAAGACAACTATCGTCCAAAAATCTGTTGAGGGAAGGCAACGAGGCGGACTTGAAAGCGAGGCAGAATAGCAGGAAACAGATTTCAAGAGGTACGTTGGAATCGCCTTTAAAGCAAAGGAAGAGGGGCACAACTTCGACAATGATGCACTTGGCCAAAAAGGGCGTATGCGTTTTCTCCTGAAAAACACATACGCCCTTTCTGGCCAAGCAAGCAAGCGGGCAATGCAAATCTGCACTACAAAGAAGTATCATTTCCCACCGGTCAAAAGGGACATCCACAAATGTGTAAAAACTAGAAAGGCAAGACAGGCCCTGGAGAACAGGGAGCCTTGTTATGCTGATGGTCGGGATGTAAATTGCCTACTGCCTCACTGGAGGAGTGCATTGCGTTCCCTAAAACAAGTAAACAACAGAGCTACAGAGCCAAGGGCACTTCCAGTCTAGGGAATATACCTGGGAAAACTGAAAATCATTAAGACAGAGCCACCCCAAATTTAGGGCTGCACTGCTTACAAGAACCTCCACTTGGGTACACCTTAAATATCCCAGGAAATATAAAAATGGTTCAAAAAACTATGGTATTTATGTACGATGAAATATCCCTCAGCCATGAAATCTATGTCATAAAACCAGGAGCAGCAAAGTAGGTGGATTCAGGTACGATGATTCTAAGTGAAATAAGTCACACAGAAAAAGAAACTTATCATAAGATATCACTTATGAAGATCCTGTAAACATGGCTACACATGAACTGAGTTAGGAAAGAGAACAGTGTCTCACATTTAGAAAACACTCTTTTGCCTGCTTAAGGGGAAAGGAGAGGTGGGGTGATGCATAAAACCAGAGTTTGATATAAGCACAGGTACCATTTCTAAAACCAACTGTGGAATAGACAAGACCTACACCTTCCTCAGTGAAAGGGACTCAAAACCCCATATTTCCAACAGAGGAATAGATCTGACTAGTACGAATCTTAAAACCTATGTATTGATATGTCTCTGTAAGGGAATCAAGTGTGTCTAGACTGGCATAAACATGGCAGCGAGAATCAGCTCAAACACACTATAAAAAGGAATTTCAAAAACAAAACCAAAAAACAGGGAAATTCTTTCCATTTCCTTCAGGGTCTCTGATGAAACCTGGAATGACCGTATCTACAATGACAGCTGGATGTGACATAAGGCTGGACACTTGGGACTGAGAGGATTGGTGAGATTGGGTGAGCAAATGCAGACCCTATAAAGCAAAAATGCATGGTCCCCATTCCATGGGTCCCAACTCTCCAGGTTGAAGGGAATATTAATACAGTTATAACATGTACGGGAATCCTAGAGAATGGACACACTGTGAATACAAAAGGATTCTAAAACTCAACGAGTAGTCCCTCTCCTGGTGCTCCGGTTTGACTTTCCAACTGCTTTACTATCAAACTCCCAACTTGGAGAGACAACCCCTTTAACCTCCTGGTTCGCACAGGTTGCCAATTTGGCAGAGGATGGAAGGGAGGAGGGAGAACCAATGAGAGAGTAGCTGTTAGGCATTTGGACGGGAATATGTCACTCTAATTTCCCGGCAGGAAGAAGAATTAACCATAGTCTCAGCCACCCACCGGGAACCAGTAAAGGTCTTGAACCAAAATTTTGGACTTGCGTACAGCTCACAAAAAACGAGTTGAAAAATGGAGCTCAGGGGCACAGCAATTCACAAACTGGCAGAGTAATAAAGGACAACTATCGTCCAAAAATCTGTTGAGGGAAGGCAACGAGGCGGACTTGCAAGCGAGGCAGAATAGCAGGAAACAGATTTCAAGAGGTACGTTGGAATCGCCTTTAAAGCACAGGAAGAGGGGCACAACATCGACAATGACGCACTTGGCCAAAAAGGGCGTATGCGTATTCTCCTGAATATATTCAGGAGAAAACGCATACGCCCTTTTTGGCCAAACAAGCAAGCGGGCAATGCAAATCTGCACTACAAAGAAGTATCATTTCCCAACGGTCAAAAGGGACATCCACAAATGTGTAAAAACTAGAAAGGCAAGACAGGCCCTGGAGAACAGGGAGCCTTGTTATGCTGATGGGCGGGATGTAAATTGCCAACTGCCTCACTGGAGGATTGCATTGCGTTCCCTAAAACAAGTAAACCACAGAGCTACAGAGCCAAGGGCACTTCCAGTCTAGGGAATATACCTTGGGAAAACTGAAATTCATTAAGACAGAGCCACCCCCAAATTTAGGGCTGCACTGCTTACAAGAACCTCAACTTGGGTACACCTTAAATATCCCAGGAAATATAAAAATGGTTCAAAAAACTATGGTATTTATGTACGATGGAATATCCCTCAGCCATGAAAACTATGTCATAAGACCAGGAACAGCAAAGTAGGTGGATTCAGGTACGATGATTCTAAGTGAAATAAGTCACACAGAAAAAGAAACTTATCATAAGATATCACTTATGAAGATCCTGTAAACATGGCTACACATGAACTGAGTTAGGAAAGAGAACAGAGTCTCACATTTAGAAAACACACTTTTGCCTGCTTAAGGGGAAATGAGAGGTGCGGTGATGCATAAAAACAGAGTTTGATATAAGCACAGGTACCATTTCTAAAACCAACTGTGGAATAGACAAGACCTACACCTTCCTCAGTGAATGGGACTCAAAACCCCATATTTCCCGCAGAGGAATAGATCTGACTAGTACGAATCTTAAAACCTATGTATTGATATGTCTCTGTAAGGGAATCAAGTGTGTCTAGACTGGCATAAACATGGCAGCGAGAATCAGCTCAAACACACTAAAAAGGAATTTTAAAAACAAAACCAAAAAACAGGGAAATTCTTTCCAAATCCTTCAGGGTCTCTGATGAAACCTGAAATGACCCTATCTACAATGACAGCTGGATGTGCCATAAGCCTGGACACTTGGGACTGAGAGGATTGGTGAGATTGGGTGAGAAAATGCAGACCGTGTAAATCAAAAATGCATGGCCCCCATTCCATGGGTCCCAACTCTCCAGGTTGAAGGGAATATTAATACAGTTATAACATGTACGGGAAACCTAGAGAATGGACACACTGTGAATACAAAAGGATTCTAAAACTCAACGAGTAGTCCCTCTCCTGGGGCTCCGGTTTGACTTTCCAACTGCTTTACTATCAATCTCCCAACTTGGAGAGACAACCCCTTTAACCTCCTGGTTCGCACAGGTTGCCAATTTGGCAGAGGATGGAAGGGAAGAGGGAGAACCAATGAGAGAGTAGCTGTTAGGCATTTGGACGGGCACATGTCACTCTAATTTCCCGGCAGGAAGAAGAATTAACCAGAGTCTCAGCCAGCCACCGGGAACCAGTATAGGTCCTGAACCAAAATTTTGGACTTGCGTACAGCTCACAAAAAACGAGTTGAAAAATGGAGCTCAGGGGCACAGCAATTCACAAACTGACAGAGTAATAAAGGACAACTATCGTCCAAAAATCTGTTGAGGGAAGGCAACGAGGCGGACTTCAAAGCGAGGCAGAATAGCAGGAAACAGATTTCAAGAGGTACGTTGGAATCGCCTTTAAAGCACAGGAAGAGGGGCACAACATCGACAATGACGCACTTGGCCAAAATATATTCAGAAGAAAACGCATACGCCCTTTTTGGCCAAACAAGCAAGCGGGCAATGCAAATCTGCACTACAAAGAAGTATCATTTCCCACCGGTCAAAAAGGACATCCACAAATGTGTAAAAACTAGTAAGGCAAGACAGGCCCTGGAGAACAGGGAGCCTTGTAATGCTGATGGGCGGGATGTAAATTGCCTACTGCCTCACTGGAGGAGTGCATTGCGTTCCATAAAACAAGTAAACAACAGAGCTACAGAGCCAAGGGCACTTCCAGTCTAGGGAATATACCTGGGAAAACTGAAAATCATTAAAACAGAGCCACCCCAAATTTAGGGCTGCACTGCTTACAAGAACCTCAACTTGGGTACACCTTAAATATCCCAGGAAATATAAAAATGGTTCAAAAAACTATGGTATTTATGTACGATGGAATATCCCTCAGCCATGAAAACTATGTCATAAGACCAGGAGCAGCAAAGTAGGTGGATTCAGGTACGATGATTCTAAGTGAAATAAGTCACACAGAAAAAGAAACTTATCATAAGATATCACTTATGAAGATCCTGTAAACATGGCTACACATGAACTGATTTAGGAAAGAGAACAGAGTCTCACATTTAGAAAACACACTTTTGCCTGCTTAAGGGGAAAGGAGAGGTGCGGTGATGCATAAAAACAGAGTTTGATATAAGCACAGGTACCATTTCTAAAACCAACTGTTGAATAGACAAGACCTACACCTTCCTCAGTGAAAGGGACTCAAAACCCCATATTTCCCGCAGAGGAATAGATCTGACTAGTACGAATCTTAAAACCTATGTATTGATATGTCTCTGTAAGGGAATCAAGTGTGTCTAGACTGGCATAAACATGGCAGCGAGAATCAGCTCAAACACACTAAAAAGGAATTTTAAAAACAAAACCAAAAAACAGGGAAATTCTTTCCAAATCCTTCAGGGTCTCTGATGAAACCTGGAATGACCCTATCTACAATGACAGCTGGATGTGGCATAAGGCTGGACACTTGGGACTGAGAGGATTGGTGAGATTGGGTGAGAAAATGCAGATCCTGTAATGCAAAAATGCATGTCCCCCATTCCATGGGTCCCAACTCTCCAGGTTGAAGGGAATATTAATACAGTTATAACATGTACGGGAAACCTAGAGAATGGACACACTGTGAATACAAAAGGATTCTAAAACTCAACGAGTAGTCCCTCTCCTGGTGCTCCGGTATGACTTTCTAACTGCTTTACTATCAATCTCCCAACTTGGAGAGACAACCCCTTTAACCTCCTGGTTCGCACAGGTTGCCAATTTGGCAGAGGATGAAAGGGAAGAGGGAGAACCAATGAGAGAGTAGCTGTTAGGCATTTGGACGGGCACATGTCACTCTAATTTCCCGGCAGGAAGAAGAATTAACCAGAGTCTCAGCCACCCACCGGGAACCAGTATAGGTCCTGAACAAAAATTTTGGACTTGCGTACAGCTCACAAAAAACGAGTTGAAAAATGGAGCTCAGGGGCACAGCAATTCACAAACTGGCAGAGTAATAAAGACAACTATCGTCCAAAAATCTGTTGAGGGTAGGCAACGAGGCGGACTTGAAAGCGAGGCAGAATAGCAGGAAACAGATTTCAAGAGGTACGTTGGAATCGCCTTTAAAGCACAGGAAGAGGGGCACAACTTCAACAATGACGCACTTGGCCAAAAAGGGCGTATGCGTTTTCTCCTGAATATATTCAGGAGAAAACGCATACGCCCCTTTTGGCCAAGCAAGCAAGCGGGCAATGCAAATCTGCACTACAAAGAAGTATCATTTCCCACCGGTCAAAAGGGACATCCAAAAATGTGTAAAAACTAGAAAGGCAAGACAGGCCCTGGAGAACAGGGAGCCTTGTAATGCTGATGGGCGGGATGTAAATTGCCAACTGCCTCACTGGAGGATTGCATTGAGTTCCCTAAAACAAGTAAACAACAGAGCTACAGAGCCAAGGCCACTGCCAGTCTAGAGTATATACGTTGGGAAAACTGAAATTCAATAAGAGAGAGCCACCCCAAAATTTAGGGCTGCACTGCTTACAAGAAGCTCAACTTGGGTACACCTTAAATATCCCAGGAAATATAAAAATGGTTCAAAAAACTGTGATACTTATGTAGAATGTAATATCCCTCAGCCATGAAATCAATGTCATAAGACCAGGAATAGCAAAGTGAGTGGATTCAGGTACGATGATTCTAAGTGAAATAAGTCACACAGAAAAAGAAACTTATCATAAGATATCACTTATGATGATCCTGTAAACATGGCTCCACATGAACTGAGTTAGGAAAGAGAACAGAGTCTCACATTTAGAAAACACTCTTATGCCTGCTTAAGGGGAAAGGAGAGGTGGGGTGATGCATAAAACCAGAGTTTGATATAAGCACAGGTACCATTTCTATAACCAACTGTGGAATAGACAAGACCTACACCATCCTCAGTGAAAGGGACTCGAAACCCCATATTTCCCGCAGAGGAATAGATCTGACTAGTAAGAATCTTAAAACGTATGTATTGATATGTCTCTGTAAGGGAATCAAGTGTGTCTAGACTGGCATAAACATGGCAGCGAGAATCAGCTCAAACCCACTATAAAAAGGAATTTCAAAAACAAAACCAAAAAACAGGGAAATTCTTTCCATTTCTTTCAGGGTCTCTGATGAAACCGGGAATGACCCTATCTACAATGACAGCTGGATGTGGCATAAGGCTGGACACTTGGGACTGAGAGGATTGGTGAGATTGGGTGAGCAAATGCATACCATTTAAAGCAAAAATCCATGGCCCCCATTCCATGGGTCCCAACTCTCCATGTTGAAGGGAATATTACTACAGCTATAACATGTACGGGAAACCTAGAGAATGGACACACTGTGAATACAAAAGGTTTCTAAAACTCAACGCGTAGTCCCTCTCCTGGCGCTCCGGTTTGACTTTCCAACTGCTTTACTATCAATCTCCCAAGTTGGAGAGACAGCCCCTTTAAGATCCTGGTTCGCACAGGTTTCCAATTTGGCAGAGGATGGAAGGGAAGAGAGAGAACCAATGAGAGAGTAGCTGTTAGGCATTTGGACGGGCACATGTCACTCTAATTTCCCGGCAGGAAGAAGAATTAACCAGAGTCTCAGCCACCCACCGGGAACCAGTATAGGTCCTGAACCAAAATTTTGGACTAGCGTACGGCTCACAAAAATGAGTTGAAAAATTGAGCTCAGGGGCACAGCAATTCACAAAGTGGCAGAGTAATAACGGACATCTATCGTCCAAAAATCTGTTGAGAGAAGGCAACGAGGCGGACTTGAAAGCGAGGCAGAATAGCAGGAAACAGATTTCAAGAGGTACGTTGGAATCGCCTTTAAAGCACAGGAAGAGGGGCACAACTTCGACAATGACGAACTTGGCCAAAAAGGGCATATGCGTTTTCTTCTGAATATATTCATGAGAAAACGCATACGCCCTTTTTGGCCAAGCAAGCAAGCGGGCAATGCAAATCTGCACTACAAAGAAGTATCACATCCCACCGGTCAAAAGGGACATCCACAAAATGTGTAAAAATCAGAAACACAAGACACGCCCTAGAGAACAGGGAGCCTTTTTATGCTGATGGGCGGGATGTAAATTGCCAACTGCCTCACTGGAGGAGTGCATTGCGTTCCCTAAAACAAGTAAACAACAGAGCTACGGAGCCAAGGGCACTCCCAGTCTACAGAATATACATTGGGAAAACTGAAAATCAATAAGACAGAGCCAACCCCAATTTAGGGCTGCACTGCTTACAAGAACCTCAACTTGGGTACACCTTAAATATCCCAGGAAATATAAAAATGGTTCAAAAAACTGTGGTATTTATGTACGATGGAATATCCCTCAGCCATGAAATCAATGTCATAAGACCAGGAGCAGCAAAGTGAGTGGATTCAGGTACGATGATTCTAAGTGAAATAAGTCACTCAGAAAAAGAAACTTATCATAAGATATCATTTATGAAGATCCTGTAAACATGGATACACATGAACTGAGTTAGGAAAGAGAACAGAGTCTCACATTTAGAAAACACTCTTATGCCTGCTTAAGGAGAAAGGAGAGGTGGGGTGATGCATAAAACCAGAGTTTGATATAAGCAGAGGTACCATTTCTAAAACCAACTGTGGAATAGACAAGACCTACACCTTCCTCAGTGAAAGGGACTCAAAACACCATATTTCCCGCAGAGGAATATATCTGACTAGTAAGAATCTCAAAACCTATGTATTGATATGTCTCTTTAAGGGAATCAAGTGTGTCTAGACTGGCATAAACATGGCAGCGAGAATCAGTTCAAACCCACTAAAAAAATGACTTTCAAAAACAAAACCAAAAAACAGGGAAATTATTTCCATTTCCTTCAGGGTTTCTGATGAAACCTGGAATGACCCTATCTACAATGACAGCAGGATGTGGCATAAGGCTGGACACTTGGGACTGAGAGGATTGGTGTGATTGGGTGAGAAAATGCAGACCCTGTAAAGCAAAAATGCATGGCCCCAATTCCATGGGTCCCAACTCTCCAGGTAGAAGGGAATATTTATACAGTTATAACATGTACGGGAAACCTAGAGAATGGACACACTGTGAATAAAAAAGGATTCTAAAACTCAACGAGTACTCCCTCTCCTGGTGCTCCGGTTTGACTTTCCAACTGCTTTCCTATCAATCTCCCAACTTGGAGAGACAACCCCTTTAACCTCCTGGTTCGCACAGGTTGCCAATTTGGCAGAGGATGGAAGTGAAGAGGGAGAACCAATGAGAGAGTAGCTGTTAGGCATTTGGACGGGCACATGTCACTCTAATTTAACGGCAGGAAGAAGAATTAACCAGAGTCTCAGCCACCCACCGGGAACCAGTATAGGTACTGAACCAAAATTTTGGACTTGCGTACAGCTCACAAAAAACGAGTTGAAAAATGGAGCTCAGGGGCACAGCAATTCACAAACTGGCAGAGTAATAAAGAACAACTATCGTCCAAAAATCTGTTGAGGGAAGGCAACGAGGCGGACTTGAAAGCAAGGCAGAATAGGAGGAAACAGATTTCAAGAGGTACGTTGGAATCGCCTTTAAAGCACAGGAAGAGGGGCACAACTTCGACAATGACGCACTTGGAAAAAAAGGGCGTATGCGTTTTCTCCTGAATATATTCAGGAGAAAACGCATACGCCCTTTTTGGCCAAGCAAGCAAGCGCGCAATGCAAATCTGCACTACAAAGAAGTATCACATCCCACCGGTCAAAAGGGACATCCACAAAATGTGTAAAAATCAGAAAGGCAAGACACGCCCTGGAGAACAGGGAGCCTTGTTATGCTGATGGGCGGGATGTAAATTGCCAACTGCCTCACTGGAGGAGTGCATTGCGTTCCCTAAAACAAGTAAACAACAGAGCTACCGAGCCAAGGGCACTCCCAGTCTAGGGAATATACGTTGGGTAAACTGAAAATCAATAAGACACAGCCACCCCCAAATTTAGGGCTGCACTGCTTACAAGAACCTCAACTTGGGTACACCTTAAATATCCCAGGAAATATAAAAATGGTTCAAAAAACTGTGGTACTTATGTACGATGGAATATCGGTCAGCCATGAAATCAATGTCATAAGACCAGGAGCAGCAAAGTGAGTGGATTCAGGTACGATGATTCTAAGTGAAATAAGTCACACAGAAAAAGAAACTTATCATAAGATTTCACTTATGAAGATCCTGTAAACATGGCTACACATGACCTGAGTTAGGAAAGAGAAGAGAGTCTCACATTTAGAAAACACTCTTATGCCTGCTTAAGGGGAAAGGAGAGGTGGAGTGATGCATAAAACCAGAGTTTGATATAAGCACAGGTACCATTTCTAAAACGAACTGTGGAATAGACAAGACCTACACCTTCCTCAGTGAAAGGGACTCAAAACCCCATATTTCCCGCAGAGGAATAGATCTGACTAGTAAGAATCTTAAAACCTATGTATTTATATGTCTCTGTAAGGGAATCAAGTGTGTCTAGACTGGCATAAACATGGCAGCGAGAATCAGCTTAAACCCACTATAAAAAGGAATTTCAAAAACAAAACCAAAAAACAGGGAAATTATTTACATTTCCTTCAGGGTCTCTGATGAAACCTGGAATGACCCTATCTACAATGACAGCTGGATGTGACATAAGGCTGGACACTTGGGACTTAGAGGATTGGTGATATTGGGTGAGAAAATGCAGACCCTGTAAAGCAAAAATGCATGGCCCCCATTCCATGGGTCCCAACTCTCCAGGCTGAAGGGAATATTAATACAGCTATAACATGTACGGGAAACCTAGAGAAAGGACACACTGTGAATACAAAAGGATTCTAAAACTCAACGAGTAGTCCCTCTCCTGGTGCTCCGGTTTCACTTTCCAACTGCTTTACTATCAATCTCCCAACGTGGAGAGACAACACCTTTAACCACCTGGTTCTCACAGGTTGCCAACTTGGCAGAGGATGGAAGGGAACAGGGAGAACCAATGAGAGAGTAGGTGCTGGCATTTGGACGGGCACATGTCACTCTAATTTCCCGGCAGGAAGAAGAATTAACCAGAGTCTCAGCCACCCACCGGGAACCAGTATAGGTCCTGAACCAAAATTTTGGACTTGCGTACAGCTCACAAAAAACGAGTTGAAAAATGGAGCTCAGGGGCACAGCAATTCACAAACTGGCAGAGTAATAAAGGAAAACTATCGTCCAAAAATCTGTTGAGGGAAGGCAACGAGGCGGACTTGAAAGCCAGGCAGAATAGCAGGAAACAGATTTCAAGAGGTACGTTGGAATCGCCTTTAAAGCACAGGAAGAGGGGCACAACTTCGACAATGACGCACTTGGCCAAAAAGGGCGTATGTGTTTTCTCCTGAATATATTCAGGAGAAAACACATACGCCCTTTTTGGCCAAGCAAGCAAGCGGGCAATGCAAATCTGCACTACAAAGAAGTATCACATCCCACCAGGCAAAAGGGACATCCACAATATGTGTTAAAACCAGAAAGGCAAGACAGGCCCTGGAGAACAGGGAGACTTTTTATGCTGATGGGCATGATGTAAATTGCCAACTGCCTCACTGGAGGAGTGCATTGCGTTCCCTAAAACAAGTAAACAACAGAGCTACAGAGCCAAGGGCACTCCCAGTCTAGAGAATATACGTTGGGAAAACTGAAAATCAATAAGACAGATCCACCCCCAAATTTAGGGCTGCACTGCTTACAAGAACCTCAACTTGGGTACACCTTAAATATCCCAGGAAATATAAAAATGGTTCAAAAACCTGTGGTACTTATGTACGATGGAATATCCCTCAGCCATGAAATCAATGTCATAAGACCAGGAGCAGCAAAGTGAGTGGATTCAGGTACGATGATTCTAAGTGAAATAAGTCACACAGAAAAAGAAACTTATCATAAGATATCACTTATGAAGATCCTGTAAACATGGCTACACATGAACTGAGTTAGGAAAGAGAACAGAGTCTCACATTTAGAAAACACTCTTATGCCTGCTTAAGGGGAAAGGAGAGGTGGGGTGATACATAAAACCAGAGTTTGATATAAGCACAGGTACCATTTCTAAAACCAACTGTGGAATAGACAAGACCTACACCTTCCTCAGTGAAAGGGACTCAAAACCCCATATTTCCTGCAGAGGAATAGATCTGACTAGTAAGAATCTTAAAACCTATGTATTGATATGTCTCTGTAAGGGAATCAAGTGTGTCTAGACTGGCATAAACATGGCAGCGAGAGTCAGCTCAAACACACTATAAAAAGTAATTTCAAAAACAAAACCAAAAAACAGGGAAATTCTTTCCATTTCCTTCAGGGTCTCTGATGAAACCTGGAATGACCCTATCTAAAATGACAGCTGGATGTGACATAAGGCTGGACACTTGGGACTGAGAGGATTGGTGAGATTGGGTGAGAAAATGCAGACCCTGTAAAGCAAAAATGCACGGCCCCCATTCCATGGGTCCCAACTCTCCAGGTTGAAGGGAATATTAATACAGCTATAACATGTACGGGAAACCTAGAGAATGGACACACTGTGAATACAAATGGATTCTAAAACTCAACGAGTAGTCCCTCTCCTGGTGCTCCGGTTTCACTTTCCAACTGCTTTACTATCAGTCTCCCAACTTGGAGAGACAACCCCATTAAACTCCTGGTTCGCACAGGTTGCCAATTTGGCAGAGGATAGAAGGGAAGAGGGAGAACCAATGAGAGAGTAGCTGTTAGGCATTTGGACGGGAACATGTCACTCTAATTTCCCGGCAGGAAGAACAATTAACCAGAGTCTCAGCCACCCACCGGGAACCAGTATAGGTCCTGAACCAAAATTTTGGACTTGCGTACAGCTCACAAAAAACGAGTCGAAAAATGGAGCTCAGGGGCACAGCAATTCACAAACTGGCAGAGTAATAAAGGACAACTATCGTCCAAAAATCTGTTGAGGGAAGGCAACGAGGCGCACTTGAAATCGAGGCAGAATAGCAGGAAACAGATTTCAAGAGGTACGTTGGAATCGCCTTTAAAGCACAGGAAGAGGGGCACAAATTCGACAATGATGCAATTGGCCAAAAAGGGTGTATGTGTTTTCTCCTGAATATATTCAGGAGAAAACGCATACGCCCTTTTTGGCCAAGCAAGCAAGCGGGCAATGCAAATCTGCACTACAAAGAAGTATCACACCCCACCAGTCAAAAGGGACATCCACAAAATGTGTAAAAATCAGAAAGGCAAGACACGCCCTGGAGAACAAGGAGCCTTGTTATGCTGATGGGCGTGATGTAAATTGCCAACTGCCTCACTGGAGGATTGCATTGCGTTCCCTAAAACAAGTAAACAACAGAGCTACAGAGCCAAGGGCACTTCCAGTCTAGGGAATATACCTTGGGAAAACTTTAAATCATTAAGAGAGAGTCACCCCCAAATTTAGGGCTGCACTGCTTACAAGAACCTCCACTTGGGTACACCTTAAATATCCCAGGAAATATAAAAATGGTTCAAAAAACTATGGTATTTATGTACGATGGAATATCCCTCAGCCATGAAATCTATGTCATAAGACAAGGAGCAGCAAAGTAGGTGGATTCAGGTACGATTATTCTAAGTGAAATAAGTCACACAGAAAAAGAAACTTATCATAAGATATCACTTATGAAGATCCTGTAAACATGGCTACACATGAACTGAGTTAGGAAAGAGAACAGAGTCTCACATTTAGAAAACACTCTTTTGCCTGCTTAAGGGGAAATGAGAGGTGCGGTGATGCATAAAACCTGTGTTTGATATAAACACAGGTACCATTTCTAAAACCAACTGTGGAATAGACAAGACCTACACCTTCCTCAGTGAAAGGGCCTCAAAACCCCATATTTCCCGCAGAAGAATAGATCTGACTAGTACGAATCTTAAAACCTATGTATTGATATGTCTCTGTAAGGGAATCAAGTGTGTCTAGACTGGCATAAACATGGCAGCGAGAATCAGCTCAAACCCACTATAAAAAGGAATTTCAAAAACAAAACCAAAAAACACGGAAATTCTTTCCATTTCCTTCAGGGTCTCTGATGAAACCTGGAATGACCCTATCTACAATGACAGCTGGATGTGACATAAGGCTGGACACTTGGGACTGAGAGGATTGGTGAGATTGGGTGAGAAAATGCAGACCCTGTAAAGCAAAAATGCATGGCCCCCATTCCATGGGTCCCAACTCTCCAGGTTGAAGGTAATATTAATACAGTTATAACATGTACGGGAAACCTAGAGAATGGACACACTGTGAATACAAAAGGATTCTAAAACTCAACGAGTAGTCCCTCTCCTGGTTCTCCGGTTTGACTTTCCAACTGCTTTACTATCAATCTCCCAACTTGGAGAGACAACCCCTTTAACCTCCTGGTTCGCACAGGTTGCCAATTTGGCAGAGGATGGAAGGGAAGAGGGAGAACCAAGGAGAGAGTAGCTGTTAGGCATTTGGACGGGCACATGTCACTCTAATTTCCCGGCAGGAAGAAGAATTAACCAGAGTCTCAGCCCCCCACCGGGAACCAGTATAGGTCCTGAACCAAAATTTTGGACTTGCGTACAGCTCACAAAAAACGAGTTGAAAAATGGAGCTCAGGGGCACAGCAATTCACAAACTGGCAGAGTAATAAAGACAACTATCGTCCAAAAATCTGTTGAGGGAAGGCAACGAGGCGGACTTGAAAGCGAGGCAGAATAGCAGGAAACAGATTTCAAGAGGTACGTTGGAATCGCCTTTAAAGCAAAGGAAGAGGGGCACAACTTCGACAATGATGCACTTGGCCAAAAAGGGCGTATGCGTTTTCTCCTGAAAAACGCATACGCCCTTTTTGGCCAAGCAAGCAAGCGGGCAATGCAAATCTGCACTACAAAGAAGTATCATTTATCACCGGTCAAAAGGGACATCCACAAATGTGTAAAAACTAGAAAGGCAAGACAGGCCCTGGAGAACAGGGAGCCTTGTTATGCTGATGGGCGGGATGTAAATTGCCAACTGCCTCACTGGAGGATTGCATTGCGTTCCCTAAAACAAGTAAACAACAGAGCTACAGAGCCAAGGGCACTTCCAGTCTAGGGAATATACCTTTGGAAAACTGAAAATCATTAAGAGAGAGCCACGCCCAAATTTAGGGCTGCACTGCTTACAAGAACTTCCACTTGGGTACACCTTAAATATCCCAGGAAATATAAAAATGGTTCAAAAAACTATGGTATTTATGTACGATGAAATATCCCTCAGCCATGAAATCTATGTCATAAAACCAAGAGCAGCAAAGTAGGTGGATTCAGGTACGATGATTCTAAGTGAAATAAGTCACACAGAAAAAGAAACTTATCATAAGATATCACTTATGAAGATCCTGTAAACATGGCTACACATGAACTGAGTTAGGAAAGAGAACAGAGTCTCACATTTAGAAAACACTCTTTTGCCTGCTTAAGGGGAAAGGAGAGGTGCGGTGATGCATAAAACCAGAGTTTGATATAAGCACAGGTACCATTTCTAAAACCAACTGTGGAATAGACAAGACCTACACCTTCCTCAGTGAAAGGGACTCAAAACCCCATATTTCCCACAGAGGAATAGATCTGACTAGTAAGAATCTTAAAACCTATGTATTGATATGTCTCTGTAAGGGAATCAAGTGTGTCTAGACTGGCATAAACATGGCAGCGAGAATCAGCTCAAACCCACTATAAAAAGGAATTTCAAAAACAAAACCAAAAAACAGGGAAATTCTTTCATTTCCTTCAGGGTCTCTGATGAAACCTGGAATGACCCTATCTACAATGACAGCTGGATGTGACATAAGGCTGGACACTTGGGACTGAGAGGATTGGTGAGATTGGGTGAGAAAATGCAGACCGTGTAAATCAAAAATGCATGGCCCCCATTCCATGGGTCCCAACTCTCCAGGTTGAAGGGAATATTAATACAGTTATAACATGTACGGGAAACCTAGAGAATGGACACACTGTGAATACAAAAGGATTCTAAAACTCAACGAGTAGTCCCTCTCCTGGGGCTCCGGTTTGACTTTCCAACTGCTTTACTATCAATCTCCCAACATGGAGAGACAACCCCTTTAACCTCCTGGTTCGCACAGGTTGCCAATTTGGCAGAGGATGGAAGGGAAGAGGGAGAACCAATGAGAGAGTAGCTGTTAGGCATTTGGACGGGCACATGTCACTCTAATATCCCGAAAGGAAGAAGAATTAACCAGAGTCTCAGCCACCCACCGGGAACCAGTATAGGTCCTGAACCAAAATTTTGGACTTGCGTACAGCTCACAAAAAACGAGTTGAAAAATGGAGCTCAGGGGCACAGCAATTCACAAACTGGCAGAGTAATAAAGACAACTATCGTCCAAAAATCTGTTGAGGGTAGGCAACGAGGCGGACTTGCAAGCGAGGCAGAATAGCAGGAAACAGATTTCAAGAGGTACGTTGGAATCGCCTTTAAAGCACAGGAAGAGGGGCACAACATCGACAATGACGCACTTGGCCAAAAAGGGCGTATGCGTTTTCTCCTGAATATATTCAGGAGAAAACGCATACGCCCTTTTTGGCCAAACAAGCAAGCGGGCAATGCAAATCTGCACTACAAAGAAGTATCATTTCCCACCGCTCAAAAAGGACATCCACAAATGTGTAAAAACTAGTAAGGCAAGACAGGCCCTGGAGAACAGGGAGCCTTGTAATGCTGATGGGCGGGATGTAAATTGCCTACTGCCTCACTGGAGGAGTGCATTGCGTTCCATAAAACAAGTAAACAACAGAGCTACAGAGCCAAGGGCACTTCCAGTCTAGGGAATATACCTGGGAAAACTGAAAATCATTAAGACAGAGCCACCCCAAATTTAGGGCTGCACTGCTTACAAGAACCTCAACTTGGGTACACCTTAAATATCCCTGGAAATATAAAAATGGTTCAAAAAACTATGGTATTTATGTACGATGGAATATCCCTCAGCCATGAAAACTATGTCATAAGACCAGGAGCAGTAAAGTAGGTGGATTCAGGTACGATGATTCTTAGTGAAATAAGTCACACAGAAAAAGAAACTTATCATAAGATATCACTTATGAAGATCCTGTAAACATGGCTACACATGAACTGAGTTAGGAAAGAGAACAGAGTCTCACATTTAGAAAACACACTTTTGCCTGCTTAAGGGGAAAGGAGAGGTGCGGTGATGCATAAAAACAGAGTTTGATATAAGCACAGGTACCATTTCTAAAACCAACTGTGGAATAGACAAGACTTACACCTTCCTCAGTGAAAGGGACTCAAAACCCCATATTTCCCGCAGAGGAATAGATCTGACTAGTACGAATCTTAAAACCTATGTATTGATATGTCTCTGTAAGGGAATCAAGTGTGTCTAGACTGGCATAAACATGGCAGCGAGAATCAGCTCAAACACACTAAAAAGGAATTTCAAAAACAAAACCAAAAAACAGGGAAATTCTTTCCAAATCCTTCAGGGTCTCTGATGAAACCTGGAATGACCCTATCTACAATGACAGCTGGATGTGACATAAGGCTGGACACTTGGGACTGAGAGGATTGGTGAGATTGGGTGAGAAAATGCAGATCCTGTAAAGCAAAAATGCATGTCCCCCATTCCATGGGTCCCAACTCTCCAGGTTGAAGGGAATATTAATACAGTTATAACATGTACGGGAAACCTAGAGAATGGACACACTGTGAATACAAAAGGATTCTAAAACTCAACGAGTAGTCCCTCTCCTGTTGCTCCGGTATGACTTTCTAACTGCTTTACTATCAATCTCCCAACTTGGAGAGACAACCCCTTTAACCTCCTGGTTCGCACAGGTTGCCAAATTGGCAGAGGATGAAAGGGAAGAGGGAGAACCAATGAGAGAGTAGCTGTTAGGCATTTGGACGGGCACATGTCACTCTAATTTCCCGGCAGGAAGAAGAATTAACCAGAGTCTCAGCCACCCACCGGGAACCAGTATAGGTCCTGAACCAAAATTTTGGACTTGCGTACAGCTCACAAAAAACGAGTTGAAAAATGGAGCTCAGGGGCACAGCAATTCACAAACTGGCAGAGTAATAAAGACAACTATCGTCCAAAAATCTGTTGAGGGTAGGCAACGAGGCGGACTTGAAAGCGAGGCAGAATAGCAGGAAACAGATTTCAAGAGGTACGTTGGAATCGCCTTTAAAGCACAGGAAGAGGGGCACAACTTCAACAATGACGCACTTGGCCAAAAAGGGCGTATGCGTTTTCTCCTGAATATATTCAGGAGAAAACGCATACGCCCTTTTTGGCCAAACAAGCAAGCGGGCAATGCAAATCTGCACTACAAAGAAGTATCATTTCCCACTGGTCAAAAGGGACATCCAAAAATGTGTAAAAACTAGAAAGGCAAGACAGGCCCTGGAGAACAGGGAGCCTTGTAATGCTGATGGGCGGGATGTAAATTGCCAACTGCCTCACTGGAGAATTGCATTGAGTTCCCTAAAACAAGTAAACAACAGAGCTACAGAGCCAAGGCCACTCCCAGTCTAGAGGATATACGTTGGGAAAACTGAAATTCAATAAGAGAGAGCCACCCCAAAATTTAGGGCTGCACTGCTTACAAGAAGCTCAACTTGGGTACACCTTAAATATCCCAGGAAATATAAAAATGGTTCAAAAAACTGTGATACTTATGTAGAATGTAATATCCCTCAGCCATGAAATCAATGTCATAAGACCAGGAATAGCAAAGTGAGTGGATTCAGGTACGATGATTCTAAGTGAAATAAGTCACACAGAAAAAGAAACTTATCATAAGATTTCACTTATGAAGATCCTGTAAACATGGCTACACATGTACTGAGTTAGGAAAGAGAACAGAGTCTCACATTTAGAAAACACTCTTTTGCCTTCTTAAGGGGAAAGGAGAGGTGCGGTGATGCATAAAACCAGAGTTTGATATAAGCACAAGTTCCATTTCTAAAACCAACTGTGGAATAGACAAGACCTACACCATCCTCAGTGAAAGGGACTCAAAACCCCATATTTCCCACAGAGGAATAGATCTGACTAGTAAGAATCTTAAAACCTATGTATTGATATGTCTCTGTAAGGGAATCAAGTGTGTCTAGACTGGCATAAACATGGCAGCGAGAATCAGCTCAAACCCACTATAAAAAGGAATTTCAAAAACAAAACCAAAAAACAGGGAAATTCTTTCCATTTCCTTCAGGGTCTCTGATGAAACCTGGAATGACCCTATCTACAATGACAGCTGGATGTGACATAAGGCTGGACACTTGGGACTTAGAGGATTGGTGATATTGGGTGAGAAAATGCAGACCCTGTAAAGCAAAAATGCATGGCCCCCATTCCATGGGTCCCAACTCTCCAGGCTGAAGGGAATATTAATACAGCTATAACATGTACGGGAAACCTAGAGAAAGGACACACTGTGAATACAAAAGGATTCTAAAACTCAACGAGTAGTCCCTCTCCTGGTGCTCCGGTTTCACTTTCCAACTGCTTTACTATCAATCTCCCAACGTGGAGAGACAACACCTTTAACCACCTGGTTCTCACAGGTTGCCAATTTGGCAGAGGATGGAAGGGAACAGGGAGAACCAATGAGAGAGTAGGTGCTGGCATTTGGACGGGCACATGTCACTCTAATTTCCCGGCAGGAAGAAGAATTAACCAGAGTCTCAGCCACCCACCGGGAACCAGTATAGGTCCTGAACCAAAATTTTGGACTTGCGTACAGCTCACAAAAAACGAGTTGAAAAATGGAGCTCAGGGGCACAGCAATTCACAAACTGGCAGAATAATAAAGGACAACTATCGTCCAAAAATCTGTTGAGGGAAGGCAACGAGGCGGACTTGAAAGCCAGACAGAATAGCAGGAAACAGATTTCAAGAGGTACGTTGGAATCGCCTTTAAAGCACAGGAAGAGGGGCACAACTTCGACAATGACGCACTTGGCCAAAAAGGGCGTATGTGTTTTCTCCTGAATATATTCAGGAGAAAACACATACGCCCTTTTTGGCCAAGCAAGCAAGCGGGCAATGCAAATCTGCACTACAAAGAAGTATCACATCCCACCAGGCAAAAGGGACATCCACAATATGTGTTAAAACCAGAAAGGCAAGACAGGCCCTGGAGAACAGGGAGAATTTTTATGCTGATGGGCATGATGTAAATTGCCAACTGCCTCACTGGAGGAGTGCATTGCGTTCCCTAAAACAAGTAAACAACAGAGCTACAGAGCCAAGGGCACTCCCAGTCTAGAGAATATACGTTGGGAAAACTGAAAATCAATAAGACAGATCCACCCCCAAATTTAGGGCTGCACTGCTTACAAGAACCTCAACTTGGGTACACCTTAAATATCCCAGGAAATATAAAAATCGTTCAAAAACCTGTGGTATTTATGTACGATGGAATATCCGTCAGCCATGAAATCAATGTCATAAGACCAGGAGCAGCAAAGTGAGTGGATTCAGGTACGATGATTCTAAGTGAAATAAGTCACACAGAAAAAGAAACTTATCATAAGATATCACTTATGAAGATCCTGTAAACATGGCTACACATGAACTGAGTTAGGAAAGAGAACAGAGTCTCACATTTAGAAAACACTCTTATGCCTGCTTAAGGGGAAAGGAGAGGTGGGGTGATACATAAAACCAGAGTTTGATATAAGCACAGGTACCATTTCTAAAACCAACTGTGGAATAGACAAGACCTACACCTTCCTCAGTGAAAGGGACTCAAAACCCCTTATTTCCTGCAGAGGAATAGATCTGACTAGTAAGAATCTTAAAACCTATGTATTGATATGTCTCTGTAAGGGAATCAAGTGTGTCTAGACTGGCATAAACATGGCAGCGAGAGTCAGCTCAAACACACTATAAAAAGTAATTTCAAAAACAAAACCAAAAAACAGGGAAATTATTTCCATTTCCTTCAGGGTCTCTGATGAAACCTGGAATGACACTATCTAAAATGACAGCTGGATGTGACATAAGGCTGGACACTTGGGACTGAGAGGATTGGTGAGATTGGGTGAGAAAATGCAGACCCTGTAAAGCAAAAATGCACAGCCCCCATTCCATGGGTCCCAACTCTCCAGGTTGAAGGGAATATTAATACAGCTATAACATGTACGGGAAACCTAGAGAATGGACACACTGTGAATACAAATGGATTCTAAAACTCAACGAGTAGTCCCTCTCCTGGTGCTCCGGTTTGACTTTCCAACTGCTTTACTATCAGTCTCCCAACTTGGAGAGACAACCCCATTAAACTCCTGGTTCGCACAGGTTGCCAATTTGGCAGAGGATAGAAGGGAAGAGGGAGAACCAATGAGAGAGTAGCTGTTAGGCATTTGGACGGGAACATGTCACTCTAATTTCCCGGCAGGAAGAACAATTAACCAGAGTCTCAGCCACCCACCGGGAACCAGTATAGGTCCTGAACCAAAATTTTGGTCTTGCGTACAGCTCACAAAAAACGAGTCGAAAAATGGAGCTCAGGGGCACAGCAATTCACAAACTGGCAGAGTAATAAAGGACAACTATCGTCCAAAAATCTGTTGAGGGAAGGCAACGAGGCGGACTTGAAATCGAGGCAGAATAGCAGGAAACAGATTTCAAGAGGTACGTTGGAATCGCCTTTAAAGCACAGGAAGAGGGGCACAAATTCGACAATGATGCAATTGGCCAAAAAGGGTGTATGTGTTTTCTCCTGAATATATTCAGGAGAAAACGCATACGCCGTTTTTGGCCAAGCAAGCAAGCGGGCAATGCAAATCTGCACTACAAAGAAGTATCACACCCCACCGGTCAAAAGGGACATCCACAAAATGTGTAAAAATCAGAAAGGCAAGACACGCACTGGAGAACAGGGAGCCTTGTTATGCTGATGGGCGGGATGTAAATTGCCAACTGCCTCACTGGAGGATTGCATTGCGTTCCCTAAAACAAGTAAACAACAGAGCTACAGAGCCAAGGGCACTTCCAGTCTAGGGAATATACCTTGGGAAAACTTTAAATCATTAAGAGAGAGCCACACCCAAATTTAGGGCTGCACTGCTTACAAGAACCTCCATTTGGGTACACCTTAAATATCCCAGGAAATATAAAAATGGTTCAAAAAACTATGGTATTTATGTACGATGGAATATCCCTCAGCCATGAAATCTATGTCATAAGACCAGGAGCAGCAAAGTAGGTG
Source organism: Mesoplodon bidens (assembly GCF_964165515.1). Classification (NCBI taxonomy): domain Eukaryota; kingdom Metazoa; phylum Chordata; class Mammalia; order Artiodactyla; family Ziphiidae; genus Mesoplodon; species Mesoplodon bidens. Next base: position 799,151 of record NW_027671403.1, read on the forward strand.
GATTCAGGTACGATTATTCTAAGTGAAATAAGTCACACAGAAAAAGAAACTTATCATAAGATATCACTTATGAAGATCCTGTAAACATGGCTACACATGAACTGAGTTAGGAAAGAGAACAGAGTCTCACATTTAGAAAACACTCTTTTGCCTGCTTAAGGGGAAATGAGAGGTGCGGTGATGCATAAAACCTGTGTTTGATATAAACACAGGTACCATTTCTAAAACCAACTGTGGAATAGACAAGACCTACACCTTCCTCAGTGAAAGGGCCTCAAAACCCCATATTTCCCGCAGAAGAATAGATCTGACTAGTACGAATCTTAAAACCTATGTATTGATATGTCTCTGTAAGGGAATCAAGTGTGTCTAGACTGGCATAAACATGGCAGCGAGAATCAGCTCAAACCCACTATAAAAAGGAATTTCAAAAACAAAACCAAAAAACACGGAAATTCTTTCCATTTCCTTCAGGGTCTCTGATGAAACCTGGAATGACCCTATCTACAATGACAGCTGGATGTGACATAAGGCTGGACACTTGGGACTGAGAGGATTGGTGAGATTGGGTGAGAAAATGCAGACCCTGTAAAGCAAAAATGCATGGCCCCCATTCCATGGGTCCCAACTCTCCAGGTTGAAGGTAATATTAATACAGTTATAACATGTACGGGAAACCTAGAGAATGGACACACTGTGAATACAAAAGGATTCTAAAACTCAACGAGTAGTCCCTCTCCTGGTTCTCCGGTTTGACTTTCCAACTGCTTTACTATCAATCTCCCAACTTGGAGAGACAACCCCTTTAACCTCCTGGTTCGCACAGGTTGCCAATTTGGCAGAGGATGGAAGGGAGGAGGGAGAACCAATGAGAGAGTAGCTGTTAGGCATTTGGACGGGAATATGTCACTCTAATTTCCGGGCAGGAAGAAGAATTAACCATAGTCTCAGCCACCCACCGGGAACCAGTAAAGGTCTTGAACCAAAATTTTGGACTTGCGTACAGCTCACAAAAAACGAGTTGAAAAATGGAGCTCAGGGGCACAGCAATTCACAAACTGGCAGAGTAATAAAGACAACTATCATCCAAAAATCTGTTGAGGGAAGGCAACGAGGCGGACTTGAAAGCGAGGCAGAATAGCAGGAAACAGATTTCAAGAGGTACGTTGGAATCACCTTTAAAGCACAGGAAGAGGGGCACAACTTCGTCAATGACGCACTTGGCCAAAAAGGGCGTATGCGTTTTCTCCTGAATATATTCAGGAGAAAACGCATACGCCCTTTTTGGCCAAGCAAGCAAGCGGGCAATGCAAATCTGCACTACAAAGAAATATCATTTCCCACCGGTCAAAAGGACATCCACAAATGTGTAAAAACTAGAAAGGCAAGACAGGCCCTGGAGAACAGGGAGCCTTGTTATGCTGATGGGCGGGATGTAAATTGCCAACTGCCTCACTGGAGGATTGCATTGCGTTCCCTAAAACAAGTAAACAACAGAGCTACAGAGCCAAGGGCACTTCCAGTCTAGGGAATATACCTTGGGAAAACTGAAATTCATTAAGACAGAGCCACACCCAAATTTAGGGCTGCACTGCTTACAAGAACCTCAATTTGGGTACACCTTAAATATCCCAGGAAATATAAAAATGGTTCAAAAAACTATGGTATTTATGTACGATAGAATATCCCTCAGCCATGAAATCTATGTCATAAGACCAGGAATAGCAAAGTAGGTGGATTCAGGTACGATGATTCTAAGTGAAATAAGTCACACAGAAAAAGAAACTTATCATAAGATATCACTTATGAAGATCCTGTAAACATGGCTACACATGAACTGAGTTAGGAAAGAGAACAGAGTCTCACATTTAGAAAACACTCTTTTGCCTGCTTAAGGGGAAAGGAGAGGTGCGGTGATGCATAAAACCAGAGTTTGATATAAGCACAGGTACCATTTCTAAAACCAACTGTGGAATAGACAAGACCTACACCTTCCTCAGTGAAAGGGACTCAAAACCCCATATTTCCCGCAGAGGAATAGATCTGACTAGTACGAATCTTAAAACCTATGTATTGATATGTCTCTGTAAGGGAATCAAGTGTGTCTAGACTGGCATAAACATGGCAGAGAGAATCAGCTCAAACCCACTATAAAAAGGAATTTCAAAAACAAAACCAAAAAACAGGGTAATTCTTTCATTTCTTTCAGGGTCTCTGATGAAACCTGGAATCACCCTATCTACAATGACAGCTGGATGTGACATAAGCCTGGACACTTGGGACTGAGAGGATTCGTGAGATTGGGTGAGAAAATGCAGACCGTGTAAATCAAAAATGCATGGCCCCCATTCCATGGGTCCCAACTCTCCAGGTTGAAGGGAATATTAATACAGTTATAACATGTACGGGAAACCTAGAGAATGGACACACTGTGAATACAAAAGGATTCTAAAACTCAACGAGTAGTCCCTCTCCTGGGGCTCCGGTTTGACTTTCCAACTGCTTTACTATCAATCTCCCAACTTGGAGAGACAACCCCTTTAACCTCCTGGTTCGCACAGGTTGCCAATTTGGCAGAGGATGGAAGGGAAGAGGGAGAACCAATGAGAGAGTAGCTGTTAGGCATTTGGACGGGCACATGTCACTCTAATATCCCGAAAGGAAGAAGAATTAACCAGAGTCTCAGCCACCCACCGGGAACCAGTATAGGTCCTGAACCAAAATTTTGGACTTGCGTACAGCTCACAAAAAACGAGTTGAAAAATGGAGCTCAGGGGCACAGCAATTCACAAACTGGCAGAGTAATAAAGGACAACTATCGTCCAAAAATCTGTTGAGGGAAGGCAACGAGGCGGACTTGCAAGCGAGGCAGAATAGCAGGAAACAGATTTCAAGAGGTACGTTGGAATCGCCTTTAAAGCACAGGAAGAGGGGCACAACATCGACAATGACGCACTTGGCCAAAAAGGGCGTATGCGTTTTCTCCTGAATATATTCAGGAGAAAACGCATACGCCCTTTTTGGCCAAACAAGCAAGCGGGCAATGCAAATCTGCACTACAAAGAAGTATCATTTCCCACCGGTCAAAAAGGACATCCACAAATGTGTAAAAACTAGTAAGGCAAGACAGGCCCTGGAGAACAGGGAGCCATGTAATGCTGATGGGCGGGATGTAAATTGCCTACTGCCTCACTGGAGGAGTGCATTGCGTTCCATAAAACAAGTAAACAACAGAGCTACAGAGCCAAGGGCACTTCCAGTCTAGGGAATATACCTGGGAAAACTGAAAATCATTAAGACAGAGCCACCCCAAATTTAGGGCTGCACTGCTTACAAGAACCTCAACTTGGGTACACCTTAAATATCCCAGGAAATATAAAAATGGTTCAAAAAACTATGGTATTTATGTACGATGGAATATCCCTCAGCCATGAAAACTATGTCATAAGACCAGGAGCAGCAAAGTAGGTGGATTCAGGTACGATGATTCTAAGTGAAATAAGTCACACAGAAAAAGAAACTTATCATAAGATATCACTTATGAAGATCCTGTAAACATGGCTACACATGAACTGAGTTAGGAAAGAGAACAGAGTCTCACATTTAGAAAACACACTTTTGCCTGCTTAAGGGGAAAGGAGAGGTGCGGTGATGCATAAAAACAGAGTTTGATATAAGCACAGGTACCATTTCTAAAACCAACTGTTGAATAGACAAGACCTACACCTTCCTCAGTGAAAGGGACTCAAAACCCCATATTTCCCGCAGAGGAATAGATCTGACTAGTACGAATCTTAAAACCTATGTATTGATATGTCTCTGTAAGGGAATCAAGTGTGTCTAGACTGGCATAAACATGGCAGCGAGAATCACCTCAAACACACTAAAAAGGAATTTCAAAAACAAAACCAAAAAACAGGGAAATTCTTTCCAAATCCTTCAGGGTCTCTGATGAAACCTGGAATGACCCTATCTACAATGACAGCTGGATGTGACATAAGGCTGGACACTTGGGACTGAGAGGATTGGTGAGATTGGGTGAGAAAATGCAGATCCTGTAAAGCAAAAATGCATGTCCCCCATTCCATGGGTCCCAACTCTCCAGGTTGAAGGGAATATTAATACAGTTATAACATGTACGGGAAACCTAGAGAATGGACACACTGTGAATACAAAAGGATTCTAAAACTCAACGAGTAGTCCCTCTCCTGTTGCTCCGGTATGACTTTCTAACTGCTTTACTATCAATCTCCCAACTTGGAGAGACAACCCCTTTAACCTCCTGGTTCGCACAGGTTGCCAAATTGGCAGAGGATGAAAGGGAAGAGGGAGAACCAAAGAGAGAGTAGCTGTTAGGCATTTGGACGGGCACATGTCACTCTAATTTCCCGGCAGGAAGAAGAATTAACCAGAGTCTCAGCCACCCACCGGGAACCAGTATAGGTCCTGAACCAAAATTTTGGACTTGCGTACAGCTCACAAAAAACGAGTTGAAAAATGGAGCTCAGGGGCACAGCAATTCACATACTGGCAGAGTAATAAAGACAACTATCGTCCAAAAATCTGTTGAGGGTAGGCAACGAGGCGGACTTGAAAGCGAGGCAGAATAGCAGGAAACAGATTTCAAGAGGTACGTTGGAATCGCCTTTAAAGCACAGGAAGAGGGGCACAACTTCAACAATGACGCACTTGGCCAAAAAGGGCGTATGCGTTTTCTCCTGAATATATTCAGAGAAAACGCATACGCCCTTTTTGGCCAAGCAAGCAAGCGGGCAATGCAAATCTGCACTACAAAGATGTATCATTTCCCACCGGTCAAAAGGGACATCCAACAATGTGTAAAAACTAGAAAGGCAAGACAGACCCTGGAGAACAGGGAGCCTTGTAATGCTGATGGGCGGGATGTAAATTGCCAACTGCCTCACTGGAGGATTGCATTGAGTTCCCTAAAACAAGTAAACAACAGAGCTACAGAGCCAAGGCCACTCCCAGTCTAGAGAATATACGTTGGGAAAACAGAAATTCAATAAGAGAGAGCCACCCCAAAATTTAGGGCTGCACTGCTTACAAGAAGCTCAACTTGGGTACACCTTAAATATCCCAGGAAATATAAAAATGGTTCAAAAAACTGTGATACTTATGTAGAATGTAATATCCCTCAGCCATGAAATCAATGTCATAAGACCAGGAATAGCAAAGTGAGTGGATTCAGGTACGATGATTCTAAGTGAAATAAGTCACACAGAAAAAGAAACTTATCATAAGATTTCACTTATGAAGATCCTGTAAACATGGCTACACATGTACTGAGTTAGGAAAGAGAACAGTCTCACATTTAGAAAACACTCTTTTGCCTTCTTAAGGGGAAAGGAGAGGTGCGGTGATGCATAAAACCAGAGTTTGATATAAGCACAAGTTCCATTTCTAAAACCAACTGTGGAATAGACAAGACCTACACCTTCCTCAGTGAAAGGGACTCAAAACCCCATATTTCCCACAGAGGAATAGATCTGACTAGTAAGAATCATAAAACCTATGTATTGATATGTCTCTGTAAGGGAATCAAGTGTGTCTAGACTGGCATAAACATGGCAGCGAGTATCAGCTCAAACCCACTATAAAAAGGAATTTCAAAAACAAAACCAAAAAACAAGGAAATTCTTTCCATTTCTTTCAGGGTCTCTGATGAAACCGGGAATGACCCTATCTACAATGACAGCTGGATGTGGCATAAGGCTGGACACTTGGGACTGAGAGGATTGGTGAGTTTGGGTGAGCAAATGCATACCCTTTAAAGCAAAAATGCATGGCCCCCATTCCATGGGTCCCAACTCTCCATGTTGAAGGGAATATTACTACAACTATAACATGTACGGGAAACCTAGAGAATGGACACACTGTGAATACAAAAGGTTTCTAAAACTCAACGCGTAGTCCCTCTCCTGGCGCTCCGGTTTGACTTTCCAACTGCTTTACTATCAATCTCCCAAGTTGGAGAGACAGCCCCTTTAAGATCCTGGTTCGCACAGGTTTCCAATTTGGCAGAGGATGGAAGGGAAGAGAGAGAACCAATGAGAGAGTAGCTGTTAGGCATTTGGACGGGCACATGTCACTCTAATTTCCCGGCAGGGAGAAGAATTAACCAGAGTCTCAGCCACCCACCGGGAACCAGTAGAGGTCCTGAACCAAAATTTTGGACTTGCGTACGGCTCACAAAAAATGAGTTGAAAAATTGAGCTCAGGGGCACAGCAATTCACAAAGTGGCAGAGTAATAACGGACATCTATCGTCCAAAAATCTGTTGAGGGAAGGCAACGAGGCGGACTTGAAAGGGAGGCAGAATAGCAGGAAACAGATTTCAAGAGGTACGTTGGAATCGCCTTTAAAGCACAGGAAGAGGGGCACAACTTCGACAATGACGAACTTGGCCAAAAAGGGCATATGCGTTTTCTTCTGAATATATTCATGAGAAAACGCATACGCCCTTTTTGGCCAAGCAAGCAAGCGGGCAATGCAAATCTGCACTACAAAGAAGTATCACATCCCACCGGTCAAAAGGGACATCCACAAAATGTGTAAAAATCAGAAACACAAGACACGCCCTAGAGAACAGGGAGCCTTGTTATGCTGATGGGCGGGATGTAAATTGCCAACTGCCTCACTGGAGGAGTGCATTGCGTTCCCTAAAACCAGTAAACAACAGAGCTACGGAGCCAAGGGCACTCCCAGTCTAGAGAATATACATTGGGAAAACTGAAAATCAATAAGACAGAGCCAACCCCAATTTAGGGCTGCACTGCTTACAAGAACCTCAACTTGGGTACACCTTAAATATCCCAGGAAATATAAAAATGGTTCAAAAAACTGTGGTATTTATGTACGATGGAATATCCCTCAGCCATGAAATCAATGTCATAAGACCAGGAGCAGCAAAGTGAGTGGATTCAGGTACGATGATTCTAAGTGAAATAAGTCACTCAGAAAAAGAAACTTATCATAAGATATCACTTATGAAGATCCTGTAAACATGGATACACATGAACTGAGTTAGGAAAGAGAACAGAGTCTCACATTTAGAAAACACTCTTATGCCTGCTTAAGGAGAAAGGAGAGGTGGGGTGATGCATAAAACCAGAGTTTGATATAAGCACAGGTACCATTTCTAAAACCAACTGTGGAATAGACAAGACCTACACCTTCCTCAGTGAAAGGGACTCAAAACCCCATATTTCCCGCAGAGGAATATATCTGACTAGTAAGAATCTCAAAATCTATGTATTGATATGTCTCTTTAAGGGAATCAAGTGTGTCTAGACTGGCATAAACATGGCAGGGAGAATCAGTTCAAACCCACTAAAAAAATGACTTTCAAAAACAAAACCAAAAAACAGGGAAATTATTTCCATTTCCTTCAGGGTTTCTGATGAAACCTGGAATGACCCTATCTACAATGACAGCAGGATGTGGCATAAGGCTGGACACTTGGGACTGAGAGGATTGGTGTGATTGGGTGAGAAAATGCAGACCCTGTAAAGCAAAAATGCATGGCCCCAATTCCATGGGTCCCAACTCTCCAGGTTGAAGGGAATATTTACACAGTTATAACATGTACGGGAAACCTAGAGAATGGACACACTGTTAATAAAAAAGGATTCTAAAACTCAACGAGTACTCCCTCTCCTGGTGCTCCGGTTTGACTTTCCAACTGCTTTCCTATCAATCTCCCAACTTGGAGAGACAACCCCTTTAACCTCCTGGTTCGCACAGGTTGCCAATTTGGCAGAGGATGGAAGTGAAGAGTGAGAACCAATGAGAGAGTAGCTGTTAGGCATTTGGACGGGCACATGTCACTCTAATTTAACGGCAGGAAGAAGAATTAACCAGAGTCTCAGCCACCCACCGGGAACCAGTATAGGTACTGAACCAAAATTTTGGACTTGCGTACAGCTCACAAAAAACGAGTTGAAAAATGGAGCTCAGGGGCACAGCAATTCACAAACTGGCAGAGTAATAAAGGACAACTATCGTCCAAAAATCTGTTGAGGGAAGGCAACGAGGCGGACTTGAAAGCGAGGCAGAATAGCAGGAAACAGATTTCAAGAGGTACGTTGGAATCGCATTTAAAGCACAGGAAGAGGGCCACAACTTCGACAATGACGCACTTGGACAAAAAGGGCGTATGCGTTTTCTCCTGAATATATTCAGGAGAAAATGCATACGCCCTTTTTGGACAAGCAAGCAAGCGGGCAATGCAAATCTGCACTACAAAGAAGTATCACTTCCCACCAGTCAAAAGGGACATCCACAAATGTGTAAAAACCAGAAAGTCAAGACAGGCCCTGGAGAACAGGGAGCCTTGTTATGCTGATGGGCGGGATGTAAATTGCCAACTGCCTCACTGGATGAGTGCATTGCGTTCCCTAAAACAATAAACAACAAAGCTACAGAGCCAAGGGCACTTCCAGTCTAGGGAATATACCTTGGGAAAACTGAAAATCATTAAGACAGAGCCACCCCCAAATTTAGAGCTGCACTGCTTACAAGAACCTCAACTTGGGTACACCTTAAATATCCCAGGAAATATAAAAATGGTTCAAAAAACTATGGTATTTATGTACGATGGAATATCCCTCAGCCATGAAATCTATGTCATAAGACCAGGAGCAGCAAAGTGAGTGGATTCAGGTACGATGATTCTAAGTGGAATAAGTCACACAGAAAAAGAAACTTATCATAAGATATCACTTATGAAGATCCTGTAAACATGGCTACACATGAACTGAGTTAGGGAAGAGAACAGAGTCTCACATTTAGAAAACACTCTTATGCCTTCTTAAGGGGAAAGGAGAGGTGGGGTGATGCATAAAACCAGAGTTTGATATAAGCACAGGTACCATTTCTAAAACCAACTGTGGAATAGACAAGACCTACACCTTCCTCAGTGAAAGGGACTCAAAACCCCATATTTCCGGCAGAGGAATAGATCTGACTAGTAAGAATCTTAAAACCTATGTATTGATATGTCTCTGTAAGGGAATCAAGTGTGTCTAGACTGGCATAAACATGGCAGCGAGAATCAGCTCAAACACACTATAAAAAGGAATTTCAAAAACAAAACCAAAAAACAGGGAAATTCTTTCCATTTCCTTCAGGGTCTCTGATGAAACCTGGAATGACCCTATCTACAATGACAGCTGGATGTGGCATAAGGCTGGACACTTGGGACTGAGAGGATTTGTGAGATTGGGTGAGCAAATGCAGACCATTTAAAGCAAAATTGCATGGCCCCATTCCATGGGTCCCAACTATCCATGTTGAAGGGAATATTACTACAGCTATAACATGTACGGGAAACCTAGAGAATGGACACACTGTGAATACAAAAGGTTTCTAAAACTCAACGAGTAGTCCCTCTCCTGGTGCTCCGGTTTGACTTTCCAACTGCTTTACTATCAATCTCCCTACTTGGAGAGACAACCCATTTAACTTCCTGGTTCGCACAGGTTGCCAATTTGGCAGAGGATGGAAGGGAAGAGGGAGAACCAAGGAGAGAGTAGCTGTTAGGCATTGGGATGGGCACATGTCACTCTAATTTCCCGGCAGGAAGAAGAATTAACCAGAGTCTCAGCCACCCACCGGGAACCAGTATAGGTCCTGAACCAAAATTTTGGACTTGCGTACAGCACACAAAAAACGAGTTGAAAAATGGAGCTCAGGGGCACAGCAATTCACAAACTGGCAGAGTATTAATGGACAACTATCGTCCAAAAATCTGTTGAGGGAAGGCAACGAGGCGGACTTGAAAGCGAGGCAGAATAGCAGGAAACAGATTTCAAGAGGTACGTTGGAATCGCATTTAAAGCACAGGAAGAGGGGCACAACTTCGACAATGACGCACTTGGCCAAAAAGGGCATAGGCGTTTTCTCCTGAATATATTCAGGAGAAAACGCATATGCCCTTTTTGGCCAAGCAAGCAAGCGGGCAATGCAAATATGCACTACAAAGAAGTATCTCTTCCCACCAGTCAAAAGGGACATCCACAAATGTGTAAAAACAAGAAAGTCAAGACAGGCCCTGGAGAACAGGGAGCCTTGTTATGCTGATGGGCGGGATGTAAATTGCCAACTGCCTCACTGGATGAGTGCATTGCGTTCCCTAAAACAAGTAAACAACAGAGCTACAGAGCCAAGGGCACTTCCAGTCTAGGGAATATACCTTGGGAAAACTGAAAATCATTAAGACAGAGCCACCCCCAAATTTAGAGCTGCACTGCTTACAAGAACCTCAACTTGGGTACACCTTAAATATCCCAGGAAATATAAAAATGGTTCAAAAAACTATGGTATTTATGTACGATGGAATATCCCTCAGCCATGAAATCTATGTCATAAGTCCAGGAGCAGCAAAGTGAGTGGATTCAGGTACGATGATTCTAAGAGGAATAAGTCACACAGAAAAAGAAACTTATCATAAGATATCACTTATGAAGATCCTGTAAACATGGCTACACATGAACTGAGTTAGGAAAGAGAACAGAGTCTCACATTTAGAAAACACTCTTATGCCTTCTTAAGGGGAAAGGAGAGGTGGGGTGATGCATAAAACCAGAGTTTGATATAAGCACAGGTACCATTTCTAAAACCAACTGTGGAATAGACAAGACCTACACCTTCCTCAGTGAAAGGGACTCAAAACCCCATATTTCCCGCAGAGGAATAGATCTGACTAGTAAGAATCTTAAAACCTATGTATTGATATGTCTCTGTAAGGGAATCAAATGTGTCTAGACTGGCATAAACATGGCAGCGAGAATCAGCTCAAACACACTATAAAAAGGAATTTCAAAAACAAAACCAAAAAACAGGGAAATTCTTTCCATTTCCTTCAGGGTCTCTGATGAAACCTGGAATGACCCTATCTACAATGACAGCTGGATGTGGCATAAGGCTGGACACTTGGGACTGAGAGGATTGGTGAGATTGGGTGAGCAAATGCAGACCATTTAAAGCAAAATTGCATGGCCCCATTCCATGGGTCCCAACTATCCATGTTGAAGGGAATATTACTACAGCTATAACATGTACGGGAAACCTAGAGAATGGACACACTGTGAATACAAAAGGTTTCTAAAACTCAACGAGTAGTCCCTCTCCTGGTGCTCCGGTTTGACTTTCCAACTGCTTTACTATCAATCTCCCTACTTGGAGAGACAACCCATTTAACTTCCTGGTTCGCACAGGTTGCCAATTTGGCAGAGGATGGAAGGGAAGAGGGAGAACCAAGGAGAGAGTAGCTGTTAGGCATTGGGATGGGCACATGTCACTCTAATTTCCCGGCAGGAAGAAGAATTAACCAGAGTCTCAGCCACCCACCGGGAACCAGTATAGGTCCTGAACCAAAATTTTGGACTTGCGTACAGCACACAAAAAATGAGGTGAAAAATGGAGCTCAGGGGCACAGCAATTCACAAACTGGCAGAGTAATAATGGACAACTATCGTCCAAAAATCTGTTGAGGGAAGGCAACGAGGCGGACTTGAAAGCGAGGCAGAATAGCAGGAAACAGATTTCAAGAGGTACGTTGGAATCGCATTTAAAGCACAGGAAGAGGGGCACAACTTCGACAATGACGCACTTGGCCAAAAAGGGCGTATGCGTTTTCTCCTGAATATATTCAGGAGAAAACGCATACGCCCTTTTTGGCCAAGCAAGCAAGCGGGCAATGCAAATATGCACTACAAGGAAGTATCATTTCCCACCGGTCAAAAGGGACATCCACAAATGTGTAAAAACCAGAAAGGCAAGACAGGCCCTGGAGAACAGGGAGCCTTGTTATGCTGATGGGCGGGATGTAAATTGCCAACTGCCTCACTGGAGGAGTGCAATGCGTTCCTTAAAACAAGTAAACAACAGAGCTACAGAGCCAAGGGCACTTCCAGTCTAGGGAATATACCTTGGGAAAACTGAAAATCATTAAGACAGAGCCACCCACAAATTTAGAGCTGCACTGCTTACAAGAACCTCAACTTGGGTACACCTAAAATATGCCAGGATATATAAAAATGGTTCAAAAAACTATGGTATTTATGTACGATGGAATATCGGTCAGCCATGAAATCTATGTCATAAGACCAGGAGCAGCAAAGTGAGTGGATTCAGGTACGATGATTCTAAGTGAAATAAGTCACACAGAAAAAGAAACTTATCATAAGATATCACTTATGAAGATCCAGTAAACATGGCTACACATGAACTGAGTTAGGAAAGAGAACAGAGTCTCACATTTAGAAAACACTCTTATGCCTGCTTAAGGGGAAAGGAGAGGTGGGGTGATGCATAAAACCAGAGTTTGATATAAGCACAGGTACCATTTCTAAAACCAACTGTGGAATAGACAAGACCTACACCTTCCTCAGTGAAAGGGCCTCAAAACCCCATATTTCCCGCAGAGGAATAGATCTGACTAGTAAGAATCTTAAAACCTATGTATTGATATGTCTCTGTAAGGGAATCAAGTGTGTCTAGACTGTCATAAACATGGCAGCGAGAATCAGTTCAAACACACTAAAAAAATGACTTTCAAAAACAAAACAAAAAAACAGGGAAATTCTTTCCATTTCCTTCAGGGTCTCTGATGCAACCTGGAATGACCCTATCTACAATGACAGCTGGATGTGGCATAAGGCTGGACACTTGGGACTGAGAGGATTGGTGAGATTGGGTGAGCAAATGCAGACCCTTTAAAGCAAAAATGCATGGCCCCCATTCCATGGGTCCCAACTCTCCATGTTGAAGGGAATATTAATACAGTTATAACATGTACGGGAAACCTAGAGAATGGACACACTGTGAATACAAAAGGATTCTAAAACACAACGAGTAGTCCCTCTCCTGGTGCTCCGGTTTGACTTTCCAACTGCTTTACTATCAATCTCCCAACTTGGAGAGACAACCCCTTTAACCTCCTGGTTCGCACAGGTTGCCAATTTGGCAGAGGATGGAAGGGAAGAGGGAGAACCAATGAGAGATTAGCTGTTAGGCATTCGGACGGGCACATGTCACTCTAATTTCCCGGCTGGAAGAAGAATTAACCAGAGTCTCAGCCACCCACCGGGAACCAGTAGAGGTCCTGAACCAAAATTTTGGACATGCGTACAGCTCACAAAAAACGAGATGAAAAATGGAGCTCAGGGGCACAGCAATTCACAAACTGGCAGAGTAATAAAGGACAACTATCGTCCAAAAATCTGTTGAGGGAAGGCAACGAAGCGGACTTGAAAGCGAGGCAGAATAGCAGGAAACAGATTTCAAGAGGTACGTAGGAATCGCCTTTAAAGCACAGGAAGAGGGCACAACTTCGACAATGACGCACTTGGCAAAAAGCTCGTATGCGTTTTCTCCTGAATATATTCAGGAGAAAACGCATACGCCCTTTTGCCCAAGCAAGCAAGCGGGCAATGCAAATCTGCACTACAAAGAAGTATCACTTCCCACCGGTCAAAAGGGACATCCACAATATGTGTAAAAATCAGAAAGGCAAGACAGGCCCGGGAGAACAGGGAGCCTTGTTATGCTGATGGGCGGGATGTAAATTGCCAACTGCCTCACTGGAGGAGTGCATACTGTTCCCTAAAACAAGTAAACAACACAGCTACCGAGCCAAGGGCATTCCCTGTCTAGAGAATATACCTTGGGAAAACTGAAAATCAATAAGACAGAGCCACCCCCAAATTTAGGGCTGCACTGCTTACAAGAACCTCAACTTGGGTACACCTTAAATATCCCAGGAAATATAAAAATGGTTCAAAAAACTGTGGTACTTATGTACGATGGAATATCGGTCAGCCATGAAATCAATGTCATAAGACCAGGAGCAGCAAAGTGAGTGGATTCAGGTACGATGATTCTAAGTGAAATAAGTCACACAGAAAAAGAAACTTATCATAAGATATCACTTATGAAGATACTGTAAACATGGCTACACATGAACTGAGTTAGGAAAGAGAACAGAGTCTCACATTTAGAAAACACTCTTATGCCTGCTTAAGGGGAAAGGAGAGGTGGGGTGATGCCTAAAACCAGAGTTTGATATAAGCACAGGTACCATTTCTAAAACCAACTGTGGAATAGACAAGACCTACACCTTCCTCAGTGAAAGGGCCTCAAAACCACATATTTCCCGCAGAGGAATAGATGTGACTAGTACGAATCTTAAAACCTATGTATTGATATGTCTCTGTAAGGGAATCAAGTGTGTCTAGACTGGCATAAACATGGCCTCGAGAATCAGTTCAAACCCACTAAAAAAATGAATTTCAAAAACAAAACCAAAAAACAGGGAAATTCTTTACATTTCCTTCAGGGTCTCTGATGAAACCTGGAATGACCCTATCTACAATGACAGCTGGATGTGGCATAAGGCTGGACACTTGGGACTGAGAGGATTGGTGAGATTGGGTTAGCAAATGCAGACCCTTTAAAGCAAAAATGCATGGCCCCCATTCCATGGGTCCCAACTCTCCATGTTGAAGGAAATATTAATACAGCTATCACATGTACGGGAAACCTAGAGAATGGACACACTGTGAATACAAAAGTTTTCTAAAACTCAACGAGTAGTCCCTATCCTGGTGCTCCGGTTTGACTTTCCAACTGCTTTACTATCAATCTCCCAACTTGGAGAGACAACCCCTTTAACCTCCTGGTTCGCACAGGTTGCCAATTTGGCAGAGGATGGAAGGGAAGAGGGAGAACCAAGGAGAGAGTAGCTGTTAGGCATTGGGATGGGCATATGTCACTCTAATTTCCCGGCAGGAAGAAGAATTAACCAGAGTCTCAGCCACCCACCGGGAACCAGTATAGGTCTGAACCAAAATTTTGGACTTGCGTACAGCTCACAAAAAACGAGTTGAAAAATGGAGCTCAGGGGCCCAGCAATTCACAAACTGGCAGAGTAATAAAGGTCAACTATCGTCCAAAAATCTGTTGAGGGAAGGCAACGAGGCGGACTTGAAAGCGAGGCAGAATAGCAGGAAACAGATTTCAAGAGGTACGTTGGAATCACCTCTAAAGCACAGGAAGAGGGGCACAACTTCGACAATGACGCACTTGGCCAAAAAGGGCGTATGTGTTTTCTCCTGAATATATTCAGGAGAAAACGCATACGCCATTTTTGGCCAAGCAAGCAAGCAGGCAATGCAAATCTGCACTACAAAGAAGTATCATTTCCCACCGGTCAAAAGGGACATCCACAAATGTGTAAAAACTAGAAAGGCAAGACAGGCCCTGGAGAACAGGGAGCCTTGTTATGCTGATGGGCGGGATGTATATTGCCAACTGCCTCACTGGAGGAGTGCATTGCGTTCCCCAAAAGAAGTAATCAACAGACCTACAGAGCCAAGGGCTCATCCAGTCTAGGGAATATACCTTGGGAAAACTGAAAATGATTAAGACAGAGCCACCCCCAAATTTAGGGCTGCACTGCTTACAAGAACCTCAACTTGGGTACACCTTAAATATCCCAGGAAATATAAAAATGGTTCAAAAAACTATGGTATTTACGTACGATGGAATATCCCTCAGCCATGAAATCTATGTCATAAGACCAGGAGCAGCAAAGTAGGTGGATTCAGGTACGATGATTCTAAGTGAAATAAGTCACAAAGAAAAAGAAACTTATCATAAGTTATCACTTATGAAGATCCTGTAAACATGGCTACACATGAACTGAGTTAGGAAAGAGAACAGAGTCTCACATTTAGAAAACACTCTTATGCCTGCTTAAGGGGAAAGGAGAGGTGGGGCGGTGCATAAAACCAGAGTTTGATATAAGCACAGGTACCATTTCTAAAACCAACTGTGGAATAGACAAGACCTACACCTTCCTCAGTGAAAGGGACTCAAAACCCCATATTTCCCGCAGAGGAATAGATCTGACTAGTAAGAATCTTAAAACCTATGTATTGATATGTCTCTGTAAGGGAATCAAGTGTGTCTAGACTGGCATAAACATGGCAGCGAGAATCAGCTCAAACACACTATAAAAAGGAATTTCAAAAACAAAACCAAAAAACAGGGAAATTCTTTCCATTTCCTTCAGGGTCTCTGATGAAACCTGGAATGACCATATCTACATAGACACCTGGATGTGACATAAGGCTGGACACTTGGGACTGAGAGGATTGGTGAAATGGGTGAGAAAATGCAGACCCTGTAAAGCAAAAATGCATGGCCCCCATTCCATGGGTCCCAACTCTCCAGGTTGAAGGGAATATTAATACAGTTATAACATGTACGGGAAACCTAGAGAATGGATACACTGTGAATACAAAAGGTTTCTAAAACTCTACGCGTAGTCCCTCTCCTGGTGCTCCGGTTTGACTTTCCAACTGCTTTACTATCAATCTCCCAAGTTGGAGATACAGCCCCTTTAACCTCCTGATTCGCACAGGTTGCCAATTTGCAGAGGTTGGAAGGGAAGAGGGAGAACCAATGAGAGAGTAGCTGTTAGGCATATGGACGGGCACATGTCACTCTAATTTCCCGGCAGGAAGAAGAATTAACCAGAGTCTCAACCACCCAACGGGAACCAGTATAGGTCCTGAACCAAAATTTTGGACTTGGGTACAGCTCACAAAAAACGAGTTGAAAAATGGAGCTCAGGGGCACAGCAATTCACAAACTCGCAGAGTAATAAACGAAAACTATCGTCCAAAAATCTGTTCAGGGTAGGCAACGAGGCGGACTTGAAAGCGAGGCAGAAGAACAGGAAACAGATTTCAAGAGGTACGTTGGAATCGCCTTTTAAGCACAGTAAGAGGGGCACAACTTCGACAATGACGCACTGGGCCAAAAAGGGTGTATGTGTTTTAAAACGCATACGCACTTTTTGGCCAAGCTAGCAAGCGGGAAATGCAAATCTGCACTACAAAGAAGTATCACTTCCCACCGTTCAAAAGGGACATCCACAAAATGCGTAAAAACCAGAAAGGCAAGACAGGCCCTGGAGAACAGGGAGCCTTGTTATGCTGATGGGCGGGATGTAAATTGCCAACTGCCTCACTGGAGGAGTGCATTGCGTTCCTTAAAAGAAGTAAACAACAGAGCTACAGAGCCAAGGGCACTTCCAGTCTAGGGAATATACCATGGGAAAACTGAATATCATAAAGACAGAGCCACCCCCAAATTTAGGACTGCACTGCTTACAAGAACCTTAACCTGGGTACACCTTAAATATCCCAGGAAATATAAAAATGGTTCAAAAAACAGTGGTACTTATGTATGATGGAATATCCCTCACCCATGAAATCAATGTCATAAGACCAGGAGCAACAAAGTGAGTGGATTCAGGTACGATGATTCTAAGTGAAATAAGTCACACAGAAAAAGAAACTTATCATA
The DNA here is from genome assembly GCF_964165515.1 of Mesoplodon bidens. Classification (NCBI taxonomy): domain Eukaryota; kingdom Metazoa; phylum Chordata; class Mammalia; order Artiodactyla; family Ziphiidae; genus Mesoplodon; species Mesoplodon bidens. Next base: position 816,551 of record NW_027671403.1, read on the forward strand.
AGATATCACTTATGAAGATCCTGTAAACATGGCTACACATGAATTGAGTTAGGAAAGAGAACAGAGTCTCACATTTAGAAAACACTCTTATGCCTGCTTAAGGGGAAAGGAGAGGTGGGGCGGTGCATAAAACCAGAGTTTGATAAAAGCACAGGTACCATTTCTAAAACCTACTGTGGAATAGACAAGACCTACACCTTCCTCAGTGAAAGGGAATCAAAACCCCATATTTCCCGCAGAGGAATAGATCTGACTAGTAAGAATCTTAAAACCTATGTATTGATATGTCTCTGTAAGGGAATCAAGTTTGTCTAGACTGGCATAAACATGGCAGCGAAAATCAGCTCAAACCCACTATAAAAAGGAATTTCAAAAACAAAACCAAAAAACAGGGAAATTCTTTCCATTTCCTTCAGGGTCTCTGATGAAACCTGGAATGACCCTATCTACAATGACAGCTGGATGTGGCATAAGGCTGGACACTTGGGACTGAGAGGATTGGTGAGATTGGGTTAGCAAATGCAGACCCTTTAAAGAAAAATGCATGGCCCCCATTCCATGGGTCCCAACTCTCCATGTTGAAGGGAATATTACTACAGCTATAACATGTACGGGAAACCTAGAGAATGGACACACTGTGAATACAAAATGTTTCTAATACTCAACGAGTAGTCGCTGTCCTGGTGCTCCGGTTTGACTTTCCAACTGCTTTACTATCAATCTCCCAACTTGGAGAGACAACCCCTTTAACCTCCTGGTTCGGACAGGTTGCCAATTTGACAGAGGATGGAAGGGAAGAGGGAGAACCAATGAGAGAGTAGGTGTTAGGCATTGGGACGGGCACATGTCACTCTAATTTCCCGGCTGGAAGAAGAATTAACCAGAGTCTCAGCCACCCTCCGGGAACCAGTATAGGTCCTGAACCAAAATTTTGGACTTGCGTACAGCTCACAAAAAACGAGTTGATAAATGGAGCTCAGGGGCATAGCAATTCACAGACTGGCAGAGTAATAAAGGACAACTATCATCCAAAAATCTGTTGAGGGAAGGCAACGAGGCGGACTGGAAAGCGAGGCAGAATAGCAGGAAACAGATTTCAAGAGGTATGTTGGAATCACCTTTAAAGCACAGGAAGAGGGGCACAACTTCGACGACGCACTTGGCCAAAAAGGGCGTATGCGTTTTCTCCTGAATATATTCAGGAGAAAACGCATACAACCTTTGTGGCCAAGCAAGTAAGCGGGCAATGCAAATCTGCACAACAAAGAAGTATCACTTCCCCCCGGTCAAAAGGGACATCCACAAAATGTGTAAAAACCAGAAAGGCAAGACAGGCCCTGGAGAACAGGGAGCCTTGTTATGCTGATGGGCGGGATGTATATTGCCAACTGCCACACTGGAGGAGTGCATTGCGTTCCCTAAAACAAGTAAACAACAGAGCTACAGAGCCAAGGGCACTTCCAGTCTAGGGATTATACCTTGGGCAAACTGAAAATCAATAAGACAGTGCCACCTCCAAATTTAGGGATGCACTGCGTACAAGAACCTCAACTTGGGTACACCTTAAATATCCCAGGAAATATAAAAATGGTTCAAAATCTATGGTATTTATGTACGAAGGAATATCCCTCAGCCATGAAATCTATATCATAAGACCAGGAGCAGCAAAGTGAGTGGATTCATGTACGATGATTCTAAGTGAAATAAGTCACACAGAAAAAGAAACTTATCCTAAGATATCACTTATGAAGATCCTGTAAACATGGCTACCCATGAACTGAGTTAGGAAAGAGAACAGAGTCTCACATTTAGAAAACACTCTTATGCCTGCTTAAGGGGAAAGGAGAGGTTGGGTGATGCATAAAACCAGAGATTGATATAAGCACAGGTACCATTTCTAAAACCAACTGTGGAATAGACAAGACCTACACCTTCCTCAGTGAAAGGGACTCAAAACCCCATATTTCCCGAGGAGGAATAGATCTGACTAGTAAGAAACTTAAAACCTATGTATTGATATGTCTCTGTAAGGGAATCAAGTGTGTCTAGACTGGCATAAACATGGCAGCGAGAATCAGCTCAAACCCACTATAAAAAGGAATTTCAAAAACAAAACCAAAAAACAGGGAAATTCTTTCCATTTCCTTCAGGGTCTCTGATGAAACCTGAAATGACCCTATCTACAATGACAGCTGGATGTGGCATAAGGCTGGACACTTGGCACTGAGAGGATTGGTGAGATTGGGTGAGAAAATGCAGACACTGTAAAGGAAAAATGCATGGCCCCCATTCCATGGGTCCCAACTCTCCAGGTTGAAGGGAATATTAATACAGTTATAACATGTACGGGAAACCTAGAGAATGGACACACTGTGAATACAAAAGGATTCTAAAACTCAACGAGTAGTCCCACTCCTGGTGCTCCGGTTTGACTTTCCAACTGCTTTACTATCAATCTCCCAACTTGGAGAGACAACCCCTTTAACCTCCTGGTTCGCACAGGTTGCCAATTTGGCAGAGGATGGAAGGGAAGAGTTAGAACCAATGAGAGAGCAGCTGTTAGGCATTCGGACGGGCACATGTCACTCTAATTTCCCGGCAGGAAGAAGAATTAACCAGAGTCTCAGCCACCCACCGGGAACCAGTATAGGTCCTGAACCAAAATTTTGGACTTGCATACAGCTCACAAAAAACGAGTTGAAAAATGGAGCTCAGGGGCACAGCATTTCACAAACTGGCAGAGTAATAAAGGACAACTATCGTCCAAAAACCTGTTGAGGGAGGGCAACGAGCCGCACTTGAAAGCGAGGCAGAATAGCAGGAAGCAGATTTCAAGAGGTATGTTGGAATCGCCTTTAAAGCACAGGAAGAGGGGCACAATTTCGACAATGACGCACTTGGCCAAAAAGGGCGTATGCGTTTTCTCCTGAATATATTCAGGAGAAAACGCATACGCAATTTTTGGCCAAGCAAGCAAGCGGTCAATGCAAATCTGCACTACAAAGAAGTATCACATCCCACCGGTCAAAAGGGACATCCACAAACTGTGTAAAAATGAGAAAGGCAAGACAGGCCCTGGAGAACAGGTAGCCTTGTTATGCTGATCGGCGGGATGTAAATTGCCAACTGCTTCACTGGAGGAGTGCATTGTGTTCCCTAAAACAAGTAAACAACAGAGCTACAGAGCCAAAGGCACTCCCAGTCTAGAGAATATACCTTGGGAAAACTGAAAATCAATAAGACAGAGCCACCCCCAAATTTAGGGCTGCACTGCTTACAAGAACCTCAACTTGGGTACACCTTAAATATCCCAGGAAATATAAAAATGGTTCAAAAAACAGTGGTACTTATGTATGAAGGAATATCCCTCACCCATGAAATCACTGTCATAAGACCAGGAGCAGCAAAGTGAGTGGATTCAGGTACGATGATTCTAAGTGAAATAAGTCACACAGAAAAAGAAACTTATCATAAGATATCACTTATGAAGATCCTGTTAACATGGCTACACATGAATTGAGTTTGGAAAGAGAACAGAGTCTCACATTTAGAAAACACTCTTATGCCTGCTTAAGGGGAAAGGAGAGGTGGGGTGATGCATAAAACCAGTGTTTGATAAAAGCACAAGTACCATTTCTAAAACCAACTGTGGAATAGACAAGACCTACACCTTCCTCAGTGAAAGGGACTCAAAACCCCATATTTCCCGCAGAGGAATAGATCTGACTAGTAAGAATCTTAAAACCTATGTATTGATATGTCTCTGTAAGGGAATCAAGTTTGTCTAGACTGGCATAAACATGGCAGCGAGAATCAGCTCAAACCGACTATAAAAAGGAATTTCAAAAACAAAACCAAAAAACAGGGAAATTCTTTCCATTTCCTTCAGGGTCTCTGATGAAACCTGGAATGACCCTATCTACAATGACAGCTGGATGTGGCATAAGGCTGGACACTTGGGACTGAGAGGATTGGTGAGATTGGGTGAGCAAATGCAGACCCTTTAAAGGAAAAATGCATGGCCCCCATTCCATGGGTCCCAACTCTCCATGTTGAAGGGAATATTACTACAGCTATAACATGTACGGGAAACCTAGAGAATGGACACACTGTGAATACAAAAGGTTTCTAAAACTCAACGCGTAGTCCCTCTCCTGGTGAACCGGTTTAACTTTCCAACAGCTTTACTATCAATCTGCCAAGTAGGAGAGACAGCCCCTTTAACCTCCTGGTTCGCACAGGTTGCCTATTTGGCAGAGGATGGAAGGGAAGAGGGTGAACCAATGAGAGAGTAGCTGTTAGGCATTCGGACGGGCACATGTCACTCTAATTTCCCGGCAGGAAGAAGAATTAACCAGAGTCTCAGCCACCCACCGGGAACCAGTATAGGTCCTGAACCAAAATTTTGGACTTGCGTACAGCTCACAAAAAACGAGTTGAAAAATGGAGCTCAGGGGCACAGTAATTCACAAACTGGCAGAGTAATAAAGGAAAACTATCGTCCACAAATCTGTTGAGGGTAGGCAACGAGGCGGACTTGAAACCGAGGCAGAAGAGCAGGAAACAGATTTCAAGAGGTACGTTGGAATCGCCTTTAAAGCACAGTAAGAGGGGCCCAACTTCGACAATGACGCACAGGGCCAAAAAGGGCGTATGCGTTTTCTCCTGAATATATTCAGGAGAAAACGCATACGCAATTTTTGGCCAAGCAAGCAAGCGGGCAATGCAAATCTGCACTACAAAGAAGTATCACATCCCACCGGTCAAAAGGGACATCCACAAAATGTGTAAAAATCAGAAAGGCAAGACACGCCCTGGAGAACAGGGAGCCTTGTTATGCTGATGGGCGGGATGTAAATTGCCAACTGCCTCACTGGATGAGTGCATTGCGTTCCCTAAAACAAGTAAACAACAGAGCTACAGAGCCAAGTGCACTTCCAGTCTAGGGATTATACGTTGGGCAAACTGAAAATCAATAAGACAGAGCCACCCCCAAATTTAGGGCTGCACTGCGTACAAGAACCTCAACTTGGGTACACCTTAAATATCCCAGGAAATATAAAACTTGTTCAAAAATCTATGGTATTTATGTACGAAGGAATATCCCTCAGCCATGAAATCTATGTTATAAGACCAGGAGCAACAAAGTGACTGGATTCAGGTACGATGATTCTAAGTGAAATAAGTCACACAGAAAAAGAAACTTATCATAAGATATCACATATGAAGATCCTGTAAACATGGCTACACATGAACTGAGTTAGGAAAGAGGACAGAGTCTCACATTTAGAATACACTCTTACGCCTGCTTAAGGGGAAAGTAGAGGGGGGGTGATGCATAAAACCAGAGTTTGATATAAGCACAGGTACCATTTCTAAAACCAACTGTGGAATAGACAAGAGCTACACCTTCCTCAGTGAAAGGGACTCAAAATCCCATATTTCCCGCAGAGGAATAGATCTGACTAGTAAGAATCTTAATACCTATGTATTGATATGTGTCTGTAAGGGAACCAAGTGTGTCTAGACTGGCATAAACATGGCAGCGAGAATCAGCTCAAACCCACTATAAAAAGGAATTTCAAAAACAAAACCAAAAAACAGGGAAATTCTTTCCATTTCCTTCAGGGTCTCTGATGAAACCTGGAATGACCCTATCTACAATGACAGCTGGATGTGACATAAGGCTGGACACTTGGGACTGAGTGGATTGGTGAGATTGTTTGAGCAAATGCAGACCCTTTAAAGCAAAAATGCATGGCCGCCATTCCATGGGTCCCAACTCTCCAGGTTGAAGGGAATATTACTAAAGCTATAACATGTACGGGAAACGTAGAGAATGGACACACTGTGAATACAAAAGGTTTCTAAAACTCAACGAGTAGTCCCTCTCCTGGTGCTCCGGTTTGACTTTCCAACTGCTTTACTATCAATCTTCCAACTTAGAGAGACAGCCCATTTAAGCTCCTGGTTCGCACAGATTGCCAATTTGGCAGAGGATGGAAGGGAAGAGGGAGAACCAATGAGAGAGCAGCTGTTAGGCATTTGGACGGGCACATGTCACTCTAATTTCCCGGCAGGAAGAAGAATTAACCAAAGTCTCAGCCACCCACCGGGAACCAGTAGAGGTCCTGAACCAAAATTTAGAACTTGCGTTCAGCTCACAAAAAACGAGTTGAAAAATGGAGCTCAGGGGCACCGCAATTCACAGACAGGCAGAGTAATAAAGGAAAACTATCGTCCAAAAATCTGTTGAGGGAAGGCATCGAGGCGGACTTGAAAGCGAGGCAGAATAGCAGGAAACTGATTTCAAGATGTACATTGGAATCGCCTTTAAAGCACAGGAAGAGGGGCACAACTTTGACCATTACGCACTTGGCCAAAAAGGGCGTATGTGTTTCCTCCTGAATATATTCACGAGAAAACGCATTCGACATTTTGGGCCAAGCAAGCAAGCCGGCAATGCAAATCTGCACTACAAAGAAGTATCACTTCCCACCGGTCAAAACGGACATCCACAAAATGTGTAAAAACCAGAAAGGCAAAACAGGCCCTGGAGAACAGGGAGCCTTGTTATGCTGATGGGCGGGATGTAAATTGCCCACTGCCTCAATGGAGGAGTGCATTGTGTTCCCTAAAACAAGTAAACAACAGAGCTACAGAGACAAGGGCACTTCCAGTCTAGGGAATATACCTTGGGAAAACTGAAAATAAATAAGAGAGAGCCACCCCCAAATTTAGGGCTGAACTCCTTACAAGAACCTCAACTTGGGTACACCTTAAATATGCCAGGACATATAAAAATGGTACAAAAAATTGTGGTACTTATGTACGATGGAATATCCCTCAGCCATGAAATCAATGTCATAAGACCAGGAGCAGCAAAGTGAGTGGATTCAGGTACGATGATTCTAAGTGAAATAAGTCACACAGAAAAAGAAACTTATCATAAGATATCACTTATGAAGTTCCTGTAAACATGGCTACACATGAACTGAGTTAGGAAAGAGAACAGAGTCTCACATTTAGAAAACACTGTTATGCCTGCTTAAGGGGGAAGGAGAGGTGGGGTGATGCATAAAACCAGAGTTTGATATAAGCACAGGTACCGTTTCTAAAACCACCATTGGAATAGAAAAGACCTACACCTTCCTCAGTGAAAGGGACTCCAAAACCCATATTTCCCTCAGAGGAATAGATCTGACTAGTAAGAATCTTAAAACCTATGTATTGATATGTCTCCGTAAGGGAATCAAGTGTGTCTAGAATGGCATAAACATGGCAGCGAGAATCAGATCAAACCCACGATAAAAAGGAATTTCAAATACAAAACCAAAAAACAGGGAAATTCTTTACAATTCCTTCAGGGTCTCTGATGAAACCTGGAATGACCCTATCTACAATGACAGCTGGATGTGGCATAAGGCTGGACACTTGGGACTGAGAGGATTGGTGAGATTGGGTGAGCAAATGCACACCCTTTAAAGCGAAAATGAATGGCCCCCATTCCATGGGTCCCAACTCTCCATGTTGAAGGGAATATTACTACAGCTATAACATGTACGGGAAACCTAGAGAATGGACACACTGTGAATACAAAAGGTTTCTAAAACTCATCGAATAGTCCCTCTCCTGGTGCTCCGGTTTGACTTTCCAACTGCTTTACTATCAATCTTCCACTTGGAGAGACAGACCCTTTAAGCTCCTGGTTCGCACAGGCTGCCAATTTGGCAGAGGATGGAAGGGAAGAGGGAGAACCAATGAGAGAGCAGCTGTTAGGCATTTGGACGGGCACATGTCACTCTAATTTCCCGGCAGGAAGAATTAACCAAAGTCTCAGCCACCCACCGGGAACCAGTAGAGGTCCTGAACCAACAGTTTGGACTTGCATTCAGCTCACAAAAAACGAGTTGGAAAATGGAGCTCAGGGGCACAGCAATTCACAAACTGGCAGAGTAATAAAGGTGAACTATCGTCCAAAAATCTGTTGAGGGAAGGCAACGAGGCGGAATTGAAAGCGAGGCAGAATAGCACGAAAGAGATTTCAAGAGGTACGTTGGAATCGCCTTTAAAGCACAGGAAGAGGGGCACAACTTCGACAATGACGCACTTGGCCAAAAAGTGTGTATGCGTTTTCTCCTAAATATATTCAGGAGAAAACGCATACGCCCTTTTTGGGCAAGCAAGCAAGCGGGAAATGCAAATCTGCACTACAAACTAGTATCACTTCCCACCGGTCAAAAGGGACATCCACAAAATGTGTAAAAACCAGAAAGGCAAGACAGGCCCTGGAGAACAGGGAGCCTTGTTATGCTGATGGGCGGGATGTAAATTACCAACTGGCTCAATGGATGAGTGCATTGTGTTCCCTAAAACAAGTAAACAACACAGCTACAGAGCCAAGGGCACTTCCAGTCTAGGGAATATACCTTGGGAAAAGTGAAAATCAATAAGACAGAGCCACCCCCAAATTTAGGGCTGCACTGCTTACAAGAACCTCAACTTGGGTACACCTTAAATATCCAAGGAAATATAAAAATGGTTCAAAAAATTGTGGTACTTATGTACGATGGAATATCCCTCATTCATGAAATCAATGTCATAAGACCAGGAGCAGCAAAGTGAGTGGATTCAGGTACGATGATTCTAAGTGAAATAAGTCACACAGAAAAAGAAACTTATCATAAGATATCACTTATGAAGTTCCTGTAACATGGCTACACATGAACTGAGTTAGGAAAGAGAACAGAGTCTCACATTTAGAAAACACTGTTATGCCTGCTTAAGGGGGAAGGAGAGGTGGGGTGATGCATAAAACCAGAGTTTGATATAAGCACAGGTACCGTTTCTAAAACCACCATTGGAATAGAAAAGACCTACACCTTCCTCAGTGAAAGGGACTCCAAAACCCATATTTCCCTCAGAGGAATAGATCTGACTGGTAAGAATCTTAAAACCTATGTATTGATATGTCTCCGTAAGGGAATCAAGTGTGTCTAGACTGGCATAAACATGGCAGCGAGAAGCAGCTCAAACCCACTATAAAAAGGAATTTCAAAAACAAAACCAAAAAACAGGGAAATTCTTTACAATTCCTTCAGGGTCTCTGATGAAACCTGGAATGACCCTATCTACAATGACAGCTGGATGTGGCATAAGGCTGGACACTTGGGGCTGAGAGGATTGGTGAGATTGGGTGAGCAAATGCAGACCCTTTAAAGCGAAAATGCATGGCCCCCATTCCATGGGTCCCAACTCTCCATGTTGAAGGGAATATTACTACAGCTATAACATGTACGGGAAACCTAGAGAATGGACACACTGTGAATACAAAAGGTTTCTAAAACTCAACGAATAGTCCCTCTCGTGGTGCTCCGGTTTGACTTTCCAACTGCTCTACTATCAATCTCCCAACTTGGAAAGACAGACCCTTTAACCTCCTGGTTCGCACAGGTTGCCAATTTGGCAGAGGATGGAAGGGAAGAGGGAGAACCAATGAGAGACTAGCTGTTAGGCATTTGGACGGGCACATGTCACTCTAATTTCCCGGCAGGAAGAAGAATTAACCAAAGTCTCAGCCACCCACCGGGAACCAGTGGAGGTCCTGAACCAACAGTTTGGACTTGCATTCAGCTCACAAAAAACGAGTTGAATAATGGAGCTCAGGGGCACAGCAATTCACTATCTGGCAGAGTAATAAAGGACAACTATCGTCCAAAAATCTGTTGAGGGAAGGCAACGAGGCGGACTTGAAAGCGAGGCAGAATAGCAGGAAACCGATTTCAAGAGGTACATTGGGATCGCCTTTAAAGCACAGGAAGAGGGGCACAACTTCGACAATGACGCACTTGGCCAAAAAGGGTGTATGGGTTTTCTCCTGAATATATTCAGGAGAAAACGCATACGCCCTTTTTGGCCAAGCAAGCAAGCGGGCAATGCAAATCTGCACTACAAAGAAGTATCACTTCCCACCGGTCAAAAGGGACATCCACAAAATGTGTAAAAACCAGAAAGGCAAGACAGGCCTGGAGAAGAGGGAGCCTTTTTATGCTGATGGGCGGGATGTAAATTGCCCACTCCCTCCCTGGAGGAGTGCATTGTGTTCCCTAAAACAAGTAAACAACACAGCTACAGAGCCAAGGGCACTTCCAGTCTAGGGAATATACCTTGGGAAAACTGAAAATCAATAAGACAGAGCCACCCCCAAATTTAGGGCAGCATTCCTTACAAGAACCTCAACTTGTGTACACCTTAAATATCCCAGGAAATATAAAAATGGTTCAAAAATTGGGGTACTTATGTACGATGGAATATCCCTCAGCCATTAAATCAATGTCATAAGACCAGGAGCAGCAAAGTGCGTGGATTCAGGTACGATGATTCTAAGTGAAATAAGTCACACAGAAAAAGAAACTTATCAAAAGATATCACTTATGAAGATCCTGTAAACATGGCTACACATGAACTGAGTTAGGAAAGAGAACAGAGTCTCACATTTAGAAAACACTTTTATGCTTGCTTAAGGGGAAAGGAGAGGTGGGGTGATGCATAAAACCAGAGTTTGATATAAGCACATGTACCATTTCTAAAACCAACTGTGGAATAGACAAGAGCTACACCTTCCTCAGTGAAAGGGACTCAAAACCACATATTTCCCGCAGAGGAATAGATCTGACTAGTAAGAATCTTAAAACCTATGTATTGATATGTTTCTGTAAGGGAATCAAGTGTGTCTAGACTGGCATAAACATGGCAGCGAGAATCAGCTCAAACCCACTATAAAAAGGAATTTCAAACCAAAACCAAAAAAAGGGAAATTCTTTCCATATCCTTCAGGGTCTCTGATGAAACCTGGAATGACCCTATCTACAATGACAGCTGGATGGGGCATAAGGCTGGACACTTGGGACTGAGAGGATTGGTGAGATTGGGTGAGCAAATGCAGACCATTTAAAGCAAAAATGCATGGCCCCCATTCCATGGGTCCCAACTCTCCATGTTGAAGGGAATATTACTACAGCTATAACATGTACGGGAAAACTAGAGAATGGACACACTGTGAATACAAAAGGTTTCTAAAACTCATCGAATAGTCCCTCTCCTGGTGCTCCGGTTTGACTTTCCAAGTGCTTTACTATCAATCTTCCACTTGGAGAGACAGACCCTTTAAGCTCCTGGTTCGCACAGGCTGCCAATTTGGCAGAGGATGGAAGGGAAGAGGGAGAACCAATGAGAGACTAGCTGTTAGGCATTTGGACGGGCACATGTCACTCTAATTTCCCGGCAGGAAGAATTAACCAAAGTCTCAGCCACCCACCGGGAACCAGTAGAGGTCCTGAACCAAAATTTAGGACTTGCGTTCAGCTCACAAAAAACGAGTTGGAAAATGGAGCTCAGGGGCACAGCAATTCACAAACTGGCAGAGTAATAAAGGCGAACTATCGTCCAAAAATCTGTTGAGGGAAGGCAACGAGGCGGAATTGAAAGCGAGGCAGAATAGCATGAAAGAGATTTCAAGAGGTACGTTGGAATCGCCTTTAAAGCACAGGAAGAGGGGCACAACTTCGACAATGACGCACTTGGCCAAAAAGGGTGTATGCGTTTTCTCCTAAATATATTCAGGAGAAAACGCATACGCCCTTTTTGGCCAAGCAAGCAAGCGGGAAATGCAAATCTGCACTACAAAGTTGTATCACTTCCCACCGGTCAAAAGGGACATCCACAAAATGTGTAAAAACCAGAAAGGCAAGACAGGCCCTGGAGAACAGGGAGCCTTGTTATGCTGATGGGCGGGATGTAAATTACCAACTGGCTCAATGGAGGAGTGCATTGTGTTCCCTAAAACAAGTAAACAACACAGCTACAGAGACAAGGGCACTTCCAGTCTAGGGAATATACCTTGGGAAAACTGAAAATCAATAAGACAGAGCCACCGCCAAATTTAGGGCTGCACTCCTTACAAGAACCTCAACTTGGGTGCACCTTAAATATCCCAGGAAATATAAAAATGGTTCAAAAAATTGTGGTACTTATGTACGATGGAATATCCCTCAGCCATGAAATCAATGTCATAAGACCAGGAGCAGCAAAGTGAGTGGATTCAGGTTCGATGATTCTAAGTGAAATAAGTCACACAGAAAAAGAAACTTATCATAAGATATCATTAAGAAGTTCCTGTAAACATGGCTACACATGAACTGAGTTAGGAAAGAGAACAGAGTCTCACATTTAGAAAACACTGTTATGCCTGCTTAAGGGGGAAGGAGAGGTGGGGTGATGCATAAAACCAGAGTTTGATATAAGCACAGGTACCGTTTCAAAACACCATTGGAATAGAAAAGACCTACACCTTCCTCAGTGAACGGGACTCCAAAACCCATATTTCCCTCAGAGGAATAGATCTGACTAGTAAGAATCTTAAAACCTATGTATTGATATGTCTCCGTAAGGGAATCAAGTGTGTCTAGACTGGCATAAACATGGCAGCGAGAAGCAGCTCAAACCCACTATAAAAAGGAATTTCAAAAACAAAACCAAAAAACAGGGATATTCTTTACAATTCCTTCAGGGTCTCTGATGAATCCTGGAATGACCCTATCTACATTGACAGCTGGATGTGGCATAAGGCTGGACACTTGGGACTGAGAGGATTGGTGAGATTGGGTGAGCAAATGCAGACCCTTTAAAGCGAAAATGCATGGCCCCCATTCCATGGGTCCCAACTCTCCATGTTGAAGGGAATATTACTACAGCTATAACATGTATGGGAAACCTAGAGAATGGACACACTGTGAATACAAAAGGTTTCTAAAACTCAACGAATAGTCCCACTCCTGGTGCTCCGGTTTTACTTTCCAACTGCTCTACTATCAATCTCCCAACTTGGAAAGACAGACCCTTTAACCTCCTGGTTCGCACAGGTTGCCAATTTGGCAGAGGATGGAAGGGAAGAGGGAGAACCAATAAGAGACTAGCTGTTAGGCATTTGGACGGGCACATGTCACTCTAATTTCCCGGCAGGAAGAAGAATTAACCAAAGTCTCAGCCACCCACCGGGAACCAGTGGAGGTCCTGAACCAACAGTTTGGACTTGCATTCAGCTCACAAAAAACGAGTTGAATAATGGAGCTCAGGGGCACAGCAATTCACAATCTGGCAGAGTAATAAAGGACAACTATCGTCGAAAAATCTGTTGAGGGAAGGCAACGAGGCGGACTTGAAAGCGAGGCAGAATAGCAGGAAACAGATTTCAAGAGGTACATTGGGATCGCCTTTAAAGCACAGGAAGAGGGGCACAACTTCGACAATGACGCACTTGGCCAAAAAGGGTGTGTGGGTTTTCTCCTGAATATATTCAGCAGAAAACGCATACGCCCATTTTGGCCAAGCAAGCAAGCGGGCAATGCAAATCTGCACTACAAAGAAGTATCACTTCCCACCGGTCAAAAGGGACATCCACAAAATGTGTAAAAACCAGAAAGGCAAGACAGACCCTGGAGAACAGGGAGCCTTGTTATGCTGATGGGCGGGATGTAAATTGCCCACTCCCTCCCTGGAGGAGTGCATTGTGTTCCCTAAAACAAGTAAACAACACAGCTACAGAGCCAAGGGCACTTCCAGTCTAGGGAATATACCTTGGGAAAACTGAAAATCAATAAGACAGAGCCACCCCCAAATTTAGGGCAGCACTCCTTACAAGAACCTCAACTTGAGTACACCTTAAATATCCCAGGAAATATAAAAATGGTTCAAAAATTGGGGTACTTATGTACGATGGAATATCCCTCAGCCATTAAATCAATGTCATAAGACCAGGAGCAGCAAAGTGCGTGGATTCAGGTACGATGATTCTAAGTGAAATAAGTCACACAGAAAAAGAAACTTATCATAAGATATCACTTACGAAGATTCTGTAAACATGGCTACACATGAACTGAGTTAAGAAAGAGAACAGTGTCTCACATTTAGAAAACACTGTTATGCCTGCTTAAGGGGGAAGGAGAGGTGGGGTGATGCATAAAACCAGAGTTTGATATAAGCACAGGTACCGATTTTAAAACCAACTTTGGAATAGACAAGACCTACACCTTCCTCAGTGAAAGGGACTCAAAACACCATATTTCCCGTAGAGGAATGGATCTGACTAGTAAGATTCTTCAAACCTATGTATTGCTATGTCTCTGTAATGGAATCAAGTGTGTCTAGACTGGCATAAATATGGCAGCGAGAATCAGCTCAATCCCACTATAAAAAGGAATTTCAAAAACAAATCCAAAAAACAGGGAAATTCTTTACAATTCCTTCAGGGTCTCTGATGAAACCTGGAATGACCCTATCTACAATGACAGCTGGATGTGACATAAGGCTTGACACTTGGGACTGAGAGGATTGGTGAGATTGGGTGAGCAAATGCAGACCCTTTAAAGCAAAAATGCATGGCCCCCATTCCATGGGTCCCAACTCTCCATGTTGAAGTAAATATTACTACAGCTATAACATGTACGGGAAAAATAGAGAATGGACACACTGTGAATACAAAAGGTTTCTAAAACTCAACGAATAGTCCCTCTCCTGGTCCTCCAGTTTGACTTTGCAACTGCTTTACTATCAATCTCCCAACTTGGAAAGACAGCCCTTTAACCTCCTGGTTCGCACAGGTTGCCAATTTGGCAGAGGATGGAAGGGAAGAGGGAGAACCAGTGAGAGACTAGCTGTTAGGCATTTGGACGGGCACATGTCACTCTAATTTCCCGGCAGGAAGAAGAATTAACCAAAGTCTCAGCCACCCACCGGGAACCAGTAGAGGTCCTGAACCAAAATTTTGGACTTGCGTTCAGCTCACAAAAAACGAGTTGAAAAATGGAGCTCAGGGGCACAGCAATTCAAAAACTGGCAGAGTAATAAAGGACAACTATCGTCCAAAAATCTGTTGAGGGAAGGCAACGAGATGGACTTGAAATCGAGGCAGAATAGCAGGAAACAGATTTCAAGAGGTACGTTGGAATCACCTTTAAAGCACAGGAAGAGGGGCACATCTTCGACAATGACGCACTTGGCCAAAAAGGGCGTATGCGTTTTCTCCTGAATATATTCAGGAGAAAACGCATACGCCCCTTTTGGCCAAGCAAGCAAGCGGGCAATGCAAATCTGCACTACAAAGAAGTATCACTTCCCACTGGTCAAAGGGACATCCACAAAATGTGTAAAAACCAGAAAGGCAAGACAGGCCCTGGAGAACAGGGAGCCATGTTATTCTGATGGGCGGGATGTAAATTGCCAACTGCCTCATTGGAGGAGTGCATTGTGTCCCTAAAACAAGTAAACAACAGAGCTACAGAGCCAAGGGCACTTCCAGTCTAGGGAATATACCTTGGGAAAACTGAAAATCAATAAGACAGAGCCAACCACAAATTTAGGGCTGCAGTGCTTACGAGAACCTCAACATGGGTACATCTTAAATATCCCAGGAAATATAAAAATGGTTCAAAAAATTGTGGTACTTATGTACGATGGAGTATCCTTCAGCCATGAAATCAATGTCATAAGACCAGGAGCAGCAAAGTGAGTGGATTCAGGTACGATGATTCTAAGTGAAATAAGTCACACAGAGAAAGAAACTTATCATAAGATATCACTTATGAAGATCCTGTAAAGATGGCTACACATGAACTGAGTTAGGAAAGAGAGCAGAGGCTCACATTTAGAAAACACTCTTATGCCTGCTTAAGGGGGAAGGAGAGGTGGGGTGATGCATAAAACCAGAGTTTGATATAAGCACAGGTACCGTTTCTAAAACCAACTTTAGAATAGAAATGACCTACACCTTGCTCCGTGAAAGGGACTCAAAACCCCATATTTCCCGCAGAGGTATATATCTCACTAGTAAGAATCTTAAAACATATGTATTGATATGCCTCCGTAAGGGAATCAAGTGTGTCTAGACTGGCATAAACATGGCAGCGAGAATCAGCTCAAATCCACTAAAAAAAGGAATTTCAAAAACAAAAGAAAACACCAAGGATATACTGTACAATTCCTTCAGGGTCTCTGATGAAACCTGGAATGACCATTTCTACAATGACTGCTGGATGTGGCATAAGGCTGGACACTTGGGACTGAGAGGATTGGTGAGATTGGGTGAGCAAATGCAGACCCTTTAAAGCAAAAATGCATGGCCCCCATTCCATGGGTCCCAACTCTCCATGTTGAAGGGAATATTACTACAGCTATAACATGTACGGGAAACCTAGAGAATGGACACACTGTGAATACAAAAGGTTTCTAAAACTCAACGAGTAGTCCCTCTCCTGCTTCTCCGGTTTGACTTTCCAACTGCATTCCTATCAATCTCCCAACTTGGAGATACAAACCCTTTAACCTCCTGGTTCGCACAGGTTGCCAATTTGGCAGAGGATGGAAGGGAAGAGGGAGAACCAATGAGAGAGTAGCTGTTAGGCATTTGGATGGGCACATGTCACTGTAATTTCCCGGCAGGAAGAAGAATTAACCAGAGTCACAGCCACCAACCGGGAACCAGTATAGGTCCTGAACCAAAATTTTGGACTTGCGTACAGCTCACAAAAAACGAGTTGAAACATTGAGCTCAGGGGCACAGCAATTCACAAAAGGGCAGAGTAATAAAGGACAACTGTCGTCCAAAAATCTGTTGAGTGAAGGCAACGAAGCGGACTTGAAAGCAAGGCATAATAGCAGGGAACAGATTTCAAGAGGTACGTTGGAATGACCTTTAAAGCACAGGAAGAGGGGCACAACTTCGACAATGACGCACTTGGCCAAAAAGGGCGTATGCGTTTTCTCCTGAATATATTCAGGAGAAAACGCATACTCCCTTTTTGGCGAAGAAAGCAAGCGGGCAATGCAAATCTGCACTACAAAGAAGTAATACTTCCCACCGGTCAAAAGGGGTATCCACAAAATGTGTAAAAACCAGAAATGCAAGACAGGCCCTGGAGAACAGGGAGCCTTGTTATGCTGATGGACGGGATGTAAATTGCCAACTGCCTCACTGGAGGAGTGCATTGCGTTCCCAAAAACAAGTAAACAACAGAGCTCCAGAGCCAAGGGCACTTCCAGTCTAGGGAATATACCTTGGGAAAACTGAATATCAATAAGACAGAGCCACCCCCAAATTTAGGGCTACACTGCTTACAAGAACCTCAACTTGGGTACACCTTAAATATCCCAGGAAATATAAAAATGGTTCATAAAACTGTGGTATTTATATACGATGGAATATCCCTAAGACATGAAATCAATATCATAAGACCAGGAGCAGCAAAGTGAGTGGATTCAGGTACGATGATTCTAAGTGAAATAAGTCACACAGAAAAAGAAACTTATCATAAGATATCACTTATGAAGATCCTGTAAACATGGCTAAACATGAACTGAGTTAGGAAAGAGAACAGAGTTTCACTTTTACAAAACACTCTTATGCCTGCTTAAGGGGGAAGGAGAGGTGGGGTGATGCATAAAACCAGAGTTTTACATAACCACAGGTACCATTTCTAAAACCGACTGTGGAATAGACAAGACCTACACCTTCCTCAGTGAAAGGGACTCAAAACCCCTTATTTCCCGCAGAGGAATAGATCTGTCTAGTAAGAATCTTAAAACCTATGTATTGATATGTCTCTGTAAGGGAATCAAGTTTGTCTAGACTGGCATAAACATGGCAGCGAGAATCAGCTCAAACCCACTATAAAAAGGAATTTCAAAAACAAAACCAAAAAACAGGGAAATTCTTTACATTTCCTTCAGGGTCTCTGATGAAACCTGGAATGACCGTATCTACAATGACAGCTGGATGTGGCATAATGCTGGACACGTGGGACTGAGAGGACTGGTGAGATTGGGTGAGCAAATGCAGACCCTTTAAAGCAAAAATGCATGGCCCCCATTCCATGGGTCCCAACTCTCCATGTTGAAGGGAATATTACTACAGCTATAACATGTACGGGAAACCTAGAGAATGAACACACTGTGAATACAAAAGGTTTCTAAAACTCAACGAGTAGTCCCTCTCCTGGTGCTCCGCTTTGACTTTCCAACTGCTTTACTATCAATCTCCCACCTTGGTTAGACAGCCCCTTTAATCTCCTGGTTCGCACAGGTTGCCAATTTGGCAGAGGATGGAAGGGAAGAGGGAGAACCAATGAGAGAGTAGCTGTTAGGCATTTGGACGGGAACATGTCACTAATTTCCCGGCAGGAAGAAGAATTAACCAGTGTCTCAGCCACCCACCGGGAACTAGTATAGGTCCTGAACCAAAATTTTGGACTTGCGTACAGCTCACAATAAACGAGTTGATAAATGGAGCTCAGGGGCACAGCAATTCACAAACTGGCAGAGTAATAAAGGACAACTATCGTCCAAAAATCTGTTGAGGGAAGGCAACGCGGCGGACTTGAAAGCAAGGCAGAATAGCAGGAAACAGATTTCAAGTGGTACGTTGGAATCGCCTTTAAAGCAAAGGAAGAGGGGCACATCTTCGACAATGACGCACTTGGCCAAAAAGGGCGTATGCGTTTTCTCCTAAATATATTCAGGAGAAAAAGCATACGCCCTTTTTGGCCAAGCAAGCAAGCGGGCAATGCAAATCTGCACTACAAAGAAGTATCAGTTCCCACCGGTCAAAAGGGACATCCACAAAATTTGTAAAAACCAGAAAGGCAAGACTGGCCCTGGAGAACAGGGAGCCTTGTTATGTTGATGGGCGGGATGTAAATTGCCAACTGCCTCACTGGAGGAGTGCATTGCATTGCCTAAAACAAGTAAACAACAGAGCTACAGAGCCAAGGGCACTTCCACTCTAGGGAATATACCTTGGGAAAACTGAAAATCAATAAGACAGAGCCACCCCCAAATTTAGGGCTGCACTGCTTACAAGAACCTCATCTTGGGTACACCTTAAATATCCCAGGAAATATAAAAATGGTTCAAAAAACTGTCGTATTTACGTACGATGGAATATCCCTCAGACATGAAATGAATGTCATAAGGTCAGGAGCAGCAAAGTGAGTGGATTCAGGTACGATGATTCTAAGTGAAATAAGTCACACAGAAAAAGAAACTTATCATAAGATTTCACTTATGAAGGTCCTATAAACATGGCTACACATGAAGTGAGTTAGGAAAGATAACAGACTCTCACATTTAGGAAACACTCTTATGCCTGTTTAAGGGGAAAGGAGAGGTGGGGTGATGCATAAAACCAGAGTTTGATATAAGCACAGGTACCGTTTCTAAAACCACCATTGGAATAGAAAAGACCTACACCTTCCTCAGTGAAAGGGACTCCAAAACCCATATTTCCCTCAGAGGAATAGATCTGACTAGTAAGAATCTTAAAACCTATGTATTGATATGTCTCCGTAAGGGAATCAAGTGTGTCTAGAATGGCATAAACATGGCAGCGAGAATCAGATCAAACCCACGATAAAAAGGAATTTCAAATACAAAACCAAAAAACTGGGAAATTCTTTACAATTCCTTCAGGGTCTCTGATGAAACCTGGAATGACCCTATCTACAATGACAGCTGGATGTGGCATAAGGCTGGACACTTGGGACTGAGAGGATTGGTGAGATTGGGTGAGCAAATGCAGACCCTTTAAAGCGAAAATGAATGGCCCTCATTCCATGGGTCCCAACTCTCCATGTTGAAGGGAATATTACTACAGCTATAACATGTACGGGAAACCTAGAGAATGGACACACTGTGAATACAAAAGGTTTCTAAAACTCATCGAATAGTCCCTCTCCTGGTGCTCCGGTTTGACTTTCCAACTGCTTTACTATCAATCTTCCACTTGGAGAGACAGACCCTTTAAGCTCCTGGTTCGCACAGGCTGCCAATTTGGCAGAGGATGGAAGGGAAGAGGGAGATCCAATGAGAGAGCAGCTGTTAGGCATTTGGACGGGCACATGTCACTCTAATTTCCCGGCAGGAAGAATTAACCAAAGTCTCAGCCACCCACCGGGAACCAGTAGAGGTCCTGAACCAAAATTTAGGACTTGCATTCAGCTCACAAAAAACGAGTTGGGAAATGGAGCTCAGGGGCACAACAATTCACAAACTGGCAGAGTAATAAAGGCGAACTATCGTCCAAAAATCTGTTGAGGGAAGGCAACGAGGCGGAATTGAAAGCGAGGCAGAATAGCACGAAAGAGATTTCAAGAGGTACGTTGGAATCGCATTTAAAGCACAGGAAGAGGGGCACAACTTCGACAATGACGCACTTGGCCAAAAAGGGTGTATGCGTTTTCTCCTAAATATATTCAGGAGAAAACGCATACGCCCTTTTTGGCCAAGCAAGCAAGCGGGAAATGCAAATCTGCACTACAAAGTAGTATCACTTCCCACCGGTCAAAAGGGACATCCACAAAATGTGTAAAAACCAGAAAGGCAAGACAGGCCCTGGAGAACAGGGAGCCTTGTTATGCTGATGGGCGGGATGTAAATTACCAACTGGCTCAATGGAGGAGTGCATTGTGTTCCCTAAAACAAGTAAACAACACAGGTACAGAGCCAAGGGCACTTCCCGTCTAGGGAATATACCTTGGGAAAACTGAAAATCAATAAAACAGAGCCACCCCCAAATTTAGGGCTGCACTGCTTACAAGAACCTCAACTTGGGTACACCTTAAATATCCCAGGAAATATAAAAATGGTTCAAAAAATTGTGGTACTTATGTACGATGGAATATCCCTCATTCATGAAATCAATGTCATAAGACCAGGAGCAGCAAAGTGAGTGGATTCAGGTACGATGATTCTAAGTGAAATAAGTCACACAGAAAAAGAAACTTATCATAAGATATCACTTATGAAGATCCTGTAAACATGGCTAAACATGAACTGAGTTAGGA
This sequence comes from Mesoplodon bidens, assembly GCF_964165515.1. Taxonomy (NCBI): domain Eukaryota; kingdom Metazoa; phylum Chordata; class Mammalia; order Artiodactyla; family Ziphiidae; genus Mesoplodon; species Mesoplodon bidens. The sequence goes on from NW_027671403.1 coordinate 837,442, forward strand.
AAGAGAACAGAGTTTCACATTTACAAAACACTCTTATGCCTGCTTAAGGGGGAAGGAGAGGTGGGGTGATGCATAAAACCAGAGTTTGATATAAACACAGGTACCATTTCTAAAACCAACTGTGGAATAGACAATACCTACACCTTCCTCAGTGAAAGGGACTCAAAACCCCATGTTTCCCGCAGAGGAATAGATCTGACTAGTAAGAATCTTAAAACCTATGTATTGATATGTCTCTGTAAGGGAATCAAGTGTGTCTAGACTGGCATAAACATGGAAGCGAGAATCAGCTCAAACCCACTATAAAAAGGAATTTCAAAAACAAAACCAAAAAACAGGGAAATTCTTTACATTTCCTTCAGGGTCTCTGATGAATCCTGGAATGACCCTATCTACAATGACAGCTGGATGTCGCATAAGGCTGGACACTTGGGACTGAGAGGATTGGTGAGATTGGGTGAGCAAATGCAGACCCTTTAAAGCAAAAATGCATGGCACCCATTCCATGGGTCCCAACTCTCCATGTTGAAGGGAATATTACTACAGCTATAACATGTACGGGAAACCTAGAGAATGGACACACTGTGAAAACAAAAGGTTTCTAAAACTCAACGAGTAGTCCCTCTCCTGGTGCTCCGGTTTGACTTTCCAACTGCTTTACTATCAATCTCCCAACTTGGAGAGACAGCCCCTTTAACCTCCTGGTTCGCACAGGTTGCCTATTTGGCAGAGGATGGAAGGGAAGAGGGAAAACCAATGAGAGAGCAGCTGTTAGGCATTTGGACGGGCACATGTCACTCTAATTTCCCGGAAGGAAGAAGAATTAACCAGAGTCTCAGCCACCCACCGGGAACCAGTATAGGTCCTGAACCAAAATTTTGGACTTGCTTACAGCTCACAAAAAACGAGTTGAAAAATGGAGCTCAGGGGCACAGCAATTCACAAAATGGCAAAGTAATAAAGGACAACTGTCGTCCAAAAATCTGTTGAGGGAAGCCAACGAGGCGGAATTGAAAGCGAGGCAGAATAGCAGGAAACAGATTTCAAGACGTACGTTGAAATCGCCTTTAAAGCACAGGAAGAGGGGCACGACTTCGACAATAACGCACTTGTCCAAAAAGGGCGTATGCGTTTTCTCCTGAATATATTCAGGAGAAAACGCATACGCCCTTTTTGGTCAAGCAAGCAAGCGGGCAATGCAAATCTGCACTACAAAGAAGTATCACTTCCCACCGGTCAAAAGGGACATCCACAAAATGTGTAAAAGCCAGAAAGGCAAGACAGGCCCTGGAGAACAGGGAGCCTTGTTATGCTGATGGGCGGGATGTAAATTGCCAACTGCCTCACTGGAGGAGTGCATTGCGTTCCCTAAAACAAGTAAACTACAGAGCTACAGAGCCAACGGCACTTCTAGTCTAGGGAATATACCTTGGGAGAACTGAAAATCAATAAGACAGAGCCACCCCCAAATTTAGCGCTGCACTGCTTACAAGAACCTCAACTTGGGTACACCTTAAATATCCCAGGAAATATAAAAATGGTTCAAAAAACTGTGGTATTTATATACGATGGAATATCCCTCAGCCATGAAATCAATGTCATAAGACCAGGAGCAGCAAAGTGAGTGGATTCAGGTACAATGATTCTAAGTGAAATAAGTCACACAGAAAAAGAAACTTATCGTAAGATATCACTTATGAAGATCCTGTAAACATGGCTACACATGAACTGAGTTAGGAAAGAGAACAGAGTCTCACATTTAGAAAACACTCTTATGCCTGCTTAAGGGGAAAGGAGAGGTGGGGTGATGCATAAAACCAGAGTTTGATATAAGCACAGGTACCATTTCTAAAACCAACTGTGGAATAGACAAGACCTACACCTTCCTCAGTGAAAGGGACTCAAAACCCCATATTTCCCGCAGAGGAATAGATCTGACTAGTAAGAATCTTAAAACCTATGTATTGATATGTCTCTGTAAGGGAATCAAGTGTGTCTAGACTGGCATAAACATGGCATCGAGAATCAGCTCAAACCCACTATAAAAAGGAATTTGTAAAACAAAACCAAAAATCAGGGAAATTCTTTACATTCCCTTCAGGGTCTCTGATGAAACCCGGAATGACCCTATCCACAATGACAGCTGGATGTGGCATAAGGCTGGACACTTGGGTCTGAGAGGATTGGGGAGATTGGTTGAGCAAATGCAGACCCTTTAAAGCCAAAATGCATGGCCCCCATTCCATGGGTCCCAACTCTCCATGTTGAAGGGAATATTACTACAGCTGTAACATGTACGGGAAACCTAGAGAATGGACACACTGTGCATACAAAAGGTTTCTAAAACTCAATGAGTAGTCCCTCTCCTGGTGCTCCGGTTTGACTTTCCAACTGCTTTCCTATCAATCTCCAAACGTGGAGATACACCCCCTTTAACCTCCTGGTTCGCACAGGTTGCCAATTTGGCAGAGGATGGAAGGGAAGAGGGAGAACCAATGAGAGAGTAGCTGTTAGACATTTGGACGGGCACATGTCACTCTATTTTCCCAGAAGGAAGAAGAATTAACCAGAGTGTCAGCCTGCCACCGGGAACCATTATAGATCCTGAAGCAAAATTTTGGACTTGCGTACATCTCACAAATAACGAGTTGAAACATTGAGCTCAGGTGCACAGCAATTCACAAACTGGCAGAGTAATAAAGGACAACTGTCGTCCAAAAATCTGTTGAGGGAAGACAACGCGGCGGAATTGAAAGCAAGGCATAATAGCAGGGAACAGATTTCACGAGGTACGTTGGAATCGCCTTTAAAGCACAGGAAGAGGGGCACAACTTCGACAATGACGCACTTGGCCAAAAAGGGCGTATGCGTTTTCTCCTGAATATATTCAGGAGAAAACGCATACGCCCTTTTTGGCCAAGCAAGCAAGCGGGCAATGCAAATCTGCACTACAAAGAAGTAATACTTCCCACCGGTCAAAAGGGACATCGACAAAATGTGTAAAAACCAGAAATGCCAGACAGGCCCTGGAGAACGGGGAGCCTTGTTATGCTGATGGACGGGATGTAAATTGCCAACTGCCTCACTGGAGGAGTGCATTGCGTTCCATAAAACAAGTTAACAACAGAGCTACAGAGCCAACGGCACTTCCAGTCTAGGGAATATACCTTGGAAAATCTGAAAATCAATAAGACAGAGCCACCCCCAAATTTAGGGCTACACTGCTTACAAGAACCTCAACTTGGGTACACCTTAAATATCCCAGGAAATATAAAAATGGTTCAAAAAATTGTGGTATTTATATACGATGGAATATCCCTCAGACATGAAATCAATATCATAAGACCAGGAGCAGCAAAGTGAGTGGATTCAGGTACGATGATTCTAAGTGAAATAAGTCACACAGAAAAAGAAACTTATCATAAGATATCACTTATGTAGATCCTGTAAACATGGCTACACATGAACTGAGTTAGGAAAGAGAACAGAGTCTCACATTTAGAAAACACTCTTATGCCTGCTTAAGGGGAATGGGGAGGTGGGTTGATGCATAAAACCAGAGTTTGATATAAGCACAGGTACCATTTCTAAAACCAACTGTGGAATAGACAAGACCTACACCTTCCTCAGTGAAAGGGACTCAAAACCCCATATTTCCCGCAGAGGAATAGATCTGACTAGTAAGAATCTTAAAACCTATGTATTGATATGTCTCTGTAAGGGAATCAAGTGTGTCTAGACAGGCATAAACATGGCAGCGAGAATCAGCTCAAACCCACTATAAAAAGGAATTTCAAAAACAAAACCAAAAAACTGGAAATTCTTTACATTTCCTTCAGGGTCTCTGATGAAACCTGGAATGACCCTATCTAAAATGACAGCTGGATGTGGCATAAGGCTGGACACTTGGGACTGAGAGGATTGGTGAGATTGGGTGAGCAAATGCAGACCCTTTAAAGCAAAAATGCATGTCCCCCATTCCATGGGTCCCAACTCTCCATGTTGAAGGGAATATTACTACAGCTATAACATGTACGGGAAACCTAGAGAATGGACACACTGTGAATACAAAAGGTTTCTAAAACTCAACGAGTAGTCCCTCTCCTGGTGCTCCGGTTTGACTTTCCAAATGCTTTACTATCAATCTCCCAACTTGGAGAGACAAACCCTTTAACCTCCTGGTTCGCACAGGTTGCCAATTTGGCAGAGGATGGAAGGGAAGAGGGAGAACCAATGAGAGAGTAGCTGTTAGACATTTGGACGGGCACATGTCCCTCCAATTCCCTGGCAGGAAGAAGAATTAACCAGAGTCTCAGCCAACCACCGGGAACCAGTATAGGTCCAGAACCAAAATTTTGGACTTGCGTACAGCTCACAAAAAACGAGTTGAAAAATGGAGCTCAGGGGCACAGCAATTCACAAACTGGCAGAGTAATAAAGGACAACTATCGTCCAAAAATCTGTTGAGGGAAGGCAACGAGGCGGACTTGAAAGCGAGGCCGAATAGCAGGAAACAGATTTCAAGAGGTACGTTGGAATCGCCTTTTAAGCACAGGAAGAGGGGCACAACTTCGACAATGACGCACTTGGCCAAAAAGGGCATATGCGTTTTCTCCTGAATATATTCAGGAGAAAACGCATACGCCCTTTTTGGCCAAGCAAGCAAGCGGGCAATGCAAATCTGCATTACAAAGAAGTATCACTTCCCACCGGTCAAAAGGGACATCCACAAAATGTGTAAAAACCAGAAAGGCAAGACAGGCCCTGGAGAAGAGGGAGCCTTGTTATGCTGATGGGCGGGTTGCAAATGGCCAACTGCCTCACTGGAGGATTGCATTGCGTTCCCTAAAAGAAGTAATCAACAGAGCTACAGAGCCAAGGGCACATCCAGTCTAGGGAATATACCTTTGAAAACTGAAAATCAATAAGACAGAGCCACCCCCAAATTTAGGGCTGCACTGCTTACAAGAACCTCAACATGGATACACCTTAAATATCCCAGGAAATATAAAAATCGTTCAAAAAACTGTTTTATTTATGTACGATGGAATATCCCTCAGCCATGAAATCAATGTCATAAGACCAGGAGCAGCAAAGTGAGTGGATTCAGGTACGATGATTCTAAGTGAAATAAGTCACACAGAAAAAGAAACTTATCATAAGATATCACTTATGAAGATCCTGTAAACATGGCTACACATGAACTGAGTTAGGAAAGAGAACAGAGTCTCACATTTAGAAAACACTCTTATGCCTGCTTAAGGGGAAAGGAGAGGTGGGGTGATGCATAAAACCAGAGTTTGATATAAGCACAGGTACCATTTCTAAAACCAACTGTGGAATAGACAAGACCTACACCTTCCTCAGTGAAAGGGACTCAAAACCCCATATTTCCCGCAGAGGAATAGATCTGACTAGTAAGAATCTTAAAACCTATGTATTGATATGTCTCTGTAAGGGAATCAAGTGTGTCTAGGCTGGCATAAACATGACATCGAGAATCAGCTCAAACCCACTATAAAAAGGAATTTCAAAAACAAAACCAAAAAACAGGGAAATTCTTTCCATTTCCTTCAGGGTCTCTGATGAAACCCGGAATGACCCTATCTACAATGACAGCTGGATGTGGCATAAGGCTGGACACTTGGGACTGAGAGGATTGGGGAGATTAGTTGAGCAAATGCACACCCTTTAAAGCCAAAATGCATGGCCCCCCATTCCATGGGTCCCAACTCTCCATGTTGAAGGGAATATTACTACAGATATAACATGTACGGGAAACCTAGAGAATGGACACACTGTGCATACAAAAGTTTTCTAAAACTCAACGAGTAGTCCCTCTCCTGGTGCTCCGGTTTGACTTGCCAACTGCTTTCCTATCAATCTCCCAACGTGGAGATACAACCCCTTTAACCTCCTGGTTCGCACAGGTTGCCAATTTGGCAGAGGATGGAAGGGAAGAGGGAGAACCAATGAGAGAGTAGCTGTTAGGCATTTGGAAGGGCACATGTCACTCTATTTTCCCAGAAGGAAGAATAATTAACCAGAGTGTCAGCCTGCCACCGGGAACCAGTATAGGTCCTGAACCAAAATTTTGGACTTGCGTACAGCTCACAAAAAACGAGTTGAAACATTGAGCTCAGGGGCACAGCAATTCACAAACTGGCAGAGTAATAAAGGACAACTGTCGTCCAAAAATCTGTTGAGGGAAGGCAACGAGGCGGACTTGAAAGCAAGGCATAATAGCAGGGAACAGATTTCAAGAGGTACGTTGGAATCGCCTTTAAAGCACAGGAAGAGGGGCACAACTTCGACAATGACGCACTTGGCCAAAAAGGGCGTATGCGTTTTCTCCTGAATATATTCAGGAGAAAACGCATACGCCCTTTTTGGCAAAGCAAGCAAGCGGGCAATGCAAATCTGCACTACAAAGAAGTAATACTTCCCACCGGTCAAAAGGGACATCCACAAAATGTGTAAAAACCAGAAATGCAAGACAGGCCCTGGAGAACGGGGAGCCTTGTTATGCTGATGGACGGGATGTAAATTGCCAACTGCCTCACTGGAGGAGTGCATTGCATTCCCAAAAACAAGTAAACAACAGAGCTCCAGAGCCAAGGGCACTTCCAGTCTAGGGAATATACCTTGGGAAAACTGAAAATCAATAAGACAGAGCCACCCTCAAATTTAGGGCTACACTGCTTACAAGAACCTCAACTTGGGTACACCTTAAATATCCCAGGAAATATAAAAATGGTTCAAAAAACTGTGGTATTTATATACGATGGAATATCCCTCAGACATGAAATCAATATCATAAGACCAGGAGCAGCAAAGTGAGTGGATTCAGGTACGATGATTCTAAGTGAAATAAGTCACACAGAAAAAGAAACTTATCATAAGATATCACTTATGTAGATCCTGTAAACATGGCTACACATGAACTGAGTTAGGAAAGAGAACAGAGTCTCACATTTAGAAAACACTCTTATGCCTGCTTAAGGGGAATGGAGAGGTGGGTTGATGCATAAAACCAGAGTTTGATATAAGCACAGGTACCATTTCTAAAACCAACTGTGGAATAGACAAGACCTACACCTTCCTCAGTGAAAGGGACTCAAAACCCCATATTTCCCGCAGAGGAATAGATCTGACTACTAAGAATCTTAAAACCTATGTATTGATATGTCTCTGTAAGGGAATCAAGTGTGTGTAGACAGGCATAAACATGGCAGCGAGAATCAGCTCAAACCCACTATAAAAAGGAATTTCAAAAACAAAACCAAAAAACAGGGAAATTCTTTACATTTCCTTCAGGGTCTCTGATGAAACCTGGAATGACCCTATCTACAATGACAGCTGGATGTGGCATAAGGCTGGACACTTGGGACTGAGAGGATTGGTGAGATTGGGTGAGCAAATGCAGACCCTTTAAAGAAAAATGCATTGCCCCCATTCCATGGGTCCCAACTCTCCATGTTGAAAGGAATATTACTACAGCTATAACATGTACGGGAAACCTAGAGAATGGACACACTGTGAAATCAAAAGGTTTCTAAAACTCAACGAGTAATCCCTCTCCTGGTGCTCTGGTTTGACTTTCCAACTGATTTACTATCAATCTTCCAACTTGGAGAGACAACCCCTTTAACCTCCTGGTTCGCACAGTTTGCCAATTTGGCAGATGATGGAAGGGAAGAGGGAGAACCAATGAGAGAGTAGCTGTTAGGCATTTGGACGGGAACACGTCACTAATTTCCTGGCAGTAAGAAGAATTAACCAGAGTCACAGCCACCCACCGGGAACCAGTATAGGTCCTGAACCAAAATTTTGGACTTGCGTACAGCTCACAAAAAACGAGTTGAAAAATGGAGCTCAGGGGCACAGCAATTCACAAACTGGCAGAGCAGTAAAGGACAACTATCGTCCAAAATTCTGTTGAGGGAAGGCAACGAGGCGGAATTGAAAGCGAGGCAGAATAGCAGGAAACAGATTTCAAGAGGTACCTTGGAATCGCATTTAAAGCACAGGAAGAGGTGCACAACTTTGACAATGATGCACTTGGCCAAAAAGGGCGTATGTGTTTTCTCCTGAATATATTCAGGAGAAAACGCATACGCCCTTTTTGGCCAAGCAAGCAAGCGGGCAATGCAAATCTGCACTACAAAGAAGTATCACTTCCCACCGGTCAAAAGGGACATCCACAAAATGTGTAAAAACCAGAAAGGCAAGACAGGCCCTGGAGAACAGGGAGCCTTGTTATGCTGATTGGCGGGATGTAAATTGCCAACTGCCACACTGGAGGAGTGCATTGCGTTCCCTAAAACAAGTAATCAAAAGAGCTACAGAGCCAAGGGCACATCCAGTCTAGGGAATATACCTTGGGAAAACTGAAAATCAATAAGACAGAGCCACCCCCAAATTTAGGGCTGCACTGCTTACAAGAACCTCAACATGGGTACACCTTAAATATCCCAGGAAATATAAAAATGGTTCAAAAAACTGTGGTATTTATGAACGATGGAATATCCCTCAGGCATGAAATGAATGTCATAAGGTCAAGAGTAGTAAAGTGAGTGGATTCAGGTACGAAGATTCTAAGTGAAAGAAAAAGAAACTTATCATAAGATATCACTTTTGAAGTTCCTGTAAACATGGCTACACATGAACTGAGTTAGGAAAGAGAACAGAGTCTCACATTTAGAAAACACTCTTATTCCTGCTTAAGGGGAAAGGATAGGTTGGGTGATGCATAAAAGCAGAGTTTGATATAAGCACAGGTACCATTTCTAAAACCAACTGTGGAATAGAGAAGACCTACACCTTCCTCAGTGAAAGGGACTCAAAACCCCATATTTCCCGCAGAGGAGTAGATCTGGCAAGTAAGAATCTTAAAACCTATGTATTGATATGTCTCTGTAAGGGAATCAAGTGTGTCTAGACTGGCATAAACATGGCAGTGAGAATCAGCTCAAACCCACTATAAAAAGGAATTTCAAAAACAAAACCGAAAAACAGGGAAATTCTTTACATTCCCTTCAGGGTCTCTGATGAAACCTGGAATGACCATATCTACAATGACAGCTGGATGTGGCATAAGGCTGGACACTTGGGACTGAGAGGATTGGTGAGATTGGGTGAGCAAATGCAGACCCTTTAAATCAAAAATGCATGGCCCCCATTCCATGGGTCCCAACTCTCCAGGTTGAAGGGAATATTACTACAGCTATAACATGTACGGGAAACCTACAGAATGGACACACTGTGAATACAAAAGGTTTCTAAAACTCAACGAGTAGTCCCTCTCCTGCTGCTCCGGTTTGACTTTCCAACTGCTTTCCTATCAATCTGCCCACTTGGAGATACAACCCCTTTAACCTCCGGGTTCGCATAGGTTGCCAATTTGGCAGAGGATGGAAGGGAAGAGGGAGATCCAATGAGACAGTAGCTGTTAGGCATTTGGACGGGCACATGTCACTGAAATTTCCCGGCAGGAAGAAGAATTAACCAGAGTCACAGCCACCCACCGTGAACGAGTATAGGTCCTGAACCAAAATTTTGGACTTGCGTACAGCTCACAAAAAACGAGTTGAAAAATGGAGCTCAGGGGCACAGCAATTCACAAACTGGCAGAGTAATAAAGGACAACTATCGTCCAAAAATCTGTTGAGTGAAGGTAACGAGGCGGACTTGAAAGCAAGGCAGAATAGCAGGAAACAGATTTCAAGAGGTACGTTGGAATCGCCTTTAAAGCACAGGAAGAGGGGCACAACTTCGACAATGACGCACTTGTCCAAAAAGGGCATACGCGTTTTCTCCTGAATATATTCAGGAGAAAACGCATACGACCTTATTGGCCAAGCAAGCAAGCGGGCAATGCAAATCTGCACTACAAAGAAGTATCACTTCCCACCGGTCAAAAGGGACATCCACAAAATGTGTAAAAACCAGAAAGGCAAGACAGGCCCTGGAGAACAGGGAGCCTTGTTATGCTGATGGGCGGGATGTAAATTGCCAACTGCCTCACTGGAGGAGTGCATTGCGTTCCCTAAAACAAGTAAACAACAGAGCTACAGAGCCAACGGCACTTCCAGTCTAGGGAATATACCTTGGGAAAACTGAAAATCAATAAGACAGAGCCACCCCCAAATTTAGCGCTGCACTGCTTACAAGAACCTCAACATGGGTACACCTTAAATATCCCAGGAAATATAAAAATGGTTCAAAAAACTGTGGTATTTATATACGATGGAATATCCCTCAGCCATGAAATCAATGTCATAAGACCAGGAGCAGCAAAGTGAGTGGATTCAGGTACGATGATTCTAAGTGAAATAAGTCACACAGAGAAAGAAACTTATCATAAGATATCACTTATGAAGATCCTGTAAACATGGCTACACATGAACTGAGTTAGGAAAGAGAACAGAGTCTCACATTTAGAAAACACTCTTATGCCTGCTTAAGGGGAAAGGAGAGGTGGGGTGATGCATAAAACCAGAGTTTGATATAAGCACAGGTACCATTTCTAAAACCAACTGTGGAATAGACAAGAGCTACACCTTCCTCAGTGAAAGGGACTCAAAACCCCATATTTCCCGCAGAGGAATAGATCTGACTAGTAAGAATCTTAAAACCTATGTATTGATATGTCTCTGTAAGGGAATCAAGTGTGTCTAGACTGGCATAAACATGACATCGAGAATCAGCTCAAACCCACTATAAAAAGGAATTTCAAAAACAAAACCAAAAAACAGGGAAATTCTTTCCATTTCCTTCAGGGTCTCTGATGAAACCCGGAATGACCCTATCTACAATGACAGCTGGATGTGGCATAAGGCTGGACACTTGGGACTGAGAGGATTGGGGAGATTAGTTGAGCAAATGCACACCCTTTAAAGCCAAAATGCATGGCCCCCCATTCCATGGGTCCCAACTCTCCATGTTGAAGGGAATATTACTACAGATATAACATGTACGGGAAACCTAGAGAATGGACACACTGTGCATACAAAAGTTTTCTAAAACTCAACGAGTAGTCCCTCTCCTGGTGCTCCGGTTTGACTTGCCAACTGCTTTCCTATCAATCTCCCAACGTGGAGATACAACCCCTTTAACCTCCTGGTTCGCACAGGTTGCCAATTTGGCAGAGGATGGAAGGGAAGAGGGAGAACCAATGAGAGAGTAGCTGTTAGGCATTTGGAAGGGCACATGTCACTCTTTTTTCCCAGAAGGAAGAATAATTAACCAGAGTGTCAGCCTGCCACCGGGAACCAGTATAGGTCCTGAACCAAAATTTTGGACTTGCGTACAGCTCACAAAAAACGAGTTGAAACATTGAGCTCAGGGGCACAGCAATTCACAAACTGGCAGAGTAATAAAGGACAACTGTCGTCCAAAAATCTGTTGAGGGAAGGCAACGAGGCGGACTTGAAAGCAAGGCATAATAGCAGGGAACAGATTTCAAGAGGTACGTTGGAATCGCCTTTAAAGCACAGGAAGAGGGGCACAACTTCGACAATGACGCACTTGGCCAAAAAGGGCGTATGCGTTTTCTCCTGAATATATTCAGGAGAAAACGCATACGCCCTTTTTGGCAAAGCAAGCAAGCGGGCAATGCAAATCTGCACTACAAAGAAGTAATACTTCCCACCGGTCAAAAGGGACATCCACAAAATGTGTAAAAACCAGAAATGCAAGACAGGCCCTGGAGAACGGGGAGCCTTGTTATGCTGATGGACGGGATGTAAATTGCCAACTGCCTCACTGGAGGAGTGCATTGCGTTCCCAAAAACAAGTAAACAGCAGAGCTCCAGAGCCAAGGGCACTTCCAGTCTAGGGAATATACCTTGGGAAAACTGAAAATCAATAAGACAGAGCCACCCTCAAATTTAGGGCTACACTGCTTACAAGAACCTCAACTTGGGTACACCTTAAATATCCCAGGAAATATAAAAATGGTTCAAAAAACTGTGGTATTTATATACGATGGAATATCCCTCAGACATGAAATCAATATCATAAGACCAGGAGCAGCAAAGTGAGTGGATTCAGGTACGATGATTCTAAGTGAAATAAGTCACACAGAAAAAGAAACTTATCATAAGATATCACTTATGTAGATCCTGTAAACATGGCTACACATGAACTGAGTCAGGAAAGAGAACAGAGTCTCACATTTAGAAAACACTCTTATGCCTGCTTAAGGGGAATGGAGAGGTGGGTTGATGCATAAAACCAGAGTTTGATATAAGCACAGGTACCATTTCTAAAACCAACTGTGGAATAGACAAGACCTACACCTTCCTCAGTGAAAGGGACTCAAAACCCCATATTTCCCGCAGAGGAATAGATCTGACTACTAAGAATCTTAAAACCTATGTATTGATATGTCTCTGTAAGGGAATCAAGTGTGTGTAGACAGGCATAAACATGGCAGCGAGAATCAGCTCAAACCCACTATAAAAAGGAATTTCAAAAACAAAACCAAAAAACAGGGAAATTCTTTACATTTCCTTCAGGGTCTCTGATGAAACCTGGAATGACCCTATCTACAATGACAGCTGGATGTGGCATAAGGCTGGACACTTGGGACTGAGAGGATTGGTGAGATTGGGTGAGCAAATGCAGACCCTTTAAAGAAAAATGCATTGCCCCCATTCCATGGGTCCCAACTCTCCATGTTGAAAGGAATATTACTACAGCTATAACATGTACGGGAAACCTAGAGAATGGACACACTGTGAAATCAAAAGGTTTCTAAAACTCAACGAGTAATCCCTCTCCTGGTGCTCTGGTTTGACTTTCCAACTGATTTACTATCAATCTTCCAACTTGGAGAGACAACCCCTTTAACCTCCTGGTTCGCACAGGTTGCCAATTTGGCAGATGATGGAAGGGAAGAGGGAGAACCAATGAGAGAGTAGCTGTTAGGCATTTGGACGGGAACACGTCACTAATTTCCTGGCAGTAAGAAGAATTAACCAGAGTCACAGCCACCCACCGGGAACCAGTATAGGTCCTGAACCAAAATTTTGGACTTGCGTACAGCTCACAAAAAACGAGTTGAAAAATGGAGCTCAGGGGCACAGCAATTCACAAACTGGCAGAGCAGTAAAGGACAACTATCGTCCAAAATTCTGTTGAGGGAAGGCAACGAGGCGGAATTGAAAGCGAGGCAGAATAGCAGGAAACAGATTTCAAGAGGTACCTTGGAATCGCATTTAAAGCACAGGAAGAGGTGCACAACTTTGACAATGATGCACTTGGCCAAAAAGGGCGTATGTGTTTTCTCCTGAATATATTCAGGAGAAAACGCATACGCCCTTTTTGGCCAAGCAAGCAAGCGGGCAATGCAAATCTGCACTACAAAGAAGTATCACTTCCCACCGGTCAAAAGGGACATCCACAAAATGTGTAAAAACCAGAAAGGCAAGACAGGCCCTGGAGAACAGGGAGCCTTGTTATGCGGATGGGCGGGATGTAAGTTGCCAACTGCCTCACTGGAGGAAAGCATTGCGTTCCCTAAAAGAAGTAATCAAAAGAGCTACAGAGCCAACGGCACATCCAGTCTAGGGAATATACCTTTGGAAAACTGAAAATCAATAAGACAGAGCCACCCCCAAATTTAGGGCTGCACTGCTTACAAGAACCTCAACATGGGTACACCTTAAATATCCCAGGAAATATAAAAATGGTTCAAAAAACTGTGGTATTTATGTACGATGGAATATCCCTCAGGCATGAAATGAATGTCATAAGGTCAAGAGTAGTAAAGTGAGTGGATTCAGGTACGAAGATTCTAAGTGAAAGAAAAAGAAACTTATCATAAGATATCACTTATGAAGATCCTGTAAACATGGCTACACATGAACTGAGTTAGGAAAGAGAACAGAGTCTCACATTTAGAAAACACTCTTATTCCTGCTTAAGGGGAAAGGATAGGTTGGGTGATGCATAAAAGCAGAGTTTGATATAAGCACAGGTACCATTTCTAAAACCAACTGTGGAATAGAGAAGACCTACACCTTCCTCAGTGAAAGGGACTCAAAACCCCATATTTCCCGCAGAGGAGTAGATCTGGCAAGTAAGAATCTTAAAACCTATGTATTGATATGTCTCTGTAAGGGAATCAAGTGTGTCTAGACTGGCATAAACATGGCAGTGAGAATCAGCTCAAACCCACTATAAAAAGGAATTTCAAAAACAAAACCGAAAAACAGGGAAATTCTTTACATTCCCTTCAGGGTCTCTGATGAAACCTGGAATGACCCTATCTACAATGACAGCTGGATGTGGCATAAGGCTGGACACTTGGGACTGAGAGGATTGGTGAGATTGGGTGAGCAAATGCAGACCCTTTAAATCAAAAATGCATGGCCCCCATTCCATGGGTCCCAACTCTCCATGTTGAAGGGAATATTACTACAGCTATAACATGTACGGGAAACCTACAGAATGGACACACTGTGAATACAAAAGGTTTCTAAAACTCAACGAGTAGTCCCTCTCCTGCTGCTCCGGTTTGACTTTCCAACTGCTTTCCTATCAATCTCCCCACTTGGAGATACAACCCCTTTAACCTCCGGGTTCGCATAGGTTGCCAATTTGGCAGAGGATGGAAGGGAAGAGGGAGAACCAATGAGAGAGTAGCTGTTAGGCATTTGGACGGGCACATGTCACTGAAATTTCCCGGCAGGAAGAAGAATTAACCAGAGTCACAGCCACCCACCGTGAACGAGTATAGGTCCTGAACCAAAATTTTGGACTTGCGTACAGCTCACAAAAAACGAGTTGAAAAATGGAGCTCAGGGGCACAGCAATTCACAAACTGGCAGAGTAATAAAGGACAACTATCGTCCAAAAATCTGTTGAGTGAAGGTAACGAGGCGGACTTGAAAGCAAGGCAGAATAGCAGGAAACAGATTTCAAGAGGTACGTTGGAATCGCCTTTAAAGCACAGGAAGAGGGGCACAACTTCGACAATGACGCACTTGTCCAAAAAGGGCGTACGCGTTTTCTCCTGAATATATTCAGGAGAAAACGCATACGACCTTATTGGCCAAGCAAGCAAGCGGGCAATGCAAATCTGCACTACAAAGAAGTATCACTTCCCACCGGTCAAAAGGGACATCCACAAAATGTGTAAAAACCAGAAAGGCAAGACAGGCCCTGGAGAACAGGGAGCCTTGTTATGCTGATGGGCGGGATGTAAATTGCCAACTGCCTCACTGGAGGAGTGCATTGCGTTCCCTAAAACAAGTAAACAACAGAGCTACAGAGCCAACGGCACTTCCAGTCTAGGGAATATACCTTGGGAAAACTGAAAATCAATAAGACAGAGCCACCCCCAAATTTAGCGCTGCACTGCTTACAAGAACCTCAACATGGGTACACCTTAAATATCCCAGGAAATATAAAAATGGTTCAAAAAACTGTGGTATTTATATACGATGGAATATCCCTCAGCCATGAAATCAATGTCATAAGACCAGGAGCAGCAAAGTGAGTGGATTCAGGTACGATGATTCTAAGTGAAATAAGTCACACAGAAAAAGAAACTTATCATAAGATATCACTTATGAAGATCCTGTAAACATGGCTACACATGAACTGAGTTAGGAAAGAGAACAGAGTCTCACATTTAGAAAACACTCTTATGCCTGCTTAAGGGGAAAGGAGAGGTGGGGTGATGCATAAAACCAGAGTTTGATATAAGCACAGGTACCATTTCTAAAACCAACTGTGGAATAGACAAGACCTACACCTTCCTCAGTGAAAGGGACTCAAAACCCCATATTTCCCGCAGAGGAATAGATCTGACTAGTAAGAATCTTAAAACCTATGTATTGATATGTCTCTGTAAGGGAATCAAGTGTGTCTAGACTGGCATAAACATGACATCGAGAATCAGCTCAAACCCACTATAAAAAGGAATTTCAAAAACAAAACCAAAAAACAGGGAAATTCTTTCCATTTCCTTCAGGGTCTCTGATGAAACCCGGAATGACCCTATCTACAATGACAGCTGGATGTGGCATAAGGCTGGACACTTGGGACTGAGAGGATTGGGGAGATTAGTTGAGCAAATGCACACCCTTTAAAGCCAAAATGCATGGCCCCCCATTCCATGGGTCCCAACTCTCCATGTTGAAGGGAATATTACTACAGATATAACATGTACGGGAAACCTAGAGAATGGACACACTGTGCATACAAAAGTTTTCTAAAACTCAACGAGTAGTCCCTCTCCTGGTGCTCCGGTTTGACTTGCCAACTGCTTTCCTATCAATCTCCCAACGTGGAGATACAACCCCTTTAACCTCCTGGTTCGCACAGATTGCCAATTTGGCAGAGGATGGAAGGGAAGAGGGAGAACCAATGAGAGAGTAGCTGTTAGGCATTTGGAAGGGCACATGTCACTCTATTTTCCCAGAAGGAAGAATAATTAACCAGAGTGTCAGCCTGCCACCGGGAACCAGTATAGGTCCTGAACCAAAATTTTGGACTTGCGTACAGCTCACAAAAAACGAGTTGAAACATTGAGCTCAGGGGCACAGCAATTCACAAACTGGCAGAGTAATAAAGGACAACTGTCGTCCAAAAATCTGTTGAGGGAAGGCAACGAGGCGGACTTGAAAGCAAGGCATAATAGCAGGGAACAGATTTCAAGAGGTACGTTGGAATCGCCTTTAAAGCACAGGAAGAGGGGCACAACTTCGACAATGACGCACTTGGCCAAAAAGGGCGTATGCGTTTTCTCCTGAATATATTCAGGAGAAAACGCATACGCCCTTTTTGGCAAAGCAAGCAAGCGGGCAATGCAAATCTGCACTACAAAGAAGTAATACTTCCCACCGGTCAAAAGGGACATCCACAAAATGTGTAAAAACCAGAAATGCAAGACAGGCCCTGGAGAACGGGGAGCCTTGTTATGCTGATGGACGGGATGTAAATTGCCAACTGCCTCACTGGAGGAGTGCATTGCGTTCCCAAAAACAAGTAAACAGCAGAGCTCCAGAGCCAAGGGCACTTCCAGTCTAGGGAATATACCTTGGGAAAACTGAAAATCAATAAGACAGAGCCACCCTCAAATTTAGGGCTACACTGCTTACAAGAACCTCAACTTGGGTACACCTTAAATATCCCAGGAAATATAAAAATGGTTCAAAAAACTGTGGTATTTATATACGATGGAATATCCCTCAGACATGAAATCAATATCATAAGACCAGGAGCAGCAAAGTGAGTGGATTCAGGTACGATGATTCTAAGTGAAATAAGTCACACAGAAAAAGAAACTTATCATAAGATATCACTTATGTAGATCCTGTAAACATGGCTACACATGAACTGAGTTAGGAAAGAGAACAGAGTCTCACATTTAGAAAACACTCTTATGCCTGCTTAAGGGGAATGGAGAGGTGGGTTGATGCATAAAACCAGAGTTTGATATAAGCACAGGTACCATTTCTAAAACCAACTGTGGAATAGACAAGACCTACACCTTCCTCAGTGAAAGGGACTCAAAACCCCATATTTCCCGCAGAGGAATAGATCTGACTACTAAGAATCTTAAAACCTATGTATTGATATGTCTCTGTAAGGGAATCAAGTGTGTGTAGACAGGCATAAACATGGCAGCGAGAATCAGCTCAAACCCACTATAAAAAGGAATTTCAAAAACAAAACCAAAAAACAGGGAAATTCTTTACATTTCCTTCAGGGTCTCTGATGAAACCTGGAATGACCCTATCTACAATGACAGTTGGATGTGCCATAAGGCTGGACACTTGGGACTGAGAGGATTGGTGAGATTGGGTGAGCAAATGCAGACCCTTTAAAGCAAAAATGCATGTCCCCCATTCCATGGGTCCCAACTCTCCATGTTGAAGGGAATATTACTACAGCTATAACATGTACGGGAAACCTAGAGAATGGACACACTGTGAATACAAAAGGTTTCTAAAACTCAACGAGCAGTCCCTCTCCTGGTGCTCCGGTTTGACTATCCAACTGCTTTACTATCAATCTCCCACCTTGGAGAGACAACCCCTTTAACCTCCTGGTTCGCACAGGTTGCCAATTTGGCGGAGGATGGAAGGGAAGAGGGAGAACCAATGAGAGAGTAGCTGTTAGGCATTTGGACGGGAACATGTCACTAATTTCCCGGCAGGAATAAGAATTAACCAGAGGCTTAGCCACCCACCAGGAACCAGTATAGGTCCTAAACCAAAATCTTGGACTTGCGTACAGCTCACAATAAACGAGTTGATAAATAGAGCTCAGGGGCACAGCAATTCACAAACTGGCAGAGTAATAAAGGACAAATATCGTCCAAAAATCTGTTGAGGGAAGGCAACGAGGCGGACTTGAAAGCGAGGCAGAATAGCAGGAAACAGATTTCAAGAGGTACGTTGGAATCGCCTTTAAAGCACAGGAAGAGGGGCACAATTTCGACAATGACCCACATGTCCAAAAAGGGCGTATGCGTTTTCTCCTGAATATATTCAGGAGAAAACGCATACGCCATCTTTGGCCAAGCAAGTAAGCCGGCAATGCAAATCTGCACTACAAAGAAGTATCACTTCCCACCGGTCAAAAGGGACATCCACAAAATGTGTAAAATCCCGAAAGGCAAGACAGGCCCTGGAGAACAGGGAGCCTTGTTATGCTGATGGGCGGGATGTAAATTGCCAACTGCCTCACTGGAGGAGTGCATTGCGTTCCATAAAACAATTTAACAACAGAGCTACAGAGCCAACGGCACTTCCAGTCTAGGGAATATACCTTGGGAAATCTGAAAATCAATAAGACAGAGCCACCCCCAAATTTAGGGCTACACTGCTTACAAGAACCTCAACTTGGGTACACCTTAAATATCCCAGGAAATATAAAAATGGTTCAAAAAACTGTGGTATTTATATACGATGGAATATCCCTCAGCCATGAAATCAATGTCATAAGACCAGGAGCAGCAAAGTGAGTGGATTCAGGTACGATGATTCTAAGTGAAATAAGTCACACAGAAAAAGAAACTTATCATAAGATATCACTTATGAAGATCCTGTAAACATGGCTACACATGAACTGAGTTAGGAAAGAGAACAGAGTCTCACATTTAGAAAACACTCTTATGCCTGCTTAAGGGGAAAGGAGAGGTGGGGTGATGCATAAAACCAGAGTTTGATATAAGCACAGGTACCATTTCTAAAACCAACTGTGGAATAGACAAGACCTACACCTTCCTCAGTGAAAGGGACTCAAAACCCCATATTTCCCGCAGAGGAATAGATCTGACTAGTAAGAATCTTAAAACCTATGTATTGATATGTCTCTGTAAGGGAATCAAGTGTGTCTAGACTGGCATAAACATGGCATCGAGAATCAGCTCAAACCCACTATAAAAACGAATTTGAAAAACAAAACCAAAAAACAGGGAAATTCTTTACATTCCCTTCAGGGTCTCTGATGAAACCCGGAATGACCCTATCTACAATGACTGCTGCATGTGGCATAAGGCTGGACACTTGGGACTGAGAGGATTGGGGAGATTGGTTGAGCAAATGCAGACCCTTTAAAGCCAAAATGCATGGCCCCCATTCCATGGGTCCCAACTCTCCATGTTGAAGGGAATATTACTACAGCTGTAACATGTACGGGAAACCTAGAGAATGGACACACTGTGCATACAAAAGTTTTCTAAAACTCAACGAGTAGTCCCTCTCCTGGTGCTCCGGTTTGACTTTCCAACTGCTTTCCTATCAATCTCCCAACTTGGAGATACACCCCCTTTAACCTCCTGGTTCGCACAGGTTGCCAATTTGGCAGAGGATGGAAGGGAAGAGGGAGAACCAATGAGAGAGTAGCTGTTAGGCATTTGGACGGGCACATGTCACTCTATTTTCCCAGAAGGAAGAAGAATTAACCAGAGTGTCAGCCTGCCACCGGGAACCAGTATAGGTCCTGAACCAAAATTTTGGACTTGCGTACAGCTCACAAAAAACGAGTTGAAACATTGAGCTCAGGGGCACAGCAATTCACAAACTGGCAGAGTAATAAAGGACAACTGTCGTCCAAAAATCTGTTGAGGGAAGGCAACGAGGCGGACTTGAAAGCAAGGCATAATAGCAGGGAACAGATTTCAAGAGGTACGTTGGAATCGCCTTTAAAGCACAGGAAGAGGGGCACAACTTCGACAATGACGCACTTGGCCAAAAAGGGCGTATGCGTTTTCTCCTGAATATATTCAGGAGAAAACGTATACGCCCTTTTTGGCCAAGCAAGCAAGCGGGCAATGCAAATCTGCACTACAAAGAAGTAATACTTCCCACCGGTCAAAAGGGACATCCACAAAATGTGTAAAAACCAGAAATGCAAGACAGGCCCTGGAGAACGGGGAGCCTTGTTATGCTGATGGACGGGATGTAAATTGCCAACTGCCTCACTGGAGGAGTGCATTGCGTTCCCAAAAACAAGTAAACAACAGAGATCCAGAGCCAAGGGCACTTCCAGTCTAGGGAATATACCTTGGGAAAACTGAAAATCAATAAGACAGAGCCACCCCCAAATTTAGGGCTACACTGCTTACAAGAACCTCAACTTGGGTACACATTAAATATCCCAGGAAATATAAAAATGGTTCAAAAAACTGTGGTGTTTATATAAGATGGAATAACCCTCAGACATGAAATCAATATCATAAGACCAGGAGCAGCAAAGTGAGTGGATTCAGGTACGATGATTCTAAGTGAAATAAGTCACACAGAAAAAGAAACTTATCATAAGATATCACTTATGTAGATCCTGTAAACATGGCTCCACATGAACTGAGTTAGGAAAGAGAACAGAGTCTCACATTTAGAAAACACTCTTATTCCTGCTTAAGGGTAATGGAGAGGTGGGTTGATGCATAAAACCAGAGTTTGATATAAGCACAGGTACCATTTCTAAAACCAACTGTGGAATAGACAAGACCTACACCTTCCTCAGTGAAAGGGACTCAATACCCCATATTTCCCGCAGAGGAATAGATCTGACTAGTAAGAATCTTAAAACCTATGTATTGATATGTCTCTGTAAGGGAATCAAGTGTGTCTAGACAGGCATAAACATGGCAGCGAGAATCAGCTCAAACCCACTATAAAAAGGAATTTCAAAAACAAAACTAAAAAACAGGGAAATTCTTTACATTTCCTTCAGGGTCTCTGATGAAACCTGGAATGACCCTATCTACAATGACAGCTGGATGTGGCATAAGGCTGGACACTTGGGACTGAGAGGATTGGTGAGATTGGGTGAGCAAATGCAGACCCTTTAAAGCAAAAATGCATGTCCCCCATTCCATGGGTCCCAACTCTCCATGTTGAAGGGAATATTACTACAGCTATAACATGTACGGGAAACCTAGAGAATGGACACACTGTGAATACAAAAGGTTTCTAAAACTCAACGAGTAGTCCCTCTCCTGGTGCTCCGGTTTGACTTTCCAACTGCTTTACTATCAATCTCCCAACTTGGAGAGACAACCCCTTTAACCTCCTCGTTCGCACAGGTTGCCAATTTGGCAGAGGATGGAAGGGAAGAGGGAGAACCAATGTGAGAGCAGCTGTTAGGCCTTTGGACGGGCACATTTCACACTAATTTCCTGGCAGGAAGAAGAATTAACCAGAGTCTCAGCCACCCACCGGGATCCAGTAGAGGTCCTGAACCAAAATTTTGGACTTTCGTACAGCTCACAATAAACGAGTTGATAAATTTAGCTCAGGGGCACAGCAATTCACAAACTGGCAGAGTAATTAAGGACAAATATCGTCCAAAAATCTGTTGAAGGAAGGCAACGAGGCGGACTTGAAATCGAGGCAGAATAGCAGGAAACAGCTTTCAAGAGTTACGTTGGAATCGCCTTTAAAGCACAGGTAGAGGGGCACAACTTCGACAATGACGCACTTGGTCAAAAAGGGCGTATGCGTTTTCTCCTGAATATATTCAGGAGAAAACGCATACGCCCTTTTTGGCCAAGCAAGCAAGCGGGCAATGCAAATCTGCACTACAAAGAAGTATCACTTCCCACCGGTCAAAAGGGACATCCACAAAATGTGTAAAGACCAGAAAGGCAAGACAGGCCCTGGAGAACAGGGAGCCTTGTTATGCTGATTGGCGGGATGTAAATTGCCAACTGCCACACTGGAGGAGTGCATTGCGTTCCCTAAAACAAGTAATCAAAAGAGCTACAGAGCCAAGGGCACATCCAGTCTAGGGAATATACCTTGGGAAAACTGAAAATCAATAAGACAGAGCCACCCCCAAATTTAGGGCTGCACTGCTTACAAGAACCTCAACATGGGTACACCTTAAATATCCCAGGAAATATAAAAATGGTTCAAAAAACTCTGGTATTTATGTACGATGGAATATCCCTCAGCCATGAAATCAATGTCATAAGACCAGGAGCAGCAAAGTAGGTGGATTCAGGTACGATGATTCTAAGTGAAATAAGTCACACAGAAAAAGAAACTTATCATAAGATATCACTTATGAAGATCCTGTAAACATGGCTACTCATTAACAGAGTTAGGAAAGAGAACAGAGTCTCACATTTAGAAAACACTCTTATGCCTGCTTAAGGGGAAAGGAGAGGTGGGGTGATGAATAAAACCAGTGTTTGATATAAGCACGTGTACCATTTATAAAACCAACTGTGGAATAGACAAGACCTACACCTTCCTCAGTGAAAGGTATTCAAAACCCCATATTTCCCACAGAGGAATAGATCTGGCAAGTAAGCATCTTAAAACCTATGTATTGATATGTCTCTGTAAGGGAATCAAGTGTGTCTAGACTGGCATAAACATGGCATCGAGAATCAGCTCAAACCCACTATAAAAAGGAATTTCAAAAACAAAACCAAAAAACAGGGAAATTCTTTCCATTTCCTTCAGGGTCTCTGATGAAACCTGGAATGACCCTATCTACAATGACAGCTGGATGTGGAATAAGGCTGGACACTTGGGACTGAGAGGATTGGTGAGATTGGGTGAGCAAATGCAGACCCTTTAAAGCAAAAATGTATGGCCCCCATTCCATGGGTCCCAACTCTCCATGTTGAAGGGAATATTACTACAGCTATAACATGTATGGGAAACCTTGATAATGGACACACTGTGAATACAAAAGGTTGCTAAAACTCAACGAGTAGTCCCTCTCCTGGTGCTACGGTTTGACTTTCCAACTGCTTTCCTATCAATCTCCCAACTTGGAGATACAACCCCTTTAACCTCCTGGTTCGCACAATTTGCCAATTTGGCAGAGGATGGAAGGGAAGAGGGAGAACCAATGAGAGAGTAGCTGTTCGGCATTTGGACGGACACATGTCACTCTAATTTCCCGTCAGGAAGAAGTATTAACCAGAGTCACAGCCACCCACCGGGAACCAGTATAGGTCCTGAACCAAAATTTTGGACTTGCTTACAGCTCACAAATAACGAGTTGAAAAATGGAACTCAGGGGCACAGCAATTCACAAACTGGCAGAGTAATAAAGGACAACTATCGTCCAAAAATCTGTTGAGGGAAGGCAACGAGGCGGACTTGAAAGCAAGGCAGAATAGCAGGAAACAGATTTCAAGAGGTACGTTGGAATCGCCTTTAAAGCACAGGAAGAGGGGCACAACTTCGACAATGACGCACTTGGCCAAAAAGGGTGTATGCGTTTTCTCCTGAATATATTCAGGAGAAAACGCATACGCCCTTTTTGGCCAAGCAAGCAAGCGGGCAATGCAAGTCTGCACTACAAAGAAGTATCACTTCCCACCGGTCAAAAGGGACATCCACAAAATGTGTAAAAACCAGAAAGGCAAGACAGGCCATGGAGAACAGGGAGCCTTGTTATGCTGATGGGCGGGATGTAAATTGCCAACTGCCTTACTGGAGGAGGGCATTGCGTTCCCTACAACAAGTAAACAACAGAGCTACAGAGCCAAGGGCACTTGCAGTCTAGGGAATATACCTTGGGAAAACTGAAAATCAATAAGACAGAGCCACCCCCAAATTTAGGGCTGCACTGCTTACAAGAACCTCAACATGGGTACACCTTAAATATCCCAGGAAATATAAAAATGGTTCAAAAAACTGTGGTATTTATGTACGATGGAATATCCCTCAGACATGAAATCAATGTCATAAGACCAGGAGCAGCAAAGTGAGTGGATTCAGGTACGATGATTCTAAGTGAAATAAGTCACACAGAAAAAGAAACTTATCATAAGATATCACTTATGAAGATCCTGTAAACATGGCTACACATGAACTGAGTTAGGAAAGAGAACAGAGTCTCACAATTAGAAAACACTCATGCTGCTTAAGGGGAAAGGAGAGGTGGGGTGATGCATAAAACCAGAGTTTGATATAAGCACAGGTACCATTTCTAAAACCAACTGTGGAATAGACAAGACCTACACCTTCCTCAGTGAAAGGGACTCAAAACCCCATATTTCCCGCAGAGGAATAGATCTGACTAGTAAGAATCTTAAAACCTATGTATTGATATGTCTCTGTAAGGGAATCAAGTGTGTCTAGACTGGCATAAACATGGCAGCGAGAATCAGCTCAAACCCACTATAAAAAGGAATTTCAAAAACAAAACCAAAAAACAGGGAAATTCTTTACATTCCCTTCAGGGTCTCTGATGAAACCTGGAATGACCCTATCTACAATGACAGCTGGATGTGGCATAAGGCTGGACACTTGGGACTGAGAGGATTGGTGAGATTGGGTGAGCAAATGCAGACCCTTTAAAGCAAAAATGCATGGCCCCCATTCCATGGGTCCCAACTCTCCATGTTGAAGGGAATATTACTACAGCTATAACATGTATGGGAAACCTAGATAATGGACACACTGTGAATACAAAAGGTTTCTAAAACTCAACGAGTAGTCCCCCTCCTGGTGCTCCGGTTTGACTTTCCAACTGCTTTCCTATCAATCTCCCAACTTGGTGATACAACCCCTTTAACCTCCTGGTTCGCACAGGTTGCCAATTTGGCCGAGGATGGAAGGGAAGAGGGAGAACCAATGAGAGCGTAGCTGTTAGGCATTTGGACGGGCACATGTCACTCTAATTTCCCGGCAGGAAGAAGAATTAACCAGAGTCACAGACACCCACTGGGAACCAGTATAGGTCCTGAACCAAAATTTTGGACTTGCTTACAGCTCACAAATAACGAGTTGAAAAATGGAACTCAGGGGCACAGCAATTCACAAACTGGCAGAGTAATAAAGGACAACTATCGTCCAAAAATCTGTTGAGGGAAGGCAACGAGGCGGACTTGAAAGCAAGGCAGAATAGCAGGAGACAGATTTCAAGAGGTACGTTGGAATCGCCTTTAAAGCACAGGAAGAGGGGCACAACTTCGACAATGACGCACTTGGCCAAAAAGGGCGTATGCGTTTTCTCCTGAATATATTCAGGAGAAAACGCATACGCCCTTTTTGGCCAAGCAAGCAAGCGGGCAATGTAAATCTGCACTACAAAGAAGTATCACTTCCCACCGGTCAAAAGGGACATCCACAAAATGTGTAAAAACCAGAAAGACAAGACAGTCCCTGGAGAACAGGGAGCCTTGTTATGCTGATGGGCGGGATGTAAATTGCCAACTGCCTCACTGGAGGAGTGCATTGCGTTCCCTACAACAAGTAAACAACAGAGCTACAGAGCCAAGGGCACATCCAGTCTAGGGAATATACCTTGGGAAAACTGAAAATCAATAAGACAGGGCCACCACCAAATTTAGGGCTGCACTCCTTACAAGAACCTCAACTTGGGTACACCTTAAATATCCCAGGAAATATAAAAATGGTTCAAAAAACTGTGGTATTTATGTACGATGGAATATCCCTCACACATGAAATCAATGTCATAAGACCAGGAGCAGCAAAGTGAGTGGATTAAGGTACGATGATTCTAAGTGAAATAAGTCACACAGAAAAAGAAACTTATCATAAAATATCACTTATGAAGATCCTGTAAACATGGGTACACATGAACTGAGTTAGGAGAGAGAACAGAGTCTCACATTTAGAAAACACTCGTATGCCTGCTTAAGGGGAAAGGATAGGTGGGGTGATGCATAAAACCAGAGTTTGATATAAGCACAGGTACAATTTCTAAAACCAACTGTGGAATAGACAAGACCTACACCTTCCTCAGTGAAAGGGACTCAAAACCCCATATTACCCGCAGAGTAATAGATCTGGCAAGTAAGAATCTTAAAACCTATGTATTGAAATGTCTCTGTAAGGGAATCAAGTGTGTCTAGACTGGCATAAACATGGCATCGAGAATCAGCTCAAACCCACTATAAAAAGGAATTTCAAAAACAAAACCAAAAAACAGGGAAATTCTTTACATTTCCTTCAGGGTCTCTGATGAAACCTGGAATGACCCTATCTACAATGACAGCTGGATGTGGCATAAGGCTGGACACTTGGGACTGAGAGGATTGGTGAGATTGGGTGAGCAAATGCAGACCCTTTAAAGCAAAAATGCATGGCCCCCATTCCATGGGTCCCAACTCTCCATGTTGAAGGGAATATTACTACAGCTATAACATGTACGGGAAACCTAGAGAATGGACACACTGTGAATACAAAAGGTTGCTAAAACTCAACGAGTAGTCCCTCTCGTGGTGCTACGGTTTGACTTTCCAACTGCTTTCCTATCAATCTCCCAACTTGGAGAGACAACCCCTTTAACCTCCTGGTTCGCACAGGTTGCCAATTTGGCAGAGTATGGAATGGAAGAGGGAGAACCAATGAGAGAGTAGCTGTTAGGCATTTGTACGGGAACATGTCACTAAATACCCGGCAGGAAGAAGAATTAACCAGAGTCACAGCCACCCACCGGGAACCAGTATAGGTCCTGAACCAAAATTTTGGACTTGCGTACAGCTCACAAAAAACGAGTTGAAAAATGGAGCTCAGGGGCACAGCAATTCACAAACTGGCAGAGTAATAAAGGACAACTATCGTCCAAAAATCTGTTGAGGGAAGGCAACGAGGCGGACTTGAAAGCAAGGCAGAATAGCAGGAGACAGATTTCAAGAGGTACGTTGGAATCGCCTTTAAAGCACAGGAAGAGGGGCACAACTTCGACAATGACGCACTTGGCCAAACAGGGCGTATGCGTTTTCTCCTGAATATATTCAGGAGAAAACGCATACGCCATTTTTGGCCAAGCAAGCAAGCGGGCAATGTAAATCTGCACTACAAAGAAGTATCACTTCCCACCGGTCAAAAGGGACATCCACAAAATGTGTAAAAACCAGAAAGACAAGACAGTGCCTGGAGAACAGGGAGCCTTTTTATGCTGATGGGCGGGATATAAATTGCCAACTGCCTCACTGGAGGAGTGCATTGCGTTCCCTACAACAAGTAAACAACAGAGCTACAGAGCCAAGGGCACATCCAGTCTAGGGAATATACCTTGGGAAAACTGAAAATCAATAAGACAGGGCAACCCCCAAATATAGGGCTGCACTGCTTTCAAGAACCTCAACTTGGGTACACCTTAAATATCCCAGGAAATATAAAAATGGTTCAAAAAACTGTGGTATTTATGACGATGGAATATCCCTCAGACATGAAATCAATGTCATAAGACCAGGAACAGCAAAGTGAGTGGATTCAGGTACGATGATTCTAAGTGAAATAAGTCACACAGAAAAAGAAACTTATCATAAGATATCACTTATGAAGCTCCTGTAAACATGGGTACACATGAACTGAGTTAGGAAAGAGAACAGAGTCTCACATTTAGAAAACACTCGTATACCTGCTTAAGGGGAAAGGAGAGGTGAGGTGATGCATAAAACCAGAGTTTGATATAAGCACAGGTACCATTTCTAAAACCAACTGTGGAATAGATAAGACCTACACCTTCCTCAGTGAAAGGGACTCAAAACCCCATATTTCCCGCAGAGGAATAGATATGGCAAGTAAGAATCTTAAAACCTATGTATTGAAATGTCTCTGTAAGGGAATCAAGTGTGTCTAGACTGGCATAAACATGGCATCGAGAATCAGCTCAAACCCACTATAAAAAGGAATTTCAAAAACAAACCAAAAAACAGGGAAATTCTTCACATTTACTTCAGGGTCTCTGATGAATCCTGGAATGACCCTATCTACAATGACAGCTGGATGTGGCATAAGGCTGGACACTTGGGACTGAGAGGATTGGTGAGATTGGGTGAGCAAATGCAGACCCTTTAAAGCAAAAATGCATGGCCCGCATTCCATGGGTCCCAACTCTCCATGTTGAAGGGAATATTACTACAGCTATAACATGTACGGGAAACCTAGAGAATGGACACACTGTGAATACAAAAGGTTGCTAAAACTCAACGAGTAGTTCCTCTCCTGGTGCTCCGGTTTGACTTTCCAACTGCTTTACTATCAATCTCCCAACTTGGAGAGACAACCCCTTTAACCTCCTGGTTCGCACAGGTTGCCAATTTGGCAGATGATGGAAGGGAAGAGGGAGAACCAATGAGACAGTAGCTGTTAGGCATTTGGACGGGAACATGTCACTAAATACCCGGCAGGAAGAAGAATTAACCAGAGTCACAGCCACCCACCGGGAACCAGTATAGGTCCTGAACCAAAATTTTGTACTTGCGTACAGCTCACAAAAAACGAGTTGAAAAATGGTGCTCAGGGGCACAGCAATTCACAAACTGGCAGAGTAATAAGGGACAACTATCGTCCAAAAATCTGTTGAGAGAAGGCAAAGAGGCGGACTTGAATGCAAGGCAGAATAGCAGGAGACAGATTTCAAGAGGTACTTTGGAATCGCCTTTAAAGCACAGGAAGAGGGGCACAACTTCGACAATAACGCACTTGGCCAAATAGTGCGTATGCGTTTTCTCCTGAATATATACAGGAGAAAACGCATACGCCCTGTTTGGCCAAGCAAGCAAGCGGGCAATGCAAATCTGCACTACAAAGAAGTATCACTTCCCTCCGGTCAAAAGGGACATCCACAAAATGTGTAAAAACCAGAATGGCAACACTGTCCCTGGAGAACAGGGAGCCTTGTTATGCTGATGGGCGGGATGTAAATTGCCAACTGCCTCACTGGAGGAGTGCATTGCGTTCCCTAATACAAGTAAACAACAGAGCTACAGAGCCAAGGGCACATCCAGTCTAGGGAATATACCTTTGGAAAACTGAAAATCAATAAGACAGAGCCACCCCCAAATTTAGGGCTGCACTGCTTACAAGAACCTCAACTTGGGTACACCTTAAATATCCCAGGAAATATAAAAATGGTTCAAAAAACTGTGGTATTTATGTACGATGGAATATCCCTCAGCCATGAAATCAATGTCATAAGACCAGGAGCAGCAAAGTGAGTGGATCCATGTACGATGATTCTAAGTGATATAAGTCACACAGAAAAAGAAACTTATCAAAAGATATCACTTATGAAGATCCTGTAAACATGGCTACACATGAACTGAGTTAGGAAAGAGAACAGAGTCTCACATTTAGAAAACACTTTTATGCCTGCTTAAGGGGAAAGGAGAGGTGGGGTGATGCATAAAACCAGAGTTTGATATAAGCACAGGTACCATTTCTAAAACCAACTGTGGAATAGACAAGACCTACACCTTCCTCAGTGAAAGGGACTCAAAACCCCATATTTCCCGCAGAGGAATAGATCTGACTAGTAAGAATCTTAAAAGCTATGTATTGATATGTCTCTGTAAGGGAATCAAGTGTGTCTAGACTGGCATAAACATGGCATCGAGAATCAGCTCAAACCCACTATAAAAAGGAATTTCAAAAACAAAACCAAAAAACAGGGAAATTCTTTACATTCCCTTCAGGGTCTCTGATGAAACCTGGAATGACCCTATCTACAATGACAGCTGGATGTGGCATAAGGCTGGACACTTGGGACTGAGAGGATTGGTGAGATTGGGTGAGCAAATGCAGACCCTTTAAAGCAAAAATGCATGGCCCCCATTCCATGGGTCCCAACTCTCCATGTTGAAGGGAATATTACTACTGCTATAACATGTACGGGAAACCTAGAGAATGGACACACTGTGAATACAAAAGGTTTCTAAAACTCAACGAGTAGTCCCTCTCCTGGTGCTCCGGTTTGACTTTCCAACTGCTTTACTATCAATCTCCCAACTTGGAGATACAACCCCTTTAACCTCCTGGTTCGCACAGGTTGCCAATTTGGCAGAGGATGGAAGGGAAGAGGGAGAACCAATGAGAGAGTAGCTGTTAGGCATTTGGACGGGAACATGTCACTAATTTCCCGGCAGGAAGAAGAATTAACCAGAGTCACAGCCACCCACCGGGAGCCAGTATAGGTCCTGAACCAAAATTTTGTACTTGCGTACAGCTCACAAAAAATTGTTGAAAAATGGAGCTCAGGGGCACAGCAATTCACAAACTGGCAGAGTAATAAAGGACAACTATCGTCCAAAAATCTGTTGAGGGAAGGCAACGAGGCGGACTTGAAAGCAAGGCAGAATAGAAGGAGACAGATTTCAAGAGGTACGTTGGAATCGCCTTTAAAGCACAGGAAGAGGGGCACAACTTCGACAATGACGCACTTGGCCAAACAGGGCGTATGCGTTTTCTCCTGAATATATATACAGGAGAAAACGCATACACCCTGTTTGGCCAAGCAAGCAAGCGGGCAATGCAAATCTGCACTACAAAGAAGTATCACTTCCCTGCGGTCAAAAGGGACATCCACAAAATGTGTAAAAACCAGAAAGGCAACACTGTCCCTGGAGAACAGGGAGCCTTGTTATGCTGATGGGCGGGATGTAAATTGCCAACTGCCTCACTGGAGGAGTGCATTGCGTTCCCTAAAACAAGTAAACAACAGAGCTACAGAGCCAAGGGTACATCCAGTCTTGGGAATATACTTTGGGAAAACTGAAAATCAATAAGACAGGGCCACCCCCAAATTTAGGGCTGCACTGCTTACAAGAACCTCAACTTGGGTACACCTTAAATATCCCAGGAAATATAAAAATGGTACAAAAAACTGTGGTATTTATGTACGATGGAATATCCATCAGACATGAAATCAATGTCATAAGACCAGGAGCAGCAAAGTGAGTGGATCCATGTACGATGATTCTAAGTGAAATAAGTCACACAGAAAAAGAAACTTATCAAAAGATATCACTTATGAAGATCCTGTAAACATGGCTACACAGGAACTGAGTTAGGAAAGAGAACAGAGTCTCACATTTAGAAAACACTTTTATGCCTGCTTAAGGGGAAAGGAGAGGTGGGGTGATGCATAAAACCAGAGTTTGATATAAGCACAGGTACCATTTCTAAAACCAACTGTGGAATAGACAAGACCTACACCTTCCTCAGTGAAAGGGACTCAAAACCCCATATTTCCCGCAGAGGAATAGATCTGACTAGTAAGAATCTTAAAAGCTATGTATTGATATGTCTCTGTAAGGGAATCAAGTGTTTCTAGACTGGCATAAACATGGCATCGAGAATCAGCTCAAACCCACTATAAAAAGGAATTTCAAAAACAAAACCAAAAAACAGGGAAATTCTTTACATTCCCTTCAGGGTCTCTGATGAAACCTGGAATGACCCTATCTACAATGACAGCTGGATGTGGCATAAGGCTGGACACTTGGGACTGAGAGGATTGGTGAGATTGGGTGAGCAAATGCAGACCCTTTAAAGCAAAAATGCATGGCCCCCATTCCATGGGTCCCAACTCTCCATGTTGAAGGGAATATTACTACTGCTATAACATGTACGGGAAACCTAGAGAATGGACACACTGTGAATACAAAAGGTTTCTAAAACTCAACGAGTAGTCCCTCTCCTGGTGCTCCGGTTTGACTTTCCAACTGCTTTACTATCAATCTCCCAACTTGGTGATACAACCCCTTTAACCTCCTGGTTCGCACAGGTTGCCAATTTGGCAGAGGATGGAAGGGAAGAGGGAGAACCAATGAGAGAGTAGCTGTTAGGCATTTGGACGGGAACATGTCACTAATTTCCCGGCAGGAAGAAGAATTAACCAGAGTCACAGCCACCCACCGGGAGCCAGTATAGGTCCTGAACCAAAATTTTGTACTTGCGTACAGCTCACAAAAAATTGTTGAAAAATGGAGCTCAGGGGCACAGCAATTCACAAACTGGCAGAGTAATAAAGGACAACTATCGTCCAAAAATCTGTTGAGGGAAGGCAACGAGGCGGACTTGAAAGCAAGGCAGAATAGAAGGAGACAGATTTCAAGAGGTACGTTGGAATCGCCTTTAAAGCACAGGAAGAGGGGCACAACTTCGACAATGACGCACTTGGCCAAACAGGGCGTATGCGTTTTCTCCTGAATATATATACAGGAGAAAACGCATACACCCTGTTTGGCCAAGCAAGCAAGCGGGCAATGCAAATCTGCACTACAAAGAAGTATCACTTCCCTGCGGTCAAAAGGGACATCCACAAAATGTGTAAAAACCAGAAAGGCAACACTGTCCCTGGAGAACAGGGAGCCTTGTTATGCTGATGGGCGGGATGTAAATTGCCAACTGCCTCACTGGAGGAGTGCATTGCGTTCCCTAAAACAAGTAAACAACAGAGCTACAGAGCCAAGGGTACATCCAGTCTTGGGAATATACTTTGGGAAAACTGAAAATCAATAAGACAGGGCCACCCCCAAATTTAGGGCTGCACTGCTTACAAGAACCTCAACTTGGGTACACCTTAAATATCCCAGGAAATATAAAAATGGTACAAAAAACTGTGGTATTTATGTACGATGGAATATCCATCAGACATGAAATCAATGTCATAACACCAGGAGCAGCAAAGTGAGTGGATTCAGGTACGATGATTCTAAGTGAAATAAGTCACACAGAAAAAGAAACTTATCATAAGATATCACTTATGAAGAACCTGTAAACATGGCTACACATGAACTGAGTTAGGAAAGAGAACAGAGTCTCACATTTAGAAAACACTCGTATGCCTGCTTAAGGGGAAAGGAGAGGTGGGGTGATGCATAAAACCAGAGTTTGATATAAGCACAGGTACCATTTCTAAAACCAACTGTGGAATAGACAAGAGCTACACCTTCCTCAGTGAAAGGGACTCAAAACCCCATATTTCCCGCAGAGGAATAGATCTGACTAGTAAGAATATTAAAACCTATGTATTGATATGTCTCTGTAAGGGAATCAAGTGTGTCTAGAGTGGCATAAACATGGCAGCGAGAATCAGCTCAAACCCACTATAAAAAGGAATTTCAAAAACAAAACCAAAAAACAGGGAAATTCTTTACATTCCCTTCAGGGTCTCTGATGAATCCTGGAATGACCCTATCTACAATGACAGCTGGATGTGGCATAAGGCTGGACACTTGGGACTGAGAGGATTGGTGAGATTTGGTGAGCAAATGCAGACCATTTAAAGCAAAATTGCATGGCCCCCATTCCATGGGTCCCAACTCTCCATGTTGAAGGGAATATTACTACAGCTATAACATGTACGGGAAACCTAGAGAATGGACACACTGTGAATACAAAAGGTTTCTAAAACTCAACGAGTAGTCCCTCTCCTGGTGCTCCGGTTTGACTTTCCAACTGCTTTACTATCAATCTCCCAACTTGGAGAGACAACCCCTTTAACCTCCTGGTTCGCACAGGTTGCCAATTTGGCAGAGGATGGAAGGGAAGAGGGAGAACCAATGAGAGAGTAGCTGTTAGGCATTTGGACGGAACATGTCACTGATTTCCCGGCAGGAAGAAGAATTAACCAGAGTCACAGCCACCCACCGGGAACCAGTATAGGTCCTGAACCAAAATTTTGGACTTGCTTACAGCTCACAAATAACGAGTTGAAAAATGGAACTCAGGGGCACAGCAATTCACAAACTGGCAGAGTAATAAAGGACAACTATCGTCCAAAAATCTGTTGAGGGAAGGCAACGAGGCGGACTTGATAGCAAGGCAGAATAGCAGGAAACAGATTTCAAGAGGTACGTTGGAATCGCCTTTAAAGCACAGGAAGAGGGGCACAACTTCGACAATGACACACTTGGCCAAAAAGGGCATATGCTTTTTATCCTGAATATATTCAGGAGAAAACGCATACGCCCATTTTGGCCAAGCAAGCAAGCGGGCTATGCAAATCTGCACTACAAAGAAGTATCACTTCCCACCGGTCAAAAGGGACATCCACAAAATGTGTAAAAACCAGAAAGGCAAGACAGTCCCTGGAGAACAGGGAGCCTTGTTATGCTGTTGGGCGGGATGTAAATTGCCAACTGCCTCACTGGAGGAGTGCATTGCGTTCCCTAAAACAAGTAAACAACAGAGCTACAGAGCCAAGGGCACATCCAGTCTAGGGAATATACTTTGGGAAAACTGAAAATCAATAAGACAGGGCCACCCCCAAATTTAGGGCTGCACTGCTTACAAGAACCTCAACTTGGGTACAGATTAAATATCCCAGGAAATATAAAAATGGTTCAAAAAACTGTCGTATTTATGTACGATGGAATATCCCTCAGACATGAAATCAATGTCATAAGACCAGGAACAGCAAAGTGAGTGGATTCAGGAACGGTGATTCTAAGTGAAATAAGTCACACAGAAAAAGAAACTTATCATAAGATATCACTTATGAAGATCCTGTAAACATGGCTACATATGAACTGAGTTAAGAAAGAGAACAGAGTCTCACATTTAGAAAACACTCTTATGCCTGCTTAAGGGGAAAGGAGAGGTGGGGTGATGCATAAAACCAGAGTTTGATATAAGCACAGGTACCATTTCTAAAACCAACTGTGGAATAGAAAAGACCTACACCTTCCTCAGTGAAAGGGACTCGAAACCCCATATTTCCCGAAGAGGAATAGATATGGCAAGTAAG
Source organism: Mesoplodon bidens (assembly GCF_964165515.1). Lineage (NCBI taxonomy): Eukaryota > Metazoa > Chordata > Mammalia > Artiodactyla > Ziphiidae > Mesoplodon > Mesoplodon bidens. Next base: position 872,386 of record NW_027671403.1, read on the forward strand.
AATCTTAAAACCTATGTATTGAAATGCCTCTGTAGGGGAATCATGTGTGTCTAGACTGGCATAAACATGGCATCGAGAATCAGCTCAAACCCACTATAAAAAGGAATTTCAAAAACAAAACCAAAAAACAGGGAAATTCTTTACATTTCCTTCAGGGTCTCTGATGAAACCTGGAATGACCCTATCTACAATGACAGCTGGATGTGGCATAAGGCTGGACACTTGGGACTGAGAGGATTGGTGAGATTGGGTGAGCAAATGCAGACCCTTTAAAGCAAAAATGCATGGCCCCCATTCCATGGGTCCCAACTCTACATGTTGAAGGGAATATTACTACAGCTATAACATGTACGGGAAACCTAGAGAATGGACACACTGTGAATACAAAAGGTTGCTAAAACTCAACGAGTAGTTCCTCTCCTGGTGCTCCGGTTTGACTTTCCAACTGCTTTACTATCAATCTCCCAACTTGGAGAGACAACCCCTTTAACCTCCTGGTTCGCACAGGTTGCCAATTTGGCAGAGGATGGAAGGGAAGAGGGAGAACCAATGAGAGAGTAGCTGTTAGGCATTTGGACGGGAACATGTCACTAATTTCCCGGCAGGAAGAAGAATTAACCAGAGTCACAGCCACCCACCGGGAACCAGTATAGGTCCTGAACCAAAATTTTGGACTTGCGTACAGCTCACAAAAAACGAGTTGAAAAATGGAGCTCAGGGGCACAGCAATTCACAAACTGGCAGAGTAATAAAGGACAACTATCGTCCAAAAATCTGTTGAGGGAAGGCAACGAGGCGGACTTGAAAGCAAGGCAGAATAGAAGGAGACAGATTTCAAGAGGTACGTTGGAATCGCCTTTAAAGCACAGGAAGAGGGGCACAACTTCGACAATGACGCACTTGGCCAAACAGTCGTATGCGTTTTCCCCTGAATATATTCAGGAGAAAACGCATATGCCCTGTTTGGCCAAGCAAGCAATCGGGCAATGCAAATCTGCACTACAAAGAAGTATCACTTCCCACCAGTCAAAAGGGACATCCACAAAATGTGTAAAAACCAGAAAGGCAAGACAGTCCCTGGAGAACAGTGAGCCTTGTTATGCTGTTGGGCGGGATGTAAATTGCCAACTGCCTCACTGGAGGAGTGCATTGCGTTCCCTAAAACAAGTAAACAACAGAGCTACAGAGCCAAGGGTACATCCAGTCTTGGGAATATACTTTGGGAAAACTGAAAATCAATAAGACAGGGCCACCCCCAAATTTAGGGCTGCACTGCTTACAAGAACCTCAACTTGGGTACACCTTAAATATCCCAGGAAATATAAAAATGGTACAAAAAACTGTGGTATTTATGTACGATGGAATATCCCTCAGACATGAAATCAATGTCATAAGACCAGGAGCAGCAAAGTGAGTGGATTCAGGTACGATGATTCTAAGTGAAATAAGTCACACAGAAAAAGAAACTTATCATAAGATATCACTTATGAAGAACCTGTAAACATGGCTACACATGAACTGAGTTAGGAAAGAGAACAGAGTCTCACATTTAGAAAACACTCTTATGCCTGCTTAAGGGGAAAGGAGAGGTGGGGTGATGCATAAAACCAGAGTTTGATATAAGCACAGGTACCATTTCTAAAACCAACTGTGGAATAGACAAGAGCTACACCTTCCTCAGTGAAAGGGACTCAAAACCCCATATTTCCCGCAGAGGAATAGATCTGACTAGTAAGAATATTAAAACCTATGTATTGATATGTCTCTGTAAGGGAATCAAGTGTGTCTAGACTGGCATAAACATGGCAGCGAGAATCAGCTCAAACCCACTATAAAAAGGAATTTCAAAAACAAAACCAAAAAACAGGGAAATTCTTTACATTCCCTTCAGGGTCTCTGATGAATCCTGGAATGACCCTATCTACAATGACAGCTGGATGTGGCATAAGGCTGGACACTTGGGACTGAGAGGATTGGTGAGATTGGGTGAGCAAATGCAGACCCTTTAAAGCAAAAATGCATGGCCCCCATTCCATGGGTCCCAACTCTACATGTTGAAGGGAATATTACTACAGCTATAACATGTACGGGAAACCTAGAGAATGGACACACTGTGAATACAAAAGGTTGCTAAAACTCAACGAGTAGTTCCTCTCCTGGTGCTCCGGTTTGACTTTCCAACTGCTTTACTATCAATCTCCCTACTTGGAGAGACAACCCCTTTAACCTCCTGGTTCGCACAGGTGGCCAATTTGGCAGAGGATGGAAGGGAAGAGGGAGAACCAATGAGAGAGTAGCTGTTAGGCATTTGGACGGGAACATGTCACTAAATACCCGGCAGGAAGAAGAATTAACCAGAGTCACAGCCACCCACCGGGAACCAGTATAGGTCCTGAACCAAAATTTTGTACTTGCGTACAGCTCACAAAAAACGAGTTGAAAAATGGAGCTCAGGGGCACAGCAATTCACAAACTGGCAGAGTAATAAGGGACAACTATCGTCCAAAAATCTGTTGAGAGAAGGCACAGAGGCGGACTTGAAAGCAAGGCAGAATAGAAGAAGACAGATTTCAAGAGGTACGTTGGAATCGCCTTTAAAGCACCGGAAGAGGGGCACAACTTCGACAATAACGCACTTGGCCAAACAGGTCGTATGCGTTTTCTCCTGAATATATACAGGAGAAAACGCATACGCCCTGTTTGGCCAAGCAAGCAAGCGGGCAATGCAAATCTGCACTACAAAGAAGTATCACTTCCCTCCGGTCAAAAGGGACATCCACAAAATGTGTAAAAACCAGAAAGGCAACACTGTCCCTGGAGAACAGGGAGCCTTGTTATGCTGATGGGCGGGATGTAAATTGCCAACTGCCTCACTGGAGGAGTGCATTGCGTTCCCTAAAACAAGTAAACAACAGAGCTACAGAGCCAAGGGCACATCCAGTCTAGGGAATATACCTTTGGAAAACTGAAAATCAATAAGACAGAGCCACCCCCAAATTGAGGGCTGCACTGCTTACAAGAACCTCAACTTGGGTACACCTTAAATATCCCAGGAAATATAAAAATGGTTCAAAAAACTGTGGTATTTATGTACGATGGAATATCCCTCAGCCATGAAATCAATGTCATAAGACCAGGAGCAGCAAAGTGAGTGGATTCATGTACGATGATTCTAAGTGAAATAAGTCACACAGAAAAAGAAACTTATCAAAAGATATCACTTATGAAGATCCTGTAAACATGGCTACACATGAACTGAGTTAGGAAAGAGAACAGAGTCTCACATTTAGAAAACACTTTTATGCCTGCTTAAGGGGAAAGGAGAGGTGGGGTGATGCATAAAACCAGAGTTTGATATAATCACAGGTACCATTTCTAAAACCAACTGTGGAATAGACAAGACCTACACCTTCCTCAGTGAAAGGGACTCAAAACCCCATATTTCCCGCAGAGGAATAGATCTGACTAGTAAGAATCTTAAAACCTATGTATTGATATGTCTCTGTAAGGGAATCAAGTGTGTCTAGACTGGCATAAACATGGCAGCGAGAATCAGCTCAAACCCACTATAAAAAGGAATTTCAAAAACAAAACCAAAAAACAGGGAAATTCTTTACATTCCCTTCAGGGTCTCTGATGAATCCTGGAATGACCCTATCTACAATGACAGCTGGATGTGGCATAAGGCTGGACACTTGGGACTGAGAGGATTGGTGAGATTGGGTGAGCAAATGCAGACCCTTTAAAGCAAAAATGCATGGCCCCCATTCCATGGGTCCCAACTCTCCATGTTGAAGGGAATATTACTACAGCTATAACATGTACGGGAAACCTAGAGAATGGACACACTGTGAATACAAAAGGTTTCTAAAACTCAACGAGTAGTCCCTCTCCTGGTGCTCCGGTTTGACTTTCCAACTGCTTTACTATCAATCTCCCAACTTGGAGAGACAACCCCTTTAACCTCCTGGTTCGCACAGGTTGCCAATTTGGCAGAGGATGGAAGGGAAGAGGGAGAACCAATGAGAGAGTAGTTGTTAGGCATTTGGACGGGCACATGCCACTCTAATTTCCCGGCAGGAAGAAGAATTAACCAGAGTTCCAGCCACCCACTGGGAACCAGTATAGGTCCTGAACCAAAATTTTGGACTTGCTTACAGCTCACAAATAACGAGTTGAAAAATGGAACTCAGGGGCACAGCAATTCACAAACTGGCAGAGTAATAAAGGACAACTATCGTCCAAAAATCTGTTGAGGGAAGGCAACGAGGCGGACTTGAAAGCAAGGCAGAATAGCAGGAAACAGATTTCAAGAGGTACGTTGGAATCGCCTTTAAAGCACAGGAAGAGGGGCACAACTTCGACAATGACGCACTTGGCCAGAAAGGCGTATGCTTTTTCTCCTGAATATATTCAGGAGAAAACGCATACGCCCTTTTTTGCCAAGCAAGCAAGCGGTCAATGCAAATCTGCACTACAAAGAAGTATCACTTCCCACCGGTCAAAAGGGACATCCACAAAATGTGTAAAAACCAGAAAGGCAAGACAGTCCCTGGAGAAGAGGGAGCCTTGTTATGCTGTTGGGCGGGATGTAAATTGCCAACTGCCTCACTGGAGGAGTGCATTGCGTTCCCTAAAAGAAGTAAACAACAGAGCTACAGAGCCAAGGGCACATCCAGTCTAGGGAATATACTTTGGGAAAACTGAAAATCAATAAGACAGGGCCACCCCCAAATTTAGGGCTGCACTGCTTACAAGAACCTCAACTTGGGTACACCTTAAATATCCCAGGAAATATAAAAATGGTTCAAAAAACTGTGGTATTTATGTACGATGGAATATCCCTCAGACATGAAATCAATGTCATAAGACCAGGAACAGCAAAGTGAGTGGATTCAGGTACGATGATTCTAAGTGAAATAAGTCACACAGAAAAAGAAACTTATCATAAGATATCACTTATGAAGATCCTGTAAACATGGCTACACATGAACTGAGTTAAGAAAGAGAACAGAGTCTCACATTTAGAAAACACTCTTATGCCTGCTTAAGGGGAAAGGAGAGGTGGGGTGATGCATAAAACCAGAGTTTGATATAAGCACAGGTACCATTTCTAAAACCAACTGTGGAATAGACAAGACCTACACCTTCCTCAGTGAAAGGGACTCAAAACACCATATTTCCCGAAGAGGAATAGATATGGCAAGTAAGAATCTTAAAACCTATGTATTGAAATGCCTCTGTAAGGGAATTAATTGTGTCTAGACTGGCATAAACATGGCATCGAGAATCAGCTCAAACCCACTATAAAAAGGAATTTCAAAAACAAAACCAAAAAACAGGGAAATTCTTTACATTTCCTTCAGGGTCTCTGATGAAACCTGGAATGACCCTATCTACAATGACAGCTGGATGTGGCATAAGGCTGGACACTTGGGACTGAGAGGATTGGTGAGATTGGGTGAGCAAATGCAGACCCTTTAAAGCAAAAATGCATGGCCCCCATTCCATGGGTCCCAACTCTCCATGTTGAAGGGAATATTACTACAGCTATAACATGTAAGGGAAACCTAGAGAATGGACACACTGTGAATACAAAAGGTTTCTAAAACTCAACGAGTAGTCCCTCTCCTGGTGCTCCGGTTTGACTTTCCAACTGCTTTCTTATCAATCTCCCAACTTGGAGATACAACCCCTTTAACATCCTGGTTCGCACAGTTTGCCATTTTGGCAGAGGATGGAAGGGAAGAGGGAGAACCAATGAGAGAGTAGCTGTTAGGCATTTGGACGGACACATGTCACTCTAATTTCCCGGCAGGTAGAAGAATAAACCAGAGTCACAGCCACCCACCGGGAACCAGTATAGGTCCTGAACCAAAATTTTGGACTTGCTTACAGCTCACAAATAACGAGTTGAAAAATGGAACTCAGGGGCACAGCAATTCACAAACTGGCAGAGTAATAAAGGACAACTATCATCCAAAAATCTGTTGAGGGAAGGCAACGAGGCGGACTTGAAAGCAAGGCAGAATAGCAGGAAACAGATTTCAAGAGGTACGTTGGAATCGCCTTTAAAGCACAGGAAGAGGGGCACAACTTCGACAATGACGCACTTGGCCAAAAAGTCGTATGCGTTTTCTCCTGAATATATTCAGGAGAAAACGCATACGCCCTGTTTGGCCAAGCAAGCAAGCGGGCAATGCAAATCTGCACTACAAAGAAGTATCACTTCCCACCAGTCAAAAGGGACATCCACAAAATGTGTAAAAACCAGAAAGGCAAGACAGTCCCTGGAGCACAGTGAGCCTTGTTATGCTGTTGGGCGGGATGTAAATTGCCAACTGCCTCACTGGAGGAGTGCATTGCGTTCCCTAAAACAAGTAAACAACAGAGCTACAGAGCCAAGGGCACATCCAGTCTTGGGAATATTCTTTGGGAAAACTGAAAATCAATAAGACAGGGCCACCCACAAATTTAGGGCTGCACTGCTTACAAGAACCTCAACTTGGGTACACCTTAAATATCCCAGGAAATATAAAAATGGTTCAAAAAACTGTGGTATTTATGTACGATGGAATATCCCTCAGACATGAAATCAATGTCATAAGACCAGGAGCAGCAAAGTGAGTGGATTCATGTACGATGATTCTAAGTGAAATAAGTCACACAGAAAAAGAAACTTATCATAAGATATCACTTATGAAGAACCTGTAAACATGGCTACACATGAACTGAGTTAGGAAAGAGAACAGAGTCTCACATTTAGAAAACACTCTTATGCCTGCTTAAGGGGAAAGGAGAGGTGGGGTGATGCATAAAACCAGAGTTTGATATAAGCACAGGTACCATTTCTAAAACCAACTGTGGAATAGACAAGAGCTACACCTTCCTCAGTGAAAGGGACTCAAAACCCCATATTTCCCGCAGAGGAATAGATCTGACTAGTAAGAATATTAAAACCTATGTATTGATATGTCTCTGTAAGGGAATCAAGTGTGTCTAGACTGGCATAAACATGGCAGCGAGAATCAGCTCAAACCCACTATAAAAAGGAATTTCAAAAACAAAACCAAAAAACAGGGAAATTCTTTACATTCCCTTCAGGGTCTCTGATGAATCCTGGAATGACCCTATCTACAATGACAGCTGGATGTGGCATAAGGCTGGACACTTGGGACTGAGAGGATTGGTGAGATTGGGTGAGCAAATGCAGACCCTTTAAAGCAAACATGCATGGCCCCCATTCCATGGGTCCCAACTCTCCATGTTGAAGGGAATATTACTACAGCTATAACATGTACGGGAAACCTAGAGAATGGACACACTGTGAATACAAAAGGTTGCTAAAACTCGACGAGTAGTTCCTCTCCTGGTGCTACGGTTTGACTTTCCAACTGCTTTACTATCAATCTCCCAATTGGAGAGACAACCCCTTTAACCTCCTGGTTCGCACAGGTTGCCAATTTGGCAGAGGATGGAAGGGAAGAGGGAGAACCAATGAGAGAGTAGCTGTTAGGCATTTGGACGGGCACATGCCACTCTAATTTCCCGGCAGGAAGAAGAATTAACCAGAGTCACAGCCACCCACCGGGAACCAGTATAGGTCCTGAACCAAAATTTTGTACTTGCGTACAGCTCACAAAAAACGAGTTGAAAAATGGAGCTCAGGGGCACAGCAATTCACAAACTGGCAGAGTAATAAGGGACAACTATCGTCCAAAAATCTGTTGAGAGAAGGCAAAGAGGCGGACTTGAAAACAAGGCAGAATAGCAGGAGACAGATTTCAAGAGGTACGTTGGAATCGCCTTTAAAGCACCGGAAGAGGGGCACAACTTCGACAATGACGCACTTGGCCAAACAGGGCGTATGCGTTTTCTCCTGAATATATTCAGGAGAAAACGCATACGCCCTTTTTGGCCAAGCAAGCAAGCGGGCAATGCAAATCTGCACTACAAAGAAGTATCACTTCCCACCGGTCAAAAGGGACATCCACAAAATGTGTAAAAACCAGAAAGGCAAGACAGTCCCTGGAGAACAGGGAGCCTTGTTATGCTGTTGGGCGGGATGTAAATTGCCAACTGCCTCACTGGAGGAGTGCATTGCGTTCCCTAAAACAAGTAAACAACAGAGCTACAGAGCCAAGGGCACATCCAGTCTAGGGAATATACTTTGGGAAAACTGAAAATCAATAAGACAGGGCCACCCCCAAATTTAGGGCTGCACTGCTTACAAGAACCTCAACTTGGGTACACCTTAAATATCCCAGGAAATATAAAAATGGTTCAAAAAACTGTGGTATTTATGTACGATGGAATATCCCTCAGACATGAAATCAATGTCATAAGACCAGGAACAGCAAAGTGAGTGGATTCAGGTACGATGATTCTAAGTGAAATAAGTCACACAGAAAAAGAAACTTATCATAAGATATCACTTATGAAGATCCTGTAAACATGGCTACACATGAACTGAGTTAAGAAAGAGAACAGAGTCTCACATTTAGAAAACACTCTTATGCCTGCTTAAGGGGAAAGGAGAGGTGGGGTGATGCATAAAACCAGAGTTTGATATAAGCACAGGTACCATTTCTAAAACCAACTGTGGAATAGACAAGACCTACACCTTCCTCAGTGAAAGGGACTCAAAACACCATATTTCCCGAAGAGGAATAGATATGGCAAGTAAGAATCTTAAAACCTATGTATTGAAATGCCTCTGTAAGGGAATTAAGTGTGTCTAGACTGGCATAAACATGGCATCGAGAATCAGCTCAAACCCACTATAAAAAGGAATTTCAAAAACAAAACCAAAAAACAGGGAAATTCTTTACATTTCCTTCAGGGTCTCTGATGAAACCTGGAATGACCCTATCTACAATGACAGCTGGATGTGGCATAAGGCTGGACACTTGGGACTGAGAGGATTGGTGAGATTGGGTGAGCAAATGCAGACCCTTTAAAGCAAAAATGCATGGCCCCCATTCCATGGGTCCCAACTCTACATGTTGAAGGGAATATTACTACAGCTATAACATGTAAGGGAAACCTAGAGAATGGACACACTGTGAATACAAAAGGTTTCTAAAACTCAACGAGTAGTCCCTCTCCTGGTGCTCCGGTTTGACTTTCCAACTGCTTTCTTATCAATCTCCCAACTTGGAGATACAACCCCTTTAACCCCCTGGTTCGCACAGTTTGCCATTTTGGCAGAGGATGGAAGGGAAGAGGGAGAACCAATGAGAGAGTAGCTGTTAGGCATTTGGACGGACACATGTCACTCTAATTTCCCGGCAGGAAGAAGAATAAACCAGAGTCACAGCCACCCACCGGGAAACAGTATAGGTCGTGAACCAAAATTTTGGACTTGCTTACAGCTCACAAATAACGAGTTGAAAAATGGAACTCAGGGGCACAGCAATTCACAAACTGGCAGAGTAATAAAGGACAATTATCGTCCAAAAATCTGTTGAGGGAAGGCAACGAGGCGGACTTGAAAGCAAGGCAGAATAGCAGGAAACAGATTTCAAGAGGTACGTTGGAATCGCCTTTAAAGCACAGGAAGAGGGGCACAACTTCGACAATGACGCACTTGGCCAAAAAGTCGTATGCGTTTTCTCCTGAATATATTCAGGAGAAAACGCATACGCCCTGTTTGGCCAAGCAAGCAAGCGGGCAATGCAAATCTGCACTACAAAGAAGTATCACTTCCCACCGGTCAAAAGGGACATCCACAAAATGTGTAAAAACCAGAAAGGCAAGACAGTCCCTGGAGAACAGTGAGCCTTGTTATGCTGTTGGGCGGGATGTAAATTGCCAACTGCCTCACTGGAGGAGTGCATTGCGTTCCCTAAAACAAGTAAACAACAGAGCTACAGAGCCAAGGGCACATCCAGTCTAGGGAATATACCTTGGGAAAACTGAAAATCAATAAGACAGGGCCACCCCCAATTTTAGGGCTGCACTGCTTACAAGAACCTCAACTTGGGTACACCTTAAATATCCCAGGAAATATAAAAATGGTTCAAAAAACTGTGGTATTTATGTACGATGGAATATCCCTCAGACATGAAATCAATGTCATAAGACCAGGAGCAGCAAAGTGAGTGGATTCAGGTACGATGATTCTAAGTGAAATAAGTCACACAGAAAAAGAAACTTATCATAAGATATCACTTATGAAGAACTTGTAAACATGGCTACACATGAACTGAGTTAGGAACGAGAACAGAGTCTCACATTTAGAAAACACTCTTATGCCTGCTTAAGGGGAAAGGAGAGGTGGGGTGATGCATAAAACCAGAGTTTGATATAAGCACAGGTACCATTTCTAAAACCAACTGTGGAATAGACAAGAGCTACACCTTCCTCAGTGAAAGGGACTCAAAACCCCATATTTCCCGCAGAGGAATAGATCTGACTAGTAAGAATCTTAAAACCTATGTATTGATATGTCTCTGTAAGGGAATCAAGTGTGTCTAGACTGGCATAAACATGGCAGCGAGAATCAGCTCAAACCCACTATAAAAAGGAATTTCAAAAACAAAACCAAAAAACAGGGAAATTCTTTACATTCCCTTCAGGGTCTCTGATGAATCCTGGAATGACCCTATCTACAATGAGAGCTGGATGTGGCATAAGGCTGGACACTTGGGACTGAGAGGATTGGTGAGATTGGGTGAGCAAATGCAGACCCTTTAAAGCAAACATGCATGGCCCCCATTCCATGGGTCCCAACTCTCCATGTTGAAGGGAATATTACTACAGCTATAACATGTACGGGAAACCTAGAGAATGGACACACTGTGAATATAAAAGGTTGCTAAAACTCGACGAGTAGTTCCTCTCCTGGTGCTACGGTTTGACTTTCCAACTGCTTTACTATCAATCTCCCAACTTGGAGAGACAACCCCTTTAACCTCCTGGTTCGCACAGGTTGCCAATTTGGCAGAGGATGGAAGGGAAGAGGGTGAACCAATGAGAGAGTAGCTGTTAGGCATTTGGACGGGAACATGTCACTAAATACCCGGCAGGAAGAAGAATTAACCAGAGTCACAGCCACCCACCGGGAACCAGTATAGGTCCTGAACCAAAATTTTGTACTTGCGTACAGCTCACAAAAAACGAGTTGAAAAATGGAGCTCAGGGGCACAGCAATTCACAAACTGGCAGAGTAATAAGGGACAACTATCGTCCAAAAATCTGTTGAGAGAAGGCAAAGAGGCGGACTTGAAAACAAGGCAGAATAGCAGGAGACAGATGTCAAGAGGTACGTTGGAATCGCCTTTAAAGCACCGGAAGAGGGGCACAACTTCGACAATGACGCACTTGGCCAAACAGGGCGTATGCGTTTTCTCCTGAATATATACAGGAGAAAACGCATACGCCCTGTTTGGCCAAGCAAGCAAGCGGGCAATGCAAATCTGCACTACAAAGAAGTATCACTTCCCTCCGGTCAAAAGGGACATCCACAAAATGTGTAAAAACCAGAAAGGCAACACTGTCCCTGGAGAACAGGGAGCCTTGTTATGCTGATGGGCGGGATGTAAATTGCCAACTGCCTCACTGGAGGAGTGCATTGCGTTCCCTAAAACAAGTAAACAACAGAGCTACAGAGCCAAGGGCACATCCAGTCTAGGGAATATACCTTTGGAAAACTGAAAATCAATAAGACAGAGCCACCCCCAAATTTAGGGCTGCACTGCTTACAAGAACCTCAACTTGGGTACACCTTAAATATCCCAGGAAATATAAAAATGGTTCAAAAAACTGTGGTATTTATGTACGATGGAATATCCCTCAGCCATGAAATCAATGTCATAAGACCAGGAGCAGCAAAGTGAGTGGATTCATGTACGATGATTCTAAGTGAAATAAGTCACACAGAAAAAGAAACTTATCAAAAGATATCACTTATGAAGATCCTGTAAACATGGCTACACATGAACTGAGTTAGGAAAGAGAACAGAGTCTCACATTTAGAAAACACTTTTATGCCTGCTTAAGGGGAAAGGAGAGGTGCGGTGATGCATAAAACCAGAGTTTGATATAAGCACAGGTACCATTTCTAAAACCAACTGTGGAATAGACAAGACCTACACCTTCCTCAGTGAAAGGGACTCAAAACCCCATATTTCCCGCAGAGGAATAGATCTGACTAGTAAGAATCTTAAAACCTATGTGTTGATATGTCTCTGTAAGGGAATCAAGTGTGTCTAGACTGGCATAAACATGGCAGCGAGAATCAGCTCAAACCCACTATAAAAAGGAATTTCAAAAACAAAACCAAAAAACAGGGAAATTCTTTACATTCCCTTCAGGGTCTCTGATGAAACCTGGAATGACCCTATCTACAATGACAGCTGGATGTGGCATAAGGCTGGACACTTGGGACTGAGAGGATTGGTGAGATTGGGTGAGCAAATGCAGACCCTTTAAAGCAAAAATGCATGGCCCCCATTCCATGGGTCCCAACTCTCCATGTTGAAGGGAATATTACAACAGCTATAACATGTACGGGAAACCTAGAGAATGGACACACTGTGAATACAAAAGGTTTCTAAAACTCAACGAGTAGTCCCCCTCCTGGTGCTCCGGTTTGACTTTCCAACTGCTTTACTATCAATCTCCCAACTTGGAGAGACAACCCCTTTAACCTCCTGGTTCGCACAGGTTGCCAATTTGGCAGAGGATGGAAGGGAAGAGGGAGAACCAATGAGAGAGTAGCTGTTAGGCATTTGGACGGGCACATGCCACTCTAATTTCCCGGCAGGAAGAAGAATTAACCAGAGTCACAGCCACCCACCGGGAACCAGTATAGGTCCTGAACCAAAATTTTGGACTTGCTTACAGCTCACAAATAACGAGTTGAAAAATGGAACTCAGGGGCACAGCAATTCACAAACTGGCAGAGTAATAAAGGACAACTATCGTCCAAAAATCTGTTGAGGGAAGGCAACGAGGAGGACTTGAAAGCAAGGCAGAATAGCAGGAAACAGATTTCAAGAGGTACGTTGGAATCGCCTTTAAAGCACAGGAAGAGGGGCACAACTTCGACAATGACGCACTTGGCCAAAAAGGCGTATGCTTTTCTCCTGAATATATTCAGGAGAAAACGCATACGCCCTTTTTGGCCAAGCAAGCAAGCGGGCAATGCAAATCTGCACTACAAAGAAGTATCACTTCCCACCGGTCAAAAGGGACATCCACAAAATGTGTAAAAACCAGAAAGGCAAGACAGTCCCTGGAGAACAGGGAGCCTTGTTATGCTGTTGGGCGGGATGTAAATTGCAAACTGCCTCACTGGAGGAGTGCATTGCGGTCCCTAAAACAAGTAAACAACAGAGCTACAGAGCCAAGGGCACATCCAGTCTAGGGAATATACTTTGGGAAAACTGAAAATCAATAAGACAGGGCCACCCCCAAATTTAGGGCTGCACTGCTTACAAGAACCTCAACTTGGGTACACCTTAAATATCCCAGGAAATATAAAAATGGTTCAAAAAACTGTGGTATTTATGTACGATGGAATATCCCTCAGACATGAAATCAATGTCATAAGACCAGGAACAGCAAAGTGAGTCGATTCAGGTACGATGATTCTAAGTGAAATAAGTCACACAGAAAAAGAAACATATCATAAGATATCACTTATGAAGATCCTGTAAACATGGCTACACATGAACTGAGTTAAGAAAGAGAACAGAGTCTCACATTTAGAAAACACTCTTATGCCTGCTTAAGGGGAAAGGAGAGGTGGGGTGATGCATAAAACCAGAGTTTGATATAAGCACAGGTACCATTTCTAAAACCAACTGTGGAATAGACAAGAGCTACACCTTCCTCAGTGAAAGGGACTCAAAACCCCATATTTCCCGCAGAGGAATAGATCTGACTAGTAAGAATCTTAAAACCTATGTATTGATATGTCTCTGTAAGGGAATCAAGTGTGTCTAGACTGGCATAAACATGGCAGCGAGAATCAGCTCAAACCCACTATAAAAAGGAATTTCAAAAACAAAACCAAAAAACAGGGAAATTCTTTACATTCCCTTCAGGGTCTCTGATGAATCCTGGAATGACCCTATCTACAATGACAGCTGGATGTGGCATAAGGCTGGACACTTGGGACTGAGAGGATTGGTGAGATTGGGTGAGCAAATGCAGACCCTTTAAAGCAAACATGCATGGCCCCCATTCCATGGGTCCCAACTCTCCATGTTGAAGGGAATATTACTACAGCTATAACATGTACGGGAAACCTAGAGAATGGACACACTGTGAATACAAAAGGTTGCTAAAACTCGACGAGTAGTTCCTCTCCTGGTGCTACGGTTTGACTTTCCAACTGCTTTACTATCAATCTCCCAACTTGGAGAGACAACCCCTTTAACCTCCTGGTTCGCACAGGTTGCCAATTTGGCAGAGGATGGAAGGGAAGAGGGAGAACCAATGAGAGAGTAGCTGTTAGGCATTTGGACGGGAACATGTCACTAAATACCCGGCAGGAAGAAGAATTAACCAGAGTCACAGCCACCCACCGGGAACCAGTATAGGTCCTGAACCAAAATTTTGTACTTGCGTACAGCTCACAAAAAACGAGTTGAAAAATGGAGCTCAGGGGCACAGCAATTCACAAACTGGCAGAGTAATAAGGGACAACTATCGTCCAAAAATCTGTTGAGAGAAGGCAAAGAGGCGGACTTGAAAACAAGGCAGAATAGCAGGAGACAGATGTCAAGAGGTACGTTGGAATCGCCTTTAAAGCACCGGAAGAGGGGCACAACTTCGACAATGACGCACTTGGCCAAACAGGGCGTATGCGTTTTCTCCTGAATATATACAGGAGAAAACGCATACGCCCTGTTTGGCCAAGCAAGCAAGCGGGCAATGCAAATCTGCACTACAAAGAAGTATCACTTCCCTCCGGTCAAAAGGGACATACACAAAATGTGTAAAAACCAGAAAGGCAACACTGTCCCTGGAGAACATGGAGCCTTGTTATGCTGATGGGCGGGATGTAAATTGCCAACTGCCTCACTGGAGGAGTGCATTGCGTTCCCTAAAACAAGTAAACAACAGAGCTACAGAGCCAAGGGCACATCCAGTCTAGGGAATATACCTTTGGAAAACTGAAAATCAATAAGACAGAGCCACCCCCAAATTTAGGGCTGCACTGCTTACAAGAACCTCAACTTGGGTACACCTTAAATATCCCAGGAAATATAAAAATGGTTCAAAAAACTGTGGTATTTATGTACGATGGAATATCCCTCAGCCATGAAATCAATGTCATAAGACCAGGAGCAGCAAAGTGAGTGGATTCATGTACGATGATTCTAAGTGAAATAAGTCACACAGAAAAAGAAACTTATCAAAAGATATCACTTATGAAGATCCTGTAAACATGGCTACACATGAACTGAGTTAAGAAAGAGAACAGAGTCTCACATTTAGAAAACACTCTTATGCCTGCTTAAGGGGAAAGGAGAGGTGCGGTGATGCATAAAACCAGAGTTTGATATAAGCACAGGTACCATTTCTAAAACCAACTGTGGAATAGACAAGACCTACACCTTCCTCAGTGAAAGGGACTCAAAACCCCATATTTCCCGCAGAGGAATAGATCTGACTAGTAAGAATCTTAAAACCTATGTATTGATATGTCTCTGTAAGGGAATCAAGTGTGTCTAGACTGGCATAAACATGGCAGCGAGAATCAGCTCAAACCCACTATAAAAAGGAATTTCAAAAACAAAACCAAAAAGCAGGGAAATTCTTTACATTCCCTTCAGGGTCTCTGATGAATCCTGGAATGACCCTATCTACAATGACAGCTGGATGTGGCATAAGGCTGGACACTTGGGACTGAGAGGATTGGTGAGATTGGGTGAGCAAATGCAGACCCTTTAAAGCAAAAATGCATGGCCCCCATTCCATGGGTCCCAACTCTCCATGTTGAAGGGAATATTACTACAGCTATAACATGTACGGGAAACCTAGAGAATGGACACACTGTGAATACAAAAGGTTTCTAAAACTCAACGAGTAGTCCCTCTCCTGGTGCTCCGGTTTGACTTTCCAACTGCTTTACTATCAATCTCCCAACTTGGAGAGACAACCCCTTTAACCTCCTGGTTCGCACAGGTTGCCAATTTGGCAGAGGATGGAAGGGAAGAGGGAGAACCAATGAGAGAGTAGCTGTTAGGCATTTGGACGGGCACATGCCACTCTAATTTCCCGGCAGGAAGAAGAATTAACCAGAGTCACAGCCACCCACCGGGAACCAGTATAGGTCCTGAACCAAAATTTTGGACTTGCTTACAGCTCACAAATAACGAGTTGAAAAATGGAACTCAGGGGCACAGCAATTCACAAACTGGCAGAGTAATAAAGGACAACTATCGTCCAAAAATCTGTTGAGGGAAGGCAACGAGGCGGACTTGAAAGCAAGGCAGAATAGCAGGAAACAGATTTCAAGAGGTACGTTGGAATCGCCTTTAAAGCACAGGAAGAGGGGCACAACTTCGACAATGACTCACTTGGCCAAAAAGGGCGTATGCTTTTTCTCCTGAATATATTCAGGAGAAAACGCATACGCCCTTTTTGGCCAAGCAAGCAAGCGGGCAATGCAAATCTGCACTACAAAGAAGTATCACTTCCCACCGGTCAAAAGGGACATCCACAAAATGTGTAAAAACCAGAAAGGCAAGACAGTCCCTGGAGAACAGGGAGCCTTGTTATGCTCTTGGGCGGGATGTAAATTGCCAACTGCCTCACTGGAGGAGTGCATTGCGTTCCCTAAAACAAGTAAACAACAGAGCTACAGAGCCAAGGGCACATCCAGTCTAGGGAATATACTTTGGGAAAACTGAACATCAATAAGACAGGGCCACCCCCAAATTTAGGGCTGCACTGCTTACAAGAACCTCAACTTGGGTACACCTTAAATATCCCAGGAAATATAAAAATGGTTCAAAAAACTGTGGTATTTATGTACGATGGAATATCCCTCAGACATGAAATCAATGTCATAAGACCAGGAACAGCAAAGTGAGTGGATTCAGGTACGATGATTCTAAGTGAAATAAGTCACACAGAAAAAGAAACTTATCATAAGATATCACTTATGAAGATCCTGTAAACATGGCTACACATGAACTGAGTTAAGAAAGAGAACAGAGTCTCACATTTAGAAAACACTCTTATGCCTGCTTAAAGGGAAAGGAGAGGTGGTGTGATGCATAAAACCAGAGTTTGATATAAGCACAGGTACCATTTCTAAAACCAACTGTGGAATAGACAAGACCTACACCTTCCTCAGTGAAAGGGACTCAAAACACCATATTTCCCGAAGAGGAATAGATATGGCAAGTAAGAATCTTAAAACATATGTATTGATATGCCTCTGTAAGGGAATCAAGTGTGTCTAGACTGGCATAAACATGGCAGCGAGAATCAGCTCAAACCCACTATAAAAAGGAATTTCAAAAACAAAACCAAAAAGCAGGGAAATTCTTTACATTCCCTTTAGGGTCTCTGATGAATCCTGGAATGACCCTATCTACAATGACAGCTGGATGTGGCATAAGGCTGGACACTTGGGACTGAGAGGATTGGTGAGATTGGGTGAGCAAATGCAGACCCTTTAAAGCAAAAATGCATGGCCCCCATTCCATGGGTCACAACTCTCCATGTTGTAGGGAATATTACTACAGCTATAACATGTACGGGAAACCTAGAGAATGGACACACTGTGAATACAAAAGGTTTCTAAAACTCAACGTGTAGTCCCTCTCCTGGTGCTCCGGTTTGACTTTCCAACTGCTTTACTATCAATCTCCCAACTTGGAGAGACAACCCCTTTAACCTCCTGGTTCGCACAGGTTGCCAATTTGGCAGAGGATGGAAGGGAAGAGGGAGAACCAATGAGAGAGTAGCTGTTAGGCATTTGGACGGGAACATGTCACTAATTTCCCGGCAGGAAGAAGAATTAACCAGAGTCACAGCCACCCACCGGGAACCAGTATAGGTCCTGAACCAAAATTTTGTACTTGCGTACAGCTCACAAAAAACGAGTTGAAAAATGGAGCTCAGGGGCACAGCAATTCACAAACTGGCAGAGTAATAAAGGACAACTATCGTCCAAAAATCTGTTGAGGGAAGGCAACGAGGCGGACTTGAAAGCAAGGCAGAATAGAAGGAGACAGATTTCAAGAGGTACGTTGGAATCGCCTTTAAAGCACAGGAAGAGGGGCACAACTTCGACAATGACGCACTTGGCCAAACAGTCGTATGCGTTTTCCCCTGAATATATTCAGGAGAAAACGCATATGCCCTGTTTGGCCAAGCAAGCAATCGGGCAATGCAAATCTGCACTACAAAGAAGTATCACTTCCCACCAGTCAAAAGGGACATCCACAAAATGTGTAAAAACCACAAAGGCAAGACAGTCCCTGGAGAACAGTGAGCCTTGTTATGCTGTTGGGCGGGATGTAAATTGCCAACTGCCTCACTGGAGGAGTGCATTGCGTTCCCTAAAACAAGTAAACAACAGAGCTACAGAGCCAAGGGTACATCCAGTCTTGGGAATATACTTTGGGAAAACTGAAAATCAATAAGACAGGGCCACCCCCAAATTTAGGGCTGCACTGCTTACAAGAACCTCAACTTGTGTACACCTTAAATATCCCAGGAAATATAAAAATGGTACAAAAAACTGTGGTATTTATGTACGATGGAATATCCCTCAGACATGAAATCAATGTCATAAGACCAGGAGCAGCAAAGTGAGTGGATTCAGGTACGATGATTCTAAGTGAAATAAGTCACACAGAAAAAGAAACTTATCATAAGATATCACTTATGAAGAACCTGTAAACATGGCTACACATGAACTGAGTTAGGAAAGAGAACAGAGTCTCACATTTAGAAAACACTCTTATGCCTGCTTAAGGGGAAAGGAGAGGTGGGGTGATGCATAAAACCAGAGTTTGATATAAGCACAGGTACCATTTCTAAAACCAACTGTGGAATAGACAAGAGCTACACCTTCCTCAGTGAAAGGGACTCAAAACCCCATATTTCCCGCAGAGGAATAGATCTGACTAGTAAGAATATTAAAACCTATGTATTGATATGTCTCTGTAAGGGAATCAAGTGTGTCTAGACTGGCATAAACATGGCAGCGAGAATCAGCTCAAACCCACTATAAAAAGGAATTTCAAAAACAAAACCAAAAAACAGGGAAATTCTTTACATTCCCTTCAGGGTCTCTGATGAATCCTGGAATGACCCTATCTACAATGACAGCTGGATGTGGCATAAGGCTGGACACTTGGGACTGAGAGGATTGGTGAGATTGGGTGAGCAAATGCACACCCTTTAAAGCAAAAATGCATGGCCCCCATTCCATGGGTCACAACTCTCCATGTTGAAGGGAATATTACTACAGCTATAACATGTACGGGAAACCTAGAGAATGGACACACTGTGAATACAAAAGGTTGCTAAAACTCAACGAGTAGTTCCTCTCCTGGTGCTACGGTTTGACTTTCCAACTGCTTTACTATCAATCTCCCATCTGGGAGAGACAACCCCTTTAACCTCCTGGTTCGCATAGGTTGCCAATTTGGCAGAGGATGGAAGGGAAGAGGGAGAACCAATGAGAGAGTAGCTGTTAGGCATTTGGACGGGAACATGTCACTAAATACCCGGCAGGAAGAAGAATTAACCAGAGTCACAGCCACCCACCGGGAACCAGTATAGGTCCTGAACCAAAATTTTGTACTTGCGTACAGCTCACAAAAAACGAGTTAAAAATGGAGCTCAGGGGCACAGCAATTCACAAACTGGCAGAGTAATAAGGGACAACTATCGTCCAAAAATCTGTTGAGGGAAGGCAACGAGGCGGACTTGAAAGCAAGGCAGAATAGAAGGAGACAGATTTCAAGAGGTACGTTGGAATCGCCTTTAAAGCACAGGAAGAGGGGCACAACTTCGACAATGACGCACTTGGCCAAACAGTCGTATGCGTTTTCCCCTGAATATATTCAGGAGAAAACGCATATGCCCTGTTTGGCCAAGCAAGCAATCGGGCAATGCAAATCTGCACTACAAAGAAGTATCACTTCCCACCAGTCAAAAGGGACATCCACAAAATGTGTAAAAACCACAAAGGCAAGACAGTCCCTGGAGAACAGTGAGCCTTGTTATGCTGTTGGGCGGGATGTAAATTGCCAACTGCCTCACTGGAGGAGTGCATTGCGTTCCCTAAAACAAGTAAACAACAGAGCTACATTGCCAAGGGTACATCCAGTCTTGGGAATATACTTTGGGAAAACTGAAAATCAATAAGACAGGGCCACCCCCAAATTTAGGGCTGCACTGCTTACAAGAACCTCAACTTGGGTACACCTTAAATATCCCAGGAAATATAAAAATGGTACAAAAAACTGTGGTATTTATGTACGATGGAATATCCCTCAGACATGAAATCAATGTCATAAGACCAGGAGCAGCAAAGTGAGTGGATTCAGGTACGATGATTCTAAGTGAAATAAGTCACACAGAAAAAGAAACTTATCATAAGATATCACTTATGAAGAACCTGTAAACATGGCTACACATGAACTGAGTTAGGAAAGAGAACAGAGTCTCACATTTAGAAAACACTCTTATGCCTGCTTAAGGGGAAAGGAGAGGTGGGGTGATGCATAAAACCAGAGTTTGATATAAGCACAGGTACCATTTCTAAAACCAACTGTGGAATAGACAAGAGCTACACCTTCCTCAGTGAAAGGGACTCAAAACCCCATATTTCCCGCAGAGGAATAGATCTGACTAGTAAGAATATTAAAACCTATGTATTGATATGTCTCTGTAAGGGAACCAAGTGTGTCTAGACTGGCATAAACATGGCAGCGAGAATCAGCTCAAACCCACTATAAAAAGGAATTTCAAAAACAAAACCAAAAAACAGGGAAATTCTTTACATTCCCTTCAGGGTCTCTGATGAATCCTGGAATGACCCTATCTACAATGACAGCTGGATGTGGCATAAGGCTGGACACTTGGGACTGAGAGGATTGGTGAGATTGGGTGAGCAAATGCAGACCCTTTAAAGCAAAAATGCATGGCCCCCATTCCATGGGTCCCAACTTTCCATGTTGAAGGGAATATTACTACAGCTATAACATGTACGGGAAACCTAGAGAATGGACACACTGTGAATACAAAAGGTTGCTAAAACTCAACGAGTAGTTCCTCTCCTGGTGCTACGGTTTGACTTTCCAACTGCTTTACTATCAATCTCCCATCTGGGAGAGACAACCCCTTTAACCTCCTGGTTCGCACAGGTTGCCAATTTGGCAGAGGATGGAAGGGAAGAGGGAGAACCAATGAGAGAGTAGCTGTTAGGCATTTGGACGGGAACATGTCACTAAATACCCGGCAGGAAGAAGAATTAACCAGAGTCACAGCCACCCACCGGGAACCAGTATAGGTCCTGAACCAAAATTTTGTACTTGCGTACAGCTCACAAAAAACGAGTTGAAAAATGGAGCTCAGGGGCACAGCAATTCACAAACTGGCAGAGTAATAAGGGACAACTATCGTCCAAAAATCTGTTGAGAGAAGGCACAGAGGCGGACTTGAAAGCAAGGCAGAATAGAAGAAGACAGATTTCAAGAGGTACGTTGGAATCGCCTTTAAAGCACCGGAAGAGGGGCACAACTTCGACAATAACGCACTTGGCCAAACAGGTCGTATGCGTTTTCTCCTGAATATATACAGGAGAAAACGCATACGCCCAGTTTGGCCAAGCAAGCAAGCGGGCAATGCAAATCTGCACTACAAAGAAGTATCACTTCCCTCCGGTCAAAAGGGACATCCACAAAATGTGTAAAAACCAGAAAGGCAACACTGTCCCTGGAGAACAGGGAGCCTTGTTATGCTGATGGGCGGGATGTAAATTGCCAACTGCCTCACTGGAGGAGTGCATTGCGTTCCCTAAAACAAGTAAACAACAGAGCTACAGAGCCAAGGGCACATCCAGTCTAGGGAATATACCTTTGGAAAACTGAAAATCAATAAGACAGAGCCACCCCCAAATTGAGGGCTGCACTGCTTACAAGAACCTCAACTTGGGTACACCTTAAATATCCCAGGAAATATAAAAATGGTTCAAAAAACTGTGGTATTTATGTACGATGGAATATCCCTCAGCCATGAAATCAATGTCATAAGACCAGGAGCAGCAAAGTGAGTGGATTCATGTACGATGATTCTAAGTGAAATAAGTCACTCAGAAAAAGAAACTTATCAAAAGATATCACTTATGAAGATCCTGTAAACATGGCTACACATGAACTGAGTTAGGAAAGAGAACGGAGTCTCACATTTAGAAAACACTTTTATGCCTGCTTAAGGGGAAAGGAGAGGTGGGGTGATGCATAAAACCAGAGTTTGATATAATCACAGGTACCATTTCTAAAACCAACTGTGGAATAGACAAGACCTACACCTTCCTCAGTGAAAGGGACTCAAAACCCCATATTTCCCGCAGAGGAATAGATCTGACTAGTAAGAATCTTAAAACCTATGTATTGATATGTCTCTGTAAGGGAATCAAGTGTGTCTAGACTGGCATAAACATGGCAGCGAGAATCAGCTCAAACCCACTATAAAAAGGAATTTCAAAAACAAAACCAAAAAACAGGGAAATTCTTTACATTCCCTTCAGGGTCTCTGATGAATCCTGGAATGACCCTATCTACAATGACAGCTGGATGTGGCATAAGGCTGGACACTTGGGACTGAGAGGATTGGTGAGATTGGGTGAGCAAATGCAGACCCTTTAAAGCAAAAATGCATGGCCCCCATTCCATGGGTCCCAACTCTCCATGTTGAAGGGAATATTACTACAGCTATAACATGTACGGGAAACCTAGAGAATGGACACACTGTGAATACAAAAGGTTTCTAAAACTCAACGAGTAGTCCCTCTCCTGGTGCTCCGGTTTGACTTTCCAACTGCTTTACTATCAATCTCCCAACTTGGAGAGACAACCCCTTTAACCTCCTGGTTCGCACAGGTTGCCAATTTGGCAGAGGATGGAAGGGAAGAGGGAGAACCAATGAGAGAGTAGCTGTTAGGCATTTGGACGGGCACATGCCACTCTAATTTCCCGGCAGGAAAAAGAATTAACCAGAGTTCCAGCCACCCACTGGGAACCAGTATAGGTCCTGAACCAAAATTTTGGACTTGCTTACAGCTCACAAATAACGAGTTGAAAAATCGAACTCAGGGGCACAGCAATTCACAAACTGGCAGAGTAATAAAGGACAACTATCGTCCAAAAATCTGTTGAGGGAAGGCAACGAGGCGGACTTGAAAGCAAGGCAGAATAGCAGGAAACAGATTTCAAGAGGTACGTTGGAATCGCCTTTAAAGCACAGGAAGAGGGGCACAACTTCGACAATGACGCACTTGGCCAGAAAGGCGTATGCTTTTTCTCCTGAATATATTCAGGAGAAAACGCATACGCCCTTTTTTG
Source organism: Mesoplodon bidens (assembly GCF_964165515.1). NCBI lineage: Eukaryota > Metazoa > Chordata > Mammalia > Artiodactyla > Ziphiidae > Mesoplodon > Mesoplodon bidens. The sequence goes on from NW_027671403.1 coordinate 895,938, forward strand.
CCAAGCAAGCAAGCGGGCAATGCAAATCTGCACTACAAAGAAGTATCACTTCCCACCGGTCAAAAGGGACATCCACAAAATGTGTAAAAACCAGAAAGGCAAGACAGTCCCTGGAGAACAGGGAGCCTTGTTATGCTGTTGGGCGGGATGTAAATTGCCAACTGCCTCACTGGAGGAGTGCATTGCGTTCCCTAAAACAAGTAAACAACAGAGCTACAGAGCCAAGGGCACATCCAGTCTAGGGAATATACTTTGGGAAAACTGAAAATCAATAAGACAGGGCCACCCCCAAATTTAGGGCTGCACTGCTTACAAGAACCTCAACTTGGGTACACCTTAAATATCCCAGGAAATATAAAAATGGTTCAAAAAACTGTGGTATTTATGTACGATGGAATATCCCTCAGACATGAAATCAATGTCATAAGACCAGGAACAGCAAAGTGAGTGGATTCAGGTACGATGATTCTAAGTGAAATAAGTCACACAGAAAAAGAAACTTATCATAAGATATCACTTATGAAGATCCTGTAAACATGGCTACACATGAACTGAGTTAAGAAAGAGAACAGAGTCTCACATTTAGAAAACAATCTTATGCCTGCTTAAGGGGAAAGGAGAGGTGGGGTGATGCATAAAACCAGAGTTTGATATAAGCACAGGTACCATTTCTAAAACCAACTGTGGAATAGACAAGACCTACACCTTCCTCAGTGAAAGGGACTCAAAACACCATATTTCCCGAAGAGGAATAGATATGGCAAGTAAGAATCTTAAAACCTATGTATTGAAATGCCTCTGTAAGGGAATTAAGTGTGTCTAGACTGGCATAAACATGGCATCGAGAATCAGCTCAAACCCACTATAAAAAGGAATTTCAAAAACAAAACCAAAAAACAGGGAAATTCTTTACATTTCCTTCAGGGTCTCTGATGAAACCTGGAATGACCCTATCTACAATGACAGCTGGATGTGGCATAAGGCTGGACACTTGGGACTGAGAGGATTGGTGAGATTGGGTGAGCAAATGCAGACCGTTTAAAGCAAAAATGCATGGCCCCCATTCCATGGGTCCCAACTCTCCATGTTGAAGGGAATATTACTACAGCTATAACATGTAAGGGAAACCTAGAGAATGGACACACTGTGAATACAAAAGGTTTCTAAAACTCAACGAGTAGTCCCTCTCCTGGTGCTCCGGTTTGACTTTCCAACTGCTTTCTTATCAATCTCCCAACTTGGAGATACAACCCCTTTAACATCCTGGTTCGCACAGTTTGCCATTTTGGCAGAGGATGGAAGGGAAGAGGGAGAACCAATGAGAGAGTAGCTGTTAGGCATTTGGACGGACACATGTCACTCTAATATCCCGGCAGGTAGAAGAATAAACCAGAGTCACAGCCACCCACCGGGAACCAGTATAGGTCCTGAACCAAAATTTTGGACTTGCTTACAGCTCACAAATAACGAGTTGAAAAATGGAACTCAGGGGCACAGCAATTCACAAACTGGCAGAGTAATAAAGGACAACTATCATCCAAAAATCTGTTGAGGGAAGGCAACGAGGCGGACTTGAAAGCAAGGCAGAATAGCAGGAAACAGATTTCAAGAGGTACGTTGGAATCGCCTTTAAAGCACAGGAAGAGGGGCACAACTTCGACAATGACGCACTTGGCCAAAAAGTCGTATGCGTTTTCTCCTGAATATATTCAGGAGAAAACGCATACGCCCTGTTTGGCCAAGCAAGCAAGCGGGCAATGCAAATCTGCACTACAAAGAAGTATCACTTCCCACCAGTCAAAAGGGACATCCACAAAATGTGTAAAAACCAGAAAGGCAAGACAGTCCCTGGAGAACAGTGAGCCTTGTTATGCTGTTGGGCGGGATGTAAATTGCCAACTGCCTCACTGGAGGAGTGCATTGCGTTCCCTAAAACAAGTAAACAACAGAGCTACAGAGCCAAGGGCACATCCAGTCTTGGGAATATACTTTGGGAAAACTGAAAATCAATAAGACAGGGCCACCCACAAATTTAGGGCTGCACTGCTTACAAGAACCTCAACTTGGGTACACCTTAAATATCCCAGGAAATATAAAAATGGTTCAAAAAACTGTGGTATTTATGTACGATGGAATATCCCTCAGACATGAAATCAATGTCATAAGACCAGGAGCAGCAAAGTGAGTGGATTCAGGTACGATGATTCTAACTGAAATAAGTCACACAGAAAAAGAAACTTATCATAAGATATCACTTATGAAGAACCTGTAAACATGGCTACACATGAACTGAGTTAGGAAAGAGAACAGAGTCTCACATTTAGAAAACACTCTTATGCCTGCTTAAGGGGAAAGGAGAGGTGGGGTGATGCATAAAACCAGAGTTTGATATAAGCACAGGTACCATTTCTAAAACCAACTGTGGAATAGACAAGAGCTACACCTTCCTCAGTGAAAGGGACTCAAAACCCCATATTTCCCGCAGAGGAATAGATCTGACTAGTAAGAATCTTAAAACCTATGTATTGATATGTCTCTGTAAGGGAATCAAGTGTGTCTAGACTGGCATAAACATGGAAGCGAGAATCAGCTCAAACCCACTATAAAAAGGAATTTCAAAAACAAAACCAAAAAACAGGGAAATTCTTTACATTCCCTTCAGGGTCTCTGATGAATCCTGGAATGACCCTATCTACAATGACAGCTGGATGTGGCATAAGGCTGGACACTTGGGACTGAGAGGATTGGTGAGATTGGGTGAGCAAATGCAGACCCTTTAAAGCAAACATGCATGGCCCCCATTCCATGGGTCCCAACTCTCCATGTTGAAGGGAATATTACTACAGCTATAACATGTACGGGAAACCTAGAGAATGGACACACTGTGAATACAAAAGGTTGCTAAAACTCGACGAGTAGTTCCTCTCCTGGTGCTACGGTTTGACTTTCCAACTGCTTTACTATCAATCTCCCAATTGGAGAGACAACCCCTTTAACCTCCTGGTTCGCACAGGTTGCCAATTTGGCAGAGGATGGAAGGGAAGAGGGAGAACAAATGAGAGAGTAGCTGTTAGGCATTTGGACGGGAACATGTCACTAAATACCCGGCAGGAAGAAGAATTAACCAGAGTCACAGCCACCCACCGGGAACCAGTATAGGTCAGGAACCAAAATTTTGTACTTGCGTACAGCTCACAAAAAACGAGTTGAAAAATGGAGCTCAGGGGCACAGCAATTCACAAACTGGCAGAGTAATAAGGGACAACTATCGTCCAAAAATCTGTTGAGAGAAGGCAAAGAGGCGGACTTGAAAACAAGGCAGAATAGCAGGAGACAGATTTCAAGAGGTACGTTGGAATCGCCTTTAAAGCACCGGAAGAGGGGCACAACTTCGACAATGACGCACTTGGCCAAACAGGGCGTATGCGTTTTCTCCTGAATATATTCAGGAGAAAACGCATACGCCCTTTTTGGCCAAGCAAGCAAGCGGGCAATGCAAATCTGCACTACAAGGAAGTATCACTTCCCACCGGTCAAAAGGGACATCCACAAAATGTGTAAAAACCAGAAAGGCAAGACAGTCCCTGGAGAACAGGGAGCCTTGTTATGCTGTTGGGTGGGATGTAAATTGCCAACTGCCTCACTGGAGGAGTGCATTGCGTTCCCTAAAACAAGTAAACAACAGAGCTACAGAGCCAAGGGCACATCCAGTCTAGGGAATATACTTTGGGAAAACTGAAAATCAATAAGACAGGGCCACCCCCAAATTTAGGGCTGCACTGCTTACAAGAACCTCAACTTGGGTACACCTTAAATATCCCAGGAAATATAAAAATGGTTCAAAAAACTGTGGTATTTATGTACGATGGAATATCCCTCAGACATGAAATCAATGTCATAAGACCAGGAACAGCAAAGTGAGTGGATTCAGGTACGATGATTCTAAGTGAAATAAGTCACACAGAAAAAGAAACTTATCATAAGATATCACTTATGAAGATCCTGTAAACATGGCTACACATGAACTGAGTTAAGAAAGAGAACAGAGTCTCACATTTAGAAAACACTCTTATGCCTGCTTAAGGGGAAAGGAGAGGTGGGGTGATGCATAAAACCAGAGTTTGATATAAGCACAGGTACCATTTCTAAAACCAACTGTGGAATAGACAAGACCTACACCTTCCTCAGTGAAAGGGACTCAAAACACCATATTTCCCGAAGAGGAATAGATATGGCAAGTAAGAATCTTAAAACCTATGTATTGAAATGCCTCTGTAAGGGAATTAAGTGTGTCTAGACTGGCATAAACATGGCATCGAGAATCAGCTCAAACCCACTATAAAAAAGAATTTCAAAAACAAAACCAAAAAACAGGGAAATTCTTTACATTTCCTTCAGGGTCTCTGATGAAACCTGGAATGACCCTATCTACAATGACAGCTGGATGTGGCATAAGGCTGGACACTTGGGACTGAGAGGATTGGTGAGATTGGGTGAGCAAATGCAGACCCTTTAAAGCAAAAATGCATGGCCCCCATTCCTTGGGTCCCAACTCTACATGTTGAAGGGAATATTACTACAGCTATAACATGTAAGGGAAACCTAGAGAATGGACACACTGTGAATACAAAAGGTTTCTAAAACTCAACGAGTAGTCCCTCTCCTGGTGCTCCGGTTTGACTTTCCAACTGCTTTCTTATCAATCTCCCAACTTGGAGATACAACCCCTTTAACCCCCTGGTTCGCACAGTTTGCCATTTTGGCAGAGGATGGAAGGGAAGAGGGAGAACCAATGAGAGAGTAGCTGTTAGGCATTTGGACTGACACATGTCACTCTAATTTCCCGGCAGGAAGAAGAATAAACCAGAGTCACAGCCACCCACCGGGAAACAGTATAGGTCCTGAACCAAAATTTTGGACTTGCTTACAGCTCACAAATAACGAGTTGAAAAATGGAACTCAGGGGCACAGCAATTCACAAACTGGCAGAGTAATAAAGGACAACTATCGTCCAAAAATCTGTTGAGGGAAGGCAACGAGGCGGACTTGAAAGCAAGGCAGAATAGCAGGAAACAGATTTCAAGAGGTACGTTGGAATCGCCTTTAAAGCACAGGAAGAGGGGCACAACTTCGACAATGACGCACTTGGCCAAAAAGTCGTATGCGTTTTCTCCTGAATATATTCAGGAGAAAACGCATACGCCCTGTTTGGCCAAGCAAGCAAGCGGGCAATGCAAATCTGCACTACAAAGAAGTATCACTTCCCACCAGTCAAAAGGGACATCCACAAAATGTGTAAAAACCAGAAAGGCAAGACAGTCCCTGGAGAACAGTGAGCCTTGTTATGCTGTTGGGCGGGATGTAAATTGCCAACTGCCTCACTGGAGGAGTGCATTGCGTTCCCTAAAACAAGTAAACAACAGAGCTACAGAGCCAAGGGCACATCCAGTCTAGGGAATATACCTTGGGAAAACTGAAAATCAATAAGACAGGGCCACCCCCAAATTTAGGGCTGCACTGCTTACAAGAACCTCAACTTGGGTACACCTTAAATATCCCAGGAAATATAAAAATGGTTCAAAAAACTGTGGTATTTATGTACGATGGAATATCCCTCAGACATGAAATCAATGTCATAAGACCAGGAGCTGCAAAGTGAGTGGATTCAGGTACGATGATTCTAAGTGAAATAAGTCACACAGAAAAAGAAACTTATCATAAGATATCACTTATGAAGAACTTGTAAACATGGCTACACATGAAGTGAGTTAGGAAAGAGAACAGAGTCTCACATTTAGAAAACACTCTTATGCCTGCTTAAGGGGAAAGGAGAGGTGGGGTGATGCATAAAACCAGAGTTTGATATAAGCACAGGTACCATTTCTAAAACCAACTGTGGAATAGACAAGAGCTACACCTTCCTCAGTGAAAGGGACTCAAAACCCCATATTTCCCGCAGAGGAATAGATCTGACTAGTAAGAATCTTAAAACCTATGTACTGATATGTCTCTGTAAGGGAATCAAGTGTTTCTAGACTGGCATAAACATGGCAGCGAGAATCAGCTCAAACCCACTATAAAAAGGAATTTCAAAAACAAAACCAAAAAACAGGGAAATTCTTTACATTCCCTTCAGGGTCTCTGATGAATCCTGGAATGACCCTATCTACAATGACAGCTGGATGTGGCATAAGGCTGGACACTTGGGACTGAGAGGATTGGTGAGATTGGGTGAGCAAATGCAGACCCTTTAAAGCAAACATGCATGGCCCCCATTCCATGGGTCCCAACTCTCCATGTTGAAGGGAATATTACTACAGCTATAACATGTACGGGAAACCTAGAGAATGGACACACTGTGAATATAAAAGGTTGCTAAAACTCGACGAGTAGTTCCTCTCCTGGTGCTACGGTTTGACTTTCCAACTGCTTTACTATCAATCTCCCAACTTGGAGAGACAACCCCTTTAACCTCCTGGTTCGCACAGGTTGCCAATTTGGCAGAGGATGGAAGGGAAGAGGGAGAACCAATGAGAGAGTAGCTGTTAGGCATTTGGACGGGAACATGTCACTAAATACCCGGCAGGAAGAAGAATTAACCAGAGTCACAGCCACCCACCGGGAACCAGTATAGGTCCTGAACCAAAATTTTGTACTTGCGTACAGCTCACAAAAAACGAGTTGAAAAATGGAGCTCAGGGGCACAGCAATTCACAAACTGGCAGAGTAATAAGGGACAACTATCGTCCAAAAATCTGTTGAGAGAAGGCAAAGAGGCGGACTTGAAAACAAGGCAGAATAGCAGGAGACAGATTTCAAGAGGTACGTTGGAATCGCCTTTAAAGCACCGGAAGAGGGGCACAACTTCGACAATGACGCACTTGGCCAAACAGGGCGTATGCGTTTTCTCCTGAATATATACAGGAGAAAACGCATACGCCCTGTTTGGCCAAGCAAGCAAGCGGGCAATGCAAATCTGCACTACAAAGAAGTATCACTTCCCTCCGGTCAAAAGGGACATCCACAAAATGTGTAAAAACCAGAAAGGCAACACTGTCCCTGGAGAACAGGGAGCCTTGTTATGCTGATGGGCGGGATGTAAATTGCCAACTGCCTCACTGGAGGAGTGCATTGCGTTCCCTAAAACAAGTAAACAACAGAGCTACAGAGCCAAGGGCACATCCAGTCTAGGGAATATACCTTTGGAAAACTGAAAATCAATAAGACAGAGCCACCCCCAAATTTAGGGCTGCACTGCTTACAAGAACCTCAACTTGGGTACACCTTAAATATCCCAGGAAATATAAAAATGGTTCAAAAAACTGTGGTATTTATGTACGATGGAATATCCCTCAGCCATGAAATCAATGTCATAAGACCAGGAGCAGCAAAGTGAGTGGATTCATGTACGATGATTCTAAGTGAAATAAGTCACACAGAAAAAGAAACTTATCAAAAGATATCACTTATGAAGATCCTGTAAACATGGCTACACATGAACTGAGTTAGGAAAGAGAACAGAGTCTCACATTTAGAAAACACTTTTATGCCTGCTTAAGGGGAAAGGAGAGGTGCGGTGATGCATAAAACCAGAGTTTGATATAAGCACAGGTACCATTTCTAAAACCAACTGTGGAATAGACAAGACCTACACCTTCCTCAGTGAAAGGGACTCAAAACCCCATATTTCCCGCAGAGGAATAGATCTGACTAGTAAGAATCTTAAAACCTATGTGTTGATATGTCTCTGTAAGGGAATCAAGTGTGTCTAGACTGGCATAAACATGGCAGCGAGAATCAGCTCAAACCCACTATAAAAAGGAATTTCAAAAACAAAACCAAAAAACAGGGAAATTCTTTACATTCCCTTCAGGGTCTCTGATGAAACCTGGAATGACCCTATCTACAATGACAGCTGGATGTGGCATAAGGCTGGACACTTGGGACTGAGAGGATTGGTGAGATTGGGTGAGCAAATGCAGACCCTTTAAAGCAAAAATGCATGGCCCCCATTCCATGGGTCCCAACTCTCCATGTTGAAGGGAATATTACAACAGCTATAACATGTACGGGAAACCTAGAGAATGGACACACTGTGAATACAAAAGGTTTCTAAAACTCAACGAGTAGTCCCCCTCCTGGTGCTCCGGTTTGACTTTCCAACTGCTTTACTATCAATCTCCAAACTTGGAGAGACAACCCCTTTAACCTCCTGGTTCGCACAGGTTGCCAATTTGGCAGAGGATGGAAGGGAAGAGGGAGAACCAATGAGAGAGTAGCTGTTAGGCATTTGGACGGGAACATGTCACTAAATACCCGGCAGGAAGAAGAATTAACCAGAGTCACAGCCACCCACCTGGAACCAGTATAGGTCCTGAACCAAAATTTTGTACTTGCGTACAGCTCACAAAAAACGAGTTGAAAAATGGAGCTCAGGGGCACAGCAATTCACAAACTGGCAGAGTAATAAGGGACAACTATCGTCCAAAAATCTGTTGAGAGAAGGCAAAGAGGCGGACTTGAAAACAAGGCAGAATAGCAGGAGACAGATTTCAAGAGGTACGTTGGAATCGCCTTTAAAGCACCGGAAGAGGGGCACAACTTCGACAATGACGCACTTGGCCAAACAGGGCGTATGCGTTTTCTCCTGAATATATTCAGGAGAAAACGCATACGCCCTTTTTGGCCAAGCAAGCAAGCGGGCAATGCAAATCTGCACTACAAGGAAGTATCACTTCCCACCGGTCAAAAGGGACATCCACAAAATGTGTAAAAACCAGAAAGGCAAGACAGTCCCTGGAGAACAGGGAGCCTTGTTATGCTGTTGGGCGGGATGTAAATTGCCAACTGCCTCACTGGAGGAGTGCATTGCGTTCCCTAAAAAAAGTAAACAACAGAGCTACAGAGCCAAGGGCACATCCAGTCTAGGGAATATACTTTGGGAAAACTGAAAATCAATAAGACAGGGCCACCCCCAAATTTAGGGCTGCACTGCTTACAAGAACCTCAACTTGGGTACACCTTAAATATCCCAGGAAATATAAAAATGGTTCAAAAAACTGTGGTATTTATGTACGATGGAATATCCCTCAGACATGAAATCAATGTCATAAGACCAGGAACAGCAAAGTGAGTGGATTCAGGTACGATGATTCTAAGTGAAATAAGTCACACAGAAAAAGAAACTTATCATAAGATATCACTTATGAAGATCCTGTAAACATGGCTACACATGAACTGAGTTAAGAAAGAGAACAGAGTCTCACATTTAGAAAACACTCTTATGCCTGCTTAAGGGGAAAGGAGAGGTGGGGTGATGCATAAAACCAGAGTTTGATATAAGCACAGGTACCATTTCTAAAACCAACTGTGGAATAGACAAGACCTACACCTTCCTCAGTGAAAGGGACTCAAAACACCATATTTCCCGAAGAGGAATAGATATGGCAAGTAAGAATCTTAAAACCTATGTATTGAAATGCCTCTGTAAGGGAATTAAGTGTGTCTAGACTGGCATAAACATGGCATCGAGAATCAGCTCAAACCCACTATAAAAAGGAATTTCAAAAACAAAACCAAAAAACAGGGAAATTCTTTACATTTCCTTCAGGGTCTCTGATGAAACCTGGAATGACCCTATCTACAATGACAGCTGGATGTGGCATAAGGCTGGACACTTGGGACTGAGAGGATTGGTGAGATTGGGTGAGCAAATGCAGACCCTTTAAAGCAAAAATGCATGGCCCCCATTCCATGGGTCCCAACTCTACATGTTGAAGGGAATATTACTACAGCTATAACATGTAAGGGAAACCTAGAGAATGGACACACTGTGAATACAAAAGGTTTCTAAAACTCAACGAGTAGTCCCTCTCCTGGTGCTCCGGTTTGACTTTCCAACTGCTTTCTTATCAATCTCCCAACTTGGAGATACAACCCCTTTAACCCCCTGGTTCGCACAGTTTGCCATTTTGGCAGAGGATGGAAGGGAAGAGGGAGAACCAATGAGAGAGTAGCTGTTAGGCATTTGGACGGACACATGTCACTCTAATTTCCCGGCAGGAAGAAGAATAAACCAGAGTCACAGCCACCCACCGGGAAACAGTATAGGTCGTGAACCAAAATTTTGGACTTGCTTACAGCTCACAAATAACGAGTTGAAAAATGGAACTCAGGGGCACAGCAATTCACAAACTGGCAGAGTAATAAAGGACAATTATCGTCCAAAAATCTGTTGAGGGAAGGCAACGAGGCGGACTTGAAAGCAAGGCAGAATAGCAGGAAACAGATTTCAAGAGGTACGTTGGAATCGCCTTTAAAGCACAGGAAGAGGGGCACAACTTCGACAATGACGCACTTGGCCAAAAAGGCGTATGCTTTTTCTCCTGAATATATTCAGGAGAAAACGCATACGCCCTTTTTGGCCAAGCAAGCAAGCGGGCAATGCAAATCTGCACTACAAAGAAGTATCACTTCCCACCGGTCAAAAGGGACATCCACAAAATGTGTAAAAACCAGAAAGGCAAGACAGTCCCTGGAGAACAGGGAGCCTTGTTATGCTGTTGGGCGGGATGTAAATTGCCAACTGCCTCACTGGAGGAGTGCATTGCGTTCCCTAAAACAAGTAAACAACAGAGCTACAGAGCCAAGGGCACATCCAGTCTAGGGAATATACTTTGGGAAAACTGAAAATCAATAAGACAGGGCCACCCCCAAATTTAGGGCTGCACTGCTTACAAGAACCTCAACTTGGGTACACCTTAAATATCCCAGGAAATATAAAAATGGTTCAAAAAACTGTGGTATTTATGTACGATGGAATATCCCTCAGACATGAAATCAATGTCATAAGACCAGGAACAGCAAAGTGAGTGGATTCAGGTACGATGATTCTAAGTGAAATAAGTCACACAGAAAAAGAAACTTATCATAAGATATCACTTATGAAGATCCTGTAAACATGGCTACACATGAACTGAGTTAAGAAAGAGAACAGAGTCTCACATTTAGAAAACACTCTTATGCCTGCTTAAGGGGAAAGGAGAGGTGGGGTGATGCATAAAACCAGAGTTTGATATAAGCACAGGTACCATTTCTAAAACCAACTGTGGAATAGACAAGACCTACACCTTCCTCAGTGAAAGGGACTCAAAACACCATATTTCCCGAAGAGGAATAGATATGGCAAGTAAGAATCTTAAAACCTATGTATTGAAATGCCTCTGTAAGGGAATTAAGTGTGTCTAGACTGGCATAAACATGGCATCGAGAATCAGCTCAAACCCACTATAAAAAGGAATTTCAAAAACAAAACCAAAAAACAGGGAAATTCTTTACATTTCCTTCAGGGTCTCTGATGAAACCTGGAATGACCCTATCTACAATGACAGCTGGATGTGGCATAAGGCTGGACACTTGGGACTGAGAGGATTGGTGAGATTGGGTGAGCAAATGCAGACCCTTTAAAGCAAAAATGCATGGCCCCCATTACATGGGTCCCAACTCTACATGTTGAAGGGAATATTACTACAGCTATAACATGTAAGGGAAACCTAGAGAATGGACACACTGTGAATACAAAAGGTTTCTAAAACTCAACGAGTAGTCCCTCTCCTGGTGCTCCGGTTTGACTTTCCAACTGCTTTCTTATCAATCTCCCAACTTGGAGATACAACCCCTTTAACCCCCTGGTTCGCACAGTTTGCCATTTTGGCAGAGGATGGAAGGGAAGAGGGAGAACCAATGAGAGAGTAGCTGTTAGGCATTTGGACTGACACATGTCACTCTAATTTCCCGGCAGGAAGAAGAATAAACCAGAGTCACAGCCACCCACCGGGAAACAGTATAGGTCCTGAACCAAAATTTTGGACTTGCTTACAGCTCACAAATAACGAGTTGAAAAATGGAACTCAGGGGCACAGCAATTCACAAACTGGCAGAGTAATAAAGGACAACTATCGTCCAAAAATCTGTTGAGGGAAGGCAACGAGGCGGACTTGAAAGCAAGGCAGAATAGCAGGAAACAGATTTCAAGAGGTACGTTGGAATCGCCTTTAAAGCACAGGAAGAGGGGCACAACTTCGACAATGACGCACTTGGCCAAAAAGTCGTATGCGTTTTCTCCTGAATATATTCAGGAGAAAACGCATACGCCCTGTTTGGCCAAGCAAGCAAGCGGGCAATGCAAATCTGCACTACAAAGAAGTATCACTTCCCACCAGTCAAAAGGGACATCCACAAAATGTGTAAAAACCAGAAAGGCAAGACAGTCCCTGGAGAACAGTGAGCCTTGTTATGCTGTTGGGCGGGATGTAAATTGCCAACTGCCTCACTGGAGGAGTGCATTGCGTTCCCTAAAACAAGTAAACAACAGAGCTACAGAGCCAAGGGCACATCCAGTCTAGGGAATATACCTTGGGAAAACTGAAAATCAATAAGACAGGGCCACCCCCAAATTTAGGGCTGCACTGCTTACAAGAACCTCAACTTGGGTACACCTTAAATATCCCAGGAAATATAAAAATGGTTCAAAAAACTGTGGTATTTATGTACGATGGAATATCCCTCAGACATGAAATCAATGTCATAAGACCAGGAGCTGCAAAGTGAGTGGATTCAGGTACGATGATTCTAAGTGAAATAAGTCACACAGAAAAAGAAACTTATCATAAGATATCACTTATGAAGAACTTGTAAACATGGCTACACATGAAGTGAGTTAGGAAAGAGAACAGAGTCTCACATTTAGAAAACACTCTTATGCCTGCTTAAGGGGAAAGGAGAGGTGGGGTGATGCATAAAACCAGAGTTTGATATAAGCACAGGTACCATTTCTAAAACCAACTGTGGAATAGACAAGAGCTACACCTTCCTCAGTGAAAGGGACTCAAAACCCCATATTTCCCGCAGAGGAATAGATCTGACTAGTAAGAATCTTAAAACCTATGTACTGATATGTCTCTGTAAGGGAATCAAGTGTGTCTAGACTGGCATAAACATGGCAGCGAGAATCAGCTCAAACCCACTATAAAAAGGAATTTCAAAAACAAAACCAAAAAACAGGGAAATTCTTTACATTCCCTTCAGGGTCTCTGATGAATCCTGGAATGACCCTATCTACAATGACAGCTGGATGAGGCATAAGGCTGGACACTTGGGACTGAGAGGATTGGTGAGATTGGGTGAGCAAATGCAGACCCTTTAAAGCAAACATGCATGGCCCCCATTCCATGGGTCCCAACTCTCCATGTTGAAGGGAATATTACTACAGCTATAACATGTACGGGAAACCTAGAGAATGGACACACTGTGAATACAAAAGGTTGCTAAAACTCGACGAGTAGTTCCTCTCCTGGTGCTACGGTTTGACTTTCCAACTGCTTTACTATCAGTCTCCCAACTTGGAGAGACAACCCCTTTAACCTCCTGGTTCGCACAGGTTGCCAATTTGGCAGAGGATGGAAGGGAAGAGGGAGAACCAATGAGAGAGTAGCTGTTAGGCATTTGGACGGGAACATGTCACTAAATACCCGGCAGGAAGAAGAATTAACCAGAGTCACAGCCACCCACCGGGAACCAGTATAGGTCCTGAACCAAAATTTTGTACTTGCGTACAGCTCACAAAAAACGAGTTGAAAAATGGAGCTCAGGGGCACAGCAATTCACAAACTGGCAGAGTAATAAGGGACAACTATCGTCCAAAAATCTGTTGAGAGAAGGCAAAGAGGCGGACTTGAAAACAAGGCAGAATAGCAGGAGACAGATGTCAAGAGGTACGTTGGAATCGCCTTTAAAGCACCGGAAGAGGGGCACAACTTCGACAATGACGCACTTGGCCAAACAGGGCGTATGCGTTTTCTCCTGAATATATACAGGAGAAAACGCATACGCCCTGTTTGGCCAAGCAAGCAAGCGGGCAATGCAAATCTGCACTACAAAGAAGTATCACTTCCCTCCGGTCAAAAGGGACATCCACAAAATGTGTAAAAACCAGAAAGGCAACACTGTCCCTGGAGAACAGGGAGCCTTGTTATGCTGATGGGCGGGATGTAAATTGCCAACTGCCTCACTGGAGGAGTGCATTGCGTTCCCTAAAACAAGTAAACAACAGAGCTACAGAGCCAAGGGCACATCCAGTCTAGGGAATATACCTTTGGAAAACTGAAAATCAATAAGACAGAGCCACCCCCAAATTTAGGGCTGCACTGCTTACAAGAACCTCAACTTGGGTACACCTTAAATATCCCAGGAAATATAAAAATGGTTCAAAAAACTGTGGTATTTATGTACGATGGAATATCCCTCAGCCATGAAATCAATGTCATAAGACCAGGAGCAGCAAAGTGAGTGGATTCATGTACGATGATTCTAAGTGAAATAAGTCACACAGAAAAAGAAACTTATCAAAAGATATCACTTATGAAGATCCTGTAAACATGGCTACACATGAACTGAGTTAGGAAAGAGAACAGAGTCTCACATTTAGAAAACACTTTTATGCCTGCTTAAGGGGAAAGGAGAGGTGCGGTGATGCATAAAACCAGAGTTTGATATAAGCACAGGTACCATTTCTAAAACCAACTGTGGAATAGACAAGACCTACACCTTCCTCAGTGAAAGGGACTCAAAACCCCATATTTCCCGCAGAGGAATAGATCTGACTAGTAAGAATCTTAAAACCTATGTGTTGATATGTCTCTGTAAGGGAATCAAGTGTGTCTAGACTGGCATAAACATGGCAGCGAGAATCAGCTCAAACCCACTATAAAAAGGAATTTCAAAAACAAAACCAAAAAACAGGGAAATTCTTTACATTCCCTTCAGGGTCTCTGATGAAACCTGGAATGACCCTATCTACAATGACAGCTGGATGTGGCATAAGGCTGGACACTTGGGACTGAGAGGATTGGTGAGATTGGGTGAGCAAATGCAGACCCTTTAAAGCAAAAATGCATGGCCCCCATTCCATGGGTCCCAACTCTCCATGTTGAAGGGAATATTACAACAGCTATAACATGTACGGGAAACCTAGAGAATGGACACACTGTGAATACAAAAGGTTTCTAAAACTCAACGAGTAGTCCCCCTCCTGGTGCTCCGGTTTGACTTTCCAACTGCTTTACTATCAATCTCCCAACTTGGAGAGACAACCCCTTTAACCTCCTGGTTCGCACAGGTTGCCAATTTGGCAGAGGATGGAAGGGAAGAAGGAGAACCAATGAGAGAGTAGCTGTTAGGCATTTGGACGGGCACATGCCACTCTAATTTCCCGGCAGGAAGAAGAATTAACCAGAGTCACAGCCACCCACCGGGAACCAGTATAGGTCCTGAACCAAAATTTTGGACTTGCTTACAGCTCACAAATAACGAGTTGAAAAATGGAACTCAGGGGCACAGCAATTCACAAACTGGCAGAGTAATAAAGGACAACTATCGTCCAAAAATCTGTTGAGGGAAGGCAACGAGGAGGACTTGAAAGCAAGGCAGAATAGCAGGAAACAGATTTCAAGAGGTACGTTGGAATCGCCTTTAAAGCACAGGAAGAGGGGCACAACTTCGACAATGACGCACTTGGCCAAAAAGGCGTATGCTTTTCTCCTGAATATATTCAGGAGAAAACGCATACGCCCTTTTTGGCCAAGCAAGCAAGCGGGCAATGCAAATCTGCACTACAAAGAAGTATCACTTCCCACCGGTCAAAAGGGACATCCACAAAATGTGTAAAAACCAGAAAGGCAAGACAGTCCCTGGAGAACAGGGAGCCTTGTTATGCTGTTGGGCGGGATGTAAATTGCAAACTGCCTCACTGGAGGAGTGCATTGCGGTCCCTAAAACAAGTAAACAACAGAGCTACAGAGCCAAGGGCACATCCAGTCTAGGGAATATACTTTGGGAAAACTGAAAATCAATAAGACAGGGCCACCCCCAAATTTAGGGCTGCACTGCTTACAAGAACCTCAACTTGGGTACACCTTAAATATCCCAGGAAATATAAAAATGGTTCAAAAAACTGTGGTATTTATGTACGATGGAATATCCCTCAGACATGAAATCAATGTCATAAGACCAGGAACAGCAAAGTGAGTCGATTCAGGTACGATGATTCTAAGTGAAATAAGTCACACAGAAAAAGAAACATATCATAAGATATCACTTATGAAGATCCTGTAAACATGGCTACACATGAACTGAGTTAAGAAAGAGAACAGAGTCTCACATTTAGAAAACACTCTTATGCCTGCTTAAGGGGAAAGGAGAGGTGGGGTGATGCATAAAACCAGAGTTTGATATAAGCACAGGTACCATTTCTAAAACCAACTGTGGAATAGACAAGAGCTACACCTTCCTCAGTGAAAGGGACTCAAAACCCCATATTTCCCGCAGAGGAATAGATCTGACTAGTAAGAATCTTAAAACCTATGTATTGATATGTCTCTGTAAGGGAATCAAGTGTGTCTAGACTGGCATAAACATGGCAGCGAGAATCAGCTCAAACCCACTATAAAAAGGAATTTCAAAAACAAAACCAAAAAACAGGGAAATTCTTTACATTCCCTTCAGGGTCTCTGATGAATCCTGGAATGACCCTATCTACAATGACAGCTGGATGAGGCATAAGGCTGGACACTTGGGACTGAGAGGATTGGTGAGATTGGGTGAGCAAATGCAGACCCTTTAAAGCAAACATGCATGGCCCCCATTCCATGGGTCCCAACTCTCCATGTTGAAGGGAATATTACTACAGCTATAACATGTACGGGAAACCTAGAGAATGGACACACTGTGAATACAAAAGGTTGCTAAAACTCGACGAGTAGTTCCTCTCCTGGTGCTACGGTTTGACTTTCCAACTGCTTTACTATCAGTCTCCCAACTTGGAGAGACAACCCCTTTAACCTCCTGGTTCGCACAGGTTGCCAATTTGGCAGAGGATGGAAGGGAAGAGGGAGAACCAATGAGAGAGTAGCTGTTAGGCATTTGGACGGGAACATGTCACTAAATACCCGGCAGGAAGAAGAATTAACCAGAGTCACAGCCACCCACCGGGAACCAGTATAGGTCCTGAACCAAAATTTTGTACTTGCGTACAGCTCACAAAAAACGAGTTGAAAAATGGAGCTCAGGGGCACAGCAATTCACAAACTGGCAGAGTAATAAGGGACAACTATCGTCCAAAAATCTGTTGAGAGAAGGCAAAGAGGCGGACTTGAAAACAAGGCAGAATAGCAGGAGACAGATGTCAAGAGGTACGTTGGAATCGCCTTTAAAGCACCGGAAGAGGGGCACAACTTCGACAATGACGCACTTGGCCAAACAGGGCGTATGCGTTTTCTCCTGAATATATACAGGAGAAAACGCATACGCCCTGTTTGGCCAAGCAAGCAAGCGGGCAATGCAAATCTGCACTACAAAGAAGTATCACTTCCCTCCGGTCAAAAGGGACATCCACAAAATGTGTAAAAACCAGAAAGGCAACACTGTCCCTGGAGAACATGGAGCCTTGTTATGCTGATGGGCGGGATGTAAATTGCCAACTGCCTCACTGGAGGAGTGCATTGCGTTCCCTAAAACAAGTAAACAACAGAGCTACAGAGCCAAGGGCACATCCAGTCTAGGGAATATACCTTTGGAAAACTGAAAATCAATAAGACAGAGCCACCCCCAAATTTAGGGCTGCACTGCTTACAAGAACCTCAACTTGGGTACACCTTAAATATCCCAGGAAATATAAAAATGGTTCAAAAAACTGTGGTATTTATGTACGATGGAATATCCCTCAGCCATGAAATCAATGTCATAAGACCAGGAGCAGCAAAGTGAGTGGATTCATGTACGATGATTCTAAGTGAAATAAGTCACACAGAAAAAGAAACTTATCAAAAGATATCACTTATGAAGATCCTGTAAACATGGCTACACATGAACTGAGTTAGGAAAGAGAACAGAGTCTCACATTTAGAAAACACTCTTATGCCTGCTTAAGGGGAAAGGAGAGGTGCGGTGATGCATAAAACCAGAGTTTGATATAAGCACAGGTACCATTTCTAAAACCAACTGTGGAATAGAGAAGACCTACACCTTCCTCAGTGAAAGGGACTCAAAACCCCATATTTCCCGCAGAGGAATAGATCTGACTAGTAAGAATCTTAAAACCTATGTATTGATATGTCTCTGTAAGGGAATCAAGTGTGTCTAGACTGGCATAAACATGGCAGCGAGAATCAGCTCAAACCCACTATAAAAAGGAATTTCAAAAACAAAACCAAAAAGCAGGGAAATTCTTTACATTCCCTTCAGGGTCTCTGATGAATCCTGGAATGACCCTATCTACAATGACAGCTGGATGTGGCATAAGGCTGGACACTTGGGACTGAGAGGATTGGTGAGATTGGGTGAGCAAATGCAGACCCTTTAAAGCAAAAATGCATGGCCCCCATTCCATGGGTCCCAACTCTCCATGTTGAAGGGAATATTACTACAGCTATAACATGTACGGGAAACCTAGAGAATGGACACACTGTGAATACAAAAGGTTTCTAAAACTCAACGAGTAGTCCCTCTCCTGGTGCTCCGGTTTGACTTTCCAACTGCTTTACTATCAATCTCCCAACTTGGAGAGACAACCCCTTTAACCTCCTGGTTCGCACAGGTTGCCAATTTGGCAGAGGATGGAAGGGAAGAGGGAGAACCAATGAGAGAGTAGCTGTTAGGCATTTGGACGGGCACATGCCACTCTAATTTCCCGGCAGGAAGAAGAATTAACCAGAGTCACAGCCACCCACCGGGAACCAGTATAGGTCCTGAACCAAAATTTTGGACTTGCTTACAGCTCACAAATAACGAGTTGAAAAATGGAACTCAGGGGCACAGCAATTCACAAACTGGCAGAGTAATAAAGGACAACTATCGTCCAAAAATCTGTTGAGGGAAGGCAACGAGGCGGACTTGAAAGCAAGGCAGAATAGCAGGAAACAGATTTCAAGAGGTACGTTGGAATCGCCTTTAAAGCACAGGAAGAGGGGCACAACTTCGACAATGACTCACTTGGACAAAAAGGCGTATGCTTTTTCTCCTGAATATATTCAGGAGAAAACGCATACGCCCTTTTTGGCCAAGCAAGCAAGCGGGCAATGCAAATCTGCACTACAAAGAAGTATCACTTCCCACCGGTCAAAAGGGACATCCACAAAATGTGTAAAAACCAGAAAGGCAAGACAGTCCCTGGAGAACAGGGAGCCTTGTTATGCTGTTGGGCGGGATGTAAATTGCCAACTGCCTCACTGGAGGAGTGCATTGCGTTCCCTAAAACAAGTAAACAACAGAGCTACAGAGCCAAGGGCACATCCAGTCTAGGGAATATACTTTGGGAAAACTGAACATCAATAAGACAGGGCCACCCCCAAATTTAGGGCTGCACTGCTTACAAGAACCTCAACTTGGGTACACCTTAAATATCCCAGGAAATATAAAAATGGTTCAAAAAACTGTGGTATTTATGTACGATGGAATATCCCTCAGACATGAAATCAATGTCATAAGACCAGGAACAGCAAAGTGAGTGGATTCAGGTACGATGATTCTAAGTGAAATAAGTCACACAGAAAAAGAAACTTATCATAAGATATCACTTATGAAGATCCTGTAAACATGGCTACACATGAACTGAGTTAAGAAAGAGAACAGAGTCTCACATTTAGAAAACACTCTTATGCCTGCTTAAAGGGAAAGGAGAGGTGGTGTGATGCATAAAACCAGAGTTTGATATAAGCACAGGTACCATTTCTAAAACCAACTGTGGAATAGACAAGACCTACACCTTCCTCAGTGAAAGGGACTCAAAACACCATATTTCCCGAAGAGGAATAGATATGGCAAGTAAGAATCTTAAAACATATGTATTGAAATGCCTCTGTAAGGGAATTAAGTGTGTCTAGACTGGCATAAACATGGCATCGAGAATCAGCTCAAACCCACTATAAAAAGGAATTTCAAAAACAAAACCAAAAAACAGGGAAATTCTTTACATTTCCTTCAGGGTCTCTGATGAAACCTGGAATGACCCTATCTACAATGACAGCTGGATGTGGCATAAGGCTGGACACTTGGGACTGAGAGGATTGGTGAGATTGGGTGAGCAAATGCAGACCCTTTAAAGCAAAAATGCATGGCCCCCATTCCATGGGTCCCAACTCTACATGTTGAAGGGAATATTACAACAGCTATAACATGTAAGGGAAACCTAGAGAATGGACACACTGTGAATACAAAAGGTTTCTAAAACTCAACGAGTAGTCCCTCTCCTGGTGCTCCGCTTTGACTTTCCAACTGCTTTACTATCAATCTCCCAATTTGGAGAGACAGCCCCTTTAACCTCCTGGTTCGCACAGGTTGCCAATTTGGCAGAGGATGGAAGGGAAGAGGGAGAACCAATGAGAGAGTTACTGTTAGGCATTTGGACGGGCACATGTCACTCTAATTTCCCGGCAGGAAGGAGAATTAACCAGAGTCTCAGCCACCCACCGGGAACCAGTAGAGGTCCTGAACCAAAATTTTGGACTTGCTTACAGCTCACAAATAACGAGTTGAAAAATGGAACTCAGGGGCACAGCAATTCACAAACTGGCAGAGTAATAAAGGACAACTATCGTCCAAAAATCTGTTGAGGGAAGGCAACGAGGCGGACTTGAAAGCAAGGCAGAATAGCAGGAAACAGATTTCAAGAGGTACGTTGGAATCGCCTTTAAAGCACAGGAAGAGGGGCACAACTTCGACAATGACGCACTTGGCCAAAAAGGCGTATGCTTTTTCTCCTGAATATATTCAGGAGAAAACGCATACGCCCTGTTTGTCCAAGCAAGCAAGCGGGCAATGCAAATCTGCACTACAAAGAAGTATCACTTCCCACCAGTCAAAAGGGACATCCACAAAATGTGTCAAAACCAGAAAGGCAAGACAGTCCCTGGAGAACAGTGAGCCTTGTTATGCTGTTGGGCGGGATGTAAATTGCCAACTGCCTCACTGGAGGAGTGCATTGCGTTCCCTAAAACAAGTAAACAACAGAGCTACAGAGCCAAGGGCACATCCAGTCTTGGGAATATACTTTGGGAAAACTGAAAATCAATAAGACAGGGCCACCCCCAAATTTAGGGCTGCACTGCTTACAAGAACCTCAACTTGGGTACACCTTAAATATCCCAGGAAATATAAAAATGGTTCAAAAAACTGTGGTATTTATGTACGATGGAATATCCCTCAGACATGAAATCAATGTCATAAGACCAGGAGCAGCAAAGTGAGTGGATTCAGGTACGATGATTCTAAGTGAAATAAGTCACACAGAAAAAGAAACTTATCATAAGATATCACTTATGAAGAACCTGTAAACATGGCTACACATGAACTGAGTTAGGAAAGAGAACAGAGTCTCACATTTAGAAAACACTCGTATGCCTGCTTAAGGGGAAAGGAGAGGTGGGGTGATGCATAAAACCAGAGTTTGATATAAGCACAGGTACCATTTCTAAAACCAACTGTGGAATAGACAAGACCTACACCTTCCTCAGTGAAAGGGACTCAAAACCCCATATTTCCCGCAGAGGAATAGATCTGACTAGTAAGAATCTTAAAACCTATGTGTTGATATGTCTCTGTAAGGGAATCAAGTGTGTCTAGACTGGCATAAACATGGCAGCGAGAATCAGCTCAAACCCACTATAAAAAGGAATTTCAAAAACAAAACCAAAAAACAGGGAAATTCTTTACATTCCCTTCAGGGTCTCTGATGAAACCTGGAATGACCCTATCTACAATGACAGCTGGATGTGGCATAAGGCTGGACACTTTGGACTGAGAGGATTGGTGAGATTGGGTGAGCAAATGCAGACCCTTTAAAGCAAAAATGCATGGCCCCCATTCCATGGGTCCCAACTCTCCATGTTGAAGGGAATATTACAACAGCTATAACATGTACGGGAAACCTAGAGAATGGACACACTGTGAATACAAAAGGTTTCTAAAACTCAACGAGTAGTCCCCCTCCTGGTGCTCCGGTTTGACTTTCCAACTGCTTTACTATCAATCTCCCAACTTGGAGAGACAACCCCTTTAACCTCCTGGTTCGCACAGGTTGCCAATTTGGCAGAGGATGGAAGGGAAGAGGGAGAACCAATGAGAGAGTAGCTGTTAGGCATTTGGACGGGCACATGCCACTCTAATTTCCCGGCAGGAAGAAGAATTAACCAGAGTCACAGCCACCCACCGGGAACCAGTATAGGTCCTGAACCAAAATTTTGGACTTGCTTACAGCTCACAAATAACGAGTTGAAAAATGGAACTCAGGGGCACAGCAATTCACAAACTGGCAGAGTAATAAAGGACAACTATCGTCCAAAAATCTGTTGAGGGAAGGCAACGAGGAGGACTTGAAAGCAAGGCAGAATAGCAGGAAACAGATTTCAAGAGGTACGTTGGAATCGCCTTTAAAGCACAGGAAGAGGGGCACAACTTCGACAATGACGCACTTGGCCAAAAAGGCGTATGCTTTTCTCCTGAATATATTCAGGAGAAAACGCATACGCCCTTTTTGGCCAAGCAAGCAAGCGGGCAATGCAAATCTGCACTACAAAGAAGTATCACTTCCCACCGGTCAAAAGGGACATCCACAAAATGTGTAAAAACCAGAAAGGCAAGACAGTCCCTGGAGAACAGGGAGCCTTGTTATGCTGTTGGGCGGGATGTAAATTGCCAACTGCCTCACTGGAGGAGTGCATTGCGGTCCCTAAAACAAGTAAACAACAGAGCTACAGAGCCAAGGGCACATCCAGTCTAGGGAATATACTTTGGGAAAACTGAAAATCAATAAGACAGGGCCACCCCCAAATTTAGGGCTGCACTGCTTACAAGAACCTAAACTTGGGTACACCTTAAATATCCTAGGAAATATAAAAATGGTTCAAAAAACTGTGGTATTTATGTACGATGGAATATCCCTCAGACATGAAATCAATGTCATAAGACCAGGAACAGCAAAGTGAGTGGATTCAGGTACGATGATTCTAAGTGAAATAAGTCACACAGAAAAAGAAACATATCATAAGATATCACTTATGAAGATCCTGTAAACATGGCTACACATGAACTGAGTTAAGAAAGAGAACAGAGTCTCACATTTACAAAACACTCTTATGCCTGCTTAAGGGGAAAGGAGAGGTGGGGTGATGCATAAAACCAGAGTTTGATATAAGCACAGGTACCATTTCTAAAACCAACTGTGGAATAGACAAGAGCTACACCTTCCTCAGTGAAAGGGACTCAAAACCCCATATTTCCCGCAGAGGAATAGATCTGACTAGTAAGAATCTTAAAACCTATGTATTGATATGTCTCTGTAAGGGAATCAAGTGTGTCTAGACTGGCATAAACATGGCAGCGAGAATCAGCTCAAACCCACTATAAAAAGGAATTTCAAAAACAAAACCAAAAAACAGGGAAATTCTTTACATTCCCTTCAGGGTCTCTGATGAATCCTGGAATGACCCTATCTACAATGACAGCTGGATGTGGCATAAGGCTGGACACTTGGGACTGAGAGGATTGGTGAGATTGGGTGAGCAAATGCAGACCCTTTAAAGCAAACATGCATGGCCCCCTTTCCATGGGTCCCAACTCTCCATGTTGAAGGGAATATTACTACAGCTATAACATGTACGCGAAACCTAGAGAATGGACACACTGTGAATACAAAAGGTTGCTAAAACTCGACGAGTAGTTCCTCTCCTGGTGCTACGGTTTGAGTTTCCAACTGCTTTACTATCAATCTCCCAACTTGGAGAGACAACCCCTTTAACCTCCTGGTTCGCACAGGTTGCCAATTTGGCAGAGGATGGAAGGGAAGAGGGAGAACCAATGAGAGAGTAGCTGTTAGGCATTTGGACGGGAACATGTCACTAAATACCCGGCAGGAAGAAGAATTAACCAGAGTCACAGCCACCCACCGGGAACCAGTATAGGTCCTGAACCAAAATTTTGTACTTGCGTACAGCTCACAAAAAACGAGTTGAAAAATGGAGCTCAGGGGCACAGCAATTCACAAACTGGCAGAGTAATAAGGGACAACTATCGTCCAAAAATCTGTTGAGAGAAGGCAAAGAGGCGGACTTGAAAACAAGGCAGAATAGCAGGAGACAGATGTCAAGAGGTACGTTGGAATCGCCTTTAAAGCACCGGAAGAGGGGCACAACTTCGACAATGACGCACTTGGCCAAACAGGGCGTATGCGTTTTCTCCTGAATATATACAGGAGAAAACGCATACGCCCTGTTTGGCCAAGCAAGCAAGCGGGCAATGCAAATCTGCACTACAAAGAAGTATCACTTCCCTCCGGTCAAAAGGGACATCCACAAAATGTGTAAAAACCAGAAAGGCAACACTGTCCCTGGAGAACATGGAGCCTTGTTATGCTGATGGGCGGGATGTAAATTGCCAACTGCCTCACTGGAGGAGTGCATTGCGTTCCCTAAAACAAGTAAACAACAGAGCTACAGAGCCAAGGGCACATCCAGTCTAGGGAATATACCTTTGGAAAACTGAAAATCAATAAGACAGAGCCACCCCCAAATTTAGGGCTGCACTGCTTACAAGAACCTCAACTTGGGTACACCTTAAATATCCCAGGAAATATAAAAATGGTTCAAAAAACTGTGGTATTTATGTACGATGGAATATCCCTCAGCCATGAAATCAATGTCATAAGACCAGGAGCAGCAAAGTGAGTGGATTCATGTACGATGATTCTAAGTGAAATAAGTCACACAGAAAAAGAAACTTATCAAAAGATATCACTTATGAAGATCCTGTAAACATGGCTACACATGAACTGAGTTAGGAAAGAGAACAGAGTCTCACATTTAGAAAACACTCTTATGCCTGCTTAAGGGGAAAGGAGAGGTGCGGTGATGCATAAAACCAGAGTTTGATATAAGCACAGGTACCATTTCTAAAACCAACTGTGGAATAGAGAAGACCTACACCTTCCTCAGTGAAAGGGACTCAAAACCCCATATTTCCCGCATAGGAATAGATCTGACTAGTAAGAATCTTAAAACCTATGTATTGATATGTCTCTGTAAGGGAATCAAGTGTGTCTAGACTGGCATAAACATGGCAGCGAGAATCAGCTCAAACCCACTATAAAAAGGAATTTCAAAAACAAAACCAAAAAACAGGGAAATTCTTTACATTCCCTTCAGGGTCTCTGATGAAACCTGGAATGACCCTATCTACAATGACAGCTGGATGTGGCATAAGGCTGGACACTTTGGACTGAGAGAATTGGTGAGATTGGGTGAGCAAATGCAGACCCTTTAAAGCAAAAATGCATGGCCCCCATTCCATGGGTCCCAACTCTCCATGTTGAAGGGAATATTACAACAGCTATAACATGTACGGGAAACCTAGAGAATGGACACACTGTGAATACAAAAGGTTTCTAAAACTCAACGAGTAGTCCCCCTCCTGGTGCTCCGGTTTGACTTTCCAACTGCTTTACTATCAATCTCCCAACTTGGAGAGACAACCCCTTTAACCTCCTGGTTCGCACAGGTTGCCAATTTGGCAGAGGATGGAAGGGAAGAGGGAGAACCAATGAGAGAGTAGCTGTTAGGCATTTGGACGGGCACATGCCACTCTAATTTCCCGGCAGGAAGAAGAATTAACCAGAGTCACAGCCACCCACCGGGAACCAGTATAGGTCCTGAACCAAAATTTTGGACTTGCTTACAGCTCACAAATAACGAGTTGAAAAATGGAACTCAGGGGCACAGCAATTCACAAACTGGCAGAGTAATAAAGGACAACTATCGTCCAAAAATCTGTTGAGGGAAGGCAACGAGGAGGACTTGAAAGCAAGGCAGAATAGCAGGAAACAGATTTCAAGAGGTACGTTGGAATCGCCTTTAAAGCACAGGAAGAGGGGCACAACTTCGACAATGACGCACTTGGCCAAAAAGGCGTATGCTTTTCTCCTGAATATATTCAGGAGAAAACGCATACGCCCTTTTTGGCCAAGCAAGCAAGCGGGCAATGCAAATCTGCACTACAAAGAAGTATCACTTCCCACCGGTCAAAAGGGACATCCACAAAATGTGTAAAAACCAGAAAGGCAAGACAGTCCCTGGAGAACAGGGAGCCTTGTTATGCTGTTGGGCGGGATGTAAATTGCCAACTGCCTCACTGGAGGAGTGCATTGCGGTCCCTAAAACAAGTAAACAACAGAGCTACAGAGCCAAGGGCACATCCAGTCTAGGGAATATACTTTGGGAAAACTGAAAATCAATAAGACAGGGCCACCCCCAAATTTAGGGCTGCACTGCTTACAAGAACCTAAACTTGGGTACACCTTAAATATCCTAGGAAATATAAAAATGGTTCAAAAAACTGTGGTATTTATGTACGATGGAATATCCCTCAGACATGAAATCAATGTCATAAGACCAGGAACAGCAAAGTGAGTGGATTCAGGTACGATGATTCTAAGTGAAATAAGTCACACAGAAAAAGAAACATATCATAAGATATCACTTATGAAGATCCTGTAAACATGGCTACACATGAACTGAGTTAAGAAAGAGAACAGAGTCTCACATTTACAAAACACTCTTATGCCTGCTTAAGGGGAAAGGAGAGGTGGGGTGATGCATAAAACCAGAGTTTGATATAAGCACAGGTACCATTTCTAAAACCAACTGTGGAATAGACAAGAGCTACACCTTCCTCAGTGAAAGGGACTCAAAACCCCATATTTCCCGCAGAGGAATAGATCTGACTAGTAAGAATCTTAAAACCTATGTATTGATATGTCTCTGTAAGGGAATCAAGTGTGTCTAGACTGGCATAAACATGGCAGCGAGAATCAGCTCAAACCCACTATAAAAAGGAATTTCAAAAACAAAACAAAAAAGCAGGGAAATTCTTTACATTCCCTTCAGGGTCTCTGATGAATCCTGGAATGACCCTTTCTACAATGACAGCTGGATGTGGCATAAGGCTGGACACTTGGGACTGAGAGGATTGGTGAGATTGGGTGAGCAAATGCAGACCCTTTAAAGCAAAAATGCATGGCCCCCATTCCATGGGTCCCAACTCTCCATGTTGAAGGGAATATTACTACAGCTATAACATGTACGGGAAACCTAGAGAATGGACACACTGTGAATACAAAAGGTTTCTAAAACTCAACGAGTAGTCCCTCTCCTGGTGCTCCGGTTTGACTTTCCAACTGCTTTACTATCAATCTCCCAACTTGGAGAGACAACCCCTTTAACCTCCTGGTTCGCACAGGTTGCCAATTTGGCAGAGGATGGAAGGGAAGAGGGAGAACCAATGAGAGAGTAGCTGTTAGGCATTTGGACGGGCACATGCCACTCTAATTTCCCGGCAGGAAGAAGAATTAACCAGAGTCACAGCCACCCACCGGGAACCAGTATAGGTCCTGAACCAAAATTTTGGACTTGCTTACAGCTCACAAATAACGAGTTGAAAAATGGAACTCAGGGGCACAGCAATTCACAAACTGGCAGAGTAATAAAGGACAACTATCGTCCAAAAATCTGTTGAGGGAAGGCAACGAGGCGGACTTGAAAGCAAGGCAGAATAGCAGGAAACAGATTTCAAGAGGTACGTTGGAATCGCCTTTAAAGCACAGGAAGAGGGGCACAACTTCGACAATGACTCACTTGGCCAAAAAGGCGTATGCTTTTTCTCCTGAATATATTCAGGAGAAAACGCATACGCCCTTTTTGGCCAAGCAAGCAAGCGGGCAATGCAAATCTGCACTACAAAGAAGTATCACTTCCCACCGGTCAAAAGGGACATCCACAAAATGTGTAAAAACCAGAAAGGCAAGACAGTCCCTGGAGAACAGGGAGCCTTGTTATGCTGTTGGGCGGGATGTAAATTGCCAACTGCCTCACTGGAGGAGTGCATTGCGTTCCCTAAAACAAGTAAACAACAGAGCTACAGAGCCAAGGGCACATCCAGTCTAGGGAATATACTTTGGGAAAACTGAACATCAATAAGACAGGGCCACCCCCAAATTTAGGGCTGCACTGCTTACAAGAACCTCAACTTGGGTACACCTTAAATATCCCAGGAAATATAAAAATGGTTCAAAAAACTGTGGTATTTATGTACGATGGAATATCCCTCAGACATGAAATCAATGTCATAAGACCAGGAACAGCAAAGTGAGTGGATTCAGGTACGATGATTCTAAGTGAAATAAGTCACACAGAAAAAGAAACTTATCATAAGATATCACTTATGAAGATCCTGTAAACATGGCTACACATGAACTGAGTTAAGAAAGAGAACAGAGTCTCACATTTAGAAAACACTCTTATGCCTGCTTAAAGGGAAAGGAGAGGTGGTGTGATGCATAAAACCAGAGTTTGATATAAGCACAGGTACCATTTCTAAAACCAACTGTGGAATAGACAAGACCTACACCTTCCTCAGTGAAAGGGACTCAAAACACCATATTTCCCGAAGAGGAATAGATATGGCAAGTAAGAATCTTAAAACATATGTATTGAAATGCCTCTGTAAGGGAATTAAGTGTGTCTAGACTGGCATAAACAGGGCATCGAGAATCAGCTCAAACCCACTATAAAAAGGAATTTCAAAAACAAAACCAAAAAACAGGGAAATTCTTTACATTTCCTTCAGGGTCTCTGATGAAACCTGGAATGACCCTATCTACAATGACAGCTGGATGTGGCATAAGGCTGGACACTTGGGACTGAGAGGATTGGTGAGATTGGGTGAGCAAATGCAGACCCTTTAAAGCAAAAATGCATGGCCCCCATTCCATGGGTCCCAACTCTACATGTTGAAGGGAATATTACTACAGCTATAACATGTAAGGGAAACCTAGAGAACGGACACACTGTGAATACAAAAGGTTTCTAAAACTCAACGAGTAGTCCCTCTCCTGGTGCTCCGCTTTGACTTTCCAACTGCTTTACTATCAATCTCCCAATTTGGAGAGACAGCCCCTTTAACCTCCTGGTTCGCACAGGTTGCCAATTTGGCAGAGGATGGAAGGGAAGAGGGAGAACCAATGAGAGAGTTACTGTTAGGCATTTGGACGGGCACATGTCACTCTAATTTCCCGGCAGGAAGAAGAATTAACCAGAGTCTCAGCCACCCACAGGGAACCAGTAGAGGTCCTGAACCAAAATTTTGGTCTTGCTTACAGCTCACAAATAACGAGTTGAAAAATGGAACTCAGGGGCACAGCAATTCACAAACTGGCAGAGTAATAAAGGACAACTATCGTCCAAAAATCTGTTGAGGGAAGGCAACGAGGCGGACTTGAAAGCAAGGCAGAATAGCAGGAAACAGATTTCAAGAGGTACGTTGGAATCGCCTTTAAAGCACAGGAAGAGGGGCACAACTTCGACAATGACGCACTTGGCCAAAAAGGCGTATGCTTTTTCTCCTGAATATATTCAGGAGAAAACGCATACGCCCTGTTTGTCCAAGTAAGCAAGCGGGCAATGCAAATCTGCACTACAAAGAAGTATCACTTCCCACCAGTCAAAAGGGACATCCACAAAATATGTCAAAACCAGAAAGGCAAGACAGTCCCTGGAGAACAGTGAGCCTTGTTATGCTGTTGGGCGGGATGTAAATTGCCAACTGCCTCACTGGAGGAGTGCATTGCGTTCCCTAAAACAAGTAAACAACAGAGCTACAGAGCCAAGGGCACATCCAGTCTAGGGAATATACCTTTGGAAAACTGAAAATCAATAAGACAGAGCCACCCCCAAATTTAGGGCTGCACTGCTTACAAGAACCTCAACTTGGGTACACCTTAAATATCCCAGGAAATATAAAAATGGTTCAAAAAACTGTGGTATTTATGTACGATGGAATATCCCTCAGCCATGAAATCAATGTCATAAGACCAGGAGCAGCAAAGTGAGTGGATTCATGTACGATGATTCTAAGTGAAATAAGTCACACAGAAAAAGAAACTTATCAAAAGATATCACTTATGAAGATCCTGTAAACATGGCTACACATGAACTGAGTTAGGAAAGAGAACAGAGTCTCACATTTAGAAAACACTCTTATGCCTGCTTAAGGGGAAAGGAGAGGTGCGGTGATGCATAAAACCAGAGTTTGATATAAGCACAGGTACCATTTCTAAAACCAACTGTGGAATAGAGAAGACCTACACCTTCCTCAGTGAAAGGGACTCAAAACCCCATATTTCCCGCAGAGGAATAGATCTGACTAGTAAGAATCTTAAAACCTATGTATTGATATGTCTCTGTAAGGGAATCAAGTGTGTCTAGACTGGCATAAACATGGCAGCGAGAATCAGCTCAAACCCACTATAAAAAGGAATTTCAAAAACAAAACCAAAAAGCAGGGAAATTCTTTACATTCCCTTCAGGGTCTCTGATGAATCCCGGAATGACCCTTTCTACAATGACAGCTGGATGTGGCATAAGGCTGGACACTTGGGACTGAGAGGATTGGTGAGATTGGGTGAGCAAATGCAGACCCTTTAAAGCAAAAATGCATGGCCCCCATTCCATGGGTCCCAACTCTCCATGTTGAAGGGAATATTACTACAGCTATAACATGTACGGGAAACCTAGAGAATGGACACACTGTGAATACAAAAGGTTTCTAAAACTCAACGAGTAGTCCCTCTCCTGGTGCTCCGGTTTGACTTTCCAACTGCTTTACTATCAATCTCCCAACTTGGAGAGACAACCCCTTTAACCTCCTGGTTCGCACAGGTTGCCAATTTGGCAGAGGATGGAAGGGAAGAGGGAGAACCAATGAGAGAGTAGCTGTTAGGCATTTGGACGGGCACATGCCACTCTAATTTCCCGGCAGGAAGAAGAATTAACCAGAGTCACAGCCACCCACCGGGAACCAGTATAGGTCCTGAACCAAAATTTTGGACTTGCTTACAGCTCACAAATAACGAGTTGAAAAATGGAACTCAGGGGCACAGCAATTCACAAACTGGCAGAGTAATAAAGGACAACTATCGTCCAAAAATCTGTTGAGGGAAGGCAACGAGGCGGACTTGAAAGCAAGGCAGAATAGCAGGAAACAGATTTCAAGAGGTACGTTGGAATCGCCTTTAAAGCACAGGAAGAGGGGCACAACTTCGACAATGACTCACTTGGCCAAAAAGGCGTATGCTTTTTCTCCTGAATATATTCAGGAGAAAACGCATACGCCCTTTTTGGCCAAGCAAGCAAGCGGGCAATGCAAATCTGCACTACAAAGAAGTATCACTTCCCACCGGTCAAAAGGGACATCCACAAAATGTGTAAAAACCAGAAAGGCAAGACAGTCCCTGGAGAACAGGGAGCCTTGTTATGCTGTTGGGCGGGATGTAAATTGCCAACTGCCTCACTGGAGGAGTGCATTGCGTTCCCTAAAACAAGTAAACAACAGAGCTACAGAGCCAAGGGCACATCCAGTCTAGGGAATATACTTTGGGAAAACTGAACATCAATAAGACAGGGCCACCCCCAAATTTAGGGCTGCACTGCTTACAAGAACCTCAACTTGGGTACACCTTAAATATCCCAGGAAATATAAAAATGGTTCAAAAAACTGTGGTATTTATGTACGATGGAATATCCCTCAGACATGAAATCAATGTCATAAGACCAGGAACAGCAAAGTGAGTGGATTCAGGTACGATGATTCTAAGTGAAATAAGTCACACAGAAAAAGAAACTTATCATAAGATATCACTTATGAAGATCCTGTAAACATGGCTACACATGAACTGAGTTAAGAAAGAGAACAGAGTCTCACATTTAGAAAACACTCTTATGCCTGCTTAAAGGGAAAGGAGAGGTGGTGTGATGCATAAAACCAGAGTTTGATATAAGCACAGGTACCATTTCTAAAACCAACTGTGGAATAGACAAGACCTACACCTTCCTCAGTGAAAGGGACTCAAAACACCATATTTCCCGAAGAGGAATAGATATGGCAAGTAAGAATCTTAAAACATATGTATTGAAATGCCTCTGTAAGGGAATTAAGTGTGTCTAGACTGGCATAAACAGGGCATCGAGAATCAGCTCAAACCCACTATAAAAAGGAATTTCAAAAACAAAACCAAAAAACAGGGAAATTCTTTACATTTCCTTCAGGGTCTCTGATGAAACCTGGAATGACCCTATCTACAATGACAGCTGGATGTGGCATAAGGCTGGACACTTGGGACTGAGAGGATTGGTGAGATTGGGTGAGCAAATGCAGACCCTTTAAAGCAAAAATGCATGGCCCCCATTCCATGGGTCCCAACTCTACATGTTGAAGGGAATATTACTACAGCTATAACATGTAAGGGAAACCTAGAGAACGGACACACTGTGAATACAAAAGGTTTCTAAAACTCAACGAGTAGTCCCTCTCCTGGTGCTCCGCTTTGACTTTCCAACTGCTTTACTATCAATCTCCCAATTTGGAGAGACAGCCCCTTTAACCTCCTGGTTCGCACAGGTTGCCAATTTGGCAGAGGATGGAAGGGAAGAGGGAGAACCAATGAGAGAGTTACTGTTAGGCATTTGGACGGGCACATGTCACTCTAATTTCCCGGCAGGAAGAAGAATTAACCAGAGTCTCAGCCACCCACAGGGAACCAGTAGAGGTCCTGAACCAAAATTTTGGTCTTGCTTACAGCTCACAAATAACGAGTTGAAAAATGGAACTCAGGGGCACAGCAATTCACAAACTGGCAGAGTAATAAAGGACAACTATCGTCCAAAAATCTGTTGAGGGAAGGCAACGAGGCGGACTTGAAAGCAAGGCAGAATAGCAGGAAACAGATTTCAAGAGGTACGTTGGAATCGCCTTTAAAGCACAGGAAGAGGGGCACAACTTCGACAATGACGCACTTGGCCAAAAAGGCGTATGCTTTTTCTCCTGAATATATTCAGGAGAAAACGCATACGCCCTGTTTGTCCAAGTAAGCAAGCGGGCAATGCAAATCTGCACTACAAAGAAGTATCACTTCCCACCAGTCAAAAGGGACATCCACAAAATATGTCAAAACCAGAAAGGCAAGACAGTCCCTGGAGAACAGTGAGCCTTGTTATGCTGTTGGGCGGGATGTAAATTGCCAACTGCCTCACTGGAGGAGTGCATTGCGTTCCCTAAAACAAGTAAACAACAGAGCTACAGAGCCAAGGGCACATCCAGTCTAGGGAATATACCTTTGGAAAACTGAAAATCAATAAGACAGAGCCACCCCCAAATTTAGGGCTGCACTGCTTACAAGAACCTCAACTTGGGTACACCTTAAATATCCCAGGAAATATAAAAATGGTTCAAAAAACTGTGGTATTTATGTACGATGGAATATCCCTCAGCCATGAAATCAATGTCATAAGACCAGGAGCAGCAAAGTGAGTGGATTCATGTACGATGATTCTAAGTGAAATAAGTCACACAGAAAAAGAAACTTATCAAAAGATATCACTTATGAAGATCCTGTAAACATGGCTACACATGAACTGAGTTAGGAAAGAGAACAGAGTCTCACATTTAGAAAACACTCTTATGCCTGCTTAAGGGGAAAGGAGAGGTGCGGTGATGCATAAAACCAGAGTTTGATATAAGCACAGGTACCATTTCTAAAACCAACTGTGGAATAGAGAAGACCTACACCTTCCTCAGTGAAAGGGACTCAAAACCCCATATTTCCCGCAGAGGAATAGATCTGACTAGTAAGAATCTTAAAACCTATGTATTGATATGTCTCTGTAAGGGAATCAAGTGTGTCTAGACTGGCATAAACATGGCAGCGAGAATCAGCTCAAACCCACTATAAAAAGGAATTTCAAAAACAAAACCAAAAAGCAGGGAAATTCTTTACATTCCCTTCAGGGTCTCTGATGAATCCCGGAATGACCCTTTCTACAATGACAGCTGGATGTGGCATAAGGCTGGACACTTGGGACTGAGAGGATTGGTGAGATTGGGTGAGCAAATGCAGACCCTTTAAAGCAAAAATGCATGGCCCCCATTCCATGGGTCCCAACTCTCCATGTTGAAGGGAATATTACTACAGCTATAACATGTACGGGAAACCTAGAGAATGGACACACTGTGAATACAAAAGGTTTCTAAAACTCAACGAGTAGTCCCTCTCCTGGTGCTCCGGTTTGACTTTCCAACTGCTTTACTATCAATCTCCCAACTTGGAGAGACAACCCCTTTAACCTCCTGGTTCGCACAGGTTGCCAATTTGGCAGAGGATGGAAGGGAAGAGGGAGAACCAATGAGAGAGTAGCTGTTAGGCATTTGGACGGGCACATGCCACTCTAATTTCCCGGCAGGAAGAAGAATTAACCAGAGTCACAGCCACCCACCGGGAACCAGTATAGGTCCTGAACCAAAATTTTGGACTTGCTTACAGCTCACAAATAACGAGTTGAAAAATGGAACTCAGGGGCACAGCAATTCACAAACTGGCAGAGTAATAAAGGACAACTATCGTCCAAAAATCTGTTGAGGGAAGGCAACGAGGCGGACTTGAAAGCAAGGCAGAATAGCAGGAAACAGATTTCAAGAGGTACGTTGGAATCGCCTTTAAAGCACAGGAAGAGGGGCACAACTTCGACAATGACTCACTTGGCCAAAAAGGCGTATGCTTTTTCTCCTGAATATATTCAGGAGAAAACGCATACGCCCTTTTTGGCCAAGCAAGCAAGCGGGCAATGCAAATCTGCACTACAAAGAAGTATCACTTCCCACCGGTCAAAAGGGACATCCACAAAATGTGTAAAAACCAGAAAGGCAAGACAGTCCCTGGAGAACAGGGAGCCTTGTTATGCTGTTGGGCGGGATGTAAATTGCCAACTGCCTCACTGGAGGAGTGCATTGCGTTCCCTAAAACAAGTAAACAACAGAGCTACAGAGCCAAGGGCACATCCAGTCTAGGGAATATACTTTGGGAAAACTGAACATCAATAAGACAGGGCCACCCCCAAATTTAGGGCTGCACTGCTTACAAGAACCTCAACTTGGGTACACCTTAAATATCCCAGGAAATATAAAAATGGTTCAAAAAACTGTGGTATTTATGTACGATGGAATATCCCTCAGACATGAAATCAATGTCATAAGACCAGGAACAGCAAAGTGAGTGGATTCAGGTACGATGATTCTAAGTGAAATAAGTCACACAGAAAAAGAAACTTATCATAAGATATCACTTATGAAGATCCTGTAAACATGGCTACACATGAACTGAGTTAAGAAAGAGAACAGAGTCTCACATTTAGAAAACACTCTTATGCCTGCTTAAAGGGAAAGGAGAGGTGGTGTGATGCATAAAACCAGAGTTTGATATAAGCACAGGTACCATTTCTAAAACCAACTGTGGAATAGACAAGACCTACACCTTCCTCAGTGAAAGGGACTCAAAACACCATATTTCCCGAAGAGGAATAGATATGGCAAGTAAGAATCTTAAAACATATGTATTGAAATGCCTCTGTAAGGGAATTAAGTGTGTCTAGACTGGCATAAACAGGGCATCGAGAATCAGCTCAAACCCACTATAAAAAGGAATTTCAAAAACAAAACCAAAAAACAGGGAAATTCTTTACATTTCCTTCAGGGTCTCTGATGAAACCTGGAATGACCCTATCTACAATGACAGCTGGATGTGGCATAAGGCTGGACACTTGGGACTGAGAGGATTGGTGAGATTGGGTGAGCAAATGCAGACCCTTTAAAGCAAAAATGCATGGCCCCCATTCCATGGGTCCCAACTCTACATGTTGAAGGGAATATTACTACAGCTATAACATGTAAGGGAAACCTAGAGAACGGACACACTGTGAATACAAAAGGTTTCTAAAACTCAACGAGTAGTCCCTCTCCTGGTGCTCCGCTTTGACTTTCCAACTGCTTTACTATCAATCTCCCAATTTGGAGAGACAGCCCCTTTAACCTCCTGGTTCGCACAGGTTGCCAATTTGGCAGAGGATGGAAGGGAAGAGGGAGAACCAATGAGAGAGTTACTGTTAGGCATTTGGACGGGCACATGTCACTCTAATTTCCCGGCAGGAAGAAGAATTAACCAGAGTCTCAGCCACCCACAGGGAACCAGTAGAGGTCCTGAACCAAAATTTTGGTCTTGCTTACAGCTCACAAATAACGAGTTGAAAAATGGAACTCAGGGGCACAGCAATTCACAAACTGGCAGAGTAATAAAGGACAACTATCGTCCAAAAATCTGTTGAGGGAAGGCAACGAGGCGGACTTGAAAGCAAGGCAGAATAGCAGGAAACAGATTTCAAGAGGTACGTTGGAATCGCCTTTAAAGCACAGGAAGAGGGGCACAACTTCGACAATGACGCACTTGGCCAAAAAGGCGTATGCTTTTTCTCCTGAATATATTCAGGAGAAAACGCATACGCCCTGTTTGTCCAAGTAAGCAAGCGGGCAATGCAAATCTGCACTACAAAGAAGTATCACTTCCCACCAGTCAAAAGGGACATCCACAAAATATGTCAAAACCAGAAAGGCAAGACAGTCCCTGGAGAACAGTGAGCCTTGTTATGCTGTTGGGCGGGATGTAAATTGCCAACTGCCTCACTGGAGGAGTGCATTGCGTTCCCTAAAACAAGTAAACAACAGAGCTACAGAGCCAAGGGCACATCCAGTCTAGGGAATATACCTTTGGAAAACTGAAAATCAATAAGACAGAGCCACCCCCAAATTTAGGGCTGCACTGCTTACAAGAACCTCAACTTGGGTACACCTTAAATATCCCAGGAAATATAAAAATGGTTCAAAAAACTGTGGTATTTATGTACGATGGAATATCCCTCAGCCATGAAATCAATGTCATAAGACCAGGAGCAGCAAAGTGAGTGGATTCATGTACGATGATTCTAAGTGAAATAAGTCACACAGAAAAAGAAACTTATCAAAAGATATCACTTATGAAGATCCTGTAAACATGGCTACACATGAACTGAGTTAGGAAAGAGAACAGAGTCTCACATTTAGAAAACACTCTTATGCCTGCTTAAGGGGAAAGGAGAGGTGCGGTGATGCATAAAACCAGAGTTTGATATAAGCACAGGTACCATTTCTAAAACCAACTGTGGAATAGAGAAGACCTACACCTTCCTCAGTGAAAGGGACTCAAAACCCCATATTTCCCGCAGAGGAATAGATCTGACTAGTAAGAATCTTAAAACCTATGTATTGATATGTCTCTGTAAGGGAATCAAGTGTGTCTAGACTGGCATAAACATGGCAGCGAGAATCAGCTCAAACCCACTATAAAAAGGAATTTCAAAAACAAAACCAAAAAGCAGGGAAATTCTTTACATTCCCTTCAGGGTCTCTGATGAATCCCGGAATGACCCTTTCTACAATGACAGCTGGATGTGGCATAAGGCTGGACACTTGGGACTGAGAGGATTGGTGAGATTGGGTGAGCAAATGCAGACCCTTTAAAGCAAAAATGCATGGCCCCCATTCCATGGGTCCCAACTCTCCATGTTGAAGGGAATATTACTACAGCTATAACATGTACGGGAAACCTAGAGAATGGACACACTGTGAATACAAAAGGTTTCTAAAACTCAACGAGTAGTCCCTCTCCTGGTGCTCCGGTTTGACTTTCCAACTGCTTTACTATCAATCTCCCAACTTGGAGAGACAACCCCTTTAACCTCCTGGTTCGCACAGGTTGCCAATTTGGCAGAGGATGGAAGGGAAGAGGGAGAACCAATGAGAGAGTAGCTGTTAGGCATTTGGACGGGCACATGCCACTCTAATTTCCCGGCAGGAAGAAGAATTAACCAGAGTCACAGCCACCCACCGGGAACCAGTATAGGTCCTGAACCAAAATTTTGGACTTGCTTACAGCTCACAAATAACGAGTTGAAAAATGGAACTCAGGGGCACAGCAATTCACAAACTGGCAGAGTAATAAAGGACAACTATCGTCCAAAAATCTGTTGAGGGAAGGCAACGAGGCGGACTTGAAAGCAAGGCAGAATAGCAGGAAACAGATTTCAAGAGGTACGTTGGAATCGCCTTTAAAGCACAGGAAGAGGGGCACAACTTCGACAATGACTCACTTGGCCAAAAAGGCGTATGCTTTTTCTCCTGAATATATTCAGGAGAAAACGCATACGCCCTTTTTGGCCAAGCAAGCAAGCGGGCAATGCAAATCTGCACTACAAAGAAGTATCACTTCCCACCGGTCAAAAGGGACATCCACAAAATGTGTAAAAACCAGAAAGGCAAGACAGTCCCTGGAGAACAGGGAGCCTTGTTATGCTGTTGGGCGGGATGTAAATTGCCAACTGCCTCACTGGAGGAGTGCATTGCGTTCCCTAAAACAAGTAAACAACAGAGCTACAGAGCCAAGGGCACATCCAGTCTAGGGAATATACTTTGGGAAAACTGAACATCAATAAGACAGGGCCACCCCCAAATTTAGGGCTGCACTGCTTACAAGAACCTCAACTTGGGTACACCTTAAATATCCCAGGAAATATAAAAATGGTTCAAAAAACTGTGGTATTTATGTACGATGGAATATCCCTCAGACATGAAATCAATGTCATAAGACCAGGAACAGCAAAGTGAGTGGATTCAGGTACGATGATTCTAAGTGAAATAAGTCACACAGAAAAAGAAACTTATCATAAGATATCACTTATGAAGATCCTGTAAACATGGCTACACATGAACTGAGTTAAGAAAGAGAACAGAGTCTCACATTTAGAAAACACTCTTATGCCTGCTTAAAGGGAAAGGAGAGGTGGTGTGATGCATAAAACCAGAGTTTGATATAAGCACAGGTACCATTTCTAAAACCAACTGTGGAATAGACAAGACCTACACCTTCCTCAGTGAAAGGGACTCAAAACACCATATTTCCCGAAGAGGAATAGATATGGCAAGTAAGAATCTTAAAACATATGTATTGAAATGCCTCTGTAAGGGAATTAAGTGTGTCTAGACTGGCATAAACAGGGCATCGAGAATCAGCTCAAACCCACTATAAAAAGGAATTTCAAAAACAAAACCAAAAAACAGGGAAATTCTTTACATTTCCTTCAGGGTCTCTGATGAAACCTGGAATGACCCTATCTACAATGACAGCTGGATGTGGCATAAGGCTGGACACTTGGGACTGAGAGGATTGGTGAGATTGGGTGAGCAAATGCAGACCCTTTAAAGCAAAAATGCATGGCCCCCATTCCATGGGTCCCAACTCTACATGTTGAAGGGAATATTACTACAGCTATAACATGTAAGGGAAACCTAGAGAACGGACACACTGTGAATACAAAAGGTTTCTAAAACTCAACGAGTAGTCCCTCTCCTGGTGCTCCGCTTTGACTTTCCAACTGCTTTACTATCAATCTCCCAATTTGGAGAGACAGCCCCTTTAACCTCCTGGTTCGCACAGGTTGCCAATTTGGCAGAGGATGGAAGGGAAGAGGGAGAACCAATGAGAGAGTTACTGTTAGGCATTTGGACGGGCACATGTCACTCTAATTTCCCGGCAGGAAGAAGAATTAACCAGAGTCTCAGCCACCCACAGGGAACCAGTAGAGGTCCTGAACCAAAATTTTGGTCTTGCTTACAGCTCACAAATAACGAGTTGAAAAATGGAACTCAGGGGCACAGCAATTCACAAACTGGCAGAGTAATAAAGGACAACTATCGTCCAAAAATCTGTTGAGGGAAGGCAACGAGGCGGACTTGAAAGCAAGGCAGAATAGCAGGAAA
Source organism: Mesoplodon bidens (assembly GCF_964165515.1). Taxonomy (NCBI): domain Eukaryota; kingdom Metazoa; phylum Chordata; class Mammalia; order Artiodactyla; family Ziphiidae; genus Mesoplodon; species Mesoplodon bidens. Next base: position 935,763 of record NW_027671403.1, read on the forward strand.
CAGATTTCAAGAGGTACGTTGGAATCGCCTTTAAAGCACAGGAAGAGGGGCACAACTTCGACAATGACGCACTTGGCCAAAAAGGCGTATGCTTTTTCTCCTGAATATATTCAGGAGAAAACGCATACGCCCTGTTTGTCCAAGTAAGCAAGCGGGCAATGCAAATCTGCACTACAAAGAAGTATCACTTCCCACCAGTCAAAAGGGACATCCACAAAATATGTCAAAACCAGAAAGGCAAGACAGTCCCTGGAGAACAGTGAGCCTTGTTATGCTGTTGGGCGGGATGTAAATTGCCAACTGCCTCACTGGAGGAGTGCATTGCGTTCCCTAAAACAAGTAAACAACAGAGCTACAGAGCCAAGGGCACATCCAGTCTAGGGAATATACCTTTGGAAAACTGAAAATCAATAAGACAGAGCCACCCCCAAATTTAGGGCTGCACTGCTTACAAGAACCTCAACTTGGGTACACCTTAAATATCCCAGGAAATATAAAAATGGTTCAAAAAACTGTGGTATTTATGTACGATGGAATATCCCTCAGCCATGAAATCAATGTCATAAGACCAGGAGCAGCAAAGTGAGTGGATTCATGTACGATGATTCTAAGTGAAATAAGTCACACAGAAAAAGAAACTTATCAAAAGATATCACTTATGAAGATCCTGTAAACATGGCTACACATGAACTGAGTTAGGAAAGAGAACAGAGTCTCACATTTAGAAAACACTTTTATGCCTGCTTAAGGGGAAAGGAGAGGTGGGGTGATGCATAAAACCAGAGTTTGATATAAGCACAGGTACCATTTCTAAAACCAACTGTGGAATAGACAAGACCTACACCTTCCTCAGTGAAAGGGACTCAAAACCCCATATTTCCCGCAGAGGAATAGATCTGACTAGTAAGAATCTTAAACCCTATGTATTGATATGTCTCTGTAAGGGAATCAAGTGTGTCTAGACTGGCATAAACATGGCAGCGAGAATCAGCTCAAACCCACTATAAAAATGAATTTCAAAAACAAAACCAAAAAACAGGGAAATTCTTTACATTCCCTTCAGGGTCTCTGATGAAACCTGGAATGACCCTATCTACAATGACAGCTGGATGTGGCATAAGGCTGGACACTTGGGACTGAGAGGATTGGTGAGATTGGGTGAGCAAATGCAGACCCTTTAAAGCAAAAATGCATGGCCCCCATTCCATGGGTCCCAACTCTCCATGTTGAAGGGAATATTACTACAGCTATAACATGTACGGGAAACCTAGAGAATGGACACACTGTGAATACAAAAGGTTTCTAAAACTCAACGAGTAGTCCCTCTCCTGGTGCTCCGGTTTGACTTTCCAACTGCTTTACTATCAATCTCCCAACTTGGAGAGACAACCCCTTTAACCTCCTGGTTCGCACAGGTTGCCAATTTGGCAGAGGATGGAAGGGAAGAGGGAGAACCAATGAGAGAGTAGCTGTTAGGCATTTGGACGGGCACATGCAACTCTAATTTCCCGGCAGGAAGAAGAATTAACCAGAGTCACAGCCACCCACCGGGAACCAGTATAGGTCCTGAACCAAAATTTTGGACTTGCTTACAGCTCACAAATAACGAGTTGAAAAAAGGAACTCAGGGGCACAGCAATTCACAAACTGGCAGAGTAATAAAGGACAACTATCATCCAAAAATCTGTTGAGGGAAGGCAACGAGGCGGACTTGAAAGCAAGGCAGAATAGCAGGAAACAGATTTCAAGAGGTACGTTGGAATCGCCTTTAAAGCACAGGAAGAGGGGCACAACTTCGACAATGACGCACTTGGCCAAAAAGGCGTATGCTTTTTCTTCTGAGTATATTCATGAGAAAACGCATATGACCTTTTTGGCCAAGCAAGCAAGCGGGCAATGCAAATCTGCACTACAAAGAAGCATAACTTCCCTCCGGTCAAAAGGGACATCCACAAAATGTGTAAAAACCAGAAAGGCAAGACAGTCCCTGGAGAACAGGGAGCCTTGTTATGCTGTTGGGCGGGATGTAAATTGCCCACTGCCTCACTGGAGGAGTGCATTGCGTTCCCTAAAACAAGTAAACAACAGAGCTACAGAGCCAAGGGCACATCCAGTCTAGGGAATATACTTTGGGAAAACTGAAAATCAATAAGACAGGGCCACCCCCAAATTTAGGGCTGCACTGCTTACAAGAACCTCAACTTGGGTACACCTTAAATATCCCAGGAAATATAAAAATGGTTCAAAAAACTGTGGTATTTATGTACGATGGAATATCCCTCAGACATGAAATCAATGTCATAAGACCAGGAACAGCAAAGTGAGTGGATTCAGGTACGATGATTCTAAGTGAAATAAGTCACACAGAAAAAGAAACTTATCATAAGATATCACTTATGAAGATCCTGTAAACATGGCTACACATGAACTGAGTTAAGAAAGAGAACAGAGTCTCACATTTAGAAAACACTCTTATGCCTGCTTAAGGGGAAAGGAGAGGTGGGGTGATGAATAAAACCAGAGTTTGATATAAGCACAGGTACCATTTCTAAAACCAACTGTGGAATAGAAAAGACCTACACCTTCCTCAGTGAAAGGGAATCAAAACCCCATATTTCCCGAAGAGGAATAGATATGGCAAGTAAGAATCTTAAAACCTATGTATTGAAATGCCTCTGTAAGGTAATCAAGTGTGTCTAGACTGGCATAAACATGGCATCGAGAATTAGCTCAAACCCACTATAAAAAGGAATTTCAAAAACAAAACCAAAAAACAGGGAAATTCTTTACATTTCCTTCAGGGTCTCTGATGAAACCTGGAATGACCCTATCTACAATGACAGCTGGATGTGGCATAAGGCTGGACACTTGGGACTGAGAGGATTGGTAAGATTGGGTGAGCAAACGCAGACCCTTTAAAGCAAACATGCATGGCCCCCATTCCATGGGTCCCAACTCTCCATGTTGAAGGGAATATTACTACAGCTATAACATGTACGGGAAACCTAGAGAATGGACACACTGTGAATACAAATGGTTGCTAAAACTCAAAGAGTAGTCCCTCTCCTGGTGCTACGGTTTGACTTTCCAACTGCTTTCCTATCAATCTCCCAACTTGGAGAGACAACCCCTTTAACCTCCTGGTTCGCACAGGTTGCCAATTTGGCAGAGGATGGAAGGGAAGAGGGAGAACGAATGAGAGAGTAGCTGTTAGGCATTTGGACGGGAACATGTCACTAATTTCCCGGCAGGAAGAAGAATTAACCAGATTCACAGCCACCCACCGGGAACCAGTATAGGTCCTGAACCAAACTTTTGGACTTGCGTACAGCTCACAAAAAAGGAGTTGAAAAATGAGCTCAGGGGCACAGCAATTCACAAACTGGCAAAGTAATAAAGGACAACTATCTTCCAAAAATCTGTTGAGGGAAGGCAACGAGGCAGACTTGAAAGCAAGGCAGAATAGAAGGAGACAGATTTCAAGAGGTACGTTGGAATCGCCTTTAAAGCACAGGAAGAGGGGCACAACTTCGACAATGACGCACTTGGCCAAACAGGGCATATGCGTTTTCTCCTGAATATATACAGGAGAAAACGCATACGCCCTGTTTGGCCAAGCAAGCAAGCGGGCAATGCAAATCTGCACTACAAAGAAGTATCACTTCCCTCCGGTCAAAAGGGACATCCACAAAATGTGTAAAAACCAGAAAGTCAACACTGTCCCTGGAGAACAGGGAGCCTTGTTATGCTGATGGGCAGGATGTAAATTGCCAACTGCCTCACTGGAGGAGTGCATTGCGTTCCCTAAAACAAGTAAACAACAGAGCTACAGAGCCAAGGGCACATCCAGTCTAGGGAATATACCTTTGGAAAACTGAAAATCAATAAGAGAGGGCCACCCCCAAATTTAGGGCTGCACTGCTTACAAGAACCTCAACTTGAGTACACCTTAAATATCCCAGGAAATATAAAAATGGTTCAAAAAACTGTGGTATTTATGTACGATGGAATATCCCTCAGACATGAAATCAATGTCATAAGACCAGGAGCAGCAAAGTGAGTGGATACATGTACGATGATTCTAAGTGAAATAAGTCACACAGAAAAAGAAACTTATCAAAAGATATCACTTATGAAGATCCTGTAAACATGGCTACATATGAACTGAGTTAGGAAAGAGAACAGAGTCTCACATTTAGAAAACACTTTTATGCCTGCTAGAGGGGAAAGGAGAGGTGGGGTGATGCGTAAAACCAGAGTTTGATATAAGCACAGGTACCATTTCTAAAACCAACTGTGGAATAGACAAGACCTACACCTTCCTCAGTGAAAGGGACTCAAAACCCCATATTTCCCACAGAGGAATAGATCTGACTAGTAAGAATCTTAAAACCTATGTATTGATATGTCTCTGTAAGGGAATCAAGTGTGTCTAGACTGGCATAAACATGGCAGCGAGAATCAGCTCAAACCCACTATAAAAAGGAATTTCAAAAACAAAACCAAAAAACAGGGAAATTCTTTACATTCCCTTCAGGGTCTCTGATGAAACCTGGAATGACCCTATCTACAATGACAGCTGGATGTGGCATAAGGCTGGACACTTTGGACTGAGAGGATTGGTGAGATTCGGTGAGCAAATGCAGACCCTTTAAAGCAAACATGCATGGCCCCCATTCCATGTGTCCCAACTCTCCATGTTGAAGGGAATATTACTACAGCTATAACATGTACGGGAAACCTAGAGAATGGACACACTGTGAATACAAAAGCTTTCTAAAACTCAACGAGTAGTCCCTATCCTGGTGCTCCTGTTTGACTTTCCAACTGCTTTACTATCAATCTCCCAACTTGGAGATACAACACCTTTAACCTCCTGGTTCGCACAGGTTGCCAATTTGGCAGAGGATGGAAGGGAAGAGGGAGAACAAATGAGAGAGTAGCTGTTAGGCATTTGGACGGGCACATGTCACTCTAATTTCCCGGCAGGAAGAAGAATTAACCAGAGTCACAGCCACCCACCGGGAACCAGTATAGGTCCTGAACCAAAATTTTGGACTTGCTTACAGCTCACAAATAACGAGTTGAAAAATGGAACTCAGGGGCACAGCAATTCACAAACTGGCAGAGTAATAAAGGACAACTATCGTCCAAAAATCTGTTGAGGGAAGGCAACGAGGCGGACTTGAAAGCAAGGCAGAATAGCAGGAAACAGATTTCAAGAGGTACGTTGGAATCGCCTTTAAAGCACAGGAAGAGGGGCACAACTTCGACAATGACGCACTTGGCCAAAAAGGCGTATGCTTTTTCTCCTGAATATATTCAGGAGAAAACGCATACGCCCTTTTTGGCCAAGCAAGCAAGCGGGCAATGCAAATCTGCACTACAAAGAAGTATCACTTCCCACCGGTCAAAAGGGACATCCACAAAATGTGTAAAAACCAGAAAGGCAAGACAGTCCCTGGAGAACAGGGAGCCTTGTTATGCTGTTGGCCGGGATGTAAATTGCCAACTGCCTCACTGGAGGAGTGCATTGCGTTCCCTAAAACAAGTAAACAACAGAGCTACAGAGCCAAGGGCACATCCAGTCTAGGGAATATATTTTGGGAAAACTGAAAATCAATAAGACAGGGCCACCCCCAAATTTAGGGCTGCACTGCTTACAGGAACCTCAACTTCGGTACACCTTAAATATCCCAGGAAATATAAAAATGGTTCAAAAAACTGTGGTATTTATGTACGATGGAATATCCCTCAGACATGAAATCAATGTCATAAGACCAGGAACAGCAAAGTGAGTGGATTCAGGTACGATGATTCTAAGTGAAATAAGTCACACAGAAATAGAAACTTATCATAAGATATCACTTATGAAGATCCTGTAAACATGGCTACACATGAACTGAGTTAAGAGAGAGAACAGAATCTCACATTTAGAAAACACTCGTATGCCTGCTTAAGGGGAAAGGAGAGGTGGGGTGATGCATAAAACCAGAGTTTGATATAAGCACAGGTACCATTTCTAAAACCAACTGTGGAATAGACAAGACCTTCACCTTCCTCAGTGAAAGGGACTCAAAACCCCATATTTCCCGCAGAGGAATAGATATGGCAAGAAAGAATCTTAAAACCTATGTATTGAAATGTCTCTGTAAGGGAATCAAGTGTGTCTAGACTGGCATAAACATGGCAGCGAGAATCAGCTCAAACCCACTATAAAAAGGAATTTCAAAAACAAAACCAAAAAACAGGGAAATTCTTTACATTCCCTTCAGGGTCTCTGATGAAACCTGGAATGACCCTATCTACAATGACAGCTGGATGTGGCATAAGGCTGGACACTTGGGACTGAGAGGATTGGTGAGTTTGGGTGAGCAAATGCAGACCCTTTAAAGCAAAAATGCATGGCCCCCATTCCATGGGTCCCAACTCTCCATGTTGAAGGGAATATTACTACAGCTATAACATGTACGGCAAACCTAGAGAATGGACACACTGTGAATACAAAAGGTTTCTAAAACTCAACGAGTAGTCCCTCTCCTGGTGCTCCGGTTTGACTTTCCAACTGCTTTACTATCAATCTCCCAACTTGTAGAGACAACCCCTTTAACCTCCTGGTTCGCACAGGTTGCCAATTTGGCAGAGGATGGAAGGGAATAGGGAGAACCAATGAGAGAGTAGCTGTTAGGCATTTGGACGGGCATATGCCACTCTAATTTCCCGGCAGAAAGAAGAATTAACCAGAGTCACAGCCACCCACCGGGAACCAGTATAGGTCCTGAACCAAAATTTTGGACTTGCTTACAGCTCACAAATCACGAGTTGAAAAAAGGAACTCAGGGGCACAGCAATTCACAAACTGGCAGAGTAATAAAGGACAACTATCATCCAAAAATCTGTTGAGGGAAGGCAACGAGGCGGACTTGAAAGCAAGGCAGAATAGCAGGAAACAGATTTCAAGAGGTACGTTGGAATCGACTTTAAAGCACAGGAAGAGGGGCACAACTTCGACAATGACGCACTTGGCCAAAAAGGCGTATGCTTTTTCTCCTGAGTATATTCATGAGAAAACGCATATGCCCTTTTTGGCCAAGCAAGCAAGCGGGCAATGGAAATCTCCACTACAAAGAAGTATCACTTCCCACCGGTCAAAAGGGACATCCACAAAATGTGTAAAAACCAGAAAGGCAAGACAGTCCCTGGAGAACAGGGAGCCTTGTTATGCTGTTGGGCGGGATGTAAATTGCCAACTGCCTCACTGGAGGAGTGCATTGCGTTCCCTAAAACAAGTAAACAACAGAGCTACAGAGCCAAGGGCACATCCAGTCTAGGGAATATACTTTGGGAAAACTGAAAATCAATAAGACAGGGCCACCCCCAAATTTAGGGCTGCACTGCTTACAAGAACCTCAACTTGGGTGCACCTTAAATATCCCAGGAAATATAAAAATGGTTCAAAAAACTGTGGTATTTATGTACGATGGAATATCCCTCAGACATGAAATCAATGTCATAAGACCAGGAACAGCAAAGTGAGTGGATTCAGGTACGATGATTCTAAGTGAAATAAGTCACACAGAAAAAGAAACTTATCATAAGATATCACTTATGAAGATCCTGTAAACATGGCTACACATGAACTGAGTTAAGAAAGAGAACAGAGTCTCACATTTAGAAAACGCTCTTATGCCTGCTTAAGGGGAAAGGAGAGGTGGGGTGATGAATAAAACCAGAGTTTGATATAAGCACAGGTACCATTTCTAAAACCAACTGTGGAATAGAAAAGACCTACACCTTCCTCAGTGAAAGGGAATCAAAACCCCATATTTCCCGAAGAGGAATAGATATGGCAAGTAAGAATCTTAAAACCTATGTATTGAAATGCCTCTGTAAGGGAATCAAGTGTGTCTAGACAGGCATAAACATGGCATCGAGAATCAGCTCAAACCCACTATAAAAAGGAATTTCAAAAACAAAACCAAAAAACAGGGAAATTCTTTACATTTCCTTCAGGGTCTCTGATGAAACCTGGAATGACCCTATCTACAATGACAGCTGGATGTGGCATAAGGCTGGACACTTGGGACTGAGAGGATTGGTAAGATTGGGTGAGCAAATGCAGACCCTTTAAAGCAAAAATGCATGGCCCCCATTCCATTGGTCCCAACTCTCCATGTTGAAGGGAATATTACTACAGCTATAACATGTACGGGAAACCTAGAGAATGGACACACTGTGAATACAAAAGTTGGCTAAAACTCAACGAGTAGTCCCTCTCCTGGTGCTACGGTTTGACTTTCCAACTGCTTTCCTATCAATCTCCCAACTTGGAGAGACAACACCTTTAACCTCCTGGTTCGCACAGGTTGCCAATTTGGCAGAGGATGGAAGGGAAGAGGGAGAACCAATGAGAGAGTAGCTGTTAGGCATTTGGACGGGAACATGTCACTAATTTCCCGGCAGGAAGAAGAATTAACCAGATTCACAGCCACCCACCGGGAACCAGTATAGGTCCTGAACCAAAATTTTGGACTTGCGTACAGCTCACAAAAAAGGAGTTGAAAAATGGAGCTCAGGGGCACAGCAATTCACAAACTGGCAGAGTAATAAAGGACAACTATCGTCCAAAAATCTGTTGAGGGAAGGCAACGAGGCGGACTTGAAAGCAAGGCAGAATAGAAGGAGACAGATTTCAAGAGGTACGTTGGAATCGCCTTTAAAGCACAGGAAGAGGGGCACAACTTCGACAATGACGCACTTGGCCAAACAGGGCATATGCGTTTTCTCCTGAATATATACAGGAGAAAACGCATACGCCCTGTTTGGCCAAGCAAGCAAGCGGGCAATGCAAATCTGCACTACAAAGAAGTATCACTTCCCTCCGGTCAAAAGGGACATCCACAAAATGTGTAAAAACCAGAAAGGCAACACTGTCCCTGGAGAACAGGGAGCCTTGTTATGCTGATGGGCGGGATGTAAATTGCCAACTGCCTCACTGGAGGAGTGCATTGCGTTCCCTAAAACAAGTAAACAACAGAGCTACAGAGCCAAGGGCACATCCAGTCTAGGGAATATACCTTTGGAAAACTGAAAATCAATAAGAGAGGGCCACCCCCAAATTTAGGGCTGCACTGCTTTCAAGAACCTCAACTTGGGTACACCTTAAATATCCCAGGAAATATAAAAATGGTTCAAAAAACTGTGGTATTTATGTACGATGGAATATCCCTCAGCCATGAAATCAATGTCATAAGACCAGGAGCAGCAAAGTGAGTGGATACATGTACGATGATTCTAAGTGAAATAAGTCACACAGAAAAAGAAACTTATCAAAAGATATCACTTATGAAGATCCTGTAAACATGGCTACACATGAACTGAGTTAGGAAAGAGAACAGAGTCTCACATTTAGAAAACATTTTTATGCCTGCTTAAGGGGAAAGGAGAGGTGGGGTGATGCGTAAAACCAGAGTTTGATATAAGCACAGGTACCATTTCTAAAACCAACTGTGGAATAGACAAGACCTACACCTTCCTCAGTGAAAGGGACTCAAAACCCCATATTTCCCGCAGAGGAATAGATCTGACTAGTAAGAATCTTAAAACCTATGTATTGATATGTCTCTGTAAGGGAATCAAGTGTGTCTAGACTGGCATAAACATGGCAGCGAGAATCAGCTCAAACCCACTATAAAAAGGAATTTCAAAAACAAAACCAAAAAACAGGGAAATTCTTTACATTCCCTTCAGGGTCTCTGATGAAACCTGGAATGACCCTATCTACAATGACAGCTGGATGTGGCATAAGGCTGGACACTTGGGACTGAGAGGACTGGTGAGATTCGGTGAGCAAATGCAGACCCTTTAAAGCAAACATGCATGGTCCCCATTCCATGGGTCCCAACTCTCCATGTTGAAGGGAATATTACTACAGCTATAACATGTACGGGAAACCTAGAGAATGGACACACTGTGAATACAAAAGGTTTCTAAAACTCAACGAGTAGTCCCTCTCCTGGAGCTCCGGTTTGACTTTCCAACTGCTTTACTATCAATCTCCCAACTTGGAGATACAACCCCTTTAACCTCCTGGTTCGCACAGGTTGCCAATTTGGCAGAGGATGGAAGGGAAGAGGGAGAACAAATGAGAGAGTAGCTGTTAGGCATTTGGACGGGCACATGTCACTCTAATTTCCCGGCAGGAATAAGAATTAACCAGAGTCACAGCCACCCACCGGGAACCAGTATAGGTCCTGAACCAAAATTTTGGACTTGCTTACAGCTCACAAATAACGAGTTGAAAAATGGAACTCAGGGGCACAGCAATTCACAAACTGGCAGAGTAATAAAGGACAACTATCGTCCAAAAATCTGTTGAGGGAAGGCAACGAGGCGGACTTGAAAGCAAGGCAGAATAGCAGGAAACAGATTTGAAGAGGTACGTTGGAATCGCCTTTAAAGCACAGGAAGAGGGGCACAACTTCGACAATGACGCACTTGGCCAAAAAGGCGTATGCTTTTTCTCCTGAATATATTCAGGAGAAAACGCATACGCCCTTTTTGGCCAAGCAAGCAAGCGGGCAATGCAAATCTGCACTACAAAGAAATATCACTTCCCTCCGGTCAAAAGGGACATCCACAAAATATGTAAAAACCAGAAAGGCAAGACAGTCCCTGGAGAACAGGGAGCCTTGTTATGCTGTTGGGCGGGATGTAAATTGCCAACTGCCTCACTGGAGGAGTGCATTGCGTTCCCTAAAACAAGTAAACAACAGAGCTACAGAGCCAACGGCACATCCAGGCTAGGGAATATATTTTGGGAAAACTGAAAATCAATAAGACAGGGCCACCCCCAAATTTAGGGCTGCACTGCTTACAGGAACCTCAACTTGGGTACACCTTAAATATCCCAGGAAATATAAAAATGGTTCAAAAAACTGTGGTATTTATGTACGATGGAATATCCCTCAGACATGAAATCAATGTCATAAGACCAGGAAGAGCAAAGTGAGTGGATTCAGGTACGATGATTCTAAGTGAAATAAGTCACACAGAAATAGAAACTTATCATAAGATATCACTTATGAAGATCCTGTAAACATGGCTACACATGAACTGAGTTAAGAAAGAGAACAGAATCTCACATTTAGAAAACACTCGTATGCCTGCTTAAGGGGAAAGGAGAGGTGGGGTGATGCATAAAACCAGAGTTTGATATAAGCACAGGTACCATTTCTAAAACCAACTGTGGAATAGACAAGACCTTCACCTTCCTCAGTGAAAGGGACTCAAAACCCCATATTTCCCGCAGAGGAATAGATATGGCAAGAAAGAATCTTAAAACCTATGTATTGAAATGTCTCTGTAAGGGAATCAAGTGTGTCTAGACTGGCATAAACATGGCATCGAGAATCAGCTCAAACCCACTATAAAAAGGAATTTCAAAAACAAAACCAAAAAACAGGGAAATTCTTTACATTCCCTTCAGGGTCTCTGATGAAACCTGGAATGACCCTATCTACAATGACAGCTGGATGTGGCATAAGGCTGGACACTTGGGACTGAGAGGATTGGTGAGATTGGGTGAGCAAATGCAGACCCTTTAAAGCAAAAATGCATGGCCCCCATTCCATGGGTCCCAACTCTCCATGTTGAAGGGAATATTACTACAGCTATAACATGTACGGGAAACCTAGAGAATGGACACACTGTGAATACAAAAGGTTGCTAAAACTCAACGAGTAGTTCCTCTCCTGGTGCTACGGTTTGACTTTCCACCTGCTTCACTATCAATCTCCCAAGTTGGAGAGACAACCCCTTTAACCTCCTGGTTCGCACAGGTTGCCAATTTGGCAGAGGATGGAAGGGAAGAGGGAGAACCAATGAGAGAGTAGCTGTTAGGCATTTGGACGGGAACATGTCACTAAATACCCGGCAGGAAGAAAAAATAACCAGAGTCACAGCCACCCACCGGGAACCAGTATAGGTCCTGAACCAAAATTTTGGACTTGCTTACAGCTCACAAAAAACGAGTTGAAAAATGGAGCTCAGGGGCACAGCAATTCACAAACTGGCAGAGTAATAAGGGACAACTATCGTCCAAAAATCTGTTGAGGGAAGGCAAAAAGGCGGACTTGAAAGCAAGGCAGAATAGCAGGAGACAGATTTCAAGAGGTACGTTGGAATCGCCTTTAAAGCACAGGAAGAGGGGCACAACTTCGACAATGACGCACTTGGCCAAAAAGGCGTATGCTTTTTCTCCTGAATATATTCAGGAGAAAACGCATACGCCCTTTTTGGCCAAGCAAGCAAGCGGGCAATGCAAATCTGCACTACAAAGAAGTATCACTTCCCTCCGGTCAAAAGGGACATCCACAAAATATGTAAAAACCAGAAAGGCAAGACAGTCCCTGGAGAACAGGGAGCCTTGTTATGCTGTTGGGCGGGATGTAAATTGCCAACTGCCTCACTGGAGGAGTGCATTGCGTTCCCTAAAACAAGTAAACAACAGAGCTACAGAGCCAAGGGCACATCCAGTCTAGGGAATATACTTTGGGAAAACTGAAAATCAATAAGACAGGGCCACCCCCAAATTTAGGGCTGCACTGCTTACAAGAACCTCAACTTGGGTACACCTTAAATATCCCAGGAAATATAAAAATGGTTCAAAAAACTGTGGTATTTATGTACGATGGAATATCCCTCAGACATGAAATCAATGTCATAAGACCAGGAACAGCAAAGTGAGTGGATTCAGGTACGATGATTCTAAGTGAAATAAGTCACACAGAAAAAGAAACTTATCATAAGATATCACTTATGAAGATCCTGTAAACATGGCTACACATGAACTGAGTTAAGAAAGAGAACAGAGTCTCACATTTAGAAAACACTCTTATGCCTGCTTAAGGGGAAAGGAGAGTTGGGGTAATGCATAAAACCAGAGTTTGATATAAGCACAGGTACCATTTCTAAAACCAACTGTGGAATAGACAAGACCTACACCTTCCTCAGTGAAAGGGACTCAAAACCCCATATTTCCCGAAGAGGAATAGATATGGCAAGTAAGAATCTTAAAACCTATGTATTGAAATGCCTCTGTAAGGGAATCAAGTGTGTCTAGACTGGCATAAACATGGCAGCGAGAATCAGCTCAAACCCACTATAAAAAGGAATTTCAAAAACAAAACCAAAAAACAGGGAAATTCTTTACATTCCCTTCAGGGTCTCTGATGAATCCTGGAATGACCCTATCTACAATGACAGCTGGATGTGGCATAAGGCTGGACACTTGGGACTGAGAGGACTGGTGAGATTCGGTGAGCAAATGCAGACCCTTTAAAGCAAACATGCATGGCCCCCATTCCATGGGTCCCAACTCTCCATGTTGAAGGGAATATTACTACAGCTATAACATGTACGGGAAACCTAGAGAATGGACACACTGTGAATACAAAAGGTTTCTAAAACTCAACGAGTAGTCCCTATCCTGGAGCTCCGGTTTGACTTTCCAACTGCTTTACTATCAATCTCCCAACTTGGAGATACAACCCCTTTAACCTCCTGGTTCGCACAGGTTGCCAATTTGGCAGAGGATGGAAGGGAAGAGGGAGAACAAATGAGAGAGTAGCTGTTAGGCATTTGGACGGGCACATGTCACTCTAATTTCCCGGCAGGAAGAAGAATTAACCAGAGTCACAGCCACCCACCGGGAACCAGTATAGGTCCTGAACCAAAATTTTGGACTTGCTTACAGCTCACAAATAACGAGTTGAAAAATGGAACTCAGGGGCACAGCAATTCACAAACTGGCTGAGTAATAAAGGACAACTATCGTCCAAAAATCTGTTGAGGGAAGGCAACGAGGCGGACTTGAAAGCAAGGCAGAATAGCAGGAAACAGATTTCAAGAGGTACGTTGGAATCGCCTTTAAAGCACAGGAAGAGGGGCACAACTTCGACAATGACGCACTTGGCCAAAAAGGCGTATGCTTTTTCTCCTGAATATATTCAGGAGAAAACGCATACGCCCTTTTTGGCCAAGCAAGCAAGCAGGCAATGCAAATCTGCACTACAAAGAAGTATCACTTCCCACCGGTCAAAAGGGACATCCACAAAATGTGTAAAAACCAGAAAGGCAAGACAGTCCCTGGAGAACAGGGAGCCTTGTTATGCTGTTGGGCGGGATGTAAATTGCCAACTGCCTCACTGGAGGAGTGCATTGCGTTCCCTAAAACAAGTAAACAACAGAGCTACAGAGCCAAGGGCACATCCAGGCTAGGGAATATATTTTGGGAAAACTGAAAATCAATAAGACAGGGCCACCCCCAAATTTAGGGCTGCACTGCTTACAAGAACCTCAACTTGGGTACACCTTAAATATCCCAGGAAATATAAAAATGGTTCAAAAAACTGTGGTATTTATGTACGATGGAATATCCCTCAGACATGAAATCAATGTCATAAGACCAGGAACAGCAAAGTGAGTGGATTCAGGTACGATGATTCTAAGTGAAATAAGTCACACAGAAAAAGAAACTTATCATAAGATATCACTTATGAAGATCCTGTAAACATGGCTACACATGAACTGAGTTAAGAAAGAGAACAGAGTCTCACATTTAGAAAACACTCTTATGCCTGCTTAAGGGGAAAGGAGAGTTGGGGTAATGCATAAAACCAGAGTTTGATATAAGCACAGGTACCATTTCTAAAACCAACTGTGGAATAGACAAGACCTACACCTTCCTCAGTGAAAGGGACTCAAAACCCCATATTTCCCGAAGAGGAATAGATATGGCAAGTAAGAATCTTAAAACCTATGTATTGAAATGCTTCTGTAAGGGAATCAAGTGTGTCTAGACTGGCATAAACATGGCAGCGAGAATCAGCTCAAACCCACTATAAAAATGAATTTCAAAAACAAAACCAAAAAACAGGGAAATTCTTTACATTCCCTTCAGGGTCTCTGATGAAACCTGGAATGACCCTATCTACAATGACAGCTGGATGTGGCATAAGGCTGGACACTTGGGACTGAGAGGATTGGTGAGATTGGGTGAGCAAATGCAGACCCTTTAAAGCAAAAATGCATGGCCCCCATTCCATGGGTCCCAACTCTCCATGTTGAAGGGAATATTACTACAGCTATAACATGTACGGGAAACCTAGAGAATGGACACACTGTGAATACAAAAGTTGGCTAAAACTCAACGAGTAGTCCCTCTCCTGGTGCTACGGTTTGACTTTCCAACTGCTTTCCTATCAATCTCCCAACTTGGAGAGACAACCCCTTTAACCTCCTTGTTCGCACAGGTTGCCAATTTGGCAGAGGATGGAAGGGAAGAGGGAGAACCAATGAGAGAGTAGCTGTTAGGCATTTGGACGGGAACATGTCACTAATTTCCTGGCAGGAAGAAGAATTAACCAGAGTCACAGCCACCCACCGGGAACCAGTATAGGTCCTGAACCAAAATTTTGGACTTGCATACAGCTCACAAAAAACGAGTTGAAAAATGGAGCTCAGGGGCACAGCAATTCACAAACTGGCAGAGTAATAAAGGACAACTATCGTCCAAAAATCTGTTGAGGGAAGGCAACGAGGCGGACTTGAAAGCAAGGCAGAATAGCAGGAGACAGATTTCAAGAGGTACGTTGGAATCGCCTTTAAAGCACAGGAAGAGGGGCACAACTTCGACAATGACGCACTTGGCCAAACAGGGCGTATGCGTTTTCTCCTGAATATATTCAGGAGAAAACGCATACGCCCTTTTTGGCCAAGCAAGCAAGAGGGCCATACAAATCTGCACTACAAAGAAGTATCACTTCCCACCGGTCAAAAGGGACATCCACAATATGTGTAAAAACCAGAAAGGCAAGACAGTCCCTGGAGAACAGGGAGCCTTGTTATGCTGATGGGCGGGATGTAAATTGCCAACTGCATCACTGGAGGAGTGCATTGCGTTCCCTAAAACAAGTAAACAACAGAGCTACAGAGCCAAGGGCACATCCAGTCTAGGGAATATACCTTGGGAAAACTGAAATTCAATAAGACAGGTCCACCCCCAAATTTAGGGCTGCACTGCTTACAAGAACCTCAACTTGGGTACACCTTAAATATCCCAGGAAATATAAAAATGGTTCAAAAAACTGTGGTATTTATGTACGATGGAATATCCCTCAGACATGAAATCAATGTCTTAAGACCAGGAGCAGCAAAGTGAGTGGATTCAGGTACGATGATTCTAAGTGAAATAAGTCACACAGAAAAAGAAACTTATCATAAGATATCTCTTATGAAGATCCTGTAAACATGGCTACAGATGAACTGAATTAGGAAAGAGAACAGAGTCTCACATTTAGAAAACACTTTTATGCCTTCTTAAGGGGAAAGGAGAGGTGGGGTGATGCATAAAACCAGAGTTTGATATAAGCACAGGTACCATTTCTAAAACCAACTGTGGAATAGACAAGACCTACACCTTCCTCAGTGAAAGGGACTCAAAACCCCATATTTCCCGAAGAGGAATAGATCTGACTAGTAAGAATCTTAAAACTTATGTATTGATATGTCTCTGTAAGGGAATCAAGTGTGTCTAGACTGGCATAAACATGGCAGCGAGAATCAGCTCAAACCCACTATAAAAAGGAATTTCAAAAACAAAACCAAAAAACAGGGAAATTCTTTACATTTCCTTCAGGGTCTCTGATGAAACCTGGAATGACCCTATCTACAATGACAGCTGGATGTGGCATAAGGCTGGACACTTGGGACTGAGAGGATTGGTGAGATTGGGTGAGCAAATGCAGACCCTTTAAAGCAAAAATGCATGGCCCCCATTCCATGGGTCCCAACTCTCCATGTTGAAGGGAATATTAATACAGCTATAACATATACGGGAAACCTAGAGAATGGACACACTGTGAATACAAAAGGTTTCTAAAACTCAACGAGTAGTCCCTATCCTGGTGCTCCGGTTTGACTTTCCAACTGCTTTACTATCAATCTCCCAACTTGGAGATACAACCCCTTTAACCTCCTGGTTCGCACAGGTTGCCAATTTGGCAGAGGATGGAAGGGAAGAGGGAGAACCAATGAGAGAGTAGCTGTTAGGCATTTGGACGGGCACATGTCACTCTAATTTCCCGGCAGAAAGAAGAATTAACCAGAGTCACAGCCACCCACCGGGAACCAGTATAGGTCCTGAACCAAAATTTTGGACTTGCTTACAGCTCACAAATAACGAGTTGAGAAATGGAACTCAGGGGCACAGCAATTCACAAACTGGAAGAGTAATAAAGGACAACTATCGTCCAAAAATCTGTTGAGGGAAGGCAACGAGGCAGACTTGAAAGCAAGGCAGAATAGCAGGAAACAGATTTCAAGAGGTACGTTGGAATCGCCTTTAAAGCACAGGAAGAGGGGCACAACTTCGAAAATGACGCACTTGGCCAAAAAGGGCGTATGCGTTTTCTCCTGAATATATTCAGGAGAAAACGCATACGCCCTTTTTGGCCAAGCAAGCAAGCGGGCAATGCAAATCTGCACTACCAAGAAGTATCACTTCCCACCGGTCAAAAGGGACATCCACAAAATGTGTAAAATCCAGAAAGGCAAGACAGGCCCTGGAGAACAGGGAGCCTTGTTATGCTGATGGGCGGGATGTAAATTGCCAACTGCCTCACTGGAGGAGTGCATTGTGTTCCCTAAAAGAAGTAATCAACAGAGCTACAGAGCCAAGGGCACATCCAGTCTAGGGAATATACCTTTGGAAAACTCAAAATCAATAAGACAGAGCCACCCCCAAATTTAGGGCTGCACTGCTTACAAGAACCTCAACATGGGTACACCTTAAATATCCCAGGAAATATAAAAATGGTTCAAAAAACTGTGGTATTTATGTACGATGGAATATCCCTCAGACATGAAATCAATGTCATAAGACCAGGAGCAGCAAAGTGAGTGGATTCAGGTACGATGATTCTAAGTGAAGTAAGTCACACAGAAAAAGAAACTTATCCTAAGATATCACTTATGAAGATCCTGTAAACATGGGTACACATGAACTGAGTTAGGAGAGAGAACAGAGTCTCACATTTAGAAAACACTCGTATGCCTGCTTAAGGGGAAAGGATAGGTGGGATGATGCATAAAACCAGAGTTTGATATAAGCACAGGTACCATTTCTAAAACCAACTGTGGAATAGACAAGACCTACACCTTCCTCAGTGAAAGGGACTCAAAACCCCATATTTCCCGCAGAGGAATAGATCTGGCAAGTAAGAATCTTAAAACCTATGTATTGAAATGTCTCTGTAAGGGAATCAAGTGTGTCTAGACTGGCATAAACATGGCATCGAGAATCAGCTCAAACCCACTATAAAAAGGAATTTCAAAAACAAAACCAAAAAACAGGGAAATTCTTTACCTTTCCTTCAGGGTCTCTGATAAAACCTGGAATGACCCTATCTACAATGACAGCTGGATGTGGCATAAGGCTGGACACTTGGGACTGAGAGGATTGGTGAGATTGGGTGAGCAAATGCAGACCCTTTAAAGCAAAAATGCATGGCCCCCATTCCATGGGTCCCAACTCTCCATGTTGAAGGGAATATTACTACAGCTATAACATGTACGGGAAACCTAGAGAATGGACACACTGTGAATACAAAAGTTTGCTAAAACTCAACGAGTAGTCCCTCTCCTGGTGCTACGGTTTGACTTTCCAACTGCTTTACTATCAATCTCCCAACTTGGAGAGACAACCGCTTTAACCTCCTGGTTCGCACAGGTTGCCAATTTGGCAGAGGATGGAAGGGAAGAGGGAGAACCAATGAGAGAGTAGCTGTTAGGCATTTGGACGGGAACATGTCACTAATTTCCCGGCAGGAAGAAGAAATAACCAGAGTCACAGCCACCCACCGGGAACCAGTATAGGTCCTGAACCAAAATTTTGGACTTGCGTACAGCTCACAAAAAACGAGTTGAAAAATGGAGCTCAGGGGCACAGCAATTCACAAACTGGCAGAGTAATAAAGGACAACTAACGTCCAAAAATCTGTTGAGGGAAGGCAACGAGGCGGACTTGAAAGCAAGGCAGAATAGCAGGAGACAGATTTCAAGAGGTACGTTGGAATCACCTTTAAAGCACAGGAAGAGGGGCACAACTTCGACAATGACGCACTTGGCCAAACAGGGCATATGTGTTTTCTCCTGAATATATACAGGAGAAAACGCATACGCCCTGTTTGGCCAAGCAAGCAAGCGGGCAATGCAAATCTGCACTACAAAGAAGTATCACTTCGCACCGGTCTAAAGGGACTTCCACAAAATGTGAAAAAACCAGAAATGCAAGACAGTCCCTGGAGAACAGGGAGCCTTGTTATGCTGATGGGTGGGATGTAAATTGCCAACTGCCTCACTGGAGGAGTGCATTGCGTTCCCTAAAACAAGTAAAGAACAGAGCTACAGAGCCAAGGGCACATCCAGTCTAGGGAATATACCTTGGGAAAACTGAAAATCAATAAGACAGGGCCACCCCCAAATTTAGGGCTGCACTGCTTACAAGAACCTCAACTTGGGTACACCTTAAATATCCCAGGAAATATAAAAATGGTTCAAAAAACTGTGGTATTTATGTACGATGGAATATCCCTCAGACATGAAATCAATGTCATAAGTCCAGGAGCAGCAAAGTGAGTGGATTCAGGTACGATGATTCTAAGTGAAATAAGTCACACAGAAGAAGAAACTTATCATAAGATATCACTTATGAAGATCCTGTAAACATGGCTACACATGAACTGAGTTAGGAAAGAGAACAGTGTCTCACATTTAGAAAACACTCGTATGACTGCTTAAGGGGAAAGGAGAGGTGGGGTGATGCATAAAACCAGAGTTTGATATAAGCACAGGTACCATTTCTAAAACCAACTGTGGAATAGAGAAGACCTACACCTTCCTGAGTGAAAGGGACTCAAAACACCATATTTCCCGCAGAGGAATAGATCTGGCAAGTAAGAATCTTAAAACCTGTGTATTGATATATCTCTGTAAGGGAATCAAGTGTGTCTAGACTGGCATAAACATGGCATCGAGAATCAGCTCAAACCCACTATAAAAAGGAATTTCAAAAACAAAACCTAAAACAGGGAAATTCTTTACATTTCCTTCAGGGTCTCTGATGAAACCTGGAATGACCCTATCTACAATGACAGCTGGATGTGGCATAAGGCTGGACACTTGGGACTGAGAGGATTGGTGAGATTGGGTGAGCAAATGCAGACCCTTTAAAGCAAAAATGCATGGCCCCCATTCCATGGGTCCCAACTCTCCATGTTGAAGGGAATATTACTACAGCTATAACATGTACGGGAAACCTAGAGAATGGACACACGGTGAATACAAAAGGTTGCTAAAACTCAACGAGTAGTCCCTCTCCTGGTGCTACGGTTTGACTTTCCAACTGCTTTCCTATCAATCTCCTAACTTGGAGAGACAACCCCTTTAACCTCCTGGTTCGCACAGGTTGCCAACTTGGCAGAGGATGGAAGAGATGAGGGAGAACCAATGAGAGAGTAGCTGTTAGGCATTTGGACGGGAACATGTCACTAATTTCCCGGCAGGAAGAAGAATTAACCAGATTCACAGCCACCCACCGGGAACCAGTATAGGTCCTGAACAAAAATTTTGGACTTGCGTACAGCTCACAAATAAAGAGTTGAAAAATGGAGCTCAGGGGCACAGCAATTCACAAACTGGCAGAGTAATAAAGGACAACTGTCGTGCAAAAATCTGTTGAGGGAAGGCATCGAGGCGGACTTGAAAGCGAGGCAGAATAGCAGGAAACAGATTTCAAGAGGTACGTTGGAATCGCTTTTAAAGCACAGGAAGAGGGGCACAACTTCGACAATGACGCACTTGGCCAAAAAGTGCGTATGGGTTTTCTCCTGAATATATTCAGGAGAAAACGCATACGCCATTTTTGGCCAAGCAAGCAAGCGGGCAATGCAAATCTGCACTACAAAGAAGTATCACTTCCCACCGGTCAAAAGGGACATCCACAAAATGTGTAAAGACCAGAAAGGCAAGACAGTCCCTGGAGAACAGGGAGACTTGTTATGCTGATGGGCGGGAGGTAAATTGCCAACTGCCTCACTGGAGGAGTGCATTGCGTTCCCTAAAACATGTAAACAACAGAGCTACAGAGCCAAGGGCACATCCAGTCTAGGGAATATACCTTGGGAAAACTGAAAATCAATAAGACAGGGCCACCCCCAAATTTAGGGCTGCACTGCTTACAAGAACCTCAACTTGGGTACACCTTAAATATCCCAGGAAATATAAAAATGGTTCAAAAAACTGTGGTATTTATGTACGATGGAATATCCCTCAGACATGAAATCAATGTCATAAGACTAGGAGCAGCAAAGTGAGTGGATTCAGGTACGATGATTCTAAGTGAAATAAGTCACACAGAAAAAGAAACTTATCATAAGATATCACTTATGAAGATCCTGTAAACATGGCTACACATGAACTGAGTTAGGAAAGAGAACAGAGTCTCACATTTAGAAAACACTCGTATGCTTGCTGAAGGGGAAAGGATAGGTGGGGTGATGCATAAAACCAGAGTTTGATATAAGCACAGGTACCATTTCTAAAACCAACTGTGGAATAGACAAGACCTACACCTTCCTGAGTGAAAGGGACTCAAAACCCCATATTTCCCGCAGAGGAATAGATCTGGCAAGTAAGAATCTTAAAACCTATGTATTGATATGTCTCTGTAAGGGAATCAAGTGTGTCTAGACTGGCATAAACATGGCATCGAGAATCAGCTCAAACCCACTATAAAAAGGAATTTCAAAAACAAAACCTAAAACAGGGAAATTCTTTACATTTCCTTCAGGGTCTCTGATGAAACCTGGAATGACCCTATCTACAATGACAGCTGGATGTGGCATAAGGCTGGACACTTGGGACTGAGAGGATTGGTGAGATTGGGTGAGCAAATGCAGACCCTTTAAAGCAAAAATGCATGGCCCCCATTCCATGGGTCCCAACTCTCCATGTTGAAGGGAATATTACTACAGCTATAACATGTACGGGAAACCTAGAGAATGGACACACAGTGAATACAAAAGGTTGCTAAAACTCAACGAGTAGTCCCTCTCCTGGTGCTCCGGTTTGACTTTCCAACTGCTTTCCTATCAATCTCCCAACTTGCAGAGACAACCCCTTTAACCTCCTGGTTCGCAAAGGTTGCCAAATTGGCAGAGGATGGAAGGGACGAGCGAGAACCAATGAGGGAGTAGCTGTTAGGCATTTGGACGGGAACATGTCACTAATTTCCCGGCAGGAAGAAGAATTAACCAGATTCACAGCCACCCACTGGGATCCAGTATAGGTCCTGTACCAAAATTTTGGACTTGCGTACAGCTCACAAAAAACGAGTTGAAAAATGGAGCTCAGGGGCACAGCAATTCACAAACTGGCAGAGTAATAAAGGACAACTGTCGTCCAAAAATCTGTTGAGGGAAGGCAACGAGGCGGACTTGAAAGCGAGGCAGAATAGCAGGAAACAGATTTCAAGAGGTACGTTGGAATCGCTTTTAAAGCACAGGAAGAGGGGCACAACTTCGACAATGACGCACTTGGCCAAAAAGTGCGTATGCGTTTTCTCCTGAATATATTCAGGAGAAAACGCATACGCCATTTTTGGCCAAGCAAGCAAGCGGGCAATGCAAATCTGCACTACAAAGAAGTATCACTTGCCACCGGTCAAAAGGGACATCCACAAAATGTGTAAAAACCAGAAAGGCAAGACAGTCCCTGGAGAACAGGGAGCCTTGTTATGCTGATGGGCGGGAGGTAAATTGCCAACTGCCTCACTGGAGGAGTGCATTGCGTTCCCTAAAACATGTAAACAACAGAGCTACAGAGCCAAGGGCACATCCAGTCTAGGGAATATACCTTGGGTAAACTGAAAATCAATAAGACAGGGCCACCCCCAAATTTAGGGATGCACTGCTTACAAGAACCTCAACTTGGGTACACCTTAAATATCCCAGGAAATATAAAAATGGTTCAAAAATCTGTGGTATTTATGTACGATGGAATATCCCTCAGACATGAAATCAATGTCATAAGACCAGAAGCAGCAAAGTGAGTGGATTCAGGTACGATGATTCTAAGTGAAATAAGTCACACAGAAAAAGAAACTTATCATAAGATATCACTTATGAAGATCCTGTAAACATGGCTACACATGAACTGAGTTAGGAAAGAGAACAGAGTCTCACATTTAGAAAACACTCTTATGCCTGCTTAAGGGGAAAGGAGAGGTGGGGTGGTGAATAAACCAGAGTTTGATATAAGCACAGGTACCCTTTCTAAAACCAACTGTGGAATAGACAAGACCTACACCTTCCTCAGTGAAAGGGACTCAAAACCCCATATTTCCCACAGAGGAATAGATCTGACTAGTAAGAATCTTAAAACCTATGTATTGATATGTCTCTGTAAGGGAATCAAGTGTGTCTAGACTGGCATAAACATGGAAGCGAGAATCAGCTCAAACCCACTATAAAAAGGAATTCAAAAACAGAACCAAAAAACAGGGAAATTCTTTACATTCCCTTCAGGGTCTCTGATGAAACCTGGAATGACCCTATCTACAATGACAGCTGGATGTGGCATAAGGCTGGACACTTGGGACTGAGAGGATTGGTGAGATTGGGTGAGCAAATGCAGACCCTTTAAAGCAAAAAGGCATGGCCCCCATTCCATGGGTCCCAACTCTCCATGTTGAAGGGAATATTACTACAGCTATAACATGTACGGGAAACCTAGAGAATGGACACACTGTGAATACAAAAGTTTGCGAAAACTCAACGAGTAGTCCCTCTCCTGGTGCTACGGTTTGACTTTCCAACTGCTTTACTATCAATCTCCCAACTTGGAGAGACAACCGCTTTAACCTCCTGGTTCGCACATGTTGCCAATTTGGCAGAGGATGGAAGGGAAGAGGGAGAACCAATGAGAGAGTAGCTGTTAGGCATTTGGACGGGAACATGTCACTAATTTCCCGGCAGGCAGAAGAAATGACCAGAGTCACAGCCACCCACCAGGAACCAGTATAGGTCCTGAACCAAAATTTTGTACTTGCGTACAGCTCACAAAAAAACGAGTTGAAAAATGGCGCTCAGGGGCACAGCAATTCACAAACTGGCAGAGTAATAAAGGACAACTATCGTCCAAATATCTGTTGAGGGAAGGCAACGAGGCGGACTTGAAAGCAAGGCAGAATAGCAGGAGACAGATTTCAAGAGGTACGTTGGAATCGCCTTTAAAGCACAGGAAGAGGGGCCCAACTTCGACAATGACACACTTGGCCAAAAAGGGCGTATGCGTTTTCTCCGGAATATATTCAGGAGAAAACGCATACGCCCTTTTTGGCCAAGCAAGCAAGCGGGCAATGTAAATCTGCACTACAAAGAAGTATCACTTCCCACCGGTCAAAAGGGATATCCACAAAATGTGAAAAAACCAGAAATGCAAGACAGTCCCTGGAGAACAGGGAGCCTTGTTATGCTGATGGGCGGGAGGTAAATTGCCAACTGCCTCACTGGAGGAGTGCATTGCGTTCCCTAAAACATGTAAACAACAGAGCTACAGAGCCAAGGGCACATCCAGTCTAGGGTATATACCATGGGAAAACTGAAAATCAATAAGACAGGGCCACCCCAAATTTAGGGCTGCACTGCTTACAAGAACCTCAACTTGGGTACACCTTAAATATCCCAGGAAATATAAAAATGGTTCAAAAAACTGTGGTATTTATGTACGATGGAATATCCCTCAGACATGAAATCAATGTCATAAGACTAGGAGCAGCAAAGTGAGTGGATTCAGGTACGATGATTCTAAGTGAAATAAGTCACACAGAAAAAGAAACTTATCATAAGATATCACTTATGAAGATCCTGTGAACATGGCTACACATGAACAGAGTTAGGAAAGAGAACAGAGTCTCACATTTAGAAAACACTCTTATGCCTGCTTAAGGGGAAAGGAGAGGTGGGGTGATGAATAAACCAGAGTTTGATATAAAGCACAGGTACCCTTTCTAAAACCAACTGTGGAATAGACAAGACCTACACCTTCCTCAGTGAAAGGGACTCAAAACCCCATATTTCCCGCAGAGGAATAGATCTGGCAAGTAAGAATCTTAAAACCTATGTATTGATATATCTCTGTAAGGGAATCAAGTGTGTCTAGACTGGCATAAACATGGCATCGAGAATCAGCTCAAACCCACTATAAAAAGGAATTTCAAAAACAAAACCAAAAAACAGGGAAATTCTTTACATTTCCTTCAGGGTCTCTGATGAAACCTGGAATGACCCTATCTACAATGACAGCTGGATGTGGCATAAGGCTGGACACTTGGGACTGAGAGGATTGGTGAGATTGGGTGAGCAAATGCAGACCCTTTAAAGCAAAAATGCATGGCCCCCATTCCATGGGTCCCAACTCTCCATGTGAAAGGGAATATTACTACAGCTATAACATGTACGGGAAACCTAGAGAATGGACACACGGTGAATACAAAAGGTTGCTAAAACTCAACGAGTAGTCCCTCTCCTGGTGCTCCGGTTTGACTTTCCAACTGCTTTCCTATCAATCTCCCAACTTGGAGAGACAACCCCTTTAACCTCCTGGTTCGCACAGGTTGCCAATTTGGCAGAGGATGGAAGGGACGAGGGAAAACCAATGAGAGAGTAGCTGTTAGGCATTTGGACGGGAACATGTCACTAATTTCCCGGCAGGAAGAAGAATTAACCAGAGTCACAGCCACCCACCGGGAACCAGTATAGGTCCTGAACAAAAATTTTGGACTTGCGTACAGCTCACAAATAAAGAGTTGAAAAATGGAGCTCAGGGGCACAGCAATTCACAAAATGGCAGAGTAATAAAGGACAACTGTCCTGCAAAAATCTGTTGAGGGAAGGCATCGAGGCAGACTTGAAAGCGAGGCAGAATATCAGGAAACAGATTTCAAGAGGTACGTTGGAATCGCCTTTAAAGCACAGGAAGAGGGGCACAACTTCGACAATGACGCACTTGGCCAAAAAGTGCGTATGCGTTTTCTCCGGAATATATTCAGGAGAAAACGCATACGCCATTTTTGGCCAAGCAAGCAAGCGGGCAATGCAAATCTGCACTACAAAGAAGTATCACTTCCCACCGGTCAAAAGGGACATCCACAAAATGTGTAAAAACCAGAAAGGCAAGACAGTCCCTGGAGAACAGGGAGCCTTGTTATGCTGATGGGCGGGAGGTAAATTGCCAACTGCCTCACTGGAGGAGTGCATTGTGTTCCCTAAAACATGTAAACAACAGAGCTACAGAGCCAAGGGCACATCCAGTCTAGGGAATATACCTTGGGAAAACTGAAAATCAATAAGACAGGGCCACCCCCAAATTTAGGGATGCACTGCTTACAAGAACCTCAACTTGGGTACACCTTAAATATCCCAGGAAATATAAAAATGGTTCAAAAAC
The DNA here is from genome assembly GCF_964165515.1 of Mesoplodon bidens. Classification (NCBI taxonomy): domain Eukaryota; kingdom Metazoa; phylum Chordata; class Mammalia; order Artiodactyla; family Ziphiidae; genus Mesoplodon; species Mesoplodon bidens. The sequence continues at coordinate 962,331 of NW_027671403.1, forward strand.
CTGTGGTATGTATGTACGATGGAATATCCCTCAGACATGAAATCAATGTCATAAGTCCAGGAGCAGCAAAGTGAGTGGATTCTGGTTCGATGATTCTAAGTGAAATAAGTCACACAGAAAAAGAAACTTATCATAAGATATCACTTATGAAGATCCTGTAAACATGGCTACACATGAACTGAGTTAGGAAAGAGAACAGAGTCTCACATTTAGAAAACACTCGTATGCTTGCTTAAGGGGAAAGGATAGGTGGGGTGATGCATAAAACCAGAGTTTGATATAAGCACAGGTACCATTTCTAAAACCAACTGTGGAATAGAAAAGACCTACACCTTCCTCAGTGAAAGGGACTCAAAACCCCATATTTCCCGCAGAGGAATAGATCTGGCAAGTAAGAATCTTAAAACCTATGTATTGATATGTCTCTGTAAGGGAATCAAGTGTGTCTAGACTGGCATAAACATGGCATCGAGAATCAGCTCAAACCCACTATAAAAAGGAATTTCAAAAACAAAACCTAAAACAGGGAAATTCTTTACATTTCCTTCAGGGTCTCTGATGAAACCTGGAATGACCATATCTACAATGACAGCTGGATGTGGCATAAGGCTGGACACTTGGGACTGAGAGGATTGGTGAGATTGGGTGAGCAAATGCAGACCCTTTAAAGCAAAAATGCATGGCCCCCATTCCATGGGTCCCAACTCTCCATGTTGAAGGGAATATTACTACAGCTATAACATGTACGGGAAACCTAGTGAATGGACACACAGTGAATACAAAAGGTTGCTACAACTCAACGAGTAGTCCCTCTCCTGGTGCTCCGGTTTGACTTTCCAACTGCTTTCCTATCAATCTCCCAACTTGGAGAGACAACCCCTTTAACCTCCTGGTTCGCACAGGTTGCCAATTTGGCAGAGGATGGAAGGGACGAGGGAGAACCAATGAGGGAGTAGCTGTTAGGCATTTGGACGGGAACATGTCACTAATTTCCCGGCAGGAAGAAGAATTAACCAGATTCACAGCCACCCACCGGGAACCAGTATAGGTCCTGTACCAAAATTTTGGACTTGCGTACAGCTCACAAAAAACGAGTTGAAAAATGGCGCTCAGGGGCACAGCAATTCACAAACTGGCAGAGTAATAAAGGACAACTGTCGTCCAAAAATCTGTTGAGGGAAGGCAACGAGGCGGACTTGAAAGCGAGGCAGAATAGCAGGAAACAGATTTCAAGAGGTACGTTGGAATCGCTTTTAAAGCACAGGAAGAGGGGCACAACTTCGACAATGACGCACTTGGCCAAAAAGGGCGTATGCGTTTTCTCCTGAATATATTCAGGAGAAAACGCATACGCCATTTTTGGCCAAGCAAGCAAGCGGACAATGCAAATCTGCACTACAAAGAAGTATCACTTCCCACCGGTCAAAAGGGACATCCACAAAATGTGTAAAAACCAGAAAGGCAAGACAGTCCCTGGAGAACAGGGAGCCTTGTTATGCTGATGGGCGGGAGGTAAATTGCCAACTGCCTCACTGGAGGAGTGCATTGCGTTCCCTAAAACATGTAAACAACAGAGCTACAGAGCCAAGGGCACATCCAGTCTAGGGAATATACCATGGGAAAACTGAAAATCAATAAGACAGGGCCACCCCCAAATTTAGGGATGCACTGCTTACAAGAACCTCAACTTGGGTACAACTTAAATATCCCAGGAAATATAAGAATGGTTCAAAAAACTGTGGTATTTATGTACGATGGAATATCCCTCAGACATGAAATCAATGTCATAAGACCAGAAGCAGCAAAGTGAGTGGATTCAGGTACGATGATTCTAAGTGAAATAAGTCACACAGAAAAAGAAACTTATCATAAGATATCACTTATGAAGATCCTGTAAACATGGCTACACATGAACTGAGTTAGGAAAGAGAACAGAGTCTCACATTTAGAAAACACTCTTATGCCTGCTTAAGGGGAAAGGAGAGGTGGGGTGGTGAATAAACCAGAGTTTGATATAAGCACAGGTACCCTTACTAAAACCAACTGTGGAATAGAAAAGACCTACACCTTCCTCAGTGAAAGGGACTCAAAACCCCATATTTCCCACAGAGGAATAGATCTGACTAGTAAGAATCTTAAAACCTATGTATTGATATGTCTCTGTAAGGGAATCAAGTGTGTCTAGACTGGCATAAACATGGAAGTGAGAATCAGCTCAAACCCACTATAAAAAGGAATTCAAAAACAGAACCAAAAAACAGGGAAATTCTTTACATTCCCTTCAGGGTCTCTGATGAAACCTGGAATGACCCTATCTACAATGACAGCTGGATGTGGCATAAGGCTGGACACTTGGGACTGAGAGGATTGGTGAGATTGGGTGAGCAAATGCAGACCCTTTAAAGCAAAAAGGCATGGCCCCCATTCCATGGGTCCCAACTCTCCATGTTGAAGGGAATATTACTACAGCTATAACATGTACGGGAAACCTAGAGAATGGACACACTGTGAATACAAAAGTTTGCGAAAACTCAACGAGTAGTCCCTCTCCTGGTGCTACGGTTTGACTTTCCAACTGCTTTACTATCAATCTCCCAACTTGGAGAGACAACCGCTTTAACCTCCTGGTTCGCACAGGTTGCCAATTTGGCAGAGGATGGAAGGGACGAGGGAGAACCAATGAGAGAGTAGCTGTTAGGCATTTGGACGGGAACATGTCACTAATTTCCCGGCAGGAAGAAGAAATGACCAGAGTCACAGCCACCCACCGGGAACCAGTATAGGTCCTGAACCAAAATTCTGGACTTGCGTACAGCTCACAAAAAACGAGTTGAAAAATGGAGCTCAGGGGCACAGCAATTCACAAACTGGCAGAGTAATAAAGGACAACTATCGTCCAAATATCTGTTGAGGGAAGGCAACGAGGCGGACTTGAAAGCAAGGCAGAATAGCAGGAGACAGATTTCAAGAGGTACGTTGGAATCGCCTTTAAAGCACAGGAAGAGGGGCCCAACTTCGACAATGACGCACTTGGCCAAAAAGGGCGTATGCGTTTTCTCCGGAATATATTCAGGAGAAAATGCATACGCCCTTTTTGGCCAAGCAAGAAAGCGGGCAATGCAAATCTGCACTACCAAGAAGTATCACTTCCCACCGGTCAAAAGGGACTTCCACAAAATGTGTAAACACCAGAAAGGCAAGACAGGCCCTGGAGAACAGGGAGCCTTGTTAAGCTGATGGGTGCGATGTAAATTGCCAACTGCCTCACTGGAGGAGTGCATTGCGTTCCCTAAAACAAGTAAACAACTGAGCTACAGAGCAAAGGGCACATCCAGTCTAGGGAATATACCTTGGGAAAACTGAAATTCAATAAGACAGGGCCACCCCAAATTTAGGGCTGCACTGCTTACAAGAACCTCCACTTGGGTACACCTTAAATATCCCAGGAAATATAAAAATGGTTCAAAAAACTGTGGTATTTATGTACGATGGAATATCCCTCAAAAATGAAATCAATGTCATAAGTCCAGTAGCAGCAAAGTGAGTGGATTCAGGTACGATGATTCTAAGTGAAATAAGTCACACAGAAGAAGAAACTTATCATAAGATATCACTTATGAAGATCCTGTAAACATGGCTACACATGAACTGAGTTAGGAAAGAGAACAGAGTCTCACATTTAGAAAACACTCGTATGCTTGCTTAAGGGGAAAGGATAGGTGGGGTGATGCATAAAACCAGAGTTTGATATAAGCACAGGTACCATTTCTAAAACCAACTGTGGAATAGAAAAGACCTACACCTTCCTCAGTGAAAGGGACTCAAAACCCCATATTTGCCGCAGAGGAATAGATCTGGCAAGTAAGAATCTTAAAACCTATGTATTGATATGTCTCTGTAAGGGAATCAAGTGTGTCTAGACTGGCATAAACATGGCATCGAGAATCAGCTCAAACCCACTATAAAAAGGAATTTCAAAAACAAAACCTAAAACAGGGAAATTCTTTACATTTCCTTCAGGGTCTCTGATGAAACCTGGAATGACCATATCTACAATGACAGCTGGATGTGGCATAAGGCTGGACACTTGGGACTGAGAGGATTGGTGAGATTGGGTGAGCAAATGCAGACCCTTTAAAGCAAAAATGCATGGCCCCCATTCCATGGGTCCCAACTCTCCATGTTGAAGGGAATATTACTACAGCTATAACATGTACGGGAAACCTAGTGAATGGACACACAGTGAATACAAAAGGTTGCTACAACTCAACGAGTAGTCCCTCTCCTGGTGCTCCGGTTTGACTTTCCAACTGCTTTCCTATCAATCTCCCAACTTGGAGAGACAACCCCTTTAACCTCCTGGTTCGCACAGGTTGCCAATTTGGCAGAGGATGGAAGGGACGAGGGAGAACCAATGAGGGAGTAGCTGTTAGGCATTTGGACGGGAACATGTCACTAATTTCCCGGCAGGAAGAAGAATTAACCAGATTCACAGCCACCCACCGGGAACCAGTATAGGTCCTGTACCAAAATTTTGGACTTGCGTACAGCTCACAAAAAACGAGTTGAAAAATGGCGCTCAGGGGCACAGCAATTCACAAACTGGCAGAGTAATAAAGGACAACTGTCGTCCAAAAATCTGTTGAGGGAAGGCAACGAGGCGGACTTGAAAGCGAGGCAGAATAGCAGGAAACAGATTTCAAGAGGTACGTTGGAATCGCATTTAAAGCACAGGAAGAGGGGCACAACTTCGACAATGACGCACTTGGCCAAAAAGGGCGTATGCGTTTTCTCCTGAATATATTCAGGAGAAAACGCATACGCCCTTTTTGGCCAAGCAAGCAAGCGGACAATGCAAATCTGCACTACAAAGAAGTATCACTTCCCACCGGTCAAAAGGGACATCCACAAAATGTGTTAAAACCAGAAAGGCAAGACAGTCCCTGGAGAACAGGGAGCCTTGTTATGCTGATGGGCGGGAGGTAAATTGCCAACTGCCTCACTGGAGGAGTGCATTGCGTTCCCTAAAACATGTAAACAACAGAGCTACAGAGCCAAGGGCACATCCAGTCTAGGGAATATACCATGGGAAAACTGAAAATCAATAAGACAGGGCCACCCCCAAATTTAGGGCTGCACTGCTTACAAGAACCTCAACTTGGGTACACCTTAAATATCCCAGGAAATATAAAAATGGTTCAAAAAACTGTGGTATTTATGTACGATGGAATATCCCTCAGACATGAAATCAATGTCATAAGACTAGGAGAAGCAAAGTGATTGGATTCAGGTACGATGATTCTAAGTGAAATAAGTCACACAGAAAAAGAAACTTATCATAAGATATCACTTATGAAGATCCTGTAAACATGGCTACACATGAACTGAGTTAGGAAAGAGAACAGAGTCTCACATTTAGAAAACACTCTTATGCCTGCTTAAGGGGAAAGGAGAGGTGGGGTGATGAATAAACCAGAGTTTGATATAAAGCACAGGTACCCTTTCTAAAACCAGCTGTGGAATAGACAAGACCTACACCTTCCTCAGTGAAAGGGACTCAAAACCCCATATTTCCCACAGAGGAATAGATCTGACTAGTAAGAATCTTAAAACCTATGTATTGATATGTCTCTGTAAGGGAATCAAGTGTGTCTAGACTGGCATAAATATGGAAGCGAGAATCAGCTCAAACCCACTATAAAAAGGAATTTCAAAAACAAAACCAAAAAACAGGGAAATTCTTTACATTCCCTTCAGGGTCTCTGATGAAACCTGGAATGACCCTATCTACAATGTCAGCTGGATGTGGCATAAGGCTGGACACTTGGGACTGAGAGGATTGGTGAGAATGGGTGAGCAAATGCAGACCCTTTAAAGCAAAAATGCATGGCCCCCATTCCATGGGTCCCAACTCTCCATGTTGAAGGGAATATTACTACAGCTATAACATGTACGGGAAACCTAGAGAATGGACACACTGTGAATACAAAAGTTTGCTAAAACTCAACGAGTAGTCCCTCTCCTGGTGCTACGGTTTGACTTTCCAACTGCTTTACTATCAATCTCCCAACTTGGAGAGACAACCGCTTTAACCTCCTGGTTCGCACAGGTTGGCAATTTGGCAGAGGATGGAAGGGAAGAGGGAGAACCAATGAGAGAGTAGTTGTTAGGCATTTGGACGGGAACATATCACTAATTTCCCGGCAGGAAGAAGAAATAACCAGAGTCACAGCCACCCACCGGGAACCAGTATAGGTCCTGAACCAAAATTTTGGACTTGCGTACAGCTCACAAAAAACGAGTTGAAAAATGGAGCTCAGGGGCACAGCAATTCACAAACTGGCAGATTAATAAAGGACAACTATCTTCCAAAAATCTGTTGAGGGAAGGCAACGAGGCGGACTTGAAAGCAAGGCAGAATAGAAGGAGACAGATTTCAAGAGGTACGTTGGAATCACCTTTAAAGCACAGGAAGAGGGGCACAACTTCGACAATGACGCACTTGGCCAAACAGGGCTTATGTGTTTTCTCCTGAATATATTCAGGAGAAAACGCATACGCCCTGTTTGGCCAAGCAAGCAAGCGGGCAATGCAAATCTGAACTACAAAGAAGTATCACTTCCCACCGGTCAAAAGGGACATCCACAAAATGTGTAAAAACCAGAAAGGCAAGACAGTCCCTGGAGAACAGGGAGCCTTGTTATGCTGATGGGTGGGATGTAAATTGCCAGCTGCCTCACTGGAGGAGTGCATTGCGTTCCCTAAAACAAGTAAACAACAGAGCTACAGAGCCAAGAGCACATCCAGTCTAGGGAATATACCTTGGGAAAACTGAAAATCAATAAGACAGGGCCACCCCCAAATTTAGGGCTGCACTGCTTACAAGTACCTCAACTTGGGTACACCTTAAATATCCCAGGAAATATAAAAATGGTTCAAAAAACTGTGGTATTTATGTACGATGGAATATCCCTCAGACATGAAATCAATGTCATAAGTCCAGGAGCAGCAAAGTGAGTGGATTCAGGTACGATGATTCTAAGTGAAATAAGTCACACAGAAAAAGAAACTTATCCTAAGATATCACTTATGAAGATCCTGTAAACATGGCTACACATGAACTGAGTTAGGAAAGAGAACAGAGTCTCACATTTAGAAAACACTAGTATGCTTGCTTAAGGGGAAAGGATAGGTGGGGTGATGCATAAAACCAGAGTTTGATATAAGCACAGGTACCATTTCTAAAACCAACTGTGGAATAGAAAAGACCTACACCTTCCTGAGTGAAAGGGACTCAAAACCCCATATTTCCCGCAGAGGAATAGATCTGGCAAGTAAGAATCTTAAAACCTATGTATTGATATGTCTCTGTAAGGGAATCAAGTGTGTCTAGACTGGCATAAACATGGCATCGAGAATCAGCTCAAACCCACTATAAAAAGGAATTTCAAAAACAAAACCAAAAACAGGGAAATTCTTTACATTTCCTTCAGGGTCTCTGATGAAACCTGGAATGACCCTATCTACAATGACAGCTGGATGTGGCATAAGGCTGGACACTTGGGACTGAGAGGATTGGTGAGATTGGGTGAGCAAATGCAGACCCTTTAAAGCAAAAATGCATGGCCCCCATTCCATGGGTCCCAACTCTCCATGTTGAAGGGAATATTACTACAGCTATAACATGTACGGGAAACCTAGAGAATGGACACACTGTGAATACAAAAGTTTGCTAAAACTCAACGAGTAGTCCCTCTCCTGGAGCTCCGGTTTGATTTTCCAACTGCTTTACTATCAATCTCCCAACTAGGAGAGACAACCGCTTTAACCTCCTGGTTCGCACAGGTTGCCAATTTGGCAGAGGATGGAAGGGAAGAGGCAGAACCAATGAGAGAGTAGCTGTTAGGCATTTGGACGGGAACATGTCACTAATTTCCCGGCAGGAAGAAGAAATAACCAGAGTCACAGCCACCCACCGGGAACCAGTATAGGTCCTGAACCGAAATTTTGGACTTGCGTACAGCTCACAAAAAACGAGTTGAAAAATGGAGCTCAGGGGCACAGCAATTCACAAACTGTCAGAGTAATAAAGGACAACTGTCGTCCAAAAATCTGTTGAGGGAAGGCAACGAGGCGGACTTGAAAGCGAGGCAGAATAGCAGGAAACAGATTTCAAGAGGTACGTTGGAATTGCCTTTAAAGCACAGGAAGAGGGGCACAACTTCGACAATGACGCACTTGGCCAAAAAGTGCGTATGCGTTTTCTCCTGAATATATTCAGGAGAAAACGCATACGCCCTTTTTGGCCAAGCAAGCAAGCGGGCAATGCAAATCTGCACTACAAATAAGTATCACTTCCCACCGGTCAAAAGGGACATCCACAAAATGTGTAAAAACCAGAAAGGCAAGACAGTCCCTGGAGAACAGGGAGCCTTGTTATGCTGTTGGGCGGGATGTAAATTGCCAACTGCCTCCCTGGAGGAGTGCATTGCGTTCCCTAAAACAAGTAAACAACAGAGTTACAGAGCCAAGTGCACATCCAGTCTAGGGAATATACTTTGGGGAAACTGAAAATCAATAAGACAGGGCCACCCCCAAATTTAGGGCTGCACTGCTTACAAGAACCTCAACTTGGGTACACCTTAAATATCCCAGGAAATATAAAAATGGTTCAAAAAACTGTGGTATTTATGTACGATGGAATATCCCTCAGACATGAAATCAATGTCATAAGACCAGGAACAGCAAAGTGAGTGGATTCAGGTACGATGATTCTAAGTGAAATAAGTCACACAGGAAAAGAAACTTATCATAAGATATCATTTATGAAGATCCTGTAAACATGGGTACATATGAACTGAGTTAGGAAAGAGAACAGAGTCTCACATTTAGAAAACACTCGTATGCCTGCTTAAGGGAAAAGGAGAGGTGGGGTGATGCATAAAACCAGAGTTTGATATAAGCACAGGTACCATTTCTAAAACCAACTGTGGAATGGACAAGACCTACACCTTCCTCAGTGAAAGGGACTCAAAACCCCATATTTCCCGCAGAGGAATTGATATGGCAAGTAAGAATCTTAAACCCTATGTATTGAAATGACTCTGTAAGGGAATCAAGTGTGTCTAGACTGGCATAAACATGGCATCGAGAATCAGCTCAAACCCACTATAAAAAGGAATTTCAAAAACAAAACCAAAAAACAGGGAAATTCTTTCCATTTCCTTCAGGGTCTCTGATGAAACCCGGAATGACCCTATCTACAATGACAGCTGGATGTGGCATAAGGCTGGACACTTGGGACTGAGAGGATTGGGGAGATTGGTTGAGCAAATGCACACCCTTTAAAGCCAAAATGCATGGCCCCCCATTCCATGGGTCCCAACTCTCCATGTTGAAGGGAATATTACTACAGATATAACATGTACAGGAAACCTAGAGAATGGACACACTGTGCATACAAAAGTTTTCTAAAACTCAACGAGTAGTCCCTCTCCTGGTGCTACGGTTTGACTTTCCAACTGCTTTCCTATCAATCTCCCAACTTGGAGAGACAACCCCTTTAACCTCCTGGTTCGCACAGGTTGCCAATTTGGCAGATGATGGAAGGGAAGAGGGAGAACCAATGAGAGAGTAGCTGTTAGCATTTGGACGGGAACATGTCACTAATTTCCCGGCAGGAAGAAGAATTAACCAGAGTCACAGCCAGTCACCGGGAACCAGTATAGGTCCTGAACCAAAATTTTGGACTTGCGTACAGCTCACAAAAAACTAGTTTAAAAATGGAGCTCAGGGGCACAGCAATTCACAAACTGGCAGAGTAATAAAGACAACTATCGTCCAAAAATCTGTTGAGGGAAGGCAACGAGGCGGACTTGAAAGCAAGGCAGAATAGCAGGAGACAGATTTCAAGAGGTACGTTGGAATCGCCTTTAAAGCACAGGAAGAGGGGCACAACTTCGACAATGACGCACTTGGCCAAATTGGGGTTATGAGTTTTCTCCTGAATACATACAGAAGAAAACGCATACGCCCTGTTTGGCCAAGCAAGCAAGCGGGCAATGCAAATCTGCACTACAAAGAAGTATCACTTCCCACCGGTCAAAAGGGCCATCCACAAAATGTGTAAAAACCAGAAAGGCAAGACTGTCCCTGGAGAACAGGGAGCCTTGTTATGCTGATGGGCGGGATGTAAATTGCCAACTGCCTCACTGGAGGAGTGCATTGCGTTCCATAAAACAAGTAAACAACAGAGCTACAGAGCCAAGGGCACATCCAGTCTAGGGAATATACTTTGGGAAACTGAAAATCAATAAGACAAGGCCACCCCCAAATTTAGGGCTGCACTGCTTACAAGAACCTCAACTTGGGTACACCGTAAATATCCCAGGAAATATAAAAATGGTTCAAAAAACTGTGCTATTTTTGTACGATGGAATATCCCTCAGACATGAAATCAATGTCATAAGACCAGGAACAGCAAAGTGAGTGGATTCAGGTACGATGATTCTAAGTGAAATAAGTCACACAGAAAAAGAAACTTATCATAAGATATCACTTATGAAGAACCTGTAAACATGGCTACACATGAACTGAGTTAGGAAAGAGAACAGAGTCTCACATTTAGAAAACACTCGTATGCCTGCTTAAGGGGAAAGGATAGTTGGGGTGATGCATAAAACCAGAGATTGATATAAGCACAGATACCATTTCTGAAACCAACTGTGGAATAGAGAAGACCTACACCTTCCTGAGTGAAAGGGACTCAAAACCCCATATTTCCCGCAGAGGAATAGATCTGGCAAGTAAGAATCTTAAAACCTATGTATTGATATGTCTCTGTAAGGGAATCAAGTGTGTCTAGACAGGCATAAACATGGCAGCGAGAATCAGCTCAAACCCACTATAAAAAGGAATTTCAAAAAGAAAACCAAAAAACAGGGAAATTCTTTACATTTCCTTCAGGGTCTCTGATGAAACCTGGAATGACCCTATCAACAGTGACAGCTGGATGTGGCATAAGGCTGGACACTTGGGACTGAGAGGATTGGTGAGATTGGGTGAGCAAATGCAGACCCTTTAAAGCAAAAATGCATGGCCCTCATTCCATGGATCCCAACTCTCCATGTTGAAGGGAATATTACTACAGCTATAACATGTACGGGAAACCTAGAGAATGGACACACTGTGAATACAAAAGGTTTCTAAAACTCAACAAGTAGTCCCTCTCCTGGTGCTCCGGTTTGACTTTCCAACTGCTTTCCTATCAATCTCCCAACTTGGAGATACAACCCCTTTAACCTCCTGGTTCGCACAGGTTGCCAATTTGGCAGAGGATGGAAGGGAAGAGGGAGAACCAATGGGAGAGTAGCTGTTAGGCATTTGGACGGGCACATATCACTCTAATTTCCCGGCAGGAAGAAGAATTAACCAGAGTCACAGCCACCCACCGGGATACAGTATAGTTCCTGAACCAAAATTTTGGACTTGCGTACAGCTCACAAAAAACGAGTTGAAAAATGGAGCTCAGGGGCACAGCAATTCACAAACTGGCAGAGTAATAAAGGACAACTATCGTCCAAAAATCTGTTGAGGGAAGGCAACGAGGCGGACTTGAAAGCAAGGCAGAATAGCAGGAGACAGATTTCAAGAGGTACGTTGGAATCGCCTTTAAAGCACAGGACGAGGGGCACAACTTCGACAATGACGTACTTGGCCAAACAGGGCGTATGCGTTTTCTCCTGAATATATTCAGGAGAAAACGCATACGCCCTCTTTGGCCAAGCAAGCAAGCGGGCAATGCAAATCTGCACTACAAAGAAGTATCACTTCCCACCGGTCAAAAGGGACATCCACAAAATGTGAAAAAACCAGAAAGGCAAGACAGTCCCTGCAGAACAGGGAGCCTTGTTATGCTGTTGGGCTTGATGTAAATTGCCAACTGCCTCACTGGAGGAGTGCATTGCGTTCCCTAAAACAAGTAAACAACAGAGCTACAGAGCCAAGGGCACATCCAGTCTAGGGAATATACCTTGGGAAAACTGAAAATCAATACGACAGGGCCACGCCCAAATTTAGGGCTGCACTGCTTACAAGAACCTCAACTTGGGTACACCTTAAATATCCCAGGAAATATAAAAATGGTTCAAAAAACTGTGGTATTTATGTACGATGGAATATCCCTCACACATGAAATCAATGTCATAAGACCAGGAACAGCAAAGTGAGTGGATACAGGTACGATGATTCTAAGTGAAATAAGTCACACAGAAAAAGAAACTTATCATAAGATATCACTTATGAAGTTCCTGTAAACATGGGTACACATGAACTGAGTTAGGAAAGAGAACAGAGTCTCACATTTAGAAAACACTCGTATGCCTGCTTAAGGGGAAAGGATAGGTGGGGTGATGCATAAAACCAGAGTTTGATATAAGCACAGGTACCATTTCAAAAACCAACTGTGGAATAGAAAAGACCTACACCTTCCTCAGTGAAAGGGACTCAAAACCCCATATTTCCCGCAGAGGAATAGATCTGACTAGTAAGAATCTTAAAACCTATGTATTGATATGTCTCTGTAAGGGAATCAAGTGTGTCTAGACTGGCATAAACATGGCAGCGAGAATCAGCTCAAAGCCACTATAAAAAGGAATTTCAAAAACAAAACCAAAAAACAGGGAAATTATTTCCATTCCCTTCAGGGTCTCTGATGAAACCTGGAATGACCCTATCTACAATGACAGCTGGATGTGGCATAAGGCTGGACACTTGGGACTGAGAGGATTGGTGAGATTGGGTGAGCAAATGCAGACCGTTGAAAGCAAAAATGCATGGCCCCCATTCCATGGGGCCCAACTCTCCATGTTGAAGGGAATATTACTACAGCTATAACATGTACGGGAAACCTAGAGAATGGACACACTGTGAATACAAAAGGTTTCTAAAACTCAACGAGTAGTCCCTCTCCTGGTGCTCCGGTTTGACTTTCCAACTGCTTTCCTATCAATCTCCCATCTTGGAGAAACAACCCCTTTAACCTCCTGGTTCGCACAGGTTGCTAATTTGGCAGAGGATGGAAGGGAAGAGGGAGAATCAATGAGAGAGTAGCTGTGAGGCATTTGGACGGGCACATGTCACTCTAATTTCCCGGCAGGAAGAAGAATTAACCAGAGTCACAGCCACCCACCGGGAACCAGTATAGTTCCTGAACCAAAATTTTGGACTTGCGTACCGCTCACAAAAAACGAGTTGAAAAATGGAGCTCAGGGGCACAGATATTCACAAACTGGCAGAGTAATAAAGACAACTATCGTCCAAAAATCTGTTGAGGGAAGGCAACGAGGCTGACCTGAAAGCAAGGCAGAATAGCAGGAGACAGATTTCAAGAGGTACGTTGGAATCGCCTTTAAAGCACAGGAAGAGGGGCACACCTTCGACAATGACGCACTTGGCCAAAAAGGGCGTATGCGTTTTCTCCTGAATATATTCAGGAGAAAACGCATACGCCCTTTTTGGCCAAGCAAGCAATCGGGCAATGCAAATCTGCACTACCAAGAAGTATCACTTCCCACCGGTCAAAAGGGACTTCCACAAAATGTGTAAACACCAGAAAGGCAAGACAGGCCCTGGAGAACAGGGAGCCTTGTTATGCTGATGGGTGGGATGTAAATTGCCAACTGCCTCACTGGAGGAGTGCATTGCGTTCCCTAAAACAAGTAAAAAACAGAGCTACAGAGCCAAGTGCACATCCAGTCTAGGGAATATACCTTGGGAAAACTGAAAATCAATAAGACAGGGCCACCCCCAAATTTAGGGCTGCACTCCTTACAAGAACCTCAACTTGGGTACACCTTAAATATCCCAAGAAATATAAAAATGGTTCAAAAAACTGTGGTATTTATGTACGACGGAAAATCCCTCAGACATGAAATCAATGTCATAAGACCAGGAGCAGCAAAGTGAGTGGATTCAGGTACGATGATTCTAAGTGAAATAAGTCACACAGAAAAAGAAACTTATCATAAGATATCACTTATGAAGATCCTGTAAACATGGCTACACGTGAACTGAGTTAGGAAAGAGAACAGAGTCTCACATTAAGAAAACACTCGTATGCCTGCTTAAGGGGAAAGGATAGGTGAGGTGATGCATAAAACCAGAGTTTGATATAAGCACAGGTACCATTTCTAAAACCAACTGTGGAATAGACAAGACCTACACCTTCCTCAGTGAAAGGGACTCAAAACCCCATATTTCCCGCAGAGGAATAGATCTGGCAAGAAAGAATCTTAAAACCTATGTATTGATATGTCTCTGTAAGGGAATCAAGTGTGTCTAGACTGGCATAAACATGGCAGCGAGAATCATCTCAAACCCACTATAAAAAGGAATTTCAAAAACAAAACCAAAAAACAGGGAAATTCTTTACATTTCCTTCAGGGTATCTGATGAAACCTGGAATGACCCTGTCTACAATGACAGCTGGATGTGGCATAAGGCTGGACTCTTGGGACTGAGAGGATTGGTGAGATTGGGTGAGCAAATGCAGACCTTTTAAAGCAAAAATGCATGGCCCCCATTCCATGGGTCCCAACTCTCCATGTTGAAGGGAATATTACTACAGCTATAACATATACGGGAAACCTAGAGAATGGACACACCGTGAATACAAAAGGTTGCTAAAAATCAACGAGTAGTTCCTCTCCTGGTGCTCCGGTTTGACTTTCCAACTGCTTTCCTATCAATCTCCCAACTTGGAGAGACAACACATTTAACCTCCTGGTTCGCACAGGTTGCCAATTTGGCAGAGGATGGAAGGGAAGAAGGAGAACCAATGAGAGATTAGCTGTTAGGCATTTGGACGGGAACATGTCACTAATTTCCCGGCAGGAAGAAGAATTAACCAGAGTCACAGCCACCCACCGGGAACCAGTATAGGTCGTGAAGCAAAATTTTGGACTTGCGTACAGCTCACAAAAAACGAGTTGAAAAATGGAGCTCTGGGGCACAGCAATTCACAAACTGGCAGAATAATAAAGGACAACTATCGTCCAAAAATCTGTTGAGGAAAGGCCACGAGGCGGACTTGAATGCGAGGCAGAATAGCAGGAAACAGATTTCAAGAGGTACGTTGGAATCGCCTTTAAAGCACAGGAAGAGGGGCACAACTTCGACAATGACGCACTTGGCAAAAAAGGGTGTATGCGTTTTCTCCTGAATATATTCTGGGGAAAACGCATACGCCCTTTTTGGCCAAGCAAGCAAGCGGGCAATGCAAATCTGCACTACAAAGAAGTATCACTTCCCACTGGTCAAAAGGGACATCCACAAATGTGTAAAAACCAGAAAGGCAAGACAGGCCCTGGAGAACAGGGAGCCTTGTTATGCTGATGGGCGGGATGTAAATTGCCAACTGCCTCACTGGAGGAGTGCATTGCGTTCCCTAAAACAAGTAAACAACAGAGCTACAAATCCAAGGGCACTTCCAATCTAGGGAATATACCTTTGGAAAACTGAAAATCAATACGACAGAGTCACCCCCAAATTTAGGGCTGCACTGCTTACAAGAACCTCAACTTGGGTACACCTTAAATATCCCAGGAAATATAAAAATGGTTGAAAAAACTGTGGTATTTATGTATGATGGAATATCCCTCAGCCATGAAATCAATGTCATAAGACCAGGAGCAGCAAAGTGAGTGGATTCAGGTACGATGATTCTAAGTGAAATAAGTCACACAGAAAAAGAAACTTATCCTAAGATATCACTTATGAGGATCCTGTAAACATGGCTACACATGATTTGAGTTAGGAAAGAGAACAGAGTCTATCATTTAGAAAACACTCTCATGCCTGCTTAAGGGGAAAGGAGAGGTGGGGTGATGCATAAATCCAGAGTTTGATATAAGCACAGGTACCATTTCTATAACCAACTGTGGAATAGACAAGACCTACACAATCCTCAGTGAAAGGGACTCAAAACCCCATATTTCCCGCAGAGGAATAGATCTGACTAGTAAGAATCTTAAAACCTATGTATTGATATGTCTCTGTAAGGGAATCAAGTGTGTCTAGACTGGCATAAACATGGCAGCGAGAATAATCTCAAACCCACTATAAAAAGGAATTTCAAAAACAAAACCAAAAAACAGGGAAATTCTTTAAATTTCCTTCCGGGTCTCTGAGGAAACCTGTAATGACCCTATCTACAATGACAGCTGGATGTGGCATAAGGCTGGACACTTGGGACTGAGAGGATTGGTGAGATTGGGTGAGCAAATGCAGACCCTTTAAAGCAAAAATGCATGGCCCCCTTTCCATGGGTCCCAACTCTCCATGTTGATGGTAATATTACTTGAGCTTTTAACATGTACGGGAAACCTAGAGAATGGACACACTGTGAATACAGAAGGTTTCTAAAACTCAACGAGTAGTCCCTCTCCTGATGCTCCGGTTTCTCTTTCCAACTGCTTTACTATCAATCTCCCAACTTGGAGAGACAACCCCTTTAACCTCCTGGTTCGCACACGTTGCCAATTTGGCAGAGGATGCAAGGGAAGAGGGTTAACCAATGAGAGAGTAGCTGTTAGGCATTTGGACGGGCACATGTCACTGTAATTTCCCGGCAGGAAGAAGAATTAACCAGAGTCTCAGGAACCCACTGGGAACCAGTATAGGTCCTTAACCAAAATTTTGGACTTGCGTACAGCTCACAAAAAACGAGTTGAAAAATGGAGCTCTGGGGCACAGCAATTCACAAACTGGCAGAGTAATAATGGACAACTATCGTCCAAAAATCTGTTGAGGAAAGGCAACGAGGCGGACTTGAAACTGAGGCAGAATAGCAGGAAACAGATTTCAAGAGGTACGTTGGAATCGCGTTTAAAGCACAGGAAGAGGGGCACAACTTCGACAATGACGCACTTGTCCAAAAAGGGCGTATATGTTTTCTCCTGAATATATTCAGGAGAAAACGCATACGCCCTTTCTGGCCAAGCAAGCAAGCGGGCAATGCAAATGTGCACTACAAAGAAGTATCACTTCCCACTGGTCAAAAGGGACTTCCACAAATGTGTAAAAACCAGAAAGGCAAGACAGGCCCTGGAGAACAGTGAGCCTTGTTATGCTGATGGGCGGGATGTAAATTGCCAACTGCCTCACTGGAGGAGTGCATTGCGTTCCCTAAAACAAGTAAACAACAGAGCTACAAAGCCAAGGGCACTTCCAGTCTAGGGAATATACCTTGGGAAAACTGAAAATCAATAAGACAGAGCCACCCCCAAATTTAGGGCTGCCCTGCTTACAAGAACCTCAACTTGGGTACACCTTAAATATCCCAGGAAATATAAAAATGGTTCAAAAATCTGTGGTATTTATGTACGATGGAATATGCCTCAGCCATGAAATCAATGTCATAAGACCAGGAGCAGCAAAGTGAGTGGATTCAGGTACGATGATTCTAAGTGAAATAAGTCACACAGAAAAAGAACCTTATCATAATATATCACTTAGGAAGATCCGGTAACATGGTTACACATGAGCTGAGTTAGGAAAGAGAACAGAGTCTCACATTTAGAAAACACTCTTATGCCTGCTTAAGGGGGAAGGAGAGGTGGGGTGATGCATAAAACCAGAGTTTGATATAAGCACAGGTACCGTTTGTAAAACCAACTGTGGAATTGACAAGACCTACACCTTCCTGAGTGAAAGGGACTCAAAACCCCATATTTCCCGCAGAGGAATAGATCTGACTAGTAAGAATCTTAAAACCTATGTATTGATATGTCTCTGTAAGGGAATCAAGTGTGCTTAGACTGGCATAAACATGGCAGCGAGAATAAGCTCAAACCCAGTATAAAAAGGAATTACAAAAACAAAACCAAAAAACAGGGAAATTCTTTACATTTCCTTCAGGGTCTGTGATGAAACCTGGAATGACCCTAACTACAATGCCAGCTGGATGTGGCATAAGGCTGGACACTTGGGACTGAGAGGATTGGTGAGATTGGGTGAGCAAATGCAGACCATTTAAAGCAATAATGCATGGTCACCATTCCATGGGTCGCAACTCTCCAGGTTGAAGGGAATATTACTACAGCTATAACATGTACGGGAAACCTAGAGAATGGACACACTGTGAATACAAAAGGTTTCTAAAACTCAACGAATAGTCCCTTTCCTGGTGCTCCGGTTTGACTTTCCAACTGCTTTACTATCAATCTCCCAACTTGGAGAGACAGGCCCTTTAAGCTCCTGGTTTGCACAGGTTGCCAATTTGCCAGAGGATGGAAGGGAAGAGGGAGAACCAATGAGAGAGTAGCTGTTAGGCATTTGGACGGGCACATGTCACTCTAATTTCCCGGCAGGAAGAAAAATTAACCAGAGTCTCAGCCACCAACCGGGAACCAGTATAGGTCCTGAACCAAAATTTTGGACTTGCGTTCAGCTCACAAAAAACTAGTTGAAAAATGGAGCTCAGGGGCACAACAATTCACAAAATGGCAGAGTAATAAAGGACATCTAACTTGCTAAAATCTGTTGAGGGAAGGTAACGAGGCGGACTTGAAAGCGAGGCAGAATAGCAGGAAACAGATTTCAAGAGGTACGTTGGAATCGCCTTTAAAGCACAGGAAGAGGGGCACAGCTTCAACAGTGACGCACTTGGCCAAAAAGGGCGTATGCGTTTTCTCCTGAATATATTCTGGAGAAAACGCATACGCCCTTTTTGGCCAAGCAAGCAAGCGGGCAATACAAATCTGCACTACAAAGAAGTATTAATTCTCTCCGGTCAAAACGGACATCCACAAAATGTGTAAAAACCAGAAAGGCAAGACAGGCCCTAGAGAACAGGGAGCCTTGTTATTCTAATGGGCGGGATGTAAATTGCCAACTGCCTCACTGGAGGAGTGCATTGTCTTCCCTAAAACAAGTAAACAACAGAGCTACAGAGCCAAGGGCACTTCCAGTCAGGGAATATACCTTGGGAAAACTGAAAATCAATAAGACAGAGCCACCCCCAATTTTAGGGCATCACTGCTTAAAAGAACCTCAACTTGGGTACACCTTAAATATCCCAGGAAATATAAAAAAGGTGCAAAAAATTGTGGTACTTATGTACGATGGAATATCCCTCAGCCATGAAATCATTGTCATAAGACCAGGAGCAGCAAAGTGAATGGATTTAGTTACGATGATTCCAAGTGAAATAAGTCACACAGAAAAAGAAACTTATCATAAGATATCACTTATGAAGATCCTGAAAACATGGCTACACATGAACTGAGTTAAGAAAGAGAACAGAGTCTCACATTTAGAAAACACTCTTATGCCTGCTTAAGAGGGAAGGAGAGGTGGGGTGATGCATAAAACCAGAGTTTGATATAAGCACAGGTACCGTTTGTAAAACCAACTTTGGAATAGACAAGACCTACCCCTTCCTCACTGAAAGGGACGCAAAACCCCATATTTCCCGCAGAGGAATAGATCTGACTAGTAAGAATCTTAAAACCTATGTATTGATATGTCTCCATAAGGGAATCAAGTGTGTCTAGAGTGGCATAAACATGGCAGTGAGAATCAGCTCAAACCAACTATAAATAGGAATTTCAAAAACACAACCAAAAACCAGGGAAATTCTTTACAATTCCTTCAGGGTCTCTGATGAAAACTGGAATGACCCTATCTACAATGACAGCTGGATGTGACATAAGGCTGGACACTTGGGACTGAGAGGATTGGTGAGATTGGGTGAGCAAATGCAGACCCTTTAAATCAAAAATGCATGGCCCCCATTCCATGGGTCCCAACTCTCCATGTTGAAGGGAATATTACTACAGATATAACATGTACGAGAACCCTAGAGAATGGACACACGGTGAATATGAAAGGTTTCTAAAACTCAACGAATAGTCCCTATCCTGGTGCTCCGGTTTAACTTTCCAACTGCTTTACTATCAATCTCCCAACTTGGAGAGCCAGCCCCTTTAACCTCCTGGTTCGCACAGGTTGCCAATTTGGCAGAGGATGGAAGGGAAGAGGGAGAACCAATGAGAGAGTAGCTGTTAGGCATTTGGACGGGCACATGTCACTCTAATTTCCCGGCAGGAAGAAAAATTAACCAGAGTCTCAGCCACCAACCGGGAACCAGTATAGGTCCTGAACCAAAATTTTGGACTTGCTTTCAGCTCACAAAAAACTAGTTGAAAAATGGAGCTCAGGGGCACAACAATTCACAAAATGGCAGAGTAATAAAGGACAACTAACTTGCTAAAATCTGTTGAGGGAAGGTAACGAGGCGGACTTGAAAGCGAGGCAGAATAGCAGGAAACAGATTTCAAGAGGTACGTTGGAATCGCCTTTAAAGCACAGGAAGAGGGGCACAGCTTCGACAGTGACGCACTTGGCCAAAAAGGGAGTATGCGTTTTCTCCTGAATATATTCTGGAGAAAACGCATACGCCCTTTTTGGCCAAGCAAGCAAGCGGGCAATACAAATCTGCACTACAAAGAAGTATTAATTCTCTCCGGTCAAAACGGACATCCACAAAATGTGTAAAAACCAGAAAGGCAAGACAGGCCCTAGAGAACAGGGAGCCTTGTTATTCTAATGGGCGGGATGTAAATTGCCAACTGCCTCACTGGAGGAGTGCATTGTCTTCCCTAAAACAAGTAAACAACAGAGCTACAGAGCCAAGGGCACTTCCAGTCAGGGAATATACCTTGGGAAAACTGAAAATCAATAAGACAGAGCCACCCCCAATTTTAGGGCAGCACTGCTTAAAAGAACCTCAACTTGGGTACACCTTAAATATCCCAGGAAATATAAAAAAGGTGCAAAAAATTGTGGTACTTATGTACGATGGAATATCCCTCAGCCATGAAATCATTGTCATAAGACCAGGAGCAGCAAAGTGAGTGGATTTAGTTACGATGATTCCAAGTGAAATAAGTCACACAGAAAAAGAAACTTATCATAAGATATCACTTATGAAGATCCTGAAAACATGGCTACACATGAACTGAGTTAAGAAAGAGAACAGAGTCTCACATTTAGAAAACACTCTTATGCCTGCTTAAGGGGGAAGGAGAGGTGGGGTGATGCATAAAACCAGAGTTTGATATAAGCACAGGTACCCTTTGTAAAACCAACTTTGGAATAGACAAGACCTACCCCTTCCTCACTGAAAGGGATGCAAAACCCCATATTTCCCGCAGAGGAATAGATCTGACTAGTAAGAATCTTAAAACGTATGTATTGATATGTCTCTGTAAGGGAATCAAGTGTGTCTAGAGTGGCATAAACATGGCAGTGAGAATCAGCTCAAACCAACTATAAATAGGAATTTCAAAAACACAACCAAAAACCAGGGAAATTCTTTACAATTCCTTCAGGGTCTCTGATGAAAACTGGAATGACCCTATCTACAATGACAGCTGGATGTGGCATAAGGCTGGACACTTGGGACTGAGAGGATTGGTGAGATTGGGTGAGCAAATGCAGACCCTTTAAAGCAAAAATGCATGGCCCCCATTCCATGGGTCCCAACTCTCCATGTTGAAGGGAATATTACTACAGATATAACATGTACGAGAACCCTAGAGAATGGACACACGGTGAATATGAAAGGTTTCTAAAACTCAACGAATAGTCCCTATCCTGGTGCTCCGGTTTGACTTTCCAACTGCTTTACTATCAATCTCCCAACTTGGAGAGACAGCCCCTTTAACCTCCTGGTTCGCACAGGTTGCCAATTTGGCAGAGGATGGAAGGGAAGAGGGAGAACCAATGAGAGAGTAGCTGTTAGGCATTTGGACGGGCACATGTCACTCTAATTTCCCGGCAGGAAGAAAAATTAACCAGAGTCTCAGCCACCAACCGGGAACCAGTATAGGTCCTGAACCAAAATTTTGGACTTGCGTTCAGCTCACAAAAAACTAGCTGAAAAATGGAGCTCAGGGGCACAACAACTCACAAAATGGCAGAGTAATAAAGGACAACTAACTTGCTAAAATCTGTTGAGGGAAGGTAACGACGCGGACTTGAAAGCGAGGCAGAATAGCAGGAAACAGATTTCAAGAGGTACGTTGGAATCGCCTTTAAAGCACAGGAAGAGGGGCACAGCTTCGACAGTGACGCACTTGGCCAAAAAGGGCGTATGCGTTTTCTCCTGAATATATTCTGGAGAAAACGCATACGCCCTTTTTGGCCAAGCAAGCAAGCGGGCAATACAAATCTGCACTACAAAGAAGTATTAATTCTCTCCGGTCAAAACGGACATCCACAAAATGTGTAAAAACCAGAAAGGCAAGACAGGCCCTAGAGAACAGGGAGCCTTGTTATTCTAATGGGCGGGATGTAAATTGCCAACTGCCTCACTGGAGGAGTGCATTGTCTTCCCTAAAACAAGTAAACAACAGAGCTACAGAGCCAAGGGCACTTCCAGTCAGGGAATATACCTTGGGAAAACTGAAAATCAATAAGACAGAGCCACCCCCAATTTTAGGGCAGCAGTGCTTAAAAGAACCTCAACTTGGGTACACCTTAAATATCCCAGGAAATATAAAAAAGGTGCAAAAAATTGTGGTACTTATGTACGATGGAATATCCCTCAGCCATGAAATCATTGTCATAAGACCAGGAGCAGCAAAGTGAGTGGATTTAGTTACGATGATTCCAAGTGAAATAAGTCAAACAGAAAAAGAAACTTATCATAAGGTATCACTTATGAAGATCCTGAAAACATGGCTACACATGAACTGAGTTAAGAAAGAGAACAGAGTCTCACATTTAGAAAACACTCTTATGCCTGCTTAAGGGGGAAGGAGAGGTGGGGTGATGCATAAAACCAGAGTTTGATATAAGCACAGGTACCGTTTGTAAAACCAACTTTGGAATAGACAAGACCTACCCCTTCCTCACTGAAAGGGACGCAAAACCCCATATTTCCCGCAGAGGAATAGATCTGACTAGTAAGAATCTTAAAACCTATGTATTGATATGTCTCCGTAAGGGAATCAAGTGTGTCTAGAGTGGCATAAACATGGCAGTGAGAATCAGCTCAAACCAACTATAAATAGGAATTTCAAAAACACAACCAAAAACCAGGGAAATTCTTTACAATTCCTTCAGGGTCTCTGATGAAAACTGGAATGACCCTATCTACAATGACAGCTGGATGTGGCATAAGGCTGGACACTTGGGACTGAGAGGATTGGTGAGATTGGGTGAGCAAATGCAGACCCTTTAAAGCAAAAATGCATGGCCCCCATTCCATGGGTCCCAACTCTCCATGTTGAAGGGAATATTACTACAGATATAACATGTACGAGAACCCTAGAGAATGGACACACGGTGAATATGAAAGGTTTCTAAAACTCAACGAATAGTCCCTATCCTGGTGCTCCGGTTTGACTTTCCAACTGCTTTACTATCAATCTCCCAACTTGGAGAGACAGCGCCTTTAACCTCCTGGTTCGCACAGGTTGCCAATTTTGCAGAGGATGGAAGGGAAGAGGGAGAACCAATGAGAGAGTAGCTGTTAGGCATTTGGACGGGCACATGTCACTCTAATTTCCCGCAGGAAGAAGAATTAACCAAAGTCTCAGCCACCAACCGGGAACCAGTATAGGTCCTGAACCAAAATTTTGGACTTGCTTTCAGCTCACAAAAAAACGAGTTGAAAAATGAAACTCAGGGGCACAGCAATTCACAAACTGGCAGAGTAATAAAGGACAACTATCGTCCAAAAATCTGTTGAGGGAAGGCAACGAGGCGGACTTGAAAGCGAGGCAGAATAGCAGGAAACAGATTTCAAGAGGTACGTTGGAATCGCCTTTAAAGCACAGGAAGAGGGGCACAATTTCGACAATGACGCACTTGGCCTAAAAGGGCGTATGCATTTCACCTGAATATATTCAGGAGAAAACGCATACACACTTTTTGGCCAAGCAAGCAAGGGGGCAATGCAAATCTGCACTACAAAGAAGTATCACATCCCACAGGTCAAAAGGGACATCCAAAAATGTGTAAAAACCAGAAAGGCAAGACAGTCCCTGGAGAACAGGGAGCCTTGTTATGCTGATGGGCGGGATGTAAATTGCCAACTGCCTCACTGGAGGAGTGCATTGTGTTCCCTAAAACAAGTAAACAACAGAGCTACAGAGCCAAGGGCACTTCCAGTCTAGGGAATATACCTTGGGAAAACTGAAAATCAATAAGACAGAGCCACACCCAAATTTAGGGCTGCACTGCTTACAAGAACCTCAACTTGGGTACACCTTAAATATCCCAGGAAATATGAACATGGTTCAAAAAACTGTGGTATTTATGTACGATGGAATATCCCTCAGCCATGAAATCAATGTCATAAGACCAGGAGCAGCAAAGTGAGTGGATTCAGGTACGATGATTCTAAGTGAAATAAGTCACACAGAAAAAGAACCTTATCATAAGATATCACTTAGGAAGATCCTGTAAACATGGTTACACATGAACTGAGTTAGGAAAGAGAACAGAGTCTCACATTTAGAAAACACTCTTATGCCTGCTTAAGGGGGATGTAGAGGTGGGGTGATGCATAAAACCAGAGTATGATGTAAGCACAGGTACCGTTTGTAAAACCAACTGTGGAATTGACAAGACCTACGCCTTCCTCAGTGAAAGGGACTCAAAACCCCATATTTCCCGCAGAAGAATAGATCTGACTAGTAAGAATCTTAAAACCTATGTATTGATATGTCTCCGTAAGGGAAACAAGTGTGTTTAGACTGGCATAAACATGGCAGCGAGAATCAGCTCAAACCCACTATAAAAATGAATTTCAAAAACAAAACCAAAAAAAAGGGAAATTCTTTTCAATTCCTTCAGGGTCTCTGATGAAACCTGGAATGACCCTATCTACAGCGACAGCTGGATGTGGCATAAGGCTGGACACTTGGGACTGAGAGGATTGGTGAGATTGGGGGAGCAAATGCAGACCCTTTAAAGCCATAATGCATGGCCCCCATTCCATGGGTCCCAACACTCCAGGTTGAAGGGAATATTACTACAGCTATAACATGTACGGGAAACCTAGAGAATGGACACACTGTGAATACAAAAGATTTCTAAAACTCAAAGAATAGTCCCTCTCCTGGTGCTCCGGTTTGACTTTCCAAATGCTTTACTGTCAATCTCCCGAATTGGAGAGACAGCCCCATTAAGCTCCTGGTTGGCAAGGTTGCCAATTTTGCAGAGGATGGAAGCGAATAGGGAGAACCAATGAGAGAGTAGCTGTTAGGCATTTGGACGGGCACACGTCACTGTAATTTCCCGGCAGGAAGAAGAATTAACCAAAGTCTCAGCCACCCACCGGGAACCAGTAGAGGTCCTGAACCAAAATTTTGGACTTGCGTTCAGCTCACAAAACACGAGGTGAAAAATGGAGCTCAGGGGCACAGCAATTCACGAACTTGCAGAGTAATAAAGGACAACTATCGTCCAAAAATCTGTGGAGGGAAGGCAACGAGATCGACTTGAAAGCGAGGCAGAATAGCAGGAAACAGATTTCAAGAGGTACGTTGGAATTGCCTTTAAAGCACAGGAAGAGGGGCACAAATTCGACAATGACGCCCTTGGCCAAAAAGGGAGTATGCGTTTTCTCCTGAATATATTCAGGAGAAAACGCATACGCC
This sequence comes from Mesoplodon bidens, assembly GCF_964165515.1. Classification (NCBI taxonomy): domain Eukaryota; kingdom Metazoa; phylum Chordata; class Mammalia; order Artiodactyla; family Ziphiidae; genus Mesoplodon; species Mesoplodon bidens. Next base: position 988,004 of record NW_027671403.1, read on the forward strand.
CTTTTTGGCCAAGCAAGTATGCGGGCAATGCAAATATGTACTGCAAAGAAGTATCACTTCCCACAGGTCAAAAGGAACATCCACAAAATGTGTAAAAACCAGAAAGGCAAGACAGGCCCTGGAGAACAGGGAGCCATGTTATGCTGATGGGCGGGATGTAAATTGCCAACTGACTCACTGGAGTAGTGCATTGTGTTCCCAAAAACAAGGAACCAACAGAGCTACAGAGCCAATGGCACTTCCAGTCTAGGGAATATACATTGGGAAAACTGAAAATCAATAAGACAGAGCCACCCCCAAATTTATGGCTGCACTGCTTACAAGAACCTCAACTTGGGTACACCTTAAATATCCCAGGAAATATGAACATGGTTCAATAAATTGTGGTACTTATGTACGATGGAATATCCCTCAGCCATGAACTCAATGTCAAAAGACCAGGAGCAGCTAAGTGATTGGATTCAGGTACGATGATTCTAAGTGAAATAAGTCACACAGAAAAAGAAACTTATCATAAGATATCACTTATGAAGATCCTGTAAACATGGCTACACATGAATTGAGTTAAGAACAGAACATAGTCTCACATTTAGAAAACACTCTTATGCCCACTTAAGGGGGAAGGAGAGGTGGGGTGATGCATAAAACCAGAGTTTAATATAAGCACAGGTACCGTTTGTAAAACAAACTGTGGAATTAACGAGACCTACACCTTCCTCAGTGAAAGGGACTCAAAACCCCATATTTCCAGCAGAGGAATAGATCTGACTAGTAAGAATCTTAAAACCTATGTATTGATATGTCTCTGTAAGGGAATCAAGTGTGTCTAGACTGGCATAAACATGGCAGCGAGAATCAGCTCAAACCCACTATAAAAAGGAATTTCAAAAATAAAACCAAAAAACAGGGAAATTCTTTACATTTCCTTCAGGGTCTCTGATGAAACCTGGAATGACCCTATCTACAATGACAGCTGGATGTGGCATAAGGCTAGGACACTTGGGACTGAGAGGATTGGTGAGATTGGGTGAGCAAATGCAGACCCTTTAAAGCAAAAATGCATGGCCCCCATTCCATGGGTCCCAACTCTCCATGTTGAAGGGAATATTACTACAGATATAACATGTACGGGAAACCTAGAGAATGGACACACAGTGAATACAAAAGGTTTCTAAAACTCAACGAGAAGTCCCTCTCCTGGTGCTCCGGTTTGACTTTCCAACTGCTTTACTATCAATCTCCCAACTTGGAGAGACAGCCCCTTTAACCTCCTGGTTCGCACAGGTTGCCAATTTGCCAGAGCATGGAAGGGAAGAGGGAGAACCAATGAGAGACTAGCTGTTAGACATTTGGACGCTGATATGCCACTCTAAATTCCCGGCAGGAAGAAGAATTAACCAAAGTGTCAGCCACACACTGGGAACCAGTATAGGTCCTGAAACAAAATTTTGGACTTGCGTTCAGCTCACATAAAGCTAGTTGAAAAATGGAGCTCAGGGGCACAGCAATTCACAAAATGGCAGAGTAATAAAGGACAACTATCTTGCTAAAATCTGTTGAGGGAAGGGAACGAGGCAGACTAGAAAGCGAGGCAGAATAGCACGAAACAGATTTCAAGAGGTACGTTGGAATCGCCTTTAAAGCACAGGAAGAGGGGCACAACTTCCACAATGACGCACTTGGCCAAAAAGTGTGTATGCGTTTTCTCCTGAATATATTCAGGAGAAAATGCATACACCTTTTTGACCAAGCAAGCAAGAGGGCAATGCCAATCTGCACTCCAAAGAAGTGTCACTTCCCACTGGTCAAAAGGGACATCCACACAATGTGTAAAAACCAGAAAGGCAAGACAGGCCCTGGAGAACAGGGAGCCTTGTTTTGCTGATGGGCGGGATGTAAATAGACAACTGTCTCACTGGAGGAGTGCATTGTGTTCCCCAAAACAAGTAAACAACTGAGCTACAGAGCCAGGGGCACTTCCAGTCTATGGAATATACCTTTGGAAAACTGGAAATCAATAAGACAGAGCCACCCCCAAATTTAAGGCTGCACTGCTTACAAGAACCTCCACTTGGGTACACCTTAAATATCCTAGGAAATATAAAAATGGTTCAAAAAATTGTGGTACTTACGTACGATGGAATATCCCTCAGCCATAAAATCAATGTCATAAGACCCGGAGAAGCAAAGTGAGTGGATTCAGGTACGATGATTCTAAGTGAAATAAGTCACACAGAAAAAGAAACATCATAAGATATCACTTATGAAGATCCTGTAAACATGGCTACACATGAACTGAGTTAGGAAAGAGAACAGAGTCTCACATTTAGAAAACATTCTTATGCCTGCTTAAGGGGGAAGGAGAGGTGGGGTGATGCATAAAACCAGAGTTTGATATAAGCACAGGTACCGTTTCTAAAGCCTACTGTGCATTAGACAAGACCAACACCTTCCTCAGTGAAAGGGACTCAAAACCCCACATTTCCCACAGAGGAATAGATCTGACTAGTAAGAATCTTACAACCTATGTATTGATATGTCTCCGTAAGGGAAACAAGACTATCTAGACTGGCATAAACATGGCAGCGAGAATCAGCTCAAACCCACTATAAAGAGGAATTTCAAAAACAAATCCAAAAAACAGGGAAATTCTTTACAATTCCTTCAGGGTCTCTGATGAAACCTGAAATGACCTTATCTAAAATGACAGCTGGATGTGGCATAAGGCTAGACACTTGGGACTGAGAGGATTGGTGAGATTGGGTGAGCAAATGCAGACCCTTTAAAGCAAAAATGCATGGCCCCCATTCCATGGGTCCCAACTCTCCATGTTGAAGGGAATATTAATACAGCTATAACATGTACGAGAACCCTAGAGAATGGACACAAGCTGAATACGAAAGGTTTCTAAAACTCAACGAATAGTCCCTCTCCTGGTGCTCCGGTTTGACTTTCCAACTGCTTTACTATCAATCTCCCAACTTGGAGAGACAGCCCCTTTAACCTCCTGGTTCACACAGGTTGCCAATATGGCAGAGGATGGAAGGGAAGAGGGAGAACCAATGAGAGAGTAGCTGTTAGGCATTTGGACGGGCACATGTCACTCTAATTTCCCGGCAGGAAGAAGAATTAACCAAAGTCTCAGCCACCCACCGGGAACCAGTATACGTTCTGAACCAAAATTTTGGACTTGCGTACGGCTCACAAAACACGAGTTGAAAAATGGAGCTCAGGGGCACAGCAATTCACAAACTGGCAGAATAATAATGGAAAACTATCGTCCAAAAATCTGTTGAGGGAAGACAACGAGGCAGACTTCAAAGCAAGGCAGAATAGCAGGAAACAGTTTTCAAGAGGTATGTTGGAATCGCCTTTAAAGCACAGGAAGAGGGGCACAACTTCGACAATGATGCACTTGGCCAAAAAGGGCGTAAGTGTTTTCTCCTGAGTATATTCAGGAGAAAATGCATACGCCCTTTTTGGCCAAGCAAGCACGCGGGTAATGCAAATCTGCACTACAAAGAAGTATCACTTCCCACCGGTCAAAAGGGACATCCACAAAATGTGTAAAAACCAGAAAGGCAAGACAGGCCCTGGAGAACAGGGAGCCTTGTTATGCTGATGGGCTTTATATAAATTGCCAACTGCCTCACTGGAGGAGTGCATTGTGTTCCCTAAAACAAGTAAACAACTGAGCTACAGATCCAAGGGCAATTCCAGTCTAGGGAATTTACCTCGGGAAAACTGAAAATCAATAAGACAGAGCCACCCCCAAATTTATGGCTGCACTGCTTACAAGAACCTCAACTTGGGTACACTTTAAATATCCCAGGAAATATAAAAATGGTTCAAAACATTGTGGTATTTACGTACGATGGAATATCCCTCAGCCACGAAATCAATGTCATAAGACCAGGAGTAGCAAAGTGAGTTTATTCAGGTACGATGTTTCTAAGTGAAATAAGTCACACAGAAAAAGAAACTTATCATAAGATATCACTTATGAAGATCCTGTAAACATGGCTACACATGAACTGAGTTAGGAAAGAAAACAGAGTCTCACATTTAGAAAACACTCTTATGCCTGTTTAAGGGGGAAGGAGAGGTGGGGTGATGCATAAAACCAGAGTTTGATATAAGCACAGGTACCGTTTCTAAAACCTACCGTGGATTAGACAAGACCAACACCTTCCTCAGTGAAAGGGACTCAAAACCCCATATTTCCCGCAGAGGAATAGATCTGACTAGTAAAAATCTTACATCCTATGTATTGATATGTCTCCGTAAGTGAATCAAGTGTGTGTAGACTGGCATAAACATGGCAGCGAGAATCAGCACAAACTCACTATAAAAAGGAATTTCAAAAACAAAACCAAAAATCAGGGAAATTCTTTACAATTCCTTCAGGGTCTCTGATGAAACCTGGAATGACCCTATCTCCAATGACAGCTGGATGTGGCATAAGGCTGGACACTTGGGACTGAGAGGATTGGTGAGATTTGGTGAGCAACTGCAGACCCTTCAAAGCAATAATGCATGGCCCCCATTCCATGGGACCCAACTCTCCAGATTGAAGTTTATATTACTACAGCTATAACATGTAATGGAAACCTAGAGAATGGACACACTGTGAATTCAAAAGGTTTCTAAAACTTAACGAATAGTCCCTCACTTGGTGCTCCGGGTTGACTTTCCAACTGCTTTACTATCAATCTCCCAACTTGGAGAGCCAGCCCCTTTAACCTCCTGGTTCGCACATGTTGCCAATTTGGCAGAGGATGGAAGGGAAGAGGGAGAACCAATGAGAGAGCAGCTGTTAGACATTTGGACGGGCACATGTCACTCTAATTTCCCGGCAGGCAGAAGAATTAACCAAAGTCTCAGCCACCCACCAGGAACCAGTAGAGGTCGTGATCCAAAATTTTGGACTTGCGTTCTGTTCACAAAAAACGAGTTGAAAAATGGAGCTCAGGGGAACAGCAATTCACAAACTGGCAGAGTAATAAAGGACAACTATCGTCCAAAAATCTGTTGAGGGAAGGCAACGAGGCTGTCATGAATGCGAGGCAGAATAGCAGGAAACAGATTTCAAGAGGTACATTGGAATCGCCTTTAAAGTTCAGGCAGAGGAGAACTACTTCATCAGTGATGTACTTGTCCAAAAGGGCATATGCGTTTTCTTCTGAATATATTCAAGAAAAAATTCATACGCCCTTTTTGGCCAAGCAAGCAAGCAAGTAATGCAAATCTGCACTACAAGAACAATCACTTCCCACTGGTCAAAAGGGACATCCACAAAATGTGTAAAAACCAGAAAGGCAAGACAGGCCCTGGAGAACAGGTTGACTTGTTAGGCTAATGGGCAGGATGTAAATTTCTAAATGCCTCTCTGGGGGAGTGCATTCTGTTCCCTAAAACAAATAAAAAACAGAGCTACAGAGCCAATGGCAGTTCCAGTCTAGGGAATATACATTTGGAAAAATGAAAATCAGTAAGACAGAGCCACCCCAAAATTTAGGGCTGCACTGCTTACACGAACCTCAACTTGGGTACACCTTAAATGTCCCAGGAAGGAAAAAAAATGGTTCAAGAAATTGTGGTACTTACGTACGATTGAATATCCCTTAGCCATGAAATCAATGTCATAAGGCCAGTAGCAGCAAAATGAGTGGGTTGAGGTACAATGATTCTAAGTGAATAAGTCACATTGAAAAAGAAACTTATCATGAGATATCACTTACAAAGGTCCTGTAACCATGGCTACACATGAACTGAGTTAGGAAAGATAACAGAGTAACAAATCTTATGATAAGTTATCACTCATAGGGTGAATGTACACATGGCTACACATTAAATGGATTACAAACACTACAGAGTCACACATTTAGAGAACAATCTTCTGCCTGCTTAACGGGAAAGCCGAGGTGGGGTGATGCATAAAACCACAGTTTTAAATTAACACAGATACCGTTACCTAAACCAAGTATGTAATAGACAACACCTACTCCCCGCACAATGAACTGGACTCAACACACCCTATTCATTGCAGAGGAATATATCTGACTTTAAGAATTTTAAAACATCTGTATTCTCATGTCTCCATAAAGAAAGCATATGTGTGTATAATGGCATGAACACAGCACTGAAATTCAGCTAAACCCCCTTATAAAAATAAGTTTCAAAAGCAAAATGCAAAAACCACGAAACAGAGAGAAATCTTAAAAATTACGTTCAGGGCCTGTGATCCAACCTGGATTGACCACCTTTACACCCACAGCTGGATGAGACATAAGACTGGACACTTGGGGCTGACAAGATTGCTGAGGTTGTGTGAGCAAAACAACGCCACTTAGAGCAATACTGTGTGCTACCCATTCTAGTGGTCCCAACTCTCCCGGTTTAAGGGAATCTTCCTACAGTTAAAACATGCATGGGAAACCCAGTGGATGGTACACTGTGTAATTGGGAAAGTTTTCTAAAAGGTACCTCATTTTTCCTTTCGTCGTGCTCGGCTTCACCATTCCATCTGCATTACTAAAAATCTCCCCACTTGGAGTGTCAGTGCCTTTACCCTCCTTTTATGCACAGTTTGCAAATTGTGCAGAGGATGAACAGGAAGAGGGGAAACAAATGAGAGTTTAGCTGTAGGTGTTTGGATGGGCACATATCACTCTACTTTCCCATCAGGAAGAAGCATTAACCAAAGTCTCAGCCTGAAGCCCTGGAACCGGACTAGGGCCTAAAGCCATCCTGCGGTATTGCAGCCAGCTCACAAATAGGCGGTTTGTAAAATGGATATCAGGGGCACAGCAATTCACAAACTTGCAGAGTTATAAAGGACAACTATCATCCAGAAATATATTGAGGTAAGGCCGTGAAGAGGATTTGAATGCAAGGGAGAATTGAAGGAAACAGATTTCAGGAGGTACATTGGAGTCATCTTTAAAGCACATGAAAAGCGACAGAACTCCAACAATGTTGCCCTTGGCAGAAAAGGGAGTATGTGTATTTTCTTGAATATATTCGGGAAAAAATGCATACGCCCTTTTTGGCCAAGCAAGCCATCAGGCATTGAAAATCCACACTACATAGAAGTGTCCCTTACCTCCAGTCAAAAGGGCCATCCACAAATAGTGTAAAAACCACAAATGCAGGACAGGCCATGGAGAAAAGGGAGCCTGGTTACACCGATGGACAGGATGTAAATTGCCAACAGCCTCTCTGGAGAACTGTATGTTGTTTTCTAAAACAGAGCTACAGAGCATAGCACACTTCCACTCATGGGCGTGTATTTTGGGAAAACTAAAAATCCGCAACACACAGCCAGCGCAAAGTTTAGGGCTGCTCTGTTTACAAGAACCTCGAATTCGGTACACTTTAAATGTCCCAGGAAAGGAAAAAAAATGGATATAGATGTCATGGTACTTATATACAATGGAATGTCACTCAGACATAAAATCAATGTCATAAGGCCAATAGCAGCATAATGAGTGGCTTTAGGTACGATAATGCTAAGTGAAATGAGCCACAAAGAAACAGAAACTTATTGTAATATATCACTTATAGAGGGAATGTAAACATGGCTACACATGAACTGAATTTCAAAAGAGAACAGAGTTACACATTTAGAAAACACACTTATGCCTCCTTAAGGGGAAAGGTGACGTAGGGTGATGTGTAAAAGCAGAGTTTGAAATTAGCACAGATACCATTCCATATACCAAATATGTAATAGACAAGACCTACTCCTTTCTCAATGAACTGGACACAAAACACCCTATTCACTGAAGAAGAATTTATCTGACTGGTAACAATCTTGAAACCTATGTATTTATATGTCTCCATAATGGAATCAAGTGTATGTAGATTGGCATAAACACAGATCAATGGAACAGGACAGAAAGCCCAGAGAGAAACCTACATACCTATGGCTATCTCATCTATGACAAAGGAGCTAAGGATATACAATGGAGAAAAGACAGTCTCTTCAGTAATTGGTGCTGGGAAAACTGGACCCCTACACATAAAAGAATGAAATTAGAACACTCCATAACACCATACACAAAAATAAACTCTAAATGGATTAGAGATCTAAATATAAGACCAGACACTATAAAACACTTAGAGGAAACCATAGGCAGAACACTCTATGACATAAATCACAGCAAGATCCTTTTTGACACACCTTCTAGAGAAATGGAAATAAAAACAGAAATCAACAAATGGGACCTAATGAAACTTAAAAGCTTTTACACGGTACAGGAAAACATAAACAAGATGCAAAAACAACCCTCAGAATGGGAGAAAATATTTTCAAATGAAGCAATTGACAAAGGATTAATCTCCAAACTTTACAAGCACCTCATGTAGCTCAATATCACAAAAACAAACAACCCAATCCAAAAACGGCCAGAAGACCTAAATAGACATTTCTCCAAAGAAGATATACAGATTACCAAGAAACACATGAAAGGATGCTGAACATCACTAATCATTAGAGAAATGCAAATCATAACTATCGTGAGGTATCACCACACAGCAGTCAGAGTGGCAATCATCAAAAAAATCTACAAAACAATAAATGCTGGAGAGGCCTTTATTGGAGAAAAGGGAACACACTTGCACTGTGGGTGGGAATGTAAATTGATATGGGCACTAAGGAGAACAGTACGGAGGTTCCTCTAAATAACTAACAATAGAGGTACCATACGACACAACAATCCAACTACTGGGCATTTGCCTTGCGAAAACCATAATTCAAAAAGAGTTATGTACAAAAAAGTTCATTGCAGCTCTATTTACAATAGCTTGGACATGGAAGCAACCTAAGTGTCCATCGACAGATGAATGGATAAAGAAGATCTGGCACATATATACAATGGAATATTACTCAGCCATAAAAAGAAGCAAAACTGAGTTATTTGTACTGAGGTGGATGGACTTAGAATCTGTCCTACACAGTGAAGTAAGTCAGAAAGTGAAAAACAAATACTGTATGTTAACAGAGATATACGGGATCTAATGAAGAAAAACAAAAAGATTTTGAAGAACCTAGTGGCAGGACAGGATTAAGGACACAGACGTAGAGAAAGGACTTGAGGACACCGGAAGGGGGATGGGTAAGATGAGACGAAGTGACAGAGTGGCATGGACATAAATACATTACCAAAGGTAACACCGATAGCTACTGAGAATCAGCCACATCGACCAGGGAGATCAGCTCGGTGCTTTGTGACCTCATAAAGGGGTGTGATATGGAATGTGGGAGGGAGATGCAAGAGGGAGGGGATCTGGTGATATTTGTATATGTATAGATGATTCACTTTGTTATACAGCAGAAACTAACACTCCATTGTAAAACAATTATACTCCAATAAACGTGTAAAAGGAAAAAAAACCGAAAGCCCAGGGATAAACCTACACACCTATGGTCAACTAATCTATGACAAAGGAGGCAAGAATATACAATGGAGATAAGACAGTCTCTTCAATCATTGGTGCTGGGAAATATGGACAGCTACATGTAAAAGAATGAAATTAGAACACTCCCCAACACCATACATAAAAATATATTCAAAATGGATTAGAGACCTTAATGTAAGACCGGACAGTATAAAATTCTGAGAGGAAAACTTACGAAGGATACTCTGACGTAAACCACAGCAAGATCTTTTTTGATCCACCTCCTATAGTAATGAAATAAAAAAGAAAACTAAACAGATGAGACCTAATGAAATGTAAAAGCTTTTGCAAAGCAAAGGAAACTACAAACAAGACGAAAAGACAACCCTCAGAATGGCAGAACATATTTGCCAATGAATCAATGGACAAATGATTAATCTCCAATATATATAAACAGCTCATGCAGCTCAATATTAATAAAACAAACAACCCCATACAAAAATGGAAGAAGATCTAAATAGACATTTCTTCCAAGAAGACATAGAGATGGCCAGTATGCACATGAAAATCTGCTCAACATCACTAATTATTAGAGAAATGGAAATCGAAACTACAATGAGGTATCACATCACACCTGTTAGAATGCGCATCATCAGAAAGTCTACAAACAACAAATGATGGAGAGGGTGTGGAGAAAAGGATCCTTCTTCCACTATTGCTGGGAATGTAAATCGATATAGTCTCTATGGAGAACAGTATGGAGGTTCCTTAAAAAACTAAAAATAGAATTACCATATAATCCAGCAATCCCACTACTGGGCATATACCCAGAGAAAACCATAAATCAAAAAGACACATTCACCACAATGTTCATTGCAGCACTATTTACAATAGCCAGGTAATGAAAGGAACCTAAGTGCCCATAGAGAGATGAATGGATAAAGATGTGGTACATATATACAATGGAATATTACTCAGCCATACATCGGAATGAAATTGGGTCATTTGTAGAGACCTTGATGGATCTAGAGACTATCATACAGAGTGAAGTAAGTCAGAAAGAGAAAAACAAATATTGTATGTTAATGCATATATGTGGAACCTAGAAAAATGGTACAGATGAACCGGTTTGCAGGGCAGAGATAGAGACACAGATGTAGAGAACAAACATATGGACACCAAGGGGGGAACGCCATGTGAGGGTGGTGGTGGGATGAATTGGGAGACTGGGATTCACATGTGCACACATAAGTATAAAATAGATATCCAGTAAGAACCTGCTGTATAAAAGAAATAAATAAATTTTAAAAAAATTAAAAATAAATAACATTTAATAAAATAAACCAAAAAAAACGTTTTTCCCTTCACATAGACGTCTTTATATTAATGCATTATTTCCATGTTTATATCTCCAAATTTAAAAAAAAAAGAGGAATAAATAAAATCTACCTTGAACCAAAAAGAAAAAAAAAGAAAAAAAAAATCAAAACCCACCAGTTATACAGAGGAAAATCGTATCAGGGCACTTGCTCCAGTTGTAAAAAATTCTTAAGTTGGTCAGAGGTGGGAAATCGTCTCCCATGCAGTGAGCAGCGCTCCCCCCCCAACAAGGAACATCCTCATTGCAAAGCTGGGGGACTGTGTCGAGGCGTCTGTGAGTAAATGTGAGCTGAGCCCCAATCCTGCTGCAGCTGAACTCTTCCCACCCTTTCCAGGTAAAACAGCTGAATATGTACAAGAACTTGCAAGCCTAGAGGAAGGGCTGTGGAGCCACACCAGCGACAGCACGCAGGCCGACTTGGTGCCTGCTGGCCAGCCAGGATGGTCCTGGCCCCAGATGCTCTTCTGGAAGATTTCCATTTCCCTACCTGAGATACCCCTCCTGCCATGGCCCCCACTGCTTTTTTAATTCCTCACCTCTGCCTGGGGAGAAATTCCAGCGGCAGGTATGCGTGACACATCCTCTTCTTTAGCAGGTGGCAGCCTGGCAACTCCTGCAGAAAGTCCAGCAGAGCCCCACTCACACTGGGCCACCCACAAAGCCATGGCCCCTCACTCCCTCCCACCACCCCAGCCCCGACACTGCTGACGGGGCAGAGAATATGGCGTCAGGCACAGCTACAGGGGCTCTTGCTGACTGGAGAGGAGTTTATATTGACCTTAACCCAGGCACACCTGGGGAGGGCTGGCAGGCAGTGTCAGGCTGCCCAAATCAGCCAATCCTCACCCCTCAGGGGATCACAGTTGCAGAAAATGAACCTTGCTAAACAGGCCACGGCCAAGGAACAGGTGTGGGCTCTTGAGAGTCAGGATAGACAAGGGGCTTCAGCTGCGGCTTTTTTCTCATCATTTTATCTGGTCCATGAGTGGAAAACAACTTCAAGAAGACCCTATACTAATGAGAGGAACCCAGGAGTCAGGGAGAGGAGTGATGGTGGGTGGAGACAGAGGCCTGGTGCCCTGGCTGCAGTGGAAGTGTCTGGAAGACAAGGCCGAGAGAGGCTGCACAGAGTGATAGCCAGGGTCACAGACCTGTCAGGGCTGCTGTTTGTTAGTTCAAGTCCTGCTCTGAGGCGTTCTGTGTCAGCTGTGAGCGACAGGTGAGATGGGGGTTCTCTGCAAGGTGGGCTATGTGCACAGTTCTTGTGTGTCCAGCCCTGCTTGGGTACCTGCCCAGGGGAGCTCCGTATCCTGGGAAGGGCCTGGATATGAGAGCCCAATGGGCTGCTGGGTAACTGCACAGGTGAGCTCCATACGCTGGGAGGGACATGACCATGAGGGCCCCGTGGGCTGTGGGGTCGGGGGTGCAGCCCAGGTGAGCTCCATATCCTGGGATTGGCCTGACCACGAGAGTCCCATTGGCTGCTGGAGACCTGGTAAAGGATATCAGGACAGTCAGTGAAGCCACCGAGGATATACATCCAGTAGCTCCTATTTCCTACACCCTGCTGGTCATTCTACCATCCACCAGGCCATGGCATTCTGTATTAGACTTCAATGATGCCTTCTTCTGTATTCCATTCATCTCAGAGTCACAAGGATTTTTGGCTTGTGAGTGGCAGGACACAACATGCAACCAAAGCAATAATGCTGGGCCATCCTTCCCCAATGGTTCAAAAATACCCACACCATCATTGGGGAAATGTCCTCTAAAGACCTAAAAGTTCTACCTCTGTAAAAGGGAACCCTCCTTCAATATGCAGAGGACATTCTGATCACCAGGCCTACTAAAGACGCCTCTGAACTACCTAGTCAAGAAAGGATAGAAGGTGTCCAAGAAAAAGGCTCAAATATCCCAGGCTAAGGTGACATGCCTGGGCTTCATTGTCACAGATATTCGGAGAAACACATCCCAGGATAGGGAAGAAGCCATTTGCAGCCTTACCTCTTCTAAAACTAGAAGACAGCTTAGGGGTTCCTGGGGAGGCCAAGGTTTTCTGCATCTGGATCCCTAACTACAGTCTAATAGCTGGGCCTCTACATGAAACACTGACACGAAAAGATGATGATCCTTTTGAATAGAATCCAGAAGCAGCCTTTCAAGAATGGAAAGAGCAGTCAATTCAGACCCTTGCCCAGGATCTCCCTAATTTAGCTAAACCCTTTGACCTTTACATACCCAGTCATAGGTTAATCGCCCTTGGAGCCTTAGTGCAAAAACTGGGACCACTTGAAATGGAGCAAGAAAAGAATGCCCTTCAGGTATGATAAACTATGGTCACCAAGGGCTTTGCCCACCGACTCATCAGGCCAGGATACTGGGGTATCTAAAAAGCTGAATCAGAAGCCCGCAAGGCCAGCTCCCTCCTAAGGGAAAAGGACCCCACGTGGTGATCCTAACCACCCATCATGCCCTGAAGTTGCAGGGGTCGCTCTGTGGACACACTGACCTCGAGTGAGGAGGCCCTCCAACTCCAACCTCCAGAGAGACAAACGGGGGCAACAGGCCCCCAAAATGACTCGTGTGACCATCACTTGACCTGGAGTTTCTCTCAGAAAACAACAAGACTGTGCCCCGAAAGAGCAGACTACTGCTTGCAGGACTTACTGCACCCAGGGTGGGGCTAATAAGCTTGGCAGGGGAAACATATATCACGCTTTCACCATAGAAAGCCCTACAGACACCGCGGTGATGATGGTCAATATGACCGGCTGGACTGCTGGATACTTCTAAAGGCCATTGACTCAGTGGACGTCATGGTCCTGGATCACCACTGACCCTGGAGTGTCTGGGAGTTGTGCGGGCAGGGCTCTGACACATGGTGCTGTTTGTACATTAATTCAGGGACCTAATTAAAGAAAGCACAGACTAGTGGTCAGAGCATCTAGGCTGGCAAAAAACGTCAGCCTAAGGTCGCCGAACAAATGTGGGGTGGGGTGAAACCTGCCACCACAGCATCTCTGCGCATCTCTTTCCTGGACCCTTAAAGGTCATTAGAATCTATAACACTTCCAATGCTGGTGCTCAGGCGGACGAGAAGTGAGGCAGGAGGCCTTGGGACAATCAACCTCACCTGGAGGCTGGTGGGGAGACGTTTTGACCCTCCCCCCATGTATCAGGGCTCCCACCACAGCATGAAGCAGTCACAAAAGAGGGGTCTGCACCCTCAACACCCCAAGAATGAGGAACGGAACAAAAAGCCGAGGAGGTGTTCATCTCCGGCAACGTTCATTAAAAACTCCTGGGAGATAAAAAGAGAATCTGGGCAATAACATAAAGTCTAACCTGTTTTTCCTTTGTGCTTTGTCTAATTTCACGTGCTCCTAGGGTTCCGCATGCAGAGGTCCCACACCCGGCACTTCAGACCCGATTTCCTAGTGCAGAATGGCTGGGTCGACACCTCAGCTAGCGGGGTCCCATGCAGACTCCGCGGCATAGAGCCTGAGCTGCAGCCAACCCAGCCCTCGAGAGCTCCATCCCCTCCCTCCCACTGACGCTGCCGGGATCCCTACACAGCAGCCCAGCCCACAGCCCGTGGGGGAGTGCACGCTCTCACCTCTCCTTTCTGTTTTCAAAATAATGTTTCCTTTGCTTCTGAACCAAACTCAGTCTTGATCTGTTGGCTCCAATGACACTGGGCACGGGGACTCCTGTTGGGGTCCACTCTGGAGGATCAGTAACAGAAATTGAGAACATTGTAACTTCAATGAACAGATGTGTGAGCCAAACTGTAGTTAACATAGAGCAGTGTATAACGCTCGGGTAAAATAAGATGTTTCTAAGACTTACATTTGATATTTCCATCACTTTCCTATAAGCAAGTTCAGTGAAGACGTTTGTCTTATTTGTCAGGTCAACATTAGAGAAATGAAGGGATTTATTTCCATGGATGTACATCGAATACTCTTGGCTGAAGCTTCAATCGTGTTTTCAATAGTTTTCCATTGAAAATGATACCTCTCTTTCAGCTCCCCCATTTCTGAGAAGTATAAAATCTTATAATTTATTATTACCAAAGGGGAAAGGTAGGAGAAGGGATAAATTAACAGTTTGGGATTAACACATACACACTGCTATGTATAAAATAGATCATCAACAAGGAACTACTGTATAGCACAGGGAACTACACTGAATATTTTGCAATAACCTATAAGGGGAAATAATCTGAAAGAGAATAGATATTTTTATTGACATCATCTATCAATGACAGATAAAATGTAACCTAAGCAAGGCCAATGGTGAGCGCTTCTGACCCTGAAGATTTCAATCATCTAAAGTTTGGGCTCTGCCTATTTCCCAAGGCCCTTAATGGAAATGCGTGTAGACGTAGCTTAAAAATTCCCCAGTTTGGGGTTCGGGGAGGCACTGATTTGGAAAAATCCCTGGTGTTCTCCTTACATGCACGGGACCCTTCCTACAGCTAAAACATGCCTGTCACACCTAGAGGATGGTACACCATTTGATCGGAAAGAGTTTGGAAATTGCACCTCATCTCCTCATAGCCTGGTGCTTGGGTTCACCCCTCCAGCATCTTTCCTAACAACCTCCTCACTTGGGCATATCAGCACCGTCAACATCCTGTTGCACCCAGTTTGGAATTTGTCCAGAGGATGAAGCGGAAGGATGAGAACAATTTAGAGACAAGTCTTAGGTATTCGGACAGGCACATGCCACTCTAATTTCCAATCCGGAAGACAAATTCATCAAAGGCTAGAATTGCCCACGGAAACAGAATAGGGCTAGAGGAAATCCCGCTGTTTTGTGTCCAGTTTCCATAAACACAAGTTGAATAATGGAACTCAGGGTCACTAAAATTCATGAAACTGCAGAGTTGAAAATATCTATCGTCGAAAAATGTCTTGAGGTAAGTCACAGAAAAGGACTTGTAAGCAAGGGAGAGTGGCAGGAAACATATTTGAACAGGTAGAAAGGACTCCCCGTTAAAGTACAAGAAAAGGGTCTGAACATCGCCAATGATGCTGTTGGCCAAAAAGGGCGCATGCATTTTTTCTGAATATATTCAAGTAAAGGCCATACACACTTTTTATCCAACCAAACAGGTGGACACTGGAAATCAATACTACAAAATGTATCACTTCACATCAGTCAGAAGGGCCATCCATGTAAAGTGTAAACACCAGAAATGCAGGACAGGGCGAGGAGAAAAGGGAGCCCTGTGAGGCTGATAGGGGAAATGCAATTTGCCAACAGCCACTCTGGAGAAGAGTATTGTGTTTGCTAAAACATCTAAAAAATGAGCTACAGAGCATAGGGCACTTGTACTCATGGGCGTATACCTTGGGAAAAACAAAAATCGACAGAAAACAGGCACCCCAACGTTTACCACCTCTCTGTTAAAAAGGGCCTCAACTTGGATATAACCTAAATGTCCCTGGAAGGATAAAATGGATAAAAGAGATGGGGTACTTATGTAGAGTGGAATATTACTCATCCAGAAATCAATGAAATAAGGCCAGTTGGAACAACTCTGGAGGAGTTACATACGATCATTCTAAGTGACATATGTCAGAAAGAAAAAGACATATCATAAGATGTGACTTAAAGGTGGAATCAAAAATGGCTACACATGAAATAAATTACAATACAGAAACATAGTCAAATATGTAGAAAATAGACATAAGGCTGCTAAATGGGAAAGGTGGGGAATGGTGAGGTATTATCCAGGAGGTTGAAATTAGCAAAGATACCATTCCAAGTACCAAATTGAATAACTGACAAGGCCTAAACGGTACCTCAAAGAACTGCACTCAGCCCACTCAAGTCACTGGAAAATAATTCATATGACTGGTAGGCATCTGAAAAGGAATTTCTTGTTGTCTCACAGTACATGAATCAAGTGGATGTACAGGAACAAAAAACAGAGCTTTGAAAATCAGCTGTAACCAATATAAAAATAAATTTAAAAATATTTATAAAAAAGTGAGACAGACAAAAATTCTTACAACTTTTGTTGAAGGTCTACGATGTAACATGAATTGAACACATGTAGACCCACAGCAGGATGATATATAAGGCTGGAAGCTATGCACGCTAAGAGATGTTAGAGAGGCTTGGTGAGAAAATGCAGACCTTTTAAAGTAATACTGCCTGGTACCCATTCCATGGGTCTCAAATCTGCAGGTTCAAGGGAATCTTCTGACAGTGAAAACATGCCTGGGAAACCGAGATGAATGTACACCATGTGCTCAGGAAAAGGTGTCTACAATGCACCTCGTTTTTGATCTCCTGGTGCTGAGGTTCGCCATTCCAGCCACATTACTAACAATCTCTCCACTTGGAGAATCAGCACCTTTAACCTCCTGTTTTACACAGTTTTCAATTTGTGCAGAGGATAAATGGGAAGAGGGGGAACCAATGAGAGGTTAGCTGTAGGAGTTTTGACAGGCACATGCCACTCTATTTTCCCATTAGGAAGAAGAATTAACCAAAGGCTCAGCCTGCCTCCCCAGAACCAGAATAGGGCCGGAAGCAATCCAATGGTTTGGCATACAGCACACAAAAAAAGCGAGTTGTAAAATGCAGCTCAGGAGCAGACAATTCAAAGACCTGCAAAGATATAAATGATAACCAACGTCCAAAAATATATTCAGGTAAGGCAACGAAGAGGATCTGAATGAGAGGCAGAATTGCAGGAAACAGATTTCAAAAGGTAGATTCTACTCACATTTAAATCATATGAAAAGCAGCAGAATTTCTAAAATGATGCAGTTGGGCAAAAGGGTGTATGTGTTTTTTTTCGTGAATATCTTCAGGAAAAAAACACAGACAGAGTTTTTGGCCAACCAAGCAAGAGGGAAATGCATATCCGCACAACAAAGAAGTCTCAATTTCCACTGCTCAGAAAGGCCATCCAAAAAATGTGTACAAACCAGAAATGCAGGAGAGGCCATGGGAAAGAGGGAGCCAAGTCACGCTGATGTGTGGGGTATAAATATCCAAGAGCCACTCTGAAGAAGTGTATGCTGTTTCCTAAAACATCTAAAATACAAAGCCCCCGAAGAAAGGGGACTTCAACTCATGGGCATATAACTTGGGAAGACTAAATATCAATAAGACACAGGCACCCCAAAGTTTAGGGCTGCTCTGCATACAAGAACCTCAACTTTGGTACACCTAAAATATCCCAGGAAAAACAGAAATGCATAAAGAACTTGTGGTAATTTTGTACAACAGAATATCACTCAGACGTGAAATCAATGTATATAAGGCCAGTAGCAGCATGAGTGGATTTAAGTATGATGATTCTAAGGGAAATTAGTCACACAGAAAAAGAATCTTATCATAAGATATCACTTATAGAGGAAATGTCAATATCACAACACATGAACTGAATTAGGAAAGAGAACAGAGTCTCACATTTAGAAAAAAAAATCTTATGCCTGCTTCAGGAGAAAGGAGAGGTGGGGTGATGCATAAAACCAGAGTTTGATATTAACACAGGTACCATTCCATAAACCAAATACAGAATAGACAAGACCTACAACTTCCTCAGTGAACGGGACTCAACACCCCTATTTCCCGCATAGGTATATATCTGACTAGTAAGAATCTTAAAACCTATGTATTAATATGTCTTCGTAAGGGAACCAATTGTGTCTAGACCGGCATAAACAAGTCAGTGATAATCAGCTCAACCCCATTATAAACATGAATTTCAAAAACAAAACCAAAAAACAGCGAAATTCTTACGCAATTCCTTCAAAGGTTCTGATGAAACCTGGAATGACCCTATCGGCAAAGACAGCTGGATGAGACATAAGGCTGGAGACTTGGGACTGAGAGGACTGGTGAGATTGGGAGAGAAAATGCAGACCCTTAAAGTAGTAATGCATGCAACCATTCCATGGGTCCCAAATCTCCAGGTAGAAGGGAATATCACTACAGTTATAACATGTATGGGAAACCTAGAGAATGGACAACCTGTCATGGCAAAAGGTTTCTAAAACTCTCCTAATTTTTCTTCTCCTTGTATTCCAGTTTGGTATTCCAACTGCTTTACTATCAATCTCGCAACTTAGCAGAGTCAGCCCCTATAACCTCCTGGTTCACACAGTTTGCTAATTGTGCAGAGGATGAAATGGAAGAGGGAGAACCTATCAGAGAGTAGATGTAGGCATTTGGATGGGCACATGTCACTCTAATTTCCCGTCAGGAAGAAGAATTATCCAAAGCCTCAGCCACCCACAGGGAACCAATATAGCCACCCCTGGAACCAGTATAGGTCCTGAAGCAAAATTGTGGATTTGCGGCCAGCTCTCAAAAATGGGATTTGTAAATTGGGACTCAGGGGCACAGCAATTCACCAACCTGCAGAGTTATAAAGGACCACTCTCTTCCAAAATCTGTTGAGGGAAGGTAAAGAAGGGGACTTGAAAATGAGGCAGAATTGCACAAAACATATTTCAAGAGGTAAATTGGAATCGCCTTTAAAGCACAGGAAAAGCATCACAACTTGGACAGTGATGCCCTTGGCCAAAAAGGGCGTATGCCTTTTCTCCTGAATATATCCAGGAGAAAACGCATACGCCCTTTCTGGCCAATTAAGTAAGGCACACAATGCAAATCCACACTACAAAGAATTGTCACTTCCCACCAGTCAAAAGGGACATCCGAATATCTGTAAAAACCAGAAAGGCAAGAGAGAGTAGACAAGGGCATGAAGCAATGTGATCCCAATGGTTATGGAGGAATGTGATGACAAGCGCATGGAACATTGTGATGACAAGATTATGTAGCATTTTGCTGACAAAGGCAAGGAGCAATGTGATGACAAGGTTCATGGAGCACTGTGATGACAAGCGTCACGGAGCATTGTGATTACAGGGATCATGGAGCATTGGGATGACAAGGGCACGGATCACTGTGATGACAAGGGTCATGGAGCATTTTGATGACAAGAGTCCCAGATCGTTGTGTTGTCAGGGTTCATGGAGCGTTGTGATGACAGTGGTCATGGAGCATTGTGATGACAGGAGTCATGGAGCATTGTGATGAGAAGGTGATGGAGCATTGGGATGAAAATGCTCATGGAGTATTGTGATGAAAGGGGTCATGGAGCATTGTGATGACAAGGTACTGGAGCACTGTGATGAGAAGACCATGGAGCCTTGTGATGACAAGTCTCATGGAGCATTCTGATGAAAAGGGGCATGGAGAATTGTGATTACAGGAGTCTTGGAGCATTGTGATGACAAGGACATGAAGCATTAGGATGAGAAGGCCATGGAGCGTTCTGATGACATGCATCATGGAGCTTTGTGATGACAAGGGCATGGAGCATTGTGATTACAGGGTTCTTGGAGCACTGTGATGCAAAGGGTATGGATCATTGTCATGAAAAAGGCATGGAGCCTTGTCATGACAGGGTTCAAGGAGCATACTGATGGCAAGTGTCTGGGAGCATTGTGATGACAAGGGTATTGAGAATTGTGATGACAAAGGTCATGGAGCATTGTGATGAGAAGACAATGGATAATTGTTATGACAAGTGTCATGGGGCGTTGTGATGATAAGTGTTATGGAACATTGTGATCACAAGGATTTGGAGCATTGTGATGGCAGAGGTCATGGAGCATTTTGATTTCATTGTGATGACCATAGCCTGAACCATTATGATGTTGCACATGGTGCATTGTGATGACAGGGTTCATGGAGCATTGAGATGAAAAGGGGCATGGAGTATTGTTATTACAGGAGTCTTGGAGCATTGTGATGACATGGGCATGGAGCATCATGAATGAGAAGGCCATGGAGCATTCTGATGACATGCGTCATGGAGCTTTGTGATGACAAGGGCATGTAGCATTGTGATTACAGGGTTCTTGGAGCATTGTGATGACAAGGGTCATTGAGCCTTGTGATGACAAGGCTGTGGAACATTGTGATGGCAGTGGTCATGAAGCATTGTTATGACAGGGGTAATGGAGCATTGTGATGAGAAGGGCATGGAGCATTGGTCTGAAATGTTTCATGGATTATTGTGATGAGAGTGGGCATGGAGCATTGTGATGACAAGGGCACTGAACACTGTGATACATGGGTCATGGTGGATTGTAATGACAAGGGCATGGAGCATTGTGATGAGAAGGGCATCGGGCATTGTGATGACAAGCATCATGGGGCTTTGTGATGACAAGGACATGGAACAATGTGATGAGAGGGTTCATGGAGCATTGTGATGAAAAAGACTTGGAGCATTTTGATGACAGGGGCATGGAGGATTGGTCTGATAAATTTCATGGATAATTGTGTTGAGAGTGGGCATGGCACATTGTGATGACAAGGGCATGGAGCATTGGGAAGACAAGGTCATGGAATATTGTGAAGACAGGTGTCTGGGAGCATTGTGATGACATATTTCATGGACCATTGTGATGACAATGGCATGGAGCATTGTGATGCCAAGTGTTATGGAGGATTGTGATGACAAAGGTAATGGAACATTGTGATGACAAGGGCTTGGAGCATTGTGATGACAAGGGCATGGAGCATTGTGATGACAACGGTCATTGAGAATTTTGATGAAAAGGTCATGAAGCATTGTGATGACAAAGGCATGGAGCTTGCTATGACAGGGGTCATGGGACATTGCAATGACAAGTGCATGGAGAATTGTGATGACAAGAGCATGTAACATTGTGATGAGAACTGTCATGGAGCAGTGTGATGAGAACTGTCATGGTGCATTGTGATGACAAGGACGAGGAGAATTGTGATAACAAGGGACATGGAGTATTGTGATGATCAGGGCATGGAGCATTGTGATGGCAAGACCGTGGAGCACTGTGATGAGAAGACCATGGATAATTGTGATGATGAGCATCATGGAGCACTGTAATGACAAGGGACATGGAGCATTGTAATGACAGGTGTCATGGAGCATTGTGATGACAGGGGTCATGGATCATTGTGATGACAAGTGTCACGGAGCATTCTGATGACAACCTTGTGGAGTATTGTGATGACAATGACATGGAGCATTGTGATGAAAAGGGCATGGATCATTGTGATGAAAAATGCATGGAGACATGTCATGACAGGTTTCAAGGAGCATACTGACGAAAAGTGTCAGGAAGCATTGTGATGACAAGTGTATTGAGAATTGTGATGACAAAGGTCATGGAGCATTGTGATGAGAAGTCCATGGATAATTGTGATGACCAGCGGCATGGGGCGTTGTGATGGCAAGTGTTATGGAACATTGTGATCACAAGGGTTTGGAGCATTGTGATGACAGAGGTCATGGAGAATTTTGATTTCATTGTGATGACAATAGCATGAAGCATTATGATAGTGGGCATGGTGCATTGTGATGACAGGGTTCATGGAGCAATGAGATGAAAAGGTGCATGGAGCATGGTGATTACAGGGGTCTTGGAGCATTGTGGTGGCAAGGGTCATGGAGCCTTGTGATGACAAGGCCGTGGAACATGGTGATGGAAGGGATCATGGAGCATTGTTATGACAAGGGTAATGGAGCATTGTGATGAAAAGGCCATGGAGCATTGGGCTGAAAATATTCATGGAGTATTGTGATGACAGGGGTCATGGAGCATTGTGATGACAATGGAATGGAGCACTGTGATGACAAGTTCCTGGAGCATTGTGATGAGAAAACCATGGAGCCTTATAATGAAAAGTCTCATGGAGCATTCTGATGAAAAGGGGCATGGAGCATTGTGATTACAGTGGTCTTGGAGCATTGTGATGACAAGGGCATGGAGCATTGTGATGAGAAGGCAATGGAGCATTCTAACAGGCGTCATGGAGCTTTGTGATGACAAGGGCATGGAGCATTGTGATTACAGGGGTCTTGGAGCATTGTGATGAAAAGAGCATGGATCATTCTTATGAAAAATACATGGAGCCTTGGCATGACAGGTTTCAAGGAGCATACAGACAACAAGTGTCAGGGAGCATTTTGATGACCAGTGTATTGAGCACTGTGATGACAAAGGTCATGGACCATTGTGACGATAAGGACATGGAGTATTGTGATGACAAGCACATGGAGCTTGCTATGACAGGGGTCATGGAGCATTGCGATGACAAGTGCATTGAGAATTGTGATGACAAAGCATGTAACACTTTGATGAGAAGTGTCATGGAGCATAGTGATGCCAGGAACGTGGAGAATTGTGATGACAGTGACATGGAGCAGTGTGATGACCAGGGCATGGAGCATTGTGATGGCAAGACCGTGGAGCATTGTGATGAGAATACCATGGATAATTTTGATGACAAGCCTCAAGGAGCACTGTAATGACAAGGGGTGTGGAGCATTGTGATGACATGGGTCATGGAGCATTGTTATGACAGGGGTAATGGAGCATTGTGATGAGAAGTGCATGGAGCATTGGTCTGAAATATTTCATGGATTATTGTGATGAGAGTGGGCATGGAGCATTGTGATGACAAGGGCAGGGAACACAGTGATACATGTGTCATGGAGGATTGTAATGACAAGGGCCTGGAGCATTGTGATGAAAAGGGCATCGAGTAGTGTGATGACAAGTGTCATGGAGCATTTTGATGACAATTGCATGGATCAATGTGATGAGAGGGTCCATGGAGCATTGTGGTGGCAATGGCATGGAGCATTGTGATGCCAAGGGTCATGGAGCTTTGTGATGACAAAGGTCATGGAGCATTTTGATGACAAGGGTGTGGTGCATTGTGATGAGAAGGGCAGGGAGCATTGTGATGACAGGTTCATGGAGCAATTTGATGAAAAGGCTCATGGAACATTTTGATGACAATGGTTATGGAATATTGTGATGTCAGGGGTCATGGAGCATTTTGATGAAAACGGTCATGGAGCATTTTGATGACAGGGGTTATGGAGCACTGTGATGTCAGGGTTCATCGAACATTGTGATGATAAGTGCATGTAGCATTGTGATGACAGGAGTCATGGAACACTGTGATGACAGCGGTGAGGGAGTACTGTGATGAATAGTGATGTAACATTGTGATATCAGTGGTGAGAGAGCATTTTGATGAGAAGTGCATGGAGCATTGTGATGACAAGGTATAAGGAGCATTGTGATGACAAGATTGTGGAGCACTGTGATGACAAGCGCATGGCACATTGTGATGACAAGGTTCATGGAGCATTGTGCTGACAAGCCCATGGAGCATTGTGATGACAAGGGTCATGGAGCATTGTGTTGAGAAAGGCATAGAGCATTGTGATGACATGGGTCAAAGAGCATTGTGATGAAAACTTCATGGAGCACTGTGGTTAAAAAGTCATAGAGACTGTTGATGACGAAGGCATGGACCATTGTGATGACAAAGGTCATGAAGCATTGTGATGACTGGAGTCACTGAGCATTGTGATGACACGGTCATGGAGCATTGTGATGACAAGGGCATGGAGCATTGGCCTAATAAGTTTCATGGATTATTGCGATGACAGTTGGAATGGCGCACTGTGATGGCAAGGGAATGGAGAATTGTGATGACAAGGTCATGGAGCATTGTGATGACCAGGTCATGCAGTATTATGAAGACAGGTGTCAGGGAGCATTGTGATGACATATGTAATGGCCCATTGTGATGACAGTGGCATGGAGCATTGTGATGCCAAGTGTCATGGAGGATTCTGATGACAAAGATAATGGAGCATTGTGATGACAATGGCTTGGAGTATTGTGATGACAAGGGTCAGGGAGCATTGTGCCAACAAGTACATGGAGAATTGTGATGACAAGGGTCATGGAGCATTCTGATGACAATCTTGTGGAGTATTTTGATGACAATGGCATGGAGCATTGTGATGAAAATGGCATGGGACATTGTGATGAAAAAGGCATGGAGCCTTTTTGTGACAGGGTTCAAGGAGCATTCTGACGGGGAGCATTGTGATGACAAGTGTATTGAGCATTGTGATGACAAAGGTCATGGAGCATTGTGACAATAAGGGCATGGAGTATTGAGATGACAGGAGCCATGGAGAGTTGTGATGACAAGTGTTATGGAACATTGTGATCACAAGAGTTTGGAGCATTGTGATGACAGAGGTCATGGATCATTTTGATTTCAAGGAGCATGGAGCATTGTGATGACAAGGGCATGAAGCAATGTGATCCCAAGTTTCATGGAGGATCGTGATGACAATGGTAATGGAGTATGGTGATGACAAGTGCATGGAGTATTGTGATGACAAGAGCATATAACATTGTGATGAGAAGTGCCATGGAGCACTGTGATGACAAGGACGTGGAGAATTGTGAGGACAAGGGACATTGAGCTGCGAGATGACCAGGGCATGGAGCATTCTGATGGCAAAACCGTGGAGCATTGTGATGAGAAGACCTTGAGTACTTGTGATGACGAGCATCATGGAGCACTGTAATGAAAAGGGGCATGAAGCACTGTGATGACTGGTGTCAGGGAGCATTGAGATGACAGGGGTCATGGAGCATTGTGATAACAAGAGCATGTAATGTTGTGATGAGAAGTGTCATGTAGCATCGTGATGACAAGGACGAGGAGAATTGTGATGACAAGGGACATGGAGCATTGTGATAACTAAGACATGGTGCAATGTGATCACAGGGGTCATGGAGCATTATTATGACAAGGGACATAGTGCATTCTCACATAAGATATCACTTATGAAGGGAATGTAAACATGGCTACATATGAACTGAATTAGGAAACAGAACAGAGTCTCAGATTTAGAAAACACTCTTATGCTTGCTTAAGGGGAAAGGAGAGGTGGGGAGATGCACAAAACCAGAGTTTGATATTAGCACAGGTACCGTTCCATAATCCAAATACAGAATAGACAAGAACTACTCCTTCCGTAGTGAACGGGACTCAAAACCCCGATTTCCAGCAGAGGAATAGATCTCACTAGTAAGAATCTTAAAATCAGTGTATTTATATGTCTCTGTAAGGGAATCAATTTTGTCTAGACCGGCAAAAACAAGTCAGGGATAATCAGCTCAACCCCATTATAAAACTGAATTTGAAAAACAAAACAAAATAAAAAAAAACAGCGATATACTTACACAATTCCTTCAAGGGCTCTGATGCAACCTGGAATGACAGTATCTACAACAACAGCTGGAAGAGACATAAGGCTGGACACATGGGACTGAGGGGATGGGTGAGATTGGTGGCGAAAATGCAGTCCCTTTAAAGCCATAATGCGTGCCACCCATTCGATGGGTGCCTACTCTCCAGGTTGAAGGTAATATTACTACAGCTATAAAATGTACGGAAAACCTAGAGAGTGGACACACAGTGAATACGAAAGGTTTCTAAAACTCAACGAACAGTCCCTCTCTGGTGCTCCGGTTTGACTTTGTAAATGCTTTACTATCAATCTCACAAATTGGAGAGACAGCCCCTTTAAACTCCTGGTTCCCACTGGTTGCCAATTTGGCTGAGGATGAAAGGGAAGAGGGAGGACCAATGAGAGAGTAGCTGTTAGGCATTTGGACGGGCACATGTCACTCTAATTTCCCGGTAGGAAGAAGAATTACCCAAAGTCACAGCCACCCACCGGGAACCAGTATTGTTCCTGAACCAAAATTTTGGAAGTGCGTTCAGCTCACAAAAAAACGAGTTGAAAAATGGAGCTCATGGGCACAGCAATTCACAAACTGGCAGATTAATAAAGGACAACTATCATCCAAAAATCTGTTGAGGGAAGGCAACGAGGCCAACTTGAAAGCGAGGCTGAATAGCAGGAAACAGATTTCAAGAGGTATGTAGGAATTGCCTGTAAAGCACAGGAAGAGGGGCACAACTTCGACAAAGATGCACTTGCCCAAAAAGGGAGTATGTGTTTTCCCCTAAATATATTCAGGGGAAAACGCATACGACGCCATTTTTGGCCAAGCAAGCAAGCGGGCAATGCAAATCTGCACTACAAAGAAGTACCTCTTCACACCGGTCAAAAAGGACATCCACAAAATGTGTAAAAACCAGAGGGCAAGACAGGCCCTGGAGAACAGGAGCCTTGTTACGCTGATGGGTGGGATGTAAATTGCCAATTGCCTCACTGGAGGAGTGCATTGTGTCCCCTAAAACAAGTAAACAACACAGCTACAGAGCCAAGGGCATTTCCAGTCTAGGGAATATACCTTGGGAAACCCTAAAATCAATATGGCAGAGCCTCCACCGAATTAAGGGATGCACTGCTTACAAGAACCTCAACTTGGGTACACCTTAAATATCCCAGTAATATAAAAATGGTTCAAAAAATTGTGCTACTTACGTACGATGGAATATCCCTCAGCCATGAAATCTAAGTCATAAGACCAGTAGCAGAAAAGTGAGTGGATTCAGGTACGATGATTCTAAGTGAAATAAGTCACACAGAAAAAGAAACTTATCATAAGATATCTCTTATGAAGAACTTGTAAACATGGCTACACATGAACTGAGTTAGGAAAGTGAACAGAGTCTCACATTTAGAAAACACTCTTATGCCTGCTTCAGGGGGAAGGAGAGGTGGGGAGATGCATAAAACCAGAGTTTGATATAAGCACAGCTTCCATTCCAAAAACCAATTATGGAATAGACAAGACCGACACCTTCCAGTGAAAGGGACTCAAAACACCATATTTCCCACACAGGAATAGTTCTCATTAGTAAGAAACTTAAAACCTATGTATTGATATGTCACCATAAGGGAATCAAGTGTGTCTAGACTGGCTTAAACATGGCAGCGAGAATCAGCTCAAACCCACTATAAAGAGGAATTTGAAAAACAAATGAAAAAAACAGGGAAATCTTTTACAATTCCTTCAGGGTCTCTGATGAAACCTGGAATGCCCCTATCTACAGTGACAGCTGGATGTGGCATAAGGCAGGACACTTGGGACTGAGAGCATTGGTGAGATTGGGTGAGCAAATGCAGACCATTTAAAGCAATAATGCAAGGCCCCCATTCCATGGGTCCCAACTCTCCTGGTTGAAGGGAATATTACTAAAGCTATAACATGTACGGGAAACCTAGAAAATGAACACACTGTGAATACGAAAGGTTTCTAAAACTCAACGAGTAGTCCCTCTCCTGGTGTTCTGTTTTGACTTTCCAAAGGCTTTACTATCAATCTCCCAACTTGGAGAGACAGCCCCTTTAATCTCCTGGTTCGCACACGTTGCCAAATTGGCAGAGGATGAAAGGGAAGAGGAAGAACCAATGAGAGAGTAGCTGTTAGGCATTTGGACGGGCACATGTCACTCTAATTTACCGGCAGGAAGAAGAATTAACCAAAGTCTCAGCCACCCACCGGGAACCAGTATATGTCCTGAACCAATATTTTGGACTTGCATTCAGCTCACAAAAAGTGAGTGGAAAAATGGAGCTCAGGGGCACAGAAATTCATAAACTGGCAGAGTAATAAAGGACAACTATCATCAAAAAGTCTGCTGAGGGAAGACAACGAGGCCAACTTGAATGCGAGGCAGAATAGCAGGAAACAGATTTCAAGAGGTACGTAGGAATCGCCTGTAAAGCACAGGAAGAGGGGCACAACTTCGACAATGATGCACTTGGCCAAAAAATGCGTATGCATTTTCTCTTGAATATATTCAGGAGGAAAGGCATACACCCTTTTTGGCTAAGCAAGCAAGCGGGCAATGCAAATCTGCACTACAAAGAAGTGTCTCTTCCAACCGGTCAAAAGGGACATCCAAAATGTGTAAAAACCAGAAAGGCAAGACAGGAACTGGAGAACAGGAGCCTTGATTTGCTGATGGGCGGGATGTAAATTGCCAACTGCCTCACTGGAGGAGTGCATTGTGTTCCCTAAAACAAGTAAACAACAGAGCTATAGAGCCAAGGACATTTACAGTCTATGGAATATAACTTGAAAAACTGAAAATCAATATTTCACAGCCATCCCCAAATTCAGGGCTGCACTGCTGACAAGAACCTCAACTTGGGTACACCTTAAATATCCCAGGAAATATAAAAATGGTTCAAAAAATTGTGGTACTTACGTACTATGGAATATCCCTCAGCCATGAAATCAATGTCATAACAGCAGTAGCAGCAAAGTGAGTGGATTCATGTATGATGATTCTAAGTGAAATAACTCACACAGAAAAAGAAGCTTATCATAAGATATCACTTATGAAGATCCTGTAAACATGGCTACATATGAACTGTGTTAAGAAAGAGAACAGAGTCTCACACTTAGAAAAGACTCTTATGCCTGCTAAAGGGGAAAGGAGAGGTGGGTTGATGCATAAAACCAGTTTGATATAACCACAGGTACCGTTCCAAAAACCAACTGTGATATAGACAAGACCTACAGCTTCCTCAGGGAAAGGGACTCTAAACGCTATATATCCCGCAGAGGAATGGATCTGACTTGTAAGAATCTTAAAACCTATGTATGGCTATGTCTCCATAAGGGAATCGAGTGTGTCTAGACTGGCATAAACATGGCAGCGTGAATCAGCTCAAACCCACTATAAAAAGGAATTTCAAAAACAAAACAAAAAAAAAGCAAATTCTTTACAATTACTTCAGGGTCTCTGATGAAACCTGTAATGACCCTATCTACAATGACAGCTGGATGTGGCATAAGGCTGGACACTTGGGACTAAGAGGATTGGTGAGATTGGGTGAGCAAATGCAGACCATTCAAATCAATAATGCATGGCCCCAATACCATGGGAACCAACTCTCCATATTGAAGGTTATATTACTACAGCTATAACATGTACGGGAAACCTACAGAATGGACACACTGTGAATGCAAACGGTTTCTAAAACTCAATGAATATTCCCTCTCCTGGTGCTCCGGTTTGACATTCCAACTGCTTTACTATCAATCTCCCAACTTGGAGAGACAGCCCCTTTAACCTCCTGGTTCGCACACGTTGCCAATTAGGCAAAGGATGGAAGGGAAGACGGAGAACCAATGAGAGAGCAGCTGTTAGACATTAGGACGGGCACATGTCACTCTAATTTCCCGGCATGAAGAAGAATTAACCAAAGTCTCAGCCACACCAGGAACCAGTAGAGGTCCTGATCCAAAACTTTGGACTTGCGTACAGCTCACAAAAAATGAGTTGATAAATGGAGCTCAGGGGCACAGCAATTCACAAACTGGCAGAGTAATAAAGGACAACTATCGTCCAAAAATCTTTTGAGGGAAGGCAACGAGGCGGACTTGAAAGCGAGGCAGAATAGCAGGAAACAGATTTCAAGAGGTACGTTGGAATCGCCTGTGAAGCACAGGAAGAGGGACACAACTGCGACAATGACGCACTGGGCCAAAAAGGTCGAATACATTTTCCCCTGAATATATTCAGGAGAAAACACATACGCCCTTTTTGGCCAAGCAAGCAAGCAGGCAATGCAAATCTGCACTACAAAAAAGTATCAATTACCTCTTGTCAAAAGGGTTATCCACAAAATGTGTAAAAAACAGAAAGGCAAAACAGGCCCTGAAGAACAGGGAGCCTTGTTATGCTGATGGGCGGGATGTAAATTGCCAACTGCCTCACTGGAGGAGTGCATTGTGATCCCTAAAACAAGTAAACAACACAGCTACAGAGCCAAGGGCACTTCCATTCTAGGGAATATACCTTGGGAAAACTGAAAATCAATAAGACAGAGCCAACCCCAAATTTAGGGCTGCACTGCTTACAAGAACCTCAGCTTGGGTACACCTTAAATATCCCAGGAAATATAAAAATGGTTCAAAAAACTGTGGTATTTATGTACGATGGAATATCCCTCAGACATGAAATCAATATCATAAGACCAGGAGCAGCAAAGTGAGTGGATTCAGGTACGATGATTCTAAGTGAAATAAGTCACACAGAAAAAGAAACTTATCATAAGATATCACTTATGAAGATCGTGTAAACATGGCTACACATGAACTGAGTTAGGAAAGAGAACAGAGTCTCACATTTAGAAAACACTCTTAAGCCTGCTTAAGGGGAAATGAGAGGTGGGGTGATGCATAAAACCAGAGTTTGATATAAGCACAGGTACCATTTCTAAAACCAACTGTGGAATAGACAAGACCTACACCTTCCTCAGTGAAAGGGACTCAAAACACCATATTTCCCGCAGAGGAATAGATCGGAGTAGTAAGAATCTTAAAACCTATGTATTGATATGTCTCTGTAAGGGAATCAAGTGTGTGTAGACTGGCATAAACATGGCAGCGAGAATCAGCTCAAACCCACTATAAAAAGGAATTTCAAAAACAAAACCAAAAAACAGGGAAATTCTTTACATTTCCTTCAGGGTCTCTGATGAAACCTGGAATGACCCTATCTAGAATGACAGCTGGATGTGGCATAAGGCTGGACACTTGGGACTGAGAGTATTGGTGAGATTGGGTGAGCAAATGCAGACGCTTTAAAGCAAAAATGCTTGGCCCCCATTCCATGGGTCCCAACTCTCCATGTTGAAGGGAATATTACTACAGCTATAACATGTACGGGAAACCTAGAGAATAGACACACTGTGAATACAAAAGGTTTGTAAAACTCAACGAGTAGTCCCTCTCTTGGTGCTCGGGTTTGACTTTCCAACTGCTTTACTATCAATCTACCAACTTGGAGAGACAACCCCTTTAATCTCCTGGTTCGCACAGGTTGCCAATTTGGCAGAGGATGGAAGGGAAGAGTGAGAACCAATGAGAGAGTAGCTGTTAGGCATTTGGACGGGCACATGCCACTCTAATTTCCCGGCAGGAAGAATAATTATCCGGAGTCTCAGCCACCCATCGGGAACCAGTATAGGTCCTGAACCAAAATTTTGGACTTGCGTACAGCTCACAAAATACGAGTTGAAAAATGGAGCTCAGGGGCAGAGCAATTCACAAACTGGCAGAGTAATAAAGGAGAACTATCGTCCAAAAATCTGTTGAGGGAAGGCAACGAGGTGGACTTGAAAGCGAGGCCGAATAGCAGGAAACAGATTTCAAGAGGTACGTTGGAATCACCTTTAAAGCAGAGGAAGAGGGGCACAACTTCGACAATGATGCACTTGGCCAAAAAGGGCGTATGTGTTTTCTCCTGAATATATTCAGGAGAAAACGCATACGCCCTTTTAGGCCAAGCAAGCAAGCGGGGAATGCGAATGTGCAGTACAAAGAAGTATCACTTCCCACCGGTCAAAAGGGTCATCCACAAAATGTGTAAAAACCAGAAAGGCAAGACAGGCACTGGAGTACAGGGAGCCTTGTAATGCTGATGGGCGGGATGTAAATTGCCAACTGCCTCACTGGAGGAGTGCATTGCGTTCCCTAAAACAAGTAAAGAACAGAGCTACAGAGCCAAGAGCACTTCCAGTCTAGGGAATATACCTTGGGAAAACTGAAAATCAATAAGACAGAGCCACCCCCAAATTTAGGGCTGCACTGCTTACAAGAACCTCAACTTGGGTACACCTTAAATATCCCAGGAAATATAAAAATGGTTCAAAAAACTGTGGTATTTATGTACGATGGAATATCCCTCAGCCATGAAATCAATGTCATAAGACCTGGAGCAGCAAAGTGAGTGGATTCAGGTACGATGATTCTAAGTGAAATACGTAACATAGGAAAAGAAACTTATCATAAGATATCACTTATGAAGATCCTGTAAACTTGGCTACACATGAACTGAGTTATGAAAGAGAACAGAGTCTCACATTTAGAAAACACTCTTATGCCTGCTTAAGGGGAAAGGAGAGGTGGGGTGACGCATAAAACCAGAGTTTTATATAAGCACAGGTACCATTTCTAAAACCAACTGTGGAATAGACAAGACCTACACCTTCCTCAGTGAAAGGGACTCAAAACCCCATATTTCCCGCAGAGGAATAGCTCTAAATAGTAAGAATCTTAAAACCTATGTATTGATATGTCTCTGTAAAAGAATCAAGTGTGTCTAGACTGGCATAAACATGGCAGCGAGAATCAGCTCAAACCCACTATAAAAAGGAATTTCAAAAACAAAACAAAAAAAAAAAACAGGGAAATTCTTTACATTTCCTTCAGGGTCTCTGATGAAACCTGGAATGACCCTATCTACAATGACAGCTGGTTTTGGCATAAGCCTGGACACTTGGGACTGAGAGGATTTGTGAGATTGGGTGAGCAAATGCAGACCCTTTAAAGCAAAAATGCTTGGCCCCCATTCCATGGGTCCCAACTCTCCATGTTGAAGGGAATATTACTACAGCTATAACATGTACGGGAAACCTAGAGAATGGACACACTGTGAATACAAAAGGTTTGTAAAACTCAACGAGTAGTCCCTCTCCTGGTGCTCCCGTTTGACTTTACAACAGCTTTACTATCAATCTCCCAACTTGGAGAGACAACCCCTTTAACCTCCTGATTCGCACAGGTTGCCAATTTGTCAGAGGATGGAAGGGAAGAGTGAGAACCAATGAGAGAGTAGCTGTTAGGCATTTGGAAGGGCACATGCCACTCTAATTTCCCGGCAGGAAGAAGAATTATCCAGAGTCTCAGCCACCCACCGGGAACCAGTATAGGTCTTGAACCAAAATTTTGGACTTGCGTACAGCTCACAAAATACGAGTTCAAAAATGGAGCTCAGGGGCAGAGCAATTCACAGATTGGCAGAGTAATAAAGGACAACTATCGTCCAAAATTTTGTTGAGGGAAGGCAACGAGGCGGACTTGAAAGCGAGGCAGAATAGCAGGAAACAGATTTCAAGAGGTACGTTGGAATCGCCTTTAAAGCACAGGAAGAGAGGCACAACTTCGACAATGACGCACTTGGCCAAAAAGGGCGTAGGCGTTTTCTCCTGAATATATTCAGGAGAAAACACGTACGCCCTTTTAGGCCAAGCAAGCAAGCGGGCAATGCGAATGTGCAGTACAAAGAAGTATAACTTCCCACCGGTCAAAAGGGACATCCACAAAATCTGTAAAAACCAGAAAGGCAAGACAGGCCCTGGAAAACAGGGAGCCTTGTTATGCTGATGGGCGGGATGTAAATTGCCAACTGCCTCACTGCAGGAGTGCATTGCATTCCCTAAAACAAGTAAACAACAGAGCTACAGAGCCAAGGGCACTTCCAGTCTTGGGAATATACCTTGGGAAAACTGAAAATCAATTATACAGAGCCACCCCTAAATTTAGGGCTGCACTGCTTACAAGAACCTCAACTTGGGTACACCTTAAATATCCCAGTATATAAAAAAATGGTTCAAAAAACTGTGGTATTTATGTACGATGGAATATCCCTCAGCCAAGAAATCAATGTCATTGGACCAGGAGCAGCAAAGTGAGTGGATTAAGGTACGATGATTCTAAGTGAAATAAGTCACACAGAAAAAGAAAATTAACATAAGATATGACTTATGAAGATCCTGTAAACATGGCTCCACATGAACTGAGTTAGGAAAGAGAACAGAGTCTCACATTTAGAAAACACTCTTATGCCTGCTTAAGGGGAAAGAAGATGTGGGGTGATGCATAAAACCAGAGTTTGATCTAAGCACAGGTACCATTTCTAAAACCAACTGTGGAAGAGACAAGACCTACACCATCCTCAGTGAAAGGGACTCAAAGCCCCATATTTCCCGCAGAGGAATAGATCTGACTAGTAAGAATGTTAAAACCTATGTATTGATATGTCTCTGTAAGGGAATCAAGTGTGTCTAGACTGGCATAAACATGGCAGCGAGATTCAGCTCAAACCCACTATAAAATGGAATTTCTAAAACAAAACAAAAAAACAGGGAAATTCATTACATTTCCTTCAGGGTCTCTGATGAAACCTGGAATGACCCTATCTACAATGACAGCTGGATGTGGCATAAGGCTGGACAGTAGGGACTGAGAGGATTGGTGAGATTGGGTGAGCAAATGCAGACCCTTTAAAACAAAAATGCATGGCCCCCATTCCATGGGTCCCAACTCTCCAAGTTGAAGGGAATATTACTACAGCTATAACATGTACGGGAAACCTAGAGAATGGACACACTGTGAATACAAAAGTTTCTAAAACTCAACGAGTAGTCCCTCTCCTGGTGCTCCGGTTTGACTTTCCAACTGCTTTACTATCAATCTCCCAACTTGGAGAGACAGCCCCTTTAACTTCCTGGTTCGCACAGGTTGCCAATTTGGCAGAGGATGGAAGGGAAGAGGGAGAACCAATGAGAGAGTAGCTGTTAGGCATTTGGACGGGCACATGTCACTCTAATTTCCCGGCAGGCAGAAGAATTAACCAGAGTCTCAGCCACCCACCGGGAACCAGTATAGGTCCTGAACCAAAATTTTGGACTTGCGTACAGCTCACAAAAAACGAGTTGAAAAATGGAGCTCAGGGGCACAGCAATTCACTAAGTGGCAGAGTAATAAAGGACAACTATCGTCCAAAAATCTGTTGAGGGAAGGCAACGAGGCGGACTTGAAAGCGAGGCAGAATAGCAGGAAACATATTTCAAGAGGTACGTTGGAATCGCCTTTAAAGCACAGGAAGAGGGGCACAACTTCGACAATGATGCACTTGGCCAAAAAGGGCGTATGCGTTTTCTCCTGAATATATTCAGGAGAAAACGCATACGCCCTTTTTGGCCAAGCAAGCAAGCGGGCAATGCAAATCTGCACTACAAAGATGTATCACTTCCCACGGGTCAAAAGGGACATCCACAAAATGTGTAAAAACCAGAAAGGCAAGACTGGCCCTGGAGAACAGGGAGCCTTGTTATGCTGATGGGCGGGATGTAAATTGCCAACTGCCTCACTGGAGGAGTGCATTGCGTTCCCTAAAACAAGTAAACAACAGAGATACAGAGCCAAGGGCACTTCGAGTCTAGGGAATATACCTTGGGAAAACTGAAAATCAATAAGACAGGGCCACCCCCTAATTTAGGGCTGCACTGCTTACAAGAACCTCAACTTGGGTACACCTTAAATATGCCAGGAAATATAAAAATGGTTCAAAAAACTGTGGTATTTATGTACGATGGAATATCCCTCAGCCATGAAATCAATGTCATAAGACCAGGAGCAGCAAAGTGAGTGGATTCAGGTACGATGATTCTAAGTGAAATAAGTCACAGAGAAAAGGAAACTTATCATAAGATATCACTTATGAAGATCCTGTAAACATGGCTCCACATGAACTGAGTTAGGAAAGAGAACAGAGTCTCACATTTAGAAAACACTCTTATGCCTGCTTAAGGGGAAAGAAGATGTGCGGTGATGCATAAAACCAGAGTTTGATCTAAGCACAGGTACCATTTCTAAAACCTACTGTGGAATAGACAAGACCTACACCATCCTCAGTGAAAGGGACTCAAAGCCCCATATTTCCCGCAGAGGAATAGATCTGACTAGTAAGAATGTTAAAACCTATGTATTGATATGTCTCTGTAAGGGAATCAAGTGTGTCTAGACTGGCATAAACATGGCAGCGAGAATCAGCTCAAACCCACTATAAAATGGAATTTCTAAAACAAAACCAAAAAACAGGGAAATTCATTATATTTCCTTCAGGGACTCTGATGAAACCTGGAATGACCCTATCTACAATGACAGCTGGATGTGGCATAAGGCTGGACAGTAGGGACTGAGAGGATTGGTGAGATTGGGTGAGCAAATGCAGACCCTTTAAAGCAAAAATGCATGGCCCCCATTCCATGGGTCCCAACTCTCCATGTTGAAGGGAATATTACTACAGCTATAACATGTACGGAAAACCTAGAGAATGGACACACTGTGAATACAAAAGGTTTCTAAACTCAACGAGTAGTCCCTCTCCTGGTGCTCCGGTTTGACTTTCCAACTGCTTTACTATCAATCTCCCAACTTGGAGAGACAACACCTTTAACCTCCTGGTACGCAGAGGTTGCCAATTTGGCAGATCATGGAAGGGAAGAGGGAGAACCAATGAGAGAGTAGCTGTTAGGCATTTGGACGGGCACATGCCACTCTAATTTCCCGGCAGGAAGAAGAATTAACCAGAGTCACAGCCACCCACCGGGAACCAGTATACGTCCTCAACCAAAATTTTGGACTTGCATAGAGCTCACAAAAAACGAGTTGAAAAATGGAGCTCAGGGGCACAGCAATTCACAAACTGGCAGAGTAATAAAGGACAACTATCGTCCAAAAATCTGTTGAGGGAAGGCAACAAGGCGGACTTGAAAGCGAGGCAGAATAGCAGGAAACAGATTTCAAGAGGTACGTTGGAATCGCCTTTAAAGCACAGGAAGAGGGGCACAACTTCGACAATGATGCACTTGGCCAAAAAGGGCGTATGTGATTTCTCCTGAATATATTCAGGAGAAAACGCATACGCCCTTTTTGGCCAAGCAAGCAAGCGGGCAATGCAAATCTGCACTACAAAGAAGTATCACATCCCACAGGTCAAAAGGGACATCCACAAAATGTGTAAAAACCTGAAAGGCAAGACAGGCCCTGGAGAACAGGGAGCCTTGTTATGCTGATGGGCGGGATGTAAATTGCCAACTGCCTCACTGGAGGAGTGCATTGCGTTCCCTAAAACAAGTAAACAACAGAGCTACAGAGCCAAGGGCACTTCCAGTCTAGGGAATATACCTTGGGAAAACTGAAAATCAATTATACAGAGCCACCCCTAAATTTAGGGCTGCACTGCTTACAAGAACCTCAACTTGGGTACACCTTAAATATCCCAGTACATAAAAAAATGGTTCAAAAAACTGTGGTATTTATGTACGATGGAATATCCCTCAGCCATGAAATCAATGTCATTGGACCAGGAGCAGCAAAGTGAGTGGATTAAGGTACGATGATTCTAAGTGAAATAAGTCACACAGAAAAAGAAAATTATCATAAGATATGACTTATGAAGATCCTGTAAACATGGCTCCACATGAACTGAGTTAGGAAAGAGAACAGAGTCTCACATTTAGAAAACACTCTTATGCCTGCTTAAGGGGAAAGAAGATGTGGGGTGATGCATAAAACCAGAGTTTGATCTAAGCACAGGTACCATTTCTAAAACCAACTGTGGAAGAGACAAGACCTACACCATCCTCAGTGAAAGGGACTCAAAGCCCCATATTTCCCGCAGAGGAATAGATCTGACTAGTAAGAATGTTAAAACCTATGTGTTGATATGTCTCTGTAAGGGAATCAAGTGTGTCTAGACTGGCATAAACATGGCAGCGAGAATCAGCTCAAACCCACTATAAAATGGAATTTCTAAAACAAAACCAAAAAACAGGGAAATTCATTACATTTCCTTCAGGGTCTCTGATGAAACCTGGAATGACCCTATCTACAATGACAGCTGGATGTGGCATAAGGCTGGACAGTAGGGACTGAGAGGATTGGTGAGATTGGGTGAGCAAATGCAGACCCTTTAAAACAAAAATGCATGGCCCCCATTCCATGGGTCCCAACTCTCCAAGTTGAAGGGAATATTACTACAGCTATAACATGTACGGGAAACCTAGAGAATGGACACACTGTGAATACAAAAGTTTCTAAAACTCAACGAGTAGTCCCTCTCCTGGTGCTCCGGTTTGACTTTCCAACTGCTTTACTATCAATCTCCCAACTTGGAGAGACAGCCCCTTTAACTTCCTGGTTCGCACAGGTTGCCAATTTGGCAGAGGATGGAAGGGAAGAGGGAGAACCAATGAGAGAGTAGCTGTTAGGCATTTGGACGGGCACATGTCACTCTAATTTCCCGGCAGGCAGAAGAATTAACCAGAGTCTCAGCCACCCACCGGGAACCAGTATAGGTCCTGAACCAAAATTTTGGACTTGCGTACAGCTCACAAAAAACGAGTTGAAAAATGGAGCTCAGGGGCACAGCAATTCACTAAGTGGCAGAGTAATAAAGGACAACTATCGTCCAAAAATCTGTTGAGGGAAGGCAACGAGGCGGACTTGAAAGCGAGGCAGAATAGCAGGAAACATATTTCAAGAGGTACGTTGGAATCACCTTTAAAGCACAGGAAGAGGGGCACAACTTCGACAATGATGCACTTGGCCAAAAAGGGCGTATGTGATTTCTCCTGAATATATTCAGGAGAAAACGCATACGCCCTTTTTGGCCAAGCAAGCAAGCGGGCAATGCAAATCTGCACTACAAAGAAGTATCACTTCCCACAGGTCAAAAGGGACATCCACAAAATGTGTAAAAACCTGAAAGGCAAGACAGGCCCTGGAGAACAGGGAGCCTTGTTATGCTGATGGGCGGGATGTAAATT
Source organism: Mesoplodon bidens (assembly GCF_964165515.1). Classification (NCBI taxonomy): domain Eukaryota; kingdom Metazoa; phylum Chordata; class Mammalia; order Artiodactyla; family Ziphiidae; genus Mesoplodon; species Mesoplodon bidens. The sequence goes on from NW_027671403.1 coordinate 1,027,036, forward strand.
GCCAACTGCCTCACTGGAGGAGTGCATTGCGTTCCCTAAAACAAGTAAACAACAGAGCTACAGAGCCAAGGGCACTTCCAGTCTAGGGAATATACCTTGGGAAAACTGAAAATCAATTATACAGAGCCACCCCTAAATTTAGGTCTGCACTGCTTACAAGAACCTCAACTTGGGTACACCTTAAATATCCCAGTACATAAAAAAATGGTTCAAAAAACTGTGGTATTTATGTACGATGGAATATCCCTCAGCCATGAAATCAATGTCGTTGGACCAGGAGCAGCAAAGTGAGTGGATTCAGGTACGATGATTCTAAGTGAAATAAGTCACACAGAAAAAGAAAATTATCATAAGATATGACTTATGAAGATCCTGTAAACATGGCTCCACATGAACTGAGTTAGGAAAGAGAACAGAGTCTCACATTTAGAAAACACTCTTATGCCTGCTTAAGGGGAAAGAAGATGTGGGGTGATGCATAAAACCAGAGTTTGATCTAAGCACAGGTACCATTTCTAAAACCAACTGTGGAAGAGACAAGACCTACACCATCCTCAGTGAAAGGGACTCAAAGCCCCATATTTCCCGCAGAGGAATAGATCTGACTAGTAAGAATGTTAAAACCTATGTATTGATATGTCTCTGTAAGGGAATCAAGTGTGTCTAGACTGGCATAAACATGGCAGCGAGAATCAGCTCAAACCCACTATAAAATGGAATTTCTAAAACAAATCCAAAAAACAGGGAAATTCATTACATTTCCTTCAGGGTCTCTGATGAAACCTGGAATGACCCTATCTACAATGACAGCTGGATGTGGCATAAGGCTGGACAGTAGGGACTGAGAGGATTGGTGAGATTGGGTGAGCAAATGCAGACCCTTTAAAACAAAAATGCATGGCCCCCATTCCATGGGTCCCAACTCTCCAAGTTGAAGGGAATATTACTACAGCTATAACATGTACGGGAAACCTAGAGAATGGACACACTGTGAATACAAAAGTTTCTAAAACTCAACGAGTAGTCCCTCTCCTGGTGCTCCGGTTTGACTTTCCAACTGCTTTACTATCAATCTCCCAACTTGGAGAGACAGCCCCTTTAACTTCCTGGTTCGCACAGGTTGCCAATTTGGCAGAGGATGGAAGGGAAGAGGGAGAACCAATGAGAGAGTAGCTGTTAGGCATTTGGACGGGCACATGTCACTCTAATTTCCCGGCAGGAAGAAGAATTAACCAGAGTCTCAGCCACCCACCGGGAACCAGTATAGGTCCTGAACCAAAATTTTGGACTTGCGTACAGCTCACAAAAAACGAGTTGAAAAATGGAGCTCAGGGGCACAGCAATTCACTAAGTGGCAGAGTAATAAAGGACAACTATCGTCCAAAAATCTGTTGAGGGAAGGCAACAAGGCGGACTTGAAAGCGAGGCAGAATAGCAGGAAACAGATTTCAAGAGGTACGTTGGAATCGCCTTTAAAGCACAGGAAGAGGGGCACAACTTCGACAATGATGCACTTGGCCAAAAAGGGCGTATGTGATTTCTCCTGAATATATTCAGGAGAAAACGCATACGCCCTTTTTGGCCAAGCAAGCAAGCGGGCAATGCAAATCTGCACTACAAAGAAGTATCACTTCCCACAGGTCAAAAGGGACATCCACAAAATGTGTAAAAACCTGAAAGGCAAGACAGGCCCTGGAGAACAGGGAGCCTTGTTATGCTGATGGGCGGGATGTAAATTGCCAACTGCCTCACTGGAGGGGTGCATTGCGTTCCCTAAAACAAGTAAACAACAGAGCTACAGAGCCAAGGGCACTTCCAGTCTAGGGAATATACCTTGGGAAAACTGAAAATCAATTATACAGAGCCACCCCTAAATATAGGGCTGCACTGCTTACAAGAACCTCAACTTGGGTACACCTTAAATATCCCAGTATATAAAAAAATGGTTCAAAAAACTGTGGTATTTATGTACGATGGAATATCCCTCAGCCATGAAATCAATGTCATTGGACCAGGAGCAGCAAAGTGAGTGGATTAAGGTACGATGATTCTCAGTGAAATAAGTCACACAGAGAAAGAAAATTATCATAAGATATGACTTATGAAGATCCTGTAAACATGGCTCCACATGAACTGAGTTAGGAAAGAGAACAGAGTCTCACATTTAGAAAACACTCTTATGCCTGCTTAAGGGGAAAGAAGATGTGGGGTGATGCATAAAACCAGAGTTTGATCTAAGCACAGGTACCATTTCTAAAACCAACTGTGGAATAGACAAGACCTACACCATCCTCAGTGAAAGGGACTCAAAGCCCCATATTTCCTGCAGAGGAATAGATCTGACTAGTAAGAATGTTAAAACCTATGTATTGATATGTCTCTGTAAGGGAATCAAGTGTGTCTAGACTGGCATAAACATGGCAGCGAGAATCAGCTCAAACCCACTATAAAATGTAATTTCTAAAACAAAACCAAAAAACAGGGAAATTCATTACATTTCTTTCAGGGTCTCTGATGAAACCTGGAATGACCCTATCTACAATGACAGCTGGATGTGGCATAAGGCTGGACAGTAGGGACTGAGAGGATTGGTGAGATTGGGTGAGCAAATGCAGACCCTTTAAAACAAAAATGCATGGCCCCCATTCCATGGGTCCCAACTCTTCAAGTTGAAGGGAATATTACTACAGCTATAACATGTACGGGAAACCTAGAGAATGGACACACTGTGAATACAAAAGTTTCTAAAACTCAACGAGTAGTCCCTCTCCTGGTGCTCCGGTTTGACTTTCCAACTGCTTTACTATCAATCTCCCAACTTGGAGAGACAGCCCCTTTAACTTCCTGGTTCGCACAGGTTGCCAATTTGGCAGAGGATGGAAGGGAAGAGGGAGAACCAATGAGAGAGTAGCTGTTAGGCATTTGGACGGGCACATGTCACTCTAATTTCCCGGCAGGAAGAAGAATTAACCAGAGTCTCAGCCACCCACCGGGAACCAGTATAGGTCCTGAACCAAAATTTTGGACTTGCGTACAGCTCACAAAAAACGAGATGAAAAATGGAGCTCAGGGGCACAGCAATTCACTAAGTGGCAGAGTAATAAATGACAAATATCGTCCAAAAATCTGTTGAGGGAAGGCAACAAGGCGGACTTGAAAGCGAGGCAGAATAGCAGGAAACATATTTCAAGAGGTACGTTGGAATCACCTTTAAAGCACAGGAAGAGGGGCACAACTTTGACAATGATGCACTTGGCCAAAAAGGGCGTATGCGTTTTGTCCTGAATATATTCAGGAGAAAACGCATACGCCCTTTTTGGACAAGCAAGCAAGCGGGCAATGCAAATCTGCACTACAAAGAAGTATCACTTCCCACGGGTCAAAATGGACATCCACAAAATGTGTAAAATCCAGAAAGGCAAGACTGGCCCTGGAGAACAGGGAGCCTTGTTATGCTGATGGGCGGGATGTAAATTGCCAACTGCCTCACTGGAGGAGTGCATTGCGTTCCCTAAAACGAGTAAACAACAGAGATACAGAGCCAAGGGCACTTCCAGTCTAGGGAATATACCTTGGGAAAACTGAAAATCAATAAGACAGGGCCACCCCATAATTTAGGGCTGCACTGCTTACAAGAACCTCAACTTGGGTACACCTTAAATATGCCAGGAAATATAAAAATGGTTCAAAAAACTGTGGTATTTATGTACGATGGAATATCCCTCAGCCATGAAATCAATGTCATAAGACCAGGAGCAGCAAAGTGAGTGGATTCAGGTACGATGATTCTAAGTGAAATAAGTCACACAGAAAAGGAAACTTATCATAAGATATCACTTATGAAGATCCTGTAAACATGGCTCCACATGAACTGAGTTAGGAAAGAGAACAGAGTCTCACATTTAGAAAACACTCTTATGCCTGCTTAAGGGGAAAGAAGATGTGCGGTGATGCATAAAACCAGAGTTTGATCTAAGCACAGGTACCATTTCTAAAACCAACTGTGGAATAGACAAGACCTACACCATCCTCAGTGAAAGGGACTCAAAGCCCCATATTTCCCGCAGAGGAATAGATCTGACTAGTAAGAATGTTAAAACCTATGTATTGATATGTCTCTGTAAGGGAATCAAGTGTGTCTAGACTGGCATAAACATGGCAGCGAGAATCAGCTCAAACCCACTATAAAATGGAATTTCTAAAACAAAACCAAAAAACAGGGAAATTCATTATATTTCCTTCAGGGACTCTGATGAAACCTGGAATGACCCTATCTACAATGACAGCTGGATGTGGCATAAGGCTGGACAGTAGGGACTGAGAGGATTGGTGAGATTGGGTGAGCAAATGCAGACCCTTTAAAGCAAAAATGCATGGCCCCCATTCCATGGGTCCCAACTCTCCATGTTGAAGGGAATATTACTACAGCTATAACATGTACGGAAAACCTAGAGAATGGACACACTGTGAATACAAAAGGTTTCTAAACTCAACGAGTAGACCCTCTCCTGGTGCTCCGGTTTGACTTTCCAACTGCTTTACTATCAATCTCCCAACTTGGAGAGACAACACCTTTAACCTCCTGGTACGCAGAGGTTGCCAATTTGGCAGATCATGGAAGGGAAGAGGGAGAACCAATGAGAGAGTAGCTGTTAGGCATTTGGACGGGCACATGCCACTCTAATTTCCCGGCAGGAAGAAGAATTAACCAGAGTCACAGCCACCCACCGGGAACCAGTATACGTCCTCAACCAAAATTTTGGACTTGCATAGAGCTCACAAAAAACGAGTTGAAAAATGGAGCTCAGGGGCACAGCAATTCACAAACTGGCAGAGTAATAAAGGACAACTATCGTCCAAAAATCTGTTGAGGGAAGGCAACAAGGCGGACTTGAAAGCGAGGCAGAATAGCAGGAAACAGATTTCAAGAGGTACGTTGGAATCGCCTTTAAAGCACAGGAAGAGGGGCACAACTTCGACAATGATGCACTTGGCCAAAAAGGGCGTATGTGATTTCTCCTGAATATATTCAGGAGAAAACGCATACGCCCTTTTTGGCCAAGCAAGCAAGCGGGCAATGCAAATCTGCACTACAAAGAAGTATCACTTCCCACAGGTCAAAAGGGACATCCACAAAATGTGTAAAAACCTGAAAGGCAAGACAGGCCCTGGAGAACAGGGAGCCTTGTTATGCTGATGGGCGGGATGTAAATTGCCAACTGCCTCACTGGAGGAGTGCATTGCGTTCCCTAAAACAAGTAAACAACAGAGCTACAGAGCCAAGGGCACTTCCAGTCTAGGGAATATACCTTGGGAAAACTGAAAATCAATTATACAGAGCCACCCCTAAATTTAGGGCTGCACTGCTTACAAGAACCTCAACTTGGGTACACCTTAAATATCCCAGTACATAAAAAAATGGTTCAAAAAACTGTGGTATTTATGTACGATGGAATATCCCTCAGCCATGAAATCAATGTCGTTGGACCAGGAGCAGCAAAGTGAGTGGATTAAGGTACGATGATTCTAAGTGAAATAAGTCACACAGAAAAAGAAAATTATCATAAGATATGACTTATGAAGATCCTGTAAACATGGCTCCACATGAACTGAGTTAGGAAAGAGAACAGAGTCTCACATTTAGAAAACACTCTTATGCCTGCTTAAGGGGAAAGAAGATGTGGGGTGATGCATAAAACCAGAGTTTGATATAAGCACAGGTACCATTTCTAAAACCAACTGTGGAAGAGACAAGACCTACACCATCCTCAGTGAAAGGGACTCAAAGCCCCATATTTCCCGCAGAGGAATAGATCTGACTAGTAAGAATGTTAAAACCTATGTATTGATATGTCTCTGTAAGGGAATCAAGTGTGTCTAGACTGGCATAAACATGGCAGCGAGAATCAGCTCAAACCCACTATAAAATGGAATTTCTAAAACAAAACCAAAAAACAGGGAAATTCATTACATTTCCTTCAGGGTCTCTGATGAAACCTGGAATGACCCTATCTACAATGACAGCTGGATGTGGCATAAGGCTGGACAGTAGGGACTGAGAGGATTGGTGAGATTGGGTGAGCAAATGCAGACCCTTTAAAACAAAAATGCATGGCCCCCATTCCATGGGTCCCAACTCTCCAAGTTGAAGGGAATATTACTACAGCTATAACATGAACGGGAAACCTAGAGAATGGACACACTGTGAATACAAAAGTTTCTAAAACTCAACGAGTAGTCCCTCTCCTGGTGCTCCGGTTTGACTTTCCAACTGCTTTACTATCAATCTCCCAACTTGGAGAGACAGCCCCTTTAACTTCCTGGTTCGCACAGGTTGCCAATTTGGCAGAGGATGGAAGGGAAGAGGGAGAACCAATGAGAGAGTAGCTGTTAGGCATTTGGACGGGCACATGTCACTCTAATTTCCAGGCAGGAAGAAGAATTAACCAGAGTCTCAGCCACCCACCGGGAACCAGTATAGGTCCTGAACCAAAATTTTGGACTTGCGTACAGCTCACAAAAAACGAGTTGAAAAATGGAGCTCAGGGGCACAGCAATTCACTAAGTGGCAGAGTAATAAAGGACAACTATCGTCCAAAAATCTGTTGAGGGAAGGCAACGAGGCGGACTTGAAAGCGAGGCAGAATAGCAGGAAACATATTTCAAGAGGTACGTTGGAATCACCTTTAAAGCACAGGAAGAGGGGCACAACTTCGACAATGATGCACTTGGCCAAAAAGGGCGTATGTGATTTCTCCTGAATATATTCAGGAGAAAACGCATACGCCCTTTTTGGCCAAGCAAGCAAGCGGGCAATGCAAATCTGCACTACAAAGAAGTATCACTTCCCACAGGTCAAAAGGGACATCCACAAAATGTGTAAAAACCTGAAAGGCAAGACAGGCCCTGGAGAACAGGGAGCCTTGTTATGCTGATGGGCGGGATGTAAATTGCCAACTGCCTCACTGGAGGAGTGCATTGCGTTCCCTAAAACAAGTAAACAACAGAGCTACAGAGCCAAGGGCACTTCCAGTCTAGGGAATATACCTTGGGAAAACTGAAAATCAATTATACAGAGCCACCCCTAAATTTAGGGCTGCACTGCTTACAAGAACCTCAACTTGGGTACACCTTAAATATCCCAGTACATAAAAAAATGGTTCAAAAAACTGTGGTATTTATGTACGATGGAATATCCCTCAGCCATGAAATCAATGTCATTGGACCAGGAGCAGCAAAGTGAGTGGATTAAGGTACGATGATTCTAAGTGAAATAAGTCACACAGAAAAAGAAAATTATCATAAGATATGACTTATGAAGATCCTGTAAACATGGCTCCACATGAACTGAGTTAGGAAAGAGAACAGAGTCTCACATTTATAAAACACTCTTATGCCTGCTTAAGGGGAAAGAAGATGTGGGGTGATGCATAAAACCAGAGTTTGATCTAAGCACAGGTACCATTTCTAAAACCAACTGTGGAAGAGACAAGACCTACACCATCCTCAGTGAAAGGGACTCAAAGCCCCATATTTCCCGCAGAGGAATAGATCTGACTAGTAAGAATGTTAAAACCTATGTATTGATATGTCTCTGTAAGGGAATCAAGTGTGTCTAGACTGGCATAAACATGGCAGCGAGATTCAGCTCAAACCCACTATAAAATGGAATTTCTAAAACAAAACCAAAAAACAGGGAAATTCATTACATTTCCTTCAGGGTCTCTGATGAAACCTGGAATGACCCTATCTACAATGACAGCTGGATGTGGCATAAGGCTGGACAGTAGGGACTGAGAGGATTGGTGAGATTGGGTGAGCAAATGCAGACCCTTTAAAACAAAAATGCATGGCCCCCATTCCATGGGTCCCAACTCTCCAAGTTGAAGGGAATATTACTACAGCTATAACATGTACGGGAAACCTAGAGAATGGACACACTGTGAATACAAAAGTTTCTAAAACTCAACGAGTAGTCCCTCTCCTGGTGCTCCGGTTTGACTTTCCAACTGCTTTACTATCAATCTCCCAACTTGGAGAGACAGCCCCTTTAACTTCCTGGTTCGCACAGGTTGCCAATTTGGCAGAGGATGGAAGGGAAGAGGGAGAACCAATGAGAGAGTAGCTGTTAGGCATTTGGACGGGCACATGTCACTCTAATTTCCCGGCAGGAAGAAGAATTAATCAGAGTCTCAGCCACCCACCGGGAACCAGTATAGGTCCTGAACCAAAATTTTGGACTTGCGTACAGCTCACAAAAAACGAGTTGAAAAATGGAGCTCAGGGGCACAGCAATTCACTAAGTGGCAGAGTAATAAAGGACAACTATCGTCCAAAAATCTGTTGAGGGAAGGCAACGAGGCGGACTTGAAAGCGAGGCAGAATAGCAGGAAACATATTTCAAGAGGTACGTTGGAATCACCTTTAAAGCACAGGAAGAGGGGCACAACTTCGACAATGATGCACTTGGCCAAAAAGGGCGTATGTGATTTCTCCTGAATATATTCAGGAGAAAACGCATATGCCCTTTTTGGCCAAGCAAGCAAGCGGGCAATGCAAATCTGCACTACAAAGAAGTATCACTTCCCACAGGTCAAAAGGGACATCCACAAAATGTGTAAAAACCTGAAAGGCAAGACAGGCCCTGGAGAACAGGGAGCCTTGTTATGCTGATGGGCGGGATGTAAATTGCCAACTGCCTCACTGGAGGAGTGCATTGCGTTCCCTAAAACAAGTAAACAACAGAGCTACAGAGCCAAGGGCACTTCCAGTCTAGGGAATATACCTTGGGAAAACTGAAAATCAATTATACAGAGCCACCCCTAAATTTAGGGCTGCACTGCTTACAAGAACCTCAACTTGGGTACACCTTAAATATCCCAGTACATAAAAAAATGGTTCAAAAAACTGTGGTATTTATGTACGATGGAATATCCCTCAGCCATGAAATCAATGTCATTGGACCAGGAGCAGCAAAGTGAGTGGATTAAGGTACGATGATTCTAAGTGAAATAAGTCACACAGAAAAAGAAAATTATCATAAGATATGACTTATGAAGATCCTGTAAACATGGCTCCACATGAACTGAGTTAGGAAAGAGAACAGAGTCTCACATTTAGAAAACACTCTTATGCCTGCTTAAGGGGAAAGAAGATGTGGGGTGATGCATAAAACCAGAGTTTGATCTAAGCACAGGTACCATTTCTAAAACCAACTGTGGAAGAGACAAGACCTACACCATCCTCAGTGAAAGGGACTCAAAGCCCCATATTTCCCGCAGAGGAATAGATCTGACTAGTAAGAATGTTAAAACCTATGTATTGATATGTCTCTGTAAGGGAATCAAGTGTGTCTAGACTGGCATAAACATGGCAGCGAGAATCAGCTCAAACCCACTATAAAATGGAATTTCTAAAACAAAACCAAAAAACAGGGAAATTCATTACATTTCCTTCAGGGTCTCTGATGAAACCTGGAATGACCCTATCTACAATGACAGCTGGATGTGGCATAAGGCTGGACAGTAGGGACTGAGAGGATTGGTGAGATTGGGTGAGCAAATGCAGACCCTTTAAAACAAAAATGCATGGCCCCCATTCCATGGGTCCCAACTCTCCAAGTTGAAGGGAATATTACTACAGCTATAACATGTACGGGAAACCTAGAGAATGGACACACTGTGAATACAAAAGTTTCTAAAACTCAACGAGTAGTCCCTCTCCTGGTGCTCCGGTTTGACTTTCCAACTGCTTTACTATCAATCTCCCAACTTGGAGAGACAGCCCCTTTAACTTCCTGGTTCGCACAGGTTGCCAATTTGGCAGAGGATGGAAGGGAAGAGGGAGAACCAATGAGAGAGTAGCTGTTAGGCATTTGGACGGGCACATGTCACTCTAATTTCCCGGCAGGAAGAAGAATTAACCAGAGTCTCAGCCACCCACCGGGAACCAGTAGAGGTCCTGAACCAAAATTTTGGACTTGCGTACAGCTCACAAAAAACGAGTTGAAAAATGGAGCTCAGGGGCACAGCAATTCACTAAGTGGCAGAGTAATAAAGGACAAATATCGTCCAAAAATCTGTTGAGGGAAGGCAACGAGGCGGACTTGAAAGCGAGGCAGAATAGCAGGAAACATATTTCAAGAGGTACGTTGGAATCACCTTTAAAGCACAGGAAGAGGGGCACAACTTCGACAATGACGCACTTGGCCAAAAAGGGCGTATGCGTTTTCTCCTGAATATATTCAGGAGAAAACGCATACGCCCTTTTTGGCCAAGCAAGCAAGCGGGCAATGCAAATCTGCACTACAAAGAAGTATCACTTCCCACGGGTCAAAAGGGACATCCACAAAATGTGTAAAATCCAGAAAGGCAAGACTGGCCCTGGAGAACAGGGAGCCTTGTTATGCTGATGGGCGGGATGTAAATTGCCAACTGCCTCACTGGAGGAGTGCATTGCGTTCCCTAAAACAAGTAAACAACAGAGATACAGAGCCAAGGGCACTTCCAGTCTAGGGAATATACCTTGGGAAAACTGAAAATCAATAAGACAGGGCCACCCCCTAATTTAGGGCTGCACTGCTTACAAGAACCTCAACTTGGGTACACCTTAAATATGCCAGGAAATATAAAAATGGTTCAAAAAACTGTGGTATTTATGTACGATGGAATATCCCTCAGCCATGAAATCAATGTCATAAGACCAGGAGCAGCAAAGTGAGTGGATTCAGGTACGATGATTCTAAGTGAAATAAGTCACACAGAAAAGGAAACTTATCATAAGATATCACTTATGAAGATCCTGTAAACATGGCTACACAGGAACTGAGTTAGGAAAGAGAACAGAGTCTCACATTTAGAAAACACTCTTATGCCTGCTTAAGGGGAAAGGAGAGGTGGGGTGATGCATAAAACCAGAGTTTGATATAAGCACAGGTACCATTTCTAAAACCAACTGTGGAATAGAAAAGACCTACACCTTCCTCAGTGAAAGGGACTCAAAACCCCATATTTCCCGCAGAGGAATAGAAGTGACTAGTAAGAATCTTAAAACCTATGTATTGATATGTCTCTGTAAGGGAATCAAGTGTGTCTAGACTGGCATAAACATGGCAGCGAGAATCAGCTCAAACCCACTATAAAATGGAATTTCAAAAACAAAACCAAAAAACAGGGAAATTCATTACATTTCCTTCAGGGTCTCTGATGAAACCTGGAATGCTACCCTATCTACAATGACAGCTGGATGTGGCATAAGGCTGGACACTTGGGACTGAGAGGATTGGTGAGATTGGGTGAGCAAATGCAGACCCTTTAAAGCAAAAATGCATGGCCCCCATTCCATGGGTCCCAACTCTCCATGGTGAAGGGAATATTACTACAGCTATAACGTGTACGGGAAACCTAGAGAATGGACACACTGTGAATACAAAAGGTTTCTAAAACTCAACGAGTATTCCCTCTCCTGGTGCTCCGGTTTGACTATCCAACTGCTTTACTATCAATCTCCCAACTTGGAGAGACAAACCCTTTAACCTCCTGGTTCGCACAGGTTGCCAATTTGGCAGAGGATCGAAGGGAAGACGGGGAACCAATGAGACAATAGCTGTTAGGCATTTGGACGGGTGCATGTCACTCTAATTTCCCGGCAGGAAGAAGAATTAACCAGAGTATCAGCCACCCACCGGGAATCAGTATAGGTCCTGATCCAAAATTTTGGACTTGCGTACAGCTCACAAAAAACGGGTTGAAAAATGGAGCTCAGGGGCACAGCAATTCACAAACTGGCAGAGTAGTAAAGAACAACTATCGTCCAAAAATCTGTTGAGGGAAGGCAACAAGGCGGACTTGAAAGCGAGGCAGAATAGCAGGAAACAGATTTCAAGAGGTACGTTGGAATCACCTTTAAAGCACAGGAAGAGGGACACAACTTCGACAATGATGCACTTGGCAAAAAAGGGCGTAGAGGTTTTCTCCTGAATGTATTCAGGAAAAACCATACGCCCTTTTAGGCCAAGCAAGCAAGCGGGCAATGCAAATCGGCACTACAAAGAAGTATCACTTCCCACTGGTCAAAAGGGACATCCACAAAATGTGTAAAAACCTGAAAGTCAAGACAGGCCCTGGAGAACAGGGAGCCTTGTTATGCTGATGGGCGGGATGTAAATTGCCAACTGCCTCACTGGAGGAGTGCATTGCGTTCCGTAAAACAAGTAAACAACAAAGCTACAGAGCCAAGGGCACTTCCAGTCTAGGGAATATACCTTGGGAAAACTGAAAATCAATAAGACACAGCCACCCCCAAATTTAGGGCTGCACTGCTTACAAGAACCTCAACTTGGGTACACATTAAATATCCCAGGATATATAAAAATGGTTCAAAAAACTGTGGTATTTATGTCCGATGGAATATCCCTCAGCCATGAAATCAATGTCATAAGACCAGGAGCAGCAAAGTGAGTGGATTCAGGTACGATGATTCTAAGTGAAATAAGTCACACAGAAAAAGAAATTTATCGTAAGATATCACTTATGAAGATCCTGTAAACATGGCTACACAGGAAATGAGTTAGGAAAGAGAACAGAGTCTCACATTTAGAAAACACTCTTATGCCTGCTTAAGGGGAAAGGAGAGGTGGGGTGATGCATAAAACCGGAGTTTGATATAGGCACAGGTACCATTTCTAAAACCAACTGTGGAATAGACAAGACCTACACCTTCCTCAGTGAAAGAACTCAAAATCCCATATTTCCCGCAGAGGACTAGATCTGACTAGTAAGAATCTTAAAACCTATGTATTGATATGTCTCTGTAAGGGAATCAAGTGTGTCTAGACTGGCATAAACATGGCAGCGAGAATCAGCTCAAACCCACTATAAAAAGGAATTTCAAAAACAAAACCAAAAAACAGGGAAATTTTTTACATTTCCTTCAGGGTCTCTGATGAAACCTAGAATGACCCTATCTACAATGACAGCTGGATGTGGCATAAGGCTGGACACTTGGGACTGAGAGGATTGGTGAGATTGGGTGAGCAAATGCAGACCCTTTAAAGCAAAAATGCATGGCCCCCATTCCATGGGTCCCAACTCTCCATGTTGAAGGGAATATTACTACAGCTATAACATGTACGGAAAACCTAGAGAATGGACACACTGTGAATACAAAAGTTTCTAGAACTCAACGAGTAGTCCCTCTCCTGGTGCTCCGGTTTGACTTTCCAACTGCTTTACTATCAATCTCCCAACTTGGAGAGACAGCCCCTTTAACTTCCTGGTTCGCAGAGGTTGCCAATTTGGCAGAGGATGGAAGGGAAGAGGGAGAACCAATGAGAGAGTAGCTGTTAGGCATTTGGACGGGCTCATGTCACTCTAATTTCCCGGCAGGAAGAAGAATTAACCAGAGTCTCAGCCACCCACCGGGAACCAGTATAGGTCCTGAACCAAAATTTTGGACTTGCGTACAGCTCACAAAAAACGAGTTGAAAAATGGAGCTCAGGGGCACAGCAATTCACTAAGTGGCAGAGTAATAAAGGACAACTGTCGTCCAAAAATTTGTTGAGGGAAGGCAACGAGGCGGACTTGAAAGTGAGGCAGAATAGCAGGAAACAGATTTCAAGAGGTACGGTGGAATCGGCTCTAAAGCACAGGAAGAGGGGCACAACTTCGACAATGACGCACTTGGCCAAAAAGGGCGTATGCGATTTCTCCTGAATATATACAGGAGAAAACGCATACGCCCTTTTTGGCCAAGCAAGCAAGCGGGCAATGCAAATCTGCACTACAAAGAAGTATCACTTCCCACGGGTCAAAAGGGACATCCACAAAATGTGTAAAAACCTGAAAGGCAAGACAGGCCCTGGAGAACAGGGAGCCTTGTTATGCTGATGGGCGGGATGTAAATTGCCAACTGCCTCACTGGAGGAGTGCATTGCGTTCCCTAAAACAAGTAAACAACAGAGCTACAGAGCCAAGGGCACTTCCAGTCTAGGGAATATACCTTGGGAAAACTGAAAATCAATTATACAGAGCCACCCCTAAATTTAGGGCTGCACTGCTTACAAGAACCTCAACTTGGGTACACCTTAAATATCCCAGTATATAAAAAAATGGTTCAAAAAACTGTGGTATTTATGTACGATGGAATATCCCTCAGCCATGAAATCAATGTCATTGGACCAGGAGCAGCAAAGTGAGTGGATTAAGGTACGATGATTCTAAGTGAAATAAGACACACAGAAAAAGAAAATTATCCTAAGATATGACTTATGAAGATCCTGTAAACATGGCTCCACATGAACTGAGTTAGGAAAGAGAACAGAGTCTCACATTTAGAAAACACTCTTATGCCTGCTTAAGGGGAAAGAAGATGTGGGGTGATGCATAAAACCAGAGTTTGATCTAAGCACAGGTAACATTTCTAAAACCAACTGTGGAATAGACATGACCTACACCATCCTCAGTGAAAGGGACTCAAAGCCCCATATTTCCCGCAGAGGAATAGATCTGACTAGTAAGAATGTTAAAACCTATGTATTGATAAGTCTCTGTAAGGGAATCAAGTGTGTCTAGACAGGCATAAACATGGCAGCGAGAATCAGCTCAAACCCACTATAAAATGGAATTTCTAAAACAAAACCAAAAAACAGGGAAATTCATTACATTTCCTTCAGGGTCTCTGATGAAACCTGGAATGACCTATCTACAATGACCGCTGGATGTGGCATAAGGCTGGACAGTAGGGACTGAGAGGATTGGTGAGATTGGGTGAGCAAATGCAGACCCTTTAAAACAAAAATGCATGGCCCCCATTCCATGGGTCCCAACTCTCCAAGTTGAAGGGAATATTACTACAGCTATAACATGTACGGGAAACCTAGAGAATGGACACACTGTGAATACAAAAGTTTCTAAAACTAAACGAGTAGTCCCTCTCCTGGTGCTCCGGTTTGACTTTCCAACTGCTTTACTATCAATCTCCCAACTTGGAGAGACAGCCCCTTTAACTTCCTGGTTCGCACAGGTTGCCAATTTGGCAGAGGATGGAAGGGAAGAGGGAGGACCAATGAGAGAGTAGCTGTTAGGCATTTGGACGGGCACATGTCACTCTAATTTCCTGGCAGGAAGACGAATTAACCAGAGTCTCAGCCACCCACCGGGAACCAGTATAGATCCTGAACCAAAATTTTGGACTTGCGTACAGCTCACAAAAAACGAGTTGAAAAATGGAGCTCAGGGGCACAGCAATTCACTAAGTGGCAGAGTAATAAAGGACAACTATCGTCCAAAAATCTGTTGAGGGAAGGCAACGAGGCGGACTTGAAAGCGAGGCAGAATAGCAGGAAACAGATTTCAAGTGGTACGTTGGAATCGCCTTTAAAGCACAGGAAGAGGGGCACAACGTCGACAATGATGCACTTGGCCAAAAAGGGCGTATGCGTTTTCTCCTGAATATATTCAGGAGAAAACGCATACGCCCTTTTTGGCCAAGCAAGCAAGCGGGCAATGCAAATCTGCACTACAAAGAAGTATCACTTCCCACGGGTCAAAAGGGACATCCACAAAATGTGTAAAAACCAGAAAGGCAAGACTGGCCCTGGAGAAGATGGAGCCTTGTTATGCTGATGGGCGGGATGTAAATTGCCAACTGCCTCACTGGAGGAGTGCATTGCGTTCCCTAAAACAAGTAAACAACAGAGATACAGAGCCAAGGGCACTTCCAGTCTAGGGAATATACCTTGGGAAAACTGAAAATCAATAAGACAGGGCCACCCTCTAATTTAGGGCTGCACTGCTTACAAGAACCTCAACTTGGGTACACCATAAATATGCCAGGAAATATAATAATGGTTCAAAAAACTGTGGTATTTATGTACGATGGAATATCCCTCAGCCATGAAATCAATGTCATAAGACCAGGAGCAGCAAAGTGAGTGGATTCAGGTACGATGATTCTAAGTGAAATAAGTCACACAGAAAAGGAAACTTATCATAAGATATCACTTATGAAGATCCTGTAAACATGGCTACATAGGAACTGAGTTAGGAAAGAGAACAGAGTCTCACATTTAGAAAACACTCTTATGCCTGCTTAAGGGGAAAGGAGAGGTGGGGTGATGCATAAAACCAGAGTTTGATATAAGCACAGGTACCATTTCTAAAACCAACTGTGGAATAGACAAGACCTACACCTTCCTCAGTGAAAGGGACTCAAAACCCCATATTTCCCGCAGAGGAATAGATCTGACTAGTAAGAATCTTAAAACCTATGTATTGATATGTCTCTGTAAGGGAATCAAGTGTGTCTAGACTGGCATAAACATGGCAGCGAGAATCAGCTCAAACCCACTATAAAATGGAATTTCAAAAACAAAACCAAAAAACAGGGAAATTCACTACATTTCCTTCAGGGTCTCTGATGAAACCTGGAATGCTACCCTATCTACAATGACAGCTGGATGTGGCATAAGGCTGGACACTTGGGACTGAGAGGATTGGTGAGATTGGGTGAGCAAATGCAGACCCTTTAAAGCAAAAATGCATGGCCCCCATTCCATGGGTCCCAACTCTCCATGTTGAAGGGAATATTACTACAGCTACAACGTGTACGGGAAACCTAGAGAATGGACACACTGTGTATACAAAAGGTTTCTAAAACTCAACGAGTATTCCCTCTCCTGGTGCTCCGGTTTGACTATCCAACTGCTTTACTATCAATCTCCCAACTTGGAGAGACAAACCCTTTAACCTCCTGGTTCGCACAGGTTGCCAATTTGGCAGAGGATCGAAGGGAAGACGGGGAACCAATGAGACAATAGCTGTTAGGCATTTGGACGGGTGCATGTCACTCTAATTTCCCGGCAGGAAGAAGAATTAACCAGAGTCTCAGCCACCCACCGGGTATCAGTATAGGTCCTGATCCAAAATTTTGGACTTGCGTACAGCTCACAAAAAATGGGTTGAGGAATGGAGCTCAGGGGCACCGCAATTCACAAACTGGCAGAGTAGTAAAGAACAACTATCGTCCAAAAATCTGTTGAGGGAAGGCAACAAGGCGGACTTGAAAGCGAGGCAATATAGCAGGAAACAGATTTCAAGAGGTACGTTGGAATCACCTTTAAAGCACAGGAAGAGGGACACAACTTCGACAATGATGTACTTGGCCAAAAAGGGCGTAGATGTTTTCTCCTGAATGTATTCAGGAAAAACCATACGCCCTTTTAGGCCAAGCAAGCAAGCGGGCAATGCAAATCGGCACTACAAAGAAGTATCACTTCCCACTGGTCAAAAGGGACATCCACAAAATGTGTAAAAACCAGAAAGGCAAGACAGGCCCTGGAGAACAGGGAGCCTTGGTATGCTGATGGGCGGGATGTAAATTGCCAACTGCCTCACTGGAGGAGTGCATTGCGTTCCCTAAAACAAGTAAACAACAAAGCTACAGAGCCAAGGGCACTTCCAGTCTAGGGAATATACCTTGGGAAAACTGAAAATCAATAAGACACAGCCACCCCCAAATTTAGGGCTGCACTGCTTACAAGAACCTCAACTTGGGTACACATTAAATATCCCAGGATATATAAAAATGGTTCAAAAAACTGTGGTATTTATGTACGATGGAATATCCCTCAGCCATGAAATCAATGTCATAAGACGAGGAGCAGCAAAGTGAGTGGATTCAGGTACGATGATTCTAAGTGAAATAAGTCACACAGAAAAAGAAACTTATCGTAAGATATCACTTATGAAGATCCTGTAAACATGGCTACACAGGAAATGAGTTAGGAAAGAGAACAGAGTCTCACATTTAGAAAACACTCTTATGCCTGCTTAAGGGGAAAGGAGAGATGGGGTGATGCATAAAACCGGAGTTTGATATAGGCACAGGTACCATTTCTAAAACCAACTGTGGAATAGACAAGACCTACACCTTCCTCAGTGAAAGAACTCAAAATCCCATATTTCCTGCAGAGGAATAGATCTGACTAGTAAGAATCTTAAAACCTATGTATTGATATGTCTCTGTAAGGGAATCAAGTGTGTCTAGACTGGCATAAACATGGCAGCGAGAATCAGCTCAAACCCACTATAAAAAGGAATTTCAAAAACAAAACCAAAAAATAGGGAAATTCTTTACATTTCCTTCAGGGTCTCTGATGAAACCTAGAATGACCCTATCTACAATGACAGCTGGATGTGGCATAAGGCTGGACACTTGGGACTGAGAGGATTGGTGAGATTGGGTGAGCAAATGCAGACCCTTTAAAGCAAAAATGCATGGCCCCCATTCCATGGGTCCCAAGTCTCCAGGTTGAAGGGAATATTACTACAGCTATAACATGTACGGAAAACCTAGAGAATGGACACACTGTGAATACAAAAGGTTTCTAAAACTCAACGAGTAGTCCCTCTCCTGGTTCTCCGGTTTGACTTTCCAACTGCTTTACTATCAATCTCCCAACTTGGAGAGACAACCCCTTTAACCTCCTGGTTCGCAAAGGTTTCCAATTTGGCAGAGGATTGAAGGGAAGAGGGAGAACCAATGAGAGAGTAGCTGTTAGGCATTTGGACGGGCACATGTCACTCTAATTTCCCGGCAGGAAGAAGAATTAACCAGAGTCACAGCCACCCACCGGGAACCAGCATAGGTCCTGAACCAAAATTTTGGACTTGCATAGAGCTCACAAAAAACGAGTTGAAAAATGGAGCTCAGGGGCACAGCGATTCACAAACTGGCAGAGTAATAAAGGACAACTATCGTCCAAAAATCTGTTGAGGGAAGGCAACATGGCGGACTTGAAAGCGAGGCAGAATAGCAGGAAACAGATTTCAAGAGGTACGTTGGAATCACCTTTAAAGCACAGGAAGAGGGACACAACTTCGACAATGATGCACTTGGCAAAAAAGGGCGTAGAGGTTTTCTCCTGAATGTATTCAGGAAAAACCATACGCCCTTTTAGGCCAAGCAAGCAAGCGGGCAATGCAAATCGGCACTACAAAGAAGTATCACTTCCCACTGGTCAAAAGGGACATCCACAAAATGTGTAAAAACCTGAAAGTCAAGACAGGCCCTGGAGAACAGGGAGCCTTGTTATGCTGATGGGCGGGATGTAAATTGCCAACTGCCTCACTGGAGGAGTGCATTGCGTTCCGTAAAACAAGTAAACAACAAAGCTACAGAGCCAAGGGCACTTCCAGTCTAGGGAATATACCTTGGGAAAACTGAAAATCAATAAGACACAGCCACCCCCAAATTTAGGGCTGCACTGCTTACAAGAACCTCAACTTGGGTACACATTAAATATCCCAGGATATATAAAAATGGTTCAAAAAACTGTGGTATTTATGTCCGATGGAATATCCCTCAGCCATGAAATCAATGTCATAAGACCAGGAGCAGCAAAGTGAGTGGATTCAGGTACGATGATTCTAAGTGAAATAAGTCACACAGAAAAAGAAATTTATCGTAAGATATCACTTATGAAGATCCTGTAAACATGGCTACACAGGAAATGAGTTAGGAAAGAGAACAGAGTCTCACATTTAGAAAACACTCTTATGCCTGCTTAAGGGGAAAGGAGAGGTGGGGTGATGCATAAAACCGGAGTTTGATATAGGCACAGGTACCATTTCTAAAACCAACTGTGGAATAGACAAGACCTACACCTTCCTCAGTGAAAGAACTCAAAATCCCATATTTCCCGCAGAGGACTAGATCTGACTAGTAAGAATCTTAAAACCTATGTATTGATATGTCTCTGTAAGGGAATCAAGTGTGTCTAGACTGGCATAAACATGGCAGCGAGAATCAGCTCAAACCCACTATAAAAAGGAATTTCAAAAACAAAACCAAAAAACAGGGAAATTTTTTACATTTCCTTCAGGGTCTCTGATGAAACCTAGAATGACCCTATCTACAATGACAGCTGGATGTGGCATAAGGCTGGACACTTGGGACTGAGAGGATTGGTGAGATTGGGTGAGCAAATGCAGACCCTTTAAAGCAAAAATGCATGGCCCCCATTCCATGGGTCCCAACTCTCCATGTTGAAGGGAATATTACTACAGCTATAACATGTACGGAAAACCTAGAGAATGGACACACTGTGAATACAAAAGTTTCTAGAACTCAACGAGTAGTCCCTCTCCTGGTGCTCCGGTTTGACTTTCCAACTGCTTTACTATCAATCTCCCAACTTGGAGAGACAGCCCCTTTAACTTCCTGGTTCGCAGAGGTTGCCAATTTGGCAGAGGATGGAAGGGAAGAGGGAGAACCAATGAGAGAGTAGCTGTTAGGCATTTGGACGGGCTCATGTCACTCTAATTTCCCGGCAGGAAGAAGAATTAACCAGAGTCTCAGCCACCCACCGGGAACCAGTATAGGTCCTGAACCAAAATTTTGGACTTGCGTACAGCTCACAAAAAACGAGTTGAAAAATGGAGCTCAGGGGCACAGCAATTCACTAAGTGGCAGAGTAATAAAGGACAACTGTCGTCCAAAAATTTGTTGAGGGAAGGCAACGAGGCGGACTTGAAAGTGAGGCAGAATAGCAGGAAACAGATTTCAAGAGGTACGGTGGAATCGGCTCTAAAGCACAGGAAGAGGGGCACAACTTCGACAATGACGCACTTGGCCAAAAAGGGCGTATGCGATTTCTCCTGAATATATACAGGAGAAAACGCATACGCCCTTTTTGGCCAAGCAAGCAAGCGGGCAATGCAAATCTGCACTACAAAGAAGTATCACTTCCCACGGGTCAAAAGGGACATCCACAAAATGTGTAAAAACCTGAAAGGCAAGACAGGCCCTGGAGAACAGGGAGCCTTGTTATGCTGATGGGCGGGATGTAAATTGCCAACTGCCTCACTGGAGGAGTGCATTGCGTTCCCTAAAACAAGTAAACAACAGAGCTACAGAGCCAAGGGCACTTCCAGTCTAGGGAATATACCTTGGGAAAACTGAAAATCAATTATACAGAGCCACCCCTAAATTTAGGGCTGCACTGCTTACAAGAACCTCAACTTGGGTACACCTTAAATATCCCAGTATATAAAAAAATGGTTCAAAAAACTGTGGTATTTATGTACGATGGAATATCCCTCAGCCATGAAATCAATGTCATTGGACCAGGAGCAGCAAAGTGAGTGGATTAAGGTACGATGATTCTAAGTGAAATAAGACACACAGAAAAAGAAAATTATCCTAAGATATGACTTATGAAGATCCTGTAAACATGGCTCCACATGAACTGAGTTAGGAAAGAGAACAGAGTCTCACATTTAGAAAACACTCTTATGCCTGCTTAAGGGGAAAGAAGATGTGGGGTGATGCATAAAACCAGAGTTTGATCTAAGCACAGGTAACATTTCTAAAACCAACTGTGGAATAGACATGACCTACACCATCCTCAGTGAAAGGGACTCAAAGCCCCATATTTCCCGCAGAGGAATAGATCTGACTAGTAAGAATGTTAAAACCTATGTATTGATAAGTCTCTGTAAGGGAATCAAGTGTGTCTAGACAGGCATAAACATGGCAGCGAGAATCAGCTCAAACCCACTATAAAATGGAATTTCTAAAACAAAACCAAAAAACAGGGAAATTCATTACATTTCCTTCAGGGTCTCTGATGAAACCTGGAATGACCTATCTACAATGACCGCTGGATGTGGCATAAGGCTGGACAGTAGGGACTGAGAGGATTGGTGAGATTGGGTGAGCAAATGCAGACCCTTTAAAACAAAAATGCATGGCCCCCATTCCATGGGTCCCAACTCTCCAAGTTGAAGGGAATATTACTACAGCTATAACATGTACGGGAAACCTAGAGAATGGACACACTGTGAATACAAAAGTTTCTAAAACTAAACGAGTAGTCCCTCTCCTGGTGCTCCGGTTTGACTTTCCAACTGCTTTACTATCAATCTCCCAACTTGGAGAGACAGCCCCTTTAACTTCCTGGTTCGCACAGGTTGCCAATTTGGCAGAGGATGGAAGGGAAGAGGGAGGACCAATGAGAGAGTAGCTGTTAGGCATTTGGACGGGCACATGTCACTCTAATTTCCTGGCAGGAAGACGAATTAACCAGAGTCTCAGCCACCCACCGGGAACCAGTATAGATCCTGAACCAAAATTTTGGACTTGCGTACAGCTCACAAAAAACGAGTTGAAAAATGGAGCTCAGGGGCACAGCAATTCACTAAGTGGCAGAGTAATAAAGGACAACTATCGTCCAAAAATCTGTTGAGGGAAGGCAACGAGGCGGACTTGAAAGCGAGGCAGAATAGCAGGAAACAGATTTCAAGTGGTACGTTGGAATCGCCTTTAAAGCACAGGAAGAGGGGCACAACGTCGACAATGATGCACTTGGCCAAAAAGGGCGTATGCGTTTTCTCCTGAATATATTCAGGAGAAAACGCATACGCCCTTTTTGGCCAAGCAAGCAAGCGGGCAATGCAAATCTGCACTACAAAGAAGTATCACTTCCCACGGGTCAAAAGGGACATCCACAAAATGTGTAAAAACCAGAAAGGCAAGACTGGCCCTGGAGAAGATGGAGCCTTGTTATGCTGATGGGCGGGATGTAAATTGCCAACTGCCTCACTGGAGGAGTGCATTGCGTTCCCTAAAACAAGTAAACAACAGAGATACAGAGCCAAGGGCACTTCCAGTCTAGGGAATATACCTTGGGAAAACTGAAAATCAATAAGACAGGGCCACCCTCTAATTTAGGGCTGCACTGCTTACAAGAACCTCAACTTGGGTACACCATAAATATGCCAGGAAATATAATAATGGTTCAAAAAACTGTGGTATTTATGTACGATGGAATATCCCTCAGCCATGAAATCAATGTCATAAGACCAGGAGCAGCAAAGTGAGTGGATTCAGGTACGATGATTCTAAGTGAAATAAGTCACACAGAAAAGGAAACTTATCATAAGATATCACTTATGAAGATCCTGTAAACATGGCTACATAGGAACTGAGTTAGGAAAGAGAACAGAGTCTCACATTTAGAAAACACTCTTATGCCTGCTTAAGGGGAAAGGAGAGGTGGGGTGATGCATAAAACCAGAGTTTGATATAAGCACAGGTACCATTTCTAAAACCAACTGTGGAATAGACAAGACCTACACCTTCCTCAGTGAAAGGGACTCAAAACCCCATATTTCCCGCAGAGGAATAGATCTGACTAGTAAGAATCTTAAAACCTATGTATTGATATGTCTCTGTAAGGGAATCAAGTGTGTCTAGACTGGCATAAACATGGCAGCGAGAATCAGCTCAAACCCACTATAAAATGGAATTTCAAAAACAAAACCAAAAAACAGGGAAATTCACTACATTTCCTTCAGGGTCTCTGATGAAACCTGGAATGCTACCCTATCTACAATGACAGCTGGATGTGGCATAAGGCTGGACACTTGGGACTGAGAGGATTGGTGAGATTGGGTGAGCAAATGCAGACCCTTTAAAGCAAAAATGCATGGCCCCCATTCCATGGGTCCCAACTCTCCATGTTGAAGGGAATATTACTACAGCTACAACGTGTACGGGAAACCTAGAGAATGGACACACTGTGTATACAAAAGGTTTCTAAAACTCAACGAGTATTCCCTCTCCTGGTGCTCCGGTTTGACTATCCAACTGCTTTACTATCAATCTCCCAACTTGGAGAGACAAACCCTTTAACCTCCTGGTTCGCACAGGTTGCCAATTTGGCAGAGGATCGAAGGGAAGACGGGGAACCAATGAGACAATAGCTGTTAGGCATTTGGACGGGTGCATGTCACTCTAATTTCCCGGCAGGAAGAAGAATTAACCAGAGTCTCAGCCACCCACCGGGTATCAGTATAGGTCCTGATCCAAAATTTTGGACTTGCGTACAGCTCACAAAAAATGGGTTGAGGAATGGAGCTCAGGGGCACCGCAATTCACAAACTGGCAGAGTAGTAAAGAACAACTATCGTCCAAAAATCTGTTGAGGGAAGGCAACAAGGCGGACTTGAAAGCGAGGCAATATAGCAGGAAACAGATTTCAAGAGGTACGTTGGAATCACCTTTAAAGCACAGGAAGAGGGACACAACTTCGACAATGATGTACTTGGCCAAAAAGGGCGTAGATGTTTTCTCCTGAATGTATTCAGGAAAAACCATACGCCCTTTTAGGCCAAGCAAGCAAGCGGGCAATGCAAATCGGCACTACAAAGAAGTATCACTTCCCACTGGTCAAAAGGGACATCCACAAAATGTGTAAAAACCAGAAAGGCAAGACAGGCCCTGGAGAACAGGGAGCCTTGGTATGCTGATGGGCGGGATGTAAATTGCCAACTGCCTCACTGGAGGAGTGCATTGCGTTCCCTAAAACAAGTAAACAACAAAGCTACAGAGCCAAGGGCACTTCCAGTCTAGGGAATATACCTTGGGAAAACTGAAAATCAATAAGACACAGCCACCCCCAAATTTAGGGCTGCACTGCTTACAAGAACCTCAACTTGGGTACACATTAAATATCCCAGGATATATAAAAATGGTTCAAAAAACTGTGGTATTTATGTACGATGGAATATCCCTCAGCCATGAAATCAATGTCATAAGACGAGGAGCAGCAAAGTGAGTGGATTCAGGTACGATGATTCTAAGTGAAATAAGTCACACAGAAAAAGAAACTTATCGTAAGATATCACTTATGAAGATCCTGTAAACATGGCTACACAGGAAATGAGTTAGGAAAGAGAACAGAGTCTCACATTTAGAAAACACTCTTATGCCTGCTTAAGGGGAAAGGAGAGATGGGGTGATGCATAAAACCGGAGTTTGATATAGGCACAGGTACCATTTCTAAAACCAACTGTGGAATAGACAAGACCTACACCTTCCTCAGTGAAAGAACTCAAAATCCCATATTTCCTGCAGAGGAATAGATCTGACTAGTAAGAATCTTAAAACCTATGTATTGATATGTCTCTGTAAGGGAATCAAGTGTGTCTAGACTGGCATAAACATGGCAGCGAGAATCAGCTCAAACCCACTATAAAAAGGAATTTCAAAAACAAAACCAAAAAATAGGGAAATTCTTTACATTTCCTTCAGGGTCTCTGATGAAACCTAGAATGACCCTATCTACAATGACAGCTGGATGTGGCATAAGGCTGGACACTTGGGACTGAGAGGATTGGTGAGATTGGGTGAGCAAATGCAGACCCTTTAAAGCAAAAATGCATGGCCCCCATTCCATGGGTCCCAAGTCTCCAGGTTGAAGGGAATATTACTACAGCTATAACATGTACGGAAAACCTAGAGAATGGACACACTGTGAATACAAAAGGTTTCTAAAACTCAACGAGTAGTCCCTCTCCTGGTTCTCCGGTTTGACTTTCCAACTGCTTTACTATCAATCTCCCAACTTGGAGAGACAACCCCTTTAACCTCCTGGTTCGCAAAGGTTTCCAATTTGGCAGAGGATTGAAGGGAAGAGGGAGAACCAATGAGAGAGTAGCTGTTAGGCATTTGGACGGGCACATGTCACTCTAATTTCCCGGCAGGAAGAAGAATTAACCAGAGTCACAGCCACCCACCGGGAACCAGCATAGGTCCTGAACCAAAATTTTGGACTTGCATAGAGCTCACAAAAAACGAGTTGAAAAATGGAGCTCAGGGGCACAGCGATTCACAAACTGGCAGAGTAATAAAGGACAACTATCGTCCAAAAATCTGTTGAGGGAAGGCAACATGGCGGACTTGAAAGCGAGGCAGAATAGCAGGAAACAGATTTCAAGAGGTACGTTGGAATCGCCTTTAAAGCACAGGAAGAGGGGCACAACTTCGACAATGATGCACTTGGCCAAAAAGGGCGTATGTGTTTTCTCCTGAATATATTCAGGAGAAAACGCATACGCCCTTTTTGTCCAAGCAAGCAAGCGGGCAATGCAAATCGGCACTACAAAGAAGTATCACTTCTCACCGGTCAAAAGGGACATCCACAAAATGTGTAAAAGCCAGAAAGGCAAGACTGGCCCTGGAGAACAGGGAGCCTTGTTATACTGCTGGGCGGGAGGTTAATTGTCAACTGCCTCACTGGAGGAGTTCATTGCGTTCCCTAAAACAAGTAAACAACAGAGCTACAGAGCCAATGGCACTTTCAGTCTAGGGAATATACGTTGGGAAAACTGAAAATCAATAAGACAGAGCCACCCCCAAATTTAGGGCTGCACTGCTTACAAGAACCTCAACTTGGGTAAACCTTAAATATCCCAGGAAATATAAAAATGGTTCAAAAAACTGTGGTATTTATGTACGATGGAATATCCCTCAGCCATGAAATCAATGTCATAAGACCAGGAGCAGCAAAGTGAGTGAATTCAGGTACGATGATTCTAAGTGAAATAAGTCACACAGAAAAAGAAACTTATCATAAGATATCACTTATGAAGGTCCTGTAAACATGGCTACACATGAACTGAGTTAGGAAAGAGAACAGAGTCTCTCATTTAGAAAACACTCTTATGCCTGCTTAAGGGGAAAGGAGAGGTGGGGTGATGCATAAAACCAGAGTTTGATATAAGCACAGGTACCATTTCTAAAACCAACTGTGGAATAGACAAGACCTACACCTTCCTCAGTGAAAGGGACTCAAAACCCCATATTTCCCGCAGAGGAATAGATCTGACTAGTAAGAATCTTAAAACCTATGTATTGATATGTCTCTGTAAGGGAATCAAGTGTGTCCAGACAGGCATAAACATGGCAGCGTCAATCAGCTCAAACCCACTATAAAAATGAATTTCAAAAACAAAACCAAAAAACAGGGAAATTCTTTACATTTCCTTCAACGTCTCTGATGAAACCTGGTATGACCCTATCTACAATGACAGCTGGATGTGGCATAAGGCTGGACACTTGGGATTGAGAGGATTGGTGAGATTGGGTGAGCAAATGCAGACCATTTGAAGCAAAAATACATGGCCCCCATTCCATGGGTCCCAAATCTCCATGTTGAAGGGAATATTACTACAGCTATAACATGTACGGGAATCCTAGAGAATGGACACACTGTAAATACAAAAGGTTTCTAAAACTCAACGAGTAGTCCCCCTCCTGGTGCTCCGGTTTGACATTCCAACTGCTTTACTGCCAATCTCCCAACTTGGAGAGACAGCCCCTTTAACCTCCTGGTTCGCACAGGTTGCCAATTTGGCAGAGGATGGAAGGGAAGAGGGAGAACGAATGACAGAGTAGATGTAAGGCATTTGGACGGGCATATGTCACTCTAATTTCCCGGCAGGAAGAAGAATTAACCAGAGTCTCAGCCACCCACCGGGAACCAGCATAGGTCCTGAACCAAAATTTTGGACTTGCGTACAGCTCACAAAAAACGAGTTGAAAAATGGAGCTCAGGGGCACAGCAATTCACAAACTGGCAGAGTAATAAAGGACAACTATCGTCCAAAAATCTGTTGAGGGAAGGCAACGATGCGGACTTGAAAGCGAGGCAGAATAGCAGGAAACAGATTTCAAGAGGTACGTTGGAATCGCCTTTAAAGCACAGGAAGAGGGGCACAACTTCGACAATGTTGCACTTGGGCAAAAAGGGTGTATGCGTTTTCTCCTGAATATACTCAGGAGAAAACGCATACGCCCTTTTTGGCCAAGCAAGCAAGCGGGCAATGCAAATCTGCACTACAAAGAAGTATCACTTCGCACCTGTCAAAAGGGACATCCACAAAATGTGTAAAAACCAGAAAGGCAAGACTGGCCCTGAAGAACAGAGAGCCTTGTTATACTGATGGGCGGGATGTTAATTGCCAACTGCCTCACTGGAAGAGTGCATTGCGTTCCCTAAAACAAGTAAACAACAGAGCTACAGAGCCAAGGGCACTTCCAGTCTAGGGAATATACCTTGGGAAAACTGAAAATCAATAAGACAGAGCCACCCCCTAATTTAGGGCTGCACTGCTTACAAGAACCTCAACTTGGGTACATCTTAAATATCCCAGGAAATATGAAAATGGTTCAAAAAACTGTGGTATTTATGTACGATGGAATATCCCTCAGGCATGAAATCAATGTCATAAGACCAGGAGCAGCAAAGTGAGTGGATTCAGGTACGATGATTCTAAGTGAAATAAGTCACACAGAAAAAGAAACTTATCATAAGATATCACTTATGAAGATCCTGTAAACATGGCTACACATGAACTGAGTTAGGAAAGAGAACAGAGTCCCACATTTAGAAAACACTCTTATGCCTGCTTAAGGGGAAAGGAGAGGTGGGGTGATGCATAAAACCAGAGTTTGTTATAAGCACATGTACCATTTCTAAAACCAATTGTGGAATAGACAAGACCTACACCTTCCTCAGTGAAAGGGACTCAAAACCCCATATTTCCGGCAGAGGAATAGATCTGACTAGTAAGAATCTTAAAACCTATGTATTGATATGTCTCTGTAAGGGAATCAAATGTGTCTAGACTGGCATAAACATGGCAGCGAGAATCAGCTCAAACCCACTATAAAAAGGAATTTCAAAAACAAAACCAAAAAACAGGGAAATTCTTTACTTTTCCTTCAGGGTCTCTGATGAAACCTAGAATGACCCTATCTACAATGACAGCTGGATGTGGCATAAGGCTGGACACTTGGGACTGAGAGGATTGGTGAGATTGGGTGAGCAAATGCAGACCCTTTAAAGCAAAAATGCATGGCCCCCATTCCATGGATCCCAAGTCTCCAGGTTGAAGGGAATATTACTACAGCTATAACATGTACGGAAAACCTAGAGAATGGACACACTGTGAATACAAAAGGTTTCTAAAACTCAACGAGTAGTCCCTCTCCTGGTTCTCCGGTTTGACTTTTCAACTGCTTTACTATCAATCTCCCAACTTGGAGAGACAACCCCTTTAACCTCCTGGTTCGCAAAGGTTTCCAATTTGGCAGAGGATTGAAGGGAAGAGGGAGAACCAATGAGAGAGTAGCTGTTAGGCATTTGGACGGGCACATGTCACTCTAATTTCCCGGCAGGAAGAAGAATTAACCAGAGTCACAGCCACCCACCGGGAACCAGTATAGGTCCTGAACCAAAATTTTGGACTTGCATAGAGCTCACAAAAAACGAGTTGAAAAATGGAGCTCAGGGGCACAGCGATTCACAAACTGGCAGAGTAATAAAGGACAACTATCGTCCAAAAATCTGTTGAGGGAAGGCAACATGGCGGACTTGAAAGCGAGGCAGAATAGCAGGAAACAGATTTCAAGAGGTACGTTGGAATCGCCTTTAAAGCACAGGAAGAGGGGCACAACTTCGACAATGATGCACTTGGCCAAAAAGGGCGTATGTGTTTTCTCCTGAATATATTCAGGAGAAAACGCATACGCCCTTTTTGTCCAAGCAAGCAAGCGGGCAATGCAAATCGGCACTACAAAGAAGTATCACTTCTCACCGGTCAAAAGGGACATCCACAAAATGTGTAAAAGCCAGAAAGGCAAGACTGGCCCTGGAGAACAGGGAGCCTTGTTATACTGCTGGGCGGGAGGTTAATTGTCAACTGCCTCACTGGAGGAGTTCATTGCGTTCCCTAAAACAAGTAAACAACAGAGCTACAGAGCCAATGGCACTTTCAGTCTAGGGAATATACGTTGGGAAAACTGAAAATCAATAAGACAGAGACACCCCCAAATTTAGGGCTGCACTGCTTACAAGAACCTCAACTTGGGTAAACCTTAAATATCCCAGGAAATATAAAAATGGTTCAAAAAACTGTGGTATTTATGTACGATGGAATATCCCTCAGCCATGAAATCAATGTCATAATACCAGGAGCAGCAAAGTGAGTGAATTCAGGTACGATGATTCTAAGTGAAATAAGTCACACAGAAAAAGAAACTTATCATAAGATATCACTTATGAAGATCCTGTAAACATGGCTACACATGAACTGAGTTAGGAAAGAGAACAGAGTCTCTCATTTAGAAAACACTCTTATGCCTGCTTAAGGGGAAAGGAGAGGTGGGGTGATGCATAAAACCAGAGTTTGATATAAGCACAGGTACCATTTCTAAAACCAACTGTGGAATAGACAAGACCTACACCTTCCTCAGTGAAAGGGACTCAAAACCCCATATTTCCCGCAGAGGAATAGATCTGACTAGTAAGAATCTTAAAACCTATGTATTGATATGTCTCTGTAAGGGAATCAAGTGTGTCCAGACAGGCATAAACATGGCAGCGTCAATCAGCTCAAACCCACTATAAAAATGAATTTCAAAAACAAAACCAAAAAACAGGGAAATTCTTTACATTTCCTTCAGCGTCTCTGATGAAACCTGGTATGACCCTATCTACAATGACAGCTGGATGTGGCATAAGGCTGGACACTTGGGACTGAGAGGATTGGTGAGATTGGGTGAGCAAATGCAGACCATTTGAAGCAAAAATACATGGCCCCCATTCCATGGGTCCCAAATCTCCATGTTGAAGGGAATATTACTACAGCTATAACATGTACGGGAATCCTAGAGAATGGACACACTGTAAATACAAAAGGTTTCTAAAACTCAACGAGTAGTCCCCCTCCTGGTGCTCCGGTTTGACATTCCAACTGCTTTACTGCCAATCTCCCAACTTGGAGAGACAGCCCCTTTAACCTCCTGGTTCGCACAGGTTGCCAATTTGGCAGAGGATGGAAGGGAAGAGGGAGAACGAATGACAGAGTAGATGTAAGGCATTTGGACGGGCATATGTCACTCTAATTTCCCGGCAGGAAGAAGAATTAACCAGAGTCTCAGCCACCCACCGGGAACCAGCATAGGTCCTGAACCAAAATTTTGGACTTGCGTACAGCTCACAAAAAACGAGTTGAAAAATGGAGCTCAGGGGCACAGCAATTCACAAACTGGCAGAGTAATAAAGGACAACTATCGTCCAAAAATCTGTTGAGGGAAGGCAACGATGCGGACTTGAAAGCGAGGCAGAATAGCAGGAAACAGATTTCAAGAGGTACGTTGGAATCGCCTTTAAAGCACAGGAAGAGGGGCACAACTTCGACAATGTTGCACTTGGCCAAAAAGGGTGTATGCGTTTTCTCCTGAATATACTCAGGAGAAAACGCATACGCCCTTTTTGGCCAAGCAAGCAAGCGGGCAATGCAAATCTGCACTACAAAGAAGTATCACTTCGCACCTGTCAAAAGGGACATCCACAAAATGTGTAAAAACCAGAAAGGCAAGACTGGCCCTGAAGAACAGAGAGCCTTGTTATACTGATGGGCGGGATGTTAATTGCCAACTGCCTCACTGGAGGAGTGCATTGCGTTCCCTCAAACAAGTAAACAACAGAGCTACAGAGCCAAGGGCACTTCCAGTCTAGGGAATATACCTTGGGAAAACTGAAAATCAATAAGACAGAGCCACCCCCTAATTTAGGGCTGCACTGCTTACAAGAACCTCAACTTGGGTACATCTTAAATATCCCAGGAAATATGAAAATGGTTCAAAAAACTGTGGTATTTATGTACGATGGAATATCCCTCAGGCATGAAATCAATGTCATAAGACCAGGAGCAGCAAAGTGCGTGAATTCAGGTACGATGATTCTAAGTGAAATAAGTCACACAGAAAAAGAAACTTATCATAAGATATCACTTATGAAGATCCTGTAAACATGGCTACACATGAACTGAGTTAGGAAAGAGAACAGAGTCCCACATTTAGAAAACACTCTTATGCCTGCTTAAGGGGAAAGGAGAGGTGGGGTGATGCATAAAACCAGAGTTTGTTATAAGCACATGTACCATTTCTAAAACCAATTGTGGAATAGACAAGACCTACACCTTCCTCAGTGAAAGGGACTCAAAACCCCATATTTCCGGCAGAGGAATAGATCTGACTAGTAAGAATCTTAAACCTATGTATTGATATGTCTCTGTAAGGGAATCAAATGTGTCTAGACTGGCATAAACATGGCAGCGAGAATCAGCTCAAACCCACTATAAAAAGGAATTTCAAAAACAAAACCAAAAAACAGGGAAATTCTTTACATTTCCTTCAGGGTCTCTGATGAAACCTAGAATGACCCTATCTACAATGACAGCTGGATGTGGCATAAGGCTGGACACTTGGGACTGAGAGGATTGGTGAGATTGGGTGAGCAAATGCAGACCCTTTAAAGCAAAAATGCATGGCCCCCATTCCATGGATCCCAAGTCTCCAGGTTGAAGGGAATATTACTACAGCTATAACATGTACGGAAAACCTAGAGAATGGACACACTGTGAATACAAAAGGTTTATAAAACTCAACGAGTAGTCCCTCTCCTGGTTCTCCGGTTTGACTTTCCAACTGCTTTACTATCAATCTCCCAACTTGGAGAGACAACCCCTTTAACCTCCTGGTTCGCAAAGGTTTCCAATTTGGCAGAGGATTGAAGGGAAGAGGGAGAACCAATGAGAGAGTAGCTGTTAGGCATTTGGACGGGCACATGTCACTCTAATTTCCCGGCAGGAAGAAGAATTAACCAGAGTCACAGCCACCCACCGGGAACCAGTATAGGTCCTGAACCAAAATTTTGGACTTGCATAGAGCTCACAAAAAACGAGTTGAAAAATGGAGCTCAGGGGCACAGCGATTCACAAACTGGCAGAGTAATAAAGGACAACTATCGTCCAAAAATCTGTTGAGGGAAGGCAACATGGCGGACTTGAAAGCGAGGCAGAATAGCAGGAAACAGATTTCAAGAGGTACGTTGGAATCGCCTTTAAAGCACAGGAAGAGGGGCACAACTTCGACAATGATGCACTTGGCCAAAAAGGGCGTATGTGTTTTCTCCTGAATATATTCAGGAGAAAACGCATACGCCCTTTTTGTCCAAGCAAGCAAGCGGGCAATGCAAATCGGCACTACAAAGAAGTATCACTTCTCACCGGTCAAAAGGGACATCCTCAAAATGTGTAAAAGCCAGAAAGGCAAGACTGGCCCTGGAGAACAGGGAGCCTTGTTATACTGCTGGGCGGGAGGTTAATTGTCAACTGCCTCACTGGAGGAGTTCATTGCGTTCCCTAAAACAAGTAAACAACAGAGCTACAGAGCCAATGGCACTTTCAGTCTAGGGAATATACGTTGGGAAAACTGAAAATCAATAAGACAGAGCCACCCCCAAATTTAGGGCTGCACTGCTTACAAGAACCTCAACTTGGGTAAACCTTAAATATCCCAGGAAATATAAAAATGGTTCAAAAAACTGTGGTATTTATGTACGATGGAATATCCCTCAGCCATGAAATCAATGTCATAAGACCAGGAGCAGCAAAGTGAGTGAATTCAGGTACGATGATTCTAAGTGAAATAAGTCACACAGAAAAAGAAACTTATCATAAGATATCACTTATGAAGATCCTGTAAACATGGCTACACATGAACTGAGTTAGGAAAGAGAACAGAGTCTCTCATTTAGAAAACACTCTTATGCCTGCTTAAGGGGAAAGGAGAGGTGGGGTGAGGCATAAAACCAGAGTTTGATATAAGCACAGGTACCATTTCTAAAACCAACTGTGGAATAGACAAGACCTACACCTTCCTCAGTGAAAGGGACTCAAAACCCCATATTTCCCGCAGAGGAATAGATCTGACTAGTAAGAATCTTAAAACCTATGTATTGATATGTCTCTGTAAGGGAATCAAGTGTGTCCAGACAGTCATAAACATGGCAGCGTCAATCAGCTCAAACCCACTATAAAAATGAATTTCAAAAACAAAACCAAAAAACAGGGAAATTCTTTACATTTCCTTCAGCGTCTCTGATGAAACCTGGTATGACCCTATCTACAATGACAGCTGGATGTGGCATAAGGCTGGACACTTGGGACTGAGAGGATTGGTGAGATTGGGTGAGCAAATGCAGACCATTTGAAGCAAAAATACATGGCCCCCATTCCATGGGTCCCAAATCTCCATGTTGAAGGGAATATTACTACAGCTATAACATGTACGGGAATCCTAGAGAATGGACACACTGTAAATACAAAAGGTTTCTAAAACTCAACGAGTAGTCCCCCTCCTGGTGCTCCGGTTTGACATTCCAACTGCTTTACTGCCAATCTCCCAACTTGGAGAGACAGCCCCTTTAACCTCCTGGTTCGCACAGGTTGCCAATTTGGCAGAGGATGGAAGGGAAGAGGGAGAACGAATGACAGAGTAGATGTAAGGCATTTGGACGGGCATATGTCACTCTAATTTCCCGGCAGGAAGAAGAATTAACCAGAGTCTCAGCCACCCACCGGGAACCAGCATAGGTCCTGAACCAAAATTTTGGACTTGCGTACAGCTCACAAAAAACGAGTTGAAAAATGGAGCTCAGGGGCACAGCAATTCACAAACTGGCAGAGTAATAAAGGACAACTATCGTCCAAAAATCTGTTGAGGGAAGGCAACGATGCGGACTTGAAAGCGAGGCAGAATAGCAGGAAACAGATTTCAAGAGGTACGTTGGAATCGCCTTTAAAGCACAGGAAGAGGGGCACAACTTCGACAATGTTGCACTTGGCCAAAAAGGGTGTATGCGTTTTCTGCTGAATATACTCAGGAGAAAACGCATACGCCCTTTTTGGCCAAGCAAGCAAGCGGGCAATGCAAATCTGCACTACAAAGAAGTATCACTTCGCACCTGTCAAAAGGGACATCCACAAAATGTGTAAAAACCAGAAAGGCAAGACTGGCCCTGAAGAACAGAGAGCCTTGTTATACTGATGGGCGGGATGTTAATTGCCAACTGCCTCACTGGAGGAGTGCATTGCGTTCCCTAAAACAAGTAAACAACAGAGCTACAGAGCCAAGGGCACTTCCAGTCTAGGGAATATACCTTGGGAAAACTGAAAATCAATAAGACAGAGCCACCCCCTAATTTAGGGCTGCACTGCTTACAAGAACCTCAACTTGGGTACATCTTAAATATCCCAGGAAATATGAAAATGGTTCAAAAAACTGTGGTATTTATGTACGATGGAATATCCCTCAGGCATGAAATCAATGTCATAAGACCAGGAGCAGCAAAGTGCATGAATTCAGGTACGATGATTCTAAGTGAAATAAGTCACACAGAAAAGGAAACTTATCATAAGATATCACTTATGAAGATCCTGTAAACATGGCTACACATGAACTGAGTTAGGAAAGAGAACAGAGTCCCACATTTAGAAAACACTCTTATGCCTGCTTAAGGGGAAAGGAGAGGTGGGGTGATGCATAAAACCAGAGTTTGTTATAAGCACATGTACCATTTCTAAAACCAATTGTGGAATAGACAAGACCTACACCTTCCTCAGTGAAAGGGACTCAAAACCCCATATTTCCGGCAGAGGAATAGATCTGACTAGTAAGAATCTTAAAACCTATGTATTGATATGTCTCTGTAAGGGAATCAAATGTGTCTAGACTGGCATAAACATGGCAGCGAGAATCAGCTCAAACCCACTATAAAAAGGAATTTCAAAAACAAAACCAAAAAACAGGGAAATTCTTTACATTTCCTTCAGGGTCTATGATGAAACCTAGAATGACCCTATCTACAATGACAGCTGGATGTGGCATAAGGCTGGACACTTGGGACTGAGAGGATTGGTGAGATTGGGTGAGCAAATGCAGACCCTTTAAAGCAAAAATGCATGGCCCCCATTCCATGGATCCCAAGTCTCCAGGTTGAAGGGAATATTACTACAGCTATAACATGTACGGAAAACCTAGAGAATGGACACACTGTGAATACAAAAGGTTTCTAAAACTCAACGAGTAGTCCCTCTCCTGGTTCTCCGGTTTGACTTTCCAACTGCTTTACTATCAATCTCCCAACTTGGAGAGACAACCCCTTTAACCTCCTGGTTCGCAAAGGTTTCTAATTTGGCAGAGGATGGAAGGGAAGAGGGAGAACCAATGAGAGAGTAGCTGTTAGGCATTTGGACGGGCACATGTCACTCTAATTTCCCGGCAGGAAGAAGAATTAACCAGAGTCACAGCCACCCACCGGGAACCAGTATAGGTCCTGAACCAAAATTTTGGACTTGCATAGAGCTCACAAAAAACGAGTTGAAAAATGGAGCTCAGGGGCACAGCGATTCACAAACTGGCAGAGTAATAAAGGACAACTATCGTCCAAAAATCTGTTGAGGGAAGGCAACATGGCGGACTTGAAAGCGAGGCAGAATAGCAGGAAACAGATTTCAAGAGGTACGTTGGAATCGCCTTTAAAGCACAGGAAGAGGGGCACAACTTCGACAATGATGCACTTGGCCAAAAAGGGCGTATGTGTTTTCTCCTGAATATATTCAGGAGAAAACGCATACGCCCTTTTTGTCCAAGCAAGCAAGCGGGCAATGCAAATCGGCACTACAAAGAAGTATCACTTCTCACCGGTCAAAAGGGACATCCACAAAATGTGTAAAAGCCAGAAAGGCAAGACTGGCCCTGGAGAACAGGGAGCCTTGTTATACTGCTGGGCGGGAGGTTAATTGTCAACTGCCTCACTGGAGGAGTTCATTGCGTTCCCTAAAACAAGTAAACAACAGAGCTACAGAGCCAATGGCACTTTCAGTCTAGGGAATATACGTTGGGAAAACTGAAAATCAATAAGACAGAGCCACCCCCAAATTTAGGGCTGCACTGCTTACAAGAACCTCAACTTGGGTAAACCTTAAATATCCCAGGAAATATAAAAATGGTTCAAAAAACTGTGGTATTTATGTACGATGGAATATCCCTCAGCCATGAAATCAATGTCATAAGACCAGGAGCAGCAAAGTGAGTGAATTCAGGTACGATGATTCTAAGTGAAATAAGTCACACAGAAAAAGAAACTTATCATAAGATATCACTTATGAAGATCCTGTAAACATGGCTACACATAAACTGAGTTAGGAAAGAGAACAGAGTCTCTCATTTAGAAAACACTCTTATGCCTGCTTAAGGGGAAAGGAGAGGTGGGGTGAGGCATAAAACCAGAGTTTGATATAAGCACAGGTACCATTTCTAAAACCAACTGTGGAATAGACAAGACCTACACCTTCCTCAGTGAAAGGGACTCAAAACCCCATATTTCCGGCAGAGGAATAGATCTGACTAGTAAGAATCTTAAAACCTATGTATTGATATGTCTCTGTAAGGGAATCAAGTGTGTCCAGACAGGCATAAACATGGCAGCGTCAATCAGCTCAAACCCACTATAAAAATGAATTTCAAAAACAAAACCAAAAAACAGGGAAATTCTTTACATTTCCTTCAGCGTCTCTGATGAAACCTGGTATGACCCTATCTACAATGACAGCTGGATGTGGCATAAGGCTGGACACTTGGGACTGAGAGGATTGGTGAGATTGGGTGAGCAAATGCAGACCATTTGAAGCAAAAATACATGGCCCCCATTCCATGGGTCCCAAATCTCCATGTTGAAGGGAATATTACTACAGCTATAACATGTACGGGAATCCTAGAGAATGGACACACTGTAAATACAAAAGGTTTCTAAAACTCAACGAGTAGTCCCCCTCCTGGTGCTCCGGTTTGACATTCCAACTGCTTTACTGCCAATCTCCCAACTTGGAGAGACAGCCCCTTTAACCTCCTGGTTCGCACAGGTTGCCAATTTGGCAGAGGATGGAAGGGAAGAGGGAGAACGAATGACAGAGTAGATGTAAGGCATTTGGACGGGCATATGTCACTCTAATTTCCCGGCAGGAAGAAGAATTAACCAGAGTCTCAGCCACCCACCGGGAACCAGCATAGGTCCTGAACCAAAATTTTGGACTTGCGTACAGCTCACAAAAAACGAGTTGAAAAATGGAGCTCAGGGGCACAGCAATTCACAAACTGGCAGAGTAATAAAGGACAACTATCGTCCAAAAATCTGTTGAGGGAAGGCAACGATGCGGACTTGAAAGCGAGGCAGAATAGCAGGAAACAGATTTCAAGAGGTACGTTGGAATCGCCTTTAAAGCACAGGAAGAGGGGCACAACTTCGACAATGTTGCACTTGGCCAAAAAGGGTGAATGCGTTTTCTCCTGAATATACTCAGGAGAAAACGCATACGCCCTTTTTGGCCAAGCAAGCAAGCGGGCAATGCAAATCTGCACTACAAAGAAGTATCACTTCGCACCTGTCAAAAGGGACATCCACAAAATGTGTAAAAACCAGAAAGGCAAGACTGGCCCTGAAGAACAGAGAGCCTTGTTATACTGATGGGCGGGATGTTAATTGCCAACTGCCTCACTGGAGGAGTGCATTGCGTTCCCTAAAACAAGTAAACAACAGAGCTACAGAGCCAAGGGCACTTCCAGTCTAGGGAATATACCTTGGGAAAACTGAAAATCAATAAGACAGAGCCACCCCCTAATTTAGGGCTGCACTGCTTACAAGAACCTCAACTTGGGTACATCTTAAATATCCCAGGAAATATGAAAATGGTTCAAAAAACTGTGGTATTTATGTACGATGGAATATCCCTCAGGCATGAAATCAATGTCATAAGACCAGGAGCAGCAAAGTGCGTGAATTCAGGTACGATGATTCTAAGTGAAATAAGTCACACAGAAAAAGAAACTTATCATAAGATATCACTTATGAAGATCCTGTAAACATGGCTACACATGAACTGAGTTAGGAAAGAGAACAGAGTCCCACATTTAGAAAACACTCTTATGCCTGCTTAAGGGGAAAGGAGAGGTGGGGTGATGCATAAAACCAGAGTTTGTTATAAGCACATGTACCATTTCTAAAACCAATTGTGGAATAGACAAGACCTACACCTTCCTCAGTGAAAGGGACTCAAAATCTCATATTTCCCGCAGAGGAATAGATCTGACTAGTAAGAATCTTAAAACCTATGTATTGATATGTCTCTGTAAGGGAATCAAGTGTGTCTAGACTGGCATAAACATGGCAGCGAGAATAAGCTCAAACCCACTATAAAAAGGAATTTCAAAAACAAAACCAAAAAACAGGGAAATTCTTTACATTTCCTTCAGGGTCTCTGATGAAACCTGGAATGACCCTATCTACAATGACAGCTGGATGTGGCATAAGGCTGGACACTTGGGACTGAGAGGATTGGTGAGATTGGGTGAGCAAATGCAGACCCTTTAAAGCAAAAATGCATGGTCCCCATTCCATGTGTCCCAACTCTCCAGGTTGAAGGGAATATTACTACAGCTATAACATGTACGGGAAACCTAGAGAATGGACACACTGTGAATACAAAAGGTTTCCAAAACTCAACGAGTAGTCCCTCTCCTGGTGCTCCGGTTTGACTTTCCAACTGCTTTACTATCAATCTCCCAACTTGGAGAGACAGCCCCTTTAACCTCCTGGTTCGCACAGGTTGCCAATTTGGCAGAGGATGGAAGGGAAGAGGGAGAACCAATGAGAGAGTTACTGTTAGGCATTTGGACGGGCACATGTCACTCTAATTTCCCGGCAGGAAGAATAATTAACCACAGTCTCAGCCACCCACCGGGAACCTGTATAGTTCCTGAACCAAAATTTTGGACTTGCGTACAGCTCACAAAAAACGAGTTGGGAAATGGAGCTCAGGGCCACAGCAATTCACAAACTGGCAGAGTAATAAAGGACAACTATCGTCCAAAAATCTGTTGAGGGAAGGCAACGAGGCCGACTTGAATGCCAGGCAGAATAGCAGGAAACAGATTTCAAGAGGTATGTTGGAATCGCCTTTAAAGCACAGGAAGAGGGGCACAACTTCGACAATGTTGCACTTGGCCAAAAAGGGTGTATGCGTTTTCTGCTGAATATACTCAGGAGAAAACGCATACGCCCTTTTTGGCCAAGCAAGCAAGCGGGCAATGCAAATCTGCACTACAAAGAAGTATCACTTCGCACCTGTCAAAAGGGACATCCACAAAATGTGTAAAAACCAGAAAGGCAAGACTGGCCCTGGAGAACAGAGAGCCTTGTTATACTGATGGGCGGGATGTTAATTGCCAACTGCCTCACTGGAGGAGTGCATTGCGTTCCCTAAAACAAGTAAACAACCGAGCTACAGAGACAAGGGCACTTCCAGTCTAGGGAATATACCTTGGGAAAACTGAAAATCAATAAGACAGAGCCACCCCCTAATTTAGGGCTGCACTGCTTACAAGAACCTCAACTTGGGTACATCTTAAATATCCCAGGAAATATGAAAATGGTTCAAAAAACTGTGGTATTTATGTACGATGGAATATCCCTCAGGCATGAAATCAATGTCATAAGACCAGGAGCAGCAAAGTGCGTGAATTCAGGTACGATGATTCTAAGTGAAATAAGTCACACAGAAAAAGAAACTTATCATAAGATATCACTTATGAAGATCCTGTAAACATGGCTACACATGAACTGAGTTAGGAAAGAGAACAGAGTCCCACATTTAGAAAACACTCTTATGCCTGCTTAAGGGGAAAGGAGAGGTGGGGTGATGCATAAAACCAGAGTTTGTTATAAGCACATGTACCATTTCTAAAACCAATTGTGGAATAGACAAGACCTACACCTTCCTCAGTGAAAGGGACTCAAAACCCCATATTTCCGGCAGAGGAATAGATCTGACTAGTAAGAATCTTAAAACCTATGTATTGATATGTCTCTGTAAGGGAATCAAATGTGTCTAGACTGGCATAAACATGGCAGCGAGAATCAGCTCAAACCCACTATAAAAAGGAATTTCAAAAACAAAACCAAAAAACAGGGAAATTCTTTACATTTCCTTCAGGGTCTCTGATGAAACCTAGAATGACCCTATCTTCAATGACAGCTGGATGTGGCATAAGGCTGGACACTTGGGACTGAGAGGATTGGTGAGATTGGGTGAGCAAATGCAGACTCTTTAAAGCAAAAATGCATGGCTCCCATTCCATGGGT
Source organism: Mesoplodon bidens (assembly GCF_964165515.1). Classification (NCBI taxonomy): domain Eukaryota; kingdom Metazoa; phylum Chordata; class Mammalia; order Artiodactyla; family Ziphiidae; genus Mesoplodon; species Mesoplodon bidens. Next base: position 1,067,931 of record NW_027671403.1, read on the forward strand.
CCCAACTCTCCATGTTGAAGGGAATATTACTACAGCTATAACATATACGGGAAACCTAGAGAATGGACAAACTGTGAATACAAAAGGTTTCTAAAACTAAACGAGTAGTCCGTCTCCTGGTGCTCCGGTTTGATTTTCCAACTGCTTTACTATCAATCTCCCAACTTGGAGAGACATTCCCTTTAACCTCCTGGTTCGCACAGGTTGCCAATTTGGCAGAGGATGGAAGGGAAGAGGGAGAACCAATGAGAGAGTAGCTGTTAGGCATTTGGACGGGCACATGTCACTCTAATTTCCCGGCAGGAAAAAGAATTAACCAGAGTCTCAGCCACCCACCGGGAACCAGTATAGGTCCTGAACCAAAATTTTGGACTTGCGTAGAGCTCACAAAAAACGAGTTGAAAAATGGAGCTCAGGGGCACAGCAATTCACAAACTGGCAGAGTAATAAAGGACAACTATCGTCCAAAAATCTGTTGAGGGAAGGCAACGAGGCGGACTTGAAAGCGAGGCAGAATAGCAGGAAACAGATTTCAAGAGGTACGTTGGAATCGCCTTTAAAGCACATGAAGAGGGGCACAACTTCGACAATGATGCACTTGGCCAAAAACGGTGTATGCGTTTTCTCCTGAATATACTCAGGAGAAAACGCATACCCCCTTTTTGGCCAAGCAAGCAAGCGGGCAATGCAAATCTGCACTACAAAGAAGTATCACTTCCCACCTGTCAAAAGGGACATCCACAAAATGTGTAAAAACCAGAAAGGCAAGATTGGCCCTGGAGAACAGAGAGCCTTGTTATACTGATGGACGGGATGTTAATTGCCAACTGCCTCACTGGAGGAGTGCATTGCGTTCCCTAAAACAAGTAAACAACAGAGCTACAGAGCCAAGCGCACTACCAGTCTAGGAAATATACCTTGGGAAAACTGAAAATCAATAAGACAGAGCCACCCCCTAATTTAGGGCTGCACTGCTTACAAAAACCTCAACTTGGGTACATCTTTAATATCCCAGGAAATATAAAAATGGTTCAAAAAACTGTGGTATTTATGTACGATGGAATATCCCTCAGCCATGAAATCAATGTCATAAGACCAGGAGCAGCAAAGTGAGTGAATTCAGGTACGATGATTCTAAGTGAAATAAGTCACACAGAAAAAGAAACTTATCATAAGATATCACTTATGAAGATCCTGTAAACATGGCTACACATGAACTGAGTTAGGAAAGAGAACAGAGTCCCACATTTAGAAAACACTCTTATGCCTGCTTAAGGGGAAAGGAGAGGTGGGGTGATGCATAAAACCAGAGTTTGATATAAGCACAGGTACCATTTCTAAAACCAACTGTGGAATAGACAAGACCTACACCTTCCTCAGTGAAAGGGACTCAAAATCTCATATTTCCTGCAGAGGAATAGATCTGACTAGTAAGAATCTTAAAACCTATGTATTGATATGTCTCTGTAAGGGAATCAAGTGTGTCTAGACTGGCATAAACATTGCAGCGAGAATAAGCTCAAACCCACTATAAAAAGGAATTTCAAAAACAAAACCAAAAAACAGGGAAATTCTTTACATTTCCTTCAGGGTCTCTGATGAAACCTGGAATGACCCTATCTACAATGACAGCTGGATGTGGCATAAGGCTGGACACTTGGGACTGAGAGGATTGGTGAGATTGGGTGAGCAAATGCAGACCCTTTAAAGCAAAAATGCATGGCCCCCATTCCATGGGTCCCAACTCTCCAGGTTGAAGGGAATATTACTACAGCTATAACATGTACGGGAAACCTAGAGAATGGACACACTGTGAATACAAAAGGTTTCTAAAACTCAACGCGTAGTCCCTCTCCTGGTACTCCGGTTTGACTTTCCAACTGCTTTACTATCAATGTCCCAACTTGGAAAGACAGCCTCTTTAACCTCCTGGTTCGCACAGGTTGCCAATTTGGCAGAGGATGGAAGGGAAGAGGGAGAACCAATGAGAGAGTTACTGTTAGGCATTTGGACGTGCACATGTCACTCTAATTTTTCGGCAGGAAGAAGATTTAACCAGAGTCTCAGCCACCCACCGGGAACCAGTATATATCCTGAACCAAAATTTTGGACTTGCGTACAGCTCACAAAAAACGAGTTGGAAAATGGAGCTCAGGGCCACAGCAATTCACAAACTGGCAGAGTAATAAAGGACAACTATCGTCCAAAAATCTGTTGAAGGAAGGTAACAAGGCGGACTTGAAAGCGAGGCAGAATAGCAGGAAACAGATTTCAAGAGGTACGTTGGAATCGCCTTTAAAGCACAGGAAGAGGGGCACAACTTCGACAATGACGCAGTTGGCCAAAAAGGGCGTATGCGTTTTCTCCTGAATATACTCAGGAGAAAACGCATACCCCCTTTTTGGCCAAGCAAGCAAGCGGGCAATGCAAATCTGCACTACAAAGAAGTATCACTTCCCACCGGTCAAAAGGGACATCCACAAAATGTGTAAAAACCAGAAAGGCAAGACAGACCCTGGAGAACAGGTAGCCTTGTTATGCTGATGGGCGGGATGTAAATTGCCAACTGCCTCAATGGAGGAGTGCATTGCGTTTCCTAAAATAAGTAAACAACAGAGCTACAGAGCCAAGGGCACTTCCACTCTAGGGAATATACATTGGGAAAACTGAAAATCAATAAGACAGAGCCACCCCCAAATTTAGGGCTGCACTGCTTACAAGAACCTCAACTTGGGTACACCTTAAATATCCCAGGAAATATAAAATGGTTCAAAAAACTGTGGTATTTATGTCCGATGGAATATCCCTCAGCCATGAAATCAATGTCATAAGACCAGGAGCAGCAAAGTGAGTGGATTCAGGTACGATGATTCTAAGTGAAATAAGTCACACAGAAAAAGAAACTTATCATAAGATATGACTTATGAAGATCCTGTAAACATGGCTACACATGAACTGAGTTAGGAAAGAGAACAGAGTCTCACATTTAGAAAACACTCTTATGCCTGCTTAAGGGGAAAGGAGAGGTAGGGTGATGCATAAAACCAGAGTTTGATATAAGCAGATGTACCATTTCCAAAACCAACTGTGGAATAGACAAGACCTACACCTTCCTCAGTGAAAGGGTCTCAAAACCCCATATTTCCCGCAGAGGAATAGATCTGACTAGTAAGAATCTTAAATCCTATGTATTGATATGTCTCTGTAAGGGAATCAAGTGTGTCTAGACTGGCATAAACATGGCAGAGAGAATCAGCTCAAACCCACTATAAAAAGGAATTTCAAAAACAAAACCAAAAAACAGGGAAATTTTTACATTTCCTTCAGGGTCTCTGATGAAACCTGGAAAAACCCTGTCTACAATGACAGCTGGATGTGGAATAAGGCTGGACACGTGGGACTGAGAGGATTGATGAGATTGGGTGAGCAAAGGCAGACCCTTTAATGCAGAAATGCATGGCCCCCATTCCATGGGTCCCAACTCTCCAGGTTGAAGGGAATATTACTACAGCTATAACATGTACGGGAAACCTAGAGAATGGACACACTGTGAATACAAAAGGTTTCTAAAACTCAATGAGTAGTCCCTCTCCTGGTACTCCGGTTTGACTTTCCAACTGATTTACTATAAATCTCCCAACTTGGAGAGACAGCCCCTTTAACCTCCTGGTTCGCACAGGTTGCCAATTTGGCAGAGGATGGAAGGGAAGAGGGAGAACCAATGAGAGAGTTACTGTTAGGCATTTGGACGGGCACATGTCACTCTAATTTCCCGGCAGGAAGAAGAAATAACCAGAGTCTCAGCCACCCACCGGGAACCAGTATAGGTCCTGAAGCAAAATTTTGGACTTGCGTACAGCTCACAAAAAACGAGTTGAAAAATGGAGCTCAGGGCCACAGCAATTCACAAACTGGCAGAGTAATAAAGGACAAGTATCGTCCAAAAATCTGTTGAGGGAAGGCAACGAGGCAGACTTGAAATCCAGGCAGAATAGCAGGAAACAGATTTCAAGAGGTACGTTGGAATCGCCTTTAATGCACAGGAAGAGGGGCACAACTTCGACAATGACGCAGTTGGCCAAAAAGGGCGTATGCGTTTTCTCCTTAATATAATCAGGAGAAAACACATACGCCTTTTTTGGCCAAACAAGCAAGCGGGCAATGCAAATCTGCACTACAAAGAAGTATCACTTCCCACCGGTCAAAAGGGACATCCACAAATGTGTAAAAACCAGAAAGGCAAGACAGGCCCTGGAGAACACGGAGCCTTTTTATGCTGATGGGCGGGATGTAAATTGCCAACTGCCTCAATGGAGGAGTGCATTGCGTTCCCTAAAACAAGTAAACAACAGAGCTACAGAGCCAAGGGCACTTCCAGTCTAGGGAATATACATTGGGAAAACTGAAAATCAATACGACAGAGCCACCCCCAAATTTAGGGCTGCAATGCTTACAAGAACCTCAACTTGGGTACACCTTAAATATCCCAGGAAATATAAAAAAGGTTCAAAAAATGTGGTATTTTTGTACGATGGAATATCCCTCAGCCATGAAATCAAAGTCATAAGACAAGGAGCAGCAAAGTGAGTGGATTCAGGTACGATGATTCTAAGTGAAATAAGTCACACAGAAAAAGAAACTTATCATAAGATATGACTTATGAAGATCCTGTAAACATGGCTACACATGAAATGAATAAGGAAAGAGAACAGAGTCTCACATTTAGAAAACACTCTTATGCCTGCTTAACGGGAAAGGAGAGGTGGGGTGATGCATAAAACCAGAGTTTGATATAAGCACAGGTACCTTTTCTAAAACCAACTGTGGAATAGACAAGACCTACACCTTCCTCAGTGAAAGGGACTCAAAACCCCATATTTCCCACAGAGGAATAGATCTGACTAGTAAGAATCTTAAAACCTATGTATTGATATGTCTCTGTAAGGGAATCAAGTATGTCTAGACTGGCATAAACATGGCAGAGAGAATCAGCTCAAACCCACTATAAAAAGGAATTTCAAAAACAAAACCAAAAAACAGGGAAATTCTTTCCATTTCCTTCAGGTTCTCTGATGAAACCTGGAAAAACCCTGTCTACAATGACAGCTGGATGTGGCATAAGGCTGGACACTTGGGACTGAGAGGATTGGTGAGATTGGGTGAGCAAATGCAGACCCTTTAATGCAAAAATGCATGGCCCCCATTCCATGGGTCCCAACTCTCCAGGTTGAAGGGAATATTACTACAGCTATAACATGTACGGGAAACCTAGAGAATGGACACACTGTGACTACAAAAGGTTTCTAAAACTCAACGAGTAGTCCCTCTCCTGGTGCACCGGTTTGACTTTCCAACTGCTTTACTATCAATCTCCCAACTAGGAGAGACAGCCCCTTTAACCTCCTGGTTCGCTCAGGTTGCCAATTTGGCAGAGGATGGAAGGGAAGAGGGAGAAACAATGAGAGAGTTACTGTTAGGCATTTGGACGGGCACATGTCACTCTAATTTCCCGGCAGGAAGAAGAATTAAGCAGAGCCTCAGCCACCCACCGGGAACCAGTATAGGTCCTGAACCAAAATTTTGGACTTGCGTACAGCTCACAGAAAACGAGTTGGAAAATGGAGCTCACGGCCACAGCAATTCACAAACTGGCAGAGTAATAAAGGACAACTATCGTCCAAAAATCTGTTGAGGGAAGGCAACGAGGCAGACTTGAAAGCCAGGCAGAATAGCAGGAAACAGATTTCAAGAGGTACGTTGGAATCGCCTTTAAAGCAGAGGAAGAGGGGCACAACTTCGACAATGACGCAGTTGGCCAAAAAGGGCGTATGCGTTTTCTCCTGAATATATTCAGGAGAAAACGCATACGCCCTTTTTGACCAAACAAGCAAGCGGGCAATGCAAATCTGCACTACAAAGACGTATCACTTCCCACCGGTCAAAAGGGACATCCACAAAATGTGTAAAACCAGAAAGGCAAGATAGGCGCTGGAGAACAGGGAGCATTGTTATGCTGATGGGCGGGATGTAAATTGCCAACTGCCTCACTGGAGGAGTGTATTGCGTTCCCTAAAACAAGTAAACAACAGAGCTACAGAGCCAAGGGCACTTCCAGTCTAGGGAATATACATTGGGAAAACTGAAAATCAATAAGACAGAGCCACCCCCAAATTTAGGGCTGCACTGCTTACAAGAACCTCAACTTGGGTACACCTTAAATATCCCAGGAAATATAAAAATGGTTCAAAAAACTGTGGTATTTATGTCCGATGGAATATCCCTCAGCCATGAAATCAATGTCATAAGACCAGGAGCAGCAAAGTGAGTGGATTCAGGTACGATGATTCTAAGTGAAATAAGTCACACAGAAAAAGAAACTTATCATAAGATATCACTTATGAAGATCCTGTAAACATGGCTACACATGAACTGAGTTAGGAAAGAGAAGAGAGTCTCACATGTAGAAAACACTCTTATGCCTGCTTAAGGGGAAAGGAGAGGTGGGGTGATGCATAAAACCAGAGTTTGATATAAGCACAGGTACCATTTCTAAAACCAACTGTGGAATAGACAAGACCTACACCTTCCTCAGTGAAAGGGACTCAAAACCCCATATTTCCCGCAGAGGAATAGATCTGACTAGTAAGAATCTTAAAACCTATGTATTGATATGTCTCTGTAAGGGAATCAAGTGTGTCTAGACTGGCATAAACATGGCAGCGAGAATCAGCTCAAACCCACTATAAAATGGAATTTCAAAAACAAAACCAAAAAACAGGGAAATTCACTACATTTCCCTCAGGGTCTCTGATGAAACCTGGAATGCTACCCTATCTACAATGACAGCTGGATGTGGCATAAGGCTGGACACTTGGGACTGAGAGGATTGGTGAGATTGGGTGAGCAAATGCAGACCCTTTAAAGCAAAAATGCATGGCCCCCATTCCATGGGTCCCAACTCTCCATGTTGAAGGGAATATTACTACAGCTATAACGTGTACGGGAATCCTAGAGAATGGACACACTGTGTATACAAAAGGTTTCTAAAACTCAACGAGTATTCCCTCTCCTGGTGCTCCGGTTTGACTATCCAACTGCTTTACTATCAATCTCCCAACTTGGAGAGACAAACCATTTAACCTCCTGGTTCGCACAGGTTGCCAATTTGGCAGAGGATCGAAGGGAAGACGGGGAACCAATGAGACAATAGCTGTTAGGCATTTGGACGGGTGCATGTCACTCTAATTTCCCGGCAGGAAGAAGAATTAACCAGAGTCTCAGCCACCCACCGGGTATCAGTATAGGTCCTGATCCAAAATTTTGGACTTGCGTACAGCTCACAAAAAACGGGTTGAGGAATGGAGCTCAGGGGCACAGCAATTCACAAACTGGCAGAGTAGTAAAGAACAACTATCGTCCAAAAATCTGTTGAGGGAAGGCAACAAGGCGGACTTGAAAGCGAGGCAATATAGCAGGAAACAGATTTCAAGAGGTACGTTGGAATCACCTTTAAAGCACAGGAAGAGGGACACAACTTCGACAATGATGCACTTGGCCAAAAAGGGCGTAGATGTTTTCTCCTGAATGTATTCAGGAAAAACCATACGCCCTTTTAGGCCAAGCAAGCAAGCGGGCAATGCAAATCGGCACTACAAAGAAGTATCACTTCCCACTGGTCAAAAGGGACATCCACAAAATGTGTAAAAACCAGAAAGGCAAGACAGGCCCTAAAGAACAGGGAGCCTTGGTATGCTGATGGGTGGGATGTAAATTGCCAACTGCCTCACTGGAGGAGTGCATTGCGTTCCCTAAAACAAGTAAACAACAAAGCTACAGAGCCAAGGGCACTTCCAGTCTAGGGAATATACCTTGGGAAAACTGAAAATTAATAAGACACAGCCACCCCCAAATTTAGGGCTGCACTGCTTACAAGAACCTCAACTTGGGTACACATTAAATATCCCAGGATATATAAAAATGGTTCAAAAAACTGTGATATTTATGTACGATGGAATATCCCTCAGCCATGAAATCAATGTCATAAGACGAGGAGCAGCAAAGTGAGTGGATTCAGGTACGATGATTCTAAGTGAAATAAGTCACACAGAAAAAGAATCTTATCGTAAGATATCACTTATGAAGATCCTGTAAACACGGCTACACAGGAAATGAGTTAGGAAAGAGAACAGAGTCTCACATTTAGAAAACACTCTTATGCCTGCTTAAGGGGAAAGGAGAGATGGGGTGATGCATAAAACCGGAGGTTGATATAGGCACAGGTACCATTTCTAAAACCAACTGTGGAATAGACAAGACCTACACCTTCCTCAGTGAAAGAACTCAAAATCCCATATTTCCCGCAGAGGAATAGATCTGACTAGTAAGAATCTTAAAACCTATGTATTGATATGTCTCTGTAAGGGAATCAAGTGTGTCTAGACTGGCATAAACATGGCAGCGAGAATCAGCTCAAACCCACTATAAAAAGGAATTTCAAAAACAAAACCAAAAAACAGGGAAATTCTTTACATTTCCTTCAGGGTCTCTGATGAAACCTAGTATGACCCTATCTACAATGACAGCTGGATGTGGCATAAGGCTGGACACTTGGGACTGAGAGGATTGGTGAGATTGGGTGAGCAAATGCAGACCCTTTAAAGCAAAAATGCATGGCCCCCATTCCATGGGTCCCAAGTCTCCAGGTTGAAGGGAATATTACTACAGCTATAACATGTACGGAAAACCTAGAGAATGGACACACTGTGAATACAAAAGGTTTCTAAAACTCAACGAGTAGTCCCTCTCCTGGTGCACCGGTTTGACTTTCCAACTGCTTTACTATCAATCTCCCAACTTGGAGAGACAACCCCTTTAACCTCCTGGTTCGCAAAGGTTGCCAATTTGGCAGAGGATTGAAGGGAAGAGGGAGAACCAATGAGAGAGTAGCTGTTAGGCATTTGGACGGGCACATGTCACTCTAATTTCCCGGCAGGAAGAAGAATTAACCAGAGTCACAGCCACCCACCGGGAACCAGTATAGGGCCTGAACCAAAATTTTGGACTTGCATAGAGCTCACAAAAAACGAGTTGAAAAATGGAGCTCAGGGGCACAGCGATTCACAAACTGGCAGAGTAATAAAGGACAACTATCGTCCAAAAATCTGTTGAGGGAAGGCAACATGGCTGACTTGAAAGCGAGGCAGAATAGCAGGAAACAGATTTCAAGAGGTACGTTGGAATCGCCTTTAAAGCACAGGAAGAGGGGCACAACTTCGACAATGATGCACTTGGCCAAAAAGGGCGTATGCGTTTTCTCCTGAATATATTCAGAAGAAAACGCATACGCCCTTTTTGTCCAAGCAAGCAAGCGGGCAATGAAAATCGGCACTACAAAGAAGTATCACTTCTCACCGGTCAAAAGGGACATCCACAAAATGTGTAAAAGCCAGAAAGGCAAGACTGGCCCTGGAGAACAGGGAGCCTTGTTATACTGCTGGGCGGGAGGTTAATTGTCAACTGCCTCACTGGAGGAGTTCATTGCGTTCCCTAAAACAAGTAAACAACAGAGCTACAGAGCCAATGGCACTTTCAGTCTAGGGAATATACGTTGGGAAAACTGAAAATCAATAAGACAGAGCCACCCCCAAATTTAGGGCTGCACTGCTTACAAGAACCTCAACTTGGGTAAACCTTAAATATCCCAGGAAATATAAAAATGGTTCAAAAAACTGTGGTATTTATGTACGATGGAATATCCCTCAGCCATGAAATCAATGTCATAAGACCAGGAGCAGCAAAGTGAGTGAATTCAGGTACGATGATTCTAAGTGAAATAAGTCACACAGAAAAAGAAATTTATCATAAGATATCACTTATGAAGATCCTGTAAACATGGCTACACATGAACTGAGTTAGGAAAGAGAACAGAGTCTCTCATTTAGAAAACACTCTTATGCCTGCTTAAGGGGAAAGGAGAGGTGGGGTGATGCATAAAACCAGAGTTTGATATAAGCACAGGTACCATTTCTAAAACCAACTGTGGAATAGACAAGACCTACACCTCCTCAGTGAAAGGGACTCAAAACCCCATATTTCCCGCAGAGGAATAGATCTGACTAGTAAGAATCTTAAAACCTATGTATTGATATGTCTCTGTAAGGGAATCAAGTGTGTCCAGACTGGCATAAACATGGCAGCGTCAATCAGCTCAAACCCACTATAAAAATGAATTTCAAAAACAAAACCAAAAAACAGGGAAATTCTTTACATTTCCTTCAGCGTCTCTGATGAAACCTGGTATGACCCTATCTACAATGACAGCTGGATGTGGCATAAGGCTGGACACTTGGGACTGAGAGGATTGGTGAGATTGGGTGAGCAAATGCAGACCATTTGAAGCAAAAATACATGGCCCCCATTCCATGGGTCCCAAATCTCCATGTTGAAGGGAATATTACTACAGCTATAACATGTACGGGAATCCTAGAGAATGGACACACTGTGAATACAAAAGGTTTCTAAAACTCAACGAGTAGTCCCCCTCCTGGTGCTCCGGTTTGACATTCCAACTGCTTTACTGCTAATCTCCCAACTTGGAGAGACAGCCCCTTTAACCTCCTGGTTCGCACAGGTTGCCAATTTGGCAGAGGATGGAAGGGAAGAGGGAGAACGAATGACAGAGTAGATGTAAGGCATTTGGACGGGCATATGTCACTCTAATTTCCCGGCAGGAAGAAGAATTAACCAGAGTCTCAGCCACCCACCGGGAACCAGCATAGGTCCTGAACCAAAATTTTGGACTTGCGTACAGCTCACAAAAAACGAGTTGAAAAATGGAGCTCAGGGGCACAGCAATTCACAAACTGGCAGAGTAATAAAGGACAACTATCGTCCAAAAATCTGTTGAGGGAAGGCAACGATGCGGACTTGAAAGCGAGGCAGAATAGCAGGAAACAGATTTCAAGAGGTACGTTGGAATCGCCTTTAAAGCACAGGAAGAGGGGCACAACTTCGACAATGTTGCACTTGGCCAAAAAGGGTGTATGCGTTTTCTCCTGAATATACTCAGGAGAAAACGCATACGCCCTTTATGGCCAAGCAAGCAAGCGGGCAATGCAAATCTGCACTACAAAGAAGTATCACTTCGCACCTGTCAAAAGGGACATCCACAAAATGTGTAAAAACCAGAAAGGCATGACTGGCCCTGGAGAACAGAGAGCCTTGTTATACTGATGGGCGGGATGTTAATTGCCAACTGCCTCACTGGAGGAGTGCATTGCGTTCCGTAAAACAAGTAAACAACAGAGCTACAGAGCCAAGGGCACTTCCAGTCTAGGGAATATACCTTGGGAAAACTGAAAATCAATAAGACAGAGCCACCCCCTAATTTAGGGCTGCACTGCTTACAAGAACCTCAACTTGGGTACATCTTAAATATCCCAGGAAATATGAAAATGGTTCAAAAAACTGTGGTATTTATGTACGATGGAATATCCCTCAGGCATGAAATCAATGTCATAAGACCAGGAGCAGCAAAGTGAGTGAATTCAGGTACGATGATTCTAAGTGAAATAAGTCACACAGAAAAAGAAACTTATCATAAGATATCACTTATGAAGATCCTGTAAACATCGCTACACATGAACTGAGTTAGGAAAGAGAACAGAGTCCCACATTTAGAAAACACTCTTATGCCTGCTTAAGGGGAAAGGAGAGGTGGGGTGATGCATAAAACCAGAGTTTGTTATAATCACATGTACCATTTCTAAAACCAACTGTGGAATAGACAAGACCTACACCTTCCTCAGTGAAAGGGACTCAAAACCCCATATTTCCGGCAGAGGAATAGATCTCACTAGTAAGAATCTTAAAACCTATGTATTGATATGTCTCTGTAAGGGAATCAAATGTGTCTAGACTGGCATAAACATGGCAGGGAGAATCAGCTCAAACCCACTATAAAAAGGAATTTCAAAAACAAAACCAAAAAACAGGGAAATTCTTTACATTTCCTTCAGGGTCTCTGATGAAACCTAGAATGGCCCTATCTTCAATGACAGCTGGATGTGGCATAAGGCTGGACACTTGGGACTGAGAGGATTGGTGAGATTGGGTGAGCAAATGCAGACTCTTTAAAGCAAAAATGCATGGCTCCCATTCCATGGGTCCCAACTCTCCATGTTGAAGGGAATATTACTACAGCTATAACATATACGGGAAACCTAGAGAATGGACAAACTGTGAATACAAAAGGTTTCTAAAACTAAACGAGTAGTCTGTCTCCTGGTGCTCCGGTTTGATTTTCCAACTGCTTTACTATCAATCTCCCAACTTGGAGAGACATTCCCTTTAACCTCCTGGTTCGCACAGGTTGCCAATTTGGCAGAGGATGGAAGGGAAGAGGGAGAACCAATGAGAGAGTAGCTGTTAGGCATTTGGACGGGCACATGTCACTCTAATTTCCCGGCAGGAAGAAGAATTAACCAGAGTCTCAGCCACCCACCGGGAACCAGTATAGGTCCTGAACCAAAATTTTGGACTTGCATAGAGCTCACAAAAAACGAGTTGAAAAATGGAGCTCAGGGGCACAGCAATTCACAAACTGGCAGAGTAATAAAGGACAACTATCGTCCAAAAATCTGTTGAGGGAAGGCAACGAGGCGGACTTGAAAGCGAGGCAGAATAGCAGGAAACAGATTTCAAGAGGTACGTTGGAATCGCCTTTAAAGCACAGGAAGAGGGGCACAACTTCGACAATGATGCACTTGGGCAAAAATGGTGTATGCGTTTTCTCCTGAATATACTCAGGAGAAAACGCATACCCCCTTTTTGGCCAAGCAAGCAAGCGGGCAATGCAAATCTGCACTACAAAGAAGTATCACTTCCCACCTGTCAAAAGGGACATCCACAAAATGTGTAAAAACCAGAAAGGCAAGATTGGCCCTGGAGAACAGAGAGCCTTGTTATACTGATGGGCGGGATGTTAATTGCCAACTGCCTCACTGGAGGAGTGCATTGCGTTCCCTAAAACAAGTAAACAACAGAGCTACAGAGCAAAGCGCACTACCAGTCTAGGGAATATACCTTGGGAAAACTGAAAATCAATAAGAAAGAGCCACCCCCTAATTTAGGGCTGAACTGCTTACAAAAACCTCAACTTGGGTACATCTTTAATATCCCAGGAAATATAAAAATGGTTCAAAAAACTGTGGTATTTATGTACGATGGAATATCCCTCAGGCATGAAATCAATGTCATAAGACCAGGAGCAGCAAAGTGAGTGAATTCAGTTACGATGATTCTAAGTGAAATAAGTCACACAGAAAAAGAAACTTATCATAAGATATCACTTATGAAGATCCTGTAAACATGGCTCCACATGAACTGAGTTAGGAAAGAGAACAGAGTCCCACATTTAGAAAACACTCTTATGCCTGCTTAATGGGAAAGGAGAGGTGGGGTGATGCATAAAACCAGAGTTTGATATAAGCACAGGTACCATTTCTAAAACCAACTGTGGAATAGACAAGACCTACACCTTCCTCAGTGAAAGGGACTCAAAATCTCATATTTCCCGCAGAGGAATAGATCTGACTAGTAAGAATCTTAAAACCTATGTATTGATATGTCTCTGTAAAGGAATCAAGTGTGTCTAGACTGGCATAAACATGGCAGCGAGAATAAGCTCAAACCCACTATAAAAAGGAATTTCAAAAACAAAACCAAAAAACAGGGAAATTCTTTACATTTCCTTCAGGGTCTCTGATGAAACCTGGAATGACCCTATCTACAATGACAGCTGGATGTGGCATAAGGCTGGACACTTGGGACTGAGAGGATTGGTGAGATTGGGTGAGCAAATGCAGACCCTTTAAAGCAAAAATGCATGGTCCACATTCCATGTGTCCCAACTCTCCAGGTTGAAGGGAATATTACTACAGCTATAACATGTACGGGAAACCTAGAGAATGGACACACTGTGAATTCAAAAGGTTTCTAAAACTCAACGAGTAGTCCCTCTCCTGGTGCTCCGGTTTGACTTTCCAACTGCTTTACTATCAATCTCCCAACTTGGAGAGACAGCCCCTTTAACCTCCTGGTTCGCACAGGTTGCCAATTTGGCAGAGGATGGAAGGGAAGAGGGAGAACCAATGAGAGAGTTACTGTTAGGCATTTGGACGGGCACATGTCACTCTAATTTCCCGGCAGGAAGAATAATTAACCACAGTCTCAGCCACCCTCCGGGAACCTGTATAGTTCCTGAACCAAAATTTTGGACTTGCGTACAGCTCACAAAAAACGAGTTGGGAAATGGAGCTCAGGGCCACAGCAATTCACAAACTGGCAGAGTAATAAAGGACAACTATCGTCCAAAAATCTGTTGAGGGAAGGCAACGATGCGGACTTGAAAGCGAGGCAGAATAGCAGGAAACAGATTTCAAGAGGTACGTTGGAATCGCCTTTAAAGCACAGGAAGAGGGGCACAACTTCGACAATGTTGCACTTGGCCAAAAAGGGTGTATGCGTTTTCTCCTGAATATACTCAGGAGAAAACGCATACGCCCTTTATGGCCAAGCAAGCAAGCGGGCAATGCAAATCTGCACTACAAAGAAGTATCACTTCGCACCTGTCAAAAGGGACATCCACAAAATGTGTAAAAACCAGAAAGGCAAGACTGGCCCTGGAGAAGAGAGAGCCTTGTTATACTGATGGGCGGGATGTTAATTGCCAACTGCCTCACTGGAGGAGTGCATTGCGTTCCCTAAAACAAGTAAACAACAGAGCTACAGAGCCAAGGGCACTTCCAGTCTAGGGAATATACCTTGGGAAAACTGAAAATCAATAAGACAGAGCCACCCCCTAATTTAGGGCTGCACTGCTTACAAGAACCTCAACTTGGGTACATCTTAAATATCCCAGGAAATATGAAAATGGTTCAAAAATCTGTGGTATTTATGTACGATGGAATATCCCTCAGGCATGAAATCAATGTCATAAGACCAGGAGCAGCAAAGTGAGTGAATTCAGGTACGATGATTCTAAGTGAAATAAGTCACACAGAAAAAGAAACTTATCATAAGATATCACTTATGAAGATCCTGTAAACATGGCTACACATGAACTGAGTTAGGAAAGAGAACAGAGTCCCAAATTTAGAAAACACTCTTATGCCTGCTTAAGGGGAAAGGAGAGGTGGGGTGATGCATAAAACCAGAGTTTGTTATAAGCACATGTACCATTTCTAAAACCAACTGTGGAATAGACAAGACCTACACCTTCCTCAGTGAAAGGGACTCAAAACCCCATATTTCCGGCAGAGGAATAGATCTGACTAGTAAGAATCTTAAAACCTATGTATTGATATGTCTCTGTAAGGGAATCAAATGTGTCTAGACTGGCATAAACATGGCAGCGAGAATCAGCTCAAACCCACTATAAAAAGGAATTTCAAAAACAAAACCAAAAAACAGGGAAATTCTTTACATTTCCTTCAGGGTCTCTGATGAAACCTAGAATGGCCCTATCTTCAATGACAGCTGGATGTGGCATAAGGCTGGACACTTGGGACTGAGAGGATTGGTGAGATTGGGTGAGCAAATGCAGACTCTTTAAAGCAAAAATGCATGGCTCCCATTCCATGGGTCCCAACTCTCCATGTTGAAGGGAATATTACTACAGCTATAACATATACGGGAAACCTAGAGAATGGACAAACTGTGAATACAAAAGGTTTCTAAAACTAAACGAGTAGTCCGTCTCCTGGTGCTCCGGTTTGATTTTCCAACTGCTTTACTATCAATCTCCCAACTTGGAGAGACATTCCCTTTAACCTCCTGGTTCGCACAGGTTGCCAATTTGGCAGAGGATGGAAGGGAAGAGGGAGAACCAATGAGAGAGTAGCTGTTAGGCATTTGGACGGGCACATGTCACTCTAATTTCCCGGCAGGAAGAAGAATTAACCAGAGTCTCAGCCACCCACCGGGAACCAGTATAGGTCCTGAACCAAAATTTTGGACTTGCATAGAGCTCACAAAAAACGAGTTGAAAAATGGAGCTCAGGGGCACAGCAATTCACAAACTGGCAGAGTAATAAAGGACAACTATCGTCCAAAAATCTGTTGAGGGAAGGCAACGAGGCGGACTTGAAAGCGAGGCAGAATAGCAGGAAACAGATTTCAAGAGGTACGTTGGAATCGCCTTTAAAGCACAGGAAGAGGGGCACAACTTCGACAATGATGCAGTTGGGCAAAAATGGTGTATGCGTTTTCTCCTGAATATACTCAGGAGAAAACGCATACCCCCTTTTTGGCCAAGCAAGCAAGCGGGCAATGCAAATCTGCACTACAAAGAAGTATCACTTCCCACCTGTCAAAAGGGACATCCACAAAATGTGTAAAAACCAGAAAGGCAAGATTGGCCCTGGAGAACAGAGAGCCTTGTTATACTGATGGGCGGGATGTTCATTGCCAACTGCCTCACTGGAGGAGTGCATTGCGTTCCCTAAAACAAGTAAACAACAGAGCTACAGAGCCAAGCGCACTACCAGTCTAGGGAATATACCTTGGGAAAACTGAAAATCAATAAGAAAGAGCCACCCCCTAATTTAGGGCTGAACTGCTTACAAAAACCTCAACTTGGGTACATCTTTAATATCCCAGGAAATATAAAAATGGTTCAAAAAACTGTGGTATTTATGTACGATGGAATATCCCTCAGGCATGAAATCAATGTCATAAGACCAGGAGCAGCAAAGTGAGTGAATTCAGGTACGATGATTCTAAGCGAAATAAGTCACACAGAAAATTAAACTTATCATAAGATATCACTTATGAAGATCCTGTAAACATGGCTACACATGAACTGAGTTAGGAAAGAGAACAGAGTCCCACATTTAGAAAACACTCTTATGCCTGCTTAAGGGGAAAGGAGAGGTGGGGTGATGCATAAAACCAGAGTTTGATATAAGCACAGGTACCATTTCTAAAACCAACTGTGGAATAGACAAGACCTACACCTTCCTCAGTGAAAGGGACTCAAAATCTCATATTTCCCGCAGAGGAATAGATCTGACTAGTAAGAATCTTAAAACCTATGTATTGATATGTCTCTGTAAGGGAATCAAGTGTGTCTAGACTGGCATAAACATGGCAGCGAGAATAAGCTCAAACCCACTATAAAAAGGAATTTCAAAAACAAAACCAAAAAACAGGGAAATTCTTTACATTTCCTTCAGGGTCTCTGATGAAACCTGGAATGACCCTATCTACAATGACAGCTGGATGTGGCATAAGGCTGGACACTTGGGACTGAGAGGATTGGTGAGATTGGGTGAGCAAATGCAGACCCTTTAAAGCAAAAATGCATGGTCCCCATTCCATGTGTCCCAACTCTCCAGGTTGAAGGGAATATTACTACAGCTATAACATGTACGGGAAACCTAGAGAATGGACACACTGTGAATTCAAAAGGTTTCTAAAACTCAACGAGTAGTCCCTCTCCTGGTGCTCCGGTTTGACATTCCAACTGCTTTACTATCAATCTCCCAACTTGGAGAGACAGCCCCTTTAACCTCCTGGTTCGCACAGGTTGCCAATTTGGCAGAGGATGGAAGGGAAGAGGGAGAACCAATGAGAGAGTTACTGTTAGGCATTTGGACGGGCACATGTCACTCTAATTTCCCGGCAGGAAGAATAATTAACCACAGTCTCAGCCACCCTCCGGGAACCTGTATAGTTCCTGAACCAAAATTTTGGACTTGCGTACAGCTCACAAAAAACGTGTTGGGAAATGGAGCTCAGGGCCACAGCAATTCACAAACTGGCAGAGTAATAAAGGACAACTATCGTCCAAAAATCTGTTGAGGGAAGGCAACGAGGCCGACTTGAATGCCAGGCAGAATAGCAGGAAACAGATTTCAAGAGGTACGTTGGATTCGCCTTTAAAGCACAGGAAGAGGGGCACAACTTCGACAATGGCGCAGTTGGCCAAAAAGGGCGTATGCGTTTTCTCCTGAATATATTCAGGAGAAAACGCATACGCCCTTTTTGGACAAGCAAGCAAGCGGGCAATGCAAATCTGCACTACAAAGAAGTATCACTTCCCACCGGTCAAAAGGGACATCCACAAAATGTGTAAAAACCAGAAAGGCAAGACAGGCCCTGGAGAACAGGGAGCCTTGTTATGCTGATGGGCGGGATGTAAATTGCCAACTGCCTCACTGGAGGAGTGCATTGCGTTCCCTAAAACAAGTAAACAACAGAGCTACAGAGACAAGGGCACTTCCAGTCTAGGGAATATACCTTGGGAAAACTGAAAATCAATAAGACAGAGCCATCCTCTAATTTAGGGCTGCACTGCTTACAAGAACCTCAACTTGGGTACATCTTAAATATCCCAGGAAATATGAAAATGGTACAAAACACTGTGGTATTTATGTACGATAGAATATCCCTCAGGCATGAAATCAATGTCATAAGACCAGGAGCAGCAAAGTGCGTGAATTCAGGTACGATGATTCTAAGTGAAATAAGTCACACAGAAAAAGAAACTTATCATAAGATATCACTTATGAAGATCCTGTAAAAATGGCTACAGATGAACTGAGTTAGGAAAGAGAACAGAGTCCCACATTTAGAAAACACTCTTATGCCTGCTTAAGGGGAAAGGAGAGGTGGGGTGATGCATAAAACCAGAGTTTGTTATAAGCACATGTACCATTTCTAAAACCAACTGTGGAATAGACAAGACCTACACCTTCCTCAGTGAAAGGGATTCAAAACCCCATATTTCCGGCAGAGGAATAGATCTGACTAGTAAGAATCTTAAAACCTATGTATTGATATGTCTCTGTAAGGGAATCAAATGTGTCTAGACTGGCATAAACATGGCAGCGAGAATCAGCTCAAACCCACTATAAAAAGGAATTTCAAAAACAAAACCAAAAAACAGGGAAATTCTTTATATTTCCTTCAGGGTCTCTGATGAAACCTGGAATGACCCTATCTTCAATGACAGCTGGATGTGGCATAAGGCTGGACACTTGGGACTGAGAGGATTGGTGAGATTGGGTGAGCAAATGCAGACTCTTTAAAGCAAAAATGCATGGCTCCCATTCCATGGGTCCCAACTCTCCATGTTGAAGGGAATATTACTACAGCTATAACATATACGGGAAACCTAGAGAATGGACAAACTGTGAATACAAAAGGTTTCTAAAACTAAACGAGTAGTCCGTCTCCTGGTGCTCCGATTTGATTTTCCAACTGATTTACTATCAATCTCACAACTTGGAGAGACATTCCCTTTAACCTCCTGGTTCGCACAGGTTGCCAATTTGGCAGAGGATTGAAGGGAAGAGGGATAACCAATGACAGAGTAGATGTAAGGCATTTGGACGGGCATATGTCACTCTAATTTCCCGGCAGGAAGAAGAATTAACCAGAGTCTCAGCCACCCACCGGGAACCAGTATAGGTCCTGATCCAAAATTTTGGACTTGCGTAGAGCTCACAAAAAACGAGTTGAAAAATGGAGCTCAGGGGCACAGCAATTCACAAACTGGCAGAGTAATAAAGGACAACTATCGTCCAAAAATCTGTTGAGGGAAGGCAACGAGGCGGACTTGAAAGCGAGGCAGAATAGCAGGAAACAGATTTCAAGAGGTACGTTGGAATCGCCTTTAAAGCACAGGAAGAGGGGCACAACTTCGACAATGACGCAGTTGGCCAAAAAGGGCGTATGCGTTTTCTCCTGAATATATTCAGGAGAAAACGCATACGCCCTTTTTGGCCAAACAAGCAAGCGGGCAATGCAAATCTGCACTACAAAGAAGTATCACTTCCCACCGGTCAAAAGGGACATCCACAAAATGTGTAAAAACCAGAAAGGCAAGACAGACCCTGGAGAACAGGTAGCCTTTTTATGCTGATGGGCGGGATGTAAATTGCCAACTGCCTCACTGGAGGAGTGCATTGCGTTCCCTAAAATAAGTAAACAACAGAGCTACAGAGCCAAGGGCACTTCCACTCTAGGAAATATACATTGGGAAAACTGAAAATCAATAAGACAGAGCCACCCCCAAATTTAGGGCTGCACTGCTTACAAGAACCTCAACTTGGGTACACCTTAAATATCCCAGGAAATATAAAATGGTTCAAAAAACTGTGGTATTTATGTCCGATGGAATATCCCTCAGCCATGAAATCAATGTCATAAGACCAGGAGCAGCAAAGTGAGTGGATTCAGGTACGATGATTCTAAGTGAAATAAGTCACACAGAAAAAGAAACTTATCATAAGATATGACTTATGAAGATCCTGTAAACATGGCTACACATGAACTGAGTTAGGAAAGAGAACAGAGTCTCACATTTAGAAAACACTCTTATGCCTGCTTAAGGGGAAAGGAGAGGTGGGGTGATGCATAAAACCAGAGTTTGATATAAGCAGATGTACCATTTCCAAAACCAACTGTGGAATAGACAAGACCTACACCTTCCTCAGTGAAAGGGACTCAAAACCCAATATTTCCCGCAGAGGAATAGATCTGACTAGTAAGAATCTTAAATCCTATGTATTGATATGTCTCTGTAAGGGAATCAAGTGTGTCTAGACTGGCATAAACATGGCAGAGAGAATCAGCTCAAACCCACTATAAAAAGGAATTTCAAAAACAAAACCAAAAAACAGGGAAATTTTTACATTTCCTTCAGGGTCTCTGATGAAACCTGGAAAAACCCTGTCTACAATGACAGCTGGATGTGGCATAAGGCTGGACACTTGGGACTGAGAGGATTGATGAGATTGGGTGAGCAAAGGCAGACCCTTTAATGCAGAAATGCATGGCCCCCATTCCATGGGTCCCAACTCTCCAGGTTGAAGGGAATATTACTACAGCTATAACATGTACGGGAAACCTAGAGAATGGACACACTGTGAATACAAAAGGTTTCTAAAACTCAATGAGTAGTCCCTCTCCTGGTACTCCGGTTTGACTTTCCAACTGATTTACTATAAATCTCCCAACTTGGAGAGACAGCCCCTTTAACCTCCTGGTTCGCACAGGTTGCCAATTTGGCAGAGGATGGAAGGGAAGAGGGAGAACCAATGAGAGAGTTACTGTTAGGCATTTGGAGGGGCACATGTCACTCTAATTTCCCGGCAGGAAGAAGAAATAACCAGAGTCTCAGCCACCCACCGGGAACCAGTATAGGTCCTGAAGCAAAATTTTGGACTTGCGTACAGCTCACAAAAAACGAGTTGAAAAATGGAGCTCAGGGCCACAGCAATTCACAAACTGGCAGAGTAATAAAGGACAACTATCGTCCAAAAATCTGTTGAGGGAAGGCAACGAGGCAGACTTGAAATCCAGGCAGAATAGCAGGAAAGAGATTTCAAGAGGTACGTTGGAATCGCCTTTAATGCACAGGAAGAGGGGCACAACTTCGACAATGACGCAGTTGGCCAAAAAGGGCGTATGCGTTTTCTCCTTAATATAATCAGGAGAAAACACATACGCCTTTTTTGGCCAAACAAGCAAGCGGGCAATGCAAATCTGCACTACAAAGAAGTATCACTTCCCACCGGTCAAAAGGGACATCCACAAATGTGTAAAAACCAGAAAGGCAAGACAGGCCCTGGAGAACACGGAGCCTTTTTATGCTGATGGGCGGGATGTAAATTGCCAACTGCCTCAATGGAGGAGTGCATTGCATTCCCTAAAACAAGTAAACAACAGAGCTACAGAGCCAAGGGCACTTCCAGTCTAGGGAATATACATTGGGAAAACTGAAAATCAATACGACAGAGCCACCCCCAAATTTAGGGCTGCAATGCTTACAAGAACCTCAACTTGGGTACACCTTAAATATGCAAGGAAATATAAAAAAGGTTCAAAAAATGTGGTATTTTTGTACGATGGAATATCCCTCAGCCATGAAATCAAAGTCATAAGACAAGGAGCAGCAAAGTGAGTGGATTCAGGTACGATGATTCTAAGTGAAATAAGTCACACAGAAAAAGAAACTTATCATAAGATATGACTTATGAAGATCCTGTAAACATGGCTCCACATGAACTGAGTTAGGAAAGAGAACAGAGTCTCACATTTAGGAAACACTCTTATGCCTGCTTAAGGGGAAAGGAGAGGTGGGGTGATGCATAAAACCAGAGTTTGATATAAGCACAGGTACCATTTCTAAAACCAACTGTGGAATAGACAAGACCTACACCTTCCTCAGTGAAAGGGACTCAAAACCCCATATTTCCCGCAGAGGAATAGATCTGACTAGTAAGAATCTTAACACCTATGTATTGATATGTCTCTGTAAGGGAATCAAGTGTGTCTAGACTGGCATAAACATGGCAGTGAGAATCAGCTCAAACCCACTATAAAAAGGAATTTCAAAAACCAAACCTATAAACAGGGAAATTCTTTATATTTCCTTCAGGGTCTCTGATGAAACCTGGAATGACCCTATCTACAATGACAGCTGGATGTGGCATAAGGCTGGACACTTGGGACTGAGAGGATTGGTGAGATTGGGTGAGCAAATGCAGACCCTTTAAATCAAAAATGCATGGCCCCCATTCCATGGGTCCCAACTCTCCAGGTTGAAGGGAATATTACTACAGCTATAACATGTACGGAAAACCTAGAGAATGGACACACTGTGAATACAAAAGGTTTCTAAAACTCAAAGAGTAGTCCCTCTCCTGGTGCTCCGGTTTGACTTTCCAACTGCTTTACTATCAATCTCCCAACTTGGAGAGACAGCCCCTTTAACCTCCTGGTTCGCACATGTTGCCAAATTGGCAGAGGATGGAAGGGAAGAGGGAGAACCAATGAGAGAGTTACTGTTAGGCATTTGGACGGGCACATGTCACTCTAATTTCCCGGCAGGAAGAAGAATTAACCAGAGTCTCAGCCACCCACCGGGAACCAGTATAGGTCCTGATCCAAAATTTTGGACTTGCGTACAGCTCACAAAAAACGAGTTGGAAAATGGAGTTCAGGGCCACAGCAATTCACAATCTGGCAGAGTAATAAAGGACAACTATCGTCCAAAAATCTGTTGAGGGAAGGCAACGAGGCAGACTTGAAAGCCAGGCAGAATAGCAGGAAACAGATTTCAAGAGGTACGTTGGAATCGCCTTTAAAGAACAGGAAGAGGGGCACAACTTCGACAATGACGCAGTTGGCCAAAAAGGGCGTATGGGTTTTCTCCTGAATATATTCAGGAGAAAACGCATACGCCCTTTTTGGCCAAACAAGCAAGCGGGCAATGCAAATCTGCACTACAAAGAAGTATCACTTCCCACCGGTCAAAAGGGACATCCACAAAATGTGTAAAAACCAGAAAGGCAAGACAGACCCTGGAGAACAGGTAGCCTTTTTATGCTGATGGGCGGGATGTAAATTGCCAACTGCCTCACTGGAGGAGTGCATTGCGTTCCCTAAAATAAGTAAACAACAGAGCTACAGAGCCAAGGGCACTTCCACTCTAGGAAATATACATTGGGAAAACTGAAAATCAATAAGACAGAGCCACCCCCAAATTTAGGGCTGCACTGCTTACAAGAACCTCAACTTGGGTACACCTTAAATATCCCAGGAAATATAAAATGGTTCAAAAAACTGTGGTATTTATGTCCGATGGAATATCACTCAGCCATGAAATCAATGTCATAAGACCAGGAGCAGCAAAGTGAGTGGATTCAGGTACGATGATTCTAAGTGAAATAAGTCACACAGAAAAAGAAACTTATCATAAGATATGACTTATGAAGATCCTGTAAACATGGCTACACATGAACTGAGTTAGGAAAGAGAACAGAGTCTCACATTTAGAAAACACTCTTATGCCTGCTTAAGGGGAAAGGAGAGGTGGGGTGATGCATAAAACCAGAGTTTGATATAAGCAGATGTACCATTTCCAAAACCAACTGTGGAATAGACAAGACCTACACCTTCCTCAGTGAAAGGGACTCAAAACCCAATATTTCCCGCAGAGGAATAGATCTGACTAGTAAGAATCTTAAATCCTATGTATTGATATGTCTCTGTAAGGGAATCAAGTGTGTCTAGACTGGCATAAACATGGCAGAGAGAATCAGCTCAAACCCACTATAAAAAGGAATTTCAAAAACAAAACCAAAAAACAGGGAAATTTTTACATTTCCTTCAGGGTCTCTGATGAAACCTGGAAAAACCCTGTCTACAATGACAGCTGGATGTGGCATAAGGCTGGACACTTGGGACTGAGAGGATTGATGAGATTGGGTGAGCAAAGGCAGACCCTTTAATGCAGAAATGCATGGCCCCCATTCCATGGGTCCCAACTCTCCAGGTTGAAGGGAATATTACTACAGCTATAACATGTACGGGAAACCTAGAGAATGGACACACTGTGAATACAAAAGGTTTCTAAAACTCAATGAGTAGTCCCTCTCCTGGTACTCCGGTTTGACTTTCCAACTGATTTACTATAAATCTCCCAACTTGGAGAGACAGCCCCTTTAACCTCCTGGTTCGCACAGGTTGCCAATTTGGCAGAGGATGGAAGGGAAGAGGGAGAACCAATGAGAGAGTTACTGTTAGGCATTTGGAGGGGCACATGTCACTCTAATTTCCCGGCAGGAAGAAGAAATAACCAGAGTCTCAGCCACCCACCGGGAACCAGTATAGGTCCTGAAGCAAAATTTTGGACTTGCGTACAGCTCACAAAAAACGAGTTGAAAAATGGAGCTCAGGGCCACAGCAATTCACAAACTGGCAGAGTAATAAAGGACAACTATCGTCCAAAAATCTGTTGAGGGAAGGCAACGAGGCAGACTTGAAATCCAGGCAGAATAGCAGGAAAGAGATTTCAAGAGGTACGTTGGAATCGCCTTTAATGCACAGGAAGAGGGGCACAACTTCGACAATGACGCAGTTGGCCAAAAAGGGCGTATGCGTTTTCTCCTTAATATAATCAGGAGAAAACACATACGCCTTTTTTGGCCAAACAAGCAAGCGGGCAATGCAAATCTGCACTACAAAGAAGTATCACTTCCCACCGGTCAAAAGGGACATCCACAAATGTGTAAAAACCAGAAAGGCAAGACAGGCCCTGGAGAACACGGAGCCTTTTTATGCTGATGGGCGGGATGTAAATTGCCAACTGCCTCAATGGAGGAGTGCATTGCGTTCCCTAAAACAAGTAAACAACAGAGCTACAGAGCCAAGGGCACTTCCAGTCTAGGGAATATACATTGGGAAAACTGAAAATCACTACGACAGAGCCACCCCCAAATTTAGGGCTGCAATGCTTACAAGAACCTCAACTTGGGTACACCTTAAATATCCCAGGAAATATAAAAAAGGTTCAAAAAATGTGGTATTTTTGTACGATGGAATATCCCTCAGCCATGAAATCAAAGTCATAAGACAAGGAGCAGCAAAGTGAGTGGATTCAGGTACGATGATTCTAAGTGAAATAAGTCACACAGAAAAAGAAACTTATCATAAGATATGACTTATGAAGATCCTGTAAACATGGCTACACATGAACTGAGTTAGGAAAGAGAACAGAGTCTCACATTTAGGAAACACTCTTATGCCTGCTTAAGGGGAAAGGAGAGGTGGGGTGATGCATAAAACCAGAGTTTGATATAAGCACAGGTACCATTTCTAAAACCAACTGTGGAATAGACAAGACCTACACCTTCCTCAGTGAAAGGGACTCAAAACCCCATATTTCCCGCAGAGGAATAGATCTGACTAGTAAGAATCTTAACACCTATGTATTGATATGTCTCTGTAAGGGAATCAAGTGTGTCTAGACTGGCATAAACATGGCAGCGAGAATCAGCTCAAACCCACTATAAAAAGGAATTTCAAAAACCAAACCTATAAACAGGGAAATTCTTTATATTTCCTTCAGGGTCTCTGATGAAACCTGGAATGACCCTATCTACAATGACAGCTGGATGTGGCATAAGGCTGGACACTTGGGACTGAGAGGATTGGTGAGATTGGGTGAGCAAATGCAGACCCTTTAAATCAAAAATGCATGGCCCCCATTCCATGGGTCCCAACTCTCCAGGTTGAAGGGAATATTACTACAGCTATAACATGTACGGAAAACCTAGAGAATGGACACACTGTGAATACAAAAGGTTTCTAAAACTCAAAGAGTAGTCCCTCTCCTGGTGCTCCGGTTTGACTTTCCAACTGCTTTACTATCAATCTCCCAACTTGGAGAGACAGCCCCTTTAACCTCCTGGTTCGCACATGTTGCCAAATTGGCAGAGGATGGAAGGGAAGAGGGAGAACCAATGAGAGAGTTACTGTTAGGCATTTGGACGGGCACATGTCACTCTAATTTCCCGGCAGGAAGAAGAATTAACCAGAGTCTCAGCCACCCACCGGGAACCAGTATAGGTCCTGATCCAAAATTTTGGACTTGCGTACAGCTCACAAAAAACGAGTTGGAAAATGGAGTTCAGGGCCACAGCAATTCACAATCTGGCAGAGTAATAAAGGACAACTATCGTCCAAAAATCTGTTGAGGGAAGGCAACGAGGCAGACTTGAAAGCCAGGCAGAATAGCAGGAAACAGATTTCAAGAGGTACGTTGGAATCGCCTTTAAAGAACAGGAAGAGGGGCACAACTTCGACAATGACGCAGTTGGCCAAAAAGGGCGTATGGGTTTTCTCCTGAATATATTCAGGAGAAAACGCATACGCCCTTTTTGGCCAAACAAGCAAGCGGGCAATGCAAATCTGCACTACAAAGAAGTATCACTTCCCACCGGTCAAAAGGGACATCCACAAAATGTGTAAAAACCAGAAAGGCAAGACAGACCCTGGAGAACAGGTAGCCTTTTTATGCTGATGGGCGGGATGTAAATTGCCAACTGCCTCACTGGAGGAGTGCATTGCGTTCCCTAAAATAAGTAAACAACAGAGCTACAGAGCCAAGGGCACTTCCACTCTAGGAAATATACATTGGGAAAACTGAAAATCAATAAGACAGAGCCACCCCCAAATTTAGGGCTGCACTGCTTACAAGAACCTCAACTTGGGTACACCTTAAATATCCCAGGAAATATAAAATGGTTCAAAAAACTGTGGTATTTATGTCCGATGGAATATCACTCAGCCATGAAATCAATGTCATAAGACCAGGAGCAGCAAAGTGAGTGGATTCAGGTACGATGATTCTAAGTGAAATAAGTCACACAGAAAAAGAAACTTATCATAAGATATGACTTATGAAGATCCTGTAAACATGGCTACACATGAACTGAGTTAGGAAAGAGAACAGAGTCTCACATTTAGAAAACACTCTTATGCCTGCTTAAGGGGAAAGGAGAGGTGGGGTGATGCATAAAACCAGAGTTTGATATAAGCAGATGTACCATTTCCAAAACCAACTGTGGAATAGACAAGACCTACACCTTCCTCAGTGAAAGGGACTCAAAACCCAATATTTCCCGCAGAGGAATAGATCTGACTAGTAAGAATCTTAAATCCTATGTATTGATATGTCTCTGTAAGGGAATCAAGTGTGTCTAGACTGGCATAAACATGGCAGAGAGAATCAGCTCAAACCCACTATAAAAAGGAATTTCAAAAACAAAACCAAAAAACAGGGAAATTTTTACATTTCCTTCAGGGTCTCTGATGAAACCTGGAAAAACCCTGTCTACAATGACAGCTGGATGTGGCATAAGGCTGGACACTTGGGACTGAGAGGATTGATGAGATTGGGTGAGCAAAGGCAGACCCTTTAATGCAGAAATGCATGGCCCCCATTCCATGGGTCCCAACTCTCCAGGTTGAAGGGAATATTACTACAGCTATAACATGTACGGGAAACCTAGAGAATGGACACACTGTGAATACAAAAGGTTTCTAAAACTCAATGAGTAGTCCCTCTCCTGGTACTCCGGTTTGACTTTCCAACTGATTTACTATAAATCTCCCAACTTGGAGAGACAGCCCCTTTAACCTCCTGGTTCGCACAGGTTGCCAATTTGGCAGAGGATGGAAGGGAAGAGGGAGAACCAATGAGAGAGTTACTGTTAGGCATTTGGAGGGGCACATGTCACTCTAATTTCCCGGCAGGAAGAAGAAATAACCAGAGTCTCAGCCACCCACCGGGAAACAGTATAGGTCCTGAAGCAAAATTTTGGACTTGCGTACAGCTCACAAAAAACGAGTTGAAAAATGGAGCTCAGGGCCACAGCAATTCACAAACTGGCAGAGTAATAAAGGACAACTATCGTCCAAAAATCTGTTGAGGGAAGGCAACGAGGCAGACTTGAAATCCAGGCAGAATAGCAGGAAAGAGATTTCAAGAGGTACGTTGGAATCGCCTTTAATGCACAGGAAGAGGGGCACAACTTCGACAATGACGCAGTTGGCCAAAAAGGGCGTATGCGTTTTCTCCTTAATATAATCAGGAGAAAACACATACGCCTTTTTTGGCCAAACAAGCAAGCGGGCAATGCAAATCTGCACTACAAAGAAGTATCACTTCCCACCGGTCAAAAGGGACATCCACAAATGTGTAAAAACCAGAAAGGCAAGACAGGCCCTGGAGAACACGGAGCCTTTTTATGCTGATGGGCGGGATGTAAATTGCCAACTGCCTCAATGGAGGAGTGCATTGCGTTCCCTAAAACAAGTAAACAACAGAGCTACAGAGCCAAGGGCACTTCCAGTCTAGGGAATATACATTGGGAAAACTGAAAATCACTACGACAGAGCCACCCCCAAATTTAGGGCTGCAATGCTTACAAGAACCTCAACTTGGGTACACCTTAAATATCCCAGGAAATATAAAAAAGGTTCAAAAAATGTGGTATTTTTGTACGATGGAATATCCCTCAGCCATGAAATCAAAGTCATAAGACAAGGAGCAGCAAAGTGAGTGGATTCAGGTACGATGATTCTAAGTGAAATAAGTCACACAGAAAAAGAAACTTATCATAAGATATGACTTATGAAGATCCTGTAAACATGGCTACACATGAACTGAGTTAGGAAAGAGAACAGAGTCTCACATTTAGGAAACACTCTTATGCCTGCTTAAGGGGAAAGGAGAGGTGGGGTGATGCATAAAACCAGAGTTTGATATAAGCACAGGTACCATTTCTAAAACCAACTGTGGAATAGACAAGACCTACACCTTCCTCAGTGAAAGGGACTCAAAACCCCATATTTCCCGCAGAGGAATAGATCTGACTAGTAAGAATCTTAACACCTATGTATTGATATGTCTCTGTAAGGGAATCAAGTGTGTCTAGACTGGCATAAACATGGCAGCGAGAATCAGCTCAAACCCACTATAAAAAGGAATTTCAAAAACCAAACCTATAAACAGGGAAATTCTTTATATTTCCTTCAGGGTCTCTGATGAAACCTGGAATGACCCTATCTACAATGACAGCTGGATGTGGCATAAGGCTGGACACTTGGGACTGAGAGGATTGGTGAGATTGGGTGAGCAAATGCAGACCCTTTAAATCAAAAATGCATGGCCCCCATTCCATGGGTCCCAACTCTCCAGGTTGAAGGGAATATTACTACAGCTATAACATGTACGGAAAACCTAGAGAATGGACACACTGTGAATACAAAAGGTTTCTAAAACTCAAAGAGTAGTCCCTCTCCTGGTGCTCCGGTTTGACTTTCCAACTGCTTTACTATCAATCTCCCAACTTGGAGAGACAGCCCCTTTAACCTCCTGGTTCGCACATGTTGCCAAATTGGCAGAGGATGGAAGGGAAGAGGGAGAACCAATGAGAGAGTTACTGTTAGGCATTTGGACGGGCACATGTCACTCTAATTTCCCGGCAGGAAGAAGAATTAACCAGAGTCTCAGCCACCCACCGGGAACCAGTATAGGTCCTGATCCAAAATTTTGGACTTGCGTACAGCTCACAAAAAACGAGTTGGAAAATGGAGTTCAGGGCCACAGCAATTCACAATCTGGCAGAGTAATAAAGGACAACTATCGTCCAAAAATCTGTTGAGGGAAGGCAACGAGGCAGACTTGAAAGCCAGGCAGAATAGCAGGAAACAGATTTCAAGAGGTACGTTGGAATCGCCTTTAAAGAACAGGAAGAGGGGCACAACTTCGACAATGACGCAGTTGGCCAAAAAGGGCGTATGGGTTTTCTCCTGAATATATTCAGGAGAAAACGCATACGCCCTTTTTGGCCAAACAAGCAAGCGGGCAATGCAAATCTGCACTACAAAGAAGTATCACTTCCCACCGGTCAAAAGGGACATCCACAAAATGTGTAAAAACCAGAAAGGCAAGACAGACCCTGGAGAACAGGTAGCCTTTTTATGCTGATGGGCGGGATGTAAATTGCCAACTGCCTCACTGGAGGAGTGCATTGCGTTCCCTAAAATAAGTAAACAACAGAGCTACAGAGCCAAGGGCACTTCCACTCTAGGAAATATACATTGGGAAAACTGAAAATCAATAAGACAGAGCCACCCCCAAATTTAGGGCTGCACTGCTTACAAGAACCTCAACTTGGGTACACCTTAAATATCCCAGGAAATATAAAATGGTTCAAAAAACTGTGGTATTTATGTCCGATGGAATATCACTCAGCCATGAAATCAATGTCATAAGACCAGGAGCAGCAAAGTGAGTGGATTCAGGTACGATGATTCTAAGTGAAATAAGTCACACAGAAAAAGAAACTTATCATAAGATATGACTTATGAAGATCCTGTAAACATGGCTACACATGAACTGAGTTAGGAAAGAGAACAGAGTCTCACATTTAGAAAACACTCTTATGCCTGCTTAAGGGGAAAGGAGAGGTGGGGTGATGCATAAAACCAGAGTTTGATATAAGCAGATGTACCATTTCCAAAACCAACTGTGGAATAGACAAGACCTACACCTTCCTCAGTGAAAGGGACTCAAAACCCAATATTTCCCGCAGAGGAATAGATCTGACTAGTAAGAATCTTAAATCCTATGTATTGATATGTCTCTGTAAGGGAATCAAGTGTGTCTAGACTGGCATAAACATGGCAGAGAGAATCAGCTCAAACCCACTATAAAAAGGAATTTCAAAAACAAAACCAAAAAACAGGGAAATTTTTACATTTCCTTCAGGGTCTCTGATGAAACCTGGAAAAACCCTGTCTACAATGACAGCTGGATGTGGCATAAGGCTGGACACTTGGGACTGAGAGGATTGATGAGATTGGGTGAGCAAAGGCAGACCCTTTAATGCAGAAATGCATGGCCCCCATTCCATGGGTCCCAACTCTCCAGGTTGAAGGGAATATTACTACAGCTATAACATGTACGGGAAACCTAGAGAATGGACACACTGTGAATACAAAAGGTTTCTAAAACTCAATGAGTAGTCCCTCTCCTGGTACTCCGGTTTGACTTTCCAACTGATTTACTATAAATCTCCCAACTTGGAGAGACAGCCCCTTTAACCTCCTGGTTCGCACAGGTTGCCAATTTGGCAGAGGATGGAAGGGAAGAGGGAGAACCAATGAGAGAGTTACTGTTAGGCATTTGGAGGGGCACATGTCACTCTAATTTCCCGGCAGGAAGAAGAAATAACCAGAGTCTCAGCCACCCACCGGGAAACAGTATAGGTCCTGAAGCAAAATTTTGGACTTGCGTACAGCTCACAAAAAACGAGTTGAAAAATGGAGCTCAGGGCCACAGCAATTCACAAACTGGCAGAGTAATAAAGGACAACTATCGTCCAAAAATCTGTTGAGGGAAGGCAACGAGGCAGACTTGAAATCCAGGCAGAATAGCAGGAAAGAGATTTCAAGAGGTACGTTGGAATCGCCTTTAATGCACAGGAAGAGGGGCACAACTTCGACAATGACGCAGTTGGCCAAAAAGGGCGTATGCGTTTTCTCCTTAATATAATCAGGAGAAAACACATACGCCTTTTTTGGCCAAACAAGCAAGCGGGCAATGCAAATCTGCACTACAAAGAAGTATCACTTCCCACCGGTCAAAAGGGACATCCACAAATGTGTAAAAACCAGAAAGGCAAGACAGGCCCTGGAGAACACGGAGCCTTTTTATGCTGATGGGCGGGATGTAAATTGCCAACTGCCTCAATGGAGGAGTGCATTGCGTTCCCTAAAACAAGTAAACAACAGAGCTACAGAGCCAAGGGCACTTCCAGTCTAGGGAATATACATTGGGAAAACTGAAAATCACTACGACAGAGCCACCCCCAAATTTAGGGCTGCAATGCTTACAAGAACCTCAACTTGGGTACACCTTAAATATCCCAGGAAATATAAAAAAGGTTCAAAAAATGTGGTATTTTTGTACGATGGAATATCCCTCAGCCATGAAATCAAAGTCATAAGACAAGGAGCAGCAAAGTGAGTGGATTCAGGTACGATGATTCTAAGTGAAATAAGTCACACAGAAAAAGAAACTTATCATAAGATATGACTTATGAAGATCCTGTAAACATGGCTACACATGAACTGAGTTAGGAAAGAGAACAGAGTCTCACATTTAGGAAACACTCTTATGCCTGCTTAAGGGGAAAGGAGAGGTGGGGTGATGCATAAAACCAGAGTTTGATATAAGCACAGGTACCATTTCTAAAACCAACTGTGGAATAGACAAGACCTA
Organism: Mesoplodon bidens; assembly: GCF_964165515.1. Classification (NCBI taxonomy): domain Eukaryota; kingdom Metazoa; phylum Chordata; class Mammalia; order Artiodactyla; family Ziphiidae; genus Mesoplodon; species Mesoplodon bidens. Next base: position 1,100,578 of record NW_027671403.1, read on the forward strand.
CACCTTCCTCAGTGAAAGGGACTCAAAACCCCATATTTCCCGCAGAGGAATAGATCTGACTAGTAAGAATCTTAACACCTATGTATTGATATGTCTCTGTAAGGGAATCAAGTGTGTCTAGACTGGCATAAACATGGCAGCGAGAATCAGCTCAAATCCACTATAAAAAGGAATTTCAAAAACCAAACCTATAAACAGGGAAATTCTTTATATTTCCTTCAGGGTCTCTGATGAAACCTGGAATGACCCTATCTACAATGACAGCTGGATGTGGCATAAGGCTGGACACTTGGGACTGAGAGGATTGGTGAGATTGGGTGAGCAAATGCAGACCCTTTAAATCAAAAATGCATGGCCCCCATTCCATGGGTCCCAACTCTCCAGGTTGAAGGGAATATTACTACAGCTATAACATGTACGGAAAACCTAGAGAATGGACACACTGTGAATACAAAAGGTTTCTAAAACTCAAAGAGTAGTCCCTCTCCTGGTGCTCCGGTTTGACTTTCCAACTGCTTTACTATCAATCTCCCAACTTGGAGAGACAGCCCCTTTAACCTCCTGGTTCGCACATGTTGCCAAATTGGCAGAGGATGGAAGGGAAGAGGGAGAACCAATGAGAGAGTTACTGTTAGGCATTTGGACGGGCACATGTCACTCTAATTTCCCGGCAGGAAGAAGAATTAACCAGAGTCTCAGCCACCCACCGGGAACCAGTATAGGTCCTGATCCAAAATTTTGGACTTGCGTACAGCTCACAAAAAACGAGTTGGAAAATGGAGTTCAGGGCCACAGCAATTCACAATCTGGCAGAGTAATAAAGGACAACTATCGTCCAAAAATCTGTTGAGGGAAGGCAACGAGGCAGACTTGAAAGCCAGGCAGAATAGCAGGAAACAGATTTCAAGAGGTACGTTGGAATCGCCTTTAAAGAACAGGAAGAGGGGCACAACTTCGACAATGACGCAGTTGGCCAAAAAGGGCGTATGGGTTTTCTCCTGAATATATTCAGGAGAAAACGCATACGCCCTTTTTGGCCAAACAAGCAAGCGGGCAATGCAAATCTGCACTACAAAGAAGTATCACTTCCCACCGGTCAAAAGGGACATCCACAAAATGTGTAAAACCAGAAAGGCAAGACAGGCGCTGGAGAACAGGGAGCCATGTTATGCTGATGGGCGGGATGTAAATTGCCAACTTCCTCACTGGAGGAGTGCATTGCGTTCCCTAAAACAAGTAAACAACAGAGCTACAGAGCCAAGGGCACTTCCAGTCTAGGGAATATACATTGGGAAAACTGAAATTCAATAAGACAGAGCCACCCCCAAATTTAGGGCTGCACTGCTTACAAGAACCTCAACTTGGGTACACCTTAAATATCCCAGGAAATATAAAAATGGTTCAAAAAACTGTGGTATTTATGTCCGATGGAATATCCCTCAGCCATAAAATCAATGCCATAAGACCAGGAGCAGCAAAGTGAGTGGATTCAGGTACGATGATTCTAAGTGAAATAAGTCACACAGAAAAAGAAACTTATCATAAGATATGACTTATGAAGATCCTGTAAACATGGCTACACATGAACTGAATTAGGAAAGAGAACAGAGTCTCACATTTAGAAAACACTCTTATGCCTGCTTAACGGGAAAGGAGAGGTGGGGTGATGCATAAAACCAGAGTTTGCTATAAGCACAGGTACCTTTTCTAAAACCAACTGTGGAATAGACAAGACCTACACCTTCCTCAGTGAAAGGGACTCAAAACCCCATATTTCCCACAGAGGAATAGATCTGACTAGTAAGAATCTTAAAACCTATGTATTGATATGTCTCTGTAAGGGAATCAAGTGTGTCTAGACTGGCATAAACATGGCAGAGAGAATCAGCTCAAACCCACTATAAAAAGGAATTTCAAAAACAAAACCAAAAAACAGGGAAATTCTTTCCATTTCCTTCAGGTTATCTGATGAAACCTGGAAAAACCCTGTCTACAATGACAGCTGGATGTGGCATAAGGCTGGACACTTGGGACTGAGAGGATTGGTGAGATTGGGTGAGCAAATGCAGACCCTTTAATGCAAAAATGCATGGACCCCATTCCATGGGTCCCAACTCTCCAGGTTGAAGGGAATATTACTACAGCTATAACATGTACGGGAAACCTAGAGAATGGACACACTGTGACTACAAAAGGTTTCTAAAACTCAACGAGTATTCCCTCTCCTGGAGCACCGGTTTGACTTTCCAACTGCTTTACTATCAATCTCCCAACTAGGAGAGACAGCCCCTTTAACCTCCTGGTTCGCAAAAGGTTGCCAATTTGGCAGAGGATGGAAGGGAAGAGGGAGAAACAATGAGAGAGTTACTGTTAGGCATTTGGACGGGCACATGTCACTCTAATTTCCCGGCAGGAAGAAGAATTAAGCAGAGCCTCAGCCACCCACCGGGAACCAGTATAGGTCCTGAACCAAAATTTTGGACTTGCGTACAGCTCACAGAAAACGAGTTGGAAAATGGAGCTCACGGCCACAGCAATTCACAAACTGGCAGAGTAATAAAGGACAACTATCGTCCAAAAATCTGTTGAGGGAAGGCAACGAGGCAGACTTGAAAGCCAGGCAGAATAGCAGGAAACAGATTTCAAGAGGTACGTTGGAATCGCCTTTAAAGCACAGGAAGAGGGGCACAACTTCGACAATGACGCAGTTGGCCAAAAAGGGCGTATGCGTTTTCTCCTGAATATATTCAGGAGAAAACGCATACGCCCTTTTTGGCCAAACAAGCAAGCGGGCAATGCAAATCTGCACTACAAAGAAGTATCACTTCCCACCGGTCAAAAAGGACATCCACAAAATGTGTAAAACCAGAAAGGCAAGACAGGCCCTGGAGAACAGGGAGCCTTGTTATGCTGATGGGCGGGATGTAAATTGCCAACTGCCTCACTGGAGGAGTGCATTGCATTCCCTAAAACAAGTAAACAACACAGCTACAGAGCCAAGGGCACTTCCAGTCTAGGGAATATACATTGGGAAAACTGAAAATCAATAAGACAGAGCCACCCCCAAATTTAGGGCTGCACTGCTTACAAGAACCTCAACTTGGGTACACCTTAATTATCCCAGGAAATATAAAAATGGTTCAAAAAACTGTGGTATTTATGTCCGATGGAATATCCCTCAGCCATGAAATCAATGTCATAAGACCAGGAGCAGCAAAGTGAGTGGATTCTGGTACCATGATTCTAAGTGAAATAAGTCACACAGAAAAGAAACTTATCATAAGATATCACTTATGAAGGTCCTGTAAACATGGCTACACATGAACTGAGTTAGGAAAGAGAACAGAGTCTCACATTTAGAAAACACTCTTATGCCTGCTTAAGGGGAAAGGAGACGTGGGGTGATGCATAAAACCAGAGTTTGATATAAGCACAGGTACCATTTCCAAAACCAACTGTGGAATAGACAAGACCTACACCTTCCTCAGTGAAAGGGACTCAAAACCCCATATTTCCCGCAGAGGAATAGATCTGTCTAGTAAGAACCTTAAAACCTATGTATTGATATGTCACTGTAAGGGAATCAAGTGTGTCTAGACTGGCATAAACATGGCAGCGTGAATCAGCTCAAACCCACTATAAAAAGGAATTTCAAAAACAAAACCAAAAAACAGGGAAATTTTTACATTTCCTTCAGGGTCTCTGATGAAACCTGGAAAAACCCTGTCTACAATGACAGCTGGATGTGGCATAAGGCTGGACACTTGGGACTGAGAGGATTGATGAGATTGGGTGAGCAAAGGCAGACCCTTTAATGCAGAAATGCATGGCCCCCATTCCATGGGTCCCAACTCTCCAGGTTGAAGGGAATATTACTACAGCTATAACATGTACGGGAAACCTAGAGAATGGACACACTGTGAATACAAAAGGTTTCTAAAACTCAATGAGTAGTCCCTCTCCTGGTACTCCGGTTTGACTTTCCAACTGATTTACTATAAATCTCCCAACTTGGAGAGACAGCCCCTTTAACCTCCTGGTTCGCACAGGTTGCCAATTTGGCAGAGGATGGAAGGGAAGAGGGAGAACCAATGAGAGAGTTACTGTTAGGCATTTGGAGGGGCACATGTCACTCTAATTTCCCGGCAGGAAGAAGAAATAACCAGAGTCTCAGCCACCCACCGGGAACCAGTATAGGTCCTGAAGCAAAATTTTGGACTTGCGTACAGCTCACAAAAAACGAGTTGAAAAATGGAGCTCAGGGCCACAGCAATTCACAAACTGGCAGAGTAATAAAGGACAACTATCGTCCAAAAATCTGTTGAGGGAAGGCAACGAGGCAGACTTGAAATCCAGGCAGAATAGCAGGAAAGAGATTTCAAGAGGTACGTTGGAATCGCCTTTAATGCACAGGAAGAGGGGCACAACTTCGACAATGACGCAGTTGGCCAAAAAGGGCGTATGCGTTTTCTCCTTAATATAATCAGGAGAAAACACATACGCCTTTTTTGGCCAAACAAGCAAGCGGGCAATGCAAATCTGCACTACAAAGAAGTATCACTTCCCACCGGTCAAAAGGGACATCCACAAATGTGTAAAAACCAGAAAGGCAAGACAGGCCCTGGAGAACACGGAGCCTTTTTATGCTGATGGGCGGGATGTAAATTGCCAACTGCCTCAATGGAGGAGTGCATTGCGTTCCCTAAAACAAGTAAACAACAGAGCTACAGAGCCAAGGGCACTTCCAGTCTAGGGAATATACATTGGGAAAACTGAAAATCAATACGACAGAGCCACCCCCAAATTTAGGGCTGCAATGCTTACAAGAACCTCAACTTGGGTACACCTTAAATATCCCAGGAAATATAAAAAAGGTTCAAAAAATGTGGTATTTTTGTACGATGGAATATCCCTCAGCCATGAAATCAAAGTCATAAGACAAGGAGCAGCAAAGTGAGTGGATTCAGGTACGATGATTCTAAGTGAAATAAGTCACACAGAAAAAGAAACTTATCATAAGATATCACTTATGAAGATCCTGTAAACATGGCTACACATGAACTGAGTTAGGAAAGAGAACAGAGTCTCACATTTAGGAAACACTCTTATGCCTGCTTAAGGGGAAAGGAGAGGTGGGGTGATGCATAAAACCAGAGTTTGATATAAGCACAGGTACCATTTCTAAAACCAACTGTGGAATAGACAAGACCTACACCTTCCTCAGTGAAAGGGACTCAAAACCCCATATTTCCCGCAGAGGAATAGATCTGACTAGTAAGAATCTTAACACCTATGTATTGATATGTCTCTGTAAGGGAATCAAGTGTGTCTAGACTGGCATAAACATGGCAGCGAGAATCAGCTCAAACCCACTATAAAAAGGAATTTCAAAAACCAAACCTATAAACAGGGAAATTCTTTATATTTCCTTCAGGGTCTCTGATGAAACCTGGAATGACCCTATCTACAATGACAGCTGGATGTGGCATAAGGCTGGACACTTGGGACTGAGAGGATTGGTGAGATTGGGTGAGCAAATGCAGACCCTTTAAAGCAAAAATGCATGGCCCCCATTCCATGGGTCCCAACTCTCCAGGTTGAAGGGAATATTACTACAGCTATAACATGTACGGAAAACCTAGAGAATGGACACACTGTGAATACAAAAGGTTTCTAAAACTCAAAGAGTAGTCCCTCTCCTGGTGCTCCGGTTTGACTTTCCAACTGCTTTACTATCAATCTCCCAACTTGGAGAGACAGCCCCTTTAACCTCCTGGTTCGCACAGGTTGCCAATTTGGCAGAGGATGGAAGGGAAGAGGGAGAACCAATGAGAGAGTTACTGTTAGGCATTTGGACGGGCACATGTCACTCTAATTTCCCGGCAGGAAGAAGAATTAACCAGAGTCTCAGCCACCCACCGGGAACCAGTATAGGTCCTGATCCAAAATTTTGGACTTGCGTACAGCTCACAAAAAACGAGTTGGAAAATGGAGTTCAGGGCCACAGCAATTCACAATCTGGCAGAGTAATAAAGGACAACTATCGTCCAAAAATCTGTTGAGGGAAGGCAACGAGGCAGACTTGAAAGCCAGGCAGAATAGCAGGAAACAGATTTCAAGAGGTACGTTGGAATTGCCTTTAAAGAACAGGAAGAGGGGCACAACTTCGACAATGACGCAGTTGGCCAAAAAGGGCGTATGGGTTTTCTCCTGAATATATTCAGGAGAAAACGCATACGCCCTTTTTGGCCAAACAAGCAAGCGGGCAATGCAAATCTGCACTACAAAGAAGTATCACTTCCCACCGGTCAAAAGGGACATCCACAAAATGTGTAAAACCAGAAAGGCAAGACAGGCGATGGAGAACAGGGAGCCATGTTATGCTGATGGGCGGGATGTAAATTGCCAACTTCCTCACTGGAGGAGTGCATTGCGTTCCCTAAAACAAGTAAACAACAGAGCTACAGAGCCAAGGGCACTTCCAGTCTAGGGAATATACATTGGGAAAACTGAAATTCAATAAGACAGAGCCACCCCCAAATTTAGGGCTGCACTGCTTACAAGAACCTCAACTTGGGTACACCTTAAATATCCCAGGAAATATAAAAATGGTTCAAAAAACTGTGGTATTTATGTCCGATGGAATATCCCTCAGCCATAAAATCAATGCCATAAGACCAGGAGCAGCAAAGTGAGTGGATTCAGGTACGATGATTCTAAGTGAAATAAGTCACACAGAAAAAGAAACTTATCATAAGATATGACTTATGAAGATCCTGTAAACATGGCTACACATGAACTGAATTAGGAAAGAGAACAGAGTCTCACATTTAGAAAACACTCTTATGCCTGCTTAACGGGAAAGGAGAGGTGGGGTGATGCATAAAACCAGAGTTTGCTATAAGCACAGGTACCTTTTCTAAAACCAACTGTGGAATAGACAAGACCTACACCTTCCTCAGTGAAAGGGACTCAAAACCCCATATTTCCCACAGAGGAATAGATCTGACTAGTAAGAATCTTAAAACCTATGTATTGATATGTCTCTGTAAGGGAATCAAGTGTGTCTAGACTGGCATAAACATGGCAGAGAGAATCAGCTCAAACCCACTATAAAAAGGAATTTCAAAAACAAAACCAAAAAACAGGGAAATTCTTTCCATTTCCTTCAGGTTATCTGATGAAACCTGGAAAAACCCTGTCTACAATGACAGCTGGATGTGGCATAAGGCTGGACACTTGGGACTGAGAGGATTGGTGAGATTGGGTGAGCAAATGCAGACCCTTTAATGCAAAAATGCATGGACCCCATTCCATGGGTCCCAACTCTCCAGGTTGAAGGGAATATTACTACAGCTATAACATGTACGGGAAACCTAGAGAATGGACACACTGTGACTACAAAAGATTTCTAAAACTCAACGAGTAGTCCCTCTCCTGGAGCACCGGTTTGACTTTCCAACTGCTTTACTATCAATCTCCCAACTAGGAGAGACAGCCCCTTTAACCTCCTGGTTCGCTCAGGTTGCCAATTTGGCAGAGGATGGAAGGGAAGAGGGAGAAACAATGAGAGAGTTACTGTTAGGCATTTGGACGGGCACATGTCACTCTAATTTCCCGGCAGGAAGAAGAATTAAGCAGAGCCTCAGCCACCCACCGGGAACCAGTATAGGTCCTGAACCAAAATTTTGGACTTGCGTACAGCTCACAGAAAACGAGTTGGAAAATGGAGCTCAGGGCCACAGCAATTCACAAACTGGCAGAGTAATAAAGGACAACTATCGTCCAAAAATCTGTTGAGGGAAGGCAACGAGGCAGACTTGAAAGCCAGGCAGAATAGCAGGAAACAGATTTCAAGAGGTACGTTGGAATCGCCTTTAAAGCACAGGAAGAGGGGCACAACTTCGACAATGACGCAGTTGGCCAAAAAGGGCGTATGCGTTTTCTCCTGAATATATTCAGGAGAAAACGCATACGCCCTTTTTGGCCAAACAAGCAAGCGGGCAATGCAAATCTGCACTACAAAGAAGTATCACTTCCCACCGGTCAAAAAGGACATCCACAAAATGTGTAAAACCAGAAAGGCAAGACAGGCCCTGGAGAACAGGGAGCCTTGTTATGCTGATGGGCGGGATGTAAATTGCCAACTGCCTCACTGGAGGAGTGCATTGCATTCCCTAAAACAAGTAAACAACACAGCTACAGAGCCAAGGGCACTTCCAGTCTAGGGAATATACATTGGGAAAACTGAAAATGAATAAGACAGAGCCACCCCCAAATTTAGGGCTGCACTGCTTACAAGAACCTCAACTTGGGTACACCTTAATTATCCCAGGAAATATAAAAATGGTTCAAAAAACTGTGGTATTTATGTCCGATGGAATATCCCTCAGCCATGAAATCAATGTCATAAGACCAGGAGCAGCAAAGTGAGTGGATTCTGGTACCATGATTCTAAGTGAAATAAGTCACACAGAAAAGAAACTTATCATAAGATATCACTTATGAAGGTCCTGTAAACATGGCTACACATGAACTGAGTTAGGAAAGAGAACAGAGTCTCACATTTAGAAAACACTCTTATGCCTGCTTAAGGGGAAAGGAGACGTGGGGTGATGCATAAAACCAGAGTTTGATATAAGCACAGGTACCATTTCCAAAACCAACTGTGGAATAGACAAGACCTACACCTTCCTCAGTGAAAGTGACTCAAAACCCCATATTTCCCACAGAGGAATAGATCTGACTAGTAAGAATCTTAAAACCTATGTATTGATATGTCTCTGTAAGGGAATCAAGTGTGTCTAGACTGGCATAAACATGGCAGAGAGAATCAGCTCAAACCCACTATAAAAAGGAATTTCAAAAACAAAACCAAAAAACAGGGAAATTCTTTCCATTTCCTTCAGGTTATCTGATGAAACCTGGAAAAACCCTGTCTACAATGACAGCTGGATGTGGCATAAGGCTGGACACTTGGGACTGAGAGGATTGGTGAGATTGGGTGAGCAAATGCAGACCCTTTAATGCAAAAATGCATGGACCCCATTCCATGGGTCCCAACTCTCCAGGTTGAAGGGAATATTACTACAGCTATAACATGTACGGGAAACCTAGAGAATGGACACACTGTGAATACAAACGGTTTCTAAAACTCAACGAGTAGTCCCGCTCCTGGTGCTCCGGTTTGACTTTCCAACTGCTTTACTATCAATCTCCCAACTTGGAGAGACAGCCCCTTTAACCTCCTGGTTCGCACAGGTTGCCAATTTGGCAGAGGATGGAAGGGAAGAGCGAGAACCAATGAGAGAGTTACTGTTAGGCATTTGGACGGGCACATGTCACTCTAATTTCCCGGCAGGAAGAAGAATTAACCAGAGTCTCAGCCACCCACCGGGAACCAGTATAGGTCCTGAACCAAAATTTTGGACTTGTGTACAGCTCACAAAAAACGAGTTGGAAAATGGAGCTCAGGGCCACAGCAATTCACAAACTGGCAGAGTAATAAAGGACAACTATCGTCCAAAAATCTGTTGAGGGAAGGCAACGAGGCAGACTTGAAAGCCAGGCAGAATAGCAGGAAACAGATTTCAGAGGTACGTTGGAATCTCCTTTAAAGCACAGGAAGAGGGGCACAACTTCGACAATGACGCAGTTGGCCAAAAAGGGCGTATGTATTTTCTCCTGAATATATTCAGGAGAAAACGCATACGCCCTTTTTGGCCAAACAAGCAAGTGGGCAATGCAACTCTGCACTACAAAGAAGTATCACTTCCCACCGGTCAAAAGGGACATCCACAAAATGTGTAAAAACCAGAAAGGCAAGACAGGCCCTGGAGAACAGGGAGCCTTGTTATGCTGATGGGCGGGATGTAAATTGCCAACTGCCTCACTGGAGGAGTGCATTGTGTTCCCTAAAGCAAGTAAACAACAGAGCTACAAAGCCAAGGGCACTGCCAGTCTAGGGAATATACATTGGGAAAACTGAAAATCAATAAGACAGAGCCACCCCCAAATTTAGGGCTGCACTGCTTACAAGAACCTCAACTTGGGTACACCTTAAATATGCCAGGAAATATAAAAAAGGTTCAAAAAATGTGGTATTTTTGTACAATGGAATATCCATCAGCCATGAAATCAAAGTCATAACACAAGGAGCAGCAAAGTGAGTGGATTCAGTTACGATGATTCTAAGTGAAATAAGTCACACAGAAAAAGAAACTTATCATAAGATATCACTTATGAAGATCCTGTAAACATGGCTACACATGAACTGAGTTAGGAAAGAGAACAGTGTCTCACATTTAGAAAACACTCTTATGCCTGTTTAAGGGGAAAGGAGAGGTGGGGTGATGCATAAAACCAGAGTTTGATATAAGCACAGGTACCATTTCCAAAACCAACTTTGGAATAGACAAGACCTACTCCTTCCTCAGTGAAAGGGACTCAGAACCCCATATTTCCCGCAGAGGAATAGATATGACTAGTAAGAATCTTAAAACATATGTATTGATATATCTCTGTAAGGGAATCAAGTGTGTCTAGACTGGCATAAACATGGCAGCGAGAATCAGCTCAAACCCACTATAAAAAGGAATTTCAAAAACAAAACCAAAAAACAGGGAAATTATTTACATTTCCTTCAGGGTCTCTGATGAAACCTGGAAAAACCCTGTCTACAATGACAGCTGGATGTGGCATAAGGCTGGACACATGGGACTGAGAGGATTGGTGAGATTGGGTGAGCAAATGCAGACCCTTTAAAGCAAAAATGCATGGCCCCCATTCCATGGGTCCCAACTCTCCAGGTTGAAGGGAATATTACTACAGCTATAACATGTACGGGAAACCTAGAGAATGGACACACTGTGAATACAAAAGGTTTCTAAAACTCAACGAGTAGTCCCTCTCCTGGTGCACCGGTTTGACTTTCCAACTGCTTTACTATCAATCTCCCAACTAGGAGAGACAGCCCCTTTAACCTCCTCGTTCGCTCAGGTTTCCAATTTGGCAGAGGATGGAAGGGAAGAGGGAGAAACAATGAGAGAGTTACTGTTAGGCATTTGGACGGGCACATGTCACTCTAATTTCCCGGCAGGAAGAAGAATTAAGCAGAGCCTCAGCCACCCACCGGGAACCAGTATAGGTCCTGAACCAAAATTTTGGACTTGCGTACAGCTCACAGAAAACGAGTTGGAAAATGGAGCTCACGGCCACAGCAATTCACAAACTGGCAGAGTAATAAAGGACAACTATCGTCCAAAAATCTGTTGAGGGAAGGCAACGAGGCAGACTTGAAAGCCAGGCAGAATAGCAGGAAACAGATTTCAAGAGGTACGTTGGAATCGCCTTTAAAGCAGAGGAAGAGGGGCACAACTTCGACAATGACGCAGTTGGCCAAAAAGGGCGTATGCGTTTTCTCCTGAATATATTCAGGAGAAAACGCATACGCCCTTTTTGGCCAAACAAGCAAGCGGGCAATGCAAATCTGCACTACAAAGAAGTATCACTTCCCACCGGTCAAAAGGGACATCCACAAAATCTGTAAAACCAGAAAGGTAAGACATGCGCTGGAGAAGAGGGAGCCTTGTTATGCTGATGGGCGGGATGTAAATTGCCAACTGCCTCACTGGAGGAGTGCATTGCGTTCCCTAAAACAAGTAAACAACAGAGCTACAGAGCCAAGGGCACTTCCAGTCTAGGGAATATTCATTGGGAAAACTGAAAATCAATAAGACAGAGCCACCACCAAATTTAGGGCTGCACTGCTTACAAGAACCTCAACTTGGGTACACCTTAAATATCCCAGGAAATATAAAAATGGTTCAAAAAACTGTGGTATTTATGTCCGATGGAATATCCCTCAGCCATGAAATCAATGTCATAAGACCAGGAGCAGCAAAGTGAGTGGATTCAGGTACGATGATTCTAAGTGAAATAAGTCACACAGAAAAAGAAACTTATCATAAGATATGACTTATGAAGATCCTGTAAACATGGCTACACATGAACTGAGTTAGGAAAGAGAACAGAGTCTCACATTTAGAAAACACTCTTATGCCTGCTTAACGGGAAAGAAGAGGTGGGATGATGCATAAAACCAGAGTTTGATATAAGCACAGGTACCATTTCCAAAACCAACTGTGGAATAGACAAGACCTACACCTTCCTCAGTGAAAGGGACTCAAAACCCCATATTTCCCGCAGAGGAATAGATCTGACTAGTAAGAATCTTAAATCCTATGTATTGATATGTCTCTGTAAGGGAATCAAGTGTGTCTAGACTGGCATAAACATGGCAGGGAGAATCAGCTCAAACCCACTATAAAAAGGAATTTCAAAAACAAAACCAAAAAACAGGGAAATTCTTTACATTTCTTTCAGGGTCTCTGATGAAACCTGGAAAAACCCTGTCTACAATGACAGCTGGATGTGGCATAAGGCTGGACACAAGGGACTGAGAGGATTGGTGAGATTGGGTGAGCAAAGGCAGACCCTTTAAAGCAAAAATGCATGGCCCAATTCCATGGGTCCCAACTCTCCAGGTTGAAGGGAATATTACTACAGTTATAACATGTACGGGAAACCTAGAGAATGGACACACTGTGAATACAAAAGGTTTCTAAAACTGAATGAGTAGTCCCTCTCCTGGAGCTCCGGTTTGACTTTCCAACTGCTTTACTATCAATCTCCCAACTTGGAGAGACAGCCCCTTTAACCTCCTGGTTAGCACAGGTTGCCAATTTGGCAGAGGATGGAAGGGAAGAGGGAGAACCAATGAGAGAGTTACTGTTAGGCATTTGGACGGGCATATGTCACTCTAATTGCCCGGCAGGAAGAAGAATTAACCAGAGTCTCAGCCACCCACCGGGAACCAGTATAGGTCTTGAACCAAAATTTTGGACTTGCGTACAGCTCACAAAAAACGAGTTGGAAAATGGATCTCAGGGCCACAGCAATTCACAATCTGGCAGAGTAATAAAGGACAACTATCGTCCAAAAATCTGTTGAGGGAAGGCAACGAGGCAGACTTGAAAGCCAGGCAGAAGAGCAGGAAACAGATTTCAAGAGGTATGTTGGAATCGCCTTTAAAGCACAGGAAGAGGGGCACAACTTCGACAATGACGCAGTTGGCCAAAAAGGGCGTATGCGTTTTCTCCTGAATATATTCAGGAGAAAACGCATACGCCCTTTTTGGCCAAACAAGCAAGTGGGCAATGCAAATCTGCACTACAAAGAAGTATCACTTCCCACCGGTCAAAAGGGACATCCACAAAATGTGTAAAACCCAGAAAGGCAAGACAGGCCCTGGAGAACAGGGAGCCTTGTTATGCTGATGGGCGGGATGTAAATTGCCAACTGCCTCACTGGAGGAGTGCATTGTGTTCCCTAAAACAAGTAAACAACAGAGCTACAAAGCCAAGGTCACTTCCAGTCTAGGGAATATACATTGGGAAAACTGAAAATCAATACGACAGAGCCACCCCCAAATTTAGGGCTGCAATGCTTACAAGAACCTCAACTTGGGTACACCTTAAATATCCCAGGAAATATAAAAAAGGTTCAAAAAATGTGGTATTTTTGTACGATGGAATATCCCTCAGCCATGAAATCAAAGTCATAAGACAAGGAGCAGCAAAGTGAGTGGATTCAGGTACGATGATTCTAAGTGAAATAAGTCACACAGAAAAAGAAACTTATCATAAGATATCACTTATGAAGATCCTGTAAACATGGCTACACATGAACTGAGTTAGGAAAGAGAACAGAGTCTCACATTTAGGAAACACTCTTATGCCTGCTTAAGGGGAAAGGAGAGGTGGGGTGATGCATAAAACCAGAGTTTGATATAAGCACAGGTACCATTTCTAAAACCAACTGTGGAATAGACAAGACCTACACCTTCCTCAGTGAAAGGGACTCAAAACCCCATATTTCCCGCAGAGGAATAGATCTGACTAGTAAGAATCTTAAAACCTATGTATTGATATGTCTCTGTAAGGGAATCAAGTGTGTCTAGACTGGCATAAACATGGCAGCGAGAATCAGCTCAAACCCACTATAAAAAGGAATTTCAAAAAGAAAACCAAAAAACAGGGAAATTCTTTACATTTCCTTCAGGGTCTCTGATGAAAACTGGAATGACCCTATCTACAATGACAGCTGGATGTGGCATAAGGATGGACACTTGGGACTGAGAGGATTGGTGAGATTGGGTGAGCAAATGCAGACCCTTTAAAGCAAAAATGCATGGCCCCCATTCCATGGGTCCCAACTCTCCAGGTTGAAGGGAATATTACTACAGCTATAATATGTACGGGAAACCTAGAGAATGGACACAGTGTGAATACAAATGGTTTCTAAAACTCAACGAGTAGTCCCTCTCCTGGTGCTCCGGTTTGACTTTCCAACTGCTTTACTATCAATCTCCCAACTTGGAGAGACAGCCCCTTTAACCTCCTGGTTCGCACAGGTTGCCAATTTGGCAGAGGATGGAAGGGAAGAGGGAGAACCAATGAGAGAGTAGGTGTTAGGCATTTGGACGGGCACATGTCACTCTAATTTCCCGGCAGGAAGAAGAATTAACCACAGTCTCAGCCACCCACCGGGAACCAGTATAGGTCCTGAACCAAAATTTTGGACTTGCGTACAGCTCACAAAAAACGAGTTGGAAAATGGAGCTCAGGGCCACAGCAATTCACAAACTGGCAGAGTAATAAAGGAAAACTCTCGTCCAAAAATCTGTTGAGGGAAGGCAACGAGGCAGACTTGAAAGCCAGGCAGAAGAGCAGGAAACAGATTTCAAGAGGTACGTTGGAATCGCCTTTAAAGCACAGGAAGAGGGGCACAACTTCGACAATGAAGCAGTTGGCCAAAAAGCGCGTATGTGTTTTCTCCTGAATATATTCAGGAGAAAACGCATACGCCCTTTTTGGCCAAACAAGCAAGCGGGCAATGCAAATCTGCACTACAAAGAAGTATCACTTCCCACCGGTCAAAAGGGACATCCACAAAATGTGTAAAAACCAGAAAGTCAAGACAGGCCCTGGAGAACAGGGAGCCTTGTTATGCTGATGGGCGGGATGTTAATTGCCAACTGCCTCACTGGAGGAGTGCATTGCGTTCCCTAAAACAAGTAAACAACAGAGCTACAGAGCCAAGGGCACTTCCAGTCTAGGGAATATACCTTGGGAAAACTGAAAATCAATAAGACACAGCCACCCCCAAATTTAGGGCTGCACTGCTTACAAGAACCTCAACTTGGGTACACCTTAAATATCCCAGGAAATATAAAAAAGGTTCAAAAAATGTGGTATTTTTGTACGATGGAATATCCCTCAGACATGGAATCAATGTCATAAGACCAGGAACAGCAAAGTGAGTGGATTCAGATACGATGATTTTAAGTGAAATAAGTCACACAGAAAAAGAAACATCATAAGATATCACTTATGAAGATCCTGTAAACATGGCTACACATGAACTGAGTTAGGAAGAGAACAGAGTCTCACATTTAGAAAAAACTCTTATGCCTGCTTAAGGGGAAAGGAGACGTGGGGTGATGCATAAAACCAGAGTTTGATATAAGCACAGGTACCATTTCTAAAACCAACTGTGGAATAGACAAGACCTACACCTTCCTCAGTGAAAGGGATGCAAAACCCCATATTTCCCGCAGAGGAATAGATCTGTCTAGTAAGAATCTTAAAACCTATGTATAGTTATGTCTCTGTAAGGGAATCAAGTATGTCTAGACTGGCATAAACATGGCAGCGAGAATCAGCTCAAACCCACTAAAAAGGAATTTCAAAAACAAAACCAAAAAACAGGGAAATTCTTTACATTTCCTTCAGGGTCTCTGATGAAACCTGGAAAAACCATGTATACAAAGACAGCTGGATGTGGCATAAGGCTGGACACTTGGGACTGAGAGGATTGGTGAGATTGGGTGAGCAAATACAGACCCTTTAAAGCAAAAATGCATGGCCCCCATTCCATGGGTCCCAAGTCTCCAGGTTGTAGGGAATATTACTACAGCTATAACATGTACGGGAAACCTAGAGAATGGACACACTGTGAATACAAAAGGTTTCTAAAACTCAACGCGTATTCCCTCTCCTGGTGCTCCGGTTTGACTTTCCAACTGCTTTACTATCAATCTCCCAACTTGGAGAGACAGCCCCTTTAACCTCCTGGTTCGCAAAAGGTTGCCAATTTGGCAGAGGATGGAAGGGAAGAGGGAGAACCAATGAGAGAGTTACTGTTAGGCATTTGAACGGGCACATGTCACTCTAATTTCCCGGCAGGAAGAAGAATTAACCAGAGTCTCAGCCACCCACCGGGAACCAGTGTAGGTCCTGAACCAAAATTTTGGACTTGTGTACAGCTCACAAAAAACGAGTTGGAAAATGGAGCTCAGGGCCACAGCAATTCACAATCTGGCAGAGTAATAAAGGACAACTATCGTCCAAAAATCTGTTGAGGGAAGGCAACGAGGCAGACTTGAAAGCCAGGCAGAAGAGCAGGAAACAGATTTCAAGAGGTACGTTGGAATCGCCTTTAAAGCACAGGAAGAGGGGCACAACTTCGACAATGACGCAGTTGGCCAAAAAGGGCGTATGCGTTTTCTCCTGAATATATTCAGGAGAAAACGCATACGCCCTTTTTGGCCAAACAAGCAAGTGGGCAATGCAAATCTGCACTACAAAGAAGTATCACTTCCCACCGGTCAAAAGGGACATCCACAAAATGTGTAAAACCCAGAAAGGCAAGACAGGCCCTGGAGAACAGGGAGCCTTGTTATGCTGATGGGCGGGATGTAAATTGCCAACTGCCTCACTGGAGGAGTGCATTGTGTTCCCTAAAACAAGTAAACAACAGAGCTACAAAGCCAAGGTCACTTCCAGTCTAGGGAATATACATTGGGAAAACTGAAAATCAATACGACAGAGCCACCCCCAAATTTAGGGCTGCAATGCTTACAAGAACCTCAACTTGGGTACACCTTAAATATCCCAGGAAATATAAAAAAGGTTCAAAAAATGTGGTATTTTTGTACGATGGAATATCCCTCAGCCATGAAATCAAAGTCATAAGACAAGGAGCAGCAAAGTGAGTGGATTCAGGTACGATGATTCTAAGTGAAATAAGTCACACAGAAAAAGAAACTTATCATAAGATATCACTTATGAAGATCCTGTAAACATGGCTACACATGAACAGAGTTAGGAAAGAGAACAGAGTCTCACATTTAGGAAACACTCTTATGCCTGCTTAAGGGGAAAGGAGAGGTGGGGTGATGCATAAAACCAGAGTTTGATATAAGCACAGGTACCATTTCTAAAACCAACTGTGGAATAGACAAGACCTACACCTTCCTCAGTGAAAGGGACTCAAAACCCCATATTTCCCGCAGAGGAATAGATCTGACTAGTAAGAATCTTAAAACCTATGTATTGATATGTCTCTGTAAGGGAATCAAGTGTGTCTAGACTGGCATAAACTTGGCAGCGAGAATCAGCTCAAACCCACTATAAAAAGGAATTTCAAAAAGAAAACCAAAAAACAGGGAAATTCTTTACATTTCCTTCAGGGTCTCTGATGAAAACTGGAATGACCCTATCTACAATGACAGCTGGATGTGGCATAAGGCTGGACACTTGGGACTGAGAGGATTGGTGAGATTGGGTGAGCAAATGCAGACCCTTTAAAGCAAAAATGCATGGCCCCCATTCCATGGGTCCCAACTCTCCAGGTTGAAGGGAATATTACTACAGCTATAACATGTACGGGAAACCTAGAGAATGGACACAGTGTGAATACAAATGGTTTCTAAAACTCAACGAGTAGTCCCTCTCCTGGTGCTCCGGTTTGACTTTCCAACTGCTTTACTATCAATCTCCCAACTTGGAGAGACAGCCCCTTTAACCTCCTGGTTCGCACAGGTTGCCAATTTGGCAGAGGATGGAAGGGAAGAGGGAGAACCAATGAGAGAGTTACTGTTAGGCATTTGGACGGGCACATGTCACTCTAATTTCCCGGCAGGAAGAAGAATTAACCACAGTCTCAGCCACACACCGGGAACCAGTATAGGTCCTGAACCAAAATTTGGGACTTGCGTACAGCTCACAAAAAACGAGTTGGAAAATGGAGCTCAGGGCCACAGCAATTCACAAACTGGCAGAGTAATAAAGGAAAACTCTCGTCCAAAAATCTGTTGAGGGAAGGCAACGAGGCAGACTTGAAAGCCAGGCAGAAGAGCAGGAAACAGATTTCAAGAGGTACGTTGGAATCGCCTTTAAAGCACAGGAAGAGGGGCACAACTTCGACAATGAAGCAGTTGGCCAAAAAGCGCGTATGTGTTTTCTCCTGAATATATTCAGGAGAAAACGCATACGCCCTTTTTGGCCAAACAAGCAAGCGGGCAATGCAAATCTGCACTACAAAGAAGTATCACTTCCCACCGGTCAAAAGGGACATCCACAAAATGTGTAAAACCAGAAAGTCAAGACAGGCCCTGGAGAACAGGGAGCCTTGTTATGCTGATGGGCGGGATGTTAATTGCCAACTGCCTCACTGGAGGAGTGCATTGCGTTCCCTAAAACAAGTAAACAACAGAGCTACAGAGCCAAGGGCACTTCCAGTCTAGGGAATATACCTTGGGAAAACTGAAAATCAATAAGACACAGCCACACCCAAATTTAGGGCTGCACTGCTTACAAGAACCTCAACTTGGGTACACCTTAAATATCCAAGGAAATATAAAAATGGTTCAAAAAATTGTGGTATTTTTGTACGATGGAATATCCCTCAGACATGGAATCAATGTCATAAGACCAGGAACAGCAAAGTGAGTGGATTCAGATACGATGATTCTAAGTGAAATAAGTCACACAGAAAAAGAAACTTATCATAAGATATCACTTATGAAGATCCTGTAAACATGGCTACACATGAACTGAGTTAGGAAGAGAACAGAGTCTCACATTTAGAAAAAACTCTTATGCCTGCTTAAGGGGAAAGGAGACGTGGGGTGATGCATAAAACCAGAGTTTGATATAAGCACAGGTACCATTTCTAAAACCAACTGTGGAATAGACAAGACCTACACCTTCCTCAGTGAAAGGGATGCAAAACCCCATATTTCCCGCAGAGGAATAGATCTGTCTAGTAAGAATCTTAAAACCTATGTATAGTTATGTCTCTGTAAGGGAATCAAGTATGTCTAGACTGGCATAAACATGGCAGCGAGAATCAGCTCAAACCCACTAAAAAGGAATTTCAAAAACAAAACCAAAAAACAGGGAAATTCTTTAACTTTCCTTCAGGGTCTCTGATGAAACCTGGAAAAACCATGTATACAAAGACAGCTGGATGTGGCATAAGGCTGGACACTTGGGACTGAGAGGATTGGTGAGATTGGGTGAGCAAATACAGACCCTTTAAAGCAAAAATGCATGGCCCCCATTCCATGGGTCCCATGTCTCCAGGTTGTAGGGAATATTACTACAGCTATAACATGTACGGGAAACCTAGAGAATGGACACACTGTGAATACAAAAGGTTTCTAAAACTCAACGCGTATTCCCTCTCCTGGTGCTCCGGTTTGACTTTCCAACTGCTTTACTATCAATCTCCCAATTTGGAGAGACAGCCCCTTTAACCTCCTGGTTCGCAAAAGGTTGCCAATTTGGCAGAGGATGGAAGGGAAGAGGGAGAACCAATGAGAGAGTTACTGTTAGGCATTTGAACGGGCACATGTCACTCTAATTTCCCGGCAGGAAGAAGAATTAACCAGAGTCTCAGCCACCCACCGGGAACCAGTATAGGTCCTGAACCAAAATTTTGGACTTGTGTACAGCTCACAAAAAACGAGTTGGAAAATGGAGCTCAGGGCCACAGCAATTCACAAACTGGCAGAGTAATAAAGGACAACTATCGTCCAAAAATCTGTTGAGGGAAGGCAACGAGGCAGACTTGAAAGCCAGGCAGAATAGCAGGAATCAGATTTCAGAGGTACGTTGGAATCTCCTTTAAAGCACAGGAAGAGGGGCACAACTTCGACAATGACGCACGTGGCCAAAAAGGGCGTATGCGTTTTCTCCTGAATATATTCAGGAGAAAACGCATACGCCCTTTTTGGCCAAACAAGCAAGTGGGCAATGCAAATCTGCACTACAAAGAAGTATCACTTCCCACCGGTCAAAAGGGACATCCACAAAATGTGTAAAAACCAGAAAGGCAAGACAGGCCCTGGAGAACAGGGAGCCTTGTTATGCTGATGGGCGGGATGTAAATTGCCAACTGCCTCACTGGAGGAGTGCATTGTGTTCCCTAAAGCAAGTAAACAACAGAGCTACAAAGCCAAGGGCACTGCCAGTCTAGGGAATATACATTGGGAAAACTGAAAATCAATAAGACAGAGCCACCCCCAAATTTAGGGCTGCACTGCTTACAAGAACCTCAACTTGGGTACACCTTAAATATCCCAGGAAATATAAAAAAGGTTCAAAAAATGTGGTATTTTTGTACAATGGAATATCCCTCAGCCATGAAATCAAAGTCATAAGACAAGGAGCAGCAAAGTGAGTGGATTCAGTTACGATGATTCTAAGTGAAATAAGTCACACAGAAAAAGAAACTTATCATAAGATATCACTTATGAAGATCCTGTAAACATGGCTACACATGAACTGAGTTAGGAAAGAGAACAGAGTCTCACATTTAGAAAACACTCTTATGCCTGCTTAAGGGGAAAGGAGAGGTGGGGTGATGCCTAAAACCAGAGTTTGATATAAGCACATGTACCATTTCTAAAACCAACTGTGGAATAGACAAGACCTACACCTTCCTCAGTGAAAGGGACTCAAAACCCCATATTTCCCGCAGAGGAATAGATCTGTCTAGTAAGAAACTTAAAACCTATGTATGGATATGTCTCTGTAAGGGAATCAAGTGTGTCTAGACTGGCATAAACATGGCAGCGAGAATCAGCTCAAACCCACTATAAAAAGGAATTTCAAAAACAAAACCAAAAAACAGGGAAATACTTTACATTTCCTTCAGGGTCTCTGATGAAACCTGGAAAAACCCTGTCTACAATGACAGCTGGATGTGGCATAAGCCTGGACACTTGGGACAGAGAGGATTGGTGAGATTGGGTGAGCAAATGCAGACCCTTTAAAGCAAAAATGCATGGCCCCCATTCCATGGGTCCCAACTCTCCAGGTTGAAGGGAATATTACTACAGCTATAACATGTACGGGAAACCTAGAGAATGGACACACTGTGAATACAAACGGTTTCTAAAACTCAACGTGTAGTCCCGCTCCTGGTGCTCCGGTTTGACTTTCCAACTGCTTTACTATCAATCTCCCAACTTGGAGAGACAGCCCCTTTAACCTCCTGGTTCGCAAAAGGTTGCCAATTTGGCAGAGGATGGAAGGGAACAGGGAGAACCAATGAGAGAGTTACTGTTAGGCATTTGGACGGGCACATGTCACTCTAATTTCCCGGCAGGAAGAAGAATTAACCAGAGTCTCAGCCACCCACCGGGAACCAGTATAGGTCCTGAACCCAAATTTTGAACTTGCGTACAGCTCACAAAAAACGAGTTGGAAAATGGAGCTCAGGGCCACAGAAATTCACAAACTGGCAGAGTAATAAAGGACAACTATCGTCCAAAATCTGTTGAGGGAAGGCAAAGAGGCAGACTTGTAAGCCAGGCAGAATAGCAAGAAACAGATTTCAAGAGGTACGTTGGAATCGCCTTTAAAGCACAGGAAGAGGGGCACAACTTCGACAATGACGCAGTTGGCCAAAAAGGGCGTATGCGTTTTCTCCTGAATATATTCAGGAGAAAACGCATACGCCCCTTTTGGCCAAACAAGCAAGCGCGCAAAGCAAATCTGCACTACAAAGAAGTATCACTTCCCACCGGTCAAAAGGGACATCCACAAAATGTGTAAAAACCAGAAAGCAAGACAGGCCCTGGAGAACAGGGAGCCTTGTTATGCTGGTGGGCGGGATGTAAATTGCCAACTGCCTCACTGGAGGAGTGCATTGCGTTCCCTAAAACAAGTAAACAACAGAGCTACAGAGCCAAGGGCACTTCCAGTCTAGGGAATATACATTGGGAAAACAGAAAATCAATAAGACACAGCCACACCCAAATTTAGGGCTGCACTGCTTACAAGAACCTCAACTTGGGTACACCTTAAATATCCCAGGAAATATAAAAATGGATCAAAAAACTGTGGTATTTTTGTACGATGGAATATCCCTCAGACATGGAATCAATGTCATAAGACCAGGAACAGCAAAGTGAGTGGATTCAGGTACTATGATTCTAAGTGAAATAAGTCACACAGAAAAAGAAACTTATCATAAGATATCACTTATGAAGATCCTGTAAACATGGCTACACATGAACTGAGTTAGGAAAGAGAACAGAGTCTCACATTTAGAAAAAACTCTTATGCCTGCTTAAGGGGAAAGGAGAGGTGGGGTGATGCATAAAACCAGAGTTTGATATAAGCACAGGTACCATTTCTAAAACAAACTGTGGAATAGACAAGACCTACACCTTCCTCAGTGAAAGTGACGCAAAACCCCATATTTCCCGCAGAGGAATAGATCTGTCTAGTAAGAATCTTAAAACCTATGTATTGTTATGTCTCTGTAAGGGAATCAAGTGTGTCTAGACTGGCATAAACATGGCAGCGAGAATCA
This sequence comes from Mesoplodon bidens, assembly GCF_964165515.1. NCBI lineage: Eukaryota > Metazoa > Chordata > Mammalia > Artiodactyla > Ziphiidae > Mesoplodon > Mesoplodon bidens. Next base: position 1,123,309 of record NW_027671403.1, read on the forward strand.
GCTCAAACCCACTAAAAAGGAATTTCAAAAACAAAACCAAAAAACAGGGAAATTCTTTACATTTCCTTCAGGGTCTCTGATGAAACCTGGAAAAACCATGTATACAATGACAGATGGATGTGGCATAAGGCTGGACACTTGGGACTGAGAGGATTGGTGAGATTGGGTGAGCAAATACAGACCCTTTAAAGCAAAAATGCATGGCCCCCATTCCATGGGTCCCAAGTCTCCAGGTTGAAGGGAATATTACTACAGCTATAACATGTACGGGAAACCTAGAGAATGGACACACTGTGAATACAAAAGTTTTCTAAAACTCAACGCGTATTCCCTCTCCTGGTGCTCCGGTTTGACTTTCCAACTGCTTTACTATCAATCTCCCAACTTGGAGAGACAGCCCCTTTAACCTCCTGGTTCGCAAAAGGTTGCCAATTTGGCAGAGGATGGAAGGGAAGAGGGAGAACCAATGAGAGAGTTACTGTTAGGCATTTGGACGGGCACATGTCACTCTAATTTCCCGGCAGGAAGAAGAATTAACCAGAGTCTCAGCCACCCACCGGGAAACTGTATAGGTCCTGAACCAAAATTTTGGACTTGTGTACAGCTCACAAAAAACGAGTTGGAAAATGGAGCTCAGGGCCACAGCAATTCACAAACTGGCAGAGTAATAAAGGACAACTATCGTCCAAAAATCTGTTGAGGGAAGGCAACGAGGCAGACTTGAAACCAGGCAGAATAGCAGGAAACAGATTTCAAGAGGTACGTTGGAATCGCCTTTAAAGCACAGGAAGAGGGGCACAACTTCGACAATGACGCAGTTGGCCAAAAAGGGCGTATGCGTTTTCTCCTGAATATATTCAGGAGAAAACGCATACGCCCTTTTTGGCCAAACAAGCAAGCGGGCAATGCAAATCTGCACTACAAAGAAGTATCACTTCCCACCGGTCAAAAAGGACATCCACAAAATGTGTAAAACCAGAAAGGCAAGACAGGCCCTGGAGAACAGGGAGCCTTGTTATGCTGATGGGCGGGATGTAAATTGCCAACTGCCTCACTGGAGGAGTGCATTGCATTCCCTAAAACAAGTAAACAACAGAGCTACAGAGCCAAGGGCACTTCCAGTCTAGGGAATATACATTGGGAAAACTGAAAATCAATAAGACAGAGCCACACCCAAATTTAGGGCTGCACTGCTTACAAGAACCTCAACTTGGGTACACCTTAATTATCCCAGGAAATATAAAAATGGTTCAAAAATCTGTGGTATTTATATCCGATGGAATATCCTTCAGCCATGAAATCAATGTCATAAGACCAGGAGCAGCAAAGTGAGTGGATTCTGGTACCATGATTCTAAGTGAAATAAGTCACACAGAAAAGAAACTTATCATAAGATATCACTTATGAAGGTCCTGTAAACATGGCTACACATGAACTGAGTTAGGAAAGAGAACAGAGTCTCACACTTAGAAAACACTCTTATGCCTGCTTAAGGGGAAAGGAGAGGTGGGGTGATGCATAAAACCAGAGTTTGATTTAAGCACAGGTACCATTTCCAAAACCAAATGTGGAATAGACAAGACCTACACCTTCCTCAGTGAAAGGGACTCAAAACCCCATATTTCCCGCAGAGGAATTGATCTGTCTAGTAAGAACCTTAAAACCTATGTATTGATATGTCTCTGTAAGGGAATCAAGTGTGTCTAGACTGGCATAAACATGGCAGCGAGAATCAGCTCAAACCCACTATAAAAAGGAATTTCAAAAACAAAACCAAAAAACAGGGAAATTCTTTACATTTCTTTCAGGGTCTCTGATGAAACCTGGAAAAACCCTGTCTACAATGACAGCTGGATGTGGCATAAGGCTGTACACTTGGGAATGAGAGGATTGGTGAGATTGGGTGAGCAAATGCAGACCCTTTAAAGCAAAAATGCATGGCCCCCATTCCATGGGTCCCAACTCTCCAGGTTGAAGGGAATATTACTACAGCTAAAACATGTACGGGAAACCTAGAGAATGGACACACTGTGAATACAAAAGATTTCTAAAACTCAACGAGTAGTCCCTCTCCTGGTGCTCCGGTTTGATTTTCCAACTGCTTTACTATCAATCTCCCAACTTGGAGAGACAGCCCCTTTAACCTCCTGGTTCGCAAAAGGTTGCCAATTTGGCAGAGGATGGAAGGGAACAGGGAGAACCAATGAGAGAGTTACTGTTAGGCATTTGGACGGGCACATGTCACTCTAATTTCCCGGCAGGAAGAAGAATTAACCAGAGTCTCAGCCACCCACCGGGAACCAGTATAGGTCCTGAACCCAAATTTTGAACTTGCGTACAGCTCACAAAAAACGAGTTGGAAAATGGAGCTCAGGGCCACAGAAATTCACAAACTGGCAGAGTAATAAAGGACAACTATCGTCCAAAATCTGTTGAGGGAAGGCAACGAGGCAGACTTGAAAGCCAGGCAGAATAGCAGGAAACAGATTTCAAGAGGTACGTTGGAATCGCCTTTAAAGCACAGGAAGAGGGGTACAACTTCGACAATGACGCAGTTGGCCAAAAAGGGCGTATGCGTTTTCTCCTGAATATATTCAAGAGAAAACGCATACGCCCCTTTTGGCCGAACAAGCAAGCGCGCAAAGCAAATCTGCACTACAAAGAAGTATCACTTCCCACCGGTCAAAAGGGACATCCACAAAATGTGTAAAAACCAGAAAGTCAAGACAGGCCCTGGAGAACAGGGAACCTTGTTATGCTGATGGGCGGGATGTAAATTGGCAACTGCCTTACTGGAGGAGTGCATTGCGTTCCCTAAAACAAGAAAACAACAGAGCTACAGAGCCAAGGGCACTTCCAGTCTAGGGAATATACATTGGGAAAACTGAAAATCAATAAGACAGAGCCACCCCCAAACTTAGGGCTGCACTGCTTACAAGAACCTCAACTTGGGTACACCTTAAATATCCCAGAAAATATAAAAATGGTTCAAAAACTGTGGTATTTATGTCCGATGGAATATCCCTCAGCCATGAAATCAATGTCATAAGACCAGGAGCAGCAAAGTGAGTGGATTCAGGTACGATGATTCTAAGTGAAATAAGACACACAGAAAAAGAAACTTATCATAAGATATGACTTATGAAGATCCTGTAAACACGGCTACCCATGAACTGAGTTAGGAAAGAGAACAGAGTCTCACATTTAGAAAACACTCTTATGCCTGCTTAAGGGGAAAGGAGAGGTGGGGTGATGCATAAAACCAGAGTTTGATATAAGCACAGGTACCATTTCCAAAACCAACAGTGGCATAGACAAGACCTACACCTTCCTCAGTGAATGGGACTCAAAACCCCATATTTCCCGCAGAGGAATAGATCTGACTAGTAAGAATCTTAAAACCTATGTATTGATATGTCTCGGTAAAGGGAATCAAGTGTGTCTAGACTGGCATAAACATGGCGGCGAGAATGACCTCAAACCCACTATAAAAAGGAATTTCAAAAACAAAACCAAAAAACAGGGAAATTCTTTACATTTCCTTCAGGGTCTCTGATGAAACCCGGAAAAACCCTGTCTACAATGACAGCTGGATGTGGCATAAGGCTGGACACTTGGGACTGAGAGGATTGGTGAGATTGGGTGAGCAAATGCAGACCCGTTAAAGCAAAAATGCATGGCCCCCATTCCATGGGTCCCAGCTCTCCAGGGTGAAGGGAATATTACTACAGCTATAACATGTACGGGAAACCTAGAGAATGGACACACTGTGAATACAAAAGGTTTCTAAAACTCAACGAGTAGTCCCTCTCCTGGTTCTCTGGTTTGACTTTCCAACTGCTTTACTATCAATCTCCCAACTTGGAGAGACAGCCCCTTTAACCTCCTGGTTGGAACAGGTTGCCAATTTGGCAGAGGATGGAAGGGAAGAGGGAGAGCCAATGAGAGAGTTACTGTTAGGCATTTGGACGGGCACATGTCACTCTAATTTTCCGGCAGGAAGAAGAATTAACCAGAGTCTCAGCCACCCACCGGGAACCAGTATAGGTCCTGAACCAAAATTTTGGACTTGCGTACAGCTCACAAAAAACGAGTTGGAAAATGGAGCTCAGGGCCACAGCAATTCACAAACTGGCAGAGTAATAAAGGACAACTATCGTCCAAAAATTTGTTGAGGGAAGGCAACGAGGCAGTCTTGAAAGCCAGGCAGAATAGCAGGAAACAGATTTCAAGAGGTACGTTGGAATCGCCTTTAAAGCACAGGAAGAGGGGCACAACTTCGACAATGACGCAGTTGGCCATAAAGGGCGTATGCGTTTTCTCCTGAATATATTCAGGAGAAAACGCATACGCCCTTTTTGGCCAAACAAGCAAGCGGGCAATGCAAATCTGCACTACACAGAAGTATCACTTCCCACCGGTCAAAAGGGACATCCACAAAATGTGTAAAAACCAGAAGGGCAAGACAGGCACTGGAGAACAGGGAGCCTTCTTATGCTGATGGGCGGGATGTAAATTGCCAACTGCCTCACTGGAGGACTGAATTGCGTTCTCTAAAACAAGTAAACAACAGAGCTACAGAGCCAACGGCACATCCAGTCTAGGGAATATACCTTGGGAAAACTGAAAATCAAGAAGACAGAGCCACCCCCAAATTTAGGGCTGCACTGCTTACAAGAACCTCAACTTGGGTACACCATAAATATCCCAGGAAATATAAAAATGGTTCAAAAAACTGCGGTATTTATGTCCGATGGAATATCCCTCAGCCATGAAATCCATGTCATAAGACCAAGAGCAGCAAAGTGAGTGGATTCAGGTACGATATTCTAAGTGAAATAAGTCACACAGAAAAAGAAAATTATCATAAGATATGACTTATGAAGATCCTGTAAACATGGCTACACATGAACTGAGTTAGGAAAGAGAACAGAGTCTCACATTTAGAAAACACTCTTATGCCTGCTTAAGGGGAAAGGAGAGGTGGGGTGATGCATAAAACCAGAGTTTGATATAAGCACAGGTACCATTTCCAAAACAAACTGTGGAATAGACAAGACCTACACCTTCCTCAGTGAAAGGGACTCAAAACCCCATATTTCCCGCAGAGGAATAGATCTGACTAGTAAGAATCTTAAAACCTATGTATTGATATGTCTCTGTAAGGGAATCAAGTGTGTCTAGACTGGCATAAACATGGCAGAGAGAATCAGCTCAAACCCACTATAAATAGGAATTTCAAAAACAAAACCAAAAAACAGGGAAATTCTTTACATTTCCTTCAGGGTCTCTGATGAAACCTGGAAAAACCCTGTCTACAATGACAGCTGGATGTGGCATAAGGCTGGACACTTGGGACGGAGAGGATTGGTGAGATTGGATAAGCAAACGCAGACCCTTTAAAACAAAAATGCATGGCCCCCATTCCATGGGTCCCAACTCTCCAGGTTGAAGGAAATATTACTACAGCTATAACATGTACGGGAAACCTAGAGAATGGACACACTGTGAATACAAAATGTTTCTAAAACTCAACGAGTAGTCCCTCTCCTGGTGCTCCGGTTTGACTTTCCAACTGCTTTACTATCAATCTCCCAACTTAGAGAGACATCCCCTTTAACCTCCTGGTTCGCACAGGTTGCCAATTTGGCAGAGGATGGAAGGGAAGAGGGAGAACCAATGAGAGAGTTACTGTTAGGCATTTGGACGGGCACATGTCACTCTAATTTCCCGGCAGGAAGAATAATTAACCAGAGTCTCAGCCACCCACCGGGAACCAGTATAGGTCCTGAACCAAAATTTTGGACTTGCGTACAGCTCACAAAAAACGAGTTGGAAAATGGAGCTCAGGGCCACAGCAATTCACAATCTGGCAGAGTAATAAAGGACAACTATCGTCCAAAAATCTGTTGAGGGAAGGCAACGAGGCAGACATGAAAGCCAGGCAGAAGAGCAGGAAACAGATTTCAAGAGGTACGTTGGAATCGCCTTTAAAGCACAGGAAGAGGTGCACAACTTAGACAATGACGCAGTTGGCCAAAAAGGGCGTATGTGTTTTCTCCTGAATATATTCAGGAGAAAATGCATACGCCCTTTTTGGCCAAACAAGCAAGCGGGCAATGCAAATCTGCACTACAAAGAAGTATCACTTCCCACCGGTCAAAAGGGACATCCACAAAATGTGTAAAAACCAGAAAGGCAAGACAGGCCCTGGAGAACAGGGAGCCTTGTTATGCTGATGGGCGGGATGTAAATTGCCAACTGCATCACTGGAGGAGTGCATTGCGTTCCCTAAAACAAGTAAACAACAGAGCTACAGAGCCAAGGGCACATCCTGTCTAGGGAATATACCTTGGGAAAACTGAAAATCAATAAGACAGAGCCACCCCCAAATTTAGGGCTGCACTGCTTACAAGAACCTCAACTTGGGTACACCTTAAATATCCCAGGAAATATAAAAATGGTTCAAAAAACTGTGGTATTTATGTCCGATGGAATATCCCTCAGCCATGAAATCAATGTCATAAGACCAGGAGCAGCAAAGTGAGTGGATTCAGGTACGATGATTCTAAGTGAAATAAGTCACACAGAAAAAGAAACTTATCATAAGATATGACTTATGAAGATCCTGTAAACATGGCTACACATGAACTGAGTTAGGAAAGAGAACAGAGTCTCACATTTAGAAAACACTCTTATGCCTGCTTAAGGGGAAAGGAGAGGTGGGGTGATGCATAAAACCAGAGTTTGATATAAGCACAGGTACCATTTCCAAAACCAACAGTGGCATAGACAAGACCTACACCTTCCTCAGTGAAAGGGACTCAAAACCACATATTTCCCGCAGAGGAATAGATCTGACTAGTAAGAATCTTAAAACCTATGTATTAATATGTCTCTGTAAGGGAATCAAGTGTGTCTAGACTGGCATAAACATGGCAGAGAGAATCAGCTCAAACCAATATAAAAAGGAATTTCAAAAACGAAACCAAAAAACAGGGAAATTCTTTACATTTCCTTCAGGGTCTCTGATGAAACCAGGAAAAACCCTGTCTACAATGACAGCTGGATGTGGCATAAGGCTGGACACTTGGGACTGAGAGGATTGTTGAGATTGGGTGAGCAAATGCAGACCCTTTAAAGCAAAAATGCATGGCCCCCATTCCATGGGTCCCAGCTCTCCAGGTTGAAGGGAATATTACTACAGGTATAACAAGTACGGGAAACCTAGAGAATGGACACATTGTGAATACAAAAGGTTTCTAAAACTCAACGAGTAGTCCCTCTCCTGGTGCTCTGGTTTGACTTTCCAACTGCTTTACTATCAATCTCCCAACTTGGAGAGACAGCCCCTTTAACCTCCTGGTTCGCACAGGTTGCCAATTTGGCAGAGGATGGAAGGGAAGAGGGAGAACCAATGAGAGAGTTACTGTTAGGCATTTGGACGGGCACATGTCACTCTAATTTCCCGGCAGGAAGAATAATTAACCAGAGTCTCAGCCACCCACCGGGAACCAGTATAGGTCCTGAACCAAAATTTTGGACTTGCGTACAGCTCACAAAAAACGAGTTGGAAAATGGAGCTCAGGGCCACAGCAATTCACAAACTGGCAGAGTAATAAAGGACAACTATCGTCCAAAAATCTGTTGAGGGAAGGCAACGAGGCAGACTTGAAAGCCAGGCAGAAGAGCAGGAAACAGATTTCAAGAGGTACGTTGGAATCGCCTTTAAAGCACAGGAAGAGGGGCACAACTTAGACAATGACGCAGTTGGCCAAAAAGGGCGTATGTGTTTTCTCCTGAATATATTCAGGAGAAAACGCATACGCCCTTTTTGGCCAAACAAGCAAGCGGGCAATGCAAATCTGCACTACAAAGAAGTATCACTTCCCACCGGTCAAAAGGGACATCCACAAAATGTGTAAAAACCAGAAAGGCAAGACAGGCCCTGGAGAACAGGGAGCCTTGTTATGCTGATGGGCGGGATGTAAATTGCCAACTGCATCACTGGAGGAGTGCATTGCGTTCCCTAAAACAAGTAAACAACAGAGCTACAGAGCCAAGGGCACATCCTGTCTAGGGAATATACCTTGGGAAAACTGAAAATCAATAAGACAGAGCCACCCCCAAATTTAGGGCTGCACTGCTTACAAGAACCTCAACTTGGGTACACCTTAAATATCCCAGGAAATATAAAAATGGTTCAAAAAACTGTGGTATTTATGTCCGATGGAATATCCCTCAGCCATGAAATCAATGTCATAAGACCAGGAGCAGCAAAGTGAGTGGATTCAGGTACGATGATTCTAAGTGAAATAAGTCACACAGAAAAAGAAACTTATCATAAGATATGACTTATGAAGATCCTGTAAACATGGCTACACATGAACTGAGTTAGGAAAGAGAACAGAGTCTCACATTTAGAAAACACTCTTATGCCTGCTTAAGGGGAAAGGAGAGGTGGGGTGATGCATAAAACCAGAGTTTGATATAAGCACAGGTACCATTTCCAAAACCAACAGTGGCATAGACAAGACCTACACCTTCCTCAGTGAAAGGGACTCAAAACCACATATTTCCCGCAGAGGAATAGATCTGACTAGTAAGAATCTTAAAACCTATGTATTAATATGTCTCTGTAAGGGAATCAAGTGTGTCTAGACTGGCATAAACATGGCAGAGAGAATCAGCTCAAACCAATATAAAAAGGAATTTCAAAAACGAAACCAAAAAACAGGGAAATTCTTTACATTTCCTTCAGGGTCTCTGATGAAACCAGGAAAAACCCTGTCTACAATGACAGCTGGATGTGGCATAAGGCTGGACACTTGGGACTGAGAGGATTGTTGAGATTGGGTGAGCAAATGCAGACCCTTTAAAGCAAAAATGCATGGCCCCCATTCCATGGGTCCCAGCTCTCCAGGTTGAAGGGAATATTACTACAGCTATAACAAGTACGGGAAACCTAGAGAATGGACACATTGTGAATACAAAAGGTTTCTAAAACTCAACGAGTAGTCCCTCTCCTGGTGCTCTGGTTTGACTTTCCAACTGCTTTACTATCAATCTCCCAACTTGGAGAGACAGCCCCTTTAACCTCCTGGTTCGCACAGGTTGCCAATTTGGCAGAAGATGGAAGGGAAGAGGGAGAACCAATGAGAGAGTTACTGTTAGGCATTTGGACGGGCACATGTCACTCTAATTTCCCGGCAGGAAGAATAATTAACCAGAGTCTCAGCCACCCACCGGGAACCATTATAGGTCCTGAAACAAAATTTTGGACTTGCGTACAGCTCACAAAAAACGAGTTGGAAAATGGAGCTCAGGGCCACAGCCATTCACAAACTGGCAGAGTAATAAAGGACAACTATCGTCCAAAAATCTGTTGAGGGAAGGCAACGAGGCAGACTTGAAAGCAAGGCAGAGGAGCAGGAAACAGATTTCAAGAGGTACGTTGGAATCGCCTTTAAAGCACAGGAAGAGGGGCACAACTTCGACAATGACGCAGTTGGCCAAAAAGGGCGTATGCGTTTTCTCCTGAATATATTCAGGAGAAAACGCATACGCCCTTTTTGGCCAAGCAAGCAAGCGGGCAATGCAAATCTGCACTACAAAGAAGTATCACATCCCACCGGTCAAAAGGGACATCCACAAAATGTGTAAAAATCAGAAAGGCAAGACACGCCCTGGAGAACAGGGAGCCTTGTTATGCTGATGGGCGGGATGTAAATTGCCAACTGCCTCACTGGAGGAGTGCATTGCGTTCCCTAAAACAAGTAAACAACAGAGCTACAGAGCCAAGGGCACTCCCAGTCTAGAGAATATACCTGGGGAAAACTGAAAATCAATAAGACAGAGCCACCCCCAAATTTAGGGCTGCACTGCTTACAAGAACCTCAACTTGGGTACACCTTAAATATCCCAGGAAATATAAAAATGGTTCAAAAAACTGTGGTACTTATGTTCGATGGAATATCCCTCAGCCATGAAATCAATGTCATAAGACCAGGAGCAGCAAAGTGAGTGGATTCAGGTACGATGATTCTAAGGGAAATAAGTCACACAGAAAAAGAAACTTATCATAAGATATGACTTATGAAGATCCTGTAAACATGGCTACACATGAACTGAGTTAGGAAAGAGAACAGAGTCTCACATTTAGAAAACACTCTTATGCCTGCTTAAGAAAAAAGGAGAGGTGGGGTGATGCATAAAACCAGAGTTTGATATAAGCACATGTACCATTTCTAAAACCAACTGTGGAATAGACAAGACCTACACCTTCCTCAGTGAAAGGGACTCAAAACCCCATATTTCCCGCAGAGGAAAAGATCTGACTAGTAAGAATCTTAAAACCTATGTATTGATATGTTTCTGTAAGGGAATCAAGTGTGTCTAGACTGGCATAAACATGGCAGCGAGAATCAGCTCAAAACCAGTAAAAAAATGAATTTCAAAAACAAAACCAAAAAACAGGGAAATTCTTTACATTTCCTTCAGGGTCTCTGATGAAACCTGGAATGACCCTATCTACAATGACAGCTGGATATGGCATAAGGCTGGACACTTGTGACTGATAGTATTGGTGAGATTGGGTGAGCAAATGCAAACCCTTTAAACAAAAATGCATGGCCCCCATTCCATGGGTCCCAACTCTCCATGTTGAAGGGAATATTACTACGGCTATAACATGTACGGGAAACCTAGAGAATGGACACACTGTGAATACAAAAGGTTTCTAAAACTCAACGCGTAGTCCCTCTCCTGGTGCTCTGGTTTGACTTTCCAACTGCTTTACTATCAATCTCCCAACTTGGAGAGACAGCCCCTTTAACCTCCTTGTTCGCACAGGTTGCCAATTTGGCAGAGGATGGAAGGGAAGAGGGAGAACCAATGAGAGAGTAGCTGTTAGGCATTTGGACAGGCACATGTCACTCTAATTTCCCGGCAGGAAGAAGAATTAACCAGAGTCTCAGCCACCAACCGGGAACCAGTATAGGTCCTGAACCAAAATTTTGGACTTGCGTACAGCTCACAAAAAACGAGTTGAAAAATGGAGCTCAGGGGCACAGCAATTCACAAACGGGCAGAGTAATAAAGGACAACTAACGTCCAAAAATCTGTTGAGGGAAGGGAACGAGGCAGACTTGAAAGCCAGGTAGAAGAGCAGGAAACAGATTTCAAGAGGTACGTTGGAATCGCCTTTACAGCACAGGAAGAGGGGCACAACTTCGACAATGACGCAGTTTGCCAAAAAGGGCGTATGCGTTTTCTCCTGAATATATTCAGGAGAAAACGCATACGCCCTTTTTGGCCAAACAAGCAAGCGGGCAATGCAAATCTGCACTACAAAGAAGTATCACTTCCCACCGGTCAAAAGGGACATCCACAAAATGTGTAAAAACCAGAAAGGCAAGACAGGCCCTGGAGAACAGGGAGCCTTGTTATGCTGATGGGCAGGATGTAAATTGCCAACTGCCTCACTGGAGGAGTGCACTGCGTTCCCTAATACAAGTAAACAACAGAGCTACAGAGCCAAGGGCACTTCCAGTCTAGGGAATATACACTGGGAAAACTGAAAATCAATAAGACAGAGCCACCCCCAAATTTAGGGCTGCACTGCTTACAAGAACCTCAACTTGGGTACACCTTAAATATCCCAGAAAATATAAAAATGGTTCAAGAAACTGTGGTATTTATGTCCGATGGAATATCCCTCAGCCATGAAATCAATGTCATAAGACCAGGAGCAGCAAAGTGAGTGGATTCAGGTACGATGATTCTAAGTGAAATAAGACACACAGAAAAAGAAACTTATCATAAGATATGACTTATGAAGATCCTGTAAACACGGCTACACATGAACTGAGTTAGGAAAGAGAACAGAGTCTCACATTTAGAAAACACTCTTATGCCTGCTTAAGGGGAAAGGAGAGGTGGGGTGATGCATAAAACCAGAGTTTGATATAAGCACAGGTACCATTTCCAAAACCAACTGTGGAATAGACAAGACCTACACCTTCCTCAGTGAAAGGGACTCAAAACCCCATATTTCCCGCAGAGGAATAGATCTGACTAGTAAGAATCTTAAAACCTATGTATTGATATGTCTCGGTAAAGGGAATCAAGTGTGTCTAGACTGGCATAAACATGGCGGCGAGAATGACCTCAAACCCACTATAAAAAGGAATTTCAAAAACAAAACCAAAAAACAGGGAAATTCTTTACATTTCCTTCAGGGTCTCTGATGAAACCCGGAAAAACCCTGTCTACAATGACAGCTGGATGTGGCATAAGGCTGGACACTTGGGACTGAGAGGATTGGTGAGATTGGGTGAGCAAATGCAGACCCGTTAAAGCAAAAATGCATGGCCCCCATTCCATGGGTCCCAGCTCTCCAGGTTGAAGGGAATATTACTACAGCTATAACATGTACGGGAAACCTAGAGAATGGACACATTGTGTAAGAAAAAGTTTCTAAAACTCAACGAGTAGTCCCTCTCCTGGTGCTCCGCTTTGACTTTCCAACTGCTTTACTATCAATCTCCCAACTTGGAGAGACAGCCCCTTTAACCTCCTGGTTCGCACAGGTTGCCAATTTGGCAGAGGATGGAAGGGAAGAGGGAGAACCAATGAGAGAGTTACTGTTAGGCATTTGGACGGGCACATGTCACTCTAATTTCCCGGCAGGAAGAAGAATTAACCAGAGTCTCAGCCACCCACCAGGAACCAGTATAGGTCCTGAACCAAAATTTTGGACTTGCGTACAGCTAACAAAAAACGAGTTGGAAAATGGAGCTCAGGGCCACAGCAATTCACAAACTGGCAGAGTAATAAAGGACAACTATCGTCCAAAAATCTGTTGAGGGAAGGCAACGAGGCAGACTTGAAAGCCAGGCAGAATAGCAGGAAACAGATTTCAAGAGGTACGTTGGAATCGCCTTTAAAGCACAGGAAGAGGGGCACAACTTCGACCATGACGCAGTTGGCCAAAAAGGGCGTATGCGTTTTCTCCTGAATATATTCAGGAGAAAACGCATACGCCCTTTTTGGCCAAAAAAGCAAGCGGGCAATGCAAATCTGCACTACAAAGAAGTATCACTTCCCACCGGTCAAAAGGGACATCCACAAAATGTGTAAAAAACAGAAAGGCAAGACAGGCCCTGGAGAACAGGGAGCCTTGTTATGCTGATGGGCGGGATGTAAATTGCCAAGTGCCTCACTGGAGGAGTGCATTGCGTTCCATAAAACAAGTAAACAACAGAGCTACAGAGCCAAGGGCACTTCCAGTCTAGGGAATATACATTGGGAAAACTGAAAATCAATCAGACAGAGCCACCCCCAAACTTAGGGCTGCACTGCTTACAAGAACCTCAACTTGGGTACACCTTAAATATCCCAGGAAATATAAAAATGTTTCAAAAAACTTTTGTATTTATGTTCGATGGAATATCCCTCAGCCATGAAATCAATGTCATAAGACCAGGAGCATCAAAGTGAGTGGATTCAGGTACGATGATTCTAAGTGAAATAAGTCACACAGAAAAAGAAACTTATCATAAGATATGACTTATGAAGATCCTGTAAACATGGCTACACATGAACTGAGTTAGGAAAGAGAACAGAGTCTCACATTTAGAAAACACTCTTATGCCTGCTTAAGGGGAAAGGAGAGGTGGGGTGATGCATCAAACCAGAGTTTAATATAAGCACAGGTACCATTTCTAAAACCAACTGTGGAATAGGCAAGACCTACACCTTCCTCAGTGAAAGGGACTCAAAACCCCATATTTCCCGCAGAGGAATAGATCTGACTAGTAAGAAACTTAAAACCTATGTATTGATATGTCTCTGTAAGGGAATCAAGTGTTTCTAGACTGGCATAAACATGGCAGAGAGAAACAGCTCAAACCCACTATAAAAAGGAATTTCAAAAACAAAACCAAAAAACAGGGAAATTCTTTCCATTTCCTTCAGAGTCTCTGATGAAACCCGGAAAAACCCTGTCTACAATAACAGCTGGAAGTGGCATAAGGCTGGACACTTGGGACTGAGGGGATTGGTGAGATTGGGTGAGCAAATGCAGACCCTTTAAAGCAAAAATGCATGGCCCCCATTCCAAGGGTCCCAGCTCTCCAGGTTGAAGGGAATATTACTACAGCTATAACATGTACGGGAAACCTAGAGAATGGACACATAGTGAATACAAAAGGTTTCTAAAACTCAATGAGTAGTCCCTCTCCTGGTGCTCCTGTTTGACTTTCCAACTGCTTTACTATCAATCTCCCAACTTGGAGAGACAGCCCCTTTAACCTGATGGTTGGAACAGGTTGCCAATTTGGCAGAGGATGGAAGGGAAGAGGGAGAACCAATGAGAGAGTTACTGTTAGGCATTTGGACGGGCACATGTCACTCTAATTTCCCGGCAGGAAGAAGAAATAACCAGAGTCTCAGCCACCCACCGGGAACCAGTATAGGTCCTGAACCAAAATTTTGGACTTGCGTACAGCTCACAAAAAACGAGTTGGAAAATGGAGCTCAGGGCCACAGCAATTCACAAACTGGCAGAGTAATAAAGGACAACTATCGTCCAAAAATCTGTTGAGGGAAGGCAACGAGGCAGACTTGAAAGCGAGGCAGAATAGCAGGAAACAGATTTCAAGAGGTACGTTGGAATCGCCTTTAGAGCACAGGAAGAGGGGCACAACTTCGACAATGAGGAGCTTGGCCAAAAAGGGCGTATGCGTTTTCTCCTGAATATATTCAGGAGAAAACGCATACGCCCTTTTTGGCCTAGCAAGCAAGCGGGCAATGCAAATCTGCACTACAAAGAAGTATCACATCCCACCGGTCAAAAGGGACATCCACAAAATGTGTAAAAATCAGAAACGCAAGACACGCCCTGGAGAACAGGGAGCCTTGTTATGCTGATGGGCGGGATGTAAATTGCCAACTGCCTCACTGGAGGAGTGCATTGCATTCCCTAAATCAAGTAAACAACAGAGCTACAGAGCCAAGGGCACTCCCAGTCTAGAGAATATACCTTGGGAAAACTGAAAATTAATAAGACAGAGGCACCCCAAAGTTTAGGGCTGCACTGCTTACAAGAAACTCAACTTGGGTACACCTTAAATATCCCAGGAAATATAAAAATGCTTCAAAAAACTGTGGTACTTATGTACGATGGAATATCCTTCAGCCATGAAATCAATGTCATAAGACCAGGAGCAGCAAAGTGAGTGGACTCAGGTACGATGATTCTAAGTGAAATAAGTCACACAGAAAAAGAAACTTATCATAAGATATCACTTATGAAGATCCTGTAAACATGGCTACACATGAACTGAGTTAGGAAAGAGAACAGAGACTCACATTTAGAAAACACTCTTATGCCTGCTTAAGGGGAAAGGAGAGGTGGGGTGATGCATAAAACCAGAGTTTGATATAAGCACAGGTACCATTTCTAAAACCAACTGTGGAATAGACAAGACCTACACCTTCCTCAGTGAAAGGGACTCAAAACCCCATATTTCCCGCAGAGGAATAGATCTGACTAGTAAGAAACTTAAAACCTATGTATTGATATGTCTCTGTAAGGGAATCAAGTGTGTCTAGACTGGCATAAACATGGCAGCGAGAATCAGCTCAAAACCACTATAAAAATGAATTTCAAAAACAAAACCAAAAAAACAGTGAAATTCTTTACATTTCCTTCAGGGTCTCTGATGAAACCTGGAAAAACCCTGTCTACAATGACAGCTGGATGTGGCATAAGGCTGGACACTTGGGACTGAGAGGATTGGTGAGATTGGGTGAGCAAATGCAGACCCTTTAAAGGAAAAATGCATGGCCCCCATTCCAAGGGTCCCAACTCTCCAGATTGAAGGGTATATTACTACAGCTATAACATGTACGGGAAACCTAGAGAATGGACACACTGTGAATACAAAAGGTTTCTATAACTCAACGAGTAGTCCCTCTCCTGGTGCTCCGGTTTGACTTTCCAACTTCTTTACTATCAATCTCCCAACTTGGAGAGACAGACCCTTTAACCTCCTGGTTCGCACAGGTTGCCAATTCGGCAGAGGATGGATCAGAAGAGGGAGAACCAATTAGAGAGTTACTGTTAGGCATTTGGACGGGCACATGTCACTCTAATTTCCCGGCATAAGAAGAATTAACCAGAGTCTCAGCCACACACCGGGAACCATTATAGGTCCTGAACCAAAATTTTGGACTTGCGTACAGCTCACAAAAAACGAGTTGGAAAATGGAGCTCAGGGCCACAGCAATTCACAAACTGGCAGAGTAATAAAGGACAACTATCGTCCAAAAATCTGTTGAGGTAAGGCAACGAGGCAGACTTGAAAGCCAGGCAGAATAGCAGGAAACATATCTCAAGAGGTACGTTGGAATCGCCTTTAAAGCACAGGAAGAGCGGCACAACTTCGACAATGACGCAGTTGGACAAAAAGGGCGTATGCGTTTTCTCCTGAATATATTCAGGAGAAAACGCATACGCCCTTTTTGGCCTAGCAAGCAAGCGGGCAATGCAAATCTGCACTACAAAGAAGTATCACATACCACCGGTCAAAAGGGACATCCACAAAATGTGGAAAAATCAGAAAGGCAAGACACGCCCTGGAGAACAGGGAGCCTTGTTATGCTGATGGGCGGGATGTAAATTGGCAACTGCCTCACTGGAGGAGTGCATTGCGTTCCCTAAATCAAGTAAACAACAGAGCTACAGAGCCAAGGGCACTCCCAGTCTAGAGAATATACCTTGAGAAAACTGAAAATCAATAAGACAGAGCCACCCCAAAGTTTAGGGCTGCACTGCTTACAAGAACCTCAACTTGGGTACACCTTAAATATCCCAGGAAATATAAAAATGGTTCAAAAAACTGTGGTATTTATGTACGATGGAATATCCCTCAGCCATGAAATCAATGTCATAAGACCAGGAGCAGCAAAGTGAGTGGATTCAGGTACGATGATTCTAAGTGAAATAAGTCACACAGAAAAAGAAACTTATCATAAGATATGACTTATGAAGATCCTGTAAACATGGCTACACATGAACTGAGTTAGGAAAGAGAACAGAGTCTCACATTTAGAAAACACTCTTATGCCTGCTTAAGGGGAAAGGAGAGGTGGGGTGATGCATAAAACCAGAGTTTGATATAAGCACAGGTACCATTTCCAAAACCAACAGTGGCATAGACAAGACCTACACCTTCCTCAGTGACAGGGACTCAAAACCACATATTTCCCGCAGAGGAATAGATCTGACTAGTAAGAATCTTAAAACCTATGTATTAATATGTCTCTGTAAGGGAATCAAGTGTGTCTAGACTGGCATAAACATGGCAGAGAGAATCAGCTCAAACCAATATAAAAAGGAATTTCAAAAACGAAACCAAAAAACAGGGAAATTCTTTCCATTTCCTTCAGGGTCTCTGTGAAACCCGGAAAAACCCTGTCTACAATGACAGCTGGATGTGGCATAAGGCTGGACACTTGGGACTGAGAGGATTGTTGAGATTGGGTGAGCAAATGCAGACCCTTTAAAGCAACAATTCATGGCCACCATTCCATGGGTCCCAGCTCTCCAGGTTGAAGGGAATATTACTACAGCTATAACAAGTACGGGAAACATAGAGAATGGACACATTGTGAATACAAAAGGTTTCTAAAACTCAACGAGTAGTCCCTCTCCTGGTGCTCTGGTTTGACGTTCCAACTGCTTTACTATCAATCTCCCAACTTGGAGAGACAGCCCCTTTAACCTCCTGGTTCGCACAGGTTGCCAATTTGGCAGAGGATGGAAGGGAAGAGGGAGAACCAATGAGAGAGTTACTGTTAGGCATTTGGACGGGCACATGTCACTCTAATTTCCCGGCAGGAAGAAGAATTAACCAGAGTCTCAGCCACCCACCGGGAACCAGTATAGGTCCTGAACCAAAATTTTGGACTTGCGTACAGCTCACAAAAAACGAGTTGGAAAATGGAGCTCAGGGCCACAGCAATTCACAAACTGGCAGAGTAATAAAGGACAACTATCGTCCAAAAATCTGTTGAGGGAAGGTAACGAGGCAGACTTGAAAGCCAGGCAGAATAGCAGGAAACAGATTTCAAGAGGTACGTTGGAATCGCCTTTAAAGCACAGGAAGAGGGGCACAACTTCGACAATGACGCAGTTGGCCAAAAAGTGCGTATGTGTTTTAACCTGAATATATTCAGGAGAAAACGCATACGCCCTTTTTGGCCAAACAAGCAAGCAGGCAATGCAAATCTGCACTACAAAGAAGTATCTCTTCCCACCGGTTAAAAGGGACATCCACAAAATGTGTAAAAACCAGAAAGGCAAGACAGGCCCTGGAGAACAGGGAGCCTTGTTATGCTGATGGGCGGGATGTAAATTGCCAACTGCCTCACTGGAGGAGTGCATTGCGTTCCCTAAAACAAGTAAACAACAGAGCTACAGAGCCAAGGGCACATCTAGTCTAGGGAATATACCTTGGGAAAACTGAAAATCAAGAAGACAGAGCCACCCCCAAATTTAGGGCTGCACTGCTTACAAGAACCTCAACTTGGGTACACCTTAAATATCCCAGGAAATATAAAAATGGTTCAAAAAACTGTGGTACTTACGTACGATGGAATATCCCTCAGCCATGAAATCAATGTCATAAGACCAGGAGCAGCAAATTGAGTGGATTCAGGTACGATGATTCTAAGTGAAATAAGTCACACAGAAAAAGAAACTTATCATAAGATATCACTTATGAAGATCCTGTTAACATGGCTACACATGAACTGAGTTAGGAAAGAGAACAGAGACTCACATTTAGAAAAAACTCTTATGCCTGCTTAAGGGGAAAGGAGAGGTGGGGTGATGCATAAAACCAGAGTTTGATATAAGCACAGGTACCATTTCTAAAACCAACTGTGGAATAGAAAAAACCTACACCTTCCTCAGTGAAAGGGACTCAAAACCGCATATTTCCCGCAGAGGAATAGATCTGACTAGTAAGAACCTTAAAACCTATGTATTGATATGTCTCTGTAAGGGAATCAAGTGTGTCTAGACTGTCATAAATATGGCAGCGAGAATCAGCTCAAAACCACTATAAAAATGAATTTCAAAAACAAAACCAAAAAACAGGGAAATTCTTTACATTTCCTTCAGGGTCTCTGATGAAACCTGGAAAAACCCTGTCTACAATGACAGCTGGATGTGGCATAAGGCTGGACACTTGGGACTGAGAGGATTGGTGAGATTGGGTGAGCAAATGCAGACCCTTTAAAGCAAAAATGCATGGCCCCCATTCCAAGGGTCCCAACTCTCCAGGTTGAAGGGAATATTACTACAACTATAACATGTACGGGAAACCTAGAGAATGGACACACTGTGAATACAAAAGGTTTCTATAACTCAACGAGTAGTCCCTCTCCTGGTGCTCCGGTTTGACTTTCCAACTTCTTTACTATCAATCTCCCAACTTGGAGAGACAGACCCTATAACCTCCTGGTTCGCACAGGTTGCCAATTTGGCAGAGGATGGATCAGAAGAGGGAGAACCAATTAGAGAGTTACTGTTAGGCATTTGGACGGGCACATGTCACTCTAATTTCCCGGCATAAGAAGAATTAACCAGAGTCTCAGCCACCCACCGGGAACCAGTATAGGTCCTGAACCAAAATTTTGGACTTGCGTACAGCTCACAAAAAACGAGTTGGAAAATGGAGCTCAGGGCCACAGCAATTCACAAACTGGCAGAGTAATAAAGGACAACTATCGTCCAAAAATCTGTTGAGGTAAGGCAACGAGGCAGACTTGAAAGCCAGGCAGAATAGCAGGAAACAGATCTCAAGAGGTACGTTGGAATCGCCTTTAAAGCACAGGAAGAGCGGCACAACTTCGACAATGACGCAGTTGGACAAAAAGGGCGTATGCGTTTTCTCCTGAATATATTCAGGAGAAAACGCATACGCCCTTTTTGTCCTAGCAAGCAAGCGGGCAATGCAAATCTGCACTACAAAGAAGTATCACATACCACCGGTCAAAAGGGACATCCACAAAATGTGTAAAAATCAGAAAGGCAAGACACGCCCTGGAGAACAGGGAGCCTTGTTATGCTGATGGGCGGGATGTAAATTGGCAACTGCCTCACTGGAGGAGTGCATTGCGTTCCCTTAATCAAGTAAACAACAGAGGTACAGAGCCAAGGGCACTCCCAGTCTAGAGAATATACCTTGAGAAAACTGAAAATCAATAAGACAGAGCCACCCCAAAGTTTAGGGCTGCACTGCTTACAAGAACCTCAACTTGGGTACACCTTAAATATCCCAGGAAATATAAAAATGGTTCAAAAAACTGTGGTATTTATGTACGATGGAATATCCCTCAGCCATGAAATCAATGTCATAAGACCAGGAGCAACAAAGTGAGTGGACTCAGGTACGATGATTCTAAGTGAAATAAGTCACACAGAAATAGAAACTTATCATAAGATATCAATTATGAAGATCCTGTAAACATGGCTACACATGAACTGAGTTAGGAAAGAGAACAGAGTCTCACATTAAGAAAACACTCTTATGCCTGCTTAAGGGGAAAGGAGAGGTGGGGTGATGCATAAAACCAGAGTTTGATATAAGCACAGATACCATTTCTAAAACAAACTATGGAATAGAAAAGACCTACACCTTTCTCAGTGAAACGGACTCAAAACCCCATATTTCCCGCAGAGGAATAGATCTGACTAGTAAGAATCTTAAAACCTATGTATTGATATGTCTCTGTAAGGGAATCAAGTGTGTCTAGACTGGCATAAACATGGCAGCGAGAATGAGCTCAAACCCACTATAAAAAGGAATTTCAAAAACAAAACCAAAAAACAGGGAAATTCTTTCCATTTCCTTCATGGTCTCTGATGAAACCTGGAATGACCCTATCTACAATGACAGCTGGATGTGGCATAAGGCTGGACACTTGGGACTGAGAGGATTGGTGAGATTGGGTGAGCAAATGCAGACCCTTTGAAGCAAAAATGCATGGCCCCAATTCCATGGGTCCCAACTCTCCATGTTGAAGGGAATATTACTACGGATATAACATGTACGGGAAACCTAGAGAATGGACACACTGTGAATACAAAAGGTTTCTAAAACTCAACGCGTAGTCCCTCTCCTGGTGCTCCGGTTTGACTTTCCAACTGCTTTACTATCAATCTCCCAACTTGGAGAGACAGTCCCTTTAACCTCCTGGTTCAAACAGGTTGCCAATTTGGCAGAGGATGGAAGGGAAGAGGGAGAACCAATGAGAGAGTAGCTGTTAGGCATTTGGACGGGCACATGTCATTCTAATTCCCCGGCAGGAAGAAGAATTAACCAGAGTCTCAGCCACCCACCGGGAACCAGTATAGGTCCTGAACCAAAACTTTGGACTTGCGTACAGCTCACAAAAAAAGTGTAGGAAAATGGAGCTCAGGGGCACAGCAATTCACAAACTGGCAGAGTAATAAAGGACAACAATTGTCCAAAAATCTGTTGAGGGACGGCTACGAGGCAGACTTGAAAGCCAGGCAGAATAGCAGGAAACAGATTTCAAGAGGTACGTTGGAATCGCCTTTAAAGCACAGGAAGAGGGGCACAACTTCGACAATGACGCAGTTGGCCAAAAAGGGCGTATGCGTTTTCTCCTGAATATATTCAGGAGAAAACGCATACGCCCTTTTTGGCCAAGCAAGCAAGCGGGCAATGCAAATCTGCACTACAAAGAAGTATCACTTCCCACCGGTCAAAAGGGACATCCAGAAAATGTCTAAAAACCAGAAAGGCAAGACAGGCCCTGGAGAACAGGGAGCCTTGTTATGCTGATGGGCGGGATGTAAATTGCCAACTGCCTCACTGGAGGAGTGCATTGCGTTCCCTAAAACAAGTAAACAACAGAGCTACAGAGCCAAGGGCACTTCCAGTCTAGGGAATATACATTGGGAAAACTGAAAATCAATAAGACAGAGCCACCCCCAAATTTAGGGCTGCACTGCTTACAAGAACCTCAACTTGGGTACACCTTAAATATCCCAGGAAATATAAAAAAGGTTCAAAAAACTGTGGTATTTATGTCCGATGGAATATCCCTCAGCCATGAAATCAATGTCATAAGACTAGGAGCAGCAAAGTGAGTGGATTCAGGTACGATGATTCTAAGTGAAATAAGTCACACAGAAAAAGAAACTTATCATAAGATATCACTTATGAAGATCCTGTAAACATGGCTACACATGAACTGAGTTAGGAAAGAGAACAGAGTCTCACATTTAGAAAACACTCTTATGCCTGCTTAAGGGGAAAGGAGAGGTGGGGTGATGCATAAAACCAGAGTTTGATATAAGCACAGGTACCATTTCCAAAACCAACTGTGGAATAGACAAGACCTACACCTTCCTCAGTGAAAGGGACTCATAACCCCATATTTCCCGCAGAGGAATAGATCTGACTAGTAAGAATCTTAAAACCTATGTATTGATATGTCTCTGTAAGGGAATCAAGTGTGTCTAGACTGGCATAAACATGGCAGCGAGAATGACCTCAAACCCACTATAAAAAGGAATTTCAAAAACAAAACCAAAAAACAGGGAAATTCTTTACATTTCCTTGAGGGTCTCTGATGAAACCTGGAATGACTCTATCTACAATGACAGCTGGATGTGGCATAAGGCGGGACACTTGGGAGTGAGAGGATTGGTGAGATTGGGTGAGCAATTGCAGACCCTTTGAAGCAAAAATGCATGGCCCCGATTCCATGGGTCCCAACTCTCCATGATGAAGGGAATATTACTACGGATATAACATGTACGGGAAACCTAGAGAATGGACACACTGTGAATACAAGAGGTTTCTAAAACTCAACGCGTACTCCCTCTCCTGGTGCTCCGGTTTGACTTTCCTACTGCTTTACTATCAATCTCCCAAATTGGAGAGACAGCCCCTTTAACCTCCTGGTTCACACAGGTTGACAATTTGGCAGAGAATGGAAGGGAAGAGGGAGAACCAATGAGAGAGTAGCTGTTAGGCATTTGGACGGGCACATGTCACTCTAATTTCCCGGCAGGAAGAAGAATTAACCAGAGTCTAAGCCACCCACCGGGAACCAGTATAGGTCCTGAACCAAAGCTTTGGACTTGCATACAGCTCACAAAAAACGAGTTGGAAAATGGAGCTCAGGGCCACAGCAATTCACAAACTGGCAGAGTAATAAAGGACAACGATCGTCCAAAAATCTGTTGAGGGAAGGCAACGAGGCAGACTTGAAAGCCAGGCAGAATAGCAGGAAACAGATTTCAAGAGGTACGTTGGAATCGCCATTAAAGCACAGGAAGAGGGGCACAACTTCGACAATGACGCAGTTGGCCAAAAAGGGCGTATGCGTTTTCTCCTGAATATATTCAGGAGAAAACGCATACGCCCTTTTTGGCCAAACAAGCAAGCGGGCAATGCAAATCTGCACTACAAAGAAGTATCACTTCCCACTGGTCAAAAGGGACATCCACAAAATGTGTAAAAACCAGAAAGGCAAGACAGGCCCTGGAGAACAGGGAGCCTTGTTATGCTGATGGGCGGGATGTAAATTGCCAACTGCCTCACTGGAGGAGTGCATTGCGTTCCCTAAAACAAGTAAACAACAGAGCTACAGAGCCAAGGGCACTTCCAGTCTAGGGAATATACCTTGGGAAAACTGAAAATCAATAAGACAGAGCCACCCCCAAATTTAGGGCTGCACTGCTTACAAGAACCTCAACTTGGGTACACCTTAAATATCCCAGGAAATATAAAAAAGGTTCAAAAATCTGTGGTATTTATGTCCGATGGAATATCACTCAGCCATGAAATCAATGTCATAAGACCAGGAGCAGCAAAGTGAGTGGATTCAGGTACGATGATTCTAAGTGAAATAAGTCACACAGAAAAAGAAACTTATCATAAGATATCACTTATGAAGATCCTGTAAACATGGCTACACATGAACTGAGTTAGGAAAGAGAACAGAGTCTCGCATTTAGAAAACACTCTTATGCCTGCTTAAGGGGAAAGGAGAGGTGGGGTGATGCATAAAACCAGAGTTTGATATAAGCACAGGTACCATTTCCAAAACCAACTGTGGAATAGACAAGACCTACACCTTTCTCAGTGAAAGTGACTCAAAACCCCATATTTCCCGCAGAGGAATAGATCTCACTAGTAAGAATCTTAAAACCTATGTATTGATATGTCTCGGTAAAGGGAATCAAGTGTGTCTAGACTGGCATAAACATGGCAGCGAGAATGACCTCAAACCCACAATAAAAAGGAATTTCAAAAACAAAACCAAAAAACAGGGAAATTCTTTACATTTCCTTCAGGGTCTCTGATGAAACCTGGAAAAATCCTGTCTACAATGACAGCTGGATGTGGCATAAGGCTGAACACTTGGGACTGAGAGGATTGGTGAGATTGGGTGAGCAAATGCAGACCCTTTAAAGCAAAAATGCATGGCCCCCATTCCATGGGTCCCAACTCTCCATGTTGAAGGGAATATTACTACAGCTATAACATGTACGGGAAACCTAGAGAATGGACACACTGTGAATACAAAAGTTTTCTAAAACTCAACGAGTAGTCCCTCTCCTGGTGCTCCGGTTTGACTTTCCAACTGCTTTACTATCTATCTCCCAACATGGAGAGAAAGCCCCTTTAACGTCCTGGTTCGCACAGGTTGCCAAATTTGTAGAGGATGGAAGGGAAGAGGGAGAACCAATGAGAGAGTAGCTGTTAGGCATTTGGACGGGCACATGTCACTCTAATTTCCCGGCAGGAAAAAGAATTAACCAGAGTCTCAGCCACCCACCGGGAACCAGTATAGGTCCTGAACCAAAATTTTGGACTTGCGTACAGCTCAGAAAAAACGAGTTGAAAAATGGAGCTCAGGGGCACAGCAATTCACAAACTGGCAGAGTAATAAAGGACAACTATCATCCAAAAATTTATTGAGGGAAGGCAACGAGGCCGACTTGAAAGAGAGGCAGAATAGCAGGAATCAGATTTCAAGAGGTACGTTGGAATCGCATTTAAAGCACAGGAAGAGGGGCACAACATCGACAATGAGGCACTTGGCCAAAAAGGGCGTAGGCTTTTTCTCCTGAATATATTCAGGAGAAAACGCTTACGCCCTTTTTGTCCAAGCAAGCAAGCGGGCAATGCAAATCTGCAATACAAAGAAGTATCACTTCCCTCCAAACAAAAGGGACATCCACAAAATGTGTAAAAATCAGAAAGGCCAGAGAGGGCTTGGAAAACTGGGAGCCTTCTTATTCTGATGGGCGAGATGTAAATTGCCAAATGACTCACTGGAGGAGTGCATTGTGTTCCCTAAAACAAGAAACCAAGAGAGCTACAGAGCCAAGGGCACTTCCAGTCTAGGGAATATACCTTGGGAAAACTGAAAATCAATAAGACAGAGCCACCCCCAAATTTAGGGCTGCTCTGCTTACAAGAACCTCAACTTGTGTACACCTTAAATATCCCAGGAAATATTAAAATTGTTCAAAAATTTTGGTACTTCTATACGATGGAATATCCCTCAGCCATGAAATCAATGTCATAAGACCAGGAGCAGCAAAGTGAGTGGATTTAGGTACGATGATTCTAAGTGAAATAAGTCACACAGAAAAAGAAACTTATCATAAGATATCACTTATGAAGATCCTGTAAACATGGCTACACATGAACTGAGTTAGGAAAGAGAACAGAGTCGCTAAATTAGAAAACACTCTTATGCCTGTTTAAGGGGGAAGGAGAAGTGGGGTGATGCATAAAACCAGAGTTTGATATAAGCACAGGTACGGTTTATAAAACCAACTGTGGAATAGATAAGACCTACACCTTCCTCAGTGAAAGGGACTCAGAACCCCATATTTCCCGCAGAGGAATAGATCTGACTAGTAAGAATCTTAAAACCTATGTATTGATATGTCTCCGTAAGGGAATCAAGTGTGTCTAGACTGGCATAAACATGGCAGCGAGAATCAGCTCAAACCCACTATAAAAAGGAATTTCAAAAACAAAACCAAAAAACAGGGAAATTCTTTCCATTTCCTTCAGGGTCTCTGATGAAACCTGGAATGACCATATCTACAATGACAGCTGGATGTGGCATAAGGCTGGACACTTGGGACTGAGAGGATTGGTGAGATTGGGGAAGCAAATGCAGACCCTTTAAAGCAATAATGCATGGCCCCCATTCCATGGGTCCCAACTCTCCAGGTTAAAGGGAATATTACTACAGCTATAACATGTACGGGAAACCTAGAAAATAGACACTTTGTGAATACAGAAGGTTTCTAAAACTCAACGAATAGTGCCTCTGCTGGTGCTCCGCTTTGACTTTCCAACTTCTTTACTATCAATCTCCCAACTTGGAGAGACAGCCCCTTTAAACTCCTGGTTCGCACAGGTTGCCATTTTTGCAGAGGATGGAAGGGAAGAGGGAGAACCAATGAGATATTAGCTGTTAGGCATTTGGCCGGGCATATGTCACTCTATTTTCCCGGCAGGAAGAAGAATTAACCAAAGTCTCAGCTACCCACCGGGAACCAGTATAGGTCCTGAACCAAAATTTTGGACTTGTGAACAGCTCACAAAAAACGAGTTGAAAATGGAGCTCTGGGGCACAGCAATTCACAAACTGGCAGAGTAAAAAAGGACAACTATCGTCCAAAAATCTGTTGAGGGAAGGCAATGAGGCGGACTTGAAAGCCAGGCAGAAGAGCAGGAAACAGATTTCAAGAGGTACGTTGGAATCGCCTTTAAAGCACAGGAAGAGGGGCACAACTTCGACAATGACGCACTTGGCCAAAAAGGGCGTATGCGTTTTCTCCTGAATATATTCAGGAGAAAACGCATACGCCCTTTTTGGCCAAGCAAGCAAGCGGGCAATGCAAATCTGCACTACAAAGAAGTATCACTTCCCACCCTTCAAAAGGGACATTCACAAAATGTGTAAAAACCAGAAAGGCAAGACAGGCCCTGGAGAACAGGGAGCCTTGTTATGCTGATGGGCGGGATGTAATTGACAACTGCCTCACTGGAGGAGTGCATTGTGTTCCCTAAAACAAGTAAACAACAGAGCTACAGAGCCAAGGGCACTTCCAGTCTAGGGAATATACCTTGAGAAAACTGAAAATCAGTAAGACAGAGCCACCCCCAAATTTAGGGCTGCACTGCTTACAAGAACATCAAATTAGGTACAGCTTAAATATCCCAGGAAATATAAAAATGGTTCAAAAAACTGTGGTACTTACGTACGATGGAATATCCCTCAGCCATGAAATCAATGTCATAAGACCAGGAGCAGCAAAGTGAGTGGATTCAGGTACGATGGTTCTAAGTGAAATAAGTCACACAGAAAAAGAAACTTATCTTAAGATATCACTTATGAAGATCCTGTAAACATGGCTACACATGAACTGAGTTAGGAAAGAGAACAGAGTATCACATTTAGGAAACACTCTTATGCCTGCTTAAGGGGGAAGCAGAGGTTGGGTGATGCATAAAACCAGAGTTTGACATAAGCACAGGTACCATTTCTAAAACGAACTTTGGTATAGACAAGACCTAAACCTTCCTCAGTGAAAGGGACTCAAAACCCAATATTTCACTCAGAGGAATAGATCTGAGTAGTAAGAAACTTAAAGCCTCTGTATTGATATGTCACTGTAAGGGAATCAAGTGTGTCTAGGCTGGCATAAACATGGCAGTGAGAATCAGCTCAAACACACTATAAAAAGGAATTTGAAAAACAAAACCAAGAAACCGGGAAATTCTTTTCAATTACTTCAGGGTCTCTGATGAAACCTGGAATGACCCTGTCTACAATGACAGCTGGATGTGGTATAAGGCTGGACACTTGGGTCTGAGAGGATTGGTGAGATTGGGTGAGCAAATGCAGACCCTTTAAAGCAAAAATGCATGGCCCCCATTCCATGGGGCCCAACTCTCCAGGTTGAAGTGTATATTACTACAGCTATAACATGTATGGTAAACTTAGAGAATGGACACACTGTGAATACAAAAGGTTTCTAAAACTCAACGAATAGTCCCTCTCCTGGTGCTCCGGTTTGACTTTCCAACTGCTTTACTATCAATCTCCCAAATTGGAGAGACAAGCCCTTTAACCTCCTGGTTCGCACAGGTTTCCAATTTTGCACAACTTCGACAATGACGCACTTGGCCAAAAAGGGCGTATGCGTTTTCTCTTGAATATATTCAGGAGAAAACGCATACGCCGTTTTTGGCCAAGCAAGCATGCGGGCAATGCAAATCTGCACTACAAAGAAGTATCACTTCCCACCGGTCAAAAGGGACATCCACAAATGTGTAAAAACCAGAAATGCAAGACAGGCGCTGGAGAACAGGGAGCCTTGTTATGCTGATGGGCGGGATGTAAGTTGCCAACTGCCTCACTGGAGGAGTGCACTGTGTTCCCTAAAACAAGTAAACAACAGAGCTAAAGAGGCAAGGGCACTTCCAGTCTAGGGAATATACCTTGGGAATACTGAAAATCAATAAGACAGAGCCACCCCCAAATTTAGGGCTGCACTGCTTACAAGAACCTCAACTTGTGTACACCATAAATATCCCAGGAAATATAAAAATGGTTCAAAAATTTGTGATACTTATGTACGATGTAATATCCCTCAGCCATGAAATCAATGTCATACGACAAGGAGCAGCACAGTGAGTGGATTCAGGTACGATGATTCTAAGTGAAATAAGTCACACAGAAAAAGAAACTTATCATAAGATATCACTTATGAAGATCCTGTAAACATGGCTACACATGAACTGAGTTAGGAAAGAGAACAGAGTCTCACATTTAGAAAAAACTCTTATGCTTGCTGAAGGGGGAAGGAGAGGTGGGGTGATGCATAAATCCAGAGTTTGACATAATCACAGGTACCATTTCCAAAACCAACTGTGGAATTGACAAGACCTACACCTTCCTCAGTGAAAGGGACTCAAAACCCCATATTTCCCGCAGAGGAAAAGATTTGACTAGTAAGAATCATAAAACCTATGTATTAATATGTGTCTGTAAGGGAATCAAGTGTGTCTCGACTGGCATAAACATGGCAGTGAGAATCAGCTCAAACACACTATAAAATGAATTTGAAAAAGAAAACCAAAAAACAGGGAAATTCTTTCCAATTCCTTCAGGTTCTCTGATGAAACCTGGAATGACCCTATCTACAATGACAGCTGGATGTGGTATAAGGCTGGACACATGGGACTGAGAGGATTTGTGAGATTGGGTGAGCAAATGCAGACCCTTTAAAGCAAAAATGCATGGCCCCCATTCCATGGGTCCCAACTCTCCATGTTGAAGGGAATATTACTACAGGTATAACATGTATGGGAAACGTAGAGAATGGACACACTGTGAATACAAAAGTGTTCTAAAACTCAATGAATAGTCCCTCTCCTGGTGCTCCGGTTTGACTTTCCAACTGCTTTACTATCAATCTCCCAAATTGGAGAGACAGCCCCTTTATCCTCCTGGTTCGCACAGGTTTCCAATTTTGCAGAGGATGGAAGGGAAGAGGGAGAACCAATGAGAGAGTAGCTCTTAGGCATTTGGACGGGCACATGTCACTCTATTTTCCCGGCAGGAAGAAGAATTAACCAGAGTCTCAGCCATCCACCGGGAACCAGTAAAGGTCCTGAACCAAAATTTTGTACTTGCGTACAGCTCACAAAAACGAGTTGAAAAATTGAGCTCAGGGGCACAGGAATTCACAAACTGGCAGAGTAATAAACACAAATATCGTCCAAAAATCTGTTGAGGGAAGGGAACGAGACAGACTTGAAAGCGAGGCAGAAGAGCAGGAAACAGATTTCAAGAGGTACGTTGGAATCGCCTTTAAAGCACAGGAAGAGGGGCACAACTTCGACAATGTGTCACTTGGTCAAAAAGAGCGTATGCGTTTTCTCCTGAATATATTCAGGAGAAAACGCATACGCCCTTTTTGGCAAAGCAAGCAAGCGGGCAATGCAAATCTGCACTACAAAGAAGTATCACTTCCCACCGGTCAAAAGGGACATCCACAAAATGTGTAAATACCAGAAAGGCAAGACAGGCCCTGGAGAACAGGGAGCCTTGTTATGCTGATGGGCGGGATGTAAATTGCCAACTGCCTCACTGGAGGAGTGCATTCTGTTCCCTAAAACAAGTAAAAAACAGATCTACAGAGCCAAGGGCACTTCCAGTCTAGGGAATATACCTTGGGAAAACAGAAAATCAATACGACATAGCCACCCCCAAATTTAGGGCTGCACTGCTTACAAGAACCTCAACTTGTGTACACCATAAATATCCCAGGAAATATAAAAATGGTTCAAAAAATTGTGATACTTATGTACGATGGAATATCCCTCAGGCATGAAATCAATGTCATAAGTCCAGGAGCAGCAAAGTGAGTGGATTCAGGTACGATGATTCTAAGTGAAATAAGTCACACAGAAGAAGAAACTTATCATAAGATATCACTTATGAAGATCCTGTAAACATGGCTACACATGAACTGAGTTAGGAAAGAGAACAGAGTCTCACATTTAGAAAACACCCTTATGCCTGCTTAAGGGGAAAGGAGAGGTGGGGTGATGCATAAAACCAGAGTTTGATATAAGCACAGGTACCATTTCTAAAATCAACTATGGAATAGACAAGACCTACACCTTCCTCAGTGAAAGGGACTCAAAACACCATATTTCCCGCAGAGGAATAGATCTGACTAGTAAGAATCTTAAAACCTATGTATTGATATGTCTCTGTAAGGGAATCAAGTGTGTCTAGACTGGCATAAACATGGCAGCGAGAATCAGCTCAAACCCACTATAAAAAGGAATTTCAAAAACAAAACCAAAAAACAGGGAAATTCTTTACAATTCCTTCAGGGTCTCTGATGAAACCTGGAATGACCCTATCTACAATGACAGCTGGATGTGGTATAAGGCTGGACACTTGGGACTGAGAGGATTGGTTAGATTGGGAGAGCAAATGCAGACACTTTAAAGCAAAAATGCATGGCCTCCATTCCATGGGTCCCAACTCTCCATTTTGAAGGGAATATTACTACAGGTATAACATGTACTGGAAACGTAGAGAATGGACACACTGTGAATACAAATGGTTTCTAAAACTCAACGAGTTGTCCCTCTCCTTGTGCTCCGGTTTGACTTTCCAACTGCTTTACTATCAATCTCCCAAATTGGTGAGACAGCCCCTTTAAGCTCCTGGTTCGCACAGGATGACAATTTTGCAGAGGATGGAAGGAATAGGGAGAACCAATGAGAGAGTATCTGTTAGGCATTTGGACGGGCACATGTCACTCTAATTTCCCGGCAGCAAGATAAATTAACCAAAGTCTCAGCCACCCACCGGGAACCAGTATAGGTCCTGAACCAAAATTTTGGACTTGCGTACAGCTCATAAAAAACGAGTTGAAAAATTGAGCTCAGGGGCACAGCCACTCACAAACTGACAGAGTAATAAAGGACAACTATCGTCCAAAAATCTGTTGAGGGAAGGCAACGAGGCGGACTTGAAAGCGAAGCAGAATAGCAGAAAACAGATTTCAAGAGGTACGTTGGAATCGCCTTTAAAGAACAGGAAGAGGGGCACAATTTCGACAATGACGCACTTGGCCAAAAAGGGCGTATGCGTTTTCTCCTGAATATATTCAGGAGAAAACGCATACGCCCTTTTTGGCCAAGCAAGCATGCGGGCAATGCAAATCTGCACTACAAAGAAGTATCACTTCCCACTGGTCAAAAGGGACATCCACAAATGTGTAAAACCAGAAATGCAAGACAGGCCCTGGAGAACAGGGAGCCTTGTTATGCTGATGGGCGGGATGTAAGTTGCCAACTGCCTCACTGGAGGAGGGCATTGTGTTCCTTTAATCAAGTAAACAACAGGGCTACAGAGCCAAGGGCACTTCCAGTATAGGGAATATACCTTGGGAAAACAAAAAATCAATAAGACAGAGACACCTCCATATTTAGAGCTGCACTGCTTACAAGAACTTCAACTTGGGTACAGTATAATACCCCAGGAAATATAAAAATGGTTCAAAAAATTGGGGTACTTATGTACGATGGAATATCCCTCAGCCATGAAATCAATGTTATAAGACCAGGAGCAGCAAAGTGAGTGGATTTAGGTACGATGATACTAAGTGAAATAAGTCACACAGAAAAAGAAACTTATCATAAGATATCATTTATGAAGATCCTGTAAACATGAATACACATGAACTAGTTAGGAAAGAGAACAGACTCTCACATTTAGGAAACACTCTTGTGCCTGCTTAAGGTGGAAGGAGATGTGGGGTGATGCATAAAACCAGAGTTTGATATAAGCACAGGTACCATTTCTAAAACCAACTGTGGAATAGACAAAACCTACACCTTCCTCAGTGAAAGGGACTCAAAACCCCATATTTCCCACAGAGGTATAGATCTGACTTGTGAGAAACTTAAAACCTATGTATTGATATGTCCCCGTAAGGGAATCAAGTGTGTCTAGATTGGCATAAACATGGAAGCGAGAATCAGCTCAAACCCACTATAAAAAGGAATTTTAAAACAAAACCATAAAACAGGGAAATTCTTTACAATTCCTTCAGGGTCTCTGAGGAACCCTGGAATGACCCTATCTACAATGACAGCTGCATGTGGCATAAGGCTGGACATTTGGGACTGAGAGGATTGGTGAGATTGGGTGAGCAAATGCAGACCCTTTAAAGCAAAAATGCATGGTCCCCATTCCATGGGTACCAACTCTCCATGTTGAAGGGAATATTACTACAGCTATAACATGTACGAGAAACCTAGATAATGGACACACTGTGAATACAAAAGGTTTCTAAAACTCAACGAATAGTCCCTCTCCTGGTGCTCTGGTTTGACTTTCCAACTGCTTTACTATCAATCTCCTAAATTGGAGAGACAGCCCCTTTAACCACCTTGTTCACACTGGTTTCCAATTTTGCAGAGGATGGAAGGGAAGAGGGAGAAGCAATGACAGAGTAGCTCTTAGGCATATGGACGGGCACATGTCACTCTAATTTCCCAGCAGGAAGAAGAATTAACCAATGTCTCAGCAACCCCCCGGGATCCAGTATAGTTCCTGAACCAAAATTTTGGACTTGCGTACAGCTCACAAAAAACGAGTTGAAAAATGGAGCTCAGGGGCACAGCAATTCACAAACTGGCAGAGTAATAAAGGACAACTATAGTCCAAAAATCTGTTGAGGGAAGGCAAGGAGGCGGACTTGAAAGCGAGGCAGAATAGCAGGAAAGAGATTTCAAGAGGTACGTTGGAATCGCCTTTAAAGCACAGGAAGAGGGGCACAACTTCGACAATGACGCACATGGCCAAAAAGGGCGTATGCGTTTTCTCCTGAATATATTCAGGAGAAAACGCATACGCCCATTTTGGCCAAGCAAGCAAGCGGGCAATGCAAATCTGCACTACAAAGAAGTATCACTTCCCACCGGTCAAAAGGGACATCCACAAATGTCTAAAAACCAGAAAGGAAGACATTCCATGGAGAACAGGGAGCCTTGTTATGCTGATCTGTGCGATGTAAATTGCCAACTGCCTCACTGGAGGAGTGCATTGCGTTCCCTAAAACAAGTAAACAACAGAGCTACAGAGCCAAGTGCATTTCCAGTCTAGGGAATATACCTTGGGAAAACTGAAAATCAATAAGACAGAACCACCCCCAAATTTAGGGCTGTACTGCTTACAAGAACCTCAACTTGGGTACACCTTAAATATCCCAGGAAATATAAAAAGGGTTCAAAAAATTGTGGTACTTATGTACGATGGAATATCCCTCAGCCGTGAAATCAAAGTCATAAGTCCAGGAGCAGCAAAGTGAGTGGATTCAGGTACGATGATTCTAAGTGAAATAAGTCACAGAGAAGAAGAAACTTATCATAAGATATCACTTATGAAGATCCTGTAAACATGGCTACACATGAACTGAGTTAGGAAAGAGAACAGAGACTCACATTTAGAAAACACTCTTATGCCTGCTTAAGGGGAAAGGAGAGGTGGGGTGATGCATAAAACCAGAGTTTGATAGAAGCACAGGTACCATTTAAAAAACCAACTATGGAATAAACAAGACCTACACCTTCCTCAGTGAAAGGGACTCAAAACCCCATATTTCCCGCAGAGGAATAGATCTGACTAGTAAGAATCTTAAAACCTATGTATTGATATGTCTCTGTAAGGGACTCAAGTGTGTCTAGACTGGCATAAAAATGGCAGCGAGAATCAGCTCAAACCCACTATAAAAAGGAATTTCAAAAACAAAACCAAAAAACAGGGAAATTCTTTACAATTCCTTCAGGGTCTCTGATGAAACCTGGAATGAACCTATCTACAATGACAGCTGGATGTGTTATAAGGCTGGACACTTGGGACTGAGAGGATTGGTTAGATTGGGAGAGCAAATGCAGACCCTTTAAAGCAAAAATGCATGGCCTCCATTCCATGGGTCCCAACTCTCGATGTTGAAGGGAATATTACTACAGGTAAAACATGTACGGGAAACCTAGAGAATGGACACACTGTGAATATATATGGTTTCTAAAACTCAACGAGTAGTCCCTCTCCTGGTGCTCCGGTTTGACTTTCCAACTGCTTTACTATCAATCTCCCAAATTGGAGAGACAGCCCCTTAATCCTCCTGGTTCGCACAGGTTTCCAATTTTGCAGAGGATGGAAGGGAAGAGGGAGAACCAATGAGAGTAGCTCTTAGGCATTTGGACGGGCACATGTCACTCTAATTTCCCGGCAGGAAGAAGAATTAACCAGAGTCTCAGCCATCCACCTGGAACCAGTAAAGGTCCTGAACCAAAATTTTGGACTTGCGTACAGCTCACAAAAAGGAGTTGAAAATTGAGCTCAGGGGCACAGGAATTCACAAACTGGCAGAGTAATAAAGACAAATATCGTCCAAAAATCTGTTGAGGGAAGGGAACGAGGCAGACTTGAAAGCGAGGCAGAAGAGCAGGAAACAGATTTCAAGAGGTACATTGGAATCGCCGTTAAAGCACAGGAAGAGGGGCACAACTTCGACAATGAGTCACTTGGCCAAAAAGAGCGTATGCGTTTTCTCCTGAATATATTCAGGAGAAAACGCATACGCCCTTTTTGGCAAAGCAAGCAAGCGGGCAATGCAAATCTGCACTACAAAGAAGTATCACTTCCCACCGGTCAAAAGGGACATCCACAAAATGTATAAATACCAGAAAGGCAAGACAGGCCCTGGAGAACAGGGAGCCTTGTTATGCTGATGGGCGGGATGAAAATTGCCAACTGCCTCACTGGAAGAGTGCATTGTGTTCCCTAAAACAAGTAAAAAACTGATCTACAGAGCCAGGGGCACTTCCAGTCTAGGGAATATACCTTGGGAAAACTGAAAATCAATAAGACAGAGCCACCCCCAAATTTAGGGCTGCACTGCTTACAAGAACCTCAACTTGGGTACACCTTAAATATCACAGGAAATGTAAAAATGGTTCAAAAAACTGTGGTATTTATGTCCGATGGAATATCCCTCAGCCATGAAATCAATGTCATAAGACCAGGCGCAGCAAAGTGAGTGGATTCAGGTACGATGATTCTAAGTGAAATAACTCACACAGAAAAAGAAACTTATCATAAGATATGACTTATGAAGATCCTGTAAACAGGGCTACACATGAACTAAGTTAGGAAAGAGAAAAGAGGCTCACATTTAGAAAACACTCTTATGCCTGCTTAAGTGGGAAGGAGAGGTGGGGTGATGCATAAAACCAGAGTTTGATATAAGCACAATTACCTTTTCTAAAACCAACTTTGGTATAGAAAAGACCTACACCTTCCTCAGTGAAAGGGACTCAAAACACCATATTTCCCGCAGAGGAATAGATGCGACTAGTAAGAATCTTAAAACCTATGTATTGATATGTCTCCGTAAGGGAATCAAGTGTGTCTAGACTGGCATAAACATGGCAGCGAGAATCAGCTCAAACCCACTATAAAGAGGTATTACAAAAACAAATCAAAAAAACAGGGAAATCCATTACAATTCCTTCAGAGTCTCTGACGAAACCTGGAATGAACCTATCTACAATGACTGCTGGATGTGGCAAAAGGCTGGACACTTGGGACTGAGAGGATTGGTGAGATTGGGTGAGCAAATGCAGACCGTTTAAAGCAAAAATGCATGGCCCCCATTCCATGGGTCCCAACTCTCCATGTTGAAGGGAATATTACTACAACTATAACATGTACGGGAAACCTAGAGAATGGACACACTGTTAATACAAAAGGTTTCTAAAACTCAACGAATAGTCCCTATCCTGGTGCTCCGGTGTGACTTTCCAACTGCTTTGCTATCAATCTCCCAACTTGGAGAGACAGACCCTTTAACTTCCTGGTTCGCACAGGTTGCCAATTTGTCAGAGGATGGAAGGGAAGAGGGAGAACCAATGAGAGACTAGCTGTTAGGCATTTGGACGGACACATGTCACACTAATTTCGCGGCAGGAAGAAGAATTAACCAAAGTCTCAGCCCCCCACCAGGAAACAGTATAGGTCCCGAACCAAAATTTTGGACTTGCGTTCAGCTCACAAAAAACGAGTTGAAAAATGGACCTCAGGGGCACAGCAATTCACAAACTGGCAGAGTAATAAAGGACAACTATTGTCCAAAAATCTGTTGAGGGAAGGCAACCAGATGGACTTGAAAGCGAGTCACAATAACAGGAGACAGATTTCAAGAGGTACGTAGGAATCGCCTTTAAAGCACAGGAAGAGCGGCACATCTTCGATAATGACGCACTTGGCCAAAAAGGGCGTATGCACTTTCTCCTGAATATATTCTGGATAAAACGCATACGCCCTTTTTGGCCAAGCAAGCAAGCGGACAATGCAAATCGGCACTACAAAGAAGTATCACTCCCCACCGGTCAAAAGGGACATCCAAAAAATGTGTAAAAACCAGAAAGGCAAGACCGGGCCTCGAGAACAGGGACCCTTTTTATGCTGATGGGCGGGATGTAAATTGCCAACTGCCTCACTGGAGGAGTGCATTGTGTTCCCTAAAACAAGTAAACAACAGAGCTCTAGAGCCAAGGGCACTTCCAGTCTAGGTAATATACCTTGGGAAAACTGAAAATCAATAAGACAGAGCCACCCCAAAATTTAGGGCTGCACTGCTTACAAGAACCTCAACTTGGGTACACCTTAAATATCCCAGGAAATATAAAAATGGTTCAAAAAATTGTGGTACATATGTACGATTGAATATCCCTCAGCCATGAAATCAATGTCATAAGACCAGGAGCAGCAAAGTGAGTGGATTCAGGTACGATCATTCTAAGTGAAATAAGTCACACAAAAAGAAACTTATCATAAGATATCACTTATGAAGATCCTATAAACATGGCTACACATGAACTGAGTTAGGAAAGAGAACAGAGTCTCACATTTAGAAAACACACTTATGCCTGCTTAAGGGGGAAGGAGAGGTGGGATGATGCATAAAACCAGTTTGATATAAGCACAGGTACCGTTCCAAAAACCAACTGTGGTGTAGACAAGACCTACTGCTTCCTCAGGGAAAGGGACTCAAAACACTATATTTCCCGCAGAGGAATGGATCTGACTTGTAAGAATCTTAAAACCTATGTATAGCTATGTCTCCCTAAGGGAATCAAGTGTGTCTAGACAGGCATAAACATGGCAGCGTGAATCAGCTCATACCCACTATAAAAAGGAATTTCAAAAACAAAACAAAAAAAGAGGGAAATTCTTTACAATTCCTTTAGGGTCTCTGATGAAACCTGGAATGACCCAATCTACAATGACAGCTCGATGTGGCATAAGCCTGGAAACTTGGGACTGAGAGGATTGGTGAGATTGGGTGAGCAAATGCAGACCCTTCAAAGCAATAATGCATGGCCCCCATTCCATAGGACCCAACTCTCCAAATTGAAGGTTATATTACTACAGCTATAACATGTACGGGAAACCTAGAGAATGGACACACTGTGAATAAAAAAGGTTTCTAAAACTCAACGAGTAGTCCCTCTCCTGGTGCTCCGGTTTGACTTTCCAACTGCTTTACTATCAATCTCCCAACTTGGAGAGACAGCCCCTTTAAGCAACTGCTTCGCACAGGTTGCCATTTTGGCAGAGGATGAAAAGGAAGAGGGAGAATCAGTGAGAGAGTAGCTGTTAGGCATTTGGACGGACACATTTCACTCTAATCTCCATGCAGGAAGAAGAATTAACCAGAGTCTCAGCCACCCACCGGGAACCAGTATAGGTCCTGAGCCAAAATTTTGGATTTGCGTTCAGCTCCCAAAAAACGAGTTAAAAATTGGAGCTCAAGGGCACAGCAATTCACAACCTGGCAGAGTAATAAAGGACAACTATCGTCAAAAAATCTGTTGAGGGAAGGCAATGAGGCGGACTTGAAAGCGAGGCAGAATAGCAGGAAAGAGATTTCAAGAGGTACGTTGGAATCGCCTTTAAAGCACAGGAAGAGGGGCACAACTTCGACAACGACGCCCTTGGCCAAAAAAGGCGTATGCGTTTTCTCCGGAATATATTCAGGAGAAAACGCATACGCCCTTTTTGGCCAAGCAAGCAAGCGGGCAATGCAAATCTGCACTACAAAGAAGTATCACTTCCCACCGGTCAAAAGGGACATCCACAAAATGTGTAAAAACCAGAAAAGCAAGACAGGCCCTGGAGAACCGGGAGCCTTGTTATGCTGATGGGCGGGATGTAAATTGCCCACTGCCTCACTGGAAGAGTGCATTGTGTTCCCTAAAACAAGTAAACAACAGAGCTACAGAGCCAAGGGCACTTCCAGTCTAGGGAATATACCTTGGGAAAACTGAAAATCAATATGACAGAGCCACCCCCAAATTTAGGGCTGCAATGCTTACAAGAACCTCAACTTGTGTACCCCTTAAACATCCCAGGAAATATTAAAATGGTTCAAAAAACTGTGGTACTTATGTACGATGGAATATCCCTCAGCCATGAAATCAAA
This sequence comes from Mesoplodon bidens, assembly GCF_964165515.1. Lineage (NCBI taxonomy): Eukaryota > Metazoa > Chordata > Mammalia > Artiodactyla > Ziphiidae > Mesoplodon > Mesoplodon bidens. Next base: position 1,162,481 of record NW_027671403.1, read on the forward strand.
GTCATAAGACCAGTAGCAGCAAAGTGAGTGGATTCAGGTAAGATGATTCTAAGTGAAATAAGTCACACAGAAAAAGAAAATTATCATAAGATATCACTTATGAAGAACTTGTAAACATGGCTACACATGAACTCAGTTAGGAAAGGGAAAGGACTCTCACATTTAGAAAACACTCTTATGCCTGCTTAAAGGGGAAGGATAGGTGGGGAGATGCATAAAACCAGAGTTTGATAAAAGCAGGGCTACCATTCCAAAAACCAATTATGGAATAGACAAGACCGACACCTTCCAGTGAAAGGGACTCAAAACCCCATATTTCCCGCACAGGAATAGATCTCACTAGTAAGAATCTTAAAACCTATGTATTGATATGTTTCCATAAGGGAATCAAGTGTGTCTAGACTGGCATAAACATGGCAGCGAGAATCAGCTCAAACCCACTATAAAGAGGAATTTCAAAAACAAATCAAAAAAACAGGGAAATCCATTACAATTCCTTCAGGGTCTCTGACGAAACCTGGAATGCCCTATCTACAATGACAGCTGGATGTGGCATAAGGCAGGACACTTGGGACTGAGAGGATTGGTGAGATTGTGTGAGCAAATGCAGACCCTTTAAAGCAATAATGCAAGGCCCCCATTCCATGGGTCCCAATTCTCCAGGTTGAAGGGAATATTACTAAAGCTATAACATGTACGGGGAACCTATAGAATGAACACACTGTGAATACGAAAGTTTTCTAAAACTCAATGAATAGTCCCTCTCCTGGTGTTCCGGTTTGACTTTCCAACTGCTTTACTATCAATCTCCCAACTTGGAGAGACAGCCCCTTTAAGCTCCTGGTTCTCACACGTTGCCAAATTGGCAGAGGATGAAAGGGAAGAGGAGGAACCAATGAGAGAGTAGCTGTTAGTCATTTGGACGGCACATGTCACTCTAATTTCCCGGAAGGAAGAATAATAAACCAAAGTCTCAGCCACCCACCGGGAACCAGTATATGTCCCTAACCAATATTTTGGACTTGCATTCAGCTCACAAAAAACGAGTTGTAAAATGGACCTCAGGGGCACAGAAATTCACAAACTGGCAGAGTAATAAAGGACAACTATGGTCCAAAAATCTGTTGAGGGAAGGCAACGAGGCGTACTTGAAAGCCAGGCAGAATAGCAGGAAACAGATTTCAAGAGGTACGTTGGAATAGCCTTTAAAGCACAGGAAGAGGGGCACAACTTCGACAATGACGCACTGGGCCAAAAAGGGCGTATACATTTTCCCCTGAATGTATTCAGGAGAAAACGCATACGCCCTTTTTGGCCAAGCAAGCAAGCAGGCAATGCAAATCTGCACTACAAAGATGTATCACTTACCTCCTGTCAAAAGGGTCATCCACAAAATATGTAAAAACCAGAAAGGCAAGACAGGCCCTGGAGAACAGGGAGCATTGTTACGCTGATGGGCGGGATGTAAATTGCCAACTGCCTCACTGGAGGAGTGCATTGTGCTCCCTACAACAAGAAAACAACACAGCTACAGAGCCAAGGGCACTTACAGTCTAGGTAATATACGTTCCGAAAACTGAAAATCAATAAGACAGAGCCGCCCCCAAATTTAGGGCTGCACTGCTTACAAGAACCTCAACTTGGGTACACCTTAAATATACCAGGAAATATAAAAATGGTTCAAAACATTGTGGTACTTACGTACAATGGAATATCCCTCAGCCATGAAATCAATGTCAAAGACCAGGAGCAACAAAGAGAGTGGATTCAGGTACGATGATTTTAAGTGAAATAAGTCACACAGAAAAAGAAACTTATCATAAGATATCATTTATGAAGATCCTGTTAACATGGCTACACATGAACTGAGTTAAGAAAGAGAACAGTGTCTCACATTTAGAAAACCCTCTTATGCCTGCTTAAGGGGGAAGGAGAGGTGGGGTGATGCATAAAACCAGAGTTTGATATAAGCACAGGTACCGTTTTATAACCAACTTTAGAATAGACAAGACCTACACGTTCCTCAGTGAAAGGGACTCAAAACCCCATATTACACGCAAAGGAATAGATCTGACTAGTAAGAATCTTAAAACCTATGTATTGGGCTTCCCTGGTGGCGCAGTGGTTGAGTGTCCGCCTGCCGATGCAGGGGACGCGGGTTCGTGCCCCTATCCCGGAAGATCCCACATGCCGCGGAGCGGCTGGGCCCGCGAGCCATGGCCGCGGAGCCTGTGTTTCCGGAGCCTGTGCTCCGCAACGGGAGAGGCCACAGCAGTGAGAGGCCCGCGTACAGCAAAAAAAAAAAAAAAAAAAAAAAAAAAAAAAACCTATGTATTGATATGTCTCTGTAAAGGAATCAAGTGTGTCTAGACTGGCATAAACATGGCAGCGAGAATCAGCTCAAACCCACTCTAAAAATGAATTTCAAAAACACAACCAAAATCCAGGGAAATTCTTTACAATTCCTTCAGGGTCTCTGATGAAACCTGGAATGACCCTATCTACAATGACAGCTGGATGTGGCATAAGGCTGGACACTTGGGACTGAGAGGATTTGTGAGATTGGGTGAGGAAATGCAGACCCTTTAAAGCAATAATGCATGGTCCCCATTCCATGGGTCGCAACTCTCCAGGATGAAGGGAATATTACTACAGCTATAACATGTAGGGGAAAACTAGAGAATGGACACACTGTGAATACAAAAGATTTCTAAAACTCAACGAATAGTCCCTCTCCTGGTGCTCCGGTTTGACTTTCCAACTGCTTTACTATCAATCTCCCTACTTGGAGAGGCAGCCCCTTTAAGCTCCTGGTTTGCACAGGTTGCCAATTTGCCAGAGGACAGAAGGGAAGACGGAGAACCAATGAGAGACTAGCTGTTAGGCATTTGGACGGGGACATGTCACTCTAAATTCCCGGCAGGAAGAAGAATTAACCAAAGTCTCAGCCACACACCGGGAACCAGTATAGGTCCTGAACCAAAATTTTGGACTTGCGTTCAGCTCACAAAAAGCAGTTGAAAAATGGAGCTCAGGGGCAGAGCAATTCACAAAACGGCAGAGAAATAAAGGACAACTATCTTGCTAAAATATTTTGAGGGAAGGGAACGAGGCGGACTTAAAGCGAGGCAGAATAGCAGGAAACAGATTTCAAGTGGTACATTGGAATCGCCTTTAAAGCACAGGAAGAGGGGCACAACTTCGACAATGACGCACTTGGCCAAAAATGGTGTATGCGTTTTCTCCTGAATATATTCTAGAGAAAACGCATACACCCATTTTGGCCAAGCAAGCAATCGGGCAATGCAAATCTGCACTACAAAGAAGTATCACTTCCCACTGGTCAAAAGGGACATCCACAAAATGTGTAAAAACCAGAAAGGCAAGACAGGCCCTGGAGAACAGGGAGCCTTGTTATGCTGATGGGCGGGATGTAAATAGACAACTGCCTACCTGGAGGAGTGCATTGTGTTCCCTAAAAGAAGTAAACAACTGAGCTACAAAGCCAAGGGCACTTCCAGTCTATGGAATATACCTTTGGAGAACTGAAAATCAATAAGACACAGCCACCCCCAAATTTAGGGCTGCACTGCTTACAAGAACCTCAACTTGGGTTCACCTTAAATATCCCAGGAAACATAAAAATGGTAAAAAAAATTGTGGTACTTATGTACGATGGTATATCCCTCAGCCATGAAATCAATGTCATAAGACCAGGAGCAGCAAAATGAGTGGATTCAGGTACGATGATTCTAAGTGAAATCAGTCACACAGAAAAAGAAACTTATCATAAGATATCACTTATGAAGATCCTGTAAACATGGCTACACATGAACTGAGTTAGGAAAGAGAACAGAGTCTCACATTTAGAAAACACTCTTATGCCTGTTTAAGGGGGAAGGAGAGGTGGGGTGATGCATAAAACCAGAGTTTGATATAAGCACAGGTACCGTTTCTAAAACCTACCGTGGATTAGACAAGACCAACACCTTCCTCAGTGAAAGGGACTCAAAACCCCATATTTCCCCAGAGGTATAGATCTGACTAGTAAGAATCTTACAACCTATGTATTGATATGTCCCCGTAAGGGAATCAAGTGTGTCTAGACTGGCATAAACATGGCAGCGAGAAACATCTCAAACCCACTATAAAAAGGAATTTCAAAAACAAAACCAAAAAACAGGGAAATTCTTTACAATTCCTTCAGGGTCTCTGATGAAACCTGGAATGACACTATCTACAATAACAGCTGGATGTGGTATAAGGCTGGACACTTGGGTCTGAGAGGATTGGTGAGATTGGGTGAGCAAATGCAGACCCTTCAAAGCAATAATGCATGGCCCACTTTCCATGGGACACAGCTCTCCAGATTGAATGTTATATTACTACAGCTATAACATGTACGGGAAACCTAGAGAATGGACACACTGTGAATACAAAAGGTTTCTAAAACTCAATGAATTGTCACTCTCCTGGTGCTCCGGTTTGACTTTCCAACTGCTTATTATCAATCTCACAACTTGGAGAGACAGCCCCTTTAAACTCCTAGTTCGCATAGGTTGCCAATTTGGCAGAGGATGGAAGGGAAGAGGGAGAACCAATGAGACAGCAGCTGTTAGACAATTGGACTGGCACATGTCACTCTAATTTCCCGGCAGGAAGAAGAATTATCCAAAGTCTCAGCCACCCAGCAGGAACCAGTAGAGGTCCTGATCCAAAATTTTGGACTTGCGTTCAGTTCACATAAAACGAGTTGAAAAATGGAGCTCAGGGCAACAGCAATTCACAAACTGGCAGAGTAATAAAGGACAACTATCGTCCAAAAATCTTTTGAGGGTAGCCAACGAGGTGTACATGAATGCGAGGCTGAATAGCTGGAAACAGATTTCAAGAGGTACGTTGGAATCATCTTTAAAGCACAGGAAGAGGGGCACAACATCGACAATGACGCACTTGGTCAAAAAGGGCGTATGCATTTTCTTCTGAATATATTCAAGAAAAAATGCATATGCACTTTTTGGCCAAGCAAGCAAGCAGGTAATGCAAATCTGCACTACAAGAACCATCACTTCCCACCGGTCAAAATGGACATCCGAAAAATGTGTAAAAACCAGAAAGACAAGACAGGCCCTGGAGAACAGGGAGTCTTGTTAGGCTAATCGGCAGGATGTAAATTTCTAAATGCCTCTCTTGGGGAGTGCATTGTGTTCCCTAAAACAAATAAAAAACAGAGCTACAGAGCCAATGGCAGTTCCAGTCTAGGGAATATACATTTGGAAAAATGAAAATCAGTAAGACAGAGCCACCCCAAAATTTTGGGCTGCACTGCTTACACAAACCTCAAATTGGGTACACATTAAATGTCCCAGGAAAGAAAAAAAATGGTTCAAGAAATTGTGGTACTTATGAACGATTGAATATCCCTTAGCCATGAAATCAATGTCATAAGGCCAGTAGCAGCAAAATGAGTGGATTCAGGTACAATGATTCTAAGTGAATAAGTCACATTGAAAAAGAAACTTATCATAAGATATCACTTACAAAGTTCCTGTAACCATGGCTACACATGACCTGAGTTAGGAAAGATAACAGAGTAACAAATCTTATCATAAGTTATCACTCATAGGGTGAATGTACACATGGCTTCACATGAACTGGATTACAAACACTACAGAGTCACACATTTAGAAAACAATCTTCTGCCTGCTTAACGGGAAAGCCGAGGTGGGGTGATACATAAAACCACAGTTTTAAATTAACACTGATACCGTTACCTAAACCAAGTATGTAATAGACAACACCTACTCCCCGCACAATGAACTGGACTCAACACCCCCTATTCATTGCAGAAGAATATATCTGACTCTAAGAATTTTAAAACATATGTATTCTCATGTCTCCATAAAGAAACATATGTGTGTATAATGGCATGAACACAGCACTGAAATTCAGCTAAACCCCCTTATAAAAATAAGTTTCAAAAGCAAAATGCAAAAACAGCGAAACAGAGAGAAATCTTAAAACTTACGTTCAGGGCCTGTGATCCAACCTGGATTGACCACCTTTACACCCACAGCTGGATGAGACATAAGACTGGACACTTGGGGCTGACAAGATTGCTGAGGTTGTGTGAGCAAAACAACGCCACTTAGAGCAATACTGTGTGCTACCCATTCTAGTGGTCCCAACTCTCCCGGTTTAAGGGAATCTTCCTACAGTTAAAACATGCATGGGAAACCCAATGGATGGTACACTGTGTAATTGGGAAAGTTTTCTAAAAGGTACCTCATTTTTCCTTTCATCGTGCTCGGCTTCACCATTCCATCTGCATTACTAAAAATCTCCCCACTTGGAGTGTCAGTGCCTTTACCCTCCTTTTATGCACAGTTTGCAAATTGTGCAGAGGATGAACAGGAAGAGGGGAAACAAATGAGAGTTTAGCTGTAGGTGTTTGGATGGGCACATATCACTCTACTTTCCCATCATCAAGAAGCATTAACCAAAGGCTCAGCCTGAAGCCCTGCAACCAGACTAGGGCCTAAAGCCATCCTGCGGTATTGCAGCCAGCTCACAAATAGGCGGTTTGAAAAATGGATATCAGGGGCACAGCAATTCACAAACTTGCAGAGTTATAAAGGACAACTATCATCCAGAAATATATTGAGGTAAGGCCGTGAAGAGGATTTGAATGCAAGGCAGAATTGAAGGAAACAGATTTCAAGAGGTACATTGGAGTCATCTTTAAAGCACATGAAAAGCGACAGAACTCCAACAATGGTGCCCTTGGCAGAAAAGGGAGTATGTGTATTTTCTTGAATATATTCGGGAAAAAATGCATACGCCCTTTTTGGCCAAGCAAGCCATCAGGCATTGAAAATCCACACTACATAGAAGTGTCCCTTACCTCCAGTCAAAAGGGCCATCCACAAATAGTGTAAAAACCACAAATGCAGGACAGGCCATGGAGAAAAGGGAGCCTGGTTACACCGATGGACAGGATGTAAATTGCCAACAGCCTCTCTGGAGAACTGTATGTTGTTTTCTAAAACAGAGCTACAGAGCATAGCACACTTCCACTCATGGGCGTGTATTTTGGGAAAACTAAAAATCCGCAACACACAGCCAGCGCAAAGCTTAGGGCTGCTCTGGTTACAAGAACCTCGACTTCGGTACACTTTAAATATCCCAGGAAAGGAAAAAAAAATGGATATAGATGTCTTGGTACTTACATACAATGGAATGTCACTCAGACATAAAATCAATGTCATAAGGCCAATAGCAGCATAATGAGTGGCTTTAGGTACGATAATGCTAAGTGAAATGAGCCACAAAGAAACAGAAACTTATTGTAATATATCACTTATAGAGGGAATGTAAACATGGCTACACATGAACTGAATTTCAAAAGAGAACAGAGTTACACATTTAGAAAACACACTTATGCCTCCTTAAGGGGAAAGGTGACGTGGGGTGATGTGTAAAAGCAGAGTTTGAAATTAGCACAGATACCATTCCATATACCAAATATGTAATAGAAAAGACCTACTCCTTTCTCAATGAACTGGACACAAAACACCCTATTCACTGAAGAGGAATTTATCTGACTGGTAACAATCTTGAAACCTAGGTATTTATATGTCTCCATAATGGAATCAAGTGTATGTAGATTGGCATAAACACAGATCAATGGAACAGGACAGAAAGCCCAGAGAGAAACCTACATACCTATGGCTATCTCATCTATGACAAAGGAGCTAAGGATATACAATGGAGAAAAGACAGTCTCTTCAGTAATTGGTGCTGGGAAAACTGGACCCCTACACATAAAAGAATGAAATTAGAACACTCCATAACACCATACACAAAAATAAACTCTAAATGGATTAGAGATCTAAATATAAGACCAGACACTATAAAACACTTAGAGGAAACCATAGGCAGAACACTCTATGACATAAATCATAGCAAGATCCTTTTTGACTCACCTTCTAGAGAAATGGAAATAAAAACAGAAATCAACAAATGGGACCTAATGAAACTTAAAAGCTTTTACACGGTACAGGAAAACATAAACAAGATGCAAAAACAACCCTCAGAATGGGAGAAAATATTTTCAAATGAAGCAATTGACAAAGGATTAATCTCCAAACTTTACAAGCACCTCATGTAGCTCAATATCACAAAAACAAACAACCCAATCCAAAAACGGCCAGAAGACCTAAATAGACATTTCTCCAAAGAAGATATACAGATTACCAAGAAACACATGAAAGGATGCTGAACATCACTAATCATTAGAGAAATGCAAATCATAACTATCGTGAGGTATCACCACACAGCAGTCAGAGTGGCAATCATCAAAAAAATCTACAAAACAATAAATGCTGGAGAGGCCTTTATTGGAGAAAAGGGAACACACTTGCACTGTGGGTGGGAATGTAAATTGATATGGGCACTAAGGAGAACAGTACGGAGGTTCCTCTAAATAACTAACAATAGAGGTACCATACGACACAACAATCCAACTACTGGCATTTGCCTTGCGAAAACCATAATTGAAAAAGAGTTATGTACAAAAAAGTTCATTGCAGCTCTATTTACAATAGCTTGGACATGGAAGCAACCTAAGTGTCCATCGACAGATGAATGGATAAAGAAGATCTGGCACATATATACAATGGAATATTACTCAGCCATAAAAAGAAGCAAAACTGAGTTATTTGTACTGAGGTGGATGGACTTAGAATCTGTCCTACACAGTGAAGTAAGTCAGAAAGTGAAAAACAAATACTGTATGTTAATAGAGATATACGGGATCTAATGAAGAAAAAAAAAAGATTTTGAAGAACCTAGTGGCAGGACAGCATTAAGGACACAGACGTAGAGAAAGGACTTGAGGACACCGGAAGGGGGATGGGTAAGCTGAGACGAAGTGACAGAGCGGCATGGACATAAATACATTACCAACTGTAACACCGATAGCTACTGAGAATCAGCCACATCGACCAGGGAGATCAGCTCGGTGCTTTGTGACCACATAAAGGGGTGGGATATGGGGTGTGGGAGGGAGATGCAAGATGGAGGGGATCTGGTGATATTTGTATACGTATAGATGATTCACTTTGTTATACAGCAGAAACTAACACTCCATTGTAAAACAATTATACTCCAATAAACGTGTAAAAGGAAAAAAAAAAAGAAAGCCCAGGGTTAAACCTACACACCTATGGTCAACTAATCTATGACAAAGGAGGCAAGACTATACAATGGAGATAAGACAGTCTCTTCAATCATTGGTGCTGGGAAATATGGACAGCTACATGTAAAAGAATGAAATTAGAACACTCCCCAACACCATACATGAAAATATATTCAAAATGGATTAGAGACCTTAATGTAAGACCGGACAGTATAAAATTCTGAGAGGAAAACTTACGAAGGATACTCTGACGTAAATCACAGCAAGATCTTTTTTGATCCACCTCCTATAGTAATGAAATAAAAAAGAAAACTAAACAGATGGGACCTAATGAAATGTAAAAGCTTTTGCAAAGCAAAGACAACCCTCAGAATGGCAGAACATATTTGCCAATGAATCAATGGGCAAATGATTAATCTCCAATATATATAAACAGCTCATGCAGCTCAATATTAATAAAACAAACAACCCCATACAAAAATGGAAGAAGATCTAAATAGACATTTCTTCCAAGAAGACATAGAGATGGCCAGTACGCACATGAAAATCTGCTCAACATCACTAATTATTAGAGAAATGGAAATCGAAACTACAATGAGGTATCACGTCACACCTGTTAGAATGGGCATCATCAGAAAATCTACAAACAACAAATGCTGGAGAGGGTGTGGAGAAAAGGAACCTTCTTCCACTATTGCTGGGAATGTAAATCGATATAGTCTCTATGGAGAACAGTATGGAGGTTCCTTAAAAAACTAAAAATAGAATTACCATATAATCCAGCAATCCCACTACTGGGCATATACTCAGAGAAAACCATAAATCAAAAAGACACATTCACCACAATGTTCATTGCAGCACTATTTACAATAGCCAGGTAATGAAAGCAACCTTAGTGCCCATAGAGAGATGAATGGATAAAGATGTGGTACATATATACAATGGAATATTACTCAGCCATACATCGGAATGAAATTGGGTCATTTGTAGAGACCTTGATGGATCTAGAGACTGTCATACAGAGTGAAGTAAGTGAGAAAGAGAAAAACAAATATTGTATGTTAATGCATATATGTGGAACCTAGAAAAATGGTACAGATGAACCGGTTTGCAGGGCAGAGATAGAGACACAGATGTAGAGAACAAACATATGGACACCAAGGGGGGAACGCCATGTGAGGGTGGTGGTGGGATGAATTGGGAGACTGGGATTCACATGTGCACACATAAGTATAAAATAGATATCCAGTAAGAACCTGCTGTATAAAAGAAATAAATAAATTTTAAAAAAATTAAAAATAAATAACATTTAATAAAATAAACCAAAAAAAACGTTTTTCCCTTCACATAGACGTCTTTATATTAATGCATTATTTCCATGTTTATATCTCCAAATTTAAAAAAAAAGAGGAATAAGTAAAATCTACCTTGAACCAAAAAGAAAAAAAGAAAAAAAAATCAGAACCCACCAGTTATACAGAGGAAAATCGTATCAGGGCACTTGCTCCAGTTGTAAAAAATTCTTAAGTTGGTCAGAGGTGGGAAATCGTCTCCCATGCAGTGAGCAGCGCTCCCCCCCCACAAGGAACATCCTCATTGCAAAGCTGGGGGACTGTGTCGAGGCGTCTGTGAGTAAATGTGAGCTGAGCCCCAGTCCTGCTGCAGCTGAACTCTTCCCACCCTTTCCAGGTAAAACAGCTGAATATGTACAAGAACTTGCAAGCCTAGAGGAAGGGCTGTGGAGCCACACCAGCGACAGCACGAAGGCCGACTTGGTGCCTGCAGGCCAGCCAGGATGGTCCTGGCCCCAGATGCTCTTCTGGAAGCTTTCCATTTCCCTACCTGAGATACCCCTCCTGCCACGGCCCCCACTGCTTTATTACTTCCTCACCTCTGCCTGGGGAGAAATTCCAGCGGCAGGTATGGGTGACACATCCTCTTCTTTAGCAGGTGGCAGCCTGGCAACTCCTGCAGAAAGTCCAGCAGAGCCCCACTCACACTGGGCCACCCACAAAGCCATGGCCCCTCACTCCCTCCCACCACCCCAGCCCCGACACTGCTGACGGGGCAGAGAATATGGCGTCAGGCACAGCTACAGGGGCTCTTGCTGACTGGAGAGGAGTTTTTATTGACCTTAACCCAGGCACACCTGGGGAGGGCTGGCAGGCAGTGTCAGGCTGCCCAAATCAGCCAATCCTCACCCCTCAGGGGATCACAGTTGCAGAAAATGAACCTTGCTAAACAGGCCACGGCCAAGGAACAGGTGTGGGCTCTTGAGAGTCAGGATAGACAAGGGGCTTCAGCTGCGGCTTTTTTTCTCATCATTTTATCTGGTCCATGAGTGGAAAACAACTTCAAGAAGACCCTATACTAATGAGAGGAACCCAGGAGTCAGGGAGAGGAGTGATGGTGGGTGGAGACAGAGGCCTGGTGCCCTGGCTGCAGTGGAAGTGTCTGGAAGACCAGGCCGAGAGAGGCTGCACAGAGTGATAGCCAGGGTCACAGACCTGTCAGGGCTGCTGTTTGTTAGTTCAAGTCCTGCTCTGAGGCGTTCTGTGTCAGCTGTGAGTGACAGGTGAGATGGGGGTTCTCTGCAAGGTGGGCTATGTGCACAGTTCTTGTGTGTCCAGCCCTGCTTGGGTACCTGCCCAGGGGAGCTCCGTATCCTGGGAAGGGCCTGGATATGAGAGCCCAATGGGCTGCTGGGTAACTGCACAGGTGAGCTCCATACCCTGGGAGGGACATGACCACGAGGGCCCCGTGGGCTGTGGGGTCGGGGGTGCAGCCCAGGTGAGCTCCATATCCTGGGATTGGCCAGACCACTAGAGTCCCATTGGCTGCTGGAGACCTGGTAAAGGATATCAGGACAGTCAGTGAAGCCACCGAGGATATACATCCAGTAGCTCCTATTTCCTACACCCTGCTGGTCATTCTACCATCCACCAGGCCATGGCATTCTGTATTAGACTTCAATGATGCCTTCTTCTGTATTCCATTCATCTCAGAGTCACAAGGATTTTTGGCTTGTGAGTGGCAGGACACAACATGCAACCAAAGCAATAATGCTGGGCCATCCTTCCCCAATGGTTCAAAAATACCCACACCATCATTGGGGAAATGTCCTCTAAAGACCTAAAAGTTCTACCTCTGTAAAAGGGAACCCTCCTTCAATATGCAGAGGACATTCTGATCACCAGGCCTACTAAAGACGCCTCTGAACTACCTAGTCAAGAAAGGATAGAAGGTGTCCAAGAAAAAGGCTCAAATATCCCAGGCTAAGGTGACATGCCTGGGCTTCATTGTCACAGATATTCGGAGAAACACATCCCAGGATAGGGAAGAAGCCATTTGCAGCCTTACCTCTTCTAAAACTAGAAGACAGCTTAGGGGTTCCTGGGGAGGCCAAGGTTTTCTGCATCTGGATCCCTAACTACAGTCTAATAGCTGGGCCTCTACATGAAACACTGACACGAAAAGATGATGATCCTTTTGAATAGAATCCAGAAGCAGCCTTTCAAGAATGGAAAGAGCAGTCAATTCAGACCCTTGCCCTGGATCTCCCTAATTTAGCTAAACCCTTTGACCTTTACATACCCAGTCATAGGTTAATCGCCCTTGGAGCCTTAGTGCAAAAACTGGGACCACTTGAAATGGAGCAAGAAAAGAATGCCCTTCAGGTATGATAAACTATGATCACCAAGGGCTTTGCCCACCGACTCATCAGGCCAGGATACTGGGGTATCTAAAAAGCTGAATCAGAAGCCCGCAAGGCCAGCTCCCTCCTAAGGGAAAAGGACCCCACGTGGTGATCCTAACCACCCATCATGCCCTGAAGTTGCAGGGGTCGCTCTGTGGACACACTGACCTCGAGTGAGGAGGCCCTCCAACTCCAACCTCCAGAGAGACAAACGGGGGCAACGGGCCCCCAAAATGACTTGTGTGACCATCACTTGACCTGGAGTTTCTCTCAGAAAACAACAAGACTGTGCCCCGAAAGAGCAGACTACTGCTTGCAGGACTTACTGCACCCAGAGGGGAGCTAATAAGCTTGGCGGGGGATACATATATCACGCTTTCACCATAGAAAGCCCTACAGACACCGCGGTGATGATGGTCAATATGACCGGCTGGACTGCTGGATACTTCTAAAGGCCGTTGACTCAGTGGACGTCATGGTCCTGGATCACCACTGACCCTGGACTGTCTGGGAGTTGTGCGGGCAGGGCTCTGACACATGGTGCTGTTTGTACATTAATTCAGGGACCTAATTAAAGAAAGCACACACTAGTAGTCAGAGCATCTAGGCTGGCAAAAAACATCAGCCTAAGGTCGCCGAACAAATGTGGGGTGGGGTGAAACCTGCCACCGCAGCATCTCTGCGCATCTCTTTCCTGGACCCTTAAAGGTCATTAGAATCTATAACACTTCCAATGCTGGTGCTCAGGCGGACGAGAAGTGAGGCAGGAGGCCTTGGGACAATCAACCTCACCTGGAGGCTGGTGGGGAGACGTTTTGACCCTACACCCATGTATCAGGGCTCCCACCACAGCATGAAGCAGTTACAAAAGAGGGGTCTGCACCCTCAACACCCCAAGAATGAGGAACGGAACAAAAAGCCGAGGAGGTGTTCATCTCCGGCAACGTTCATTAAAAACTCCTGGGAGATAAAAAGAGAATCTGGACAATAAAATAAAGTCTAACCTGTTTTTCCTTTGTGCTTTGTCTAATTTCACGTGCTCCTACGGTTCCGCATGCAGAGGTCCCAAACGCGGCACTTCAGACCCGATTTCCTAGTGCAGAATGGCTGGGTCGACACCTCAGCTAGCGGGGTCCCATGCAGACTCCGCGGCATAGAGCCTGAGCTGCAGCCAACCCAGCCCTCGAGAGCTCCATCCCCACCCTCCCACTGACGCTGCCGGGATCCCTACACAGCAGCCCAGCCCACAGCCCGTGGGGGAGTGCACGCTCTCACCTCTCCTTTCTGTTTTCAAAATAATGTTTCCTTTGCTTCTGAACCAAACTCCGTCTTGATCTGTTGGCTCCAATGACACTGGGCACGGGGACTCCTGTTGGGGTCCACTCTGGAGGATCAGTAACAGAAATTGAGAACATTGTAACTTCAATGAACAGATGTGTGAGCCAAACTGTAGTTAACCTAGAGCAGTGTATAACGCTCGGGTAAAATAAGATGTTTCTAAGACTTACATTTGATATTTCCATCACTTTCCTATAAGCAAGTTCAGTGAAGACGTTTGTCTTATTTGTCAGGTCAACATTAGAGAAATGAAGGGATTTATTTCCATGGATGTACATCGAATACTCTTGGCTGAAGCTTCAATCGTGTTTTCAATGCTTTTCCATTGAAAATGATACCTCTCTTTCAGCTCCCCCATTTCTGAGAAGTATAAAATCTTATAATTTATTACTACCAAAGGGTAAAGGTAGGAGAAGGGATAAATTAACAGTTTGGGATTAACACATACACACTGCTATGTATAAAATAGATTATCAACAACGAACTACTGTATAGCACAGGGAACTACACTGAATATTTTGCAATAACCTATAAGGGGAAATAATCTGAAAAAGAATAGATATTTTTACTGACATCATCTATCAATGATAGATAAAATGTAACCTAAGCAAGGCCAATGGTGAGCGCTTCTGACCCTGAAGATTTCAATCATCTAAAGTTTGGGCTCTGCCTATTTCCCAAGGCCCTTAATGGACATGCGTGTAGCCGTAGCTTAAAAATTCCCCAGTTTGGGGTTCGGGGAGGCACTGATTTGGAAAAATCCCTGGTGTTCTCCTTACATGCACGGGACCCTTCCTACAGCTAAAACATGCCTGTCACACCTAGAGGATGGTACACCATTTGATCGGAAAGAGTTTGGAAATTGCACCTCATCTCCTCATAGCCTGGTGCTTGGGTTCACCCCTCCAGCATCTTTCCTAACAACCTCCTCACTTGGGCATATCAGCACCGTCAACATCCTGTTGCACACAGTTTGGAATTTGTCCAGAGGATGAAGCGGAAGGATGAGAAAAATTTAGAGACAAGTCTTAGGTATTCGGACAGGCACATGCCACTCTAATTTCCAATCTGGAAGACAAATTCATCAAAGGCTAGAATTGCCCACAGAAACAGAATAGGGCTAGAGGAAATCCCGCTGTTTTGTGTCCAGTTTCCATAAACACAAGTTGAATAATGGAACTCAGGGTCACTAAAATTCATGAAACTGCAGAGTTGAAAATATCTATCGTCGAAAAATGTCTTGAGGTAAGTCACAGAAAAGGACTTGTAAGCAAGGGAGAGTGGCAGGAAACATATTTGAACAGGTAGAAAGGACTCCCCGTTAAAGTACAAGAAAAGGGTCTGAACATCGCCAATGATGCTGTTGGCCAAAAAGGGCGTATGCATTTTTTCTGAATATATTCAAGTAAAGGCCATACACACTTTTTATCCAACCAAACAGGTGGACACTGGAAATCAATACTACAAAATGTATCACTTCACATCAGTAAGAAGGGCCATCCACGTAAAGTGTAAACACCAGAAATGCAGGACAGGGCGAGGAGAAAAGGGAGCCCTGTGAGGCTGATAGTGGAAAAGCAATTTGCCAACAGCCACTCTAGAGAAGAGTATTGTGTTTGCTAAAACATCTAAAAAATGAGCTACAGAGCATAGGGCACTTGCACTCATGGGCGTATACCTTGGGAAAAACAAAAATCGACAGAAAACAGGCACCCCAACGTTTACCACCTCTCTGTTAAAAAGGGCCTCAACTTGGATATAACCTAAATGTCCCTGGAAGGATAAAATGGATAAAAGAGATGGGGTACTTATGTAGAGTGGAATATTACTCATCCAGAAATCAATGAAATAAGGCCAGTTGGAACAACTCTGGAGGAGTTACATACGATCATTTTAAGTGACATATGTCAGAAAGAAAAGACACATATCATAAGATGTCACTTAAAGGTGGAATCAAAAATGGCTACACATGAAATAAATTACAATACAGAAACATAGTCAAATATGTAGAAAATAGACATAAGGCTGCTAAATGGGAAAGGTGGGGAATGGTGAGGTATTATCCAGGAGGTTGAAATTAGCAAAGATACCATTCCAAGTACCAAATTGAATAACTGACAAGGCCTACACGATACCTCAAAGAACTGCACTCAGCCCACTCAAGTCACTGGAAAATAATTCATATATGACTGGTAAGCATCTGAAAAGAAATTTATTGTTGTCTCACAGTACATGAATCAAGTGGATGTACAGGAACAAAAAACAGAGCTTTGAAAATCAGCTGTAACCAATATAAAAATACATTTAAAATATTTATAAAAAAAGTGAGACAGACAACAATTCTTACAACTTTTGTTGAAGGTCTATGATGTAACATGAATTGAACACATGTAGTCCCACAGCAGGATGATATATAAGGCTGGAAGCTATGCACGCTAAGAGATGTTAGAGAGGCTTGGTGAGAAAATGCAGACCTTTTAAAGTAATACTGCCTGGTACCCATTCCATGGGTCCCAAATCTGAAGGTTCAAGGGAATCTTCTGACAGTGAAAACATGCCTGGGAAACCGAGATGAATGTACACCATGTGCTCAGGAAAAGGTGTCTACAATGCACCTCATTTTTGATCTCCTGGTGCTGAGGTTCGCCATTCCAGCCACATTACTAACAATCTCTCCACTTGGAGAATCAGCACCTTTAACCTCCTGTTTTACACAGTTTTCAATTTGTGCAGAGGATAAATGGGAAGAAGGGGAACCAATGAGAGGTTAGCTGTAGGAGTTTTGACAGGCACATGCCACTCTATTTTCCCATTAGGAAGAAGAATTAACCAAAGGCTCAGCCTGCCTCCCCAGAACCAGAATAGGGCTGGAAGCAATCCAATTGTTTGGCATACAGCACACAAAAAAAGCGAGTTGCAAAATGCAGCTCAGGAGCAGACAATTCAAAGACCTGCAAAGATATAAATGATAACCAACGTCCAAAAATATATTCAGGTAAGGCAACGAAGAGGATCTGAATGAGAGGCAGAATTGCAGGAAACAGATTTCAAAAGGTAGATTCTACTCACATTTAAATCATATGAAAAGCAGCAGAATTTCTAAAATGATGCAGTTGGGCAAAAGGGTGTATGTGTTTTTTTTCGTGAATATCTTCAGGAAAAAAACACAGACAGAGATTTTGGCCAACCAAGCAAGAGGGAAATGCATATCCGCACAACAAAGAAGTCTCAATTTCCACTGCTCAGAAAGGCCATCCAAAAAATGTGTACAAACCAGAAATGCAGGAGAGGCCATGGGAAACAGGGAGCCAAGTCACGCTGATGGGTGAGGTATAAATATCCAAGAGCCACTCTGAAGAAGTGTATGCTGTTTCCTAAAACATCTAAAATACAAAGCCCCCGAGCAAAGGGGACTTCAACTCATGGGCATATAACTTGGGAAGACTAAATATCAATAAGACACAGGCACCCCAAAGTTTAGGGCTGCTCTGCATACAAGAACCTCAACTTTGGTACACCTAAAATATCCCAGGAAAAACAGAAATGCATAAAGAACTTGTGGTAATTTTGTACAACAGAATATCACTCAGACGTGAAATCAATGTATATAAGGCAAGTAGCAGCATAATGAGTGGATTTAAGTATGATGATTCTAAGGGAAATTAGTCACACAGAAAAAGAATCTTATCATAAGATATCACTTATAGAGAAAATGTCAATATCACAACACATGAACTGAATTAGGAAAGAGAACAGAGTCTCACATTTAGAAAAAAATATCTTATGCCTGCTTCAGGAGAAAGGAGAGGTGGGGTGATGCATAAAACCAGAGTTTGATATTAACACAGGTACCATTCCATAAACCAAATACAGAATAGACAAGACCTACAACTTCCTCAGTGAACGGGACTCAACACCCCTATTTCCCGCATAGGTATATATCTGACTAGTAAGAATCTTAAAACCTATGTATTAATATGTCTTCGTAAGGGAACCAATTGTGTCTAGACCGGCATAAACAAGTCAGTGATAATCAGCTCAACCCCATTATAAACATGAATTTCAAAAACAAAACCAAAAAACAGCGAAATTCTTACGCAATTCCTTCAAAGGTTCTGATGAAACCTGGAATGACCCTATCGGCAAAGACAGCTGGATGAGACATAAGGCTGGAGACTTGGGACTGAGAGGACTGGTGAGATTGGGAGAGAAAATGCAGACCCTTAAAGTAGTAATGCATGCAACCATTCCATGGATCCCAAATCTCCAGGTAGAAGGGAATATCACTACAGTTATAACATGTATGGGAAACCTAGAGAATGGACAACCTGTCATGGCAAAAGGTTTCTAAAACTCTCCTAATTTTTCTTCTCCTTGTATTCCAGTTTGGTATTCCAACTGATTTACTGTCAATCTCGCAACTTAGCAGAGTCAGCCCCTATAACCTCCTGGTTCACACAGTTTGCTAATTGTGCAGAGGATGAAATGGAAGAGGGAGAACCTATCAGAGAGTAGATATAGGCATTCGGACGGGCATATGTCACTCTAATTTCCCGTCAGGAAGAAGAATTAACCAAAGCCTCAGCCACCCACAGGGAACCAATATAGCCACCCCTGGAACCAGTGTAGGTCCTGAAGCAAAATTGTGGATTTGCGGCCAGCTCTCAAAAATGGGATTTGAAAATTGGGACTCAGGGGCACAGCAATTCACCAACCTGCAGAGTTATAAAGGACTACTCTCTTCCAAAATCTGTTGAGGGAAGGTAAAGAAGGGGACTTGAAAATGAGGCAGAATTGCACAAAACATATTTCAAGAGGTAAATTGGAATCGCCTTTAAAGCACAGGAAAAGCATCACAACTTGGACAGTGATGCCCTTGGCCAAAAAGGGCGTATGCCTTTTCTCCTGAATATATTCAGGAGAAAACGCATACGCCCTTTCTGGCCAATTAAGCAAGGCACACAATGCAAATCCACACTACAAAGAATTGTCACTTCCCACCGATCAAAAGGGACATCCGAATATCTGTAAAAACCAGAAAGGCAAGAGAGAGTTGACAAGGGCATGAAGCAATGTGATCCCAATGGTTATGGAGGAATGTGATGACAAGCGCATGGAGCATTGTGATGACAAGATTATGTACCATTTTGCTGACAAAGGCAAGGAGCATTGTGATGACAAAGTTCATGGAGCACTGTGATGACAAGCGTCACGGAGCATTGTGATTACAGGGATCATGGAGCATTGGGATGACAAGGGCATGGATCACTGTGATGACAAGGGTCATGGAGCATTTTGATGACAAGAGTCCCAGATCGTTGTGTCGTCAGGGTTCATGGAGCGTTTTGATGACAGTGGTCATGGAGCATTGTGATGACAGGAGTCATGGAGCATTGTGATGAGAAGGTGATGGAGCATTGGGCTGAAAATGCTCATGGAGTATTGTGATGAAATGGGTCATGGAGCATTGTGATGACAAGGTACTGGAGCACTGTGATGAGAAGACCATGGAGCCTTGTGATGACAAGTCTCATGGAGCATTCTGATGAAAAGGGGCATGGAGCATTGTGATTACAGGAGTCTTGGAGCATTGTGATGACAAGGACATGAAGCATTAGGATGAGAAGGCCATGGAGCGTTCTGATGACATGCATCATGGAGCTTTGTGATGACAAGGGCATGGAGCATTGTGATTACAGGGTTCTTGGAGCACTGTGATGAAAAGGGTATGGATCATTGTCATGAAAAAGGCATGGAGCCTTGTCATGACAGGGTTCAAGGAGCATACTGCTGGCAAGTGTCTGGGAGCATTGTGATGATAAGGTTGTTGAGAATTGTGATGACAAATGTCATGGAGCATTGTGATGAGAAGACAATGGATAATTGTTATGACAAGTGTCATGGGGCATTGTGATGATAAGTGTTATGGAACATTGTGATCACAAGGATTTGGAGCATTGTGATGACAGAGGTCATGGAGCATTTTGATTTCATTGTGATGACAATAGCCTGAACCATTATGATGTTGCACATGCTGCATTGTGATGACAGGGTTCATGGAGCATTGAGATGAAAAGGGGCATGGAGTATTGTTATTACAGGAGTCTTGGAGCATTGTGATGACATGGGCATGGAGCATCATGAATGAGAAGGCCATGGAGCATTCTGATGGCATGCGTCATGGAGCTTGGTGATGACAAGGGCATGTAGCATTGTGATTACAGGTTTCTTGGAGCATTGTGATGACAAGGGTCATTGAGCCTTGTGATGACAAGGCTGTGGAACATTGTGATGGCAGTGGTCATGAAGCATTGTTATGACAGGGGTAATGGAGCATTGTGATGAGAAGGGCATGGAGCATTGGTCTGAAATGTTTCATGGATTATTGTGATGAGAGTGGGCATGGAGCATTGTGATGACAAGGGCACTGAACACTGTGATACGTGGGTCATGGTGGAGTGTAATGACAAGGGCATGGAGCATTGTGATGAGAAGGGCATCGGGCATTGTGATGACAAGCATCCTGGGGCTTTGTGATGACAAGGACATGGAACAATGTGATGAGAGGGTTCATGGAGCATTGTGATGAAAAAGACTTGGAGCATGTTGATGACAGGGGCATGGAGGATTGGTCTGATAAATTTCATGGATAATTGTGTTGAGAGTGGGCATGGCACATTGTGATGACAAGGGCATGGAGCATTGGGAAGACAAGGTCATGGAATATTGTGAAGACAGGTGTCTGGGAGCATTGTGATGACATATTTCATGGACCATTGTGATGACAATGGCATGGAGCATTGTGATGCCAAGTGTTATGGAGGATTGTGATGACAAAGGTAATGGAACATTGTGATGACAAGGGCTTGGAGCATCGTGATGACAAGGGCATGGAGCATTGTGATGACAACGGTCATTGAGAATTTTGATGAAAAGGTCGTGAAGCATTGTGATGACAAAGGCATGGAACTTGCTATGACAGGGGTCATGGGACATTGCAATGACAAGTGCATGGAGAATTGTGATGACAAGAGCATGTAACATTGTGATGAGAACTGTCATGGAGCAGTGTGATGAGAACTGTCATGGTGCATTGTGATGACAAGGACGAGGAGAATTGTGATAACAAGGGACATGGAGTATTGTGATAACTAGGACATGGTGCAATGTGATGACAGGGGTCATGGAGCATTGTGATGACAGGGGTCATGGATCATTGTGATGACAAGTGTCACGGAGCATTCTGATGACAAGCTTGTGGAGTATTGTGATGACAATGGCATGGAGCATTGTGATGAAAAGGGCATGGATCATTGTGATGAAAAATGCATGGAGACATGTCATGACAGGTTTCAAGGAGCATACTGACGAAAAGTGTCAGGGAGCATTGTGATGACAAGTGTATTGAGAATTGTGATGACAAAGGTCATGGAGCATTGTGATGAGAAGTCCATGGATAATTGTGATGACCAGCGGCATGGGGCGTTGTGATGGCAAGTGTTATGGAACATTGTGATCACAAGGGTTTGGAGCATTGTGATGACAGAGGTCATGGAGAATTTTGATTTCATTGTGAGGACAATAGCATGAAGCATTATGATAGTGGGCATGGTGCATTGTGATGACAGGGTTCATGGAGCAATGAGATGAAAAGGGGCATGGAGCATGGTGATTACAGGGGTCTTGGAGCATTGTGGTGGCAAGGGTCATGGAGCCTTGTGATGACAAGGCCGTGGAACATGGTGATGGAAGGGATCATGGAGCATTGTTATGACAGGGGTAATGGAGCATTGTGATGAAAAGGCCATGGAGCATTGGGCTGAAAATATTCATGGAGTATTGTGATGACAGGGGTCATGGAGCATTGTGATGACAATGGAATGGAGCACTGTGATGACAAGTTCCTGGAGCATTGTGATGAGAAGTCCATGGAGCCTTATAATGAAAAGTCTCATGGAGCATTCTGATGAAAAGGGGCATGGAGCATTGTGATTACAGTGGTCTTGGAGCATTGTGATGACAAGGGCATGGAGCATTGTGATGAGAAGGCAATGGAGCATTCTAACAGGCGTCATGGAGCTTTGTGATGACAAGGGCATGGAGCATTGTGATTACAGGGGTCTTGGAGCATTGTGATGAAAAGAGCATGGATCATTCTTATGAAAAATACATGGAGCCTTGGCATGACAGGTTTCAAGGAGCATACAGACAACAAGTGTCAGGGAGCATTTTGATGACCAGTGTATTGAGCACTGTGATGACAAAGGTCATGGACCATTGTGACGATAAGGACATGGAATATTGTGATGACAAGCACATGGAGCTTGCTATGACAGGGGTCATGGAGCATTGCGATGACAAGTGCATTGAGAATTGTGATGACAAAGCATGTAACACTTTGATGAGAAGTGTCATGGAGCATAGTGATGCCAGGAACGTGGAGAATTGTGATGACAGTGACATGGAGCAGTGTGATGACCAGGGCATGGAGCATTGTGATGGCAAGACCGTGGAGCATTGTGATGAGAAGACCATGGATAATTTTGATGACAAGCCTCAAGGAGCACTGTAATGACAAGGGGTGTGGAGCATTGTGATGACAGGGGTCATGGAGCATTGTTATGACAGGGGTAATGGAGCATTGTGATGAGAAGTGCATGGAGCATTGGTCTGAAATATTTCTTGGATTATTGTGATGAGAGTGGGCATGGAGCATTGTGATGACAAGGGCACGGAACACAGTGATACATGTGTCATGGAGGATTGTAATGACAAGGGCCTGGAGCATTGTGATGAAAAGGGCATCGAGTAGTGTGATGACAAGTGTCATGGAGCTTTTTGATGACAATTGCATGGATCAATGAGATGGAGCATTGTGATGCCAAGGGTCATGGAGCTTTGTGATGACAAAGGTCATGGAGCATTTTGATGACCAGCGTGTGGTGCATTGTGATGAGAAGGGCAGGGAGCATTGTGATGACAGGTTCATGGAGCAATTTGATGAAAAGGCTCATGGAACATTTTGATGACAATGGTTATGGAACATTGTGATGTCAGGGGTCATGGAGCATTTTGATGAAAACGGTCATGGATCATTTTGATGACAGGGGTTATGGAGCACTGTGATGTCAGGGGTCATCG
The DNA here is from genome assembly GCF_964165515.1 of Mesoplodon bidens. NCBI lineage: Eukaryota > Metazoa > Chordata > Mammalia > Artiodactyla > Ziphiidae > Mesoplodon > Mesoplodon bidens. Next base: position 1,185,856 of record NW_027671403.1, read on the forward strand.
AACATTGTGATGATAAGTGCATGTAGCATTGTGATGACAGGAGTCATGGAACACTGTGATGACAGCGGTGAGGGAGTACTGTGATGAATAGTGATGTAACATTGTGATATCAGTGGTGAGAGAGCATTTTGATGAGAAGTGCATGGAGCATTGTGATGACAAAGTATAAGGAGCATGGTGATGACAAGATTGTGGAGCACTGTGATGACAAGCGCATGACACATTGTGATGACAAGGGTCATGGAGCATTGTGCTGACAAGCCCATGGAGCATTGTGATGACAAGGGTCATGGAGCATTGTGTTGAGAAAGGCATAGAGCATTGTGATGACATGGGTCAAAGAGCATTGTGATGAAAACTTCATGGAGCACTGTGGTTAAAAAGTCATAGAGACTGTTGATGACGAAGGCATGGACTATTGTGATGACAAAGGTCATGAAGCATTGTGATGACTGGAGTCACGGAGCATTGTGATGACACGGTCATGGAGCATTGTGATGACAAGGACATGGAGCATTGGCCTAATATGTTTCATGGATTATTGCGATGACAGTTGGAATGGCGCACTGTGATGGCAAGGGAATGGAGAATTGTGATGACAAGGTCATGCAGTATTATGAAGACAGGTGTCAGGGAGCATTGTGATGACATATGTAATGGCCCATTGTTATGACAGTGGCATGGAGCATTGTGATGCCAAGTGTTATGGAGGATTATGATGACAAAGATAATGGAGCATTGTGATGACAATGGCTTGGATTATTGTGATGACAAAGGTCATGGAGCATTCTGATGACAATCTTGTGGAGTATTTTGATGACAATGGCATGGAGCATTGTGATGAAAATGGCATGGGACATTGTGATGAAAAAGGCATGCAGCCTTTCTGTGACAGGGTTCAAGGAGCATTCTGACGGGGAGCATTGTGATGACAAGTGTATTGAGCATTGTGATGACATAGGTCATGGAGCATTGTGACAATAAGGGCATGGAGTATTGAGATGACAGGCGTCATGGAGAGTTGTGATGACAAGTGTTATGGAACATTGTGATCACAAGAGTTTGGAGCATTGTGATGACAGAGGTCATGGATCATTCAGATTTCAAGCAGCATGGAGCATTGTGATGACAAGGGCATGAAGCAATGTGATCCCAAGTTTCATGGAGGATCGTGATGACAATGGTAATGGAGTATTGTGATGACAAGTGCACGGAGTATTGTGATGACAAGAGCATATAACATTGTGATGAGAAGTGCCATGGAGCACTGTGATGACAAGGACGTGGAGAATTGTGAGGACAAGGGACATTGAGCTGGGAGATGACCAGGGCATGGAGCATTCTGATGGCAAAACCGTGGAGCATTGTGATGAGAAGTCCTTGAGTAATTGTGATGACGAGCATCATGGAGCACTGTAATGAAAAGGGGCATGAAGCACTGTGATGACTGGTGTCAGGGAGCATTGAGATGACAGGGGTCATGGAGCATTGTGATAACAAGAGCATGTAATGTTGTGATGAGAAGTGTCATGTAGCATCGTGATGACAAGGACGAGGAGAATTGTGATGACAAGGGACATGGAGCATTGTGATAACTAGAACATGGTGCAATGTGATGACAGGGGTCATGGAGCATTATTATGACAAGGGCCATGGTGCATTCTCACATAAGATATCACTTATGAAGGGAATGTAAACTTGGCTACATATGAACTGAATTAGGAAACAGAACAGAGTCTCAGATTTAGGAAACACACTTATGCTTGCTTAAGGGGAAAGGAGAGGTGGGGAGATGCACAAAACCAGAGTTTGACATTAGCACAGGTACCGTTCCATAATCCAAATACAGAATAGACAAGAACTACTCCTTCCGTAGTGAACGGGACTCAAAACCTATATTTCCAGCAGAGGAATATATCTGACTAGTAAGAATCTTAAAATCAGTGTATTTATATGTCTCTGTAAGGAATCAATTTTGTCTAGACTGGCAAAAACTAGTCAGGGATAATCAGCTCAAACCCATTATAAAACTGAATTTGAAAAACAAAACAAAACAAAAAAAAAACCAACGATATTCTTACACAATTCCTTCAAGGGCTCTGATGCAACCTGGAATGACAGTATCTACAACAACAGCTGGAAGAGACATAAGGCTGGACACATGGGACTGAGGGGATGGGTGAGATTGGTGGCGAAAATGCAGTCCCTTTAGACCCATAATGCGTGCCACCCATTCGATGGGTGCCAACTCTCCAGGTTGAAGGTAATATTACTACAGCTATAAAATGTACGGAAAACCTAGAGAGTGGACATACAGTGAATACGAAAGGTTTCTAAAACTCAACGAACAGTCCCTCTCTTGGTGCTCCGGTTTGACTTTTGAAATGCTTTACTATCAATCTCCCAACATGGAGAGACAGCCCCTTTAACCTACTGGTTCCCACTGGTTGCCAATTTGGCTGAGGATGAAAGGGAAGAGGGAGGACCAATGAGAGAGTAGCTGTTAGGCATTTGACGGGCACATGTCACTCTAATTTCCCGGTAGGAAGAAGAATTACCAAAAGTCTCAGCCACCCACCGGGAACCAGTATAGTTCCTGAACCAAAATTTAGGACGTGCGTTCAGCTCACAAAAAAACGAGTTGAAAAATGGAGCTCAGGGGCACAGCAATTCACAAACTGGCAGATTAATAAAGGACAACTATCATCCAAAAATCTGTTGAGGGAAGGCAACGAGGCCAACTTGAAAGCGAGGCAGAATAGCAGGAAACAGATTTCAAGAGGTACGTTGGAACCGCCTTTAAAGCACTGGAAGGGGGGCACAACTTCGACAAAGATGCACTTGCCGAAAAAGGGCATATGCGTTTTCTCCTGAATATATTCAGGAGAAAACGCATACGCCCTTTTTGGCCAAGCAAGCAGACGCGCAATGGAAATCTGCACTACAAAGAAGTATCTCTTCCCACCGGTCAAAAGGGACATCCACAAAATGTGTAAAAACCAGAGGGCAAGACAGGCCCTGGAGAACAGGAGCCTTGTTAGCTGATGGGCGGGATGTAAATGGACAACTGCCTCACTGGAGGAGTGCATTGCATTCCCTAAAACAAATAAACAACAGAGCTACAGAGCAAAGGGCATTTCCAGTCTAGGGGATATACCTTGGGAAACCTGAAAATCAATATGGCAGAGCCACCCCCGAATTCAGGGCTGCACTGCTTACAAGAACCTCAACTTGGGTACACCTTAAATATCCCAGGAAATATAAAAATGGTTCAAAAAATTGTGGTACTTATGTACGATGGAATATCCCTCAGCCATGAAATCAATGTCATAAGACCAGTAGCAGCAAAGTGAGTGGATTCAGGTACGATGATTCTAAGTGAAATAAGTCACACAGAAAAAGAAACTTATCATAAGATATCACTTATGAAGAACCTATGAACATGGCTGCACATGAACTGACTTAGGAAAGAGAACAGAGTCTCACATTTAGAAAACATTCTTATGCCTGCTTAAGGGGGAAGGAGAGGTGGGGTGATGCATAAAACCAGAGTTTGATATAAGCACAGATACCATTCCAAAAACCAATTATGGAATAGACAACACCGACACCTTCCAGTGAAAGGGACTCAAAACCCCATATTTCCCGCAGAGGAATTGATCTCACTAATAAGAATTTTAAAACCTATGTATTGATATGTCTCCATAAGGGAATCACGTGTGTCTAGACTGGCATAAACATGGCAGCGAGAATCAGCTCATACCCACTATAAATAGGAATTTCAAAAACAAATCAAAAAAACAGGGAAATCCTTTACAATTCCTTCAGGGTCTCTGACGAAACCTGGAATGCCCCTATCTACAATGACAGCTGGATGTGGCATAAGGCTGGACACTTGGGACGGAGAGGATTGCTGAGATTGTGTGAGCAAATGCAGACACTTTAAAGCAATAATGCAAGGCCCCCATTCCATGTGTCCCAACTCTCCAGGTTGAAGGGAATATTAGTAAAGCTATAACAAGTACGGGAAGCCTAGAGAATGAACACACTGTGAATACGAATGGTTTCTAAAACTCAACGAATAGTCCCTCTCCTGGTGCTCCGGTTTCACTTTCCAACTGCTTTACTATCAATCTCCCAACTTGGAGAGACAGCCCCTTTAAGCAACTGCTTCGCACAGGTTGCCATTTTGGCAGAGGATGAAAAGGAAGAGGGAGAATCAGTGAGAGAGTAGCTGTTAGGCATTTGGACGGACACATTTCACTCTAATCTCCATGCAGGAAGAAGAATTAACCAGAGTCTCAGCCACCCACCGGGAACCAGTATAGGTCCTGAGCCAAAATTTTGGACTTGCGTATAGCTCACAAAAAACGAGTTGAAAAATGGAGCTCAGGGGCACAGCAATTCAGAAACTGGCAGAGTAATAAAGGACAACTATCGTCCAAAGTCTGCAGAGGGAAGGCAACGAGGCGGACTTGAAAGCGAGGCAGAATAGCAGGAAACAGATTTCAAGAGGTACGTAGGAATCTCCTGTAAAGCACAAAAGAGGGACACAACTTCGACAATGATGAACTTGGCCAAAAAGGGTGTATGCGTTTTCTCCTGAATATATTCAGGAGAAAACGCATACGCCCATTTTGGCCAAGCAAGCAAGCGGGCAATGCTAATCTGCACTAAAAAGAAGTATCTATTCCCACCAGTCAAAAGGGACATCCACAAAATGTGTAAAAACCAGAAAGGCACGACTGGACCTGGAGAACAGGGGCATTGTTATGCTGATGGGCGGGATGTAAATGGCCAACTGCCTCACTGGAGGACGGCACTGTGTTCCCTAAAACAAGTAAACAACAGAGCTACAGAGCCAAGGACATTTACAGTCTAGAGAATATACCTAGGGAAAACTGAAAATCAATATGACAGAGCCACCCCAAATTCAGGGCTGCACTGCTTACAAGAAACTGAACTTGGGTACACCTTAAATATGGCAGGAAATATAAAAATTGTTCAAAAAATTGTGGTAATTACGTACGATGGTATATCCCTCAGCCATGAAATCAATGTCATAAGACCAGGAGCAGCAAAGTGAGTGGATTTAGGTACGATGATTCTAAGTGAAATAAGTCACACCGAAAAAGAAACTTATCACAAGATATCACTTATGAAGATCCTGTAAACATGGCTACACATGAACTGAGTTAGGAGAGAGAACAGAGTCTCACATTTAGAAAACACACTTATGCCTGCTTAAGGGGGAAGGAGAGGTGGGGTGATGCATAAAACCAGAGTTTTATATAACCACAGGTACCGTTCCAAAAACCAACTATGGAATAGACAAGACCTACCCCTTCCTCTGTGAAAGGGACTCAAAACACCATATTTCCCGCAGAGGAATAGATCTCACTAGTAAGAATCTTAAAACCTATGTAATGATATGTCTCTGTAAGGGAATCAAGTGTGTCTAGACTGGCATAAACATGGCAGCAAGAATCAGCTCAAACCCACTATAAAAAGGAATTTCAAAAACAAATAAAAAAAAGGGAAATTCCTTACAATTCCTTTATGTCTCTGACGAAACCTGGAATGCCCCTATCTACAATCACAGCTGGATGTGGCATAAGGTTGGACACTTGGTACTGAGAGGTTTGGTGAGATTGGGTGAGCAAATGCAGACACTTTAAAGCAATAATGCATGGCCCCCATTCCATGGGTCCCAACTCTCCAGGTTGAAGTGAATATTACTAGAGGTATAATATGTACGGGAAACCTAGAGAATGGACACACTGTGAATACGAAAGGTTTCTAAAACGCAAGGAATAGTCCCTCTCCTGGAGCTCCGGTTTGACTTTCCAACTGATTTACTATCAATCTCCCAACTTGGAGAGACAGCCCCTTTAAACTCCTGGTTCGCACAGGTTGCCAATTTGGCAGAGGATGGAAGGGAAGAGGGAGAACCAATGAGAGAGTAGCTGTTAGGCATTTGGACGGGCACATGTCACTCTAATTTCCCGTCAGGAAGAAGTATTAACTAAAGTCTCAGCCACCCACCGGGAACCAGTATAGGTCCTGAACCAAAATTTTGGACTTGCGTATAGCTCACAAGAAACGAGTTGAAAAATGGAGCTCAGGGGCACTGCAATTCACAAACTGGCAGAGTAATAAAGGACAACTATCGTCCAAAAATCTGTTGAGGGAAGGGAACGAGGCGGACTTGAAAGCGAGGCAGAATAGCAGGAAACAGATTTCAAGAGGTACCTTGGAATCCCATTTAAAGCAAAGGAAGAGGGGCACAACTTCGACAATGACGCACTTGTCCAAAAGCGTCGTATGCGTTTTCTCCTGAATATATTCAGGGGAAAATGCATACGCCTTTTTAGGCCAAGCAAGCTAGCACGCAGGCAATGCAAATCTGCACTACAAAGAAGTATCACTTCCCACCGGTCAAAAGGGACATCCACAAAATGTGTAAAAACCAGAAAGTCAAGACAGGCCCTGGAGAACAGGGAACCTTTTTATGCTGATGGGCGGGATGTAAATTGCGAACTGCCTCACTGGAGGAGTGCATTGTGTTCCCTAAAACAAGTAAACAACAGAGCTACAGAGCCAAGGGCACTTCCAGTCTAGGGAATATACCTTGGGAAACCTGAAAATCAATAAGACAGAGCCACCCCCAAATTTAGGGCTGCACTGCTTATAAGAACCTCAACTTGGGTACACCTTAAATATACCAGGAAATATAAAATTGGTTCAAAAATTGTGGTACTTATGTAAAACGGAATATACATCAGCCATGAAATCAATGTCATAAGACCAGGAGCAGCAAAGTGAGTGGATTCAGGTACGATGATTCTAAGTGAAATAAGGCACGCAGATAAAGAAACCTATCATAAGATATCACTTATGAAGAACCTGTAATCATGGCTACTCATGAACTGAGTTAGGAATGAGAACAGAGTCTCACATTTAGATAACACTCTTATGACTGCTTAAGGGGGAAGTAGAGGTGGGGTGATGCATAAAACCAGATTTTGATATAAGCACATGTACCATTTCTAAAACCAACTTTGGAATAGACAAGACCTACACCTTCCTCAGTGAAAGGGTCTCAAAACCCAATATTTCCCACAGAGGAATAGATCTGAGTAGTAAAAAAGTTAAAACCAATGTATTGATATGTCTGCGTAAGAGAATCAAGTGTGTCTAGACTGGCATAAACATGGCAGCGAGAATCAGCTCAAACCCACTATAAAAAGGAATTTCAAAAACAAAACCAAAAAACTGGGAAATTCATTACAATTCCTTCAGGGTATATGATGAAACCTGGAATGACCCTCTCTACAATGACAGCTGGATGTGGCATAAGGATGGTCACCTGGGGCTGAGAGGATTGGTGAGATTGGGTGAGCAAATGCAGACCCTTTAAAGCAATAATGCATGGCCCCCATTCCATGGGTCCCAACTCTCCAGGTTGAAGGGAATATTACTAAAGCTATAACATATACAGGAAACCTAGAGAATAGACACACTGTGAATACAAAAGGTTTCTAACACACAAGGAATAGTCCCTCTCCTGGTGCTCAGGTTTGACTTTCCAACAGCTTTACTATCAATCACCCAACTTGGAGAGACAGCCCCTTTAAACTCCTGGTTCGCACAGGTTGCCAATTTGGCAGAGGATGGAAGGGAAGAGGGAGAACCAATGAGAGAGTAGCTGTTAGGCATTTGGACGGGCACATGTCACTCTAATTTCCCGGCAGGAAGAAGTATTAACTAAAGTCTCAGCCACCCACCGGGAACCAGTATAGGTCCTGAACAAAAATTTTGGACTTGCGTATAGCTCACAAGAAACGAGTTGAAAAATGGAGCTCAGGGGCACAGCAATTCACAAACTGGCAGAGTAATAAAGGACAACTATCGTCCAAAAATCTGTTGAGGGAAGGGAACGAGGCGGACATGAAAGCGAGGCAGAATAGCAGGAAACAGATTTCAAGAGGTACGTTGGAATCGCCTTTAAAGCAAAGGAAGAGGGGCACAACTTCGACAATGACGCACTTGTCCAAAAGCGTCGTATGCGTTTTCTCCTGAATATATTCAGGAGAAAATGCATACGCCTTTTTAGGCCAAGCAAGCTAGCACGCAGGCAATGCAAATCTGCACTACAAAGAAGTATCTCTTCCAACCGGTCAAAAGGGACATCCACAAAATGTGTAAAAACCAGAAATTCAAGACAGGCCCTGGAGAACAGGGAACCTTTTTATGCTGATGGGCGGGATGTAAATTGCGAACTGCCTCACTGGAGGAGTGCATTGTGTTCCCTAAAACAAGTAAACAACAGAGCTACAGAGCCAAGGTCACTTCCAGTCTAGGGAATATACCTTGGGAAACCTGAAAATCAATAAGACAGAGCCACCCCCAAATTTAGGGCTGCACTGCTTATAAGAACCTCAACTTGGGTACACCTTAAATATACCAGGAAATATAAAATTGGTTCAAAAATTGTGGTACTTATGTAAAACGGAATATACATCAGCCATGAAATCAATGTCATAAGACCAGGAGCAGCAAAGTGAGTGGATTCAGGTACGATGATTCTAAGTGAAATAAGGCACGCAGACAAAGAAACTTATCATAAGATATCACGTATGAAGATCCTGTAAACATGGCTACACATGAACTGAGTTAGGAAAGAGAACAGAGTCTCACATTTAGAAAACACTCTTATGCCTGCTTAAGGGGAAAGGAGACGTGGGGTGATGCATAAAACCAGAGTTAAACATAAGCACAGGTACCATTTCTAAAACCAACTGTGGCATAGACAAGACCTACACCTTCCTCAGTGAAAGTGACTCAAAACCCCATATTTCCCGCAGAGGAATAGATCTGACTAGTAAGAATCTTAAAACCTATGTATTGATATGTCTCTGTAAGGGAATCAAGTGTGTCTAGACTGGCATAAACATGCAAGCGGGAATCAGCTAAATCCCACTATAAAAATGAATTTCAAAAACAAAACCAAAAAACAGGGAAATTCTTTACATTTCCTTCAGGGTCTCTGATGAAACCTGGAATGACCCTATCTACAATGACAGCGGGATGTGGCATAAGACTGGACAATTGGGACTGAGAGAATTGGTGAGATTGGGTGAGCAAATGCAGACCCTTTACAGCAAAAATGCATGGCCCCCATTGCATGGGTCCCAACTCTCCATGTTGAAGGGAATATTACTACAGCTATAACATGTACGGGAAACGTAGAGAATGGACAAACTGTGAATACAAAAGGTTTCTAAAACTCAACGAGTAGTCCCACTCCTGGTGCTCCGGTTTGACTTCCAACGGCTTTACTATCAATCACCCAACTTGGAGAGACAGCCCCTTTAAACTCCTGGTTCGCACAGGTTGCCAATTTGGCAGAGGATGGAAGGGAAGAGGGAGAACCAATGAGAGAGTAGCTGTTAGGCATTTGGACGGGCACATGTCACTCTAATTTCCCGTCAGGAAGAAGTATTAACTAAAGTCTCAGCCACCCACCGGGAACCTGTATAGGTCCTGAACCAAAATTTTGGACTTGCATATAGCTCACAAGAAACGAGTTGAAAAATGCAGCTCAGGGGCACAGCAATTCACAAACTGTCAGAGTAATAAAGGACAACTATCGTCCAAAAATCTGTTGAGGGAAGGCTACGAGGCGGACTTGAAAGCGAGGCAGAATAGCAGGAAACAGATTTCAAGAGGTACGTTGGAATCGCTTTTAAAGCACAGGAAGAGGGGCACAACTTCGACAATGACGCACTTGGCCAAAAAGGGCGTATGCGTTTTCTCCTAAATATATTCAGGAGAAAACGCATACGCATTTTTTGGCCAAGCAAGCAAGCGGGCATTGCAAATCTGTACTACAAAGAAGTATCACTTCCCACCGGTCAAAAGGGACATCCACAAAATGTGTAAAAACCACAAAGGCAAGACAGGCCCTGGAGAACAGGGAGCCTTGTTATGCTGATGGGCGGGATGTAAATTGACAACTGCCTCACTGGAAGAGTGCATTGTGTTCCCTAAAACAAGTAAACAACAGAGCTACAGAGCCAAGGGCACTTCCAGTCTATGAAATATACATTGGGAAAACTGAAAATCAATAAGGCAGTGACACCACTAAATTTATGGCTGCACTGCTTACAAGAACCTCAACTTGGGTATACATTAAATATCCTAGGAAATATAAAAATGGTTCAAAAATGTGTGGTATTTATGTACGATGGAATATCCCTCAGCCATGAAATCAATGTCATAAGACCAGGAGCAGCAAAGTGAGTGGATTCAGGTACGATGATTCTAAGTGAAATAAGTCACACAGAAAAAGAAACTTATCATAAGATATCACTTATGAAGATCCTGTAAACATGGCTACACATGAACTGAGTTAGGAAAGAGAACAGAGTCTCACATTTAGAAAACACTCTTATGCCTGCTTAAGGGGAAAGGAGAGGTGGGGTGATGCATAAAACCAGAGTTTGATATAAGCACAGGTACCATTTCTAAAACCAACTGTGGAATGGACAAGACCTACACCTTCCTCAGTGAAAGGGACTCAAAACCCCATATTTCCCGCAGAGGAGTAGATCTGAGTTGTAAGAATCCTAAAACCTATGTATTGATATGTCTCTCTAAGGGAATCAAGTGTGTCTAGACTGGCTTAAACATGGCATCGAGAATCAGCTCAAACCCACTATAAAAAGGAATTTCAAAAACAAAACGAAAAAACAGGGAAATTCTTTACATTTCCTTCAGGGTCTCTGATGAAACCTGGAATGACCCTATCTACAATGACAGCTGGATGTGGTATAAGGCTGGACACTTGGGACTGAGAGGATTGGTGAGATTGGATGAGCAAATGCAGACCCTTTAAAGCAAAAACGCATGGCCCCCATTCCATGGGTCCCAACTCTCCATGTTGAAGGGAATATTACTACAGCTATAACATGTACGGGAAACCTAGAGAATGGACACACTGTGAATACAAAAGGTTTCTAAAACTCAACGAGTAGTCCCTCTCCTGATGCTCCGGTTTGACTTTCCAACTGCTTTACTATCAATCTCCCAACTTGGAGAGACAGCCCCTTTAACCTCCTGGTCCGCACAGGTTGCCAATTTTGCAGAGGATGAAAGGGAAGAGGGAGAACCAATGAGAGAGTAGCTGTTAGACCTTTGGAGGGGCAGATGTCACTCTAATTTCCCGGCAGGAAGAAGAATTAACCAGAGTCTCAGCCACCCACCGGGAACCTGTATAGGTCCTGAACCAAAATTTTGGACGTGCGTACAGCTCACAAAAAACGAGTTGAAAAATGGAGCTCACGGGCACAGCAATTCACAAACTGTCAGAGTAATAAAGGACAACTATCGTCCAAAAATCTGTTGAGGGAAGGCAACGAGGCGGAATTGAAAGCGAGGCAGAATAGCAGGAAACAGATTTCAAGAGGTACGTTGGAATTGCATTTAACGCACAGGACGAGGGGCACAACTTCGACAATGACGCACTTGGCAAAAAAGGGCGTATGCGTTTTCTCCTGAATATATTCAGGAGAAAACGCATACGCCCTTTTTGGCCAAGCAAGCAAGCGGGCAATGCAAATCTGCACTACAAAGAAGTATCACTTCCCACCGGTCAAAAGGGACATCCACAAAATGTGTAAAAACCCGAAAGGCAAGACAGGCCCTGGAGAACCGGAAGCCTTGTTATGTTTAAGGGCGGGATGTAAATTGCCAACTGCCTCACTGGAGGAGTGCATTGCATTCCGTAAGACAAGTAAACAACAGAGCTACAGAGCCAAGGGCACTTCCAGTCTAGGGAATATACCATGGGAAAACTGAAAATCAATAAGACAGATCCACCCCCAAATTTAGGGCTGCACTGCTTACAAGAACCTCAACTTGGGTACACCTTAAATATCCCAGGAAATATAAAAATGGTTCAACAAACTGTGGTATTTTTGTACGACGGAATATCCCTCAGCCATGAAATCAATGTCATAAGACCAGGAGCAGCAAAGTGAGTGGATTCAGGTACGATGATTCTAAGTGAAATAAGGCACACAGAAAAAGAAACTTATCATAAGATATCACTTATGAAGATCCTGTAAACATGGCTACACATAAACTGAGTTAGGAAAGAGAACAGAGTCTCACATTTAGAAAACACTCTTATGCCTGCTTAAGGGGAAAGGAGAGGTGGGGTGATGCATAAAACCAGAGTTTGATATAAGCACAGGTACCATTTGAATAACCAACTGTGGAATAGACAAGACCTACACCTTCCTCAGTGAAAGGGACTCAAAACCCCATATTTCCCGCAGAGGAATAGATCTGACTAGTAAGAATCTTAAAACCTATGTATTGATATGTCTCTGTAAGGGAATCAAGTGTGTCTAGAATGGCATAAACATGGCAGCGAGAATCAGCTCAAACCCACTATAAAAAGGAATTTCAAAAACAAAACCAAAAAACAGGGAAATTCTTTACATTTCCTTCAGGGTCTCTGATGAAACCTGGAATGACCCTATCTACAATGACAGCTGGATGTGGCATAAGGCTGGACACTTGGGACTGAGAGGATTGGTGAGATTGGGTGAGCAAATGCAGACCCTTTAAAGCAAAAATGCATGGCCCCCATTCCATGGGTCCCAACTCTCCATGTTGAAGGGAATATTACTACAGCTATAACATGTACGGGAAACCTAGAGAATGGACACACTGTGAATACAAAAGGGTTCTAAAACTCAACGAGTAGTCCCTCTCCTGGTGCTCCGGTTTGACTTTCCAACTGCTTTACTATCAATCTCCCAACTTGGAGAGACATCCCCTTTAACCTCCTCGTTCGCACAGGTTGCCAATTTGGCAGAGGATGGAAGGGAAGAGGGAGAACCAATGAGAGAGTAGCTGTTAGGCATTTGGACGGGCACATGTCACTCTAATTTCCCGGCAGGAAGAAGAATTAACCAGAGTCTCAGCCACCCACTGTGAACCAGTATAGGTCCTGAACCAAAATTTTGGACTTGCGTACAGCTCACAAAAAACGAGTTGAAAAATGGAGCTCAGGGGCACAGCAATTCACAAACTGGCAGAGTAGTAAAGGACAACTGTCGTCCAAAAATCTGTTGAGGGAAGGCAATGAGGCTGAATTCAAAGCGAGGCAGAATAGCAGGAAACAGATTTCAAGAGGTACGTTGGAATCGCCTTTAAAGCACAGGAAGAGGGGCACAACTTTGACAATGATGCACTGGGCCAAAAAGGGCGTATGCTTTTTCTCCTGAATATATCCAGAAGAAAACGCATACGCCCTTTTCGGCCAAGCAAGCAAGCGGGCAATGCAAATCTGCACTACAAAGAAGTATCACTTCCCACCGGTCAAAATGGACATCCACAAAATGTGTAAAAACCAGAAAGGCAAGACAGGCCCTGGAGAACCGGAAGCCTTGTTATGTTGAAGGGCGGGATGTAAATTGCCAACTGCCTCACTGGAGGAGTGCATTGCGTTCCCTAAGACAAGTAAACAACAGAGCTACAGAGCCAAGGGCACTTCCAGTCTAGGGAATATACCTTGGGAAAACTGAAAATCAATAAGACAGAGCCAACCCCAAATATAAGGCTGCACTGCTTACAAGAACCTCAACTTGGCAACACCTTAAATATCCCAGGAAATATAAAAATGGTTCAACAAACTGTGGTATTTATGTACGACGGAATATCCCTCAGCCATGAAATCAATGTCATAAGACCAGGAGCAGCAAAGTGAGTGGATTCTGGTACGATGATTGTAAGTGAAATAAGGCACACAGAAAAAGAAACTTATCTTAAGATATCACTTATGAGGATCCTGTAAACATGGCTACACATGAACTGAGTTAGGAAAGAGAACAGAGTCTCACATTTAGAAAACACTCTTATGCCTGCTTAAGGGGAAAGGAGAGGTGGGGTGATGCATAAAACCAGAGTTTGATATAAGCACAGGTACCATTTCTAAAACCAACTGTGGAATAGACAAAACCTAAACCTTCCTCAGTGAAAGGGACTCAAAACCCCATATTTCCCGCAGAGGAATAGATCTAACTAGTAAGAATCTTAAAACCTATGTATTGATATGTCTCTGTAAGGGAATCAAGTGTGTCTAGACTGGCATAAACATGGCAGCGAGAATCAGCTCAAACCCACTATAAAAAGGAATTTCAAAAACAATACCAAAAAACAGGGAAATGCTTTACATTTCCTTCAGGGTCTCTGATGAAACCTGGAATGACCCTATCTACAATGACAGCTGGATGTGGCATAAGGCTGGACACTTGGGACTGAGAGGATTGGTGAGATTGGGTGAGCAAATGCAGACCCTTTAAAGCAAAAATGCATGGCCCCCATTCCATGGGTCCCAACTCTCCATGTTGAAGGGAATATTACTACAGCTATAACATGTACGGGAAACCTAGAGAATGGACACACTGTGAATACAAAAAGGTTTCTAAAACTCAACGAGTAGTCCCTCTCCTGGTGCTCCGGTTTGACTTTCCAACTGCTTTACGATCAATCTCCCAACTTGGAGAGACAACCCCTTTAACCTCTTCGTTCGCACAGGTTGCCAATTTGGCAGAGGATGGAAGGGAAGAGGGAGAACCAATGAGAGAGTTGCTGTTAGGCATTTGGACGGGAACATGTCACTCTAATTTCCCGGCAGGAAGAAGAATTAACCAGAGTCTCAGCCACCCACCGGGAACCAGTGTAGGTCCTGAACCAAAATTTTGGACTTGCGTACAGTTCACAAAAACGAGTTAAAATGGAGCTCAGGGGCACAGCAATTCACAAACTGGCAGAGTAATAAAGGACAACTGTCGTCCAAAAATTTGTTGAGGGAAGGCAACGAGGCAGACTTGAAAGTGAGGCAGAATAGCAGGAAACAGATTTCAAGAGGTACGGTGGAATCGGCTCTAAAGCACAGGAAGAGGGGCACAACTTCGACAATGACGCACTTGGCCAAAAAGGGCGTATGCGTTTTCTCCTGAATATATACAGGAGAAAATGCATACGCCCTTTTTGGCCAAGCAAGCAAGCGGGCAATGCAAATCTGCACTACAAAGAAGTATCACTTCCCACCGGTCAAAAGGGACATCCACAAAATGTGTAAAAACCAGAAAGGCAAGACAGGCCCTGGAGAACAGGGAGCCTTGTTATGCTGATGGGCGGGATGTAAATTGCCAACTTCCTCACTGGAGGAGTGCATTGCGTTCCCTAAAAGAAGTAATCAACAGAGCTACAGAGCCAAGGGCACATCCAGTCTAGGGAATATACCTTGGGAAAACTGAAAATCAATAAGAGAGAGCCATCCCCAAATTTAGGGCTGCACTGCTTACAAGAACCTCAACTTGGGTACACCTTAAATATCCCAGGAAATATAAAAATGGTTCAACAAACTGTGGTATTTTTGTACGACGGAATATCCCTCAGCCATGAAATCAATGTCATAAGACCAGGAGCAGCAAAGTGAGTGGATTCAGGTACGATGATTCTAAGTGAAATAAGGCACACAGAAAAAGAAACTTATCATAAGATATCACTTATGAAGATCCTGTAAACATGGCTACACATGAACTGAGTTAGGAAAGAGAACAGAGTCTCACATTTAGAAAACACTCTTATGCCTGCTTAAGGGGAAAGGAGAGGTGGGGTGATGCATAAAACCAGAGTTTGATATAAGCACAGGTACCATTTCTAAAACCAACTGTGGAATAGACAAGACCTACACCTTCCACAGTGAAAGGGACTCAAAACCCCATATTTCCCGCAGAGGAATAGATCTGACTAGTAAGAATCTTAAAACCTATGTATTGATATGTCTCTGTAAGGGAATCAAGTGTGTCTAGAATGGCATAAACATGGCAGCGAGAATCAGCTCAAACCCACTATAAAAAGGAATTTCAAAAACAAAACCAAAAAACAGGGAAATTCTTTACATTTCCTTCAGGGTCTCTGATGAAACCTGGAATGACCCTATCTACAATGACAGCTGGATGTGGCATAAGGCTGGACACTTGGGACTGAGAGGATTGGTGAGATTGGGTGAGCAAATGCAGACCCTTTAAAGCAAAAATGCATGGCCCCCATTCCATGGGTCCCAACTCTCCATGTTGAAGGGAATATTACTACAGCTATAACATGTACGGGAAACCTAGAGAATGGACACACTGTGAATACAAAAGGGTTCTAAAACTCAACGAGTAGTCCCTCTCCTGGTGCTCCGGTTTGACTTTCCAACTGCTTTACTATCAATCTCCCAACTTGGAGAGACATCCCCTTTAACCTCCTCGTTCGCACAGGTTGCCAATTTGGCAGAGGATGGAAGGGAAGAGGGAGAACCAATGAGAGAGTAGCTGTTAGGCATTTGGACGGGCACATGTCACTCTAATTTCCCGGCAGGAAGAAGAATTAACCAGAGTCTCAGCCACCCACTGGGAACCAGTATAGGTCCTGAACCAAAATTTTGGACTTGCGTACAGCTCACAAAAAACGAGTTGAAAAATGGAGCTCAGGGGCACAGCAATTCACAAACTGGCAGAGTAGTAAAGGACAACTGTCGTCCAAAAATCTGTTGAGGGAAGGCAATGAGGCTGAATTCAAAGCGAGGCAGAATAGCAGGAAACAGATTTCAAGAGGTACGTTGGAATCGCCTTTAAAGCACAGGAAGAGGGGCACAACTTTGACAATGATGCACTGGGCCAAAAAGGGCGTATGCGTTTTCTCCTGAATATATTCAGAAGAAAACGCATACGCCCTTTTCGGCCAAGCAAGCAAGCGGGCAATGCAAATCTGCACTACAAAGAAGTATCACTTCCCACCGGTCAAAAGGGACATCCACAAAATGTGTAAAAACCAGAAAGGCAATACAGGCCATGGAGAACCGGAAGCCTTGTTATGTTGAAGGGCGGGATGTAAATTGCCAACTGCCTCACTGGAGGAGTGCATTGCGTTCCCTAAGACAAGTAAACAACAGAGCTACAGAGCCAAGGGCACTTCCAGTCTAGGGAATATACCTTGGGAAAACTGAAAATCAATAAGACAGAGCCAACCCCAAATTTAAGGCTGCACTGCTTACAAGAACCTCAACTTGGGAACACCTTAAATATCCCAGGAAATATAAAAATGGTTCAACAAACTGTGGAATTTATGTACGACGGAATATCCCTCAGCCATGAAATCAATGTCATAAGACCAGGAGCAGCAAAGTGAGTGGATTCTGGTACGATGATTGTAAGTGAAATAAGGCACACAGAAAAAGAAACTTATCTTAAGATATCACTTATGAGGATCCTGTAAACATGGCTACACATAAACTGAGTTAGGAAAGAGAACAGAGTCTCACATTTAGAAAACACTCTTATGCCTGCTTAAGGGGAAAGGAGAGGTGGGGTGATGCATAAAACCAGAGTTTGATATAAGCACAGGTACCATTTCTAAAACCAACTGTGGAATAGACAAGACCTACACCTTCCTCAGTGAAAGGGACTCAAAACCCCATATTTCCCGCAGAGGAATAGATCTGACTAGTAAGAATCTTAAAACCTATGTGTTGATATGTCTCTGTAAGGGAATCAAGTGTGTCTAGACTGGCATAAACATGGCAGCGAGAATCAGCTCAAACCCACTATAAAAAGGAATTTCAAAAACAATACCAAAAAACAGGGAAATGCTTTACATTTCCTTCAGGGTCTCTGATGAAACCTGGAATGACCCTATCTACAATGACAGCTGGATGTGGCATAAGGCTGGACACTTGGGACTGAGAGGATTGGTGAGATTGGGTGAGCAAATGCAGACCCTTTAAAGCAAAAATGCATGGCCCCCATTCCATGGGTCCCAACTCTCCATGTTGAAGGGAATATTACTACAGCTATAACATGTACGGGAAACCTAGAGAATGGACACACTGTGAATACAAAAAGGTTTCTAAAACTCAACGAGTAGTCCCTCTCCTGGTGCTCCGGTTTGACTTTCCAACTGCTTTACGATCAATCTCCCAACTTGGAGAGACAACCCCTTTAACCTCTTCGTTCGCACAGGTTGCCAATTTGGCAGAGGATGGAAGGGAAGAGGGAGAACCAATGAGAGAGTTGCTGTTAGGCATTTGGACGGGAACATGTCACTCTAATTTCCCGGCAGGAAGAAGAATTAACCAGAGTCTCAGCCACCCACCAGGAACCAGTGTAGGTCCTGAACCAAAATTTTGGACTTGCGTACAGCTCACAAAAACGAGTTAAAATGGAGCTCAGGGGCACAGCAATTCACAAACTGGCAGAGTAATAAAGGACAACTGTCGTCCAAAAATTTGTTGAGGGAAGGCAACGAGGCGGACTTGAAAGTGAGGCAGAATAGCAGGAAACAGATTTCAAGAGGTACGGTGGAATCGGCTCTAAAGCACAGGAAGAGGGGCACAACTTCGACAATGACGCAATTGGACAAAAAGGGCGTATGCGTTTTCTCCTGAATATATACAGGAGAAAAGGCATACGCCCTTTTTGGCCAAGCAAGCAAGCGGGCAATGCAAATCTGCACTACAAAGAAGTATCACTTCCCACCGGTCAAAAGGGACATCCACAAAATATGTAAAAACCAGAAAGGCAAGACAGGCCCTGGAGAACAGGGAGCCTTGTTATGCTGATGGGGGGGATGTAAATTGCCAACTTCCTCACTGGAGGAGTGCATTGCGTTCCCTAAAAGAAGTAATCAACAGACCTACAGAGCCAAGGGCACATCCAGTCTAGGGAATATACCTTGGGAAAACTGAAAATCAATAAGAGAGAGCCATCCCCAAATTTAGGGCTGCACTGCTTACAAGAACCTCAACTTGGGTACACCTTAAATATCCCAGGAAATATAAAAATGGTTCAACAAACTGTGGTATTTTTGTACGACGGAATATCCCTCAGCCATGAAATCAATGTCATAAGACCAGGAGCAGCAAAGTGAGTGGATTCAGGTACGATGATTCTAAGTGAAATAAGGCACACAGAAAAAGAAACTTATCATAAGATATCACTTATGAAGATCCTGTAAACATGGCTACACATGAACTGAGTTAGGAAAGAGAACAGAGTCTCACATTTAGAAAACACTCTTATGCCTGCTTAAGGGGAAAGGAGAGGTGGGGTGATGCATAAAACCAGAGTTTGATATAAGCACAGGTACCATTTCTAAAACCAACTGTGGAATAGACAAGACCTACACCTTCCACAGTGAAAGGGACTCAAAACCCCATATTTCCCGCAGAGGAATAGATCTGACTAGTAAGAATCTTAAAACCTATGTATTGATATGTCTCTGTAAGGGAATCAAGTGTGTCTAGAATGGCATAAACATGGCAGCGAGAATCAGCTCAAACCCACTATAAAAAGGAATTTCAAAAACGAAACCAAAAAACAGGGAAATTCTTTACATTTCCTTCAGGGTCTCTGATGAAACCTGGAATGACCCTATCTACAATGACAGCTGGATGTGGCATAAGGCTGGACACTTGGGACTGAGAGGATTGGTGAGATTGGGTGAGCAAATGCAGACCCTTTAAAGCAAAAATGCATGGCCCCCATTCCATGGGTCCCAACTCTCCATGTTGAAGGGAATATTACTACAGCTATAACATGTACGGGAAACCTAGAGAATGGACACACTGTGAATACAAAAGGGTTCTAAAACTCAACGAGTAGTCCCTCTCCTGGTGCTCCGGTTTGACTTTCCAACTGCTTTACTATCAATCTCCCAACTTGGAGAGACATCCCCTTTAACCTCCTCGTTCGCACAGGTTGCCAATTTGGCAGAGGATGGAAGGGAAGAGGGAGAACCAATGAGAGAGTAGCTGTTAGGCATTTGGACGGGCACATGTCACTCTAATTTCCCGGCAGGAAGAAGAATTAACCAGAGTCTCAGCCACCCACTGGGAACCAGTATAGGTCCTGAACCAAAATTTTGGACTTGCGTACATCTCACAAAAAACGAGTTGAAAAATGGAGCTCAGGGGCACAGCAATTCACAAACTGGCAGAGTAGTAAAGGACAACTGTCGTCCAAAAATCTGTTGAGGGAAGGCAATGAGGCTGAATTCAAAGCGAGGCAGAATAGCAGGAAACAGATTTCAAGAGGTACGTTGGAATCGCCTTTAAAGCACAGGAAGAGGGGCACAACTTTGACAATGACGCACTGGGCCAAAAAGGGCGTATGCGTTTTCTCCTGAATATATTCAGAAGAAAACGCATACGCCCTTTTCGGCCAAGCAAGCAAGCGGGCAATGCAAATCTGCACTACAAAGAAGTATCACTTCCCACCGGTCAAAATGGACATCCACAAAATGTGTAAAAACCAGAAAGGCAATACAGGCCCTGGAGAACCGGAAGCCTTGTTATGTTGAAGGGCGGGATGTAAATTGCCAACTGCCTTACTGGAGGAGTGCATTGCGTTCCCTAAGACAAGTAAACAACAGAGCTACAGAGCCAAGGGCACTTCCAGTCTAGGGAATATACCTTGGGAAAACTGAAAATCAATAAGACAGAGCCAACCCCAAATTTAAGGCTGCACTGCTTACAAGAACCTCAACTTGGGAACACCTTAAATATCCCAGGAAATATAAAAATGGTTCAACAAACTGTGGTATTTATGTACGACGGAATATCCCTCAGCCATGAAATCAATGTCATAAGACCAGGAGCAGCAAAGTGAGTGGATTCAGGTACGATGATTGTAAGTGAAATAAGGCACACAGAAAAAGAAACTTATCTTAAGATATCACTTATGAGGATCCTGTAAACATGGCTACACATGAACTGAGTTAGGAAAGAGAACAGAGTCTCACATTTAGAAAACACTCTTATGCCTGCTTAAGGGGAAAGGAGAGGTGGGGTGATGCATAAAACCAGAGTTTGATATAAGCACAGGTACCATTTCTAAAACCAACTGTGGAATAGACAACACCTACACCTTCCTCAGTGAAAGGGACTCAAAACCTCATATTTCCTGCAGAGGAATAGATCTGACTAGTAAGAATCTTAAAACCTATGTATTGATATGTCTCTGTAAGGGAATCAAGTGTGTCTAGACTGGCATAAACATGGCAGCGAGAATCAGCTCAAACCCACTATAAAACGGAATTTCAAAAACAAAACCAAAAAACTGGGAAATTCTTGACATTTCCTTCAGGGTCTCTGATGAAACCTGGAATGACCCTATCTACAATGACAGCTGGATGTGGCATAAGGCTGGACACTTGGGACTGAGAGGATTGGTGAGATTGGGTGAGCAAATGCAGACCCTTTAAAGCAAAAATGCATGGCCTCCATTCCATTGGTCACAACTTTCCATGTTGAAGGGAATATTACTACAGCTATAACATGTACGGGAAACCTAGAGAATGGACACACTGTGAATACAAAAGGGTTCTAAAACTCAACAAGTAGTCCCTCTCCTGGTGCTCCGGTTTGACTTTCCAACTGCTTTACTATCAATCTCCCAACTTGGAGAGACATCCCCTTTAACCTCCTCGTTCGCACAGGTTGCCAATTTGGCAGAGGATGTAAGGGAAGAGGGAGAACAAATGAGAGAGTAGCTGTTAGGCATTTGGACGGGCACATGTCACTCTAATTTCCCGGCAGGAAGAAGAATTAACCAGAGTCTCAGCCACCCACCGGGAACCACTATAGGTCCTGAACCAAAATTTTGGTCTTGCGTACAGCTCACAAAATACGAGTTGAAAAATTGAGCTCAGGGGCACAGCATTTCACAAAGTGGCAGAGTAATAAAGGACAACTATCGTCCAAAAATCTGTTGAGGGAAGGCAGCGAGGCGGACTTGAAAGCGAGGCAGAATAGCAGGAAACAGATTTCAAGAGATACGTTGGAATCGCCTTTAAAGCACAGGAAGAGGGGCACAACTTCGACAATGATGCACTTGGCCAAAAAGGGCGTGTGTGTTTTCTCCTGAATATATTCAGGAGAAAACGCATACGCCCTTTTTGGCCAAGCAAGCAAGCGGGCAATGCAAATCTGCACAACAAAGAAGTATCATATCCCACCGGTCAAAAGGGACATCCACAAAATGTGAAAAAACCGGAAAGGCATGACAGGCCCTGGAGAACAGGGAGCCTTTTTATGCTGATGGGCGGGATGTAAATTGCCAACTGCCTCACTGGAGGAGTGCATTGCGTTCCCTAAGACAAGTAAACAACAGAGCTACAGAGCCAAGGGCACTTCCATTCTAGGGAATATACCTTGGGAAAACTGAAATTCAATAAGACAGAGCCACCCCCAAATTTAGGGCTGCACTGCTTACAAGAACCTCAACTTGGGTACACCTTAAATATCCCAGGAAATATAAAAATGGTTCAAAAAACTGTGGTATTTATGTACGATGGAATATCCGTCAGCAATGAAATCAATGTCATAAGACCAGGAGCAGCAAAGTGAGTGGATTCAGGTACGATGATTCTAAGTGAAATAAGTCACACAGAAAAAGAAACTTATCATAAGATATCACTTATGAAGATCCTGTAAACATGGCTACACATGAACTGAGTTAGGAAAGAGAACAGAGTCTCACATTTAGAAAACACTCTTATGCCTGTTTAAGGGGGAAGCAGAGGTGGGGTAATGCATAAAACCAGAGTTTGATATAAGCACAGGTACCATTTCTAAAACCAACTGTGGAATAGACAAGACCTACACCTTCCACAGTGAAAGGGACTCAAAACCCCATATTTCCCGCAGAGGAATAGATCTGACTAGTAAGAATCTTAAAACCTATGTATTGATATGTCTCTGTAAGGGAATCAAGTGTGTCTAGAATGGCATAAACATGGCAGCGAGAATCAGCTCAAACCCACTATAAAAAGGAATTTCAAAAACAAAACCAAAAAACAGGGAAATTCTTTACATTTCCTTCAGGGTCTCTGATGAAACCTGGAATGACCCTATCTACAATGACAGCTGGATGTGGCATAAGGCTGGACACTTGGGACTGAGAGGATTGGTGAGATTGGGTGAGCAAATGCAGACCCTTAAAGCAAAAATGCATGGCCCCCATTCCATGGGTCCCAACTCTCCATGTTGAAGGGAATATTACTACAGCTATAACATGTACGGGAAACCTAGAGAATGGACACACTGTGAATACAAAAGGGTTCTAAAACTCAACGAGTAGTCCCTCTCCTGGTGCTCCGGTTTGACTTTCCAACTGCTTTACTATCAATCTCCCAACTTGGAGAGACATCCCCTTTAACCTCCTCGTTCGCACAGGTTGCCAATTTGGCAGAGGATGGAAGGGAAGAGGGAGAACCAATGAGAGAGTAGCTGTTAGGCATTTGGACGGGCACATGTCACTCTAATTTCCCGGCAGGAAGAAGAATTAACCAGAGTCTCAGCCACCCACTGGGAACCAGTATAGGTCCTGAACCAAAATTTTGGACTTGCGTACAGCTCACAAAAAACGAGTTGAAAAATGGAGCTCAGGGGCACAGCAATTCACAAACTGGCAGAGTAGTAAAGGACAACTGTCGTCCAAAAATCTGTTGAGGGAAGGCAATGAGGCTGAATTCAAAGCGAGGCAGAATAGCAGGAAACAGATTTCAAGAGGTACGTTGGAATCGCCTTTAAAGCACAGGAAGAGGGGCACAACTTTGACAATGATGCACTGGGCCAAAAAGGGCGTATGCGTTTTCTCCTGAATATATTCAGAAGAAAACGCATACGCCCTTTTCGGCCAAGCAAGCAAGCGGGCAATGCAAATCTGCACTACAAAGAAGTATCACTTCCCACCGGTCAAAAGGGACATCCACAAAATGTGTAAAAACCAGAAAGGCAATACAGGCCATGGAGAACCGGAAGCCTTGTTATGTTGAAGGGCGGGATGTAAATTGCCAACTGCCTCACTGGAGGAGTGCATTGCGTTCCCTAAGACAAGTAAACAACAGAGCTACAGAGCCAAGGGCACTTCCAGTCTAGGGAATATACCTTGGGAAAACTGAAAATCAATAAGACAGAGCCAACCCCAAATTTAAGGCTGCACTGCTTACAAGAACCTCAACTTGGGAACACCTTAAATATCCCAGGAAATATAAAAATGGTTCAACAAACTGTGGAATTTATGTACGACGGAATATCCCTCAGCCATGAAATCAATGTCATAAGACCAGGAGCAGCAAAGTGAGTGGATTCTGGTACGATGATTGTAAGTGAAATAAGGCACACAGAAAAAGAAACTTATCTTAAGATATCACTTATGAGGATCCTGTAAACATGGCTACACATAAACTGAGTTAGGAAAGAGAACAGAGTCTCACATTTAGAAAACACTCTTATGCCTGCTTAAGGGGAAAGGAGAGGTGGGGTGATGCATAAAACCAGAGTTTGATATAAGCACAGGTACCATTTCTAAAACCAACTGTGGAATAGACAAGACCTACACCTTCCTCAGTGAAAGGGACTCAAAACCCCATATTTCCCGCAGAGGAATAGATCTGACTAGTAAGAATCTTAAAACCTATGTGTTGATATGTCTCTGTAAGGGAATCAAGTGTGTCTAGACTGGCATAAACATGGCAGCGAGAATCAGCTCAAACCCACTATAAAAAGGAATTTCAAAAACAATACCAAAAAACAGGGAAATGCTTTACATTTCCTTCAGGGTCTCTGATGAAACCTGGAATGACCCTATCTACAATGACAGCTGGATGTGGCATAAGGCTGGACACTTGGGACTGAGAGGATTGGTGAGATTGGGTGAGCAAATGCAGACCCTTTAAAGCAAAAATGCATGGCCCCCATTCCATGGGTCCCAACTCTCCATGTTGAAGGGAATATTACTACAGCTATAACATGTACGGGAAACCTAGAGAATGGACACACTGTGAATACAAAAAGGTTTCTAAAACTCAACGAGTAGTCCCTCTCCTGGTGCTCCGGTTTGACTTTCCAACTGCTTTACGATCAATCTCCCAACTTGGAGAGACAACCCCTTTAACCTCTTCGTTCGCACAGGTTGCCAATTTGGCAGAGGATGGAAGGGAAGAGGGAGAACCAATGAGAGAGTTGCTGTTAGGCATTTGGACGGGAACATGTCACTCTAATTTCCCGGCAGGAAGAAGAATTAACCAGAGTCTCAGCCACCCACCAGGAACCAGTGTAGGTCCTGAACCAAAATTTTGGACTTGCGTACAGCTCACAAAAACGAGTTAAAATGGAGCTCAGGGGCACAGCAATTCACAAACTGGCAGAGTAATAAAGGACAACTGTCGTCCAAAAATTTGTTGAGGGAAGGCAACGAGGCGGACTTGAAAGTGAGGCAGAATAGCAGGAAACAGATTTCAAGAGGTACGGTGGAATCGGCTCTAAAGCACAGGAAGAGGGGCACAACTTCGACAATGACGCAATTGGACAAAAAGGGCGTATGCGTTTTCTCCTGAATATATACAGGAGAAAAGGCATACGCCCTTTTTGGCCAAGCAAGCAAGCGGGCAATGCAAATCTGCACTACAAAGAAGTATCACTTCCCACCGGTCAAAAGGGACATCCACAAAATATGTAAAAACCAGAAAGGCAAGACAGGCCCTGGAGAACAGGGAGCCTTGTTATGCTGATGGGGGGGATGTAAATTGCCAACTTCCTCACTGGAGGAGTGCATTGCGTTCCCTAAAAGAAGTAATCAACAGACCTACAGAGCCAAGGGCACATCCAGTCTAGGGAATATACCTTGGGAAAACTGAAAATCAATAAGAGAGAGCCATCCCCAAATTTAGGGCTGCACTGCTTACAAGAACCTCAACTTGGGTACACCTTAAATATCCCAGGAAATATAAAAATGGTTCAACAAACTGTGGTATTTTTGTACGACGGAATATCCCTCAGCCATGAAATCAATGTCATAAGACCAGGAGCAGCAAAGTGAGTGGATTCAGGTACGATGATTCTAAGTGAAATAAGGCACACAGAAAAAGAAACTTATCATAAGATATCACTTATGAAGATCCTGTAAACATGGCTACACATGAACTGAGTTAGGAAAGAGAACAGAGTCTCACATTTAGAAAACACTCTTATGCCTGCTTAAGGGGAAAGGAGAGGTGGGGTGATGCATAAAACCAGAGTTTGATATAAGCACAGGTACCATTTCTAAAACCAACTGTGGAATAGACAAGACCTACACCTTCCACAGTGAAAGGGACTCAAAACCCCATATTTCCCGCAGAGGAATAGATCTGACTAGTAAGAATCTTAAAACCTATGTATTGATATGTCTCTGTAAGGGAATCAAGTGTGTCTAGAATGGCATAAACATGGCAGCGAGAATCAGCTCAAACCCACTATAAAAAGGAATTTCAAAAACGAAACCAAAAAACAGGGAAATTCTTTACATTTCCTTCAGGGTCTCTGATGAAACCTGGAATGACCCTATCTACAATGACAGCTGGATGTGGCATAAGGCTGGACACTTGGGACTGAGAGGATTGGTGAGATTGGGTGAGCAAATGCAGACCCTTTAAAGCAAAAATGCATGGCCCCCATTCCATGGGTCCCAACTCTCCATGTTGAAGGGAATATTACTACAGCTATAACATGTACGGGAAACCTAGAGAATGGACACACTGTGAATACAAAAGGGTTCTAAAACTCAACGAGTAGTCCCTCTCCTGGTGCTCCGGTTTGACTTTCCAACTGCTTTACTATCAATCTCCCAACTTGGAGAGACATCCCCTTTAACCTCCTCGTTCGCACAGGTTGCCAATTTGGCAGAGGATGGAAGGGAAGAGGGAGAACCAATGAGAGAGTAGCTGTTAGGCATTTGGACGGGCACATGTCACTCTAATTTCCCGGCAGGAAGAAGAATTAACCAGAGTCTCAGCCACCCACTGGGAACCAGTATAGGTCCTGAACCAAAATTTTGGACTTGCGTACATCTCACAAAAAACGAGTTGAAAAATGGAGCTCAGGGGCACAGCAATTCACAAACTGGCAGAGTAGTAAAGGACAACTGTCGTCCAAAAATCTGTTGAGGGAAGGCAATGAGGCTGAATTCAAAGCGAGGCAGAATAGCAGGAAACAGATTTCAAGAGGTACGTTGGAATCGCCTTTAAAGCACAGGAAGAGGGGCACAACTTTGACAATGACGCACTGGGCCAAAAAGGGCGTATGCGTTTTCTCCTGAATATATTCAGAAGAAAACGCATACGCCCTTTTCGGCCAAGCAAGCAAGCGGGCAATGCAAATCTGCACTACAAAGAAGTATCACTTCCCACCGGTCAAAATGGACATCCACAAAATGTGTAAAAACCAGAAAGGCAATACAGGCCCTGGAGAACCGGAAGCCTTGTTATGTTGAAGGGCGGGATGTAAATTGCCAACTGCCTTACTGGAGGAGTGCATTGCGTTCCCTAAGACAAGTAAACAACAGAGCTACAGAGCCAAGGGCACTTCCAGTCTAGGGAATATACCTTGGGAAAACTGAAAATCAATAAGACAGAGCCAACCCCAAATTTAAGGCTGCACTGCTTACAAGAACCTCAACTTGGGAACACCTTAAATATCCCAGGAAATATAAAAATGGTTCAACAAACTGTGGTATTTATGTACGACGGAATATCCCTCAGCCATGAAATCAATGTCATAAGACCAGGAGCAGCAAAGTGAGTGGATTCAGGTACGATGATTGTAAGTGAAATAAGGCACACAGAAAAAGAAACTTATCTTAAGATATCACTTATGAGGATCCTGTAAACATGGCTACACATGAACTGAGTTAGGAAAGAGAACAGAGTCTCACATTTAGAAAACACTCTTATGCCTGCTTAAGGGGAAAGGAGAGGTGGGGTGATGCATAAAACCAGAGTTTGATATAAGCACAGGTACCATTTCTAAAACCAACTGTGGAATAGACAACACCTACACCTTCCTCAGTGAAAGGGACTCAAAACCTCATATTTCCTGCAGAGGAATAGATCTGACTAGTAAGAATCTTAAAACCTATGTATTGATATGTCTCTGTAAGGGAATCAAGTGTGTCTAGACTGGCATAAACATGG
The DNA here is from genome assembly GCF_964165515.1 of Mesoplodon bidens. Classification (NCBI taxonomy): domain Eukaryota; kingdom Metazoa; phylum Chordata; class Mammalia; order Artiodactyla; family Ziphiidae; genus Mesoplodon; species Mesoplodon bidens. The sequence goes on from NW_027671403.1 coordinate 1,213,936, forward strand.
CAGCGAGAATCAGCTCAAACCCACTATAAAACGGAATTTCAAAAACAAAACCAAAAAACTGGGAAATTCTTGACATTTCCTTCAGGGTCTCTGATGAAACCTGGAATGACCCTATCTACAATGACAGCTGGATGTGGCATAAGGCTGGACACTTGGGACTGAGAGGATTGGTGAGATTGGGTGAGCAAATGCAGACCCTTTAAAGCAAAAATGCATGGCCTCCATTCCATTGGTCACAACTTTCCATGTTGAAGGGAATATTACTACAGCTATAACATGTACGGGAAACCTAGAGAATGGACACACTGTGAATACAAAAGGGTTCTAAAACTCAACAAGTAGTCCCTCTCCTGGTGCTCCGGTTTGACTTTCCAACTGCTTTACTATCAATCTCCCAACTTGGAGAGACATCCCCTTTAACCTCCTCGTTCGCACAGGTTGCCAATTTGGCAGAGGATGTAAGGGAAGAGGGAGAACAAATGAGAGAGTAGCTGTTAGGCATTTGGACGGGCACATGTCACTCTAATTTCCCGGCAGGAAGAAGAATTAACCAGAGTCTCAGCCACCCACCGGGAACCACTATAGGTCCTGAACCAAAATTTTGGTCTTGCGTACAGCTCACAAAATACGAGTTGAAAAATTGAGCTCAGGGGCACAGCATTTCACAAAGTGGCAGAGTAATAAAGGACAACTATCGTCCAAAAATCTGTTGAGGGAAGGCAGCGAGGCGGACTTGAAAGCGAGGCAGAATAGCAGGAAACAGATTTCAAGAGATACGTTGGAATCGCCTTTAAAGCACAGGAAGAGGGGCACAACTTCGACAATGATGCACTTGGCCAAAAAGGGCGTGTGTGTTTTCTCCTGAATATATTCAGGAGAAAACGCATACGCCCTTTTTGGCCAAGCAAGCAAGCGGGCAATGCAAATCTGCACAACAAAGAAGTATCATATCCCACCGGTCAAAAGGGACATCCACAAAATGTGAAAAAACCGGAAAGGCATGACAGGCCCTGGAGAACAGGGAGCCTTTTTATGCTGATGGGCGGGATGTAAATTGCCAACTGCCTCACTGGAGGAGTGCATTGCGTTCCCTAAGACAAGTAAACAACAGAGCTACAGAGCCAAGGGCACTTCCATTCTAGGGAATATACCTTGGGAAAACTGAAATTCAATAAGACAGAGCCACCCCCAAATTTAGGGCTGCACTGCTTACAAGAACCTCAACTTGGGTACACCTTAAATATCCCAGGAAATATAAAAATGGTTCAAAAAACTGTGGTATTTATGTACGATGGAATATCCGTCAGCAATGAAATCAATGTCATAAGACCAGGAGCAGCAAAGTGAGTGGATTCAGGTACGATGATTCTAAGTGAAATAAGTCACACAGAAAAAGAAACTTATCATAAGATATCACTTATGAAGATCCTGTAAACATGGCTACACATGAACTGAGTTAGGAAAGAGAACAGAGTCTCACATTTAGAAAACACTCTTATGCCTGTTTAAGGGGGAAGCAGAGGTGGGGTAATGCATAAAACCAGAGTTTGATATAAGCACAGGTACCGTTTCTAAAACCTACCGTGTATTAGACTAGACCAACACCTTCCTCAGTGAAAGGGACCCAAAACCCCATATTTCCCGCAGAGGAATAGATCTGACTAGTAAGAATCTTACAACCTATGTATTGATATGTCTCCATAAGGGAATGAAGTGTGTCTAGACTGGCATAAACATGGCAGCGAGAATCAGCTCAAACCCACTATAAAAAGGAATTTCAAAAACAAAACCAAAAAACAGGGAAATTCTTTACAATTCCTTCAGGGTCTCTGATGAATCCTGGAATGACCCTATCTACAATGACAGCTGGATGTGGCATAAGCCTGGACATTTGGTACTGAGAGGATTGGTGAGATTGGGTGAGCAAATGCAGACCCTACAAAGCAATAATGCCTGGCCCCCATTCCATGGGACCCATCTCTCCAGATTGAAGGTTATATTACTACAGCTATAACATGTACGGGAAACCTAGAGAATGGACACACTGTGAATACAAAAGGTTTCTAAAACTCAATGAATAGTCCCTCTCCTCGTGCTCCGGTTTGACATTCCAACTGCTTTACTATCAATCTCCCAACTTGGAGAGACAGCCCCTTTAACCTCCTGGTTCGCACAGGTTGCCAATTTGGCAGAGGATGGAAGGGAAGAGGTAGAACAAATGAGAGAGCAGATCTTAGACATTTGGACGGGCACATGTCACTCTAATTTCCCGGCAGGAAGAAGAATTAACCAAAGTCTCAGCCACCCACCAGGAACCAGTAGAGGTCCTGATCCAAAATTTTGAACTTGAGTTCAGCTCACAAAAAAAGAGTTGAAAAATGGAGCTCAGGGGCACAGCAATTCACAAACTGGAAGAGTAATAAAGGACAACTATCGTCCAAAAATCTTTTGAGGGAAGCCTACGAGGCGGACATGAATGCGAGGCAGAATAGGAGGAAACAGATTTCAAGAGGTACATTGGAATCGCCTTTAAAGTACAGGCAGAGGGGAACTACTTCATCAGTGATGCACTTGTCCAAAAGGGCATATGCGTTTTCTTCTCAATATATTCAAGAAAAAATGCATACGCACTTTTTAGCCAAGCAAGCAAGCAAGTAATGCAAATCTGCACTACAAGAACGATCACTTCCCACTGGTCAAAAGGGACATCCACAAAGTGTGTAAAAACCGGAAAGGCAAGACAGGCCCTGGAGAACAGGGAGTCTTGTTAGGCTAATGGGCCGGATGTAAATTTCTAAATGCCTCTCTGGGGGAGTGCATTGTGTTCCCTAAAACAAATAAAAAACAGACCTACCGAGCCAATGGCAGTTTCAGTCTATGGAATATACATTTGGAAAAATGAAAATCAGTAAGACAGAGCCACCCCAAAATTTAGGGCTGCACTGCTTACACGAACCTCAACTTGGGTACACCTTAAATGTCCCAGGAAAGAAAAAATATGGTTCAAGAAATTGTGGTACTTACGTACGATTGAATATCCCTTATCCATGAAATCAATGTCATAATGCCAGTAGCAGCAAAATGAGTGGATTCAGGTACAATGATTCTAAGTGAAATAAGTCACATTGAAAAAGAAACTTATCATAAGATATCACTTACAAAGGTCCTGTAACCGTGGCTACACATGAACTGAGTTAGGAAAGATAACAGAGTAACAAATCTTATCATAAGTTATCACTCATAGGGTGAATGTACACATGGCTACACATTAAATGGATTACAAACACTACAGAGTCACACATTTAGAAAACAATCTTCTGCCTGCTTAACGGGAAAGCCGAGGTGGGGTGATGCATATAACCACAGTTTTAAATTAACACAGATACCGTTACCTAAACCAAGTATGTAATAGACAGCACCTACTCCCCGCACAATGAACTGGACTCAACACCCCCTATTCATTGCAGAGGAATATATCTGACTCTAAGAATTTTAATACATATGTATTCTCATGTCTCCATAAAGAAAGCATATGTGTGTATAATGGCATGAACACAGCACTGAAATTCAGCTAACCCCCCTTATAAATATAAGTTTCAAAAGCAAAATGCAAAAACAGCGAAACAGAGAGAAATCTTAAAACTTACGTTTAGGGCCTGTGGTCCAACCTGGATTGACCACCTTTACACCCACAGCTGGATGAGACATAAGACTGGACACTTGGGGCTGACAAGATTGCTGAGGTTGTGTGAGCAAAACAACGCCACTTAGAGCAATACTGTGTGCTACCCATTCTAGTGGTCCCAACTCTCCCGGTTTAAGGGAATCTTCCTACAGTTAAAACATGCATGGGAAACGCAGTGGATGGTACACTGTGTAATTGGGAAAGTTTTCTAAAAGGTACCTCATTTTTCCTTTCGTCATGCTCGGCTTCACCATTCCATCTGCATTACTAAAAATCTCCCCACTTGGAGTGTCAGTGCCTTTACCCTCCTTTTATGCACAGTTTGCAAATTGTGCAGAGGATGAACAGGAAGAGGGGAAACAAATGAGAGATTAGCTGTAGGTGTTTGGATGGGCACATATCACTCTACTTTCCCATCAGGAAGAAGCATTAACCAAAGGCTCAGCCTGAAGCCCTGGAACAAGACTAGGGCCTAAAGCCATCCTGCGGTATTGCAGCCAGCTCACAAATAGGCGGTTTGAAAAATGGATATCAGGGGCACAGCAATTCACAAACTTGCAGAGTTATAAAGGACAACTATCATCCAGAAATATAATGAGGTAAGGCCGTGAAGAGGATTTGAATGCAAGGCAGAATTGAAGGAAACAGATTTCAAGAGGTACATTGGAGTCATCTTTAAAGCACATGAAAAGCGACAGAACTCCAACAATGGTGCCCTTGGCAGAAAAGGGAGTATGTGTATTTTCTTGAATATATTCGGGAAAAAATGCATACGCCCTTTTTGGCCAAGCAAGCCATCAGGCATTGAAAATCCACACTACATAGAAGTGTCCCTTACCTCCGGTCAAAAGGGCCATCCACAAATAGTGTAAAAACCACAAATGCAGGACAGGCCATGGAGAAAAGGGAGCCTGGTTACACCGAGGGACAGGATGTAAATTGCCAACAGCCTCTCTGGAGAACTGTATGTTGTTTTCTAAAACAGAGCTACAGAGCATAGCACACTTCCACTCATGGGCGTGTATTTTGGGAAAACTAAAAATCCGCAACACACAGCCAGCGCAAAGTTTAGGGCTGCTCTGTTTACAAGAACCTCGAATTCGGTACACTTTAAATATCCCAGGAAAGGAAAAAAATGGATATAGATGTCATGGTACTTATATAAAATGGAATGGCACTCAGACATAAAATCAATGTCATAAGGCCAATAGCAGCATAATGAGTGGCTTTAGGTACGATAATGCTAAGTGAAATGAGCCACAAAGAAACAGAAACTTATTGTAATATATCACTTATAGAGGGAATGTAAACATGGCTACACATGAACTGAATTTCAAAAGAGAACAGAGTTACACATTTAGAAAACACACTTATGCCTCCTTAAGGGGAAAGGAGACGTGGGGTGATGTGTAAAAGCAGAGTTTGAAATTAGCACAGATACCATTCCATATACCAAATATGTAATAGACAAGACCTACTCCTTTCTCAATGAACTGGACACAAAACACCCTATTCACTGAAGAGGAATTTATCTGACTGGTAACAATCTGGAAACCTATGTATTTATATGTCTCCATAATGGAATCAAGTGTATGTAGATTGGCATAAACACAGATCAATGGAACAGGACAGAAAGCCCAGAGAGAAACCTACATACCTATGGCTATCTCATCTATGACAAAGGAGCTAAGGATATACAATGGAGAAAAGACAGTCTCTTCAGTAATTGGTGCTGGGAAAACTGGACCCCTACACATAAAAGAATGAAATTAGAACACTCCATAACACCATACACAAAAATAAACTCTAAATGGATTAGAGATCTAAATATAAGACCAGACACTATAAAACACTTAGAGGAAACCATAGGCAGAACACTCTATGACATAAATCACAGCAAGATCCTTTTTGACTCACCTTCTAGAGAAATGGAAATAAAAACAGAAATCAACAAATGGGACCTAATGAAACTTAAAAGCTTTTACACGGTACAGGAAAACATAAACAAGCTGCAAAAACAACCCTCAGAATGGGAGAAAATATTTTCAAATGAAGCAATTGACAAAGGATTAATCTCCAAACTTTACAAGCACCTCATGTAGCTCAATATCACAAAAACAAACAACCCAATCCAAAAACGGCCAGAAGACCTAAATAGACATTTCTCCAAAGAAGATATACAGATTACCAAGAAACATATGAAAGGATGCTGAACATCACTAATCATTAGAGAAATGCAAATCATAACTATCGTGAGGTATCACCACACAGCAGTCAGAGTGGCAATCATCAAAAAAATCTACAAAACAATAAATGCTGGAGAGGCCTTTATTGGAGAAAAGGGAACACACTTGCACTGTGGGTGGGAATGTAAATTGATATGGGCACTAAGGAGAACAGTATGGAGGTTCCTCTAAATAACTAACAATAGAGGTACCATACGACACAACAATCCAACTACTGGGCATTTGCCTTGCGAAAACCATAATTCAAAAAGAGTTATGTACAAAAAAGTTCATTGCAGCTCTATGTACAATAGTTTGGACATGGAAGCAACCTAAGTGTCCATCGACAGATGAATGGATAAAGAAGATCTGGCACATATATACAATGGAATATTACTCAGCCATAAAAAGAAGCAAAACTGAGTTATTTGTACTGAGGTGGATGGACTTAGAATCTGTCCTACACAGTGAAGTAAGTCAGAAAGTGAAAAACAAATACTGTATGTTAACAGAGATATACGGGATCTAATGAAGAAAAAAAAAAGATTTTGAAGAACCTAGTGGCAGGACAGGATTAAGGACACAGACGTAGAGAAAGGACTTGAGGACACCGGAAGGGGGATGGGTAAGCTGAGACGAAGTGACAGAGTGGCATGGACATAAATACATTACCAAATGTAACACCGATAGCTACTGAGAATCAGCCACATCGACCAGGGAGATCAGCTCGGTGCTTTGTGACCACATAAAGGGGTGGGATATGGAATGTGGGAGGGAGATGCAAGAGGGAGGGGATCTGGTGATATTTGTATATGTATAGATGATTCACTTTGTTATACAGCAGAAACTAACACTCCATTGTAAAACAATTATACTCCAATAAACGTGTAAAAGGAAAAAAAAACGAAAGCCCAGGGTTAAACCTACACACCTATGGTCAACTAATCTATGACAAAGGAGGCAAGACTATACAATGGAGATAAGACAGTCTCTTCAATCGTTGGTGCTGGGAAATATGGACAACTACATGTAAAAGAATGAAATTAGAACACTCCCCAACACCATACATAAAAATATATTCAAAATGGATTAGAGACCTTAATGTAAGACCGGACAGTATAAAATTCTGAGAGGAAAACTTACGAAGGATACTCTGACGTAAATCACAGCAAGATCTTTTTTGATCCACCTCCTATAGTAATGAAATAAAAAAGAAAACTAAACAGATGGGACCTAATGAAATGTAAAAGCTTTTGCAAAGCAAAGGAAACAACAAACAAGACGAAAAGACAACCCTCAGAATGGCAGAACATATTTGCCAATGAATCAATGGACAAATGATTAATCTCCAATATATATAAACAGCTCTTGCAGCTCAATATTAATAAAACAAACAACCCAATACAAAAATGGAAGAAGATCTAAATAGACATTTCTTCCAAGAAGACATAGAGATGGCCAGTACGCACATGAAAATCTGCTCAACATCACTAATTATTAGAGAAATGGAAATCGAAACTACAATGAGGTATCACGTCACACCTGTTAGAATGGGCATCATCAGAAAATCTACAAACAACAAATGCAGGAGAGGGTGTGGAGAAAAGGAACCGTCTTCCACTATTGCTGGGAATGTAAATCGATATAGTCTCTATGGAGAACAGTATGGAGGTTCCTTAAAAAAACTAAAAATAGAATTACCATATCATCCAGCAATCCCACTACTGGGCATATACCCAGAGAAAACCATAAATCAAAAAGACACATTCACCACAATGTTCATTGCAGCACTATTTACAATAGCCAGGTAATGAAAGCAACCTAAGTGCCCATAGAGAGATGAATGGATAAAGATGTGGTACATATATACAATGGAATATTACTCAGCCATACATCGGAATGAAACTGGGTCATTTGTAGAGACCTTGATGGATCTAGAGACTGTCATACAGAGTGAAGTAAGTCAGAAAGAGAAAAACAAATATTGTATGTTAATGCATATATGTGGAACCTAGAAAAATGGTACAGATGAACCGGTTTGCAGGGCAGAGATAGAGACACAGATGTAGAGAACAAACATATGGACACCAAGGGGGGAACGCCATGTGAGGGTGGTGGTGGGATGAATTGGGAGAGTGGGATTCACATGTGCACACATAAGTATAAAATAGATATCCAGTAAGAACCTGCTGTATAAAAGAAATAAATAAATTTTTAAAAAATTAAAAATAAATAACATTAAATAAAATAAACCAAAAAAACGTTTTCCCTTCACATAGACGTCTTTATATTAATGCATTATTTCCATGTTTATATCTCCAAATTTAAAAAAAAGAGGAAAAAATAAAATCTACCTTGAACCAAAAAGAAAAAAAGAAAACAAAAAAACAAAAAAACAAAAAAAACAGAACCCACCAGTTATACAGAGGAAAATCATATCAGGGCACTTGATCCAGTTGTAAAAAATTCTTAAGTTGGTCAGAGGTGGGAAATCGTCTCCCATGCAGTGAGCAGCGCTCCCCCCCCCACAAGGAACATCCTCATTGCAAAGCTGGGTGACTGTGTCGAGGCGTCTGTGAGTAAATGTGAGCTGAGCCCCAGGCCTGCTGCAGCTGAACTCTTCCCACCCTTTCCAGGTAAAACAGCTGAATATGTACAAGAACTTGCAAGCCTAGAGGAAGGGCTGTGGAGCCACACCAGCGACAGCACGCAGGCCAACTTGGTGCCTGCTGGCCAGCCAGGATGGTCCTGGCCCCAGATGCTCTTCTGGAAGCTTTCCATTTCCCTACCTGAGATACCCCTCCTGCCACGACCCCCACTGCTTTTTTACTTCCTCACCTCTGCCTGGGGAGAAATTCCAGCGGCAGGTATGGGTGACACATCCTCTTCTTTAGCAGGTGGCAGCCTGGCAACTCCTGCAGAAAGTCCAGCAGAGCCCCACTCACACTGGGCCACCCACAAAGCCATGGCCCCTCACTCCCTCCCACCACCCCAGCCCCGACACTGCTGACGGGGCAGAGAATATGGCGTCAGGCACAGCTACAGGGGCTCTTGCTGACTGGAGAGGAGTTTATATTGACCTTAACCCAGGCACACCTAGGGAGGGCTGGCAGGCAGTGTCAGGCTGCCCAAATCAGCCAATCCTCACCCCTCAGGGGATCACAGTTGCAGAAAATGAACCTTGCTAAACAGGCCACGGCCAAGGAACAGGTGTGGGCTCTTGAGAGTCAGGATAGACAAGGGGCTTCAGCTGCGGCTTTTTTTCTCATCATTTTATCTGGTCCATGAGTGGAAAACAACTTCAAGAAGACCCTATACTAATGAGAGGAACCCAGGAGTCAGGGAGAGGAGTGATGGTGGGTGGAGACAGAGGCCTGGTGCCCTGGCTGCAGTGGAAGTGTCTGGAAGACCAGGCCGAGAGAGGCTGCACAGAGTGATAGCCAGGGTCACAGACCTGTCAGGGCTGCTGTTTGTTAGTTCAAGTCCTGCTCTGAGGCGTTCTGTGTCAGCTGTGAGCGACAGGTGAGATGGGGTTTCTCTGCAAGGTGGGCTATGTGCACAGTTCTTGTGTGTCCAGCCCTGCTTGGGTACCTGCCCAGGGGAGCTCCGTATCCTGGGAAGGGCCTGGATATGAGAGCCCAATGGGCTGCTGGGTAACTGCACAGGTGAGCTCCATACGCTGGGAGGGACATGACCACGAGGGCCCCGTGGGCTGAGGGGTGGGGGGTGCAGCCCAGGTGAGCTCCATATCCTGGGATTGGCCTGACCACGAGAGTCCCATTGGCTGCTGGAGACCTGGTAAAGGATATCAGGACAGTCAGTGAAGCCACCGAGGATATACATCCAGTAGCTCCTATTTCCTACACCCTGCTGGTCATTCTACCATCCACCAGGCCATGGCATTCTGTATTAGACTTCAATGATGCTTTCTTCTGTATTCCATTCATCTCAGAGTCACAAGGATTTTTGGCTTGTGAGTGGCAGGACACAACATGCAACCAAAGCAATAATGCTGGGCCATCCTTCCCCAATGGTTCAAAAATACCCACACCATCATTGGGGAAATGTCCTCTAAAGACCTAAAAGTTCTACCTCTGTAAAAGGGAACCCTCCTTCAATATGCAGAAGACATTCTGATCACCAGGCCTACTAAAGACGCCTCTGAACTACCTAGTCAAGAAAGGATAGAAGGTGTCCAAGAAAAAGGCTCAAATATCCCCGGCTAAGGTGACATGCCTGGGCTTCATTGTCACAGATATTCGGAGAAACACATCCCAGGATAGGGAAGAAGCCATTTGCAGCCTTACCTCTTCTAAAACTAGAAGACAGCTTAGGGGTTCCTGGGGAGGCCAAGGTTTTCTGCATCTGGATCCCTAACTACAGTCTAATAGCTGGGCCTCTACATGAAACACTGACACGAAAAGATGATGATCCTTTTGAATAGAATCCAGAAGCAGCCTTTCAAGAATGGAAAGAGCAGTCAATTCAGACCCTTGCACAGGATCTCCCTAATTTAGCTAAACCCTTTGACCTTTACATACCCAGTCATAGGTTAATCGCCCTTGGAGCCTTAGTGCAAAAACTGGGACCACTTGAAATGGAGCAACAAAAGAATGCCCTTCAGGTATGATAAACTATGGTCACCAAGGGCTTTGCCCACCGACTCATCAGGCCAGGATACTGGGGTATCTAAAAAGCTGAATCAGAAGCCCGCAAGGCCAGCTCCCTCCTAAGGGAAAAGGACCCCACGTGGTGATCCTAACCACCCATCATGCCCTGAAGTTGCAGGGGTCGCTCTGTGGACACACTGACCTCAAGTGAGGAGGCCCTCCAACTCCAACCTCCAGAGAGACAAACGGGGGCAACAGGCCCCCAAAATGACTCGTGTTACCATCACTTGACCTGGAGTTTCTCTCAGAAAACAACAAGACTGTGCCCCGAAAGAGCAGACTACTGCTTGCAGGACTTACTGCACCCAGAGGGGAGCTAATAAGCTTGGCGGGGGATACATATATCATGCTTTCACCATAGAAAGCCCTACAGACACCGCGGTGATGATGGTCAATATGACCGGCTGGACTGCTGGATACTTCTAAAGGCCGTTGACTCAGTGGACGTCATGGTCCTGGATCACCACTGACCCTGGACTGTCTGGGAGTTGTGCGGGCAGGGCTCTGACACATGGTGCTGTTTGTACATTAATTCAGGGACTTAATTAAAGAAAGCACAGACTAGTGGTCAGAGCATCTAGGCTGGCAAAAAACATCAGCCTAAGGTCGCCGAATAAATGTGGGGTGGGGTGAAACCTGCCACCGCAGCATCTCTGCGCATCTCTTTCCTGGAACCTTAAAGGTCATTAGAATCTATAACACTTCCAATGCTGGTGCTCAGGCGGACGAGAAGTGAGGCAGGAGGCCTTGGGACAATCAACCTCACCTGGAGGCTGGTGGGGAGACGTTTTGCCCCTCCCACCATGTATCAGGGCTCCCACCACAGCATGAAGCAGTTATAAAAGAGGGGTCTGCACCCTCAACACCCCAAGAATGAGGAACGGAACAAAAAGCCGAGGAGGTGTTCATCTCCGGCAACGTCATTAAAAACTCCTGGGAGATAAAAAGAGAATCTGGACAATAAAATAAAGTCTAACCTGTTTTTCCTTTGTGCTTTGTCTAATTTCACGTGCTCCTAGGGTTCCGCATGCAGAGGTCCCAAACCCGGCACTTCAGACCCGATTTCCTAGTGCAGAATGGCTGGGTCGACACCTCAGCTAGCGGGGTCCCATGCAGACTCCGCGGCATAGAGCCTGAGCTGCAGCCAACCCAGCCCTCGAGAGCTCCATCCCCTCCCTCCCACTGACGCTGCCGGGATCCCTACACAGCATCCCAGCCCACAGCCCGTGGGGGAGTGCACGCTCTCACCTCTCCTTTCTGTTTTCAAAATAATGTTTCCTTTGCTTCTGAACCAAACTCAGTCTTGATCTGTTGGCTCCAATGACACTGGGCACGGGGACTCCTGTTGGGGTCCACTCTGGAGGATCAGTTACAGAAATTGAGAACATTGTAACTTCAATGAACAGATGTGTGAGCCAAACTGTAGTTAACCTAGAGCAGTGTATAACGCTCGGGTAAAATAAGATGTTTCTAAGACTTACATTTGATATTTCCATCACTTTCCTATAAGCAAGTTCAGTGAAGACGTTTGTCTTATTTGTCAGGTCAACATTAGAGAAATGAAGGGATTTATTTCCATGGATGTACATCGAATACTCTTGGCTGAAGCTTCAATCGTGTTTTCAATGCTTTTCCATTGAAAATGATACCTCTCTTTCAGCTCCCCCATTTCTGAGAAGTATAAAATCTTATAATTTATTATTACCAAAGGGGAAAGGTAGGAGAAGGGATAAATTAACAGTTTGGGATTAACACATACACACTGCTATGTATAAAATAGATTATCAACAAGGAACTACTGTATAGCACAGGGAACTACACTGAATATTTTGCAATAACCTATAAGGGGAAATAATCTGAAAAAGAATAGATATTTTTATTGACATCATCTATCAATGACAGATAAAATGTAACCTAAGCAAGGCCAATGGTGAGCGCTTCTGACCCTGAAGATTTCAATCATCTAAAGTTTGGGCTCTGCCTATTTCCCAAGGCCCTTAATGGACATGCGTGTAGCCGTAGCTTAAAAATTCCCCAGTTTGGGGTTCGGGGAGGCACTGATTTGGAAAAATCCCTGGTGTTCTCCTTACATGCACGGGACCCTTCCTACAGCTAAAACATGCCTGTCACACCTAGAGGATGGTACACCATTTGATCGGAAAGAGTTTGGAAATTGCACCTCATCTCCTCATAGCCTGGTGCTTGGGTTCACCCCTCCAGCATCTTTCCTAACAACCTCCTCACTTGGGCATATCAGCACCGTCAACATCCTGTTGCACACAGTTTGGAATTTGTCCAGAGGATGAAGCGGAAGGATGAGAAAAATTTAGAGACAAGTCTTAGGTATTCGGACAGGCACATGCCACTCTAATTTCCAATCCGGAAGACAAATTCATCAAAGGCTAGAATTGCCCACGGAAACAGAATAGGGCTAGAGGAAATCCCGCTGTTTTGTGTCCAGTTTCCATAAACACAAGTTGAATAATGGAACTCAGGGTCACTAAAATTCATGAAACTGCAGAGTTGAAAATATCTATCGTCGAAAAATGTCTTGAGGTAAGTCACAGAAAAGGACTTGTAAGCAAGGGAGAGTGGCAGGAAACATATTTGAACAGGTAGAAAGGACTCCCCGTTAAAGTACAAGAAAAGGGTCTGAACATCGCCAATGATGCTGTTGGCCAAAAAGGGCGTATGCATTTTTCCTGAATATATTCAAGTAAAGGCCATACACACTTTTTATCCAACCAAACAGGTGGACACTGGAAATCAATACTACAAAATGTATTACTTCACATCAGTCAGAAGGGCCATCCACGTAAAGTGTAAACACCAGAAATGCAGGACAGGGCGAGGAGAAAAGGGAGCCCTGTGAGGCTGTTAGTGGAAATGCAATTTGCCAACAGCCACTCTGGAGAAGAGTATTGTGTTTGCTAAAACATCTACAAAATGAGCTACAGAGCATAGGGCACTTGCACTCATGGGCGTATACCTTGGGAAAAACAAAAATCGACAGAAAACAGGCACCCCAACGTTTACCACCTCTCTGTTAAAAAGGGCCTCAACTTGGATATAACCTAAATGTCCCTGGAAGGATAAAATGGATAAAAGAGATGGGGTACTTATGTAGAGTGGAATATTACTCATCCAGAAATCAATGAAATAAGGCCAGTTGGAACAACTCTGGAGGAGTTACATACGATCATTCTAAGTGACATATGTCAGAAAGAAAAAGACACATATCATAAGATGTCACTTAAAGGTGGAATCAAAAATGGCTACACATGAAATAAATTACAATACAGAAACATAGTCAAATATGTAGAAAATAGACATAAGGCTGCTAAATGGGAAAGGTGGGGAATGGTGAGGTATTATCCAGGAGGTTGAAATTAGCAAAGATACCATTCCAAGTACCAAATTGAATAACTGACAAGGCCTACACGGTACCTCAAAGAACTGCACTCAGCCCACTCAAGTCACTGGAAAATAATTCATATGACTGGTAAGCATCTGAAAAGGAATTTATTGTTGTCTCACAGTACATGAATCAAGTGGATGTACAGGAACAAAAAACAGAGCTTTGAAAATCAGCTGTAACCAATATAAAAATAAATTTAAAACTATTTATAAAAAAAGTGAGACAGACAAAAATTCTTACAACTTTTGTTGAAGGTCTACGATGTAACATGAATTGGACACATGTAGACCCACAGCAGGATGATATATAAGGCTGGAAGCTATGCACGCTAAGAGATGTTAGAGAGGCTTGGTGAGAAAATGCAGACCTTTTAAAGTAATACTGCCTGGTACCCATTCCATGGGTCCCAAATCTGCAGGTTCAAGGGAATCTTCTGACAGTGAAAACATGCCTGGGAAACCGAGATGAATGTACACCATGTGCTCAGGAAAAGGTGTCTACAATGCACCTCATTTTTGATCTCCTGGTCCTGAGGTTCGCCATTCCAGCCACATTACTAACAATCTCTCCACTTGGAGAATCAGCACCTTTAACCTCCTGTTTTACACAGTTTTCAATTTGTGCAGAGGATAAATGGGAAGAGGGGGAACCAATGAGAGGTTAGCTGTAGGAGTTTTGACAGGCACATGCCACTCTATTTTCCCATTAGGAAGAAGAATTAACCAAAGGCTCAGCCTGCCTCCCCAGAACCGGAATAGGGCCGGAAGCAATCCAATGGTTTGGCATACAGCACACAAAAAATGCGAGTTGCAAAATGCAGCTCAGGAGCAGACAATTCAAAGACCTGCAAAGATATAAATGATAACCAACGTCCAAAAATATATTCAGGTAAGGCAACGAAGAGGATCTGAATGAGAGGCAGAATTGCAGGAAACAGATTTCAAAAGGTAGATTCTACTCACATTTAAATCATATGAAAAGCAGCAGAATTTCTAAAATGATGCAGTTGGGCCAAAGGGTGTATGTGTTTTTTTTCGTGAATATCTTCAGGAAAAAAACACAGACAGAGTTTTTGGCCAACCAAGCAAGAGGGAAATGCATATCCGCACAACAAAGAAGTCTCAATTTCCACTGCTCAGAAAGGCCATCCAAAAAATGTGTACAAACCAGAAATGCAGGAGAGGCCATGGGAAAGAGGGAGCCAAGTCATGCTGATGGGTGGGGTATAAATATCCAAGAGCCACTCTGAAGAAGTGTATGCTGTTTCCTAAAACATCTAAAATACAAAGCCCCCGAGCAAAGGGGACTTCAACTCATGGGCATATAACTTGGGAAGACTAAATATCAATAAGACATAGGCACCCCAAACTTTAGGGCTGCTCTGCATACAAGAACCTCAACTTTGGTACACCTAAAATATCCCAGGAGAAACAGAAATGCATAAAGAACTTGTGGTAATTTTGTACAACAGAATATCACTCAGACGTGAAATCAATGTATATAAGGCCAGTAGCAGCATAATGAGTGGATTTAAGTATGATGATTCTAAGGGAAATTAGTCACACAGAAAAAGAATCTTATCATAAGATATCACTTATAGAGGAAATGTCAATATCACAACACATGAACTGAATTAGGAAAGAGAACAGAGTCTCACATTTAGAAAAAAAAATCTTATGCATGCTTCAGGAGAAAGGAGAGGTGGGGTGATGCATAAAACCAGAGTTTGATATTAACACAGGTACCATTCCATAAACCAAATACAGAATAGACAAGACCTACAACTTCCTCAGTGAACGGGACTCAACACCCCTATTTCCCGCATAGGTATATATCTGACTAGTAAGAATCTTAAAACCTATGTATTAATATGTCTTCGTAAGGGAACCAATTGTGTCTAGACCGGCATAAACAAGTCAGTGATAATCAGCTCAACCCCATTATAAACATGAATTTCAAAAACAAAACCAAAAAACAGCGAAATTCTTACGCAATTCCTTCAAAGGTTCTGATGAAACCTGGAATGACCCTATCGGCAAAGACAGCTGGATGAGACATAAGGCTGGAGACTTGGGACTGAGAGGACTGGTGAGATTGGGAGAGAAAATGCAGACCCTTAAAGTAGTAATGCATGCAACCATTCCATGGGTCCCAAATCTCCAGGTAGAAGGGAATATCACTACAGTTATAACATGTATGGGAAACCTAGAGAATGGACAACCTGTCATGGCAAAAGGTTTCTAAAACTCTCCTAATTTTTCTTCTCCTTGTATTCCAGTTTGGTATTCCAACTGCTTTACTATCAATCTCGCAACTTAGCAGAGTCAGCCCCTATAACCTCCTGGTTCACACAGTTTGCTAATTGTGCAGAGGATGAAATGGAAGAGGGAGAACCTATCAGAGAGTAGATGTAGGCATTTGGACGGGCACATGTCACTCTAATTTCCCGTCAGGAAGAAGAATTAACCAAAGCCTCAGCCACCCACAGGGAACCAATATAGCCACCCCTGGAACCAGTATAGGTCCTGAAGCAAAATTGTGGATTTGCGGCCAGCTCTCAAAAATGGGATTTGAAAATTGGGACTCAGGGGCACAGCAATTCACCAACCTGCAGAGTTATAAAGGACTACTCTCTTCCAAAATCTGTTGAGGGAAGGTAAAGAAGGGGACTTGAAAATGAGGCAGAATTGCACAAAACATATTTCAAGAGGTAAATTGGAATCGCCTTTAAAGCACAGGAAAAGCATCACAACTTGGACAGTGATGCCCTTGGCCAAAAAGGGCGTATGCCTTTTCTCCTGAATATATTCAGGAGAAAACGCATACGCCCTTTCTGGCCAATTAAGCAAGGCACACAATGCAAATCCACACTACAAAGAATTGTCACTTCCCACCGGTCAAAAGGGACATCCGAATATCTGTAAAAACCAGAAAGGCAAGAGAGAGTTGACAAGGGCATGAAGCAATGTGATCCCAATGGTTATGGAGGAATGTGATGACAAGCGCATGGAGCATTGTGATGACAAGATTATGTAGCATTTTGCTGACAAAGGCAAGGAGCATTGTGATGACAAGGTTCATGGAGCACTGTGATGACAAGCGTCACGGAGCATTGTGATTACAGGGATCATGGAGCATTAGGATGACAAGGGCATGGATCACTGTGATGACAAGGGTCATGGAGCATTTTGATGACAAGAGTCCCAGATCGTTGTGTTGTCAGGGTTCATGGAGCGTTGTGATGACAGTGGTCATGGAGCATTGTGATGACAGGAGTCATGGAGCATTGTGATGAGATGGTGATGGAGCATTGGGCTGAAAATGCTCATGGAGTATTGTGATGAAAGGGTTCATGGAGCATTGTGATGACAAGGTACTGGAGCACTGTGATGAGAAGACCATGGAGCCTTGTGATGACAAGTCTCATGGAGCATTCTGATGAAAAGGGGCATGGAGCATTGTGATTACAGGAGTCTTGGAGCATTGTGATGACAAGGACATGAAGCATTAGGATGAGAAGGCCATGGAGCGTTCTGATGACATGCATCATGGAGCTTTGTGATGACAAGGGCATGGAGCATTGTGATTACAGGGTTCTTGGAGCACTGTGATGAAAAGGGTATGGATCATTGTCATGAAAAAGGCATGGAGCCTTGTCATGACAGGGTTCAAGGAGCATACTGATGGCAAGTGTCTGGGAGCATTGTGATGACAAGGGTATTGAGAATTGTGATGACAAAGGTCATGGAGCATTGTGATGAGAAGACAATGGATAATTGTTATGACAAGTGTCATGGGGCGTTGTGATGATAAGTGTTATGGAACATTGTGATCACAAGGATTTGGAGCATTGTGATGGCAGAGGTCATGGAGCATTTTGATTTCATTGTGATGACCATAGCCTGAACCATTATGATGTTGCACATGGTGCATTGTGATGACAGGGTTCATGGAGCATTGAGATGAAAAGGGGCATGGAGTATTGTTATTACAGGAGTCTTGGAGCATTGTGATGACATGGGCATGGAGCATCATGAATGAGAAGGCCATGGAGCATTCTGATGACATGCGTCATGGAGCTTTGTGATGACAAGGGCATGTAGCATTGTGATTACAGGGTTCTTGGAGCATTGTGATGACAAGGGTCATTGAGCCTTGTGATGACAAGGCTGTGGAACATTGTGATGGCAGTGGTCATGAAGCATTGTTATGACAGGGGTAATGGAGCATTGTGATGAGAAGGGCATGGAACATTGGTCTGAAATGTTTCATGGATTATTGTGATGAGAGTGGGCATGGAGCATTGTGATGACAAGGGCAATGAACACTGTGATACATGGGTCATGGTGGATTGTAATGACAAGGGCATGGAGCATTGTGATGAGAAGGGCATCGGGCATTGTGATGACAAGCATCATGGGGCTTTGTGATGACAAGGACATGGAACAATGTGATGAGAGGGTTCATGGAGCTTTGTGATGAAAAAGACTTGGAGCATTTTGATGACAGGGGCATGGAGGATTGGTCTGATAAATTTCATGGATAATTGTGTTGAGAGTGGGCATGGCACATTGTGATGACAAGGGCATGGAGCATTGGGAAGACAAGGTCATGGAATATTGTGAAGACAGGTGTCTGGGAGCATTGTGATGACATATTTCATGGACCATTGTGATGACAATGGCATGGAGCATTGTGATGCCAAGTGTTATGGAGGATTGTGATGACAAAGGTAATGGAACATTGTGATGACAAGGGCTTGGAGCATTGTGATGACAAGGGCATGGAGCATTGTGATGACAACGGTCATTGAGAATTTTGATGAAAAGGTCGTGAAGCATTGTGATGACAAAGGCATGGAGCTTGCTATGACAGGGGTCATGGGACATTGCAATGACAAGTGCATGGAGAATTGTGATGACAAGAGCATGTAACATTGTGATGAGAACTGTCATGGAGCAGTGTGATGAGAACTGTCATGGTGCATTGTGATGACAAGGACGAGGAGAATTGTGATAACAAGGGACATGGAGTATTGTGATGATCAGGGCATGGAGCATTGTGATGGCAAGACCGTGGAGCACTGTGATGAGAAGACCATGGATAATTGTGATGACGAGCATCATGGAGCACTGTAATGACAAGGGACATGGAGCATTGTGATGACAGGTGTCATGGAGCATTGTGATGACAGGGGTCATGGATCATTGTGATGACAAGTGTCACGGAGCATTCTGATGACAAGCTTGTGGAGTATTGTGATGACAATGACATGGAGCATTGTGATGAAAAGGGCATGGATCATTGTGATGAAAAATGCATGGAGACATGTCATGACAGGTTTCAAGGAGCATACTGACGAAAAGTGTCAGGGAGCATTGTGATGACAAGTGTATTGAGAATTGTGATGACAAAGGTCATGGAGCATTGTGATGAGAAGTCCATGGATAACTGTGATGACCAGCGGCATGGGGCGTTGTGATGGCAAGTGTTATGGAACATTGTGATCACAAGGGTTTGGAGCATTGTGATGACAGAGGTCATGGAGAATTTTGATTTCATTGTGATGACAATAGCATGAAGCATTATGATAGTGGGCATGGTGCATTGTGATGACAGGGTTCATGGAGCAATGAGATGAAAAGGGGCATGGAGCATGGTGATTACAGGGTCTTGGAGCATTGTGGTGGCAAGGGTCATGGAGCCTTGTGATGACAAGGCCGTGGAATATGGTGATGGAAGGGATCATGGAGCATTGTTATGACAGGGGTAATGGAGCATTGTGATGAAAAGGCCATGGAGCATTGGGCTGAAAATATTCATGGAGTATTGTGATGACAGGGGTCATGGAGCATTGTGATGACAATGGAATGGAGCAATGTGATGACAAGTTCCTGGAGCATTGTGATGAGAAAACCATGGAGCCTTATAATGAAAAGTCTCATGGAGCATTCTGATGAAAAGGGGCATGGAGCATTGTGATTACAGTGGTCTTGGAGCATTGTGATGACAAGGGCATGGAGCATTGTGATGAGAAGGCAATGGAGCATTCTAACAGGCGTCATGGAGCTTTGTGATGACAAGGGCATGGAGCATTGTGATTACAGGGGTCTTGGAGCATTGTGATGAAAAGAGCATGGATCATTCTTATGAAAAATACATGGAGCCTTGGCATGACAGGTTTCAAGGAGCATACAGACAACAAGTGTCAGGGAGCATTTTGATGACCAGTGTATTGAGCACTGTGATGACAAAGGTCATGGATCATTGTGATGATAAGGACATGGAGTATTGTGATGACAAGCACATGGAGCTTGCTATGACAGGGGTCATGGAGCATTGTGATGACAAGTGCATTGAGAATTGTGATGACAAAGCATGTAACACTTTGATGAGAAGTGTCATGGAGCATAGTGATGCCAGGAACGTGGAGAATTGTGATGACAGTGACATGGAGCAGTGTGATGACCAGGGCATGGAGCATTGTGATGGCAAGACCGTGGAGCATTGTGATGAGAAGACCATGGATAATTTTGATGACAAGCCTCATGGAGCACTGTAATGACAAGGGGTGTGGAGCATTGTGATGACAGGGGTCATGGAGCATTGTTATGACAGGGGTAATGGAGCATTGTGATGAGAAGTGCATGGAGCATTGGTCTGAAATATTTCATGGATTATTGTGATGAGAGTGGGCATGGAGCATTGTGATGACAAGAGCACGGAACACAGTGATACATGTGTCATGGAGGATTGTAATGACAAGGGCATGGAGCATTGTGATGAAAAGGGCATCGAGTAGTGTGATGGCAAGTGTCATGGAGCTTTTTGATGACAATTGCATGGATCAATGTGATGAGAGGGTCCATGGAGCACTGTGGTGTCAATGGCATGGAGCATTGTGATGACAAGGGTCATGGAGCTTTGTGATGTCAAAGGTCATGGAGCATTTTGATGACAAGTGTGTGGTGCATTGTGATGAGAAGGGCAGGGAGCATTGTGATGACAGGTTCATGGAGCAATTTGATGAAAAGGCTCATGGAACATTTTGATGACAATGGTTATGGAATATTGTGATGTCAGGGGTCATGGAGCATTTTGATGAAAACGGTCATGGAGCATTTTGATGACAGGGGTTATGGAGCACTGTGATGTCAGGGTTCATCGAACATTGTGATGATAAGTGCATGTAGCATTGTGATGACAGGAGTCATGGAACACTGTGATGACAGCGGTGAGGGAGTACTGTGATGAATAGTGATGTAACATTGTGATATCAGTGGTGAGAGAGCATTTTGATGAGAAGTGCATGGAGCATTGTGATGACAAAGTATAAGGAGCATTGTGATGACAAGATTGTGGAGCACTGTGATGACAAGCACATGGCACATTGTGATGACAAGGGTCATGGAGCATTGTGCTGACAAGCCCATGGTGCATTGTGATGACAAGGGTCATGGAGCATTGTGTTGAGAAAGGCATAGAGCATTGTGATGATATGGGTCAAAGAGCATTGTGATGAAAACTTCATGGAGCACTGTGGTTAAAAAGTCATAGAGACTGTTGATGACGAAGGCATGGACCATTGTGATGACAAGGGCATGGAGCATTGGCCTAATAAGTTTCATGGATTATTGCGATGACAGTTGGAATGGCGCACTGTGATGGCAAGGGAATGGAGAATTGTGATGACAAGGTCGTGCAGTATTATGAAGACAGGTGTCAGGGAGCATTGTGATGACATATGTAATGGCCCATTGTGATGACAGTGGCATGGAGCATTGTGATGCCAAGTGTCATGGAGGATTATGATGACAAAGATAATGGAGCATTGTGATGACAATGGCTTGGAGTATTGTGATGACAAGGGTCAGGGAGCATTGTGCCAACAAGTACATGGAGAATTGTGATGACAAGGGTCATGGAGCATTCTGATGACAATCTTGTGGAGTATTTTGATGACAATGGCATGGAGCATTGTGATGAAAATGGCATGGGACATTGTGATGAAAAAGGCATGGAGCCTTTTTGTGACAGGGTTCAAGGAGCATTCTGACGGGGAGCATTGTGATGACAAGTGTATTGAGCATTGTGATGACAAAGGTCATGGAGCATTGTGACAATAAGGGCATGGAGTATTGAGATGACAGGCGTCATGGAGAGTTGTGATGACAAGTGTTATGGAACATTGTGATCACAAGAGTTTGGAGCATTGTGATGACAGAGGTCATGGATCATTTTGATTTCAAGGAGCATGGAGCATTGTGATGACCAGGGCATGAAGCAATGTGATCCCAAGTTTCATGGAGGATCGTGATGACAATGGTAATGGAGTATTGTGATGACAAGTGCATGGAGTATTGTGATGACAAGAGCATATAACATTGTGATGAGAAGTGCCATGGAGCACTGTGATGACGAGGATGTGGAGAATTGTGAGGACAAGGGACATTGAGCTGCGAGATGACCAGGGCATGGAGCATTCTGATGGCAAAACCGTGGAACATTGAGATGAGAAGACCTTGAGTAATTGTGATGACGAGCATCATGGAGCACTGTAATGAAAAGGGTCATGAAGCACTGTGATGACTGGTGTCAGGGAGCATTGAGATGACAGGGGTCATGGAGCATTGTGATAACAAGAGCATGTAATGTTGTGATGAGAAGTGTCATGTAGCATCGTGATGACAAGGACGAGGAGAATTGTGATGACAAGGGACATGGAGCATTGTGATAACTAGGACATGGTGCAATGTGATGACAGGGGTCATGGAGCATTATTATGACAAGGGCCATGGTGCATTCTCACATAAGATATCACTTATGAAGGGAATGTAAACATGGCTACATATGAACTGAATTAGGAAACAGAACAGTGTCTCAGATTTAGGAAACACTCTTATGCTTGCTTAAGGGGAAAGGAGAGGTGGGGAGATGCACAAAACCAGAGTTTGATATTAGCACAGGTACCGTTCCATAATCCAAATACAGAATAGACAAGAACTACTCCTTCCATAGTGAACGGGACTCAAAACCCCTATTTCCAGCAGAGGAATAGATCTCACTAGTAAGAATCTTAAAATCAGTGTATTTATATGTCTCTGTAAGGGAATCAATTTTGTCTAGACTGGCAAAAACAAGTCAGGGATAATCAGCTCAACCCCATTATAAAACTGAATTTGAAAAACAAAACAAAATAAAAAAAACAGCGATATTCTTACACAATTCCTTCAAGGGCTCTGATGCAACCTGGAATGACAGTATCTACAACAACAGCTGGAAGAGACATAAGGCTGGACACATGGGACTGAGGGGATGGGTGAGATAGGTGGCGAAAATGCAGTCCCTTTAAAGCAATAATGCGTGCCACCAATTCGATGGGTGCCAACTCTCCAGGTTGAAGGTATTATTACTACAGCTATAAAATGTACGGAAAACCTAGAGAGTGGACACACAGTGAATACGAAAGGTTTCTAAAACTCAACGAACAGTCCCTCTCCTGGTGCTCCGGTTTGACTTTCCAACTGCTTTACTATCAATCTCCCAAATTGGAGAGACAACCCCTTTAACCTCCTGGTTCCCACTGGTGGCCAATCTGGCTGAGGATGAAAGGGAAGAGGGAGGACCAATGAGAGAGTAGCTGTTAGGCATTTGGACGGGCACATGTCACTCTAATTTCCCGGTAGGAAGAAGAATTACCCAAAGTCTCAGCCAGCCACCGGGAACCAGTATAGTTCATGAACCAAAATTTTGGACGTGCGTTCAGCTCACAAAAAAACGAGTTGAAAAATTGAGCTCATGGGCACAGCAATTCACAAACTGGCAGATTAATAAAGGACAACCATCATCCAAAAATCTGTTGAGGGAAGGCAACGAGGCCAACTTGAAAGCGAGGCAGAATAGCAGGAAACAGATTTCAAGAGGTATGTAGGAATTGCCTGTAAAGCACAGGAAGAGGGGCACAACTTCGACAAAGATGCACTTGCCCAAAAAGGGTGTATGTGTTTTCTCCTGAATATATTCAGGAGAAAACGCATACGCCCTTTTTGGCCAAGCAAGCAAGCGGGCAATGCAAATGTGCACTACAAAGAAGTACCTCTTCACACCGGTCAAAAGGGATATCCACAAAATGTGTAAAAACCGGAGGGCAAGACAGGCCCTGGAGAACAGGAGCCTTGTTATGCTGATGGGCGGGATGTAAATTGCCAACTGCCTCACTGGAGGAGTGCATTGTGTTCCCTAAAACAAGTAAACAACACAGCTACAGAGCCAAGGGCATTTCCAGTCTAGGGAATATACCTTGGGAAACCCTAAAATCAATATGGCAGAGCCAACACCGAATTAAGGGCTGCACTGCTTACAAGAGCCTCAACTTGGGCACACCTTAAATATCCCAGTAATATAAAAATGGTTCAAAAAACTGTGCTACTTACGTACGATGGAATATCCCTCAGCCATGAAATCAAAGTCATAAGACCAGGAGCAGCAAAGTGAGTGGATTCAGGTACAAGGTTCTAAGTGAAATAAGTCACACAGAAAAAGAAACTTATCATAAGATATCACTTATGAAGATCCTGTAAACATGGCTACACATGAACTGAGTTAGGAAAGAGAACAGAGTCTCACATTTAGAAAACACTCTTATGCCTGCTTCAGGGGGAAGGAGAGGTGGGGAGATGCATAAAACCAGAGTTTGATATAAGCACAGCTTCCATTCCAAAAACCAATTATGGAATAGACAAGACAGACACCTTCCAGTGAAAGGGACTCAAAACACCATATTTCCCACACAGGAATAGATCTCACTAGTAAGAATCTTAAAACCTATGTATTGATATGTCTCCATAAGGGAATCAAGTGTGTCTAGACTGGCATAAACATGGCAGCGAGAATCAGCTCAAACCCACTATAAAGAGGAATTTCAAAAACAAATCAAAAAAACAGGGAAATCCTTTACAATTCCTTCAGGGTCTCTGACGAATCCTGGCATGCCCCTATCTACAATGACAGCTGGATGTGGCATAAGGCAGGACACTTGGGACTGAGAGCATTGGTGAGATTGGGTGAGCAAATGAAGACCCTTTAAAGCAATAATGCAAGGCCCCCATTCCATGGGTCCCAACTCTCCTGGTTGAAGGGAATATTACTAAAGCTATAACATGTACGGGAAACCTAGAGAATGAACACACTGTGAATACGAAAGGTTTCTAAAACTCAACGAATAGTCCCTCGCCTGGTGTTCCGGTTTGACTTTCCAACTGCTTTACTATCAAACTCCCAACTTGGAGAGACAGCCCCTTTAAGCTCCTGGTTCGAACACGTTGCCAATATGGCAGAGGATGAAAGGGAAGAGGAAGAACCAATGAGAGAGTAGCTGTTAGGCATTTGGACGGGCACATGTCACTCTAATTTCCCGGCAGGAAGAAGAATTAACCAAAGTCTCAGCCACCCACCCGGAACCAGTATATGTTCTGAACCAATATTTTGGAGTTGCATTCAGCTCACAAAAGCGAGTGGAAAAATGGAGCTCAGGGGCACAGAAATTCATAAACTGGCAGAGTAATAAAGGACAACTATCATCAAAAAGTCTGCTGAGGGAAGACAAGGAGGCCAACTTGAATGCGAGGCAGAATAGCAGGAAACAGATTTCAAGAGGTACGTAGGAATCGCCTTTAAAGCACAGGAAGAGGGGCACAACTTCGACAATGATGCACTTGGCCAAAAAATGCGTATGCATTTTGTCTTGAATATATTCAGGAGAAAACGCATACGCCCTTTTTGGCTAAGCAAGCAAGCGGGCAATGCAAATCTGCACTACAAAGAAGTATCTCTTCCCACCGGTCAAAAGGGACATCCAAAAATGTGTAAAAACCAGAAAGGCAAGACAGGCACTGGAGAACAGGAGCCTTGATTTGCTGATGGGCGGGAGGTAAATTGCCCACTGCCTCACTGGAGGAGTGCATTGTGTTCCCTAAAACAAGTAAACAACAGAGCTATAGAGCCAGGGACATTTCCAGTCTACGGAATATACCTTGGGAAAACTGAAAATCAATATTTCACAGCCATCCCCAAATTCAGGGCTGCACTTCTTACAAGAACCTCAACTTGGGTACACCTTAAATATCCCAGGAAATATAAAAATGGTTCAAAAAATTGTGGTACTTACGTACTATGGAATATCCCTCAGCCTTGAAATCAATGTCATAACACCAGTAGCAGCAAAGTGAGTGGATTCAGGTATGATGATTCTAAGTGAAATAAATCACACAGAAAAAGAAACATATCATACGATATCACTAATGAAGATCCTGTAAACATGGTATACATGAACTGGGTTAGGATGGAGAACAGAGTCTCACATCGAGAAAACCCTCTTATGCCTGCTTAAGGGGGAAAGAGAGGTGGGGTGATGCATAAAACCAGAGTTTGATATAAGCCCAGGTACCGATCCAAAAACCAACTAAGGAATAGACAAGACCTACACCTTCCTCAGTGAAAGGGACTCAAAAACCCATATTTCCCGCAGAGGAATAGATCTCACTAGTAAGAATCTTAAAACCTATGTATTGATATGTCACCATTAGGGAATCAAGTGCGTCTAGACTGGCATAAACATAGCTGCGAGAATCTGCTTAAACACACAATAGAAAGGAATTTCAAAAAGAAATTAAAAAACAGGGAAATACTTTACAATACCTTCAGGGTCTATGATGAACCCTGGAATGACCCTATCTACAATGACAGCTGGATGTGGCATAAGGCTGGACACTTGGGACTGAGAGGATTGTTGAGATTGGGTGAGCAAACGCAGACGCTTTAAAGCAATAATGCCTGGCCCCAATTCGATGGTTCACAACTCTACAGGTTGAAGGGAATATCACTACAGCTATAACATGTACGGGAAACCTAGAGAATGGACACACTGTGAATACGAAAGGTTTCTAAAACTCAACGAATTGTCCCGCTCCTTGTGCTCCGGTTTGACTTTCCAACGGCTTTACTATCAATCTCCCATCTTGGAGAGACAGACCCTTTAACCTCCTTGTTCGCACAGGTTGCCAATTTGGCAGAGGATGGAAGGGAATAGGGAGCACCAATGAGACACTAGCTATTAGGCACTTGGACGGGCACATTTCACTCTAATTTCCCGGCAGGAAGAAGAATTAACCAAAGTCTCAGCCACCCACCGGGAAACAGTATAGGTTCTGAACCAAAATTTTGGACTTGCGTTCAGTTCACAAAAAACGACATGAAAAATGGAGCTCAGGGGCACAGCAATTAACAAACTGGCAGAGTAATAAAGGAAAACTATCGTCCAAAAATCTGTTGAGGGAAGGCAACGAGGCGGACTTGAAAGCGAGGCAGAATAGCAGGAAGCAGATTTCAAGAGGTACGTTTGAATCGCCTGTAAAGCACAGGAAAAGGGGCACAACGTTGAGAATGATGCACTTGGGCAAAAAGGGCATATGGATTTTCTCCTGAATATATTCAGGAGAAAATGCATACACCCTTTTTGGCCGAGAAAGCAAGCGGGCAATGCAAATCTGCACTACAAAGAGGTATCACTTCCCACTGGTAACAAGGGACATCCAGAAAATGTGTAAAAACCAGAAAGGCAAAACAGGCCCTGGAGAACAGGGAGCCATGTTGTGCTAATAGGCGGGAAGTAAATTGCCAACTGCATCACTGGACGAGTGCATTGTGTTCCCTAAAACAAATAAACAACAGAGCTACTGAGCCAAGCACACTACCAGTCTAGGGAATATACATTGGGATCCCTGAAAATCAATAAGAGAGTGCCACCACCAAATTTAGGGCTGCACTGCTTTCAAGAACCTCAACTTGGGTACACCTTAAGTATCCCAGGAAATATAAAAATGGTTCAAGAAATTGTGGTACTTACGTACGATGGAATATCCCTCAGCCATGAAACCAATGTCACAAGACCAGTAGCAGAATAGTGACTGGATTCAGGTACGATGATTCTAAGTGAAATATGTCACACAGAAAAACAAACTTATCATAAGATATCACTTATGAAGAACCTGTAAACATGGCTACATATGAACTGTGTTAAGAAAGTGATCAGAGACTCACATTTAGAAAAGACTCTTATGCCTGCTAAAGGGGGAAGGAGAGGTGGGTTGATGCATAAAACCAGTTTGATATAACCACAGGTACCGTTCCAAAAACCAACTGTGATATAGACAAGACCTACAGCTTCCTCAGGGAAAGGGACTCAAAACCCCATATATCCAGCAGAGGAATGGATCTGACTTGTAAGAATCTTAAAACCTATGTATTGCTATGTCTCCATAAGGGAATCAAGTGTGTCTAGACTAGCATAAACATGGCTGCGTGAATCAGCTCAAACACACTATAAAAAGGAATTTCAAAAACAAAACAAAAAAATAGGGAAATTCTTTACAATTCCTTCAGGGTCTCTGATGAAACCTGTAATGACCCTATGTACAATGACCGCTGGATGTGGCATAAGGCTGGACACTTGGGACTGAGAGGATTGGTGAGATTGGGTGAGCAAATGCAGACCCTTCAAATCAATAATGCATGGCCCCCATTCCATGGGACACAACTCTCCAGATTGAAGGTTATATTACTACAGCTATAACATGTACGGGAAACCTAGAGAATGGACACACTGTGAATACAAACGGTTTCCAGAACTCAATGAATAGTCCCTCTCCAGGTGCTCCGGTTTGACATTCCAACTGCTTTACTATCAATCTCCCAACTTGGAGAGACAGCCCATTTAACCTCCTGGTTCGCACAGGTTGCCAATTTGGCAAAGGATGGAAGGGAAGAGGGACAACCAATGAGAGAGCAGCTGTTAGACATTTGGACGGGCACATATCACTCTAATTTCCCGGCAGGAAGAAGAATTAACCAACGTCTCAGCCACCCACCAGGAACCAGTAGAGGTCCTGATCCAAAATTTTGGACTTGCGTACAGCTCACAAAAAACGAGTCGAAAAATGGAGCTCAGGGGCACAGCAATTCACAAACTGGCAGAGTAATAAAGGACAACTATAGTCCAAAAATCTGTTGAGGGAAGGCAACAAGGCAGACTTGAAATCGAGGCAGAATAGCAGGAAACAGATTTCAAGAGGTACTTTGGAATCGCCTGTAAAGCACAGGAAGAGGGGCACAACTGCGACAATGACGCACTGGGCCAAAAAGGACGAACACATTTTCCCCTGAACATATTCAGGAGAAAACACATACGCCCTTTTTGGCCAAGCAAGCAAGCAGGCAATGCAAATCTGCACGACAAAGAAGTATCACTAACCTCCTGTCAAAAGGGATATCCACAAAATGTGTAAAAAACAGAAAGTCAAAACAGGCCCTTGAGAACAGGGAGCATTTTTATGCTGATGGGCGGGATGTAAATTGCAAACTGCCTACTGGAGGAGTGCATTGTGATCCCTAAAACAAGTAAACAACACAGCTACAGAGCCAAGGGCACTTCCATTCTAGGGAATATACCTTGGGAAAACTGAATATTAATAAGACAGAGCCACCCACAAATTTAGGGCTGCCCTGCTTACAAGAAACTCAACTTGGGTACACCTTAAATATCCCAGGAAATATAAAAATGGTTCAAAAAACTGTGGTATTTATGTACAATGGAATATCCCTCAGCCATGAAATCAATGTCATAAGACCAGGAGCAGCAAAGTGAGTGGATTCAGGTACGATGATTCTAAGTGAAACAAGTCACACAGAAAAAGAAACTTACCATAAGATATCACTTATGAAGATCCTGTAAACATGGCTACACAAGAACTGAGTTAGGAAAGAGAACAGAGTCTCACATTTAGAAAACACTCGTATGCCTGCTTAAGGGGAAAGGAGAAGTTGGGTGATGCATAAAACCAGAGTTTGATAGAAGCACAGGTACCATTTCTATAACCAACTGTGGAATAGACAAGACCTACACCTTCCTCAGTGAAAGGGACTCAAAACACCATATTTCCCGCCGAGGAATAGATCACACTAGTAAGAATCTTAAAACTTATGTATTGATATGTCTCTGTAAAGGAATCAAGTGTGTCTAGACTGGCATAAACGTGGCAGCGAGAATCAGCTCAAACCCACTATAAAAAGGAATTTCAAAAACAAAACCAAAAAACAGGGAAATTCTTTACATTTCCTTCAGGGTCTCTGATGAAACCTGGTATGACCCTATCTACAATGACAGCTGGATGTGGCATAAGGCTGGACACTTGGAACTGAGAGGATTGGTGAGATTGGGAGAGCAAATGCAGACCCTTTAAAGCAGAAATGCATGGCCCCCATTCCATGGGTCCCAACTCTCCATGTGGAAGGGAATATTACTACAGCTATAACATGTACGGGAAACCTAGAGAATGGACACACTGTGAATACAAAAGTTTTCTAAAACTCAACGCGTAGTCCCTCTCCTGGTGCTCCGGTTTGACATTCCAACTGCTTTACTATCAATCTCCCAACTTGGAGAGACAGCCCCTTTAACCTCGTGGTTCGCACAGGTTGCCAATTTGGCAGAGGATGGAAGGGAAGAGGGAGAACCAATGAGAGAGTAGCTGTTAGGCATTTGGACGGGCACATGTCACTCTAATTTCCCGGCAGGAAGAAGAATTAACCAGAGTCTCAGCCCCCCACCGGGAACCAGTATAGGTCCTGAACCAAAATTTTGGACTTGCGTACAGCTCACAAAAAACGAGTTGAAAAATGGAGCTCAGGGGCACAGGAATTCACAAACTGGCAGAGTAATAAAGGACAACTATCGTCCAAAAATCTGTTGAGGGAAGGCAACGAGGCGGACTTGAAAGAGAGGCAGAATAGCAGGAAACAGATTTCAAGAGGTATTTGGAATCACCTTTAAAGCACAGGAAGAGGGGCACAACTTCGAAAATGATGCACTTTGCCAAAAAGGGTGTATGCGTTTTCTCCTGAATATATTCAGGAGAAAACGCATACGCCCTTTTTGGCCAAGCAAGCACGCGGGCAATGCAAATCTACGCTACAAAGAAGTATCACTTCCCACCGGTCAAAAGGGACATCCACAAAATGTGTAAAAACCAGAAAGGAAAGACAACCCTGGAGAACAGGGAGCCTTGTTATGCTGATGGGCGGGATGTAAATTGCCAACTGCCTCACTGGAGGAGTGCATTGCGTTCCCTAAAACAAGTAAACAACACAGCTACAGAGCCAAGGGCACTTCCAGTCTAGGGAATATACCTTGGGAAAACTGAAAATCAATAAGACAGAGCCACCCTCAAATTTAGGGCTGCACTGCTTACAAGAACCTCAACTTGGGTACACCTTAAATATCCCAGGAAATATAAAAATGGTTCAAAAACTCTGGTATTTATGTACGATGGAATATCCCTCAGCCATGAAATCAATGTCATAAGACCAGGAGCAGCAAAGTGAGTGGATTCAGGTACGATGATTCTAAGTGAAATAAGTCACACAGAAAAAGAAACTTATCATAGGATATCACTTATGAATATCCTGTAAACATGGCTCCCCATGAACTGAGTTAGGAAACAGAACAGAGTCTCACATTTAGAAAACACTCTTATGCCTGCTTAAGGGGAAAGGAGAGGTGGGGTGATGCATAAAAACAGAGTTTGATATAAGCACAGGTACCATTTCTATAACCAACTGTGGAATAGACAAGACCTACACCTTCCTCAGTGAAAGGGACTCAAAACCCCATACTTCCCGCAGAGGAATAGATCACACTAGTAAGAATCTTAAAACTTATGTATTGATATGTCTCTGTAAAGGAATCAAGTGTGTCTAGACTGGCATAAACGTGGCAGCGAGAATCAGCTCAAACCCACTATAAAAAGGAATTTCAAAAACAAAACCAAAAAACAGGGAAATTGTTTACATTTCCTTCAGGGTCTCTGATGAAACCTGGAATGACCCTATCTACAATGACAGCTGGATGTGGCATAATGCTGGACACTTGGGACTGAGAGGATTGGTGAGATTGGGTGAGCAAATGCAGACCCTTTAAAGCAGAAATGCATGGCCCCCATTCCATGGGTCCCAACTCTCCATGTGGAAGGGAATATTACTACAGCTATAACATGTACGGGAAACCTAGAGAATGGACACACTGTTAATACAAAAGGTTTCTAAAACTCAACGAGTAGTCCCTCTCCTGGTGCTCCGGTTTGACTTTCCAACTGCTTTACTATCAATCTCCCAACTTGGAGAGACAGCCCCTTTAACCTCATGGTTCGCACAGGTTGCCAATTTGGCAGAGGATGGAAGGGAAGAGGGAGAACCAATGAGAGAGTAGCTGTTAGGCATTTGGACGGGCACATGTCACTCTAATTTCCCGGCAGGAAGAAGAATTAACCAGAGTCTCAGCCCCCCACCGGGAACCAGTATAGGTCCTGAACCAAAATTTTGGACTTGCGTACAGCTCACAAAAAACGAGTTGAAAAATGGAGCTCAGGGGCACAGGAATTCACAAACTGGCAGAGTAATAAAGGACAACTATCGTCCAAAAATCTGTTGAGGGAAGGCAACGAGGCGGACTTGAAAGCGAGGCAGAATAGCAGGAAACAGATTTCAAGAGGTATTTGGAATCACCTTTAAAGCACAGGAAGAGGGGCACAACTTCGAAAATGATGCACTTGGCCAAAAAGGGCGTATGCGTTTTCTCCTGAATATATTCAGGAGAAAACGCATACGCCCTTTTTGGCCAAGCAAGCACGCGGGCAATGCAAATCTACGCTACAAAGAAGTATCACTTCCCACCGGTCAAAAGGGACATCCACAAAATGTGTAAAAACCAGAAAGGAAAGACAACCCTGGAGAACAGGGAGCCTTGTTATGCTGATGGGCGGGATGTAAATTGCCAACTGCCTCACTGGAGGAGTGCATTGCGTTCCCTAAAACAAGTAAACAACAGAGCTACAGAGCCAAGGGCACTTCCATTCTAGGGAATATACCTTGGGAAAACTGAAAATCATTAAGACAGAGCCACCCCCAAATATAGGGCTGCACTGCTTACAAGAACCTCAACTTGGGTACACCTTAAATATCCCAGGAAATATAAAAATGGTTCAAAAACTCTGGTATTTATGTACGATGGAATATCCCTCAGCCAAGAAATCAATGTCATAAGACCAGGAGCAGCAAAGTGAGTGGATTCAGGTACGAGGATTCTAAGTGAAATAAGTCACACAGAAAAAGAAACTTATCATAAGATATCACTTATGAAGATCCTGTAAACATGGCTCCACATGAACTGAGTTAGGAAACAGAACAGAGTCTCACATTTAGAAAACACTCTTATGCCTGCTTAAGGGGAAAGGAGAGGTGGGGTGATGCATAAATACAGAGTTTGATATAAGCACAGGTACCATTTCTATAACCAACTGTGGAATAGACAAGAGCTACACCTTCCTCAGTGAAAGGGACTCAAAACCCCATATTTCCCGCAGAGGAATTGATCACACTAGTAAGAATCTTAAAACTTATGTATTGATATGTCTCTGTAAAGGAATCAAGTGTGTCTAGACTGGCATAAACGTGGCAGCGAGAATCAGCTCAAACCCACTATAAAAAGGAATTTCAAAAACAAAACCAAAAAACAGGGAAATTCTTTACATTTCCTTCAGGGTCTCTGATGAAACCTGGAATGACCCTATCTACAATGACAGCTGGATGTGGCATAAGGCTGGACACTTGGGACTGAGAGGATTGGTGAGATTGGGTGAGCAAATGCAGACCCTTTAAAGCAGAAATGCATGGCCCCCATTCCATGGGTCCCAACTCTCCATGTTGAAGGGAATATTACTACAGCTATAACATGTACGGGAAACCTAGAGAATGGACACACTGTGAATACAAATGTTTTCTAAAACTCAACGAGTAGTCCCTCTCCTGGTGCTCCGGTTTGACTTTCCAACTGCTTTACTATCAATCTCCCAACTTGGAGAGACAGCCCCTTTAACCTCGTGGTTCGCACAGGTTGCCAATTTGGCAGAGGATGGAAGGGAAGAGGGAGAACCAATGAGAGAGTAGCTGTTAGGCATTTGGACGGGCACATGTCACTCTAATTTCCCGGCAGGAAGAAGAATTAACCAGAGTCTCAGCCCCCCACAGGGAACCAGTATAGGTCCTGAACCAAAATTTTGGACTTGCGTACAGCTCACAAAAAACGAGTTGAAAAATGGAGCTCAGGGGCACAGGAATTCACAAACTGGCAGAGTAATAAAGGACAACTATCGTCCAAAAATCTGTTGAGGGAAGGCAACGAGTCGGACTTGAAAGCGAGGCAGAATAGCAGGAAACAGATTTCAAGAGGTACGTTGGAATCGCCTTTAAAGCACAGGAAGAGGGGCACAACTTCGACAGTGATGCACTTGGCCAAAAAGTGCGTATGCATTTTCTCCTGAATATATTCAGGAGAAAACCCATACGCCCTTTTTGGCCAAGCAAGCAAGCGGGCAATGCAAATCTGCACTACAAAGAAGTATCACTTCCCACCGGTCAAAAGGGACATCCACAAAATGTGTAAAAACCAGAAAGGCAAGACAGGCCCTGGAGAACAGGGAGACTTGCTATGCTGATGGGCGGGATGTAAATTGCCAACTGCCTCACTGGAGGAGTGCATTGCGTTCCCTAAAACAAGTAAACAACAGAGCTACAGAGCCAAGGGCACTTCCAGTCTAGGGAATATACCTTGGGAAAACTGAAAATCAATAAGACAGAGCCACCCCCAAATTTAGGGCTGCACTGCTTACAAGAACCTCAACTTGGGTACACCTTAAATATCCCAGGAAAGATAAAAATGGTTCAAAAAACTGTGGTACTTATGTACGATGGAATATCCCTCAGCCATGAAATCAATGTCATAAGACCAGGAGCAGCAAAGTGAGTGGATTCAGGTACGATGATTCTAAGTGAAATAAGTCACACAGAAAAAGAAACTTATCATAAGATATCACTTATGAAGATCCTGTAAACATGGCTCCACATGAACTGAGTTAGGAAAGAGAACAGAGTCTCACATTTAGAAAACACTCTTATGCCTGCTTAAGGGGAAAGGAGAGGTGGGGTGATGCATAAAACCAGAGTTTGATATAAGCACAGGTACCATTTCTATAACCAACTGTGGAATAGACAAGACCTACACCTTCCTCAGTGAAAGGGACTAAAAACCCCATATTTCCCGCAGAGGAATAGATCTGACTAGTAAGAATCTTAAAACCTATGTATTGATATGTCTCTGTAAGGGAATCAAGTGTGTCTAGACTGGCATAAACATGGCAGCGAGAATCAGCTCAAACCCACTATAAAAAGGAATTTCAAAAACAAAACCAAAAAACAGGGAAATTGTTTACATTTCCTTCAGGGTCTCTGATGAAACCTGGAAAGACCCTATCTACAATGACAGCAGGATGTGGCATAAGGCTGGACACTTGGGACTGAGAGGATTGGTGAGACTGGGTGAGCAAATGCAGACCCTTTAAAGCAAAAATGCATGGCCCCCATTCCATGGGTCCCAACTCTCCATGTTGAAGGGAATATTACTACAGCTATAACATGTACGGGAAACCTAGAGAATGGACACACTGTGAATACAAAAGATTTCTAAAACTCAACGAGTAGTCCCTCTCCTGGTGCTCCGGTTTGACTTTCAAAGTGCTTTACTATCAATCTCCCAACTTGGAGAGACAGCCCCTTTAACCTCCTGGTTCGCTCAGGTTGCCAATTTGGCAGAGGATGGAAGGGAAGAGGGAGAACCAGTGAGAGAGTAGCTGTTAGGCATTTGGACGGGCACATGTCACTCTAATTTCCCGGCAGGAAGACGAATTAACCAGAGGCTCAGCCACCCACCGGGAAACAGTATAGGTCCTGAACCAAAATTTTGGACTTGCGTACAGCTCACAAAAAACGAGTTGAAGAATGGAGCTCAGGGGCACAGCAATTCACAAACTGGCAGAGTAATAAAGGACAACTATCGTCCAAAAATCTGTTGAGGGAAGGCAACGAGGCAGACATTAAAGCGAGGCAGAATAGCAGGAAACAGATTTCAAGAGGTACGTTGGAATCGCCTTTAAAGCACAGGAAGAGGGGCACAACATCGACAATAATGCACTTGACCAAAAAGGGCGTATGCGTTTTCTCCTGAATATATTCAGGAGAAAACGCATACGCCCTTTTTGGCCAAGCAAGCAAGCGGGCAATGCAAATCTGCACTACAAAGAAGTATCACTTCCCACCGGTCAAAAGGGACATCCACAAAATGTGTAAAAACCAGAAAGGAAAGACAGGCCCTGGAGAACAGGGAGCCTTGTTATGCTGATGGGCGGGATGTAAATTGCCAACTGCCTCACTGGAGGAGTGCATTGCGTTCCCTAAAACAAGTAAACAACAGAGCTTCAGAGCCAAGGGCACTTCCAGTCTAGGGAATATACCTTGGGAAAACTGAAAATCAATAAGACAGAGCCACCCCCAAATTTAGGGCTGCACTGCTTACAAGAACCTCAACTTGGGTACACCTTAAATATCCCAGGAAATATAAAAATGGTTCAAAAAACTGTGGTATTTATGTACGATGGAATATCCCTCAGCCATGAAATCAATGTCATAAGACCAGGAGCAGCAAAGTGAGTGGATTCAGGTACGATGATTCTAAGTGAAATAAGTCACACAGAAAAAGAAACTTATCATAAGATATCACTTATGAAGATCCTGTAAACTTGGCTCCACATGAACTGAGTTAGGAAAGAGAACAGAGTCTCACATTTAGAAAACACTCTTATGCCTGCTTAAGGGGAAAGGAGAGGTGGGGTGATGCATAAAACCAGAGTTTGATATAAGCACAGGTACCATTTCTAAAACCAACTGTGGAATAGACAAGACCTACACCTTCCTCAGTGAAAGGGACTCAAAACCCCATATTTCCCGCAGAGGAAAACATCTGACTAGTAAGAATCTTAAAACCTATGTATTGATATGTCTCTGTAAGGGAATCAAGTATGTCTAGACTGGCATAAACATGGCAGCGAGAATCAGCTCAAACCGACTATAAAAAGGAATTTCAAAAACAAACCAAAAAACAGGGAAATTCTTTCCATTTCCTTCAGGGTCTCTGATGAAACCTGGAATGACCCTATATACAATGACAGCTGGATGTGGCATAAGGCTGGACACTTGGGACTGAGAGGATTGGTGAGATTGGGTGAGCAAATGCAGACCCCTTAAAGCAAAAATGCATGGCCCCCATTCCATGGGTCCCAACTCTCCATGTTGAAGGGAATATTACTTCAGCTATAACATGTACGGGAATCCTAGAGAATGGACACACTGTGAATACAAAAGGTTTCTAAAACTCAACGTGTAGTCCCTCTCCTGGTGCTCCGGTTTGACTTGCCAACTGCTTTACTATCAATCTCCCAACTTGGAGAGACAGCCCCTTTAACCTCCTGGTTTGCACAGGTTGCCAATTTGGCAGAGGATGGAAGGGAAGAGGGAGAACCAATGAGAGAGTAGCTGTTAGGCTTTTGGACGGGCACATGTCACACTAATTTCTCGGCAGGAAGAAGAATTAACCAGAGTCCCAGCCCCCCACCGGGAACGAGTATAGGTCCTGAGCCAAAATTTTGGACTTGCGTACAGCTCACAAAAACGATTTGAAAAATGGAGCTCAGGGGCACAGCAATTCACAAACTGGCAGAGTAATAAAGGACAACTATCGTTCAAAAATCTGTTGAGGGAAGGCAACGAGGCGGACTTGAAAGCGAGGCAGAATAGCAGGAAACAGATTTCAAGTGGTACGTTGGAATCGCCTTTAAAGCACAGGAAGAGGGGCACAACTTCGACAATGATGCACTTGGTCAAAAAGGGCGTATGCGTTTTCTCCTGAATATATTCAGGAGAAAACGCATACGCACTTTTTGGTCAAGCAAGCACGCGGGCAATGCAAATCTACGCTACAAAGAAGTATCACTTCCCACCGGTCAAAAGGGACATCCACAAACTGTGTAAAAACCAGAAAGGCAAGACAGGCCCTGGAGAACACAGAGCCTTGTTATGCTGATGGGCGGGATGTAAATTGCCAACTGCCTCACTGGAGGAGTGCATTGCGTTCCCTAAAACAAGTAAACAACAGAGCTACAGAGCCAAGGGCACTTCCAGTCTAGGGAATATACCTTGGGAAAACTGAAAATCAATAAGACAGAGCCACCCCCAAATATAGGGCTGCACTGCTTACAAGAACGTCAACTTGGGTACACCTTAAATATCCCAGGGAAGATAAAAATGGTTCAAAAAACTGTGGTATTTATGTACGATAGAATATCCCTCAGCCATGAAATCAATGTCATAAGACCAGGAGCAGCAAAGTGAGTGGATTCAGGTACGATGATTCTAAGTGAAAGAAGTCACACAGAAAAAGAAACTTATCATAAGATATCACTTATGAAGATCCTGTAAACATGGCTCCACATGAACTGAGTTAGGAAAGAGAACAGAGTCTCACATTTAGAAAACACTCTTATGCCTGCTTAAGGGGAAAGGGGAGGTGGGGTGATGCATAAAACCAGAGTTTGATATAAGCACAGGCACAATTTCTATAACCAACTGTGGAATAGACAAGACCTACACCTTCCTCAGTGAAAGGGACTTAAAACCCCATATTTCCCGCAGAGGAATAGAACTGACTAGTAAGAATCTTAAAACCTATGTATTGATATGTCTCTGTAAAGGAATCAAGTGTGTCTAGACTGGCATAAACATGGCAGCGAGAATCAGCTCAAACCCACTATAAAAAGGAATTTCAAAAACAAAACCAAAAAACACGGAAATTGTTTACATTTCCTTCAGGGTCTCTGATGAAACCTGGAATGACCCTATCTACAATGACAGCTGCATGTGGCATACGGCTGGACACTTGGGACTGAGAGGATTGGTGAGATTGGGTGAGCAAATGCACACCATTTAAAGCAAAAATGCATGGGCCCCATTCCATGGGTCCCAACTCTCCATGTTGAAGGGAATATTACTACAGGTATAACATGTACGGGAAACCTAGAGAATGGACACACTGTGAAAACAAAAGGTTTCTAAAACTCAATGAGTAGTCCCTCTCCTGGTGCTCCGGTTTGACTTTCCAACTGCTTTACTATCAATCTCCCAACTTGGAGAGACAGCCCCTTTAACCTCCTGGTTCGCACATGTTGCCAATTTGGCAGAGGATGGAAGGGAAGAGGGAGAACCAATGAGAGAGTAGCTGTTAGGCATTTGGAAGGGCACATGTCACTCTAATTTCCCGGCAGGAAGAAGAATTAACCAGAGTCTCAGCCCGCCACCGGGAACCAGTATAGGTCCTGAACCAAAATTTTGGACTTGCGTACAGCTCACAAAAAACGAGTTGAAAAATGGAGCTCAGGGGCACAGGAATTCACAAACTGGCAGAGTAATAAAGGACAACTATCGTCCAAAAATCTGTTGAGGGAAGGCAACGAGGCCGACTTGAAAGCGAGGCAGAATAGCAGGAAACAGATTTCAAGAGGTACGTTGGAATCGCTTTTAAAGCACAGGAAGAGGGGCACAACTTCGACAGTGATGCACTTGGCCAAAAAGGGCGTATGCATTTTCTCCTGAATATATTCAGGAGAAAACCCATACGCCCTTTTTGGCCAAGCAAGCAAGCGGGCAATGGAAATCTGCACTACAAAGAAGTATCACTTCCCACCGGTCAAAATGGACATCCACAAAATGTGTAAAAACCAGAAAGGAAAGACAGGCCCTGGAGAACAGGGAGCCTTGTTATGCTGATGGGCGGGATGTAAATTGCCAACTGCCTCACTGGAGGAGTGCATTCCGTTCCCTAAAACAAGAAAACAACAGAGCTACAGAGCCA
This sequence comes from Mesoplodon bidens, assembly GCF_964165515.1. NCBI lineage: Eukaryota > Metazoa > Chordata > Mammalia > Artiodactyla > Ziphiidae > Mesoplodon > Mesoplodon bidens. The sequence goes on from NW_027671403.1 coordinate 1,253,837, forward strand.
AGGGCACTTCCAGTCTCGGGAATATACCTTGGGAATACTGAAAATCAAGAAGACAGAGCCACACCCAAATTTAGGGCTGCTCTGCTTACAAGAACCTCAACTTGTGTACACCTTAAATATCCCAGGAAATATAAAAATGGTTCAAAAAACTGTGGTATTTATGTACGATGGAATATCCCTCAGCCATGAAATCAATGTCATAAGACCAGGAGCAGCAAAGTGAGTGGATTCAGGTACGATGATTCTAAGTGAAATAAGTCACACAGAAAAAGAAATTTATCATAAGATATCACTTATGAAGATCCTGTAAACATGGCTACACATGAACTGATTTAGGAAACAGAACAGAGTCTCACAAATAGAAAACACTCTTATGCCTGCTTAAGGGGAAAGGAGAGGTGGGGTGATGCATAAAACCAGAGTTTGATATAAGCACAGGTACCATTTCTAAAACCAACTGTGGAATAGACAACACCTACACCTTCCTCAGTGAAAGGGACTCAAAACCCCATATTTCCCGCAGAGGAATAGATCTGACTAGGAAGAATCTTAAATCCTATGTATTGATAAGTCTCTGTACGGGAATCAAGTGTGTCTAGACTGGCGTAAACATGGCAGCGAGAATCAGCTCAAACCCACTATAAAAAGGAATTTCAATAACAAAACCAAAAAACAGGGAAATTCTTTACATTTCCTTCAGGGTCTCTGATGAAACCTGGAATGACCCTATCTACAATGACAGCTGGATGTGGCATAAGGCTGGACACTTGGGACTGAGAGGATTGGTGAGATAGGGTGAGCAAATGCAGACCCTTAAAAGCAACAATGCATGGCCCCCATTCCTTGGGTCCCAACTCTCCATGTTGAAGGGAATATTACTACAGCTATAACATGTACGGGAAACCTAGAGAATGGACACACTGTGAATACAAAAGGTTTCTAAAACTCAACGAGTAGACCCTCGCCTGGTGCTCCGGTTTGACTTTCCACCTGCTTTACTATCAATCTCCCAACATGGAGAGAAAGCCCCTTTAACCTCCTCGTTCGCACAGGTTGCCAATTTGGCAGAGGATGGAAGGGAAGAGGGAGAACCAATGAGAGAGTAGCTGTTAGGCATTTGGACGGTCACATGTCACTCTAATTTCCAGGAAGGAAGCAGAATTAACCAGAGTCTCAGCCACCCACTGGGAACCAGTAAGGGTCCTGAACCAAAATTTTGGTCTGGCGTACAGCTCACAAAAAACGAGTTGAAAAATGGAGCTCAGGGGCACAGCAATTCACAAACTGTCAGAGTAATAAAGGACAACTGTCGTCCAAAAATCTGTTGAGGGAAGGCAACGAGGCGGACTTGAAAGCGAGGCAGAATAGCAGGAAACAGATTTCAAGAGGTACGTTGGAATCGCCTTTAAAGCACAGGAAGAGGGGCACAACTTCGACAATGACGCACTTGGCCAAAAAGGGCGTATGCGTTTTCTCCTGAATATATTCAGGAGAAAACGCATACGACTTTTTGGCCAAGCAAGCACGCGGGCAATGCAAATCTGCACTACAAAGAAGTATCACTTCCCACCGGTCAAAAGGGACATCCACAAAATGTGTAAAAACCAGAAAGGCAAGACAGGCCCTGGAGAACAGGGAGCCTTGTTATGCTGATGGGCGGGATGTAAATTGCCAACTGCCTCACTGGAGGAGTGCATTGCGTTCCCTAAAACAAGTAAACAACAGAGCTACAGAGCCAAGGGCACTTCCAGTCAAGGGAATATACCTTGGGAAAACTGAAAATCAATAAGACAGAGCCACCCCCAAATTTAGGGCTGCTCTGCTTACAAGAACCTCAACTTGGGTACACCTTAAATATCCCAGGAAATATAAAAATGGTTCAAAAACCTGTGGTATTTATGTACGATGGAATATCCCTCAGCCATGAAATCAATGTCATAAGACCAGGAGCAACAAAGTGAGTGGATGCAGGTACGATGATTCTAAGTGAAATAAGTCACACAGAAAAAGAAACTTATCATAAGATATCACTTATGAAGATCCTGTAAACATGGCTACACATGAACTGAGTTAGGAAAGAGAACAGAGTCTCACATTTAGAAAACACTCTTATGCCTGCTTAAGGGGAAAGGAGAGGTGGGGTGATGCATAAAACCAGAGTTTGATATAAGCACAGGTACCATTTCTAAAACCAACTGTGGAATAGACAAGACCTACACCTTCCTCAGTGAAAGGGACTCAAAACCCCATATTTCCCGCAGAGGAATAGATCTGACTAGTAAGAATCTTAAAACCTATGTATTGATATGTCTCTGTAAGGGAATCAAGTGTGTCTAGACTGGCATAAACATGGCAGCGAGAATCAGCTCAAACGAAGTATAAAAAGGAATTTCAAAAACAAAACCAAAAAAGAGGGAAATTCTTTACATTTCCTTCAGGGTCTCTGATGAAACCTGGAATGACCCTATCTACAATGACAGCTGGATGTGGCATAAGGCTGGACACTTGGGACAGATAGGATTGGTGAGATTGGGTGAGCAAATGCAGACCTTTAAAAGCAACAATGCATGGCCCCCATTCCATGGGTCCCAACTCTCCATGTTGAAGGGAATATTACTACAGCTATAACATGTACGGGAAACCTAGAGAATGGACACACTGTGAATACAAAAAGTTTCTAAAACTCAACGAGTAGTCCCTCTCCTGGTGCTCCGGTTTGACCTTCCAACTGCTTTACTATCAATCTTCCACCTAGGAGAGACAGCCCCTTTAAGCTCCTGGTTCGCACAGGTTGCCAATTTGGCAGAGGATGGAAGGGAAGAGGGAGAACCAATGAGAGAGTAGCTGTTAGGCTTTTGGACGGGCACATGTCACTCTAATTTCCAGGCAGGAAGAATTATTAACCAGAGTCTCAGCCACCCACCGGGAACCAGTAAAGTTCCTGAACCAAAATTTTGGTCTTGCGTACATCTCACAAAAAACGAGTTGAAAAATGGAGCTCAGGGGCACAGCAATTCACAAACTAGAAGAGTAATAAAGGACAACTGTCGTCCAAAAATCTGTTGAGGGAAGGCAACGAGGCGGACTTGAAAGCGAGGCAGAATAGCAGGAAACAGATTTCAAGAGGTACGTTGGAATTGCCTTTAAAGCACAGGAAGAGGGGCACAACTTCGACAATGATGCACTTGGCCAAAAAGGGCGTATGCGTTTTCTCCTGAATATATTCAGGAGAAAACGCATACGACTTTTTGGCCAAGCAAGCACGCGGGCAATGCAAATCTGCACTACAAAGAAGTATCACTTCCCACCGGTCAAAAGGGACATCCACAAAATGTGTAAAAACCAGAAAGGAAAGACAGGCCCTGGAGAACAGGGAGCCTTGTTATGCTGATGGGCGGGATGTAAATTGCCAACTGCCTCACTGGAGGAGTGCATTGCGTTCCCTAAAACAAGTAAACAACAGAGCTTCAGAGCCAAGGGCACTTCCAGTCTAGGGAATATACCTTGGGAAAACTGAAAATCAATAAGACAGAGCCACCCCCAAATTTAGGGCTGCACTGCTTACAAGAACCTCAACTTGGGTACACCTTAAATATCCCAGGAAATATAAAAATGGTTCAAAAAACTGTGGTATTTATGTACGATGGAATATCCCTCAGCCATGAAATCAATGTCATAAGACCAGGAGCAGCAAAGTGAGTGGATTCAGGTACGATGATTCTAAGTGAAATAAGTCACACAGAAAAAGAAACTTATCATAAGATATCACTTATGAAGATCCTGTAAACTTGGCTCCACATGAACTGAGTTAGGAAAGAGAACAGAGTCTCACATTTAGAAAACACTCTTATGCCTGCTTAAGGGGAAAGGAGAGGTGGGGTGATGCATAAAACCAGAGTTTGATATAAGCACAGGTACCATTTCTAAAACCAACTGTGGAATAGACAAGACCTACACCTTCCTCAGTGAAAGGGACTCAAAACCCCATATTTCCCGCAGAGGAAAACATCTGACTAGTAAGAATCTTAAAACCTATGTATTGATATGTCTCTGTAAGGGAATCAAGTATGTCTAGACTGGCATAAACATGGCAGCGAGAATCAGCTCAAACCGACTATAAAAAGGAATTTCAAAAACAAACCAAAAAACAGGGAAATTCTTTCCATTTCCTTCAGGGTCTCTGATGAAACCTGGAATGACCCTATATACAATGACAGCTGGATGTGGCATAAGGCTGGACACTTGGGACTGAGAGGATTGGTGAGATTGGGTGAGCAAATGCAGACCCCTTAAAGCAAAAATGCATGGCCCCCATTCCATGGGTCCCAACTCTCCATGTTGAAGGGAATATTACTTCAGCTATAACATGTACGGGAATCCTAGAGAATGGACACACTGTGAATACAAAAGGTTTCTAAAACTCAACGTGTAGTCCCTCTCCTGGTGCTCCGGTTTGACTTGCCAACTGCTTTACTATCAATCTCCCAACTTGGAGAGACAGCCCCTTTAACCTCCTGGTTTGCACAGGTTGCCAATTTGGCAGAGGATGGAAGGGAAGAGGGAGAACCAACGAGAGAGTAGCTGTTAGGCTTTTGGACGGGCACATGTCACACTAATTTCTCGGCAGGAAGAAGAATTAACCAGAGTCCCAGCCCCCCACCGGGAACGAGTATAGGTCCTGAGCCAAAATTTTGGACTTGCGTACAGCTCACAAAAACGATTTGAAAAATGGAGCTCAGGGGCACAGCAATTCACAAACTGGCAGAGTAATAAAGGACAACTATCGTTCAAAAATCTGTTGAGGGAAGGCAACGAGGCGGACTTGAAAGCGAGGCAGAATAGCAGGAAACAGATTTCAAGTGGTACGTTGGAATCGCCTTTAAAGCACAGGAAGAGGGGCACAACTTCGACAATGATGCACTTGGTCAAAAAGGGCGTATGCGTTTTCTCCTGAATATATTCAGGAGAAAACGCATACGCACTTTTTGGTCAAGCAAGCACGCGGGCAATGCAAATCTACGCTACAAAGAAGTATCACTTCCCACCGGTCAAAAGGGACATCCACAAACTGTGTAAAAACCAGAAAGGCAAGACAGGCCCTGGAGAACACAGAGCCTTGTTATGCTGATGGGCGGGATGTAAATTGCCAACTGCCTCACTGGAGGAGTGCATTGCGTTCCCTAAAACAAGTAAACAACAGAGCTACAGAGCCAAGGGCACTTCCAGTCTAGGGAATATACCTTGGGAAAACTGAAAATCAATAAGACAGAGCCACCCCCAAATATAGGGCTGCACTGCTTACAAGAACGTCAACTTGGGTACACCTTAAATATCCCAGGGAAGATAAAAATGGTTCAAAAAACTGTGGTATTTATGTACGATAGAATATCCCTCAGCCATGAAATCAATGTCATAAGACCAGGAGCAGCAAAGTGAGTGGATTCAGGTACGATGATTCTAAGTGAAAGAAGTCACACAGAAAAAGAAACTTATCATAAGATATCACTTATGAAGATCCTGTAAACATGGCTCCACATGAACTGAGTTAGGAAAGAGAACAGAGTCTCACATTTAGAAAACACTCTTATGCCTGCTTAAGGGGAAAGGGGAGGTGGGGTGATGCATAAAACCAGAGTTTGATATAAGCACAGGCACAATTTCTATAACCAACTGTGGAATAGACAAGACCTACACCTTCCTCAGTGAAAGGGACTTAAAACCCCATATTTCCCGCAGAGGAATAGAACTGACTAGTAAGAATCTTAAAACCTATGTATTGATATGTCTCTGTAAAGGAATCAAGTGTGTCTAGACTGGCATAAACATGGCAGCGAGAATCAGCTCAAACCCACTATAAAAAGGAATTTCAAAAACAAAACCAAAAAACACGGAAATTGTTTACATTTCCTTCAGGGTCTCTGATGAAACCTGGAATGACCCTATCTACAATGACAGCTGGATGTGGCATACGGCTGGACACTTGGGACTGAGAGGATTGGTGAGATTGGGTGAGCAAATGCACACCCTTTAAAGCAAAAATGCATGGGCCCCATTCCATGGGTCCCAACTCTCCATGTTGAAGGGAATATTACTACAGGTATAACATGTACGGGAAACCTAGAGAATGGACACACTGTGAAAACAAAAGGTTTCTAAAACTCAATGAGTAGTCCCTCTCCTGGTGCTCCGGTTTGACTTTCCAACTGCTTTACTATCAATCTCCCAACTTGGAGAGACAGCCCCTTTAACCTCCTGGTTCGCACATGTTGCCAATTTGGCAGAGGATGGAAGGGAAGAGGGAGAACCAATGAGAGAGTAGCTGTTAGGCATTTGGAAGGGCACATGTCACTCTAATTTCCCGGCAGGAAGAAGAATTAACCAGAGTCTCAGCCCGCCACCGGGAACCAGTATAGGTCCTGAACCAAAATTTTGGACTTGCGTACAGCTCACAAAAAACGAGTTGAAAAATGGAGCTCAGGGGCACAGGAATTCACAAACTGGCAGAGTAATAAAGGACAACTATCGTCCAAAAATCTGTTGAGGGAAGGCAACGAGGCCGACTTGAAAGCGAGGCAGAATAGCAGGAAACAGATTTCAAGAGGTACGTTGGAATCGCTTTTAAAGCACAGGAAGAGGGGCACAACTTCGACAGTGATGCACTTGGCCAAAAAGGGCGTATGCATTTTCTCCTGAATATATTCAGGAGAAAACCCATATGCCCTTTTTGGCCAAGCAAGCAAGCGGGCAATGGAAATCTGCACTACAAAGAAGTATCACTTCCCACCGGTCAAAATGGACATCCACAAAATGTGTAAAAACCAGAAAGGAAAGACAGGCCCTGGAGAACAGGGAGCCTTGTTATGCTGATGGGCGGGATGTAAATTGCCAACTGCCTCACTGGAGGAGTGCATTCCGTTCCCTAAAACAAGAAAACAACAGAGCTACAGAGCCAAGGGCACTTCCAGTCTCGGGAATATACCTTGGGAATACTGAAAATCAAGAAGACAGAGCCACACCCAAATTTAGGGCTGCTCTGCTTACAAGAACCTCAACTTGTGTACACCTTAAATATCCCAGGAAATATAAAAATGGTTCAAAAAACTGTGGTATTTATGTACGATGGAATATCCCTCAGCCATGAAATCAATGTCATAAGACCAGGAGCAGCAAAGTGAGTGGATTCAGGTACGATGATTCTAAGTGAAATAAGTCACACAGAAAAAGAAATTTATCATAAGATATCACTTATGAAGATCCTGTAAACATGGCTACACATGAACTGATTTAGGAAACAGAACAGAGTCTCACAAATAGAAAACACTCTTATGCCTGCTTAAGGGGAAAGGAGAGGTGGGGTGATGCATAAAACCAGAGTTTGATATAAGCACAGGTACCATTTCTAAAACCAACTGTGGAATAGACAACACCTACACCTTCCTCAGTGAAAGGGACTCAAAACCCCATATTTCCCGCAGAGGAATAGATCTGACTAGGAAGAATCTTAAATCCTATGTATTGATATGTCTCTGTAAGGGAATCAAGTGTGTCTAGACTGGCGTAAACATGGCAGCGAGAATCAGCTCAAACCCACTATAAAAAGGAATTTCAAAAACAAAACCAAAAAACAGGGAAATTCTTTACATTTCCTTCAGGGTCTCTGATGAAACCTGGAATGACCCTATCTACAATGACAGCTGGATGTGGCATAAGGCTGGACACTTGGGACTGAGAGGATTGGTGAGATAGGGTGAGCAAATGCAGACCCTTAAAAGCAACAATGCATGGCCCCCATTCCTTGGGTCCCAACTCTCCATGTTGAAGGGAATATTACTACAGCTATAACATGTACCTGAAACCTAGAGAATGGACACACTGTGAATACAAAAGGTTTCTAAAACTCAACGAGTAGACCCTCGCCTGGTGCTCCGGTTTGACTTTCCACCTGCTTTACTATCAATCTCCCAACATGGAGAGAAAGCCCCTTTAACCTCCTCGTTCGCACAGGTTGCCAATTTGGCAGAGGATGGAAGGGAAGAGGGAGAACCAATGAGAGAGTAGCTGTTAGGCATTTGGACGGTCACATGTCACTCTAATTTCCAGGAAGGAAGCAGAATTAACCAGAGTCTCAGCCACCCACTGGGAACCAGTAAGGGTCCTGAACCAAAATTTTGGTCTGGCGTACAGCTCACAAAAAACGAGTTGAAAAATGGAGCTCAGGGGCACAGCAATTCACAAACTGTCAGAGTAATAAAGGACAACTGTCGTCCAAAAATCTGTTGAGGGAAGGCAACGAGGCGGACTTGAAAGCGAGGCAGAATAGCAGGAAACAGATTTCAAGAGGTACGTTGGAATCGCCTTTAAAGCACAGGAGGAGGGGCACAACTTCGACAATGACGCACTTGGCCAAATAGGGCGTATGCGTTTTCTCCTGAATATATTCAGGAGAAAACGCATACGACTTTTTGGCCAAGCAAGCACGCGGGCAATGCAAATATGAACTACAAAGGAGTATCACTTCCCACCGGTCAAAATGGACATCCAAAAAATGTGTAAAAACCAGAAAGGCAAGACAGGCCCTGGAGAACAGGGAGCCTTGTTATGCTGATGGGCGGGATGTAAATTGCCAACTGCCTCACTGGAGGAGTGCATTCCGTTCCATAAAACAAGTAAACAACAGAGCTACAGAGCCAAGGGCACTTCCAGTCTCAGGAATATACCTTGGGAATACTGAAAATCAAGAAGACAGAGCCACACCCAAATTTAGGGCTGCTCTGCTTACAAGAACCTCAACTTGGGTACACCTTAAATATCCCAGGAAATATAAAAATGGTTCAAAAAACTGTGGTATTTATGTACGATGGAATATCCCTCAGCCATGAAATCAATGTCATAAGACCAGGAGCAGCAAAGTGAGTGGATTCAGGTACGATGATTCTAAGTGAAATAAGTCACACAGAAAAAGAAACTTATCATAAGATATCACTTATGAAGATCCTGTAAACATGGCTACACATGAACTGAGTTAGGAAAGAGAACAGAGTCTCACATTTAGAAAACACTCTTATGCCTGCTTAAGGGGAAAGGAGAGGTGGGGTGATGCATAAAACCAGAGTTTGATATAAGCACAGGTACCATTTCTAAAACCAACTGTGGAATAGACAAGACCTACACCTTCCTCAGTGAAAGGGACTCAAAACCCCATATTTCCCGCAGAGGAATAGATCTGACTAGTAAGAATCTTAAAACCTATGTATTGATATGTCTCTGTAAGGGAATCAAGTGTGTCTAGACTGGCATAAACATGGCAGCGAGAATCAGCTCAAAGCCACTATAAAAATGAATTTCAAAAACAAAACCAAAAAACAGGGAAATTCTTTACATTTCCTTCAGGGTCTCTGATGAAACCTGGAATGACCATATCTACAATGACAGCTGGATGTGGCATAAGGCTGGACACTTGGGACAGAGAGGATTGGTGAGATTGGGTGAGCAAATGCAGACCCTTAAAAGCAACAATGCATGGACCCCATTCCATGGGTCCCAACTCTCCATGTTGAAGGGAATATTACTAAAGCTATAACATGTACGGGAAACCTAGAGAATGGACACACTGTGAATACAAAAGGTTTCTAAAACTCAACGAGTAGTCCCTCTCCTGGTGCTCCGGTTTGATTTTCCAACTGCTTTACTATCAATCTCCCAACTTGGAGAGACCACCCCTTTAACCTCCTCGTTCGCACAGGTTGCCAATTTGGCAGAGGATGGAAGGGAAGAGGGAGAACCAATGAGAGAGTAGCTGTTAGGTATTTGGACGGGCACATACCACTCTAATTTCCCGGCAGGAAGAAGAATTGACCAGAGTCTCAGCCACCCACCGGGAACCAGTATAGGTCCTGAACCAAAATTTTGGACTTGCGTACAGCTCACAAAAAACGAGTTGAAAAATGGAGCTCAGGGGCACAGCAATTCACAAACTGGCAGAGTAATAAAGGACAACTATCGTCCAAAAATCTGCTGAGGGAAGGCAACGACCCGGACTTGAAAGCGAGGCAGAATAGCAGGAAACAGATTTCAAGAGGTACGTTGGAATCGCCTTTAAAGCACAGGAAGAGGGGAACAATTTCGACAATGACGCACTTGGCCAAAAAGGGCGTATGCGTTTTTTCCTGAATATATTCAGGAGAAAACGCATACGCCCTTTTTGGCCAAGCAAGCAAGCGGGCAATGCAAATCTGCACTACAAAGAAGTATCACTTCCCACCGGTCAAAAGGGACATCCACAAAATGTGTAAAACCCAGAAAGGCAAGACAGGCCCTGGAGAACAGGGAGCCTTGTTATGCTGATGGGCGGGATGTAAATTGCCAACTGCCTCACTGGAGGAGTGCATTGCGTTCCCTAAAACATGTAAACAACAGAGCTACAGAGCCAAGGGCACTTCATGTCTCAGGAATATACCTTGGGGAAACTGAAAATCAATAAGACAGAGCCACCCCCAAATTTAGGGCTGCTCTGCTTACAAGAACCTCAACTTGGGTACACCTTAAATATCCCAGGAAATATAAAAATGCTTCAAAAAACTGTGGTATTTATGTACGATGGAATATCCCTCAGCCATGAAATCATTGTCATAAGACCAGGAGCAGCAAAGTGAGTGGATTCAGGTACGATGATTCTAAGTGAAATAAGTCACACAGAAAAAGAAACTTATCATAAGATATCACTTATGAAGATCCTGTAAACATGGCTCCACATGAACTGAGTTAGGAAAGAGAACAGAGTCTCACATTTAGAAAACACTCTTATGCCTGCTTAAGGGGAAAGGAGAGGTGGGGTGATGCATAAAACCAGAGTTTGATATAAGCACAGGTACCATTTCTAAAACCAACTGTGGAATAGACAAGACCTACACCTTCCTCAGTGAAAGAGACTCAAAACCCCATATTTCCCGCAGAGGAATAGGTCTGACTAGTAAGAATCTTAAAACCTATGTATTGATATGTCTCTGTAAGGGAATCAAGTGTGTCTAGACTGGCGTAAACATGGCAGCGAGAATCAGCTCAAACCCACTATAAAAAGGAATTTCAAAAACAAACCCAAAAAACAGGGAAATTCTTTACATTTCCTTCAGGGTCTCTGATGAAACCTGGAATGACCCTAACTACAAGGACAGCTGGATGTGGCATAAGGCTGGACAGTTGGGACTGAGAGGATTGGTGAGATTGGGAGAGCAAATGCAGACCCTTAAAAGCAACAATGCATGGCCCCCATTCCATGGGTCCCAACTCTCCATGTTGAAGGGAATATTACTACAGCTATAACATGTACGGGAAACCTAGAGAATGGACACACTGTGAATACAAATGGTTTCTAAAACTCAACGAGTAGTCCCTCTCCTGTTGCTCCGGTTTGACTTTCCAACTGCTTTACTATCAATCTCCCAACTTGGAGAGACAACCCCTTTAACCTCCTCGTTCGCACAGGTTGCCAATTAGGCCGAGGATGGAAGGAAAGAGGGAGAACCAATGAGAGAGTAGCTGTTAGGCATTTGGACGGGCACATATCACTCTAATTTCCCGGCAGGAAGAAGAATTGACCAGAGTCTCAGCCACCCACCGGGAACCAGTATAGGTCCTGATCCAAAATTTTGGACTTGCGTACAGCTCACAAAAAACGAGTTGAAAAATGGAGCTCAGGGGCACAGCAATTCACAAACTGGCAGAGTAATAAAGGACAACTATCGTCCAAAAATCTGTTGAGGGAAGGCAACGACCCGGACTTGAAAGCGAGGCAGAATAGCAGGAAACAGATTTCAAGAGGTACGTTGGAATCGCCTTTAAAGCACAGGAAGAGGGGAACAACTTCGACAATGATGCACTTGGCCAAAAAGGGCGTATGCGTTTTCTCCTGAATATATTCAGGAGAAAACGCATACGCCCTTTTTGGCCAAGCAAGCAAGCGGGCAATGCAAATCTGCACTACAAAGAAGTATCACTTCCCACCGGTCAAAAGGGACATCCACAAAATGTGTAAAAACCAGAAAGGCAAGACAGGCCCTGGAGAACAGGGAGCCTTGTTATGCTGATGGGCGGGATGTAAATTGCCAACTGCCTCACTGGAGGAGTGCATTGCGTTCTCTAAAACAAGTAAACAACAGAGCTACAGAGCCAAGGGCACTTCCAGTCTCAGGAATATACCTTGGGAAAACTGAAAATCAATAAGACAGAGCCACCCCCAAATTTAGGGCTGCTCTGCTTACAAGAACCTCACCTTGGGTACACCTTAAATATCCTAGGAAATATAAAAATGGTTCAAAAAACTGTGGTATTTATGTACGATGGAATATACCTCAGCCATGAAATCAATGTCATAAGACCAGGAGCAGCAAAGTGAGTGGATTCAGGTATGATGATTCTAAGTGAAATAAGTCACACAGAAAAAGAAACTTATCATAAGATATCACTTATGAAGATCCTGTAAACATGGCTACACATGAAATGAGTTAGGAAAGAGAACAGAGTCTCACAATTAGGAAACACTCTTATGCCTGCTTAAGGGGAAAGGAGAGGTGGGGTGATGCATAAATCCAGAGTTTGATATAAGCACAGGTACCATTTCTAAAACCAACTGTGGAATAGACAAGACCTACACCTTCCTCAGTGAAAGGGACTCAAAACCCCATATTTCCCGCAGAGGAATAGATCTGACTAGTAAGAATCTTAAAACCTATGTATTGATATGTCTCTGTAAGGGAATCAAGTGTGTCTAGACTGGCATAAACATGGCAGCGAGAATCAGCTCAAACCCACTATAAAAAGGAATTTCAAAAACAAAACCAAAAAACAGGGAAATTCTTTACATTTCCTTCAGGGTCTCTGATGAAACCTGGAATGACCCTAACTACAAGGACAGCTGGATGTGGCATAAGGCTGGACACTTGGGACTGAGAGGATTGGTGAGATTGGGTGAGCAAATGCAGACCCATTAAAGCAAAAATGCATGGCCCCCATTCCATGGGTCCCAAATCTCCATGTTGAAGGGAATATTACTACAGCTATAACATGTACGGGAAACCTAGAGAATGGACACACGGTGAATACAAAAGGTTTCTAAAACTCAACGAGTAGTCCCTCTCCTGGTGCTCCGGTTTGACTTTCCAACTGCTTTACTATCAATCTCCCAACTTGGAGAGACAACCCCTTTAAACTCGTCGTTCGCACAGGTTGCCAATTTGGCAGAGGATGGAAGGAAAGAGGGAGAACCAATGAGAGAGTAGCTGTTAGGCATTTGGACTGGCACATATCACTCTAATTTCCCGGCAGGAAGAAGAATTGACCAGAGTCTCAGCCACCCACCGGGAACCAGTATAGGTCCTGAACCAAAATTTTGGACTTGCGTACAGCTCACAAAAAACGAGTTGAAAAATGGAGCTCAGGGGCACAGCAATTCACAAACTGGCAGAGTAATAAAGGACAACTATCGTCCAAAAATCTGTTGAGGGAAGGCAACGACCCAGACTTGAAAGCGAGGCAGAATAGCTGGAAACAGATTTCAAGAGGTACGTTGGAATCGCCTTTAAAGCACAGGAAGAGGGGCACAACTAAGACAATGACGCACTTGGCCAAAAAGGGCGTATGCGTTTTCTCCTGAATATATTCAGGAGAAAACGCATACGCCCTTTTTGGCCAAGCAAGCACGCGGGCTATGCAAATCTGCACTACAAAGAAGTATCACTTCCCACCGGTCAAAAGGGACATCCACAAATTGTGTAAAAACCAGAAAGGCAAGACAGGCCCTGGAGAACAGGGAGCCTTGTTATGCTGATGGGCGGGATGGAAATTGCCAACTGCCTCACTGGAGGAGTGCATTGCGTTCCCTAAAACATGTAAACAACAGAGCTACAGAGCCAAGGGCACTTCCAGTCTCGGGAATATACCTTGGGAAAACTGAAAATCAATAAGACAGAGCCACCCCCAAATTTAGGGCTGCTCTGCTTACAAGAACCTCAACTTGGGTACACCTTAAATATCCCAGGACATATAAAAATGGTTCAAAAAACTGTGGTATTTATGTACGATGGAATATCCCTCAGCCATGAAATCAATGTCATAAGACCAGGAGCAGCAAAGTGAGTGGATTCAGGTACGATGATTCTAAGTGAAATAATTCACACAGGAAAATAAACTTATCATACGATATCACTTATGAAGATCCTGTTAACATGGCTACACATGAACTGAGTTAGGAAAGAGAACAGACTCTCACATTTAGAAAACGCTCTTATGCCTGCTTAAGGGGAAAGGAGAGGTGGGGTGATGCATAAAAGCAGAGTTTGATATAAGCACAGGTACAATTTCTAAAACCAACTGTGGAATAGACAAGACCTACACCTTCCTCAGTGAAAGGGACTCAAAACCCCATATTTCCCGCAGAGGAATAGATCTGACTAGTAAGAATCTTAAAACCTATGTATTGATATGTCTCTGTAAGGGAATCAAGTGTGTCTAGACTGGCATAAACATGGCAGCGAGAATCAGCTCAAACCCACTATAAAAAGGAATTTCAAAAACAAAACCAAAAAACAGGGAAATTCATTACATTTCCTTCAGGGTCTCTGATGAATCCTGGAATGACCCTATCTCCAATGACAGCTGGATGTGGCATAAGGCTGGACACTTGGGACTGAGAGGATTGGTGAGATTGGGTGAGCAAATGCAGACCCTTTAAAGCAAAAATGCATGGCCCCCATTCCATGGGTCCCAACTCTCCATGTTGAAGGGAATATAACTACAGCTATAACATGTACGGGAAACCTAGGGAATGGACACACTGTGAATACCAAAAGTTTCTAAAACTCAAAGAGTAGTCCCTCTCCTGGTGCTCCGGTTTGACCTTCCAACTGCTTTACTATCAATCTTCCAACTTGGAGAGACAGCCCCTTTAAGCTCCTGGTTCGCACAGGTTGCCAATTTGGCAGAGGATGGAAGGGAAGAGAGAGAACCAATGAGAGATTAGCTGTTAGGGATTTGGACGGGCACATGTCACTCTAATTTTCCGGCAGGAAGAAGAATTAACCAGAGTCTCAGCTACCCACCGGGAACCAGTATAGGTCCTGAAACAAAATTTTGGACTTGAGTACAGCTCACAAAATACGAGTTGAAAAATGGAGCTCAGGGGCACAGCAATTCACAAACTGGCAGAGTAATAAAGGAAAACTATCGTCCAAAAGTCTGTTGAGGGAAGGCAACGAGGCAGACTTGAAAGCGAGGCAGAATAGCAGGAAACAGATTTCAAGAGGTACGTTGGAATCGCCTTTAAAGCACAGGAAGAGGGGCACAACTTCGACAATGACGCACTTGGCCAAATAGGGCGTATGCGTTTTCTCCTGAATATATTCAGGAGAAAACGCATACGACTTTTTGGCCAAGCAAGCACGCGGGCAATGCAAATATGAACTACAAAGGAGTATCACTTCCCACCGGTCAAAATGGACATCCAAAAAATGTGTAAAAACCAGAAAGGCAAGACAGGCCCTGGAGAACAGGGAGCCTTGTTATGCTGATGGGCGGGATGTAAATTGCCAACTGCCTCACTGGAGGAGTGCATTGCGTTCCCTAAAACAAGTAAACAACAGAGCTACAGAGCCAAGGGCACTTCCAGTCTCAGGAATATACCTTGGGAAAACTGAAAATCAATAAGACAGAGCCACCCCCAAATTTAGGGCTGCTCTGCTTACAAGAACCTCAACTTGGGTACACCTTAAATATCCCAGGAAATATAAAAATGGTTCAAAAAACTGTGGTATTTATGTACGATGGAATATCCCTCAGCCATGAAATCAATGTCATAAGACCAGGAGCAGCAAAGTGAGTGGATTCAGGTACGATGATTCTAAGTGAAATAAGTCACACAGAAAAAGAAACTTATCATAAGATATCACTTATGAAGATCCTGTAAACATGGCTACACATGAACTGAGTTAGGAAAGAGAACAGAGTCTCACATTTAGAAAACACTCTTATGCCTCCTTAAGGGGAAAGGAGAGGTGGGGAGATGCATAAAACCAGAGTTGGATATAAGCACAGGTACCATTTCTAAAACCAACTGTGGAATAGAGAAGACCTACACCTTCCTCAGTGAAAGGGACTCAAAACCCCATATTTCCCGCAGAGGAATAGATCTGACTAGTAAGAATCTTAAAACCTATGTATTGATATGTCTCTGTAAGGGAATCAAGTGTGTCTAGACTGGCATAAACATGGCAGCGAGAATCAGCTCAAACCCACTATAAAAAGGAATTTCAAAAACAAAACCAAAAAACAGGGAAATGCTTTACATTTCCTTCAGGGTCTCTGATGAAACCTGGAATGACCCTATCTACAAGGACAGCTGGATGTGGCATAAGGCTGGACACTTGGGACTGAGAGGATTGGTGAGATTGGGTGAGCAAATGCAGACCCTTTAAAGCAAAAATGCATGGCCCCCATTCCATGGGTCCCAACTCTCCATGTTGAAGGGAATATTACTACAGGTATAACATGTACGGGAAACCTAGAGAATGGACACACTGTGAATACAAAGGGTTTCTAAAACTCAACGAGTAGTCCCTCTCCTGGTGCTCCGGTTTGACTTTCCAACTGCTTTACTATCAATCTCCCAACTTGGAGAGACAACCCCTTTAACCTCCTCGTTCGCACAGGTTGAAAATATGGCAGAGGATGGAAGGAAAAAGGAAGAACCAATGAGAGAGTAGCTGTTAGGCATTTGGACGGGCACATGTCACTCTAATTTCCAGGCAGGAAGAATTATTAACCAGAGTCTCAGCCACCCACCGGGAAGCAGTAAAGGTCCTGAACCAAAATTTTGGTCTTGCGTACATCTCACAAAAAACGAGTTGAAAAATGGAGCTCAGGGGCACAGCAATTCACAAACAGGCAGAGTAATAAAGGACAACTGTCGTCCAAAAATCTGTTGAGGGAAGGCAACGACCCGGACTTGAAAGCGAGGCAGAATAGCAGGAAACAGATTTCAATAGGTACGTTGGAATCACCTTTAAAGCACAGGAAGAGGGGCACAACTTCGACAATGATGCACTTGGCCAAAAAGGGCGTATGCGTTTTCTCCTGAATATATTCAGGAGAAAACGCATACGACTTTTTGGCCAAGCAAGCACGCGGGCAATGCAAATCTGCACTACAAAGAAGTATCACTTCCCACCGGTCAAAAGGGACATCCACAAAATGTGTAAAAACCAGAAAGGCAAGACAGGCCCTGGAGAACAGGGAGCCTTGTTATGCTGATGGGCGGGATGTAAATTGCCAACTGCCTCACTGGAGGAGTGCATTGCGTTCCCTAAAACAAGTAAACAACAGAGCTACAGAGCCAAGGGCACTTCCAGTCAAGGGAATATACCTTGGGAAAACTGAAAATCAATAAGACAGAGCCACCCCCAAATTTAGGGCTGCTCTGCTTACAAGAACCTCAACTTGGGTACACCTTAAATATCCCAGGAAATATAAAAATGGTTCAAAAACCTGTGGTATTTATTTACGATGGAATATACCTCAGCCATGAAATCAATGTCATAAGACCAGGAGCAGCAAAGTGAGTGGATTCAGTTACGATGATTCTAAGTGAAATAAGTCACACAGAAAAAGAAACTTATCATAAGATATCACTTATGAAGATCCTGTAAACATGGCTCCACATGAACTGAGTTAGGAAAGAGAACAGAGTCTCACATTTAGAAAACACTCTTATGCCTGCTTAAGGGGAAAGGAGAGGTGGGGTGATGCATAAAACCAGAGTTTGATATAAGCACAGGTACCATTTCTAAAACGAACTGTGGAATAGACAAGACCTACACCTTCCTCAGGGAAAGGGAATTAAAACCCCATATTTCCCGCAGAGGATTAGATCTGACTAGTAAGAATCTTAAAACCTATGTATTGATATGTCTCTGTAAGGGAATCAAGTGTGTCTAGACTGGCAAAAACATGGCAGCGAGAATCAGCTCAAACCCACTATAAAAAGGAATTTCAAAAACAAAACCAAAAAACACGGAAATGCTTTACATTTCCTTCAGGGTCTCTGATGAAACCTGGAATGACCCTATCTACAAGGACAGCTGGATGTGGCATAAGGCTGGACACTTGGGACTGAGAGGATTGGTGAGATTGGGTGAGCAAATGCAGACCCTTTAAAGCAAAAATGCATGGCCCCCATTCCATGGGTCCCAACTCTCCATGTTGAAGGGAATATTACTACAGCTATAACATGTACGGGAAACCTAGAGAATGGACACACTGTGAATACAAAAGGTTTCTAAAACTCAACGAGTAGTCCCTCTCCTGGTGCTCCGGTTTGACTTTCCAACAGCTTTACTATCAATCTCCCAACTTGGAGAGACAACCCCTTTAACCTCCTTGTTCGCACAGGTTGCCAATTTGGCAGAGGATGGAAGGGAAGAGGGAGAACCAATGAGAGAGAAGCTGTTAGGCATTTGGACGGGCACATGTCACTCTAATTTCCAGGCAGGAAGCAGAATTAACCAGAGTCTCTGACACCCACCGGGAACCAGTAAAGGTCCTGAACCAAAATTTTGGTCTTGCGTACAGCTCACAAAAAACGAGTTGAAAAATGGAGCTCAGGGGCACAGCAATTCACAAATTGGCAGAGTAATAAAGGACAACTATCGTCCAAAAATCTGTTGAGGGAAGGCAACGAGGCGGACTTGAAAGCGAGGCGGAATAGCAGGAAACAGATTTCAAGAGGTACGTTGGAATCGCCTTTAAAGCACAGGAAGAGGGGCACAACTTCGACAATGATGCACTTGGCCAAAAAGGGCGTATGCGTTTTCTTCTGAATATATTCAGGAGAAAACGCATACGACTTTTGGCCAAGCAAGCACGCGGGCAATGCAAATCTGCACTACAAAGAAGTATCACTTCCCACCGGTCAAAAGGGACATCCACAAAATGTGTAAAAACCAGAAAGGCAAGACAGGCCCTGGAGAAGTGGGAGCCTTGTTATGCTGATGGGCGGGATGTAAGTTGCCAACTGCCTCACTGGAGGAGTGCATTGCGTTCCCTAAAACAAGTAAACAACAGAGCTACAGAGCCAAAGGCACTTCCAGTCTCGGGAATATACCTTGGGAAAACTGAAAATCAATAAGCCAGAGCCACCCCCATATTTAGGGCTGCTCTGCTTACAGGAACCTCAACTTGGGTACAAATTAAATATCCCAGGAAATATAAAAATGGTTCAAAAACCTGTGGTATTTATGTACGATGGAATATCCCTCAGCCATGAAATCAATGTCATAAGACCAGGAGCAGCAAAGTGAGTGGATTCAGGTACGATGATTCTAAGTCAAATAAGTCACACAGAAAAAGAAACTTATCATAAGATATCACTTATGAAGATCCTGTAAACATGGCTACACATGAACTGAGTTAGGAAAGAGAACAGAGTCTCACATTTTGAAAACACTCTTATGCCTGCTTAAGGGGAAAGGAGAGGTGGGGTGATGCATAAAACCAGAGTTTGATATAAGCACAGGTACAATTTCTATAACCAACTGTGGAATAGACAAGACCTACACCTTCCTCAGTGAAAGGGACTCAAAACCCCATATTTCCCGCAGAGGAATAGATCTGACTAGTAAGAATCTTAAAACCTATGTAATGATATGTCTCTGTAAGGGAATCAAGTGTGTCTAGACTGGCATAAACATGTCAGCGAGAATCAGCTCAAACCCACTATAAAAAGGAATTTCAAAAACAAAACCAAAAAACAGGGAAATGCTTTACATTTCCTTCAGGGTCTCTGATGAAACCTGGAATGACCCTATCTACAAGGACAGCTGGATGTGGCATAAGGCTGGACACTTGGGACTGAGAGGATTGGTGAGATTGGGTGAGCAAATGCAGACCCTTTAAAGCAAAAATGCATGGCCCCCATTCCATGGGTCCCAACTCTCCATGTTGAAGGGAATATTACTACAGGTATAACATGTACGGGAAACCTAGAGAATGGACACACTGTGAATACAAAGGGTTTCTAAAACTCAACGAGTAGTCCCTCTCCTGGTGCTCCGGTTTGACTTTCCAACTGCTTTACTATCAATCTCCCAACTTGGAGAGACAACCCCTTTAACCTCCTCGTTCGCACAGGTTGAAAATATGGCAGAGGATGGAAGGAAAAAGGAAGAACCAATGAGAGAGTAGCTGTTAGGCATTTGGACGGGCACATGTCACTCTAATTTCCAGGCAGGAAGAATTATTAACCAGAGTCTCAGCCACCCACCGGGAAGCAGTAAAGGTCCTGAACCAAAATTTTGGTCTTGCGTACATCTCACAAAAAACGAGTTGAAAAATGGAGCTCCGGGGCACAGCAATTCACAAACAGGCAGAGTAATAAAGGACAACTGTCGTCCAAAAATCTGTTGAGGGAAGGCAACGACCCGGACTTGAAAGCGAGGCAGAATAGCAGGAAACAGATTTCAATAGGTACGTTGGAATCACCTTTAAAGCACAGGAAGAGGGGCACAACTTCGACAATGATGCACTTGGCCAAAAAGGGCGTATGCGTTTTCTCCTGAATATATTCAGGAGAAAACGCATACGACTTTTTGGCCAAGCAAGCACGCGGGCAATGCAAATCTGCACTACAAAGAAGTATCACTTCCCACCGGTCAAAAGGGACATCCACAAAATGTGTAAAAACCAGAAAGGCAAGACAGGCCCTGGAGAACAGGGAGCCTTGTTATGCTGATGGGCGGGATGTAAATTGCCAACTGCCTCACTGGAGGAGTGCATTGCGTTCCCTAAAACAAGTAAACAACAGAGCTACAGAGCCAAGGGCACTTCCAGTCAAGGGAATATACCTTGGGAAAACTGAAAATCAATAAGACAGAGCCACCCCCAAATTTAGGGCTGCTCTGCTTACAAGAACCTCAACTTGGGTACACCTTAAATATCCCAGGAAATATAAAAATGGTTCAAAAACCTGTGGTATTTATTTACGATGGAATATACCTCAGCCATGAAATCAATGTCATAAGACCAGGAGCAGCAAAGTGAGTGGATTCAGTTACGATGATTCTAAGTGAAATAAGTCACACAGAAAAAGAAACTTATCATAAGATATCACTTATGAAGATCCTGTAAACATGGCTCCACATGAACTGAGTTAGGAAAGAGAACAGAGTCTCACATTTAGAAAACACTCTTATGCCTGCTTAAGGGGAAAGGAGAGGTGGGGTGATGCATAAAACCAGAGTTTGATATAAGCACAGGTACCATTTCTAAAACGAACTGTGGAATAGACAAGACCTACACCTTCCTCAGGGAAAGGGAATTAAAACCCCATATTTCCCGCAGAGGATTAGATCTGACTAGTAAGAATCTTAAAACCTATGTATTGATATGTCTCTGTAAGGGAATCAAGTGTGTCTAGACTGGCAAAAACATGGCAGCGAGAATCAGCTCAAACCCACTATAAAAAGGAATTTCAAAAACAAAACCAAAAAACACGGAAATGCTTTACATTTCCTTCAGGGTCTCTGATGAAACCTGGAATGACCCTATCTACAAGGACAGCTGGATGTGGCATAAGGCTGGACACTTGGGACTGAGAGGATTGGTGAGATTGGGTGAGCAAATGCAGACCCTTTAAAGCAAAAATGCATGGCCCCCATTCCATGGGTCCCAACTCTCCATGTTGAAGGGAATATTACTACAGCTATAACATGTACGGGAAACCTAGAGAATGGACACACTGTGAATACAAAAGGTTTCTAAAACTCAACGAGTAGTCCCTCTCCTGGTGCTCCGGTTTGACTTTCCAACTGCTTTACTATCAATCTCCCAACTTGGAGAGACAACCCCTTTAACCTCCTCGTTCGCACAGGTTGCCAATTTGGCAGAGGATGGAAGGGAAGAGGGAGAACCAATGAGAGAGAAGCTGTTAGGCATTTGGACGGGCACATGTCACTCTAATTTCCAGGCAGGAAGCAGAATTAACCAGAGTCTCTGACACCCACCGGGAACCAGTAAAGGTCCTGAACCAAAATTTTGGTCTTGCGTACAGCTCACAAAAAACGAGTTGAAAAATGGAGCTCAGGGGCACAGCAATTCACAAATTGGCAGAGTAATAAAGGACAACTATCGTCCAAAAATCTGTTGAGGGAAGGCAACGAGGCGGACTTGAAAGCGAGGCGGAATAGCAGGAAACAGATTTCAAGAGGTACGTTGGAATCGCCTTTAAAGCACAGGAAGAGGGGCACAACTTCGACAATGATGCACTTGGCCAAAAAGGGCGTATGCGTTTTCTCCTGAATATATTCAGGAGAAAACGCATACGACTTTTGGCCAAGCAAGCACGCGGGCAATGCAAATCTGCACTACAAAGAAGTATCACTTCCCACCGGTCAAAAGGGACATCCACAAAATGTGTAAAAACCAGAAAGGCAAGACAGGCCCTGGAGAAGTGGGAGCCTTGTTATGCTGATGGGCGGGATGTAAGTTGCCAACTGCCTCACTGGAGGAGTGCATTGCGTTCCCTAAAACAAGTAAACAACAGAGCTACAGAGCCAAAGGCACTTCCAGTCTCGGGAATATACCTTGGGAAAACTGAAAATCAATAAGCCAGAGCCACCCCCATATTTAGGGCTGCTCTGCTTACAGGAACCTCAACTTGGGTACAAATTAAATATCCCAGGAAATATAAAAATGGTTCAAAAACCTGTGGTATTTATGTACGATGGAATATCCCTCAGCCATGAAATCAATGTCATAAGACCAGGAGCAGCAAAGTGAGTGGATTCAGGTACGATGATTCTAAGTCAAATAAGTCACACAGAAAAAGAAACTTATCATAAGATATCACTTATGAAGATCCTGTAAACATGGCTACACATGAACTGAGTTAGGAAAGAGAACAGAGTCTCACATTTTGAAAACACTCTTATGCCTGCTTAAGGGGAAAGGAGAGGTGGGGTGATGCATAAAACCAGAGTTTGATATAAGCACAGGTACAATTTCTATAACCAACTGTGGAATAGACAAGACCTACACCTTCCTCAGTGAAAGGGACTCAAAACCCCATATTTCCCGCAGAGGAATCGATCTGACTAGTAAGAATCTTAAAACCTATGTATTGATATGTCTCTGTAAGGGAATCAAGTGTGTCTAGACTGGCATAAACATGGCAGCGAGAATCAGCTCAAACCCACTATAAAAAGGAATTTCAAAAACAAAACCAAAAAACAGGGAAATTCTTTACATTTCCTTCAGGGTCTCTGATGAAACCTGGAATGACCCTATCTACAATGACAGCTGGATGTGGCATACGGCTGGACACTTGGGACTGAGAGGATTGGTGAGATTGATTGAGCAAATGCAGACCCTTAAAGGCAACAATTCATGGCCCCCATTCCATGGGTCCCAACTCTCCATGTTGAAGGGAATATTACTACAGCTATAACATGTACGGGAAACCTAGAGAATGGACACACTGTGAATACAAAAGGTTTCTAAAACTCAACGAGTAGTCCCTCTCCTGGTGCTCCGGTTTGACTTTCCAACTGCTTTACTATCAATCTCCCAACTTGGAGAGACAACCCCTTTAACATCCTCGTTCGCACAGGTTGCCAATTTGGCAGAGGATGGAAGGAAAGAGGGAGAACCAATGAGAGAGTAGCTGTTAGGCATTTGGACGGGCACATATCACTCTAATTTCCCGGCAGGAAGAAGAATTGACCAGAGTCTCAGCCACCCACCGGGAACCAGTATAGGTTCTGAACCATAATTTTGGACTTGCGTACAGCTCACAAAAAACGAGTTGAAAAATGGAGCTCAGGGGCACAGCAATTCACAAACTGGCAGAGTAATAAAGGACAACTATCGTCCAAAAATCTGTTGAGGGAAGGCAACGACCTGGACTTGAAAGCGAGGCAGAATAGCAGGAAACAGATTTCAAGAGGTACGTTGGAATCGCCTTTAAAGCACAGGAAGAGGGGAACAACTTCGACAATGACGCACTTGGCCAAAAAGGGCGTATGCGTTTTTTCCTGAATATATTCAGGAGAAAACGCATACGCCCTTTTTGGCCAAGCAAGCAAGCGGGCATTGCAAATCTGCACTACAAAGAAGTATCACTTCCCACCGGTCAAAAGGGACATCCACAAAATGTGTAAAAACCAGAAAGGCAAGACAGGCCCTGGAGAACAGGGAGCCTTGTTATGCTGATGGGCGGGATGTAAATTGCCAACTGCCTCACTGTAGGAGTGCATTGCGTTCCCTAAAACATGTAAACAACAGAGCTACAGAGCCAAGGGCACTTCCAGTCTAGGGAATATACCTTGGGAAAACTGAAAATCAATAAGACAGAGCCACCCCCAAATTTAGGGCTGCACTGCTTACAAGAACCTCAACTTGGGTACACCTTAAATATCCCAGGAAATATAAAAATGGTTCAAAAAACTGTGGTATTTATGTACGATGGAATATCCCTCAGCCATGAAATCAATGTCATAAGACCAGGAGCAGCAAACTGAGTGGATTCAGGTACGATGATTCTAAGTGAAATAAGTCACACAGGAAAATAAACTTATCATACGATATCACTTATGAAGATCCTGTTAACATGGCTACACATGAACTGAGTTAGGAAAGAGAACAGAGTCTCACATTTAGAAAACACTCTTATGCCTGCTTAAGGGGAAAGGAGAGGTGGGGTGATGCATAAAAGCAGAGTTTGATATAAGCACAGGTACCATTTCTAAAACCAACTGTGGAATAGACAAGACCTACACCTTCCTCAGTGAAAGGGACTCAAAACCCCATATTTCCCACAGAGGAATAGATCTGACTAGTAAGAATCTTAAAACCTATGTATTGATATGTCTCTGTAAGGGAATCAAGTGTGTCTAGACTGGCATAAACATGGCAGCGAGAATCAGCTCAAACCCACTATAAAAAGGAATTTCAAAAACAAAACCAAAAAACAGGGAAATTCATTACATTTCCTTCAGGGTCTCTGATGAATCCTGGAATTACCCTATCTCCAATGACAGCTGGATGTGGCATAAGGCTGGACACTTGGGACTGAGAGGATTGGTGAGACTGGGTGAGCAAATGCAGACCCTTTGAAGCAAAAATGCATGGCCCGCATTCCATGGGTCCCAACTCTCCATGTTGAAGGGAATATTACTACAGCTATAACATGTATGGGAAACCTAGAGAATGGACACACTGTGAATACAAAAAGTTTCTAAAACTCAACGAGTAGTCCCTCTCCTGGTGCTCCGGTTTGACCTTCCAACTGCTTTACTATCAATCTTCCAACTTGGAGAGACAGACCCTTTAAGCTCCTCGTTCGCACAGGTTGCCAATTTGGCAGAGGATGGAAGGAAAGAGGGAGAACCAATGAGAGAGTAGCTGTTAGGCATTTGGACGGGCACATATCACTCTAATTTCCCGGCAGGAAGAAAATTGACCAGAGTCTCAGCAACCCACCGGGAACCAGTATAGGTCTTGAACCAAAATTTTGGACTTGCGTACAGCTCACAAAAAACGAGTTGAAAAATGGAGCTCAGGGGCACAGCAATTCACAAACTGGCAGAGTAATAAAGGACAAGTATCGTTCAAAAATCTGTTGAGGGAAGGCAACGACCCGGACTTGAAAGCGAGGCAGAATAGCAGGAAACAGATTTCAAGAGGTACGTTGGAATCGCCTTTAAAGCACAGGAAGAGGGGCACAACTTCGACAATGACGCACTTGGCCAAATAGGGTGTATGCGTTTTCTCCTGAATATATTCAGCAGAAAACGCATACGACTTTTTGGCCAAGCAAGCATGCGGGCAATGCAAATCTGCACTACAAAGAAGTATCACTTCCCACCGGTCAAAAGGGACATCCACAAAATGTGTAAAAACCAGAAAGGCAAGACAGGCCCTGGAGAACAGGGAGCCTTGTTATGCTGATGGGCAGGATGTAAGTTGCCAACTTCCTCACTAGAGGAGTGCATTGCTTCCCTAAAACAAGTAAACAACAGAGCTACAGAGCCAAGGGCACTTCCAGTCAAGGGAATATACCTAGGGAAAACTGAAAATCAATAAGACAGAGCCACCCCCAAATTTAGGGCTGCTCTGCTTACAAGAACCTCAACTTGGGTACACATTAAATATCCCGGAAATATAAAAATGGTTCAAAAAACTGTGGTATTTATGTACGATGGAATATCCCTCAGCCATGAAATCAATGTCATAAGACCAGGAGCAGCAAAGTGACTGGATTCAGGTACGATGATTCTAAGTGAAATAAGTCACACAGAAAAAGAAACTTATCATAAGATATCACTTATGAAGATCCTGTAAACATGGCTCCACATGAACTGAGTTAGGAAAGAGAACAGAGTCTCACATTTAGAAAACACTCTTATGCCTGCTTAAGGGGAAAGGAGAGGTGGGGTGATTCATAAAAGCAGAGTTTGATATAAGCACAGGTACCATTTCTAAAACCAACTGTGGAATAGACAAGACCTACACCTTCCTCAGTGAAAGGGACTCAAAACCCCATATTTCCCGCAGAGGAATAGATCTGACTAGTAAGAATCTTAAAACCTATGTATTGATATGTCTCTGTAAGGGAATCAAGTGTGTTTAGACTGGCATAAACATGGCAGCGAGAATCAGCTCAAACCCACTATAAAAAGGAATTTCAAAAACAAAACCAAAAAACAGGGAAATTCATTACATTTCCTTCAGGGTCTCTGATGATTCCTGGAATGACCCTATCTCCAATGACACCTGGATGTGGCATAAGGCTGGACACTTGGGACTGAGAGGATTGGTGAGATTGGGTGAGCAAATGCAGACCCTTTAAAGCAAAAATGCATGGCCCCCATTCCATGGGTCCCAACTCTCCATGTTGAAGGGAATATTACTACAGCTATAACATGTACGGGAAACCTAGAGAATGGACACACTGTGAATACAAAAAGTTTCTAAAACTCAACGTGTAGTCCCTCTCCTGGTGCTCCGGTTTGACCTTCCAACTGCTTTACTATCAATCTTCCAACTTGGAGAGACAGCCCCTTTCAGCTCCTGGTTCGCACAGGTTGCCAATTTGGCAGAGGATGGAAGGGAAGAGAGAGAACCAATGAGAGAGTAGCTGTTAGGGATTTGGACGGGCACATGTCACTCTAATTTCCCGGCAGGAAGTAGAATTAACCAGAGTCTCAGCTACCCACCGGGAACAAGTATAGCTCGTGAAACAAAATTTTGGACTTGAGTACAGCTCACAAAATACGAGTTGAAAAATGGAGCTCAGGGGCACAGCAATTCACAAACTGGCAGAGTAATAAAGGACAACTATCGTCCAAAAATCTGTTGAGGGAAGGCAACGAGGCGGACTTGAAAGCGAGGCAGAATAGCAGGAAACCGATTTCAAGAGGTACGTTGGAATCGCCTTTAAAGCACAGGAAGAGGGGCACAACTTCGACAATGACGCACTTGGCCAAATAGGGTGAATGCGTTTTCTCCTGAATATATTCAGGAGAAAACGCATACGACTTTTTGGCCAAGCAAGCACGCGGGCAATGCAAATCTGCACTACAAAGAAGTATCACTTCCCACCGGTCAAAAGGGACATCCACAAAATGTGTAAAAACCAGAAAGGCAAGACAGGCCCTGGAGAACAGGGAGCATTGTTATGCTGATGGGCGGGATGTAAATTGCCAACTGCCTCACTGGAGGAGTGCATTGCGTTCCCTAAAACAAGTAAACAACAGAGCTACAGAGCCAAGGGCACTTCCAGTCTAGGGAATATACCTTGGGAAAACTGAAAATCAATAAGACAGAGACACCCCCAAATTTAGGGCTGCACTGCTTACAAGAACCTCAACTTGGGTACACCTTAAATATCCCAGGAAATATAAAAATGGTTCAAAAACCTGTGGTATTTATGTACGATGGAATATACCTCAGCCATGTAATCAATGTCATAAGACCAGGAGCAGCAAAGTGAGTGGATTCAGTTACGATGATTCTAAGTGAAATAAGTCACACAGAAAAAGAAACTTATCATAAGATATCACTTATGAAGATCCTGTAAACATGGCTCCACATGAACTGAGTTAGGAAAGAGAACAGAGTCTCACATGTAGAAAACACTCTTATGCCTGCTTAAGGGGAAAGGAGAGGTGGGGTGATGCATAACCAGAGTTTGATATAAGCACAGGTACCATTTCTAAAACCAACTGTGGAATAGACAAGACCTACACCTTCCTCAGGGAAAGGGAATTAAAATCCCATATTTCCCGCAGAGGATTAGATCTGACTAGTAAGAATCTTAAAACCTATGTATTGATATGTCTCTGTAAGGGAATCAAGTGTGTCTAGACTGGCAAAAACATGGCAGCGAGAATCAGCTCAAACACATTATAAAAAGGAATTTCAAAAACAAAACCAAAAAACACGGAAATGCTTTACATTTCCTTCAGGGTCTCTGACGAAACCTGGAATGACCCTCTCTACAAGGACAGCTGGATGTGGCATAAGGCTGGACACTTGGGACTGAGAGGATTGGTGAGATTGGGTGAGCAAATGCAGACCCTTTAAAGCAAAAATGCATGGCCCCCATTCCATGGGTCCCAACTCTCCATGTTGAAGGGAATATTACTACAGCTATAACATGTACGGGAAACCTAGAGAACGGACACACTGTGAATACAAATGGTTTCTAAAACTCAACGAGTAGTCCCTCTCCTGGTGCTCCGGTTTGACTTTCCAACTGCTTTACTATCAATCTCCCAACTTGGAGAGACAACCCCTTTAACCTCCTCGTTCGCACAGGTTGCCAATTTGGCAGAGGATGGAAGGAAAGAGGGAGAACCAATGAGAGAGTAGCTGTTAGGCCTTTGGACGGGCACATATCACTCTAATTTCCCGGCAGGAAGAAGAATTGACCAGAGTCTCAGCCACCCACCGGGAACCAGTATAGGTCCTGATCCAAAATTTTGGACTTGCGTACAGCTCACAAAAAACGAGTTGAAAAATGGAGCTCAGGGGCACAGCAATTCACAAACTGGCAGAGTAATAAAGGACAACTATCGTCCAAAAATCTGTTGAGGGAAGGCAACGACCCGGACTTGAAAGCGAGGCAGAATAGCAGGAAACAGATTTCAAGAGGTACGTTGGAATCGCCTTTAAAGCACAGGAAGAGGGGCACAACTTCGACAGTGATGCACTTGGCCAAAAAGGGCGTATGCATTTTCTCCTGAATATATTCAGGAGAAAACCCATACGCCCTTTTTGGCCAAGCAAGCAAGCGGGCAATGGAAATCTGCACTACAATGAAGTATCACTTCTGACCGGTCAAAAGGGACATCCACAAAATGTGTAAAAACCAGAAAGGCAAGACAGGCCCTGGAGAACAGGGAAACTTGATATGCTGATGGGCGAGATGTAAATTGCCAACTGCCTCACTGGAGGAGTGCATTGCGTTCCCTAAAACAAGTAAACAACAGAGCTACAGAGCCAAGGGCACTTCAGTCTAGGGAATATACCTTGGGAAAAGTGAAAATCAATAAGACAGAGCCACCCCCAAATTTAGGGCTGCACTGCTTACAAGAAGCTCAACTTGGGTACACCTTAAATATCCCAGGAAATATAAAAATGGTTCAAAAACTGTGGTATTTATGTCCGATGGAATATCCCTCAGCCATGAAATCAATGTCATAAGACCAGGAGCAGCAAAGTGAGTGGATTCAGGTACGATGATTCTAAGTGAAATAAGTCACATAGAAAAAGTATCTTATCATAAGATATCACTTATGAAGATCCTGTAAACATGGCTCCACATGAACTGAGTTAGGAAAGAGAACAGAGTCTCACATTTAGAAAACACTCTTGTGCCTGCTTAAGGGGAAAGGAGAGGTGGGGTGATGCATAAAACCAGAGTTTGATATAAGCACAGGTACCATTTCTAAAACCAACTGTGGAATAGACAAGACCTACACCTTCCTCAGTGAAAGGGACTCAAAAACCATATTTCCCGCAGAGGAAAAGATCTGACTAGTAAGAATCTTAAAACCTATGTATTGATATGTCTCTGTAAGGGAATCAAGTGTGTCTAGACTGGCATAAACATGGCAGCGAGAATCAGCTCAAACCCACTATAAAAAGAATTTCAAAAACAAACCAAAAAACAGGGAAATTCTTTCCATTTCCTTCAGGGTCTCTGATGGAACCTGGAATGACCCTATCTACAATGACAGGTGGATGTGGCATAAGGCTGGACACTTGGGACTGAGAGGATTGGTGAGATTGGGTGAGCAAATGCAGACCCTTTAAAGCAAAAATGCATGGCCCCCATTCCATGGGTCCCAACTCTCCATGTTGAAGGGAATATTACTACAGCTATAACATGTACGGGAAACCTAGAGAATGGACACACTGTGAATACAAAAGGTTTCTAAAACTCAACGAGTATACCCTCTCCTGGTGCTCCGTTTTCACTTTCCAACTGCTTTACTATCAATCTCCCAACATGGAGAGACAACCCCTTTAACCTCCTCGTTCGCACAGGTTGCCAATTTGGCAGAGGATGGAAGGGAAGAGGGAGAACCAATGAGAGAGTAGCTGTTAGGCATTTGTACGGGCACATGTCACTCTAACTTCCCGGCAAGAAGAAGAAATGACCAGAGTCTCAGCCACCCACCGTTAACCAGTATAGGTCCTGAACCAAAATTTTGGACTTGAGTACAGCTCACAAAAAACGAGTTGAAAAACGGAGCTCAGGGGCACAGCAATTCACAAACTGGCAGAGTAATAAAGGACAACTATCGTCCAAAAATCTGTTGAGGGAAGGCAACGAGGCGGACTTGAAAGCGAGGCAGAATAGCAGGAAACAGATTTCAAGAGATACGTTGGAATCGCCTTTAAAGCACAGGAAGAGGGGCACAACTTCGACAATGACGCACTTGGCCATAAAGGGCGTATGCGTTTTCTCCTGAATACATTCAGGAGAAAACGCATACGCCCTTTTTGGCCAAGCAAGCAAGCGGGCAATGCAAATCGGCACTACAAGAAGTATCACTTCCCACCGGTCAAAAGGGACATCCACAAAATGTGTAAAAACCAGAAAGGCAAGACAGGCCCTGGAGAACAGGGAGCCTTGTTATGCTGATGGGCGGGATGTAAATTGCCAACTGCCTCACTGGAGGAGTGCATTGCGTTCCCTAAAACAAGTAAACAACAGAGCTACAGAGCCAAGGGCACTTCCAGTCTCAGGAATATACCTGGGAAAACTGAAAATCAATAAGACAGAGCCACCTCCAAATTTAGGGCTGCTCTGCTTACAAGAACCTCAACTTGGGTACACCTTAAATATCACAGGAAATATAAAAATGGTTCAAAAAACTGTGGTATTTATGTACGATGGAATATCCCTCAGCCATGAAATCATTGTCATAAGACCAGGAGCAGCAAAGTGAATGGATTCAGGTACGATGATTCTAAGTGAAATAAGTCACACAGAAAAAGAAACTTATCATAAGATATCACTTATGAAGATTCTGTAAACATGGCTACACATGAACTGAGTTAGGAAAGAGAACAGAGTCTCACATTTAGAAAACACTCTTATGCCTGCTTAAGGGGAAATGAGAGGTGGGGTGATGCATAAAACCAGAGTTTGATGTAAGCACTGGTACCATTTCTATAACCAACTGTGGAATAGACAAGACCTACACCTTCCTCAGTAAAGGGACTGAAAATCCCATATTTCCCGCAGAGGAATAGATCTGACTAGTAAGAATCTTAAAACTTATGTATTGATATGGCTCTGTAAGGGAATCAAGTGTGTCTAGACTGGCATAAACATGGCAGCGAGAATCAGCTCAAACCCACTATAAAAATGAATTTCAAAAACAAAACCAAAAAACAGGGAAATTCTTTACATTTCCTTCAGGGTCTCTGATGAAACCTGGAATGACCCTATCTACAATGACAGCTGGATGTGGCATAAGGCTGGACACCTGGGACTGAGAGGATTGGTGAGATAGGGTGAGTAAAGGCAGACCCTTTAAAGCAAAAATTCATGGTCCCCATTCCTTGGGTCCCAACTCTCCATGTTGAAGGGAATATTACTACAGCTATAACATGTACGGGAAACCTAGAGAATGGACACACAGTGAATACAAAAGGGTTCTAAAACTCAACGAGTAGTCCCTCTCCTGGTGCTCCGGTTTGACTTTCCAACTGCTTTACTATAAATCTCCCAACTTGGAGAGACAACCCCTTTAACCTCCTGGTTCGCACAGCTTGCGAATTTGGCACAGGATGGAAGGGAAGAGGGAGAACCAATGAGAGAGTAGCTGTTAGGCTTTTGGACGGGCACATGTCACTCTAATTTCCCGGCAGGAAGAAGAATTAACCAGAGTCTCAGCCCCACACTGGGAACGAGTATAGGTCCAAAACCAAAATTTTGGACTTGCGTACAGCTCACAAAAAACGAGTTGAAAAATGGAGCTCAGGGGCACAGCAATTCACAAACTGGCAGAGTAATAAAGGACAACTATCGTCCAAAAATCTATTGAGGGAAGGCAACGAGGTGGACTTGAAAGCGAGGCAGAATAGCAGGAAACAGATTTCAAGAGGTACGTTGGAATCACCTTTAAAGCACAGGAAGAGGGGCACAACTTCGACAATGATGAACTTGGCCAAAAAGGGCGTATGCGTTTTCTCCTGAATATATTCAGGAGAAAAATCATACGCCCTTTTTGGCCAAGCAAGCAAGCTGGCAATGCAAATCTGCACTACAAAGAAGTATCACTTCCCACCGGTAAAAAGAGACATCCACAAAATGTGTAAAAACCAGAAAGGCAAGACAGGCCCTGGAGAACTGGGAGCCTTGTTATGCTGATGGGCGGGATGTAAATTGCCAACTGCCTCACTGGGGGTGTGCATTGCATTCCCTAAAACAAGTAAACAACAGAGCTACAGAGCCAAGGGCACTTCCAGTCTAGGGAATATACCTTGGGAAAACTGAAAATCAATAAGACAGAGCCACCCCCAAATTTAGGGCTGCACTGCTTACAAGAACCTCAACTTGGGTACACCTTAAATATCCCAGGAAATATAAAAATGGTTCAAAAAACTGTGGTATTTATGTACGATGGAATATCCCTCAGCCATGAAATCAATGTCATAAGACCAGGAGCAGCAAAGTGAATGGATTCAGGTACGATGATTCTAAGTGAAATAAGTCACACAGAAAAAGAAACTTATCATAAGATATCACTTATGAAGATCCTGTAAACATGGCTACACATGAACTGAGTTAGGAAAGAGAACAGAGTCTCACATTTAGAAAACACTCTTATGCCTGCTTAAGGGGAATGGAGAGGTGGGGTGATGCATAAAACCAGAGTTTGATATAAGCACAGGTACCATTTCTATAACCAACTGTGGAATAGACAAGACCTACACCTTCCTCTGTGAAAGGGACTCAAAACCCCATATTTCCCGCAGAGGAATAGATCTGACTAGTAAGAATCTTAAAACCTATGTATTGATATGTCTCTGTAAGGGAATCAAG